>NC_092727.1:27725065-29223666 GCF_047496885.1 Scyliorhinus torazame | reverse complement strand
GGGCAATTAGGAATGGGCAATAAATGCTGGCCTAAAATCTCATGAATGAATAAAACATAAGCTCACAGAGACAAATTACACAGCTGAAGCATGACTAAAAAGACGCCATGGTGATGCAGTGTGGCGAGTTTCTTCTAAGATTGAGGAAGAGTAAAGGAAGCTTTAATAAGACCAAACTACCTAATGTGAGAGCCTTGGGTATTGCATTTCCCAGGGGAATAAATCTCTCAGTATGATAAATATGGAAAATGATCCTTTATATAGAAAACATGCCTGCTTAGTTTGGAGCACTATCAGAGGACTACAAAGGGAGTAGGCAGTTAGTGAGGATGCACAATAAAAGGCAGTATATGATCCATTAATGGGAAGAGAAAGATTTTAAAGTTTCACTCTATTAATTTGTAAATAATGCTCAGGAATTGGCAATAAAAGTAGTACACAAATGGTTTAGTTTGTTGATGCAGTATCTTGACGCAGCCACAGACAGCGGCTTATGGGCCATTAGACATGCACAAGTCAGACTGACCAACCAGCCTGAAATCACATTCCGGAGATTCGGCGGGGGCGGGAATCGCGCCGGTCGGCGGGAATCCCCCAGCGAAGTTTCATACCCGCCAGGTGTACGTGCCCAACAGGCAGAAGTTCAGACCTTGATCAAAGTTAATTTACACAACTTCAACGGTTTTCTCTCTATGTCAAGCTATTTAAACCAAATGACATTAAACCCAATCATTTATAACTCAATTAATTGGTTTCAAGTGATGTAATCGCAGCACTCCCAGACTACACATCTTAGATAATGGCCAAGATTTTCCTGGGGAATTATAATGGTGCACTTACTGAACCATCACCGTAGAACGCTGCAAGGGAATGAGGGTGTCACGGAGTAAATAATTTGCACCATTAACTACGTCACTCCACAGATTGCTGGGAGTCCTACATTATTTGCTTTGTCACCCTCACCGAAAACAGTGACAAGTTAAATCATATTTCCACCCACTGACATTAACGATGATCACTATTTTTCAGCACTGAAGTCAGTTTTCATGGTCTTGTCACTTGGCTATAAAAATAATGATGTGGAGATGCCGGCGTTGGACTGGGGTGAGCACAGTACGAATTCTTACAACACCAGGTTAAAGTCCAACAGGTTTGTTTCAATGTCACTAGCTTTCGGAGCGCTGCTCCTTCCTTCCGGCACCAGAGATCCCGATCTCTGGATCTGTAAAGATTTAATCACCTGCTAATGCTCGCATTCCAAGCATTGTTTGGCATCTTTGAATTTGTCTATATATGTGTTTCTGGAACATACCTCTTCATTCACCTGAGGAAGGAGCAGCGCTCCGAAAGCTAGTGACATCGAAACAAACCTGTTGGACTTTAACCTGGTGTTGTAAGAATTTGTACTATAAAAATAATGGCACTGGTGACCCAGAAATGGAGTGATATTTATGTGATTATGCACAGACATGGGTATAAGGACCAGGAGCTATGAGCGGTGTCTCAATTTATTTGGTATTAAGTTTGCCTGTTGGTTTCTGATTCCGGGGGCGCGATTCTCCGACTCCCCACCGGGCCGGAGAATCACCAGGGGACGGCGTGAATCCCGCCCCCGCCGTGTCGCGGATTCTCCGTCACCAGAGATTCGGCGGGGGCGGGAATCGCGCCGCACCGGTAGGCGGGAATCCCCCAGCGATTCTCCGGTCCGCAATGGGCCGAAGTCCCGCGGCTGTCAACCCACGCCAGCCGGCGTGGATTGAACCACCTTTGTGATGGCGGGACAGGGCGGAGCAGGCGGGCTCCGGGGTCCTGGGGGGGGCGCGGGGCGATCTGGCCCCGGGGGGTGCCTCCACGGTGGCCTGGCCCGCGATCGGGGCCCACCGATCCATGGGCGGGCCTGTGCCGTGGGGGCACTCTTTTCCTTCCTCCTTCGCATGGTCGCCACCATGGCGGAGGCGGAAGAGACCCCCTCCACTGCGCATGCGCGGGGATGCCGTGAGCGGCCGCTGACGCTCCTGCGCATGCGCCGCAGGGCAAAGTCATGTCCGCGCCAGCTGGCGGGGTGGAAATCAGTCCGGCGCGGGCCTAGCCCCTCAAGGTGAGGGCTCGGCCCCTCAAGATGCGGAGAATTCCGCGCCTTTGGGGCGGCGCGATGCCGGACTGATTCGCGCCGTTTTTGGCGCCGGTCGGCGGACATCGTGCCGATTGAGGAGAATCCCACCCCCATGGGCGTGATTCGCCGACCCCCCGCCGGGTCAGAGAGGCGCCAGGGGCTGGCGTGAATCCCGCCCCTGCCGGTTGCCGAATTTTCCAGCACCGGATATTCGACGGGGGCGGGAATCTCACCGCGCCGGTCGGCGAGCTCCCCCCCGGCGATTCTCCGGCCCGCGATGGTCCGAAGACCCGCTGCTGAAAAGCCTGTCCCACCGGTGAGAATCAAACCACATCTCTTACCGGCGGGACCAGGCTGCGCAGGCGGGCTCTGGGGTCCTGGGGGGGGCACGGGGCGATCTGGCCCCGGGGGGGTGCCTCCACGATGGCCTGGCCCGTGATCGGGGCCCACCGATCCGCGGGCGGGCCTGTGCCGTGGGGGCACTCTTTTCACTCTGTCTCAGCCACAGCCTTCACCATGGCTGATGCGGAAGAGACACCCCCCCCCTACGCATGCGGATGATGTCAGTAGTTGCTGATGCTCCCGCGCATGCACGGACTTCCGCCTTTGGGGCGGCCCGGCGCCGGAGTGGTTCCCACCGCGTCCCCCGCCCCGCCAGGTAGGGGGAATCCCGGCCATGGTTTTCATGACTAATAAAGGGATGTCTTGATTAATATGAAGCTCAGGTGTTACGGCGAGAAGGGAGGAGATTGGGGATGAGGAACAGATCAGCCGTGATCGAATAGCGGAGCAGACTCGATGGGCCAAAGGGCCGAATTCTTCGCCTATATCTTATGCACTTAGGGGGCGGGACTCTCCGATCCCCCGCCGGGCGGGGGCCGTTGGCAGCGCCCCCCCCGGCAATTTTCCGGGCCCCGATAGGCCGAGTGGCCATCAGTTCTTATCCAGTCCCACCGGCGGGAATGGACATGGTCCCACACGGCGGGACCTGGCTGGTAGGCCGTCCAGTGGAGTCCTCGGGGGGGGGCATGGGGGATCCAGCCCTGGGGGGGCCCCCACAGTGGCCTGGCTTGCGATCGGGGCCCACCGATCTGCGGGTGGGCCTGTACCGTGGGGACACTCCTTCCTTCCGCGCCGGCCTCTGTAGGGCTCCGCCATGTCCAGCGCAGTGAAGAACCCCCCTGCGCATGCGCGGAATCACGCCGGCGGTTCTATGCATGCGCCAACTCGCGCTGGCCCTTTGCCGCGGCTTTCGAACCTTCCAGTTGGCCCGACGCCGGAGTGGTTCACGCCGTTCTTGGCGCCAGAGTCGGGCCATCCCGCCAATTGCGGGAGAATCTCGCCCCCATCTTTGATAGTCATGATCAGACTTTCACTGGCCTCATCTTCTTTGGAGATCTCCCCCTTCTGACCTTCAACTTCATAGTCCTCCACCCCAAACAATGCAAGATCCATAAACCGGTCAGCCCAATTAGTCCATCATTTCAGTCTGTTCTTGCCCCACAAAACTGATTTCTTTCTTCCCTTGTACAGTCTCTTCCCACCTACACCTGTGACTCTTCCCACATTCTCCACCATGTCAATAGTTTCCAGTTCCGGCCACTAATATTTCCTTTCACCATTGAGGTTGAGTCCCTCTACACCTCCGTCCCTCACTAGGGTGGTTTGAAGGTTCTTGTTAGCGACCTTTAAGACTTATCTGGATAGGCACATGAACAGACGGGGTATAGAAGGATACAGGCGGTTGGTCAAGATAGGACACGTGATCGGCTCAGGCTTGGTGGGCCGAAGGGCCTGTTCCTGTGCTGTATTGTTCTTTGTTCTTTGTTCTCCATTTCTTCTTTGAACTGAGGCTTAACCAGTCCCCAGCCTTCATCACCCTCCTCTGCCTGGCTGAACGCATCCTTACATTGAACAAGTTCTCCTTTAACTCCAGCCACTTCCTCCAATTAAAATGTGTTGCTGTGGAAACCTGTCTGGGTCCAAGCTATGCCTGCCATTTTGTGGGATATGTGAAACATTCCTTGACCCTGTCTAACTTAGGCATCTCCTTCAGCAACTCATTTCAGCTACATTGACTACACTGGTGCCAATTCTTACTCTTACCTTGAATTGGAAAATTTAATCAACTTAGTTTCAAGTTTAAAATCTTTGTTCACCTTCACATGGTCCATCTCTGACTCTTCCCTTCCTTTTCTCAACTTCTCTTTCTGAGACAGGTAATCAATTAATGTCCACTATAAACCCATTGACTCTCACAGCCACCTCAACTGCACTCCTCACATCCCATTTCCTGGACTCTAGTTGCCAATATGTCTTCCTTTATTCTCAACCCATCATGGTCGACAGGCCCCTCGATCAGTCCATTGCACACACTTTTGATATCACTCCTTCCCCCACTGTGCTACCCTAAAAATCACAACAGGGTTTCCCTTCTACCTTCTACCCTGCCAGTCGCCACATTCAATGGATCATCCTCTGCCAGTTCCATCAGCTCCAGGGGGGTGCCACAGCTTCCCCTTCCGTTTCAGAATTCCAAAGGGACCATTTCCTCCACAACACCCTCTCCATTTGACACCGCATTTTCCAAGCAAGCGCGGGAGATACAACATCGGCCCTTTTCTTCTCCTCTCTCACTATCTAAAGCCCAAACACTCCTTCCAAAGGATCTTCTAATCACAAGGCTTTTTAAAAAAGTATCACAATGGCAATTATTATCTCTAAATTACAAGATATTTTTGAGGGTGGGGCATATTAAATTGAAGTGAATGAGGCTGGCCCTTATATCTAATCCATCACCCCCATGCATTTATCTGAACTTCATACTTTGAAAATTTTGTGTGATTCAATCATTTGTGTACTGCACTGAGACCAACTCTTGTGTTTTCTTATTTTTAAACTCAAGTGTCCCAATGACCTTTTGTCCTGTTAAATGTCATCTCATTACATCCGCAACAGAGACTGAAAATTTTCATCTTGAGTTATGAGTGAATTGTAATTGTAATAGTAAGAATAAGCAAAGCGTAATCCTAATATTGTACCATTTGTAAAACTTTGTAAATGCAAACGCTGTGGAACAATAATAATAATTATTATTATTATCGCTTATTGTCACAAGTAGGCTTCAATGAAGTTACTGTGAAAAGCCCCGAGTCACCACATTCCGGCGCCTGTTCAGGGAGGCCGCTACGGGAAGTGAACCTGCGCTGCTGCCTTGTTCTGCATTACAAGCCAGCTAATTAGCCCAGTGTGCTAAACCAGCCCCAATCCTAAAACCTTCAGGGCAATAACCATCAATGGACGTTCTAAAAGATCAATCTGCTTCACAGATTAATTGTGACCACCCAGTAATTTACAAAGTACCTAAATTGCTGCTTAAAAACCAATGGGCCGGGTTTTTGCACCCAGCGCAGATGCGATGGGCCGAATGGCCTCCTTCTGAACTGTTGGGATTCTATGATCATTTGCTGTCAGCAGGATCAGCTGGTCCCACTGAAGTCTACAGGGTCTTGCGTGGCTCGTCCGTCCTGCCGCTGGGGAACCCACTGCATGGGGGTCACCTTCGGCAGGACCAGAAGACCCCGCCAGGGTGGGGGGGGGGAGGGCCAAAAAATCCCACCAATATTTATGGAATGCATTGGGTGCTTGAATCAATAGTGACAGGCACATGAAAGTTCTCATATAAGGAACACATGATTGTAGCAATGATTGCCCAATAAAATGGCATTCTGGGAAAGAAGGTACGAAAAGAAAGGTTCTTGTGTTGAGAACTGACCAACAGAAGCACAAAACCAGGACATTCCATTTTGCAATTACACTGACCTTTTCTCTAAAATTACTGAGAAGAAAGATTTTGCCCCCACCACCACTTCTCAAGTCTTTTGCCCATCAAAAGGAATTGTAACCAAGTCAATAGATCAAGGAAACACATCCTTAAAGTGTGATCTTCGAGTTTTTGTAGAGTTGTTTAGTGATCAAATAAAGAATCCTCAATGTCAAAAGCTCCACAATTTCAGAAATATCAAATCTATTGCTGAGCTTGACAAAAAAAGACCCACTTTGCTTGACCTTACAGAAGCTTGTGCTCAAATACTTTATAAATATTTAACAAAGCTCCTAACACAGCTTTGTAGTATGCCACAGTAGTGAATTTCATACTGCCTGCTAACAGAATAAGGAAACAGACGATGAGTCAATCTTCAGGATAAACAAGAATACCAAACATCTCTGTGTAACACCTGGCTGGCACTGTGGAAAAGTTGTACACACCCCGAATGAGAATTTCCATTTCAATCTTACTTCATGAATTTGACTGCAATTTGTCGCACTAAAAGTCCACTCTTAAGGGTGTTTCATGATATTGAGTCACCTGAACGATCAACTTCACTGGGATATTTCTCATTTTCATTATAAGGACGTTTTAATATTGCTGAGCACTTCAGATGCATTCACTTATCATCATGATTAACGCAGAATGTCAGTAAATATGTTTGAAATGCAATCAGCTAGGGGCTGGACATGATATTCATGGTACTTTCAGCAAATAAAAAAATGGGCTGAATTTTAATGAGTGTATGGGTTCTACACATGGGAAACCTGCCAGCATATCTGCCTTTTTAACTCAGTCACCTCACTACTGTGAATTCGCTATTCTCAGTCCGGATGAAATGATCAATCGAACACCAAGTCACTTCAACGTACGTTTATTCCGGCTGGGGCTGCACCACTGTACTTCGGGGGAGCACAGCAGCAAGCCAATATTAGTACATTCGACAGTAGCTTATATACAATATGACACTGTCCCTTTTCTGAGGACGGCCCCCTTAGAGGTCCAAGTTAAGGACACATTCTGTTGCTCTCAGCTAAATTATTATTATCTTTAGAATGAGGAACCCATTCCCTCAGCTGCGTCCTGGTATTGCAGACTGTCTAGTGCAAAAGCAGAAGCGATTCATCTCGAAAGTCACGTACACATTTTACACAAAGCTTTGACATTCTATTTCCCATCAAGCTCCGATTCTATCTATAGCCAAACTCTCACTACCATTTTATTTTTGGGTTTCCCGTTCGATCAGTAACAGGGAAGCATGTGGCACAATTTTAAAACCCAGTAATTTAAGGGAACACTCCAAACTCACAAGCTGGAGTTGGAAGTTTTCATGGACAGCCAATAGACCTCTTGCAATGCAGTCAAAGTTGGCAAAGGCTGCGCCCTGATCCATCAAGGGCCTTCCTTATGGTTGGGAGCTCTGGACCCAATAAGATACTACTCCCTAGTGGCAGGAAGAGGAACCTGGCATCTGAGACAAGGAAAGCATGGCTGGAGGTTGCTGAGTTGGTCAGCAGCAGATGCCTTATGACCTAACCAGGGCAGGGAAAGTGACAACAATGGCACATTGCCTTTCATCTTTATACTTACATCACCTTAAACTCCTCACTCTGCCTGCTCCTTTGCGAACTTAAACAGCAGGTACACCTATCGCTCTGCATTTGCTCACATCCCCATCGATCCATCCACCACTTGTCAGCTACACTTCTTGGCATGCCTATCCCTCAGTTACCCTCAGCAAATGTTCTTCATCTAAGGTGAACCCACTCCTTCACTCTCGCTCATTGGATTTTTGTTCTTTCCTTGCAGGAGAAGAGAACAGAGAACACAAGAGAAAAGCAGAGAACAAGAAGTGGCTCTCCAGAACCCCCTCAATTAGTACCTGCAGAGGCAGCTGCGCTGGAGATTAATGGAGCTCGGTGTGCCAAGATCGGGAGATGGGGCATACCAGCTACCTCGTGACAAAATTAAACCTCAGGTAGCCAGAAATACTCACTCATGTTAACCTGTTGTCAACAGATACTGAAGTATGATTTGCATAATAACTTCAAGCATTCTTACATCCACAGTACATAATAATGTTTTTTTATCTCCCGCAGGGTCTTCAATGGTCCAAGTTATTCAAGATGATACTGAGTCCTTGGAGGTGCTTGCTCACTCAGTGACACAGGACCAATGCTGGCCATTCATCAATACAGGTATTTAAACTCTCATGGGAAAATCTAAGCACCTACTCATTCTGACTGGAGTTATCGTAGGAAATTGTGACATAATTGGCAGCCATGGCAAACAAGCCTTTTGTCACCTGTCTTCTGCTAGATACTGCAACTGTTTCTGTCAGATCCCTGGTAAGAGCCGGAGACAAAATCATTTAGGAAGGTGGTGACCTTGCCTACCACAGATAAAGTGTGACCGCCGTGGTTCAGCTGGCAGCCGATCTTGCTCCTGCAGATAGCAAATATCTGTCTTCACCTGATGCAAGACTCTGAGTCTCCTGAGACACTGGGGTGCGATTCTCTTGCCTCGTTGCGCACCAGCAAGAGCACAACGTGGCCGGAGAATCCCGGGAGGGCGGCACCAAACGACACTCGCAGAAGTAGGTTTTAAACCTACTTAAGACCGACCTACCCAATATCCACTGGTCTCCTCGACTCTCTGGCCTCCCCAGGGAGGGACAGCTGGGCACCGTTCAGCACTGGTCCACACAAATGTAGACCAGGCTGGAAGGCAACTGGGGGGTCTCCCAGGTCATCGAAGACCCCTGGTTGGTCAGGGTCAGTGGAGTGTGGCCCCCAGGCCCTCCCCCTGGAACGTGGGCACCTTGGCACTGCTCAGCTGGCACCTTGGCACTGCCACCTTGGCACTGCCAAGCTGGCTGGGGAACTGCCAGTGCAAGGATGCCCGGGTGCCAGGGTGGCACTGTCAAGGATCAGGGCCTAACGGGGGCCATGCCTATGAAAGGTGGGTGGAGGGGGGGGGTTTGCAGGTCAGGTAAATAGGAGCCTCTGGGATGTTGGGGGTCCTGTAAAGGGGTTTGGGGGGGCTGACGAGAGGTGCCCCAGGGACCCCTCTCTTGGGGGTTTGGGGCAGTGTCCATGTGTGTGGGGGGTGACATTGCCCATGGGTGGGGGGACCCACAAGCTCACGTAGAGATCGGGGCACCCTTTCAAATTGGCGATCTGATCTCGGAGTTCCGCTCCGCTAAAAAGAATTCTTAACGTGGACTAAACCAGTGAGAAACTCCCCAGGGCCCCCATAAATGACTAAATGTCTTTGAATAGTGGTGGGGAACTCGCCGACAGAGCCGGCGGGAAATTCCCTGAAACACCCGCCACAAATGAACTTGAGACATTTTGCCGGAGAATCGGATGTTCAATCACATCAGGACCCTTATCCTCTGCCAGTAGCCTCTGCCTGCTGCACATGCTGTACTGCATCTCACTGCTGGTCCCCCGCCCCCCACCCCGCACCTCCTGAGGAGCTACAGCTCAGCTCATCGAATTATTGGCCGGTCATCTTGGGCGAAATTCTCCGGTATCGGCGCGATGTCCGCCAACCGGCGCCAAAAACGACACAAATTAGTCTGGCATCGCGCCGCTCCAAAGGTGCGGAATCATCCACCCCTTGAGTGGCCGAGCCCTCACCTTGAGGGGCTAGGCCCGTGCCGGACTGATTTCCGCCCCGCCAGCTGGTGGAAAAGGCCGTTGGTGGCCCGCCAGCTGGCGCGGAAATGACATTGCCGGGCGGCGCATGCGCGGGAGCGTTAGCGGCCGCTTACGGCATCCCCGCGCATGCGCTGCGGAGGGAGTCTCTTCCGCCTCCGCCGTGGTGGAGACCGTGGTGTAGGCGGAAGGAAAAGAGTGCCCCCACGGCACAGGCCCGCCCGCGGATCGGTGGGCCCTGATCGCGGGCCAGGCCACTGTGGGGGCACCCCCCGGGGCCAGATCGCCCCGCGCCCCCCCCCAGGACCCCGGAGCCCGCCCGCGTCGCCTTATCCCGCCGGTAAGAGAGGTGGTTTAATCCACGCCGGCGCGACAGGCATTCTAGCAGCGGGACTTCGGCTATTCGGGCCGGAGAATCGCGGGGGGGGGGCGCCAACTGGCGCGGCGCGAATCCCACCCCCGCCGAATCTCCGGTGCCGGAGAATTCGGCAACCGGCGGGGGCGGGATTCACGCCAGCCCCCGGCGATTCTCCGACCCGGCGGGGGGGTCGGAGAATCTCGCCCCTTGTCTCTATTGGAAGTGCAATCTAACACAGTGTAAGCAGCACCCAAGATGCTCTGATAGATCTGAGCTCCAAAGTGCAGGCGACCCTTCCAAAGTGTGCAAAGTAAGCCCTCAGCACAAGTACTATTGACAAACATTTATATTAAAACCGGAAAGAAAGCAACTGTGAGTACTATTGACTTGTTCTGGTTGTGCCTTTAGCTCCCTCCATTACCATTGTGTTCTTAAGTTGATTTCACGGTGAATTCCGGGAAGCTCAGAAAACCAATGGACCCAGCGCTGAAGTAGAGATTCCAGGTCAATATTGCTCTACCTGAGTGACTGACACGTTAGTTAACAAACGTTACCTCTCCAGAGGGGTTGCAGCATCATGCATTGGACTAAAGTGCATATTTCAGTAGATTGGAGTTGGTTTCCCAGTTTTAAGCATTTGGTTTTTTTTATCCCATGCTTAAAGTTACAAAACCAATGCGCAGAGTGAGTGGGGCAGACCCTTAATCCATCTCATGGCCTGCTCCAAAAAACAAGTCAAATGCAAATTGAAGGGAATTCTCCACAAGAGAAATGTACAAGACCCAAGCTAACAAGAAAAGGCTTGACACCTCACCTTGGGCTCGATCTGACGTTCGATCTTAGCCAAAACGTTGAGGAGCAATAGTTCATGCATTTCTGCAGGTATTAACACCCCACGGACACCCAACCCCACACATTCCACAATGAAATTCACCCCGCTCTGTTTGGACAAATGTTAAATATGTGCAATTGAGCCCTTCCCATGTCTCCCCCCCCAGCCCCACCAAACCATCACCTCCTCCTACCCCGTCCTTTCCGCAGTTAAACTGCAGTATGCATCCTAAATGTGACAAGTTATAAAGCAAAAGCCTGCAGGTTATGTCATTGCTGAGTCAGAAATGACAGAGGGGGCGATTCTCCGCGCGCCATCGTGAACACCGTCGCATTTCACGACGGCGCGAACAGGGCCCGGGCACGACCTATTCTGGCCCCCATAGGGGGCCAGCACGGCGCTGGAGCGATTCACGCCCCTCCAGCGTCCTTACGCGGCGCCAAATGGGCGCCGCTCCAACCCGCGCATGCGCAGTTGGGGCAGCCCAATCCTGCGCATGCGCAGTTGGGTCACGTCATCCTGCGCATGCACGAGGAACGTCTTACGCACGCCGGCCCCTCACCCCTCAAAGTGTTCTGGGGCTGCGCGCAGAAGGAGGTAGGCCCGGGGTGGGGGGCGGGGGGGGGAGAGGCCGGCCCGCCGATCGGTGGGCCCCGATTGCAGGCCAGACCACATTGGAGGCCACCCCGGTGAAGGAGCTCCCCCCCACCACAGGCCGCCCCCCAGCATTCCCGCAGAGTTCCCGGCGGCAGCAACCGGGGTGGATGGACGGCGCCGGCGGGAACCTGTCGTGTCGTAGCGGCCGCTCGGCCCATCCGGGCCGAAGAATCGCCGCTCGCAGGTTCTCCGAGCTGCCCGATGCGAATCGCGCCGCTGGGAGAATCGCATGCAGGGGTCGGGGCGGTGTGCCGCGATTTGTGCGGCGCTCCGACTATACTCCCACCCGGCGTGTGGGGGGGGGGGGGGGGGTGGGAGAGAGAGAGAATCGCGCCCAGAATTTTGGGGTGGAATTACCAGTGTGTTGTTTGTCATGTGTGACAATGGTCAGGAGGTAGGGGGGGGGCATTTTTGATTTCCTTTTAAGTTTGGATGCAGGCTGCAACTATAAATGGCAAGTTATTTCTTTGCATAACTTGCACTGACATATTGAGCAGCAGGTAGACACACACAAACAGTTGAAAACTGTGTTCTGTTGATCAACCTTCAAAATGGCCCTCAGCATCTGTTCATTTTACAACACTGAAGAAGATTTAGCTTCTTGTTATTTAACTGCTATTTATGTTGTATGTATTCATTCCATTATAGATAGCAATGTCTAAGATCTATTGTCTCCCTGCCATAAAGAGCTTAATATTGTTGTTTTCCTGCACACTCAATTGCACTTAGATATCCCCATGGTAACTCCTTACAGAGGTAAACAATTCAGATTAACTTTCTTTGCCATCAATGAATGCTGATTGTATGAAACTGCCTTTAGTCACTTTTCAGTCATGGCCTTTCTGCTCATTTGGTTAAATACCACTATAGCCATCCTCTTCCATGGGCACAGACATCATGATCATTTGGCTTTAGTCTCTCAGTTCCACAGCGGTGATAGAAACAGCATTATGGCTTTTAACGTCATTTTAGCATCTCACTCGACATTTAAACCAGTCAAGTGGGAACCAATAAGAGGTCAATACTGTGTTCCTAATGGCTTAGGTGTTGTATGCTCTCAGCCCCTTCCACTCATAGACGGCTACAAAGATGAGACAATGGGCAGGTTTTCCCAGCCCGGGGCCGTGCCGGAGAATCCCCCCAACCGGGCCATGCCGCCCCGACACCGGCTCATTTGGCGCGGCGCTGGTCGCAGGCCGCTCTACGCGGCTGGGCCGCCGATTCTCCGGCCCGAATGGGCCGAGCGGCTGCACTAAAAAGGCTGAGTCCCGCCGGCGCCGTCCACAACTGGTCGCAGCCGGCGGGAACTCTGTGCGCAGGGTCAGAGGGCGGCCGGAGGGGGGGGGGGGTCTCCGACCACGGGGTGGGGGCTCCGATGGGGCCTGGCTCGCGATCGGGGCCCACCGATCGGCGGGTAAGCCTCTCGCTCCCCGGGCCTATTTCTTACATGCCGGCCCCTGAACTCCTGCGCCATGTTGCGTCGGGGCCGGCACGTTGAGGGAGGCCACCGCGCATGTGCGGGTTGGCGCCACTGCGCTTGTCCTCGTTGCCGCTGGCGCCACTGCGCATGCGCGGATCCCGTGCCGCACAGTTCGCGCCGGGATGGGAGGCTGGAACGGTGTGAACCACTCCAGTGCCGTGCAGGCCCCCTGTTGGGGCCAGAATCGGCACGCCCAGTGGCCCGTTCACGCCGTTGTGAAACACGACGCCGTTTCCGACGGCGTGGACACTCGGCCGCCAAATGGAAGAATCCCGCCCTAAAATAACTAAAATAAATAACAGATTTAAAACTAGTCATTTTCTCCTCCCTGTACAGCCTGGGAGACACGCCCCCCCCCCCCCCCCCCACCCTCCAGGAGCCATTACGACTTGCCCACGTTTGTGTGGACCAGAACTAAACTCGCCGCACTGGCGAAGTCTTCCAGGCACGGCCAGTGAATCCTGGGTGCCAGGTGAATCCAGATAATTAACGGCTCATTTAAATATATTGATCTATTTCTTGCCAGTGAGGACGAGATCCAGATTGCGCCGGGTGGAGCAAATCAGGAACGGGGTTCTCTCAGCCCGGGACCGCACTGGAGAATCCCCGCGACCAGCGTGAATTGCGCCACACCGCCCCGACGCCAGCACGCGATTCTCCGCAGAACGGAGAATCGGCTCCATTGGCACCGGCGTGGTTGGCGCGGTGCCGGTCGGGGGCCGCTCTATGCGGCCGGCCCACCGATTCTCAGCCCGGGATGGTCCGAGTGGCCGTTGTAAAAACGCCGAGTCCCGCCGTCGCCGTCCACACCTGCTCTTAGCCGGCGGGAACTCGCCGTGGGGGTGGGGGGGGGGGGGGCAGCCTGTGGAGGGAGCGGGGCCTCAGGTGTGGGCTGGCCCGGGATCGGGGCCCGCCGCTCGGCCTCTCTAGCTGGCGGCCTCCTTTCTTCCGCGCCGGCCCCTGTAATCCTGCGCCATGGTGCATCGGGGCCGGCGCGTTGAAGGAAGCCACTGCGCATGTGCGCGTTGGCACCGGTGCCACTGCGCATGCGCCGATCCCGCGGCGCCCAGTTGACGCCGGGATCAGCAGCTGGAGTGGCGTGAACCGCTCCAGCCCCATGATTATCTTTAATTCATGAATTCTATTTGATTGCACAGACAGAACATCCCCCAGGCCCTTCAATGGAATCACTTTACTTGGTCATATCAGACAGCTTTATCCTCTGGACATTATTCTATTTCTGCCAAAACCAGTTGTATATTTAAGGAATAAAGATCTTATAATTCTCAATCTTCCCCCTTCCACAAAATCTCTTCGACTAATCCATCTTTGATACTAGTCGCTAAGCAACACCAGGAAACAAAGCTCTGACGAATTGATTCCCTGGATTCCTTCATTTATTGAACTTAGTTTTACCAGAAGTTGAACATTTAATAAATTAGTTGAAAGAAATGAGTAAAGAAAAGCAAACCTTCTGCATCCACTCCCAAAAGGACTTGACTTAGGTTTGCACGTTTTTCAAACAATGTCCAACGATGCTAACATTTTATAGAGGATGTCAAAAGCAGCTAATACATGTAAGGGTAGATTTCCAGCTGTTGACTTTTTACCAAGAGTCAGAAGCCAGCACAACAGAAGTCAAACTGCTGGATCTTCCAGGATGGGCTATCATTTAATATTCATGACAAGCCTCCGGCCTGGAAAGCGCCTCCCTTAAGAATTCAATCAACAAGAGGATGAAATGTCCAGTGTCGATGCAGCTCATTGGTTCATGGCAGCAGTCCCTTTACAACAAGAGACAAAAATCACAAACAGCTTGGCATTATTCGTGAGCAATGGAGCAAAAATGCCATGCTGCTTCAGGAGCAGGTGAAAGTAGGTTTTCGCTCTTCAGTATTCTCGGCCACTCTCTCTGCAGTCGGTCAATATAGACGTCATGGGAGAAGGTGGTGTAAAGACACTTAGGTGAACACCAAAACACACAGCGCAGGTGTGGTTATTTGCCATCTTGAGGCAGGGGTTGGTTACCCTGACTTCTCTATACAAACAAAATGGCAAAGTGTTTACCTCACAAAGTATCCACCCTTGGCTTGTTACACCTTGACACTAGTAGCACAAAAAGCACTTGTCAGTGATTTGTTTTGAGTACACATATCACCACACTGATGTATTACATGTTCAAAGTCTGAAAAGATGTCCAGTCAACTCTGGAAGCATGGTAAGCATAGAGGGATGAATTATGCTCTGCAAACTTCTCTGCTCGCGAAAAAAATGACACATAACTGGAAGGGGAAAAGTGCAGCCGCATTGAATTCAGTAATTTCACACTATTTATGTTCCATTGACAAAGGAATCAAGTGACAAAGTATGGAGCAGTGTGGAAGTCAGAGGATGAATGCCAGTTTCCTGTTTTTGCCCCCCCCCCCCCACACACACACACAACTCAAGTATTCACTTACTTCAGCACAACATGATACTCAGTGCATTGGAAGGTAAGAACTGTTTCAAGGTTGCCTGCAACCAGAATTCTCGCATTTATCTCTATGCTAGCTCCTTAGGAACCAGCTTCTAGTGAGGAAGATGTCACTTTACAACACCTTGTCCCATTGAAGTACCAGCATAGGCACAGTTTGAAGTGAGAGCACTGGTTAACTCACATTGCACAAATGATTAAGGACAAGTTAAGGCCCAATGTCTCTTCCGCCATCCACCCCCAAGTGTTCTCAATGTCTAATCAACCCAAGCTCCCAAGGTCACCGCAGCACCCCTCCACCCTCAGTCCCACGGTCTCATCAGTGACCCTCCATGGCGAACTGCCCCTTCTTTTGTGGTCATCCTGTGTGTACAGGTAGTGGCACCAATGGAGGAGCAAGAATCTGCTGACTGAAGAATCAAGTCAGATCCTTTCTCAGGTGCAGCGGCAGGAGATTCATATCTTCCAGGCCTATCTGAGCATGAACCTGCTGCGCAGTCATTTGACAAGATTACGCAAATTCTTGTACCAAATCTTTGGAAGGGTCTGCCCACATCTGTATCATGCCTAACCACTTTTTGGGTCAGCACTCTGGATGGCGTCCATGCCAGCTGCAGGAAGCAGTGAAGATCCTGCTAGCAATGTCTCTGTTGTACTATTACTTGTTAATGCGGATACTGTGGCCTTGAGTTCTATTTTTCTAGTCCAGCTTCAAGCTGTTGAGAAATCAGATTAGAGCCCTACACCTTTACTGGGCTCCTAAGAGGTTTGCTCCTATGCAAATCAGTAGCACAGTATGACAGTGTCTGGCAACAGGGCCTTGACTGGAGTAAAAGTAGGTGTGGTTGTTGCTTTTCATATCCAGGCCCTGCAGTTCCTGAGCGCACATGAAAGAAAAAAGGGCCACAAAGCATTGGAGTCAGAAGGCCACCACAGACTCAGGCTTACAGGGGCATTTCATGGCCATTACAGTCCGCCCAGGGAGGCTCACACGGAGCATCAGAGCCACCATAATACTCACTCCGCCCTGAAGGAAACACTCAGAAAGAACACGAGAAGGCCTTGCAGATATTATAAAACGAGCTTACATGGAATTAAATCGGTTGCATTTCATTTCAACTTTAGCCAACCAGTTTGCTTCTGATCATCCATATACAGTATCAGCAGATCGAAGGCTGGGAATCGGTGTTAGCTGAGACCGGAGAGCTGAATTAATTTTTTTTTTGAATAAAATTTAGAGAACCCAATTCATTTTTCCCTATTAAGGGGCAATTTAGCGTGGTCAATCCGCCTACCTTGCACATCTTTGGGTTGTGGGAGTGAAACCCACGCAAACACGAGGAGAACGTGCAAACTCCACACGGACAGTGACCCTGAGCCGGGATCGAACCTGGGACCTTGGCGCCGTGAGACTGCAGGGCTAACCCACTGTGCCACCGTGCTGCCAGAGAGCTGAATTAATGATGGTATGTAGGGTCCCTGCGTTGTGCATGGTTATGATTTTAGACCAGACCCTCAAATAGTTGGTAAGATTCGGTTAAGGACCAAAACGTTTTGTTTAAAGTGGGCAAAGTTTGATATTCAAGACATTTTCTAAGTGACTAAAAGTCACAAGATTCCATGGGTTTCGAACAAACAAAATTAAACTTTGCTATAAAGGGTCATAAAGAAATTCACAATATCTAACTTATACTCCAACAAACAACAAAGTTAATGTGAGGTGCATGTGAATTAACAGTGAATCTGTGGAGGCGCACACGCCACTGCACAATTCATGGAAGATGTGATCAAGGCAGATCACATTGATCTCTCAGCAACACTCCCAGACATCAGAAAGGCTATCTGATTGAAACTGTGTCTCCCTCAAGAGGGGCTTCAAAACTTTCACTTTCAATTCAAAAATCATGGGCTGGATTCTCCGCACCCCGATGCCGAAATCGCGTTCGGCAACGGGGCGGAGAATCCAGTTTCCCGCATTAAATCAGGATGGACGCCAGTTCAGCGATTCTCCGCTCCCCCCAAAAGCGGCGTACTCTCTGCATACTCAGAGAGTGCGCCGCGCTGATTATCCAACACCTGAGGCCATTGGCTGAGGCCATTACCTGAGGCCCGCCCTGCTATTCTCCGCCCCCGACCGGCCTAATTCCCGACGGCATGGGCCACTCAAGGTCCTGCCATTCGGGAGATTCGTGAGGCGGTGGCAGACTGAGTCCACCACCGCCAGTCGGAGGCAGACTGAGTCCACCGCCGCCAGTCGGAGGCAGACTGAGTCCACCGCCGCCAGTCGGAGGCAGACTGAGTCCACCACCGCCAGTCGGGGGAGGGCTGATCAGAAGACAGGGGAGGGGGGGGGGGGGGGGGCACCATTCGGGACTGGGGTATTTTTGAGTGGGCGATCCAGGTCGGGCCCGCGGTCGATCAGAGGCAATATTTCCGCGGTCTGAGACCGCCATGGAGCACAGCGCGGCCGCAGTAGGCCGCCGCCATGCGCATGTGCGGCCTCTGACCCGGATGTGCGGGGGCCCGTATTGGCAGCTTAAGCTGCGAGCTCCACGACAGCTGCCTGCTAGCCCCCTGCAAGGCTGTCAATCTGTGGCCTTTTGACGCCAGTTTCTCTGGCATAAAAGACCACAGTTTTCACAACGGCGTGGGGACATAGTCCCTGAAACAGAGAATCCAGCTCCACGCCTCCAAATTTGATCAAGCTCCCAGGGTTTCAATCTCATCTCCCAGGACTGTATTCCTCTGGATTTCCAAGTCTGCACTCCAGCCTCTTTTTACTGACACAATTCCAGCTCTTAATATCTGGCTGGCTTCACTAGACTGGCACTGCCCCTGGATTCAATAAAGCTCCAAGTAAAACTAAACTATCCCCTGCTGCAGAACACTCACTCCGCTAGCAAAAACACAGCTAAATTGAAACCCTTAGATCATTCTTAAGTTCCTCCCATCTCCATGACAATATAGTCTTCTAGGGCTGACTGAATGCTTTTTAATTAATGGTAACTCTCACACCCAAAACAAATGAACAATCTGAACTGCATTTCTTTGCAAACAGTACAGACACCACGGGCACAATTTAATGGGACAGAACAGAGTCCCGTTTTGGACGCATTGGGTGTTTCTTGGTGCCTACAGTGCTGAGAATGACACCGCTATTTAACGGTGTTTTGCAGTACGTTTTGGCCACAGCGAGGAACGTCCCGCCAAGGCCGCACTTACATCATTTTCAGCACTGGTAAGCTCAGCTTGTTAGTGCAGGAAGAGTATTTGCAGATTGGAGCATCATTTTTAAATGCCACCCCGATCTTTAGTTCCCCCCCAGCCACCCCACTGCGTTCCCCGGACCCCTCCCCCCACTGCCCCCAACTTAACTCTTATGGAGTCCTTGAGCACCCCTCCCTCAACCCACCTCCTAAGGGCAAGACACCCCTGGGATCGATCCCTGGCATGGGCAACCTGACACCCGGACACCTTGACACTGCGCGCCTGGCACCCTGGCAGTGCCAGGGTGGCACTACCAGGGTGCCCGGGTGTCAGCGGGAGTGCAACGGCACCACCCTGCCCAGAACCCGACCATCCAGGGGTCTCTAATGGTCTGGGAGATCCCTTCAGATGGGTTTCCGCCGGGTGCTCTGGTTTCCTCCCACAGTCCAAAGATGTGCAGGTTAGGTGGAATGGCCATGCTAAATTTCCCTTTCTGTCCAAAAAGGTTAAGCGGGGTTACTGGGTTACGGGGATAGGGTGGCGTTGTGGGCTTGAGTAGGGTTCTCTTTCCAAGGGCCAGTGCAGACTCGCTGGGCCAAATGACCTCCTTCTGCACTGTAAATTTTATGATTCTATTGCGCCTGGCCCACATTTGTGGAAACCAGTGCTAACGTCGCCATGGCGAGGTCCCCCAGGCGCCGTCGTTACTTCCCGGGCCCCGGAAGAATATGGCACAGGCATATTGAAATGAGCTTAACCACTCATTTAAATATGTTCATTTGGATCTTGCCCTGCGAGATCCAAGTCGTGACGTCTTCCAAGTTTCCATTAAATTTCACGAGACATTTTGAGTGTCGCAATTTGCTGGAGGCCTCTCCCGAGATTAAACAGCCTCATCACGTCACCAAGTCGGGCGTGACGAGGCCATTAAATTGTGCCTCTCATCTACAATTCTCCCCCTATGTAATCCCACGTGCTGTTTTATGATCCTGCCTTTCATACTGTTAACACCTTAAGTCGACATGGCCACCACATTTTAGGTGTTGCTTTCGTTGCTTTTGTATTTACCGTATTTTCTACAGATATCAATTTTAATCTTCCAAGTGTTAAAAATTACCTCTAAAATATCAACATGAACCAAATATTTTTAATGGCCTATTTTTATAGGAAAGGATTACTCAGCCACTTAGTTGGGGTTTTTATCTGCAGGATCTTGGTGTAGATTCTGTTGAGACTAATCAGCAATGGTCAGATGGGCACTGACCATGACTCTTGTCTTTAAAGTTTTGTTGCTGCCCTAAGATGTTATTTGATTTGCTAATTTTTTTTAACATAAACATTAGAATGCCATTAAATGCCATTTTTGTCCAACATGCAATTAAGTTAAGAAAACGGACTTGCTGCGCGCACACCCATTAGTATCTCAGTGCTAGTCACTAAACCCTGCTGATCTGTAAATGACCACTTTGTGAAGAATTGAATTACAACAGCTTTGAGCTGCTAGTTTCATGTGTAAACAATATTCGCAGCAGAGGGCATATTCATTTCATATCTCACAACTCAGGTCTCTTTCACGAGAGAAGGGAATCTCACCATCAATTACTTTTTTTTCAAAATGGCCATTCTCCTCTAAAAATATATGGGGCGGGATTCTCCGTTGCTCGACGCCGATCGGGCAGAGAATCGACTCGGGCGCCCAAATGGGGGCCGGTGCCAGTTTGACGCCAGCCAACCCTTTTCCAACCCCTCGGAAATGGCATCATCGTGACACTTGTTGTTGCAACGCCGTTGGCGGGTCACCGGCCGGCCCTCCTGCGATGCTCCACCCCCGATGGGCTGGGTTCCCGACGGCGCAGGACAGGTGTGGTCTGAGCGGTCGGAAACCCGGCGTGGAGGCTGCGGACTGTGTCCAGCGCCACCACACTCGTCCAGGATCCATACCAGTGGCTGGGGGGGGGGGGCTTCCATGAGGGCTGAGGGGACTGGTGGGGGATGGCCAGAGGGTGGCCTGTGGGGGCGCGGATAGCGGGTCAGGTCCGCGCACGGCCGGCGCCATGTTATACGGGTGCAGGTCATCCGCCGTGCACATGCATGATCAGGGACGCGGCCATTCTCCTGCCATTTTCGGCCCGGGAGCTGAGAGTTTCACCCGGCGCCGCTGCTAGCTCCTCACCGGTCCCGGAATTGGAGAGGGATCAGCGCCGATTTTTCCCTCGTAAACTTCCCACTGATTCTTTGTTCAAGTCGCTGGAACGGAGAATCCAGCCCATTATGTTTTGCGTAGTCACCATACAGATGCAGGTTTTACAGATCCAGGATATGTGCAGGATGGGGACAGTGCTTTGTTCAAGGACTGAGACAACTTGGGTTGCACTTGGGTTGCATGGAAATGGGTGAAGTATTCATCTCACAAAGCATTCATTCACCCTTGGCTTGTTTTCTTATTCAATGACTGCAGCACCTTGCAAAGCACTCGCCAGTCTTATACTTCTTACGCGTTGTGATGAATGTCGGAACTTTTTACATACATTTATATATGTATGGTGAAGCAAAGTTATTAAAAGGATTTCATTTAAGGAATCAGATTATATTTCTGCTAAAGCTGTGATTAAGGGGTTAACGGCTGCGAGCGCTGTGATGTCACTCACAGAAGGGATTGGGGCTGATTTAGTTTCAATTTCAGCCCTGCCTTGAGTCTATTTTTGTTTCATTTAGGAGTTCTGCTCTGGGTTTCATAGATTATCATAGAATTTACAGTGCAGAAGGAGGCCCTTCGGCCCATCGGGTCTGCACCGGCTCTTGGAAAGAGCACCCTACCCAAAGTCAACACCGTCACCCTATCCCCATAACCCAGTAACCCAGAACCCCACCCAACACTAAGGGCAATTTTGGACACTAAGGGCAATTTATCATGGACAATCCACCTAACCTGCACATCTTTGGACTGTGGGAAGAAACAGGAGCACCCGGAGGAAACCCACGCACACACGGAGAGGATGTGCAGACTCCGCACAGACAGTGACCCAAGCCGGAATCGAACCTGGGACCCTGGAGCTGTGAAGCAATTGTGCTATCCACAATGCTACCGTGCTGCCCTTCTGCTTCTGAGGAAAGGAGGTGTGTTTCTCAGACTTGAGTTCTGAAAGGTGAGACGAGAGTGACTGCCCTTGACATCAAGGCAGCATTTGACCGAGTATGGCATCAAGGAGCCCGAGCTAGACTGGAATCAATGGGAATCAGGGGAAAAACTCTCCGCTGGTCGGAGTCATACCTGGCACAAAGCAAGGTGGTTGTGGTGGTTGGAGGTCAATCATCTCAGCTCCAGGACATCACTGCAGGAGTTCCTCAGGTTAGTGTTCTCGGCCCAACTATCTTCAGCTGCTTCATCAATGATCTGCTTTCCATCATCAGGTCAGAAGTGGGGATGTTTGCGGATGACTGCACAATGTTCACACCACTCGCGACTCCTCAGATAATGAAGCGGTCCATGTCCAAATGCAGCAAGACCTGGACAATATCCAGAATTGGGCTGACAAGTGGCAAGTTACATTCGCGCCACACAAGAGTCAGGCAATGACCATCTCCTACAACAAAGGATCAAACCATTGCCTCTTGACATTACCATTGCTGATCCCCCACAATCAACATCCTGGGGGTTACCATTGATCAGAAACTGAACTGGACTAGCCATATTAATACTGTGGCCACCAGGCCAGGTCAAAGGCTAGGAATCCTACGGCGAGTAACACACCTCCTGACCCCCCCCCCCCCCCCAAAGCCTGTCAACCATCTACAAGGCACAAGTCAGGAGTGTAATGGAATATTCTCCACTTGCCTGGATGAGTGCAGCTCCAACAACACTCAAGAAGCTCAACGCCATCCAGGACAAAGCAGTCCACTTGATTGCTTCTCCTTCCACAAACATTCAAACCGTCCACCACCAACTAACAGTGGCAGCCTTGTGTACCATCTACAAGATGCACTGCAGTAATTCACCAAAGTTTCTCAGACAGCATCTTCCAAACCCACGACCACTACCACCTAGAAGGACAAGAGCAGCAGATACCTGGGAACCCCACCACCTGGAGGTTCCTCTCCAAATCACCAATCTACTGACGTAGCTACCCTGATGGCTCCAGTATCCTGTTGTCTTTCTAAAAGTTACTGTTAAAGTTACAATTAAAATCCTGACAGTTGTCATGTGGAATATTCTATTTGAACAGCCACTGATGTTGTCTGTATTCACTTGACCTGGTTATTACTGAGGCTGAGTGTGAAGGAGTTGGATTAAATTTAGCGGACCCAGTCATTTAACTCAGAGTGCTTCAATAATTGTACAACTCCAATAGCTTACATGCTGATTGAGTGCCCTCAATCAGGCGTCAGCAATCTAGCCATTAGTGATTGCTATCCAGCTAAAAATATTCAAAAAGTGAACCAGGTATGTGAGATCCAATTGTTCATCACCCAAAGTTAACATTCCATATGCCCCTAGAGTTTTACTTTACTTTCGCACAAATAGAATCATAGAATCCAACAGTGCTGAAGGCAAAATCTCTTCAGCAATCTAATTATTCCCAAAAATAAGACACATTCATGTTTCGGACACCAAAATTAATGGAAGGCTAAGGAAATTTTTCAAGTAGTATTTTAGGAAAGATCCTTCAAACAATGCAAATATAATTGATCCAGAGCATTCGCTGAATGTAGCTTTAGTCATCAGAGTGTTTTGAGGTATTTTAAACACCACATAGAAATAAATGGCCGGCATTCAAAAAATAATACATTTCAATTCAGAATTATGAAAGGATAGGGTAGAGAGAGATAAGATGATTCCACTCGTGGCTGAGGCCATTAGTATAAGAGAATGAATAGGGAATTCAGGACAAACCTCTTTACTTAGAAAGTGGTGAGAATGTGGAACTGACTTTCACTTGGAATGATTGGATTAAAAGCCGAGATATGTTTAAAGTCAAGCTGATTAAGCACATGAGGGAGTAAGGAGGAGAAAAATATGGTGAAAAGATTAGATAAAGCTGGGTAAGAAGAGGGTTGTGTGAAGCAAAAATATTGAAGAAAGAATGACATCCAGGTACAGTCTGAGGCAGGAAGATGGACCTCCACATGACACTGAATCTGGAGGTTTCGTCTGTAGATGCTCTCCCCACCCACTGCTGTAGTGTTTCGGTATCCAGCATTGCTGACAATCTCCATCCCGACCTCCGGAGGCAGCCGCAGGCAATGCTCGGGTGAATCCCAACTTCTGGATGCCTAGTTGTTCCAGACATGTTCTGGACTGGCATGTTTTCCCGCTGGCATCGTGAAGAATTGGGAGTGAGGGGCAAAATCCCAGTTGGGCCTTCGCCTGCATATCATTAGCAGGATACAAATAAGTTTCATACTGGCCTCCAATGGGTTTCCCAATCCACCATGTTAGATATCAGCAGAAGAACCTGTGGGAAATTCATGCCAGCATGAAACTGATTTCTGTACTCCCACTGAATTCTACCCCCCCCCCCCCCCCCCCCCGCACCCCTACCATGGAACTCGGTGGCGGGGCCATGGGAGAATTCCACCCAAAGGAAGTTACAGAGCTTTGAGGAGAAAATATTTCTTTGAAAGGACTGGCTCGAGCTGAAGAATGATTCAATCTGCACCAGCAGCCTTCTCGTAACTTCACCGAAGCAATTATTCATGTGTGAGACCAAATAATGAGTAATGTCAGGTTCTTAAACGAGGAAGGCCTCGAAATGAACTGATCTTATCTTCTGATGTCTCTACATGGGAACTTTTGTGCATTCCCAATTATTATTGCTCCACCACTGGTGACCAGGCCTTCAGTGGCCAAGACTCTGGATTTTCTTCCCAACACCACCATTCCTCACTGCCTCACTTTACTCCTTTAAGAAATCCTTTCAATCCCATTTCAATGACCAAATTTTTGGTCATCTGATCTAATATCTCCTTATGTGGTCTGGTGTCATATTTGGTTTTATAATGCTCCTGAAGTGTTTGGCATGTTTCATTTTTATAGAGTGCCTTTAAGGTAGTAAGATTTGGATTTGAATGTGTTTATTGTCACATGTACCGAGGTCTAATGAAAAGTATTTTTCTGCGAGCAGCTCAACAGATCATTCAGTACATGGAAAGAAAAGGGAACAAAAGAAAATACATTATAGGGCATAAAATACATAATAGATGTTGTTTAACTTTAATCAGGGGCCTCTTGACTGAATGAGAAACAGGAACAGTAGCTGTATTCACTTTCCTCTACCACGGACATGAAAACCTGTTGCCATTCGAGCTGAAGTAGCTCAAAGAGAAACAGTGGGGGTCAAACTGGGAAAATTGGTGATTTTTATGGCTCAAGCAGCGCAACACTCAATCATTATTCATTCATAGAAACTTACAGTGCAGGAGGAGGCCATTCGGCACATTGAGTCTGCACCGACCCTTCGAAAGAACAACCTGCTTAGGCCCACGCCAGTATCCTATCCCCATCACCCCATCTTACCTATTGGACACAAAGGGGAGATTTAACATGGCCAATCCTCCTAATCATAATTGGATATCACATACCTGGTGCCTGGCACTCCTGGGGGTGGGGGGGGGGGGGGGGCTCCCGAATGCTGAGTGGGGTGCTTTTGGGGAGGTGGGGGCTGGGGTGTGAAGGGGGCCTGGGCTGGGCTGGAGGGGCTCAGTTCGGGGATCTCTCCCGGGATGGGGGTCATTTGGTTGGGCTTCCCATTTGTGTCCTTGAAAATCATTAAACTGTCTTTCAGCATGTCATGTTTCAGTTTGGAATCTCCCAGCATGTCAATATCAACGATCTGTATGAAGAAAGTGAAAGTGTTCTCTCTGTAGCTTTAAAACTTTGAAACTTCTACCAGCGCATCAATATCAATGATCTGTAAATAGGTGAAAATCTTCCCTTTAATGTTGTGGAAACTTTTGCAGTGCCTTTCATAGATTCACAGATTCATAGAATTTACAGTGCAGGAGGAGGCCATTCGGCCCATCGAGTCTGCACCAGCTCTTACAAAGGGCGCCCTACACAAGCCCACGTCTCTACCCTATCCCCGTAACCCAGTAACCCCCACTTAACCTTTTTGGATACAAAGGGCAATTTAGGATGGCCAATCCACCTAACCCGCATATCTTTGGGCTGTGGGAGTTAACCAGAGCACCAGGAAGAAACTCACGCAGTCACGGGGAGAACGTGCAGGTTCCACACAGACAGTCATCCAATGTCGGAATCGAACCTGGGTCCCTGGTGCTGTGAGGCAGCAGTGCTAAACACTGTGCCACAGTGCCATGATTTAGAGAATCTAAAGTTGTAATACTTACTACATTTCCCCATGAAGTCTATACAGCTCTCATTAACAGTGATAACAGAACAAAGGACATGGTCCAGATTGAGGGTGTATGTACAATGAAGTGAGAGGATAGCTTGGAAAAAAAACAGTTCTCCAAATTCATAGTGCCGGGGCATAAAGAGGTAGTAGTAGAAATTCAGCAGCACCTGGCTTTGGGTATGAAAGCATATCGAGGCAAGGAGCCCAGAGGCTGGCCAGAAAAGGCTTCATCTAAAGATAGAAAGTCTTGCTTTGACATAGTACTTTTCAAGAAAAAACTCTGGGTCACCCTGATTTTGGAGAAGCCCCGTATGTCGGCATTGTTTGGATTTTACTGCTTCCAATCTGTGGAATCGTTCTGTGAAACTAGTCAAACACTTGGAATTCAGCAGCAAGTAGCTCACCTCCTCACTCCCCAAAGTCTGTCCGTCATCTGGCACAAGTGAGGAGTGTGATTGAATACTTCCCAATTTCCTGGATGAATCCAGCTCCAACAACACTCAAGAAGCTCCTCACCAGTTAGCGCAAAGCAGCCTGCTTGACTGACATGCCTTCAACCATCTTCACGCCAACTACCATTGGTGTACAACACTGGTGCAAGGTACCATATGCAAGATGCACTGCAGCAACTTGCCAAGGCTCCTTACACAGCTTCTACCAAACCCACAAACTCTATAGTCTACAAGAACAAGGGCAGCGGATGCATGGGAACACCACCATCTCCAAATTCCCTTTCAAATATGTCGCTGTTCCTTCATTATCACTGAATTAAAATCCTGGAATTACCTACGTAAAAGCACTGTGGGTGTAACCCACACCTCAGGAACTGCAGCAGTTCAAGAAGATAGCTTTCCACCAGATTCTCAATGGCAATTAATGGCCTCATCATTGATGCCCATAACCCATGAACAAATTCTTTAAAAACAGCAGGATAAGTCAGTCCATTAACAAACCTCCATTGTGACTTCAAACAGTATAATGGTGTGTCTCGTGTACATGCCTATCTAAAGATTGGTCCAAAGTTTCAATTCTCTTTTTATCTTCTCCAGAAGAGAGCCAACAACATGGAAACAAATCATATTGTCATCATCACTGCTGGAGACAAGCTTTGCTGCAAAGCACCACCAGCAATATCAGTCACTGATATTGCTCCATAAAGAAATACATTTAACACCTTTTACTCCCTTACACACCATGACAGGAGACTGCTGCTCCATGCCGTCGGATTCATACACAAAAACTCAGAGCAATGATGCTTCAGATTTCCACATCTACTGCAGGAAGGAAACCAATGAATTATAGAAGCTCATTGCATGGAAGGAGGTCATTCATCCCACCATGCCTATGTCAGCCCTTAGAAGGAGCGATCCCATTAGTCCCACTCTCCTGCCCTGCAGATGTTTGTCCTTCAAAGTTATTTACCCAATTCTCTTCTGAAAGTTACTACTGAATCTGCTTCCACAACCCCTCCATGCAGTGCTTACCATATCTTGCCGCAATATAATATTTATATCCCATCTGGTTAATTTACCTTACACCTGTGTCCTCCAGCCACTGAAAGGGTTTCTCCTTATTTACTCTATTGGAGCTTTTGATGTTTTGATCACCTCTAGTAATTCTTCCCTGAACCTTCTTTGCTCGATGGAGACCATTCCCAGCTTCCCTCCACATAACTGAATTCATTTGTCCATGGATACAATTCTAGCAAATGTCTTCTGCACTCTCTCGAAGACTTTGACATCCTTCTTATTGACCCTGCTCCTCAGAACAGCCCTTTGCCCGCCTGTGATAGATAACAGCTGAATATAGAATTCACATATGCAACGTCAGAATCCTCTTTCTTTTCGGTTCAGCAAGTTCTTGCAAACATTCCCAAAATAGTGAAGCTTCAACCTACCCAGACCTACATCCCGCTAAGTAATTTGCCTCATCACCTGTCGCTTCATTCTAATAATAGTTTCTAAACTGGAAATGATCTAGCCACAGAAAACAAAATAAATGCTCAGCTTAGGATGTGAAACTTTAAATCTTTTTTAAAGCATCCCTTCTTTTCCTCCTCAACCATTTTTGATGAACTAGATGCAAATCACATACTCCTCTAGCAGTCTGACGTATTTACAAGGTAGTCTTGTCTAGCACATAAAAACTGACGGTAGCAACCACAGCGAGCAATGGAGATGTCTGGAAATCATTTTATCCACTGAAGCAATCGGGCATCCCCTGCATGATATGCAAGACTTTGTCCTTGGCAGTGAGAAAGTGAATGTCTGTTACTGCGGTACAACGCAAATTAACAGCAGCACACGTACAGCAGTAAAGGATTGCCTGTTTGACTGAAAGGAAACCAGTAAGTCAATTTTAAACTGCTATATGACTAATAAATATAATATTTTGGTTTTGTCAGGTACATATATTACAGCTCCCAATTTTAGTCTCAATAGAGAGCATATGGGCTTTCCTTTGCTAGTGAGTGCAAGTTTTTTAAACACCTTGGAGTTGCTGCAGCTTGCTGGGCTCCTAGGAGGTGGGTTACTGATTTGAATTGAATATTGCCGATGCAATGCAGTTCCAATTTCGACCAGCATCATCTGGCGGAGTCCCAGTTGGAGGCAGTGGCGTAGTGGTATTGCCACTGGACTAATAATCCAGAGGCCCAGAGTAATTCTCTGGGGACCCAGATTCGAATCCCACCAGGGGCAATTGGTGTAATTTGAATTCTATAAAAATCTGGGATTAAAAGTCTAAAGTTGACCATGAATCGATTGTCGTAAAAATCTCATCTGGTTCACTGATGTCCTTTAGGGAAGGAAATCTGCCTATACGTGACTCCAGCAATGTGGTTGGCTCTTAAAATGCCCTCAAGGATGGGCAATAAATGCTGACCCAGCCAGCGACACTCACATCCCATGAACGAGTAAAGAACAAAAAAAATAACAGCCCACAAGGACCCTGGTACGAGGCATTTATGGACTCACGGCCACAAACTGTGCAAAATTTAATGAAATTATATTAATTATTTTATTTGGGCAAATAAATATGCTTTTTTTGGAGCTCCAAGGTCTGTTTGCATTGGCTCGCTGTGCTGATTAGCGGCGTGGTCACTCTGTTTATCCCAGTTCCTAAACTCCAGTGTATTTATAGGCCATTGGATTCAGGTCAAGGAAGACATCACCCTCGTTTTTGTCCATTAATTTATAGATCCTTAAAGGTGAGTGTGTCCATTTCCCTCTCTTGAGAATCCAATTCATGTCTCAGTTATAGCAAACACAGTGCCTTCAATTCCACTGCACCAGTTTTCCATTTGCTATCCACGCAGTACCTCTGGTGTGAGAAACTACTCATTTATTTTGCCAACAGACAATATTTAAAATACTTTCCACAAATTAAATATCACATTCCAATTGTGGGAACCATTTTTTTGTAAGACAGTGTGACAACCCTGGGATGGAAACTAGCACCACAGAAATAAAAATACATTGTGATCATCACTGCTGGGTACAATCCTTACAGTAAAACACTACCAGCAGGCATCAACATCCCAGCCATTCATATTACGGCTTAAGGAGCGATAACATGGTTAGCCCATTTTACTCCCTTAAATATCATGACAGTTGTGTTAAATATTTTATATCTCAAAGCTATGCAGTGTTGGCAACAGTTTCCATGTGTGTAACAGGCTTTACTCAGTGTTTTCAAAAGGTCTACTCCATGCTTCAGCTCTGGATTCCAGCTCTTGTTACAGTTGATATATTTTTCTCTGAGCTCATACACAAGCTTAACCACTCAAGCACAGTGAGCATCAATTGTAAACAGACTCACAATCCCCAAACACAGGACAACGGACCGAAAGTAGGCTGTTGCTCCATTCCTCCTGATTAAACATACAAAAATACACGGCAACGACAACTTCCGATTTTCACACCTTATGCAGGCAAGATACCAACAAGTCACTGAATTGCCATTCCACCCAGTTGTGCATGTGCGGACTCCTTACTTCCAGTCCTAGCTCTTTTCCTGTATCTCTACACATTTTTCATTTTCAAATTTCCTTTTGAAAGTGTTATTGAAAATATGGAAAGATGTGTCATTTGAAACATGGGAGTCTGGCAATATCTGGTCTGAGAGAAACATGAGAGGATACAGGTAAAGATCCCACAAAGGGTTAACAGCAGCTGCCAGGGAAGGATTGTAAAATGCAGATATCCTTGGTCAAGCAGACTTAGCAAACAAGACAAACAGGATTTTGAATGAAACCAAAAACAATGGCTCACACCTTCATTGAAAGTAACTATCTTAGTAAGCATCTGGAAAAGCATGGACGAGGTTCAGTTGAATTTGGTGAGAATTCTAGGTGTGAAAATTTGCTAATACCAGGTAAATTAAAGAAAACTGGAGACTATCAGTCTACGAGAAACATAATTCAAAGCCAAAATCAAAGTCAAAATTATGAGCTGAGGACACAATTGGAAAATAAAACTATAGAAATTATAGGAATTAAAAGTAACACCTCTTGAAGTCAAAGCATTTTGAACATCACAAAGGAAACAATGTAATCAGATCTATGAGATGAAGTCATGTCAAAATGAATACTTATTGGATTAGAAGGTTTAGATCAAAGATACTTTTTACAATCAAAGTGAAAAAAGTTACTTTCAATAAAGTCATAAAAACTAGATAACTGTTAGAAAAATATATAAACCCAAAGAAAGGGAACAGCAGCCAGAACCAGAACCAGAACTCAGAGAGAAGCAGAGAAGGAACAAGCAGCTTAGAGTCAGATTACAGTCAGCTCGGTCATGGGAAAGAGACAGTGCAAAGCAGCCGAGCTAAAACAGCTAATACATCTAAGGAAGACTAGAATTTAAAGAGTTGGCAGAGTCAGCTCAGAGTCAGCTCAGAGATAGCCAGCAGAGTCAGGTCTCATAGCTCGGTACATGGGAAAGATAGGACACAGCAACCAAGCTAACCAGCGATTACATCGAAAGAAGACCAGACTTTAAAGAAGATTGATTGTCAAGTTAGGCCTGAAGGTCCCTTTAACCAACCAGAAGGATCCAGAAGCAAGATCTTTTCACCTTTCTGTAAAGGCAGTAATTGCAGCTTTTAAAAGAAAAAATATAATAAAATAACTTAATTTAACCTGAAATAGTGGTTATTCCAAAATCTACTTTACTTACTTAGCAATGCAGGACCCAGGATCGATGCTACTAAGTGGTAAGCAGATTAAATCTTTGGTGAAGGTGTGGGTTATGCCGGGGGATAACTTGAAAACATAGTTTGACCTGAATAGCACCCGCTGAAGTCTGCATCGGAGTCGGGGAGTGAGAATCTCTGATCACCATTTAGAATGTCGGCCCTTTTTGGCATAGGGGGACTTCTAAGAATAGTGGTGAGTTTTCAAAAACAAAAGTTACTATTGAATCTGTTTCCACCACCCCATCATATTGAAAGTCAAACCATGCAGCTTTTCCTTCCCAATTATTTTGTTCCAATTTATTTAGGATATCAAATATATTATTAAGAGCAACGGAATGTGATTTTGATCATACTTGCCACTTTAGCCACAACTTTACCACTCATGAGTTATCATCTCCACAGTGAGATTCCAATTTTAGCAAATAATAACCCTAATATAAAACGATATTGAAGCATTTTCTCTCGTGATACCCAGTATAAACTCCCAAGGCACAGGTCTGACACATCAAATATAAATAGAATTTCCCATGACAAGATAAAGGTGCAGCTTCATCACCACTGTGCTAGCGTGTAAGTAAAACGCTAACATTAGAGTACTTTCCTTTAAGGTTTTGGAGCACCTTACACAGCTGCTAAATGTTGTTGCTGAGGAATCTGTTCTAGTAAGGTGCTAACCTTGTGCTCAATCTATTTATTTTTGTTCTTTTTAATGTTTTGTAATGTTACTAAGCATTAAACACAGCAAGTCGGTAGAGCATTCATTGTGAGAGAACTGTGAATACATTATCTTGGGAATGGTGTGGTGTGTCATTAGATCCCTAAAACTCTGCCCTGGTTTTTTAATTCTGTATTTATGATACACGCCAAGGGGAAAGAAGTAATATTTTCTGACTGTATTGATTCTGGGAGACCTGCTGCCTAGCAACCAATGACCAGCTGCCATAGTGATTGCTAAAGTAGTGCTGACTACCCACTAATAAAATAGACTGGGTTTGCTTTCCCTCTGAATTTTTGCTCTGCCGCAGCTCAGTTTCTGAACAATGAAAAAAGTTTTGAAGATGAATAAGAGCATCCGTTGCTATTCTGTCTGCAGGAAAAAGTCGAGGCAACTCTCAATTTCTTCAGTGTCATGACACGAATTAGTGCAAGAAAGGCAATATTTCCATTTATATTGCAGGAATCTTTCCAATATACAATCTCTGATATGCCAATCTGTCAAAGCAACAACCAGCTAGCAGTTGGGCAAGTTTCATCCATCCTAGTTCCAGTCGATGGATCGGGGAACAGTGGGATCACAATTTCATGGGAGAGGATGAAAAGCCATTTAGAAAAGCTAAACAGGATGTGGCTGTGTTGAGAGCGCAGAATCAGTGTAAATCAAAATCGCACAGTAAACCTAGAATGTAATTTTGTTTCAGCACTGAATTTGTGAACGTGTATGATTTGGAATTATTTACTGAAAATCCCAAAGGTGCAAAGGCGCACCAACATTATTCCTTCAATTCGATTACAGATGCAAATGATGATAAATTACCCATTTGGTCTCCTTTGATTTTTCCCCATGCCATGATTTTATAGCAGCTCAGCACAGGCAAAGTGGACCATTAATGCAGGAAAGAATGGTCTTTGAGCCATCCTCACATTCACGTGATAGGACGGTAAAAATAATATTGGCAGAGTCCCAACACACTGAGTGTGATCACTCACACTCTCACCTGCAGGAAGCAAGGTATAAACGTAAAATGTACTGCAAGGTGGAGGGCGTGGAGAGAAGAAATGGCTCAGAAAGCATTTGCTCAAGGGGACAAGATCCCATGAAATAAGGCTGCACACTGCACTCACCACTGAAGAGAATATCAAATTAGGTTAAATTAGCCAAGCTATTGTACTAGTAGTTCATGCCTCGCAACAGTAGCACTCCTTCGCAAGAGCCACAGATCCATATTCATTACTGCATATGCATAACTATTTAGTGAATAGAGAACACTGATGTATAAACTATGTCATTCTTTTTGCAGGGTGTGGGCATCGCTGGCGAAGGCCACCATTTTATCCCTAATTGCCTCTGGGAGGGTGGTTGTGAGCAGCTTTCGTGATCTGCTGCAGTCTATCTGGTTCAGAAACACAAATAGTATTGTTAAGAAAGGAGTTCCAGCATTTTGACCCAGTGACAGTTAGGCCCCAGAACCCAATGTATAGGCCTTAAAGTGTCATTGAAAAACGTATTGATGCTGGTTTGACAGACATCTTGCAACATCGCTCAAACATGCTGAGGAGAAATCTTCCACTGCTGGCTACCAGTTTGGATTTCATAGATTATCATAGAATTTACAGTGCAGAAGGAGGCCATTCGGCCCATTGAGTCTGCACCGGCTCTTGGAAAGAGCACCCTACCCAAGGTCAACACCTCCACCCTATCCCCATAACCCAGTAACCTCACCCAACACTAAGGGCAATTTTGGACATTAAGGGCAATTTATCATGGCCAATCCACCTAACCTGCACATCTTTGGACTGTGGGAGGAAACCGGAGCATCCGGAGGAAACCCGCGCACACACGGGGAGGATGTGCAGACTCCGCACAGACAGTGACCCATGCCGGAATCGAACCTGGGACCCTGGAGCTGTGAAGCAATTGTGCTATCCACAATGTTACCTGCTGCCCAAGACTTGATTTCTCAGTCAAAAACTTTATTAGTTTCCACAGTGCCAAGAACAAGTACTTCCACCACATGAATAATCTGAGAGCGGTGATCAAACCAATACCAAATAGGTCTCCCTCAACATAGTTTAATTATTGGCACTGAGGAAAGGTTTATTCCACTTATTTTGACGAAGATTCATTATCAAAAAACATGAAATATGAATATTACTGCACATTGGAGACAGCCTGTGCAGGTTGCAAACACCTTTAGAAACTGAACACATTGCACAAAGTTTTTGAAAATACAAAAGCCATGGAAATGCAACACTGACTCATTGCGAGTATCGTTGGCAATGTGTCAAGAGCACACGCAGTGGTAATGCACACAGAGAATCAGTCAGAGGTACGCAATATCCATGTGTACTGAGCACCATTCTGTTTTTTCTTCTGAGCATTAGGCAGTTAAATTGAAGTTGTCAGCCTTTAGTATTAGTCAGCCAACACATCTTTAAATGAATTTTCAAGCACTGCATGCTGTTTGTGCCATTAACAGCAGTTAAATGCTACTTTATATTCATAATTTGCATGTACTCCGTGGGTGCTGAAAACTTATTTTCCAAATGGGCCCATCAGGTTCTATTCAACTGCTTTTCAAAATTGTTCCTCTTCATCGCTTAATATAGTCCAAGTTGAAAATGGCAGTGTGTAGCTCAAACAACAAATTATATCCTTTATCTTTGATTTATTTGTTTCTTTATTAGTAAATCTTCACGTCACTGGTGTCTTCTTTAAGTGTGCAAGCCTGAAATACAGGCAAAACCTCAGTGAGAAATGTCCAATGCTAAAGATGGTGGACAGTGTATTATTGGTTGTCTGGGTCTTTATGGAGCCTATGAAATCTACTATTTGCCTCAATACATTCCTCAAAACCACAGGAAAATCAATGTGAAAATTTGCAGGCCAGAAGCTAAGACTAAAAAGTAACTTGCCCATTCCACACTTCACTGGGGAGCTTTGCTCAAAGAGAGCACTGGTTTGATAACTGGCATCGGTACTGAAGTGCTTTCTTTGAACCAGGCTGGAAGCATTCCCGTTCCTGGTCTTGGTAAAGGAAACAATAATAATGATCTTTATTAGCTTCACAAGTAGGCTTACATTAACCCTGCAATGAAGTTACTGTGAAAATCCCCTAGTCGCCACACTACGGCGTCTGTTCGGGTACACTGAGGGAGAATTCAAAATGTCCAGTTCACCTAACAAGCACGTCTTTCGGGACTTGTGGGAGGAAATTGGAGCACCCGGAGGTAACCCATACAGGCACAGGGAGAACGTGCAGACACCGCACAGCCAGTGACCCCAGCCGGGAATTGAACCCAGGTCCCTGGGACTCTGAAACCACAGTGTTAACCACTGTGCTACAATGCCACCCCAGATGACAAAGTGTCATCCAGACCATAAGACCATAAGACATAGGAGCAGAATTAGGCCACTCGACCCATCGAGTCTGCTCCACCATTCAATCTTGGCTGATATTTTTCTCATCCCCATTCTCCTGCCTTCTCCCCATAACCCCTGATCCCCTTATTAATCAAGAACCTATCTATCTCTGTCTTCAAGACACTCAGTGATTTGGCCTCCGCAGCCTTCTGCGGCAAAGTGTTCCACAGATTCACCACCTCTGGCTGAAGAAATTCCTCCTCATCTCTGAGATGGTGTCCTCTGGCTCTAGTTTTTCCTACAAGTGGAAACATCCTCTCCACATCCACTCTATCCAGGCCTCACAGTATCCTGTAAGTTTCAATAAGATCCACCCTCATCCTTCTAAACTCCAACGTGTACAGATACAGAGTCCTCAACCGTTACTCATACGACAAGCTGTTCATTCCAGGGATCATTCTTGTGAACCTCCTCTGGACCCATTCGAAGGCCAGCACATCCTTCCTTAGATATGGGGCCCAAAACTGCTCACAATACTCCAAATGGGATCAGACCAGAGCCATATACAGCCTCAGATGTATATCCCTGGTCTTGTATTCTCGCCCAATACAGCCTTATACAGCCTCAGAAGTACATTCCTAGTCTTGTAGTCTAGCCCTCTTGACATGAATGCTAACATTGCATTTGCCTTCTTAACTGCCGACTAACCTGCACGCTAACCTTAAGAGAATCATGAACAAGGACTCCCAAGACCCTTTGTGCTTCTGATTTCCTAAGCATTTCCCCATTCAGAAAATAGTCCATGCCTAAATTCCTCCTTCCAAAGTGCATAACCTCACACTTTTCCACATTGTATTTCATTTGCCACTTCACTGCCCACTCTCCTAGCCTGTCTAAATCCTTCTGCTTCCTCAATACTACGTGTCTCTCTCCAGATCTTTGTATCATCTGCAAACTTAACAACAGTGCCTTCAGTTCCTTCCTCCAGATCATTAATGTAAATTGTGAAAAGTTGTGGTTCTAGCACAGACCCCTGAGGCACACCACTAGTCACCGGCTGCCATCCTGAAAAAGACCCCTTTATCCCCACTCTCTGCCTTCTGCCAGTCAGCCAATCCACTATCCATGCCAGGATTTTACCCTTAACACCATGGCCTCTTAACTTATTTAACTATCTCCTATGCGGCACATTGTCAAAGGCCTTCTAGAAATATAATTAAATCACGTCCACTGGTTCTCCTTTGTCCAACTTCAACTTTGTCCAACAGGGCAGCACGGTAGCATTGTGGATAGCACAATTGCTTCACAGCTCCAGGGTCCCAGGTTCGATTCTGGCTTGGGTCACTGTCTGTGCGGAGTCTGCACATCCTCCCCGTGTGTGCGTGGGTTTCCTCCGGGTGCTCCGGTTTCCTCCCACAGTCCAAAGATGTGCAGGTTAGGTGGATTAGCCATGATAAATTGCCCTTAGTGTCCAAAATTGCCTTTAGTGTTGGGTGGGGTTACTGGGTTATGGGGATAGGGTGGAGGTGTTGACCTTGGGTAGGGTGCTCTTTCCAAGAGCCGGTGCAGACTCGATGGGCCAAATGGCCTCCTTCTGCACTGTAAATTCTATGATAATCTATGAAACTTCCTTGTTACTGCCTCAAAGAACTCTAACAGACTCGAAAGGTTGCCTCCCTTCTCTCTGCACAGTTGCTGTCACACCTGCTGAGTTTGTCCAGTATTTTTTGTTTTTGTTCCAGGAGAGAAGATTAGCAGCTCGAACAACTTGGACATCCAATTAAAGGAGTGGTTTCTCTCCATGCCACTGGCATCAACCAAACAGCTGTAGCTAATGTCACCACTTGCCACATTTTTGTTCTGTTTTCAGGCCTGATATTAGTCCTTTAACATTTTAATAATTGCATATGATTGGAATCTGGTATGAATCTGTACAGTATGAACTTTCTCTGCTCTCTTTCTGAATCATGATTGAACTTCTTTTTAATTTCATTGATGATTTTGATTTTCTTGTTTATTGTCATAAGTCAATTAAACAATCCAAGCATTGGAACAAATTGATCTATCTGGGCAGATTGGCTCAGTTGGTTACTGATTAATACAAGTGCCACTTCCCCAACAGGCCCTATCCATTGTAAATTGTTAATTTGTCTTTTTCAAACACTTGGCTCAATTTTAACATAGAAACCTCCATAAAATATTTCAGTCACTGATAGCTCATGGGGATACTGCGAACACAAAAGTAATCCTCCTGTTGCAGTATTCCATTATTTAAAGAATATGGGCGAAATTCTCCCCAAACGGCGCGATGTCCGCCGACTGGCGCCCAAAACGGCGCCAATCAGACGGGCATCGCGCCGCCCCAAAGGTGCGGAATGCTCCGCATCTTTGGGGGCCGAGCCCCAACATTGAGGAGCTAGGCCAACGCCGGAGGGATTTCCGCCCCGCCAGCTGGCGGAAACGGCCTTTGTTGCCCCGCCAGCTGGCGCGGAAATGACATCTCAGGGCGGCGCATGCGCGGGAGCATCAGCGGCCGCTGACAGTTTCCCGCGCATGCGCAGTGGAGGGAGTCTCTTCCGCCTCCGCCATGGTGGAGACCGTGGCGGAGGCGGAAGGGAAAGAGTGCCCCCACGCCGGCGGGACAGGCAATTTATCGGCGGGACTTTGGCCCATCCGGGCCGGAGAATCCAGCGGGGGGGCCCGCCAACCGGCGCGGCCCGATTCCCGCCTCCGCCGAATATCCGGTACCGGAGACTTCAGCAACCAGCAGGGGCGGGATTCACGGCAGCCCCCGGCAATTCTCCAACCCGGCGGGGGGTCGGAGAATGACGCCCATTATAACACCTTCTCCTTCAGAATTCCTGTAGACATGTACAATGCTTCACAGCGGGGAAGGTGCTGGAACATAGCATTAACCGGTTCTACAGCCGGATGAAATGTCCCATAAAATCTTTTCTATTGATCATAACCAACTTTTGCACAGAATTTCTACAGGGCAGAAGGATGCCATTTGACCCATAGAGTCTCTACCAACCCTCTGAAAGAGCACCCTAGCTAGGCCTACTCCACCGCCCTACCCCCATAACCCCACCTAACCTGCACACCGTTGGACACTAAGGGGCAATTTTAGCATGTCCAATCCACCACCTGCAGATATTTTGATGTGGGAGGAAACCCGAGTACTCGGAGTAAACCCATGCAGACACGTGGAGAAACTCCACATGGACTGTCACCCAAGGCCGGAATTTAACCTGGGTCCATGGCGCTGTAAGGCAGCAGTGCTAACCATTGTGCCGCCGTATGTATCCTGTGTAATCTCTTTATCATTTTTAATTTAGAGCCCCCAATTCTTTTTTTCCAATTAAGGGCCAATCCACCTACCCTGCACATCTTTTGGGTTGTGGTGGTGCGTCCGATACAGACCTGTGCATACTCCACACGGACAGTGACCCAGGGCCGTGATCGACCCCAGGTCCTCAGCGCCGTGAGGCAGCAGTGCTTACCACTGCGCCACCATGCCACCCTAGCTCTTCATAATGTACTTCTTACACCACAGGCCAAGGAAACGCATATCTTATCAAAGTGTGATTCTCACCCCAGCACAGGACTCCACATTGCTATTCCCGTTCTCTCCTATCGTGTTAACTTTCTATTCTGAACACAATCTCTGTTCGACTTGAACAGGTTGCTACATTAGCAGTGAGTTTCTTGGCACGCACTAAGCGTGGAAAAAACTGCCAGAGCAAAAAGGAAGCGTGAAGTTATTGATAATTAATGCACGCCAAAACGAAACTGGGCTAAGTGGCATATGAAAATCCCGAAACTCATTGGAAAGCGCGTCGACAGCTTTCTCAGAATGTGATAAGCAGTTCCGACCAATCAATGGAGGGAAAGGATGACCGACTAAAAAATTATTTATTGATAAAGTGGTAATATTTTCCCGCATGAAAAATAATTTATACAAAGCCACACACAATGTTATCCCAACAAAATGTTCGATTGTGATAAGTTGCTTGCTGCCAAAGGACAATCTCAGTTTTAAATCCCTAGCCTTGTTCCAGATATGTGGTTGATGGAAATATAATGAAATGAAATGAAAATCGCTTATTGTCACAAGTAGGCTTCAAATGAAGTTACTGTGAAAAGCCCCTAGTCGCCATATTCTAGCACCTGTTCGGGGAGGCTGTTACGGGAATTGAACTGTGCTGCTGGCCTGCCTGGGTCTGCTTTCAAAGCCAGCGATTTAGCCCTGTGCTAAACAGCCCCTATAATAGCAGTTGATTTCAAACAAATTACCTCTTCACCTCAATAAATAGAATCCAACGGTTGATCTGCAATATGCCAGTTTTAACAAATGGGGACTGATGACCAGTAACTCATTGGAAACATCACCACTTGTCTTAATTTATACTTATGTCATAAAGATGGCTTTGTGGTCCTCTGCATGTACAAGCACCGTCAAATCACAACCCAGACCTCCAGGTAACACGCAGTCAAATGCACTCTGCAAGTTACACGCTGCGATTTTCTAGCATTGCCTAACCTTTTCCGAAGGATCATAACTTCAATCCAGTTGACCCCGGATAAAAACAAATTGACAAAAGCAGAATTCGAAGAAGAATTGGAGCGATGTCCTAACTTAAGCACTCCTGGCAATATTCATTTTTAAAATGAAGGGCAGGTCACAGGTCCAAAGTGCAGAAATGTGCACTTTTACCTGTTAAGAAACTATTAAAGCACAAAATCTCTCCCATAAAATGCTTCCCTATTTTCTCAGTCTAGAAATCAGACACATCAAACCCTTATCATTTATTACCAGTATATAGAAATCAGGCGCATGAAGGGGTTTCTGACATTTCCGCCAACTCCAGCATGATGCACCACTAAAGACTTAGGGAGGCACGGTAGCACAGTGGTTAGCACTGTTGCTTCACAGCTCCAGGGTCCCAGGTTCAATTTTCGGCTTGGGTCACTGTCTGCGGAGTCTGCATGTTCTCCCTGTGTCTGCGTGGGTTTCCTCCGGGTGCTCCGGCTTCCTCCCACAGTCCAAAGGTGTGCAGGTTAGGTGGATTGGCCATACTAAATTGCCCTTCATGTCCAAAAAAGGTTTGGTGGGGTTACTGGGTTACGGGCATAGGGTGGAGATGTGGGATTAAGTAGGGTGCTCTTCCCAAGGGACGGTGCAGACTCGATGGATCGAAGGCCTCCTTCTGCATTGTAAATTCTATGATTCTATCTTCCCCTCACCCCCCCATCAGCGTTCTGCAGGGACCACTCCCTCTCTGACACCCTGGTCTACTCCTACTTTGCCCCAACACTTTACCCTCCCCACGGCACCTTCCCATACAAAAACAGATGGTGCAACACCTGCCTCTTCACCTCCTCCCACCTCACTGCCCAAGGCCCCAAGCTTTCCTTACAGGCGATGCGGCATTTCACTTGCACCTCCTTGAACTTAATCTTCTGTATCCGCTGCTCGCAATGCAGTCCCCTCTACATTTGGGAGACGAAACTCAGACTGGGCCACGGCTTTGCGGAAGGCCTTTGCTCTGCAAACATGACCCCAACCTTCCGGTGGCTTGCCATGTCAACTCAGTGGCTTGCTCTTGTGCCCACATGTCTATCCTACACCTGCTGCAATGCTCCACTGATGTCCAATGCAAACTGGAAGAACAACGCCTCATCTCCCGATTAGGCACGTGACAGTCCTCCTGACTCAACACTAAGTTCAACAACTTTAGACTGTGAACTTTGTCATCTATCTTGTCGCCCCTCCCCATTTTGTTTTTTCTTTAGTTTTCACTTCCTTTGGCCCCATAACAACCCCAACCCTTCCCCACATGGCCACCTGTCCCTTGTTCAGTTTTGCTTTCACTGATTTTTGTTCTCCTATTAAAACATTCTGCAATCCTCTCTTTGCCACAATTAACAATCTTCAGTCCTTCATGGCACCATTAACACCCTCCTTTGTCTTCTGTCCATGCCCCCTTGCTAATCTCCCCTTCGTTCCAACCTATCCCTGGCTTTCTATTCTGCCCCTCCTCTTTCACCTGCCTATCCAACTATGTAATTCATTACATTTCTCACTTCTCAGTTCTGCAGAAGGGTCATATGGACTCAGAACATTTAACTCTGTTTCCCTCTCCCCCGATTCTGCCAGACTGGCTGAGTTTACCCAGCATTTTCTGTTTTTACATCAAGATATTTCCCATTCAGGCTCAGAGTTACACGCACAAAACCAATACTTATGCATTCCCAATTGCATGCCTTTTGTAATTGAAACACATCTTGTATAAACATTGACTACATAATTCCAGCAATAAAATATTTTCAAAGATGTACATTTAATCTGCTTGCAGCCTGCTGACTTCCCAAACAGACAGAACACATTTAGATAACTACGCATTTTTGTGCACACGATGGTTTTGGTCATGGTTCACTTTGAACTGTTGAAAGAATCAACGTTCAAATAGGGTGAGGTGTAGAGGTTTCCAAGTTTGCTATTTTAATTTGTATGTTCTAGAAATCCTGGTCCATGCATTCGCAGTTATGCATTTATTGGAACTTCATTGTATCTGTCTGTATTTTACAGGAAACTAATTAAATGACTGGAGTTACTGACAATGCAGTTCATGTTACTTGTGAACTATGAAATATGCACTGTTCGTCTAAATAGGGTAAATGAATGAAGACTGCTAAGGACCTCTGGGCTTATTTTAATTAAACTGCATATTCTCCACTTAACTATCCTGCTTCCAGACAAAGATAGAAGAGCTGCAATACCCACCAACACCCCCCACACCCCCTGGCTTTTAAATAGAAACTTTACAGTAGTTAAATAATGAAATTGAAAGATGGCGTAATTTTTTTTTTGTTGCAAACTTTGAACAAAGCCATTTTTGGAGCCTTGTGCAATCTGCTGAATGCTAAGACTGAGTCAGTTGTTCAGGAGATTTATTATCACCAAGAAAAATATGTACTTAATGAGCAACTACTAAATCCATGGACTGGGAGTAATGCAGCCCACTGCGGAAAGAACCATTTGGTGGCCAGGCCAACTTAACCGCAGGAGAAGCCCTCGTCAGTCTTCTGTCAGTGGGAAAACCATCGGCAATTAACTGGGAGGGCAGTAGGGCTGAAGCAAGATTCCTGTGGGGCTGGAAGTGGCATGGGGGGAAGTGAGGGTAGGAGGGGAGAAGGAGAAGGGGAGAAATGGAGAAGGGAGGAGGGGCAGAAGGGGGAAGGGGCAATGGGGTAAAGGGGAGAGGTGGATAGTCGAAGGGGAGGGGAGAGGGATCCCTCATATTCAGGCGCTCTGACATCAGGAAGATATAGAACATACAATTCAGGAGGCCATTCGGCCCATTGAGTCTGCACCGACCCACTTAAACCCTCACTTCCAGCCTATCCCAATAACCCCTCCTAACCTATTTGGTCACTCAGGGCAATTAATCATGGCCAATCCACCTAACCTGCACGTCTTTGGACTGTGGGAGGAAACCGGAGCACCCAGAGGAAACCCACGCAGACACAGGGAGAATGTGCAGACTCCACACAGACAGTGACCCAGCGGGGAATCGACCCTGGGACCCTGGCACTGTGAAGCCACAGTGCCAGCCACTTGTGCTACTGTGCTGCCCTATGGAGGGAAAAGTGCCGAAACTGCTCCCTTTGCTTCCACCCCCGCCCCCACCCCCCGCCCCTCTGCTTCCCTCTCCTGTGGCCCCATCTTACGGTTACTCACCTTTGGTCTCGGGTCGCACGATGATCCTGGATGCATTACCATCAGCTGCCACGGCTCCTACTGGCACTGATGGCAATGAGGAGCTCCAACCTCTGATTGGCTGGCAGCTCTTGGCGGGAGCAATCTCACCACTGGGGACCTCAATCACGGGGAAGGTGTGGTGGTGGTCACTTATGAGCATGAAGGACATTTGATTCTGTTGGGCCTCTCTCAAGGGACTGATGGAGGAATCCTCACTGGTTCTCCCACCGGTGAGTGAGATCCGACAGCACCACAGAAGCCCAGTCCATGGATTTACTTAGAGAGCATTGAGGCTGCAGATATTAAGACAACTTGATTGTTCCACCACTTAATGGGGTTTGTCCAGCTTTGACATTTGTTGCCTGATCCCTACTGTATGGCTTGGCATAAAGCTCACATGTACAATCTCAAAAGAATAATAGAATTACTAATACTATTAGCCGATAAATATAGACAATTGGGAGCATTTTGAGGAATTGTCTTTCTTCCTCTGAAAACTAAAGCTATCTCTCTGCAGTTTGGGATATTGTTTACTTCACCCATATAAATACAAGAGTAATTGTAACATTACACCTTATATAGTTCCAATTCAATCTCAAATGTCAAATGAAAATTATTGGATGCTGAGATTTTATGTGTTGCAGCATTTTGTTACTATCATCAGGAAATATTTTTTTACACAGTTAGGAGCTGTACATTGTTTCAGGAACTGATGGTACACTTGGTGAACAGCAGAATTGGTATGCTAGAACTCTGAGATCAATGAGACAGGAAAATATTCTTCATTCAAGTCTTTTGTGGTTCTATGGAACAATAAATCAATTTAGATCACAGAATTGTTACTGTGTAGAAGGAGGCATTCGGCCCATCGTGACTGCACCAGTTCTTCAAACAAGCATCATGACTTAGTACCAGTCCCCTGCCTTTTACCTGTAACCTGTAACCTTATACATTGAGTCCAACTCGGTGATGCGACAAGGCCATTAAATCTCGTCAGAGGCCTGTTGCGAGATTTATGATGCTCAGAAACTGAGACGTCGCAGTCAGCGTCTCGCCCTCACTAGAGGAGCCTCGATTAACATATTTAAGTAAGCCATTAGGCTCATTTAGTTATGTTGTTGTCCTATTCGCCCGAGGCCCAGGAACGAACGCCAGTGTCTGGGAAACCTCGCCAGGCTCCATTTAGCACTAGCGGGCTCAAAGGTGGACCAGGCGTATCAGCACCTGGGGGGTGTCTCCCAGGCCATCAGAGGCCCCTGGATGGTTGAGCTCTGGGCAGGGTGGTACTCTTGCTGGTGCACAGGCACCTTGGCACTGCCAGCCTGGCACCTTGGTACTGCCAGCCTGGCACCTTGGTACTGCCACCCGAACACCTCAGAAGTGCCATCCTGTCACTGTCAGGATGCCTGGGTGGCACTGCCAGGTTGGCTGGGGCACTGCCAGCATGTCAGGCTGGCAGTGCCAAGGTGCCCATGTGCCAGTTTGCCCATTTCAGGGATTGGGCCCGGGGATGCCCTGCCCTTATGAGGTTGGGAGAGAGGGGTGAAAATTGGGGCATTAGGGTGTCTGGAGGTCACAGTGGGATTCCAAGAGGGGGTCGAGAGATTGGGGCGCTATTTAAAACTGGCACTACAATCTCTTCTTGCACTGGTGATCTCAGCAGTCAGTGCAGGAAGTAAGCGCGGCCTTGGCAGGGCGTTCCCCACGGATGCCAAAAAAAGAGTCCCGTTTGATAGCGGGGTCATCAGCACAGAGAAAAACCCCACTATCCACCCAAAATGGGTCTGTGTTTTTGGCCGTTAAATTGTGCACATTGTTTCTATACAAATAATCGTCTCATGCCCCCTTGAATGCCTCGATTTAACCTCCCTCCACCACACCTCCAGACGGTGCATTCCAGACATGAATCGCTGTGTGAAAAGGTTTTCTTCTCACATCCCTTTGGCTTATTTTGCAAATCACTTTAAATCTGTGCCCCTTCGTTCTCGTTGCTTTGACGAGTGGGAATAGTTTCCCCTAGGTGGCTGAGAGGGGTTGGACTGAGAGGGGTACATGATTGAGGTGCATAAGATTATGAGGGGTATGGACAGGATGGACAGCAGCTGTTCCCCTTAGTTAATGCGTCGATAACAAGGGGGTATAATTTTAAGGTGAGGGGCAGGAGGTTTAGAGGAGATTTGAAGAAAAGTTTTACACTCGGAGGGTGGCGAGTGTTTGGAGTGTACTGCCTGGGAAGGTAGTAGAGACGGGAAACCTCACAAACATCAAAATGTACGTGGATGAGCACTTGAAATGTCATAACATTCAAGGCCATGGGCCAAGTGCTGGAAAGCGGGATTAATGTAGACGGGGTGTATTTCATGTAGTAAGTAAGTTCGCGGATTACACCAAGGTTGGTGGAGTGGCAGATAGTGTTGAGGATTTTCAGATCATTCAGCAGGACATAGATAAATTGGAGACTTGGGCAGAGAAATGGCAAATGGAGTTTAATCCTGACAAATGTGAGGTATTGCATTTTATGTGGTCTAACATAGAGGGAAGATATACTGTAAATGGCAAAACTCTTGGGAATATAGAAAGTCAGAGAGATCTGGGTGTGCAGGTCCACAGATCTTTGAAGGTGGCAACACAAGTGGACAAGGTAGTTACGAAAACATACAGAATGCTTGCCTTCATTGGACGGGGCAGCGAGTATAAAAACTGGCAAGGCATGCTACAGTTACATAGAACCTTGATAAGGCCGCACTTGGAATATTGCGCGCAATTCTGGTCGCCACATTACCACAAGAATGTGGAAGCTTTGGAGATGGTGCAGAGGAGGTTTACTAGGATGTTGCCTGGTCTGGAGGGTGGTAACTATGCGGAGAGGCTGAATAGATTTGGACTGTTTTCATTAGAAAGACGGAGGTTGAGGGATGACCTGATAGAGGTCTACAAGATTATGAGCGGCATGGATAGAGTGGATGGGCAGGCACTCTTTCCCAGGATTGAGGGGTCAGTCACCAGGGGGCATAGCTTTAAGGTCCGTGGGGCAAAGTTTAGAGGAGATGTGCGAGGCAGTTTTTTTACACAGAGGATGGTGAATGCCTGGAACGTGTTGCCAGGGGAGGTTGTGGAAGCAGATACATTAACGGCATTCAAAAGGCATCTTGACAAACACATGGGTAGGATGGGTATAGAGGGATACGGCACAAGGAAGTGCTGAGGGTTTAGGCAAAGATCGGTGTCATGGCCGGTACAGGCTTGGAGGGGCGGAGGCCTGTTCCTGTGCGGTATTGTTCTTTGTTTGTCGGTGCAGACTCGACAGGCCAAAGGGCCTCATCTGTATGACTCTATCTACTCTCTCCACCCCCTCATGATTTTAAACATCTCTACCAAATCTTGGAGCTCTTCACACCCAGCCATCCTCTTCAAGTCCAAACACATTTACAATAGACCATCAATTTGATACTAGTTTGTTGTGAAGGCTAAATTTGAGTCATCAACTTGCCTAACTTAGAGTTGTCATTAGAACATGCTAATTTATTCATCATCAGTTTGCTGAGTCACAGTGACCTGTGATGCTCCATATGGTCTGCCTCCAGCTTTATTAGAGTTTTTTTAAAAACTTATTTTTGGAACCAAATGTTCCCAGGCAAAATAATTAACTGGAAGTGCTGTCAAATTAAGATTTTGTGAATAAAATTAATTCAAAGTAGATTCACAGCATTACAGTTGTTATTCACAAGTACATAAAGTGGGCACTCCACTCATGGTGGAAGCTTCTAGGTTGCAATACTAGATCGAGTCACATGTTTAATTTTTCAAAGGTGAGTAGACCTTCCGTAGAATCCATGCAGTGCAGAAGGAGGCCATTCGGCTCATCAAGCCTGCACTGGCCCTCTGCAAGTGCACCCTACCTATGCCCACTCCCCCGCCCTATCCCCATAACCCCACCTAACCTGCACATCTTTGAACAATAAGGGGCAATGTTAGCACATTTTTAAACTGTGGGAGGAAACAGGAGGAATCCCACGCAGACACAGGGAGAACGTGCAAACGACACACAGACAGTCACCCAAGGCTGGAATTGAACGCGGGTCCCTGCCGCTGTGAGACAGCAGTGCTAACCATTGTGCTATCCAACTAAGCACCTTTGGAGGAGCTTCCAGTTACACATCCGATACTGGGCAGTTCATCAATTTAAAATAAGAATCCACACTTCAGTAGCTGGATTACTGATGCCAAACTACCAAATAACAATAATACCAGCTTTCCTACCATCAAGAGATATCTTAGCCGCAGGAACAAGACATTAAGAAAGACGAAGAACCATTTCGCCATCTGAAGAGTCAGCGGGAAACACAACCCCGGCAACTGATTGCACCGCAGCCAAATTCATGCTCGAAGTAGCATCAATTGGCTGCAGGCGGGACTTCCTCCTGAGTGAGGGGTGGACATCCCACCTTTATGAACTGCCAGCCAACTTGACTGGCCGGTGGCTCTCTAGTCCCTGCAGTAACAAGAGGTGAAGTGGACCGAAGAGGAACTTCGGGGGAATTCCTGAATCTAAGTTCCGGGAGGGGGCGGCAAGGTAGGCCTGCGGGAGTGGAATGTGGGCGATTGGGGGACAGACTACAGGGTGGAGAAGGGAGTTCCAGCAGCCAGCAGATCTTAAAGGGGGAGCACCCAAAGTCAGAAGGAAACTTCTGATGGATGCGCTGCCTCCCCGCCACTTCCAACCTGAGGCCAAAGCCCATTTGTTTTCAGACTTTCCCATGCCAGATAAATCCTCCCACCACCCTAGAAGCATAGAAAATAGTAGCAAGAGGAGGCAATTCGGCCCTTTAAACCTGCTCCACAATCCATTATGATCATCCAATTCAATAGCCCGATCCCACCCTCCCCCCCATTTCCTTTGATCCCCTTCACCCTAAGTGCTATATCTAACTGCTTCTTGAAAACATACAATGTTTTGGCCTCGACTACTTCCTGTAATAGTTAATTCCACAAACTGAAAACTCTCTAGGTGAAGAAAGTTCTCCTCCTCTCCGTCCTAAACGGTCTATCCTGTATCCTCAGACTGTGACCCCTGGTTCTGGACACGCCCACCATCGAGAACATCCTTCTTGCATCTACCCAGTCTAGTCCTGTTGGAAATTTATAGACTTCTATGAAAAACCCCCTCATTTTTCTGAACTCCAGCGAATATAATCCTAACCGACTCAATCTCTCCTCATACTTCAGACCTGCCATCCCAGGAAACAGTCTGGTAAACCTGCTCTGCACTCCCTCTAGAGCAAGACCACCCTTCCTCAGATAAGGAGACCAAAACTGCACACAATATTCGAGGTGCGGCCTCACCAAGGCCCTGCATAATTGCAGCAAGACATCCCTGCTCCTTTACACAATAGAGGCTGGGTGGGAAGCAGTCCTTAAGCGGCCAAAATCCACAGTGTCTGAGACCTTGCCCATCCCATTGTAATAAATGCTGTGAGTTCGCAGCAGATGGGAACCCAATGCGAATCCTATTCCTTGCAATTCATGCTTCCCTCCCTGCTTAACAACTCACTGATGGGAAAGCATGAAAGTCAGGCCTTGGATTGATTTCAGAGCGTTTAGCCTCATGCTTTTCAATGTCTGACAGGCTATTTCAGGAAAAATATCAAGCATCCTGTGATTTTAGCCATCTATTGAGCACCACACCTGTGCCAAAACACCTAAATGCCAATATTAATAGTGACGCCATTAAATGCCACTCTCTCAGGTAAACTCTTGCTGACCCACTCAGAAATTCTAAAGGCTTTAAGTCCTGACTGATCAATGCAAACAATAGTGGGCTTGATTTATAACTACTCTGGAAAAAATACAGTGAACTTTCTGAAACTCTTGTCAGTTTCTGTAAAATAACCTGGCAACGTGTGAATGATGTCATTTTCTGGGCAATGGACTGCAAGACAGCAGCATTTAAAGTCCATCAGGTTCCATGAGTAAAAAAATCAAGGTTGACGCACTAGCAAAGCACTGAGGGAGCCATGCACTGTCACGGGTGCTGTCCTTTGGATTAAATGTTAAACCACGACCCCATCTGTCTGCTCGGTGGATGTAAAAGATCCTAAGCTACAGTTCCAATGATGAGCAGGGAAGTTATCTCTGGTGTCTTAGCCGATATTTATCCCTCGATAAACATCATGAAAACAGATTATCTAACCATTATCAACTTACTGTTTCTGGGAGTTTGCTGGGTGCAAATTAACTGTGTGTTTCCTACATTTCAACAGTGATTACTCTTCAAAAAAGTACTTCATTGGCCCGAAAGTGCTTTGGGATGTGGTTGTGAAAAGCCTGATATAAATACAAATCTTTATTTCATTTCTATGTGTCACCTACATTCGGTAGGAGCTAAACCTTCTAACTGCCTCTCCCGCCCCACCCCACGCCAGTTATATTTTGGGACACGCTAGATATTCAGGCAAGAAGCATGTCTGCTAATCATCGCCAAGCTAATGAAGTATTATTTTTTCTTTATATTTAAAGAAAATGTTTTTTTTTTTTTTAAATTAGCACTCCAGAGCAAAATGCAGAGCCAAGTAGTAGGATACTCGCTGGGCTGCCCTCTGTTCCATGTTGCAAAAGGTTTTTATGTCCAATGACAAATAGGAAAACTTGTGTCTTTATTCCCATCTGTGAAATAATTGGAATTAAAATCTGAAGTTGCCTTCCTCTACCAAATTTCAGCAAGCCGGACCACAAACAGAATACCTTAGTGTAGTGGCCCCGATACTAAGCTAATAACTCAGGCAACGTGAATATATATATAGACCATCACAAGATTGCGTTACGTAACAAATTTAGAGTTTACAACTATAATGGGGGGTTTGAATTTAAAAATGTGCCACAACTCATTCTGTAATATTTATGGAGTATTGGCTTGTATCTGAAAAAAACAGAGTAAACAGGACAATTAGATGGATAAATGTTTTTGGTGGTTATTACATGATAGGAATCACACAGCTTTCCTAACAGCTGCAAATAACAATCTCTTAAAGGGTTAATTGACTTCTTGGCATGTGGCATCTGCCAGTGGCTCAGTGAGCATTGCATTGTTTTAGCAATAATTTGAGGAATAACTTTGTTATACATTGTTAAGCACAGGCGTCTGAAGCGTATCACTACTTTTCATGTCAACTAGCCTATCTGGGAGATGACATTCATTTCAAGAACACGTTATTGAATGCCATTTCAGAATCATTGCTTTGCTGGAATATTTCACCAACGTATTCAAACCATTCACCATTTCTTAGATTTCCTACATGGACTTTCACCTTCACGAATTAATATATTTAGGTGTTTAAGCTGAGAAAACACTGGACACTTCTATGGCTTGGATGTTAACTATTCATGCACGAGAATAACAGAGGCAATGCTATTTTAAAAGCAAAATAGACTTGTTTACAGTTGTTTTTGTGGAAGAGCTCCATCTGTGGGACCACCCCCAGCAGATTTTGATTGGTAGGTTACAGTACTTATCTATCAAGGCATTGACAAGCAGTTCTGTCTCTAGAGGTCCCATATCATTTGCACCCTTTTCACAACTTCCGTATAAGGTATGTTATGGAGCAAGGAAATGTTGCTTGTTGGGCTGAATTGTTTCCCCTAATCAATGTGACATGGTCAGCTTTTCAGGCTGCTTTTTCAGCACCGAGAGCTGTGCTTGCCAAATGTGACAAATTGTTTCACAGGCTTGTCTTCTTCCTGGCATACTTGCTTTTTGTTACCACTATTGCAACGTGTTAACACTATCACCTTTAAAAAGACAACTAAATAGCAATTACTAATTATGAACCAGTCAAAAGGTTATTGTGCGACTGTCAATCTGAGATTAAATACACATAGTTGCGAGCACAGCCTTGATGTGCCAGTGTTGTCCAATACTTTACTTTCAATGTGATTTATTAACAGCCAATCTCACAATCATGAGACTTAACTAGAAGGGTGTTTGACAGGGCTAGAATGCCAATACTCAATGCCCATAAATGACAGGGATAAGGAGTCACTTGACATGATATATAACATATATGGAACAGGCTCAATAGGCCAGCTGGTCTTTTCCTCACTCAGGTTTTTCATATGTTTGTAAAAATACGTTATTTGATTATATGTTCCCTTGTTGTTTGCGGGACCCCACTATGTTAGTTGTTATATCAGTCCATAAAGGGAAGCAATGGACTTCAGAAGGAATTCTAGGATTGTAAAACACTTTGGTACACACAGAGCTGAGAGTGTGACAAAGTTCTGCAGAATTGCATGTTATTTTTTTCTTGCAAAATGCTATTACCCCATCTCCCACCACATATACAATTCATCAGACCAAAGATGTGCAGGTTAGGTGGATTTGCCATGATCAATGCGCAGGGGTTATGGGGATAGGGTGGGCGAGTGGGCCTAGGGTGGTGCTCCTTCGGAGGGTCAGTGCAGACTTGATGGGCTGAATGGGCCCCTTCTGCGCTTTAGGGATTCTATGGATTCATCATTTTGAATACTGACTGCACGAGTACTACCTTTCAGATGAGACGTTAAACCATAGCATTACTCAAAGAAGAGCAAGATAATCCTTTCTGTGTTCTGAGTAACATTTTCTTGCAACCAAGACCATTAAACCATATCATCACATCAGTTAAGTGTTATCTTGGGATACTTGCCAAGTTGATATCTTGGGATACTTGCCATGTGCATAGTGGCTGCCACATTTCTTCACATTACAACAGGATTCAAAATAGTACTGCATTTGGATGTGAAAAACCTGGGGTCATGAAATGCATGATATAACTTCAAGTTCTTTTTTCTTTCTTTGTTGATATATGCTGCTATATTCGGCATTCATGTGAGTAACATGCAGTACCACCAACAGCAGCTAAGTTATGATATTTGTCTGATCAGGACTACAGAAGTGATCCAATTTATAAATGTGCTCGCAGCTTTTTAAAAAAAAAGATCTTCAGTTGAAGTGTGTGTCCTGGATTGAGTTGTCCTGGCCTTTCCGCCCTCTTTGCACATTTTCCCCACACTCAGACATTACAAACTGGAAAAACTACAAAAGCTCTTCCAGTACAAATAGGAACAGACCAGTAGAAGTTCCACCAGCATCATCAGCCTGCAATGTTACATTGGCCAGTACATTGTTCCAATGTCTTTATATTTGGGATTAGTTAAATCAAATAAGAGCTGAGCTTGCTGATTAAAAAGAAACAATGCAAAAAGAGTCTTGGCATTTCTCATCCATCTAATGTTTCTTCCCACTTCTCCAGAAATCATTGGCTTGGGGTGCAGATCAGTCAACAACAGTTCCCTGTGCCTCCGTCAATTGCCAATTATTCCATCTGTGAATTTAGGCAGTGAATTCAAAGACTATTTGACTCCACAGATAGAATGTTCATCCACTAGAGATGCCGAAACATCAAGAACCCCAAATCAGTTTTTGGTTCCCCTCCCTATCAAGATGCATAACAACTGCAGCCTCTCCATACCTGGATGGAACGGCTTAGTCAACAACAAATCAAGATCCAAAGAGAGACCTTCTGGATGTATGTGTACCAGACAATATAGTTCCTTGGCCCAGTGAGGCATTGGGGAACCCACATATTTCAGCTTGCATGCATAAATTCACTTGGAGACATGGTCAGAACCTTCATTGGAGACAACATGGTTAGGAAGTATTTCCCTAACAGTAATTAAACTCAAAAATAAATAGTTATCTCGCATACTTCCTCAAACCTCAAATCTTCCTCAAACGTATCAGTCTATTATCTTCAAGTGAGAGAGTAGACATTGAAATATGACCAACATCATTCTGAACTGGTTAGCAACAAGTGCACAGAGCAAACTGAGAATAAGAGACCAAGTTTGTGATCTGAGCTGGAATACAAAAGTAATCCAGATATTTATTCAGTGGCACCATGGTTCTCCAAACTACTGTGTACTCGAACCCCACCCATTGCCCCACATAGCATGTAAATCCAACTATGACTAAATATTCAGATAAAGTGCGAGATTCACTCCTTGTCCTCTTAAGTGTGAGTTATTGATTTGCACGTGTTGGTGCCATCTTTGACTTTATCAAACCAATTTAATATAGAATCCCTACAGTGCAGAAGGAGGCCATTCAGCCCATCGAGTCTGCACAGATCCTCTGAAAGAGCACCCTACCTAGGCCTACTGCCCCGCCCTACCCCACCTAACCCCACCACATCTGCACATCTTTGGATACTAAGGGGCAAATTTTTAGCATAGCCAATCCACCTAACCTGCACATCTTTGGACTGTGGTAGGAAACCGGAGCACCCGGAGGAAACCCACGCAGACACGGGGAGAACGTGCAAACTCCACACAGTCACCCAAGATTGGAATCAAACCCGGGTCCCTGGCACAGTGAGGCAGCAGTGCTAACCATTGTGCCACCTCCACCCACATGATTGGAGTATGCAGTCCTTTTATCATCTTTGCATTTAACTAAACTCAAGTTAATTTGCCAGGAGGGAAATCAGGATTGTTGACAAAGAAAAACAATTAAGCCAAACTTTTCACTTTGCCATTTTATATGTGTGTTGCTTTCTGTGCAGAATCGCAGTTCAGATAGAACAATGATTCAAAGATGGGGGAGGGGGGGGGGGGTCACCACTGTTAAATGCTTGCTCATTTATTGTGCAGTTAGTCATCATAGAAGTGGGACGTTGTGTACTTGGTATTCACACCAGTTACTCACCACCTCTCACAAGTACATGACGGTGCTGTGACATACTGGAGTGAGCAAGGCTGGCATCACTCCACCCGCACACAGGGAGGTGTCAGGGAGAATGAACAGGCCGGTGGAAGTTGGGGAGACTGTCCTCTAGAGTGGAGATCTAGGCTGTGGCGTTGAACAGCCCGGAGCACTCCTCGTCCAGTGGCTGGCACAAAAAAAACAACCGATCACGAACCTGCCTTTTCCACACACACCCTTTTTTCTCAGACTGGAATCCGAATGTGCGACACATTCTTTCCAAAATGAGAAATCAGCCGAGTTAAATCGCGAATTGCAAGCGGAGTACCGCTGAATTCACCTTGCCAATTGCGACACGTTAAGAGGCGCGAATCGATGCACTCAGTGCAAAAGCCAGCGATCGGTTCATAAAGGAGACTGCGGAGACTTTCACCTTGATACCACGTTGTTCACCTTTAAATCTCGGTGACCTTTGAAACCTCTGCTCTACTTCCATTGCTCAGTGTGAGGGCGGATGTATGGTACAGTGTGTTGGCTCCATCCTAGTATTCAGCAGTGGGGCAGCGCCCCCCCCCCCCCCCTTCCTGGTATAAAGGAGCATTTCCATTCAAAGAGAATTTGGGGGAGGTGCTCCAGATGTGTGTGCAAAGTAGAGAGCAGGTTTAACACGGAGCGGCAACAAGAGCTTGCTAACTGAGTCAGAAAATAACCTGAAAACCTCACCCCACCCCACAGCCCTCCCCTTGCAAAGCCCTGTCTTGCAGTCGGTCCCGGGACGCGGCCTGAAGACGGCAGGGCTTTGGGGGTTCATATCTGCTGGAAATGGCAGGTTCTGGTAGAGGGATTAGTCAGTGAGGACCGCCAGCCATTTGGCACAAGGGTCACATTTACTTAAAACTCCCCCAATGCCAATGTTCTGCTACATCATATAGGATACAGGAGATATGCCAACACCAGGGATAGGTTAGGAACCCGCACGCTCAGGAAATAAGCATATGGGCTCGAATTAAAATGTTAAAACCGAATCATTCAAAGTTTCAGTGACTGCCTGTGTGAACTGGTTCAATTTCGTTCTTCAGAAAAGGGCTGCAGCAACATCCATCAGATTTTACACAGGTCTGCTTTGAGACATCGCCAATTTCATCCCAACCCAGAGAAACTTGGGCTCCTGTCATCTCTCCCCCTCTCTCAGCGCAGAGTATTGACAACTCCAGCGACCAGGGGCACTGCAGCAATGTTGGCATCCGGCTGCAGCCTGCTGCTTTTCACTGGAAAGAAGTGAATTGCCCCCCGGATTGGATTCCCCCCCCCCCCCCCGCAAGAAAACAACCCCCCCCAAAAAAAAAAGTTGCTGAGACTGGTGATACCCCCGAGCGGGAAAGCCACAAAGGCTAGTCATCCGCCAAAGAGATGCGAGGGGCTTGTGTCTCAGCCCACCGAGGTGTCTGAACTCCTGTAATCAGAGAGCAAGCACTGAGGGGGTGCCAGGGGAGGGAGGGGATTTAACAGAACCGTCCAGCCAGGCAGCTTCCACAAAACCACCCATTATAATAAACGTCTATTTTTCTCCCTTAGAAACACAGAACTTTTGCAGTGGCGCCTGACAAGGAATACACCTGCATGGAGAGAAAGAGGGGGTGACCCATAATCAGCCTCACGAGCCTTACAAGCCTGCCTCCTTTACAATCGGGGTTAGCAGCCAAGTTCAATGCATGAGGATAATGTGACAACTATTGAACACAAACTCTCACCCCCCACCCCGCTGAATCAGTTCAAGCCGCCGCTGTCAGCACAGGTTTTTTTTTTGCAAGCATCAGTGAAATAAACTTGGGGAGAGAATGATATTGAACTTCAACTCACCTTGAGCTGCCGATCCTCTAGTGCTGATTACACCCGCTAGCAAAGTGGCCACATACCAAATCATAGTACTGTTAACCCGCTGTGAGACCTGGCTGGATCATATCTTGGAGCTCTCTTCACTTTCAGATGCTCCCCGGGAACGCAGCCCTTCCGACGGTGTCCTTCTCTTCAGCTCCTGCTCACCCCTGTTCATTCTCCCTCTGCTGAGTGAGTGAGTGAGTGGATGATCTTTTTTTTCCTTCTCCTCCTCCTCCTCTTCCCCTTCTTCTCCCCCTGCCTCTGACTCTCTCTGTCTCTCCTCCTCTCTCTACCCCTCTCTCTCTCTCTCATTCGGTTACATCCTTCTCCTCCCTTTCCTGGATTGCCACTTGTGCTCTTGCGTGAAAGCTCTCTGGGTTTCTCAGGCAGCACGGATGGGGGAGTGGATTCCCCCTCCCTCCCCCCCACCGCGAACCTAACTTGCTAGTCGCCCCCCCTCCCCGCCGCTGATTGGCTGTGGCCAGCCGAGGCGCGATGCCGATTGGCCGGCGGCGCCGCCTATCGGCGGGGCCGGGGTATCTCCTTTGCCTGTTTCTCAAGGTGGGTTGAGGTGCGGAGGCTGGAGCGCCGCAGTATCATGCGCAATAGGAAGGAGCTGGGAGAGAGGAGACAAGGCATCTTCCTCCAAGCTGCCGAGGCTCGGCTCGGCCCCCTTCTCCCCAGATTCTCCCCTCCAAAACCCTGGCAGGGCCGGAAAGTTCACCCCGCATTTTCAGGAGCAGGCGACGCGAACCTTTCCCCCTGCCATTGCAAAGCTGCAAAATCAATCCACCGGGTCCACAAATCACCCAATAACGGCGCAGAGCAGTTACGAAAACATTCAATCGATTGCATGGTAATTCTTGCCGGGGCAGATGTGTGCCTTAAAGTCGGCAAGTGTTCATTTATCAAATTAATTTTAACCCCCCAACCTCTCTATATTACACAACGAGGGAGAGCAATTCCTATGTCCATCCAATAAGTTGCAACTTACGTCCGGGAGGAATTTGTTCTGCAGGTAATTGCTGGAAACGAATCCCGCAATCTACAGTCTAACCTGAAATTTGCAGTGCTGGATCTCTGATTATGTGACGGATGAAATTCTGGGAACATTTTGGTTTAAATGGTCATATGGCGGACTTGATTGAAATGACGATTTTGGGTGACAGTCGTTCCTTGCTGTTCAAAACTTCCAAATGTGACATAATGCTTTTCCGATCCGAGTTTCAGCACGTAGATGTGCCCAGCATTTCTTTCCTGGTGCAAACATTGAAATTAATTGTTTAATCTTAGCATTGTGCGAATAAACTGCAATAACCTGCACCTTTAACACAGAAAGAAAATCGTCTTAAGGCACTTCGGGTGTATAGTCAGACAAAAAGTCGTTGTCAGGACAAAGCAGAAGGTATTAAAAAGGCTAAACAACATATTAGTCAAAATGTTGGGCTTTAAGAAGAGAAGTAACTTATAGTGCCTTTAATGAGATAAAACGTGCCAAGGTGTTTCTGATAAACTGAGGACCATCTTAGAAAACTGAATAGAAAAGCCACAAGAACACAAGAGTGGGCAGCACGGTAGCACAGTGGTTAGCACAGTCGCTTCACAGCTCCAGGGTCCCAAGTTCGATTCCCGCTTGGGTCACTGTCTGTGTGGAGTCTGCACGTTCTCCCCGTGTAGGCGTGGGTTTCCTCCGGGTGCTCCGGTTTCCTCCCACAGACCAAAGATGTGCGGGTTAGGTGGGTTGGCCATGCTAAATTGCCCTTAGTGTTGGGTGGGGTTACTGCGTTATAGGGATAGGGTAGAGGTGTGCAGTTGGGTAGGATGCTCTTTCAGAGAGCCGGTGCAGACTTGATGGGCCGAATGGCCTCCTTCTGCACTGTAAATTCTATGAACATAATAAATAGAACGGGTGGACCACTCTGCCCATCGAGTCTGTTCCACCAGTTCATATGACCAGGGCTAATCTTGAGTTCCCCAACTCCCCATATCCCCATATCCCTTGATTCCCTGCAAGATCAAAAATCTGTCTATCCCAACCTTATATTCCAGTAAATATATGAAAGGGTCGATTTGCATTCAACGGCCATGGTTTACTAAAAGGGAAGTGCCTAGTGTAAGCAGCCTGTTGTGGCACCAACAATGAAGGAATGGTGATACAATTGGATTCCCTTCACACCACTCTCAAACCTGTTGATCAGGGAGGTTAAAAGCAAGGATATTGGTTGAGAGAACAGGCCCAGAACAAACCTGCTGCAGTTGGTGCAAGTGTCCACTATTCACACCCACCTAAGTTTCAGCAGCACTCACTCTTCCCTCTCTCCATACTCCTTCCTCTCCACCTTGCCCCACTGACACTCATTCCAACCCTTCAGTAATGTTGTACTACCTCAGTTATCAGCACACTTCTTCAAGTGCATGCCACTACCGATTGCAATGCATTTGTTTGAGATTCACCCTCATTCAATGTATAATGTGTGTTACAACCAATCAGAAGTCCGCCTTGCCTCCTCCTAGAGGAAGAGAATGCAAAATACAAGGCAGAGGGAGGGGACAGGAGGTGGACCCCATAGATCAAGGAGCTCACAAATGGTGAAGAGAAGAATTTGAACATAAGCATCAAAGAGCATTGGAGATGGAGACTTGGACTCCATTGCCACAGAATTAATCTCAGTAACCCACATCTTAACCAAATCACTTCAACACTGAGCAAAAATAATGCAGACATTGCAGTTAGGAGGAGGAGTGTGTAATATGAAATGGGATAGATGCAGTGAGTGTTCTGCCTCCTTCCAGGGAATCTGTTGTCATGGTATGTCCCACTCATAGTATCTTTGAAAGTAGATAAATCACCAGGCCTGGTTGAAGTGTATTCCAGGCTCCTTAACGAAGCAAGGAAGGGAATAGAGGGGACTCTGGCCATCGTTTTCTAATCCTCTCTGGCAAGGGGCTAGATTAAGCATTGAGGACAGACTTCCCCCAGCCCAAACATTTGGGGGGTGCATGCCTGCCTCCAACCTGGCGGCTCACACTGTTTTACATTTTTCGGTGATGGCCCTCTAACTAGTGTAAGACAGGGCTTCTGCCTGTCTCCAGGAGGATATCCCACCTCATAGAGCTCCTGACCAATCAGACGACAGCAGCTCAGCGCCACACTAGGAATGTTGGTCACTGCTGATATTGCAGGAGGCGGGGGAGGAAGAGGAACTACGGATGACACCAGACCAAGATAAACCTGGGATCTTGCCAGGGCTGGGTTGGCAGCTATCAGTGAGGGAGATGGGCAGGGGGAGGGGGCTGGGAGGAATGTGGTGTGTATGGACAGTGGACAGTGAAAACTGTGTGGGGGGGGGGGGGCGCTCTGATTGGCACAGGGAGCCCAGGAAGAAGACACTCCCCCCTTTCAATACTTCGCTGCCTGAGGGATTAAAGCTGTTAGTCTACACATTAAGCACAGGCCTCCCCCACCACCCATTTAATCACAGTGACCATGGGATAAGGCCCTCAACTGGGCATTAATTGTGCACTTAAGGGCCTCAATTGTGCCAAGGGCAGGTGAGCCACCCGACGCCTCCTCCACCACCTGTAAAATCATGGTAGGGATGCAGGTGCTTGGGCTGGCAGGAGGCACTGTTGATGATATGATGCCATTATTAAGGGTTATCTGCCTTTTTTCCCACTCATCGGTGGCCCATAAAATTTATGGTGTTGGAGTATTGAAGAACTGTTAACATTATATCATTGTTAATAAAGAGAGAAACGGACAGACTGAGTAATTACAGGTTAGCTGGCCTAACCTCGATGGTGGGCGAATTGGAAAACGTTCATCATTAATGGTCATTTAGAGAGGCATGGAGAAGGACAATCAGCATGGATTTAATAGGGCAAGATTGTGACTGACTTATTTCATTGAATTTTTTGAGGCGGTAACAAGGAGTGTCAATGAGGGTGACATGATTAATATCGTCTCCCTGGATTTTAGCAAGGTTTTTGACAAGGTCCTGCATCATAGATGGATGAGAAAAGCAAAAGTACATGGGAAAAGCTCATCCAAAATTTGTGGGAAGCAAAGTGTAAGGATTGGCGTGTGTATGAGTGGCTGAAAGACTGTTCCATTGAGGTTCACAGGGCTTAATACTAAGTATCTTGCTTTTCACAGTATATCCCAACCATAAGACTTTAATACAGACGGTATGATGAAGAAGTTTACAAATGATAAAAAAATTGGCTGTGTGGTTGATAGTGAGGAAGAAAGCAGACCCCAGAGCAGGGACACTTGTGGCCTGGGAGCCACATGTTGCTCACACGCAGGGTTGCCACATTCTGGTTTCTGCCTGCGTCGTTTCTTTCCTACCGCTATAACTGAAGTCATACGCACGTAAAGCAAGGGAGGATGATTACTGATAGCTCCCAACATTGACTGTGAGAGCCGTGCGCTCCCTCTGCGTCCAAAGTGTAAATATTTATTTTGTTTTTACAATTTGAAGTTGATTGATTATATAAATGATCCAGCATTTTCTATAACCCGCTATGAAATATTTGTCATGTATTAAATTTATTCATGGGGTCATGGCTTGAGGACAAGCTGATTTCAAACTTGGTCCATTGCGATGAAGGAGGGCCACTCATGCAGCCTGCTCACTAGCATAGGTTGCCCATCACTGCTCCAGATTTTTAACAGTGGACTGATCAGGTAGCCATTTGGCTGGCCCTATAACAAATTTTGGATTAATTGGTGGGTTTCCTCAAAGGTATCATCAGCCGGTTTTAAAGGGGGTTAACTTTGTCGTCAGACAGCCACCACTCAGGTTGGTATGAACAACTTGGGGATGTTGGACTGCCACAGTATGAAAGTATTATGAAGGCTCCCTGGCTATCTGACACAGGTCCGCAAGAAACTTTTCTTGTGCTTGCACAGCAGCTAAACATTAATGAAATTAAATCCCTTGCAGTTCCATAGAATCCATACAATCCCTACAGTGCGGAAGGAGGCCATTCGGCCCAACGAGTCTGCACCGAACCTCTGAAAGAGCACCCCGCCTAGGCCCACTCCCCCACCCTATCTCCCTAACCTGCATATCTTTGGACACTCAGGGGCAACTTAGTATGGCCAATCCACCCAATCTGTTTGGACTGTGGGAGGAAACTGAAGGGAAACCACACGGACACAGGGAAAATGTGCAAACTCCACACAGATAAAGAACAAGGAACAAAGAAAAGTACAGCACAGGAACAGGCTCTTCGGCTTCCAAGCCTGAGCCGACGATGCTGCCCATCTAACTTAAAACCTTTTACACTTCCGGGTCCGTATCACTCTATTCCCATGCTATTCTTGTATTTGCCAAGACACCCCTTAAACGTCACTATCGTACCTGCTTGCACCACCTTCTTCAACAGCGAGTTCCAGGCACCCACTACCCTCTGTGTAACAAACTTCCTTCACACATCTCCTTTAAACTTTGCCCCTCACACCTTCAACTTATGTCCCCTAGTAATTGACCCAGGGTCGAAATCAAACCAGGCCCCTGGTGCTATTAAGGCATTAGAGCTAACCACTGTGCCACCATGCTGCCCTTGTTGAGTGTTCTTGGTTGATTTGCTGGTGCTCAGGTTGCCATGTGTGCCCATTCGATGGCACCATGTGCCTGTGGGAGCCAGCCATAGATGTGAACCTGGCTGCCTGCTCATCCTGGCTACTGTCATCACATGAGAAATGTACACACCACCCAGCCCAGGTAAACAATCCATCAGTCAGCTACAATGTACCTTATGGTGGGGTCACAAATCTTGCTTTAAACTATCCTTTTGACAAATTTCATATATCTGCCTTGGTGAAAATCATAATCGTGTTGCATAGCCTTCCAGTGGCTCCAGTATTCGGTGTCAACTTAAAGGCCGTTAAACTTGAAGTTATACTCCAATATCTGGAATTCATTCATGGCCTACAGCCATTACTGACTGGCAGACCAATAATATTCACCATATAACCCAGACACAATAAAAAATGGACACATGCCTGCACAGCAGGCAATGGAAGTTGACAGAGCTACAACAAAGCAACTCAAACACCCAGTGGGCATAAATGCAACAGGCAGTCACAGAAGCATACATAATTACTTGTGTCACTTGCCAAAACCAATCCCTGAGTCAAGTGCAAGCCCCTACACGAGACCCATTTACCATCTTTCTGTATTGTGGACATTGAGATGTGTGGACTGCATGCAACAAGAAAAATGGATGGATGAGTAACGATATATTGTAGCTGTGCAATTGTGTGGAAAAAAATTAAATCAAATCTGATCTATTGAAAGAACAAGACCCTTCATGGCTCATTAGGGAATATGAAAACCTGGTTAAGTGCCACCATGTGCCCTTATATTCATCATGACAATATAGTACCCGCATTGTGTGTAGCAGTGAAGGGGAGTGTCATGTTCTGCTGGCCCTTTGTCCTTCCTGGTTGGGGCTGAATTAGTGCTATTCTGGAACTGTCCACATATATGCACTGTAATGCAGGTAGACACAGGTTGCCATTAATGCTGCCTCGACAAACTAAAAAGAGCCGGCGATCCCATAAAATTGCATCATTTGTACTGAGGCAGCGTAAGTTTTAAAGTAAAGTGAAACAAATGAATGGATGTTAGAGTGGTAGACTTTAAACTGCAGTTGCCCATAGAGGGGGAAAAATGAGGCCAGATCACAGTTTGGACGCAGGTCTATTTATACCTCCATAGTCAAGTCACCACAGTGACATTAGGAGCACCCGTCTATATAGGAACAGCAATAGGCCATTCAGCGCATTGGACCTGTTCTGCCATTCATTTCAATCATGTCTGCTCTGTATCACAACTCCAATTACTTGCCACAGGTCGATTTCTCTTGACAGCCTTACCCAACAAAACTCTTTCAATTGAATCATTGAAAGTTTTGATTATCCAAACAGCCTTTTTGAGTTCCAGATTTCAAAAATTGCATTTTTATTGCATTTTTGGGAGCTGCCTGGCATAACTCTTGGTGCAATATTGGTTTCAGGCATGCTGTATTAACATTGCTTTTAGGAACAGAAATATCTAATCCCTCAAACCAGGGCGAATTGTGAGAAATGTCATCAGTATCTCTTGTACAAAGTATTTGTTTTTCTGACCGTGCCCAGATTATTATTTTAATTAAACAGTTAGTGTGAGTATTTGCTTCTGTGAAAGCTGTTCACTGCCTGCTAAAACCCATGAATGGTCTGTTGACACTGGAATGTTCAAAAGGTTCATTGTGGCATCACAATATATTTGTGTTATAGTCAGGCCGACACTGAAACCATTGTCCTGATATACAATACTGGGCATGGCACGTAACTGGCTTAATAATTTGGAGAATTCTAGTTCAAATCCCACCATTGGAAACATAATGATTCAAAAAACTACCAAGATATCTGCTAAGGATTACTCAGTGGTATTTCTGAACCTTATCGCTGGCTTGACAATGGAGGAATTTTGCTATTTCTGCAGCCAATTTCCAGTCTCTTCCATCAATATACCTGGGCATGCCCTCTCCCACTGGCGGATAGTGACACAGTAGTAACAGGTGAGATGGAGTAGCCCTGGAAGTGAATATTGATTCCAGACCCCATGAAGTCTCATGATATCAGGTTAAGCAGGGGCAATGACACATTCTGCCAATTTCTACCCACCACCCTCCCTCAGCTGATGAACCAGTCCTCCTCCTGCATGTCGAACACCACGTAGATAAAGCACTGAGGGCAGCAACGCGACAGAATGTATTCTGGGTGGGGGACTTCAGTGTCCATCACCAAAAGTGGCTCAGTAGCATCCTTACTGACTGAGCTAAAAGTTTCGAAGGATGTATCTGCCAGACTGGACCGATGTCAGGTGGTGAGACAACCAATAAGAGGGAAACACCTACTTGCAGCAACTCACCAAAGGCTCCTTCGGCAGTACCTTCCAACCGTGAACTCAACCACCTGAAACAAGGGCCTGGCGACCTCAATAACAAGAAGAGCAATTTTTCTTTTAATTTAGTCTCAAACGCAACATCTTAAGAGCTGCAAAGCTATTACAAAAATAACACTGAAAAACTGGACAGAGACACATTTCAACAACATTTTCAGGGCTTTTACAGAATGTTAATTGAATCATACTTTCTCACAAGTGAAAGTGAACGTTGCCATAGACCCCGAAGGCTGCTCTCCCCCTTTGAGAGAGAACTGACTGGTGGAGATTTAACCTAAGGGTCACACACCTCAGGTGAGGGGCAAGGTTGAGAAGGTGGAGCCCTCATGGATAACCTTAGCCAGTATGGGGATTGAATCCGTGCTGTTGGCAATGCTCCACATCATAAAGCAGACATCCAACCAACTAAGCTAACCAGCCCCCACAAGTAAAATGTAAAGAAAGTCATGCAACTACTATCAAAATGGGTTTGAATGATCAAACTCGACAGCAGCATCAGTTCTTAATGTATGCAGCTCCAGAGCCACAGGTTGCCAATCCCTACCTAAAGAACAAAAGTTCTCCTCTGACTTGGAAACATATTGCCATCCCTTCATTGCCTCTGGGTTAAAAACCTGGAATTCTCTTTCCAAAGCACTGTGGGTGTCCTCACACCAATAGGTTTACCACTGACCTCTCAAGGCAATTAGGGTTGTGTAATAAATGCTGGCCCTGCCAAATCAAAAATAAGGTAAAAGCAAATTACCGCGGATGCTGGAATCTGAAACAAAAAGAGAAAAATACTGGACAATCTCAGCAGGCTGACAGCATCTGTGGAGCGAGAATGGAGCCGATGTTTCAAGTCTGAATGACTCTTTGTCAAAGGATCAATTTGAGATGAAGGAACATCACATTTTTGGGAGTCTCTAAGCCTTCCCATTTAATAATCTATATCTAATTTCTCTCTCCTTTGTTAAAATTGACTATGTCCCTAAGGAGAGAGTGTGCATTCTGAAGGAAATGGTAAGAATGTAACCTCTTAACTATAGAGATGGGTTTCCATGCCCATCGTATAACCGGCTGACTAGAAGCAAACATATTTTGTCATCCACTGAAATCCATCACATGTGCTAGTCATTCTTATGTGAAGAACTGACTGACATCAATTGAAATATTTCTTTTTCTAATTTGGAAATGTGTCTCTTTCACTATGTCCTGCTTAGCGTCACGTTTTCTTCACTATTTGCTACTTACATAGCTTTACAAGGTCATCTCTCAGATGCTTCCATTCAAGGTCAAATTAAGTGTTTATCAAGCATTTCTTTAAAATTCAATCTTGTGGCTATTTTCTAAATTGAATCGAGTTGAAATGTCTCCCTTATGCCTCAGTGACAAGAACTGAATACTATTTTAAAGGTGTGGCCTGAGTAGAGCTCTGTACAGTTTAACCATGACTTCTGTTATGGGCCAGGGTTTAGAGAACCCCTAAATGTATCATGGAGTTCATCTGACCCACAACTTTTAATAGATTGTGGTTTTGGGGAGCACAAGGGCCTACTTTACAGGTGTGATGCAACAGAGATCTAAAGTACTTTTAAAACAAAACCATGTTTATTTATGACTCCAGTTAACGCTTTATAAACCCACAGTAAACATCTTAACAACTACCAACACCAATAATCCCCGCAGATACAATATATTACATAAGTAACCCTTCATAACTTTCCTAACAACATCCATATATTAAACCCTTTTCAAAGAAAGACAGCAGGTTTAAATTCTCTACAGAAACAGGTATTACTTTGAAATCCTCAAATGAGCTGAAGACAGACTGTAGCTAGTAGAGAGATATCATTATACAGCTGCTTGCTTTGCCTGCAGCTATCCAGCTCTGAAAATGAAACTAAAAAACACTGTAGCTGCCTGCTCAAAAACATAAGTGAAAGACAGCCAGCCCAGCTCCACCCACACTCTGGCATCACTGCAGCTATTTGATAAACACCCATTTCTTAAAGGTACATCCACTATAGCTATTTGATGAACACCCAGTTCTTAAAGGTACATCCACTACAGCTATTTGATAAACACACATTTCTTAAAGGTACTCTCACAAGACACTTCCCCAACTTAAATTCTATTATATTGGCAAGGTAGTTCAGCATTCTTTTTGCTTTGTTGATTGCTGCCGCACCATGATTTGACATCTCCTCGGACTTAATCCATATTATTTCGACACCAGATACTCATATCCACTATTTTTCTTCCTTATGTTGTACTTTTAATTTGTTTGTATTAAATTTAATCTACTGATCACTTGTATGTATCAATGTATGTATGTGCATGTGCGTGTGTGTGTACGTGTGCATGTGTATACATGTGCGTATGTTTGTGTGCGTATGTGCATTTGTGTGCATGTGTATGTGCGTGTGTGCATGTGCATGTGTGTATGCATGTATGTGCATGTGCGTTCGATGTCAAAAGACATAAAAAGTCTTAGAACACCAGGGTTAAAGTCCAACAGATTTGTTTTGAATCACCAGCTTTCGGAGCGCAGCTCACTCCTCAGATGATTCACCTGAGGAAGGAGCTGTGCTCCGAAGGCTAGTGATTCAAAACAAACCTGTGGAGTTTAACCTGGTGTTGTAAGACTTCTTACTGTGCCCACTCCAGTTCAACGTCGGCATCTCCACATCAAAAGACATTAAGTGGTGGAATTTGACCAATTTACAGGTAACACGATTGTATCACAACACACGGGTTATAACTGTTGACCATGCATCCTTTTTATAAGGCCATGAAGGTGTCCAGGAGTCAAGAAACTTAGTTTATTTACAATAACAATTATATACATCACACGGTAGATCCCTATTGGGTCTGCCTTGCCGATGCCAGACTGGCCGGCTTTATACACCATACAACTATACATTGTTTAAGGGCAGCACCTGGCACAGTGGTTAGGACTGGGTCTGCTCTGCTGAGGACCCGGGTTCGAATCCCGGCCCTGGATCACTGTCCGTGTGGAGTTTGCACATTCTCTCTGTGTCTGTGTGGGTCTCACCCCCACAACCCAAAGATGTGCAGGTTAAGTGGTTTGGCCACACTAAATTGCCTCTTAATTGGAAAAAGAAATAATTGGGTACTCTAAAAAATTTTTTAAAACCTTAACATTGTTTAGAGGTCCCCCACTCCCTTAACAAACTTGTATTCTGTTTGATTCATGGGGGAGTTAATTGTTCCCACCGCATTAGATCCCTGCAAGTTATAACACTCCTCAATCAGAAATGTAAATCCTCTCCCACAGTTATGTTTGCTTGATTAACCCTGTGCCCACTACAAAGCACATCCTGCACTCCAGATCCCACTACCTTGCGGAACAGCCTACCCTGTATTCCCAAATATCTGCAGTCCGAGATTTGGCCTCCTCAGCCACATGAAGACCCATGGCAGAAAATCTCAATGCTGAATGGACTTCATCCTCGAATCAAGGGGCAGCGATGATGGGTACATGTGCAAACAGTGAAATTAACAGATCCAAATGTAGCATTAAAAAGCTACGAATGGATGAACAGGACGACATCGGACTACTTTAGACTGCACTGTGGGACAAGACAGGGCTGCCCTCTCTGCCCACTGCTGTTTGCGCTGGCCATAGAGCCGCTGGCAATTGCACTGAGAGCTTCTAAGGGCTGGAAAGGGCTGGTCAGGTGGGGAGTGGAACATAGAGTCTTGGTATACGCAGATGATCTGCTGTTATACGTATCGGACCCAATGGTGGGGATGGACGGTATTATGGCAACCCGGAGGGAATTTGGCCGGTTCTCCGGAAACAAACTGAACATGGCTAAGAGCGAGTTGTTTGTAATTCAGGCGAGGGAGCAGGAGAGTAGGCTGAAGGGGTTGCCGTTCAGGCTGGTGGGGGAGAGTTTCCGATATTTGGGGATTCAGGTGGCACGGGACCTGGGCAAGCTGCATAAGCTCAACCTGTCCCGACTGGTGAAACGAGTGAGGGTGGAGGTCCGGAGATGGGATACGCTCCTCCTGTCATTGGCGGGGAGGGTGCAGACTGTTAAGATAACGATTCTCCCGCGGTTCTTGTTTGTTTTTCAGTGTCTCCTCATCTTTATCCCGCGGTCCTTCTTTAAGAGGCTGAATAAAATTATTCTGGGATTTGTATGGGCAGGGAAGTCCACGTGGGTGAAGAGGGTGATGCTTGAAAGGAACAGAGGAGAAGGGGGGCTGGCTTTGCCGAATTTCAGCAACTATTACAGGGCAGCCAACATAGCGATGATAAGGAAATGGATGGTGGGTGTGGAGTCGGTTTGGGAGCGGATGGAGGCTGCTTCGTGCAGGGGCACTAGCTTAGCAGCCCTGGTCACGGCGCCTCTGCCGCTTTCGCCGGCACGGTACTCCACGAGCCCGATAGTGGCGGAGGCTCTTCGGGTCTGGGGCCAGTGGAGGAAGCATGTAGGGGAGGTAAGAGCATCGGTGTGGACCCCAATCTGCGGCAACCACCGATTTGCCCCGGAGAACATGGACGGGGGGGGGGGTATCGACTGTGGAGGAGGGCGGAGATTCTGAGGATGGGGGATCTGTTCCTGGAAGGGAGCATCCGAGCATGAGGGCGCTGGAGGATAAGTTTGGGCTGGTGAGAGGGAACGACTTTAGATACTTACAGGTGCGGGATTTTGTATGCAGACTGGTGCCGTCCTTCCCATGTCTCCCGCCGAAGGGGAGGCAGGACAGGGTAGTTTCTAGGGGAGAGGTGGGAGAGGGTGGAGTTTAGGACGTCTACAAGGAACTAATGGGAGCTGAGGATACGCAGACCGAGGACCTGAAGCTTAAGTGGGAGGAGGAGCCCGGGGGGGAGATGGAGGATGGTATCTGGGTGGAAGCCCTGAGCAGAGTAAACACGACCACAACATGCGCCAGGCTCAGCCTGATCCAGTTTAAGGTCGTGCTCCGGGCCCACATGACGGTGGCCCGGATGAGCAGATTCTTCGGGCTGGAGGACAAGTGTGCTAGATGCGCCGGAGGGCCGGCTAACCATGTACACAAGTTCTGGTTGTGCCCTAAACTCAGGGGGTATTGACAGGGATTCGCAGATGTCATGTCCCGGGTATTGAAAACTGGGTGGTAATGAGTCCTGAGATGGCAATCTTTGCGGTTTCGGAGGACCCGGACGTCCAGGAAGACAGGGAGGCCGATGTTCTGGCCTTTGCTTCCCTGGTAGCCCGGCGACAAATACTGTTATCATAGAGGGATTCAAAGCCCCCGAGGGCTGAGGTATGGCTATCGGACATGGCGAGCTTTCTTGGCCTAGTGAGAGTCAAGTTCACCTTGAGAGGTTCGCTACTAAGGTTCGCCCGAAGGTGGCAGCCATTCATTGACTTCTTCGCAGAGGTGTAAGCGTCAGCAAGGGGGTGGGGGGGGGGGGCGGTGGCTAGGGTAGTGTAGAGTAGAGTAGGGGGATATTGAGGCAGGTCCTTGCATGAACAGAGCCCTGGTTTGCACTATGTTTAATTTGTGCCTTGACTTCTTTTTTTGTCCTGTACAATGTCACTTTTTCTATATGCCTAAAATACCTCAATAAAATTTTTGTTTAAAAAAAAAATGCTACGAATGGTTGGCATGGTGTGATGCATGGCAGAACCATGACCTGGAGGATTACACGCCAAGTAAAATAAAATTGTGCCATTGTATGAAGCTGACTGTACAGGTAAAGTTTAATCTTTTAGCCTGAATGTGATTATAAGCCACTGCTTGATATCTCCTCGTAGCAACAAATAGTTCTTCTAACCACACGCAAAAAAAGTATTCATTTGCGTCCATTCAGTTTCAGTGCAACGTACACATTCGGTTTAACAATATGCTCTGTTAAAAGGCTCACCCCCTTCAGAATTTTCCTCCTCATTTGGCTCAGTTCTGGGACAGACAATCTCACCACAAAGAGAGGTTAATTTTGCCTTGTGGGCTTTCTCTTTTCCCAGCTTCAAGCATCAATATAGAATCAGGTTTTGCTGCAGACCATGGCCACAACAAGGTCATTTTCTGATCTGATACAATTTCCAAAATAAAATGCAGAAAAGCTTTACTGTGGAAAACAGGGAAATAATAAATCTCGTGCGTGAAAATCCCTTAGTCCCTCAGAGATTTAAGAGCATTTTGTTCATTTTCTATTTTTTTCCTCTGTGCATTCACCTAATCATTTTAAACAATAGCAGTGGTTTCCCGTGAAGATAAGGCAATTGGGTCATCTGTTACTTTTCAATTCATTGAAGGAAGTACATGAACAAACTGAGGTCAGAATAATTAAGTGATTTTAGATCTATAAATAGAATAAGTAATGTTGCAAATAATAGGTTTTTTTTAACGAATTGAACATGCTGGTGAAATCTAAAAGCTAATTTCTCTACCTTAAAGAATAGAGCAGCTTGTAGCTCCTTTTGGCAGATGTGTGTGCAGATGTGAGGGCTGGAGACAGGTGATTTCTTGCCTTTTGGTGAGCTTCGAAGGATTTACTCCTGACTGTGCATGTATAACCGTGTCAGATATAGTTTCAAATAACTAGCTTGTGAAGTAAAGAATTGGCTTGTGAATGTACTTCGGTGGAAAACATCCTTCTATTGATTTTGGCAGCTCTCACACCTTTCCAAAATTGTGTAAATATGGAATGAATTTAAAATAAATATAGGGCAGCATTGTAATAGTGGTGGTGTTAAATGTTTTAAAATCACAATCGTTTTCATAAACATGCACTCCAGAACTACCCATGACCCTAGCCAAGCTGTTTCAGTGCAGCTACATTACTGGCATCTGGCGGGCAGCACGGTGGCGCAGTGGGTTAGCCCTGCTGCCTCACGGCGCCAAGATCATAGGTTCGGTCCCGGCTCTGGGTCACTGTCCATGTGGAGTTTGCACAGTCTTCCTGTGTTTGCATGGGTTTTCCCCCACAACCCAAAGATGTGCAGGGTAGGTGGATTGGCCACGCTAAATTGACCCTTAATTGGAAAAAATGAATTGGGTACTCTAAAATAAAAAAAAACATTTCTGGCATCTACCTGACAATGTCGAAAATTGCCCATTTATGGACTGTCCACAAAAAACAAGATAGATTCAACCCATCTAATTACTACTCTAGCTCTGGGCCTCTTCAGTTTCCCAATTTTTATCACTTCACCATTGGTGGCTGTGCCTTCAACTGCTATAGACCTGGGCGGGATTCTCCGTCGGCTTACGCCGGAACCGTGATTGGGCGGAGAACCGGTTTTGATGTCAAAATTGTGGCGGGCGCCGGGTTCATGTCAATTCCCAATTCTGCGATGCCTCGACAGCGGCATCAATGCGCTCCACTCCGCACATACAGTAAACGCCGTTGGCATATCATCAGCGGTCCTGACCCGGTTTTCTCCAGGGACTCCACAATTCTCCATCTCCATGTGGGCAAATTACCGACGGTGAGATTCACTTGTGCATTTAACAATCGTGAAACAGGCTCCGTGGCTGCTGAGGGAGAAAGAGGGGGTACGGAAAGTGTCCAACATCGCCACTGTTTGCTGGCAGTTGTGCCGCTGGATCGGGGGCTTCTTCCAGGGCCGGGGGGAGTAGCTGGGGGTGACCAGGAGGTGGGCATGGGGTTGGGATGGACGGGCATGGAACACCATTGACGCAGCCTGTAAGGCAGTCATGCAGCTACACATGCTGCTAACTGTCCACTGTGAAATTAAGGTCACAGGTCATATGGGTGCCCCCCAGGCCACCCCTGAGGTGCCCTCTGGCCCCAGCCGACCCATCAGCTGGAAGGGCGTGCCCCAGCACAACCAGTGCCATCTTGTTGGCCAGGATGGTGTGTGAGGAGTGTAATCTGTATATGTGACTGCAGCTTGTCAGCCTCACAAGTGTCAATCACGAATCCGGCGAATCTCGCACTGTTTCCCATTGGAACTGATTGTGTTCCACGTGGCGCTGTTGCTAGCCCCTCCACAGTCGCTGAATCGGTCCAGGTGCAGCAGTCATGGAAATCCACGGATCCTGCCCCGGCACCAACAGAGAATTTAGCCGCTGTGCTGTGGAATTCCATTCCTGATGCTCTCCAACCCTCCACCTCCCTTTTCTTTAAGATGCACTATGAATTTTAGTTTTTGACCAAGCTTTTGGTCACCTGCCCTAACACCTCCTTATGGTGGGTATCAAATGTTGCTTTATAGTGCTCCTGTGCAAATGGTTGGCTAAAGGCTCTCTATAAATGTATGTAAATTCAAGCTGTTGTTAAAATGCCAGGAATAATTAAGTAAACAAAATGAGATACATAGAAGTTGTCATTTATCACTTGAGCATGGTGGAAGACTGCCCTCTTTGAGCCATGTGTGGCTCTTCTGCAGCTTAAATGTAACTCTTTGACTGCACTTTGGTTCATGATAAAGGGAATGAATGAAAGGAGGAAACAGCAAGTGGAAAACAAAGAGGAGGAGAGATGAGAGACAGGGACAAAGGGAAGAGACAGGGATTTTTGACAAGAGACAGTAAACTGCAACAGAGAGATTCAGAGATGAAGAGAGCAAGATTGACAGAAGGGGACCAAATGAATGACAGTCTAGTGATATTATTGAGCAGGGAGTTGTGGAAGATGGAATGAAAGAAAGGGAATTGAGGAAGAGTTGTCAAAGGTATAATCAAGATGCCCAGAAAATAATTGAAAATAAAACATGTCAAAAGCTATATTGATGGGCTAGGTACCATGCCATTCGGCTGACTATGATATGTAGCAACCGTAATCCTACAGCTCACCCTGTCAACCCATAATGTCCTGCAGTACATAACGTTAACTGCTCTATCATATAAAACACATTGACCCTCCTCTCATAAGCACACTTTGCCATCCTTCTGTTCTACAATGCATCATGTCAAATTCTTTGTCCTACAACACCCTCCACCAAGCTATAAAATTAAATGGGTCACAACATCGAGCCGTATTATTTCAGAGGTCTAGCTTTGGATCTAACTACACATTGGAAGGTCTGAAGTACAATGAGTCAAGACAATCAGCTCTATTCCATCCCAAAATTACTTTTTGATGGGCCACAAACTGGTATGAACAGAATTTCAAAATTTTCAAAGTTCCTGTCCTCTATTTTAATTTAAAATTTTAAATAATTAAGTGCAAGCTTAGGAAACTGGAGAAAACAAATCTACATCAACAACGTCAGGCATCTCTGTAGAATAGCTTCTTCATAACTTTAGGGAACAATTTCCGTACCTCTTTCTGGACTGGATCGTCTACAACAGTGAACAACGTCCTTATGATATCAGAGCAAAGTACTTTTCACTTTGCGTCTTAAGAGGTAGAAAAAGAAATAGAGAGGTTCACTTCGGGAGTTCTGGAAAATCTAGCCAATGGGAATGAACGATTTGCCACTATTGGTGGAGCTGTTGGAATGCTGGAAGTAGAAAGGCACGGAAGAGCAATGTGGAGAAAATGCTTATGACTTAATGTCAGTCAGACAGTCTGACAACATGGAATGCAGGAAAATACTCTGCATAAACCTGTGGGGAAATAACACCTTGCTTCTTCAGGGAACAGGGGATACGCAGGATGCAAGGTTGGAGAAGATTTCAGAATGAGTTTCGTGGAATGAGGCTGTGAAAGGTTGTGAGGATGAGGACAAAGTAGGGCAGAGAACTAGTGCAAATTAGCGTGGATAGGATAACAAGTGAGTAGGATGGGGTAGGAGGAGCTTGTGAAGAACGGAGGTCAGGGGTTGACAAAAATATATATCTGGATGTAAGCAACATAGTCTCCTGATAACTCCAGGGACTTGCTCCTTATTTGCAGTGAGGCAGGAGTAGAGGTTGGCTATGCTGAGAAGGTGGAAATTGTTGTCTAAATGATTAAATAGATTTGAGGCTTGAAGCATAGCTTTGGGTCGATGAGAGTGCCAATATTCCATACAGCCTGTTCAGCCACAGCGAAAAGGGAACAGAATTTATAGGGCACTTGAACCATGCCCTTGGTCATTTGAATTCTTAATTGGAACAAATCCGCATGACTTTATGTTAGTCAGACAGTCTGACAACATGGGATGCAGGAAAACAACCCATATAAACCTCTGTAGAGAAAGCACCACCAGGGAAAAGGCTCTCCACATTACCAGCGAATTGCTAATTTACAATTAGAGAACAGCTAAACTTCCAGGGAATGTCCTCCTCAATACTTTAGGAAATCACCTCTTTACATCTCCAGAGAACAATTTACTTACATCCCCAGGACACCACCTCCTTACACATTCAGGAAACAGCCATTTCACATTCCCAGGTAAGGTTGTCTGTACATTGTTTGAGATGGCGGGAACAGGCTCTCTGCAAAGATAAACAGTCTGTGGAAGCTCTATGAAAGACTAAAGCTCCACCCCTCTACGAGACCAGTGAAGAAACAAATGGGTTAGTATGCATGTATTGTTTCAAATGGAATTGATAGTGCAACATTTTTTCATATTCTTTCGCGGGATGTGGGTTTTGCTGCATTTTATATTGCCCATCTCTAAGCTATATAATTTTATGTACTATTTCACTCGATATCCCACTTAATGAACCAAATTAAAAACGATAACTTGTATGTCCCTGGGAATTAATGACACAGGGCTCCAAATGTCACATCATAGCAACACGATTTAGCCAAATAATTACTTCTCAACCAAAAGGAAAACATCGCAAATGGGACAATGTATAACAGAAATTGAAATTGGAAGTATTTATATTTTAGAAACACTTGGCTATTCAAATGAAAATGGGAAACATTGAGACAGAACAGTTTAATTAGTTTATTTTTAAAATGGCTGCAGAAAATAGCAATTTACCTGTTTTGCCACTGCATTTGGTGAAAGGTTCAGGACATTTGAATCGCATTAAGGTGAAAATTAAGATTATGAGCATTTGCGCATTTTCATGCTATTTAGATTTCTAACTGAAGCTGATTTTGAAAAAGGGACATTTCCAATTCCGTTTTGGGACAGGTGGCGTGATAAATGGAAATATCAAGCCGGTACAGGAGAGGACATTCTCCTGATTCAAAACGAAAACACCTCATGAGGACATTTTGTGTCATAAATGTTTTCAAAGTTGGCGTGGTGATTTCTAGGTAAAGCAATTCCTAGTACCAGAATATCTCACAGCGTAAAGTGAGTGTGTGTGAACACATGTTGCTTACTGTTCTCTTCGCAACACTGCAGGGTTTTCCTGAGCTTACTAATGCTTGGAGATTACCACCTGCTTGTTTGTTAGCACTTGCCTGTTTTACCAGGTGGGAACAGCTCATGGTGTGTTTTTAAAAATTATTTCATGGCATGTGGGCGTCACTGGCAAAGGTCTGCGTTATTTTGCTCATCCGTAATTGACCTTGAGATGGTGGTGGTGAGCTACCTTCCTGAACCACTGCAGCCCACCTGGTGCATGTACTTCCACTGTGCTGTTAGGAAAGGAGTTCCAGGATTTTGATCCAGTGAATTCCCATCCTAGCTATCAAGTATAGCATCTTGTGTCCGGGGGAAAGCCACATTGCAAACAGATGCAAACAGATTTCCTGTAGTTCCCTTGGCGTTAATGTGGAAGAGTTTTCCAAATTAAGGAGTATTTAAGGAATTAACACCATTTTTAATTCAGTTGTTAAAAGTCAGAAAGGATTAGTAGAAAGCTTGTTAGAAAAATCCCAGTAAAACAGTTATGAATAAATTGCCATGACTAACTAGAGACCAATACGAATCTAAATCATTTAAAGCTGGAACTGTATCAACAGATTTTCTAAATATTTCTGAAGGCACTGTTGGCAACATAACATGTTTCTATAGCCTTCCTTTGTCTAATATTACAAAATCACAGACTTGTTTTGGCGCATAGGGGGGCCAATTGGCCCATCGAGTCTGCACCTGCGCTCCGAACTCACCAAATGTCACTCCCCCACCTACTCCAATTACAATCCCAGACCAGACCCCAACAGTAGCCAGGATACTGGACCAAAACCCCAATATTTTAGTTTATTTGTAAGACTGTGTGGAAAGAATGATCCGCTCCTGGAGTGATTGCATGACGGCATGAGGCTTTAGTATTTTTAGTATTTAGTATATTTAGTATTTTTTAAAACAAAATGTTATTAGGAACACAATATTAACTTTTTAACTTCACACCCGAAAAGAACAGCTTAAACATTAGTACTAAATCCCATTAAACGATAAGAAAAGAAACATACAGCTCTCGATCTATCTTACTGTAGGAGAATTGTGGACTCAGCATCAGGCAGATCAGAATTCAACTCCTCTCTCCAAAGCTTCTCCAAAAACTAATTCTGTTATGCATTCAATATGTCTCTCTACGTTCATTGGCTTCACCAAGCAATGGCCTCATCTCCCCAAGCTGAAAAACAAATGATCTCTGCAGGCTGCAAAGCACATTAACGCCCCAGGGGCTTTTCAAGTCAAACCACAGTCCATTAGCCCAGACTGAAAACACATTCCTTTGTCAATTTCACCTTCTGGCTGCTAAAAGCACACAGGACCTGCAAAACAGAATTATCTTATTAAAAGTATGACACATGCAGCCAAACACACTCTAACCCTGGCCTTTTAACTCTTAAATTGCCCAATACATAGAATCAAATATTCCTAAAGTCTTCCAGTCATCACACTCCCCACAACCAGCCACATTCTTCCGTTCCAGATAACAGTCTAATTCATTTCTGAATGCATCAGCTGAACCTGCCTCCACCACATTTTCAGGCAGCGTATTTCAGACCCGAACCACTGGCTGTGTGACAAAATGTTCCTCATGTCACTCTTTTTTCTTTGACTAATTGCTTTAAATCTGTGCCCTCTCCTTCTCAATCCTTTCACGCATGGAGACAATTTCTCCCTCTCTACTCTGTCCAGATGCCTTGTGATTTTGAATGCCTCTATGAAATCTCCGCTCAACCTCCTGTTCTCTGAAGAAAACAGTCCTAACTCATCCAATCAATCATTCCTCATATCCGGAACCACTCCCCCATTGTTTTCCCATCCTTCCAGAACTGGATGCTATACTCCGGCTAAGGCCGAACTAGTGACTATTGAAATGAAAATCGCTTATTGTCACAAGTAGGCTTTAAATGAAGTTACTGTGAAAAGCCCCTAGTCGCCACATTCCGGCGCCTGTTTGGGGAGGCTGGTATGGGAATTGAACCGTGCTGCTGGCCTGCCTTGGTCTCCTTTAAAATCCAGCAATTTAGCCCAGTGTGCTAAACCAGCCCCTGTAAATTCAACGTAACCTCTCTGCTTTTCTACTCTTTGAGTTGTACCTTTATTTTATATTGTCTCCTCATGTTCTTCCTACCAAAGTGAATCAACTCACATTTATCTGCATTGAACTTCATCTGCTTCTTGTCCGCCCATTCCACCGACTTCCCTCTGTCCTTTTGTAGTTATACACTTTCCTCCTCACAGTTCACAATGCTTCCTAGTTTTGTATCATCCACAAACTTTGAAATTGTGCCCTGTACACCAAGGTCTAGATCATTAACATATATATGAGGAAATGCACTATAAATCTTTCTCCATGATGTAAAACAAAAATTAACCATTATTTTCTGACACTTAGCCAATCCCATTTCCATGTTGCGACCTTCCTTTTATTCCACGCATTATAACTTTGCTCACACGCCTCTTGTGTGGCACTGTATCAAACACTTTTTGGAAGTCCATGTATGCCACATCAACACCATTGCCCTCATCAACCCTCTGTATTACCCTTTCAAACCCTTCAGAAAGTTGGTTAAGTATGATTTCACTTCTTAAATCCATGCTGGGTTTATTTAATTAACAAGCACTTGTCCATGTGATTCTTAAAAGTCTTTTCATGGAAGCGCTGCACTGACCCGGCTGAATGGATGGGACAGCGCTAACTTGGCCTGCTTGACCCGATATTAAGTGCTTTTTTACGCTTTATTAGTTTATTTGCACTTTTTTTCCCCGTCCAGAATCATCGAGCAGAGGCTGGAGACATCGGAGACCATTCTTTCAGCGGCTTAATTGGACATTGGACCCTCCCTCCTTCCACTCCCTCCACTTCCCTTCCTCCCCTTCCCTATCTCCCCCTCCTCCCCTTCCCACCTTTCCCTCCATTCCCTTTTTAACATTTTTTCCAATTTATCAGGGCCAACCCACCTACCCTGCACATCTTTGGATTGTGGGGGTGAGACTCACGCAGACACGGGGAGATGCGCAAACTCCACATGGACAGTGACCCGGGGCTGGGATCGAACCCGGGTTCTCGGCACCGTGAGGCAGTAGTGTTCACCATTGCACCAACGCGCTGTCCGCCCCTTCCCTATTCACAGAAAGACAACAGAACCGTTGTGTTCAAGTTTGAGAAACATTTAATTGATCATTGTGTTGGAGAGAAAAAATATATTTTATTGCAAGAATTTAGGAAAAGGTAAGGTAGCCATTAAATGTAATACAGCTGCTGTAATGTTAAACATTAAGTTAAATGTTAACATGATGTCAAGTTTTCTTTTGTAACATAATCTTGTTAATACATTTTTCCATTAAACTTTACAAACTGCTGCAGATGTCTTATTGAAACATCAAAGCACAACATTTATGTGAGATGATTATAAATGAATAAGATAATTGAAGTAAACCAGGCAGAAATATAATAATGATAAACACAAATCAAAAATAATCAGATGTTACAAGGACAGTGACAGCTAAAACCAGCCCTGGGGGCACTTTTTCAGTCTTATGACTAGGTTAGAATCATCTTGTAACAATATTACATGACTCCCCTCTGCAGGTCTGTAAGGATGCAGAGGGCAGCCATTCAGCCAATCGAGTCTGCATCCACCTTCTGAAAGAGCAGCTACTTAGGCCGAGTATCAAAGAAATGCCTTGAGATGTAGCTCCTTACCGAAGCAACTGAAGGGCCCCCCTCGACTATCTATCCCCACAACCCCACCTAATCTTTGGACAATTCACCTTACCTGCACATCTTTGGACTGTGGGAGGATACCGGAGCACCCAGAGGAAACCCACGCAGACAAGGGGAGAATGTGCAAACTCAACACAGACAGAGGTCTTAATCGAACCTGGATCCCTGGCGCTAACCACTGTGCCAACATGTCACCCCATGGAGGCTGTGTTATTTACTTTTTGCCCCGATTCAAGAATCTCCATTGATAGTGGCCTGAGAAGTTCTGACTTTTCTTCCCAACTAAATTTTCTGTTGCCAAATTCTAAATTAAAATATACACTTTAAGCACACCACATGTAAAGTTAAATAATAATATACTGCAGATTTAAATAGTTTCACAGATTAAAAAAAAACAAGACCTATGTTCACTTATAAATATTAAATATTAACCATCTTCAATCATAAAAAAAACTAAAAGTTACTTTAAAAGAGCCAATAACAATAGCAATGCCTGTTTAATGAAAGAACAAAAAAAAAATTGTTAACAAAAACTTGCTTGTTGTCTTCAATACAAAACTGCAGTTTAAATCCCTGACCTCAATGGCCGTTCCCTTAGTTTCCCCATCAGAACGGGATGTGGCAGCATTTAAACTGCCCAACACTGGGCCCTGCACAGAGTGTCCCGTCACAGGCCCGAGGCAGGAGGACCAAAGTTCAATTTTACAGTGACATAAAATGACAGCGGGATCTTCTGCTCCTAGCTGCCATGGCAAGTCGCAATTCCCATCAGAAGCCAGTGTGAAACCGATTTGCATCACACCAATCGGATGCAGATCATGGCCCAACCGGAATCACACCCTTCCCCCCGATTATCATAGAATCATAGAATTTACAGTGCAGAAGGAGGGCATTCGGCCCATCGAGTCTGCACCGGCCCTCGGAAAGAACACCCTACTTAAGCCCATTGTTCCGCCCTATCCCCATAACCCAGTAACACCACCTGACCTTTTTTTGGACACAAAGGGCAATTTCCCATGGCCAATCCACCTAATATGCACATCTTTGGACTGTGGGAGGAAAAGAAGCACCTGGAGGAAACCCACGCAGACATGGTGAGAATGTGTAGACTCCGCACAGAGAGTGACCCAAGCTGGGAATCGATCCTGGGACCCTGGAGCTGTGAAGCAACAGTGCTAACCACTGTGCTACCGTGCCGTCCTAATGTCTGCGCCACTAGCAGGAAATCGCATTGGCCAAGGACACGTCTTGGACTTACTTGAAGAAGACCTGGAGGCCTCTCCAAATATGGGAGTGGAGGCCTCCAGCGGCGATAGACCATGGAACGCACAGCTGTGGGTGGAGGGGAGCATCTATCAGATGATTCTTCCAGCTTTAGTAACTTGGTAAAGTGTGAGGTTGTCCATTTTGGAAGGACAAATATGAATGCGGAATACAGGGTTAACGGTAGAGTTCTTGACATTGTGGAGGAGCAGAGAGATCTTGGGGTCTATGTTCATACATCTTTGAAAGTTGCCACTCAAGTGGATAGAACTGTGAAGAAGGCCTATGGTGTGCTCGCGTTCATTAACAGAGGGATTGAATTTAAGAGCCGTGAGGTGATGATGCAGCTGTACAAAACTTTGGTAAGGCCACATTTGGAGTACTGTGTACAGTTCTGGTCGCCTCATTTTAGGAAGGATGTGGAAGCTCTGGAAAAGGTGCAAAGAAGATTTACCAGGATGTTGCCTGGAATGGAGAGTAGGTCTTACGAGGAAAGGTTGAGGGTGCTAGCCCTTTTCTCATTAGAGCGGAGAAGGATGAGGGGCGACTTGATAGAGGTTTATAAGATGATCAGGGGAATAGATAGAGTAGACAGTCAGAGACTTTTTCCCCAGGTGGAACACACCATTACAAGGGGACATAAATTTAAGGTGAAAGGTGGAAGATATAGGAGGGATATCAGAGGTAGGTTCTTTACCCAGAGAGTGGTGGGGCATGGAATGCACTGCCTGTGGAAGTAGCTGAGTCGGAAACATTAGGGACCTTCAAGCAGCTGTTGGATAGGTACATGGATTACGGGAAAATGATATAGTGTAGATTTATTTGTTCTTAAGGGCAGCACGGTAGCATTGTGGATAGCACAATTGCTTCACAGATCCATGGTCCCAGGTTCGATTCCGGCTTGGGTCATTGTCTGTGCGGAGTCTGCACGTCCTCCCCGTGTCTGCGTGGGTTTCCTCCGGGTGCTCCGGTTTCCTCCCACAGTCCAAAGATGTGCGGGTTGGGTGAATTGGCCAATGATAAATTGCCCTTAATGTCCAAATTGCCCTTGGTGTTGGGTGGAGGTGTTGAGTTTGGGTAGGGTGCTCTTTCCAAGAGCTGGTGCAGACTCAAAGGGCCGAATGGCCTCCTTCTGCACTGTAAATTCAATGATAATCTATGATTAATCTAAGACAAAGGTTCGGCACAACATCGTGGGCCGAAGGGCCTGTTCTGTGCTGTATTTTCTATGTTCTATGTTCTATGTTGGTCCATCTTTTGTCTACAGGAGGCCCATCTTCATTCTTCAGCAGTGGGCCATTGATGTTCGGAGGCCTTTTAAAAAAGGGTTCCTGGATATGATTGTGGGTCATGAGCCATCCAGCCCACTCTGCTGCATAAAACATGGGAAAACCCCCAACTGCAAAATGTATGAGGGGGGGGGGGGGGGGGGGGGCTCACGCGATATGGCACAACACCCCAGTGGCCTCCATGGTGGAAAACATTCGCTGTCCCCACACCCACCACAGGACTTCGTCCCAGATGAGAGAATTCCATCTATAATGTAAACCCAACCATTTCCCTACAGTGAAGCCCAATGGGAGGTCATTGCGGCAATGCTAGATCAGTGCAGATTTTCCACATGTCTAAATCCCTTTACACAGTGAACAGCCCATTCTTTTCCATTTGAGGGCACATGCAGCGCTTTTGTCATTCCAATTTTTTGCTCTGTTGTAGGTCCGTCTCCTCAACTGTTGCCAGAATCATTAGTACCTGGTTATGACAGTTAATCTGTCTGTTGGAAGTTAATTACAGCTGGCCAGAGATTGTAATGGACACCTGTTTACCAGCTCACTGTTTTCACTCCCAAGTGAGCTATATCAGCTTATTCAGGCAGATTATATCGCCAGCCCATTCACATTGTGCTGCAAACAAGTTTGTGCATACAAAATAAATTTCACCATTAGTTAACCTTGTTCCTCCATGCTAAACAGCTGCTACCTACTATCTCTGTTCATTATAACAAGGCCTTCAAATGGTGTCCACTTCCAACCATCTTCCAATGTTTCAGATTTTTTCAGCAACTCCAGTGAAGAAGGAAAAGGAGCAGAACAACTGATGATATTATAGAGTCATAGAATCCCGACAGAAGGACGCCATTTGTCCCATCGAGTCTGCATCGAAACTCCGAAAGTGCACCCTAACCTTGGCCCACTCCCTCGCCCTATCCCTGTAACTTCACCTAATCTTTGGATACTAAGGGGAAATGTTTTAACATGGTCAATCCACCTAACCTGCACATCTTTGGACTGTGAGAAGAGACCGGAGCACCCGGAGGAAACCCTCGCAAATACCGGGAGAACGTGCAAACTCCACGCAGACAGCTACCCAAGGTTGAAATTGAACCAGATCCCTGGCGCTGTGAGGCAGCAATGCTAACCACTGTGCTACTGTTAACAATAACAATTCAGTGGCCAAATATATTTTATTTAATAGGTTCAAAATGATATTGCAAAGAGAACACTTATCTTTGCTCAGATAAAACTCATAGTAAGGCCTCCTTCAATTTACCCCAATAATCAGCCAATAAGTTTGGCATTAATCTGACATTGCCCTATATTATTTCTGTCTGTGTAGGTTTTGAGTGAGATTGTCACATTGGGGCCACTGTAGAATGACAGAATCATGGAAACATACAGCACTGAAGGAGGAAATTAGGCCCACCATGCACATGCTGGCTCTTTTGAAAAGATAGCCGTGTTTAGACACACAAATCTGTGTTTTTTGTCTGCAACCCTCTTAAGTTCCTCATCCTCAATAACCTGTCCAAATCACTTTGAAACTAGCTATGGAATCAGCTTCCGACACCTTTTCAGCTTGAGCATTCCATATCCTGACAATCCTCTGAATGAAAAAAAATTCCTCTCATCTTCCTCCTCGATCGTTTTGCCAGTGATTTTAAATCTTTGGCTCCTTATTGTCTACCCACTTATCAGCGGGAGCTGCCTTTCTGAATCTAATTTACCAAACCACTCATCGGCTTGAGAATCTCTATCAAACCTTCTCTTTTCCAAGGAGAACAGATGTAGCTTTTCCAATCTCCCTCTTCATGCCTGCTTCATGGTTCGATTTGCGTTGTGCACTCAGGCCCATTGGATGGCGGGTTGTGAGATCAATCCACGATACAGATTGAAGCGGTAGAATGGTTCGCAGAACTTCATCTCAGAGTTGTTGGAAAGAAAAGAACATTTCAACTCTTGAATCTGACTGCAGAGGTCTCAACAATGAGGAAATGTCAAGAATGCCATCTTTAATTGATAAAGGTGGCACACTATACAAACTTGTTTAATTCGCTAGAGCTGAGCTATTCTAAGAGTGACTTATGTCAAAATAAGTTTATTTAACAAGTAATTATCATTTGCAATGACGGGTGGGGGGGGGGGGGGGGGGCACGGTAGCACAGTGGTAGCACAGTTGCTTCGCAGCTCCAGGGTCCCAGGTTCAATTCCCGGTTTGGGTCACTGACTGTGTGCAGTTTGCACTTTCTCCCCGTGTCTGTGTGGGTTTCCTCCGGGTGCTCCAGTTTCCTCCCACGGTCCAAAGATGTGCAGGTTAGGTGGATTGGCCATGCTAAATGTCCAAAAAGGTTAGGTGGGGTTACTGGGTTACAGGGTTACTGGGATAGGGTGGAGGTGTGGGCTTAGGTAGGGTGCTCTTTCCAAGGACAGGTGCAGACTCAATGGGCCGAATGGCCTCCTTCTGCACTGTAAATTCTATGATTCTGACATTTTGTAGATACGGGACTGGAAGATTTGAAGAAAACTTCCCAGAGGTGTAAAAACTGAACTCTAACCCAGCCATTATTTCTTGCTTATTGCCATTTTTTTCTTGTCTCAGTGTTTCACAGGTGTCTAAATATCCCAATAAAAAAGGACAACTGGGGCGTCATTCTCCGCCGGCGGGAGTCTCCGTTTTGCCGGCGCCGGGGGGTTTCCCGACGGCGTGGGGCTGCCCCACAATGGGAAACCCCATTGACCGGCCGGTGTTACGGAGACTCCCGCCGGCCGGTCGGGGCAGAAATGTGGCGGGGCGGGTAGGAGAATTTCGCCCCTTGTCTTATTGTGTGCACTGCAGGACTATTACTTGCAGCTATCCAGTAATGATTTCATGAACAAAAACTTACTCCTCTTTCAGTCAAATGGAGACACGCTAGCAAGGTTGAAGAGAGCGCAGTGAAGGCTAAGAAAATGAAGAAGGAAGTATTGATCAATTGACATAAACTTGGGCTTCTAAACCCTAAAAATAGTTGTAGAAAGGAAAGCTGAGGGGCGCGAGTTGCAATTTTGAGTTCCTTAAATATTGATATCCTTTGGCTAATATGACTGACAATCCAATACCTGAGGACAGGTAGAATATCAACATTAAAGCAAATTACTGCAGCTGCTGGAATCTGAAACAAAAACAGAAAATGCTGGAAAATCACAATAGATCTGAGAGTATCTGTGGAGAGGGAATGGAGCAAATATTTTGGGCTGGATTCTCCGATTTTGAAGCTATATCTGCATGATGTCTCTGGTTTTACGTCGGAAAAGCCGCCGCCGCCCCCGTACCGATGCTCTAACCGGTGAGTGGCAAGCAGCTGCGCCACGTAAAACACCCGACATCCCCGATATCAACAGCCGGAGAATTGCCAAGTCTGTGGCCGCGCATGCGAATGGCGACGACCTGCAGCAGTCACGCCGTACAACATGGCACCAGCCACGCGCGGACCTGGCCTGCCAGACAGTGTCCCCCTGGACACACCTACCAATCCCCCCAGCCTTCGACAAAGTCCACTCCCCGGCCAGCAGCACGGCTCCCTCCCAACTGTGGCGGCACAGGACACAGTCCGCAACCACCATGCCAGGTTCACGAAAACTGAGAGCACACGTGCCCCGCACCATCGGGAACTCAGCCCATCCGGGATAGAGCATCGGGGAGGGCCTCCAAGTGACGTGCTGACACCGTTGCAATGGCGTGCAGCGCGCTCCTAGATGATGCCGCTTTGGAGGCGGCGGAGCCTGTGAAAACAAGTGCCGCCCCCTATTCGATCGTAAACAGGGATTTTCTGCCTGATCGACAATTAAAATATCGGCGTTGGGCAACCGAGAATCCCGCCCTCAAGTCTGGGTGACTCTGGGTCAGTGAATATCAACATGTTCGCCCAATTAAGGAGAATGGTAATGTTTTAGCAAACCACACTTCAGGATTAATAATAGGCTTTGTGTCAGATCTTTGTATTAAGAAAACCACAGTGAGACCCGTTTTAACTTTCAGCAAATAAAACATGTATTTATGACCATGATAAATGTCGAGCCATTTTAATACGGAAAATAAAGTTCATTTACTAAGTGCATCCGCACTGTGTGAAGAAGTGATTTAGTTATTGACCTTTGACTTGTGCAAGAAGGGAGACTATATAAAATCGTGAGTTCGGCACAGATTCAAACCTCATGTCCTGTTGCATTCGAAGATTGGTTAATACAATGACAAGTTCCTGAAACCTCTCTGGTAATACGTTTTGCTTCTAGTTTCCTTCGTCACAGAAAACCCTTGTGAAGTGCTCACTTGCAGGATAGCTCTAATGCTTAAAATTTACTATTGATGAGATTGTTGATGTTTGGAGTGCCCTGCTCTTGGATTATCCTATTTGTTGGCCCTTCTTCAGATTTGTTTCACCTGTTCTGAACAGGATAGGAGTGTAAGATGTTTTACATTGGCTTTGCCTTACTTTGTGAAGGTGAAAAAGCTGTCAACGATACTCTCCATTGGCCTGTCGATAGACCAGTACAATCGTGAAGACGTCAAAGGTTTGACTGGTGACTTGCTTTCTCAGGTACAATGGAAAGCTATCCGGCGTGCCCCTCAAGTTATTCGACCTGACTTTCCCGAAGCTGCAATTCAATGCGATTATACATATTGCACCATTGATTCTTACATTTTCCAGCAGTCTAAGTTAATTAAGACTGTTTACACTCCATAAGTTTATTGTCAGTACCAAGCCAAATTTGCCTGCCACTGAACACAAATTTGTAGTGTGCATGCACCATTAGTTAGCACTGAACCATTTGCAGTAAGAGAAAGCTATCACCGGTGGTTCATTGCAGGCAAACAAACCCTTGGTGCACATGAAGGGACCAGGAATTTCCTCAGACCTGCTCCCTTTTGTCACCATAGCCTCACCAGAAATGCGGTGGAATCCCCCTTGCGTTTCTGATGAAGAGGTGGTGGCAAAGGGAAGGGGACATCCGCTCTCTCTGTTTCTTAGCCTTAACATTCCTGCTTTCTAATGGATATACAAACCAGGTCAGGCAGCACCATTGGAGAGAAATACAGAGTCAGCATTTCAGTCCAAGTTCATTGGACTCCGTGGAAATTCCTGGTTGCTAAAGGGGGTCACAGATTTACTTCCAGGTTTTGTAGTTTGGCAAGTTGATCAGTTATTTTATTTGCTGGTTGTCTTTTGCACTAGTGTACAAACTGGGCAGGTTGGGTGTGATGTATACATTTTAAAAACCTCACACCTCCTTTTCCCAACCAGTTCCAGGAATTAGGCATCCAACCCGCATCCCAAGAGGTGGTTTGCATTTAAATATTGTCGTGCAAGAGCGCCTTTAAGAAATGGATGTGTAAGCAATGTACCTTTAAGAAAACAGTGATGTCAGAGAGTGGGTGGGGCTCTTTCAGAGGCTCAGAAGTTTTTGGGGGTGGAGAATGTCACACGTAGTACTTTATCGATAGAAACAAAAAGCAGACTGTTAGATTTGGCAAGAACATTGCAGTTAACATTACCTGACAAAGCACGAAAAGATGAGGTGGTTAAATGGAAAAAATGGCAGTGGTTAAGCATTTAAAGTTGCCTGAGATAGAGTTTGACTCATTGGAAATGGCAAAAATTCAGTTGCAAATTAAACAAATGGAACATGAGAAAGAACATGGAACATGGCTGGCATACGAGAGTGAGAGAGAGGAAAAAGAAAGAGAAAGAGAGAGAAAGGAAAAAGAAAGAGAAAGAGAGAGCGAGGAAAACGAAAGAGAAAGAGAGAGAGAGGAAAAAGAAAAGGAGAGCGAAGAAAGGAAAAAAGAAAGAATAACCCGAGCAGAACAAAAAAGAAAAGAAAGGGAGATACAGATCAGGGAAACAGATAAAGAGAGGGAGTTTAAACTTCAGAAAATGGCCATGAAACATGACAATCAGTTAAAATTGGCAGCCATAAAAGGAAACGTACAGTTGGATGATAGTGATGAGGATAGTGAGAAAGAGCATCATTGTCGAAGGCTTGGTGGGAATCTATTTAAATATCATAGATTATCATCGAATTTACAGTGCAGAAGGAGGCCATTCGGCCCATCGAGTCTGCAACGGCTCTTGGAAAGAGCACCCTACCCAAGGTCAACACCTCCACCCAATCCCCATAACCCAGTAACCCCACCCAACACTAAGGGCAATTTTGGACACTTAAGGGCAATTTATCATGGCCAATCCACCTAACCTGCACATCTTTGGACTGTTGGAGGAAACCGGAGCACCCAAAGGAAACCCACGCACACACAGGGAGGATGTGCAGATTCCGCACAGACAGTGATCCAAGCCGGAATCGAACCTGGGACCCTGGAGCTGTGAAGCAATTGTGCTATCCACAATGCTACCGTGCTGCCCAAGATCGAGAAGGACGGACCTTCTTGAATAACCCCGGTACTGGAATTGAACCCGCGCTGCTGGTCTCGCTCTGCGTCACGAACCAGCTGTCTAGCCAAGTGAGCTAAACCGGCCCCCTATGTCCAAGCATTGCCAAGGTTTGACGAGAAGGAAGTGGAAGCCTTTTTCATTTCATTTGAGAAGGTAGCTAAACAAATGAAATGGCCACAGGACATGTGGGTGTTACTGATTCAAACAAAGCTGGTAGGTAGAGCGAGTGAAGTGTTTGCATCACTACCGGAGGAGGTATCTGGAACGTATGAGGAGGTGAAGAAATCCATCTTAAGTGCATATGAGCTAGTGCCTGAAGCTTACAGACAAAGTTTTAGAAATTTAAGGAAAGAATTTGGTCAAACATACATGGTCTTTGAAATGCTCAAACAGATTAATTTTGATAGGTGGATAAGGGTTTTGAAAATAGACCAAACATATGAAGCTCTCAGAGAAATTATACTTTTGGAGGAGTTTAAAAATTCAATTCCTGACGGAGTGAGAACTCATGTGGAAGAACCGAGGGTTAAAACTGCGAGTTAAGCAGCGGAAATGGCAGATGATTATGAATTAGTTCATAAATCAAAGATTGGTTTCCGACATCAGTTTCAGCCGGTGAGGGGTAGAAACTGGGGACATGAGAAATACTCAAGTGGTAAAGGTAAAGGTGATCTGATGGGAGACAATAAAGAGAGTGTACCTCAGATTAAAAAATAAATCCAGGAGGGTGGAAAAGAAATGAAAAGTTTAAAATGTTTTCACTGTAATAAACTAGGCCATGTAAAGTCACAGTGTTGGTGGTTGAAGAAAAGCACTGGGAAGGCTGATGTGGTAAAAGAGGATAAGACAGTGGGATTTGTTAGAGTGGTAAAGGAAAGCCCAAGGGAAGCAAAGGAGGTGCAAACGATTGTACAGCCTGTTCAAGAAGTAATTGTTGAGAAGGTGCCAGATGTTTTTAAAGAATTTACTTGTGTGGGTAAAGTTTACTCATGTGTATCAGGAGGAGCAGGTAAAGAAGTCACAATTTTAAGAGATACAGGGGCTAGTCAATCTTTAATGGTGAATCTTTAAGAGATGAGGAATTATGTAGTTTGGGAAGAATGTTGCCAGAAAAGATGGTGATATGTGGAATTCAGGGTGAGAGGAGTAGCGTTCCATTATATAAGGTAAGGTTGGAAAGTCCAGTGAAGAGTGGTGAAGTGGTAGTAGGAGTAATAGATAAATTATCTTGTCCAGGAATACAGTTTATCTTGGCTAATGATATAGCTGGATCGCAGATGGGAGTGATGCCTACTGTGGTTGATAAGCCAGTGGAAAATCAGTCAACTGAAGTGTTGAAGGATGAATATCCTGAGATTTTTCCGGACTGTGTAGTAACAATGTCACAAAGTCACAGGTTAAGACAAGAGGAGAAATCAAAGAGTGAAGATGAAGTTGAAGTGCAATTGTCAGAAACAATTTTTGATCAGATGGTTGAAAAAGAACAAGAACAGGTGGAGGATGAGGCGGATATTTTTAGTTCAGGAAAATTGGCGGAGTTACAACAGAAAGATGTAGAAATAAAACAAATATATCAGAAAGCATATACTGAAGAGGAATCTGAGAGTATACCAGAGTGTTATTACCGTAAAAATGATGTCTTGATGAGAAAATGGAGACCTGTACATATGCAGGCAGATGAAAAGTGGGCAGAAGTTCATCAAGTAGTATTGCCGGTAGAGTATAGAAAAGAGGTGTTGCGAGTTGCACATGAGGTACCAGTGGGAGGTCATTTGGGAATAAGAAAACATCAAGCTAAAATCCAGAAACATTTTTATTGGCCTGGACTACATAAAGATGGAGCTAAATTTTGTCAATCATGTCACACATGTTAAGTGATAGGGAAACCTCAAGCAATGATAAAACCAGTGCCCTTAATACCCATTCCAGCATTTGAGGAACCTTTTACAAGGGTCCTAATCGATTGTGTAGGACTGCTCCCGAAAACAAAAAGTGGGAATCAATATCTTTTGACTGTAATGGATGTGTCTACTAGGTTTCCAGAGGCCATTCCAGCACGTAATATTACAGCTAAAAGGATTGTGGAGGTGTTACTTAAATTCTTTACTAGATATGGACTACCCACAGAAATTCAATCGGATCAAGGAACAAATTTTACTTCAAAGTTATTCAAAGAAGTTATGGATAGCTTCGGAATAAAACAATTTAAATCAACTGCGTCCCATCCAGAATCGCAGGGAGCGTTAGAAAGGTGGCATCAGACATTAAAGACAATGTTGAGGGCGTATTGTCAAGATTATCCAGAGGATTGGGATAAAGGAATCCCATTCGTATTGTTTGCAATTAGGGATGCACCTAATGAGTCTGCCAAATTTAGTCCTTTTGAACTAATTTTTGGTCATGAGGTAAGAGGACCACTTAAATTGATTAAGGAAAAATTGGTGAGTGAGAAATCGGAAATTACACTATTGGATTACGTGTCAAATTTTAGGGAACGATTAAATAGAGCAGGTGAATTGGCTAGACAACATTTGAAAGTTGCACAAAATGTGATGAAACGGGTAGCGGACAAGAAATCCAAAGTTCGTAGTTTTGCCAGTGGGGATAAAGTTTTAGTGTTGTTACCAGTGGTGGGTGAGCCTTTAAAAGCTAGGTTTTGTGGGCCGTATCAGATTGAAAGGAAATTAAGTGAGGTGAATTATGTGGTAAAAACACCAGATAGAAGGAAGACTCACCAAGTGTGTCATGTGAATATGCTTAAAAGGTACTTTGAAAGGGAAGGAGAGAAAAAGGAGGTTTTAATGATTCTAACTCAAAGTGACGAACCAAATCCAGATGACTGTGAATTTGACATACCTCAAATTAAATTGGAAAATGAGGATGTTCTTAAAAATTGGGATGAATTGCTAAGTTACCTTCCAGAGGAAAAACAAACTGACCTGAAAGAGGTATTGGTATCACATGGGCAAGTTTGTAGAGATAAATTGGGAAGTACTAAAATGGCTATACATGATGTAGATGGGGGAAATGCTGTTCCTATCAAACAACATCCATATAGACTTAATCCGTTAAAATTGGCACAGGTTAACAGAGAGATTGAGAGTATGCTGAAAAATGGCAGAATTTAAGTGGGTTGCAGCCAATGGAGCTCACCCATAGTGATGGTACCCAACGGTTGTGTGTGGACTATCGAAAGGTGAATACAGTTACAAGAACGGACTCTTATCCTATCCCACCAGTGAAGGATTGCATGGAGAAAGTGGGACAATCTGCTTCTATTTCCAACTTCCAGACATGGAAAGAACATTTAAACCATCAGATGGAGTTCTTCGATCGACTTCAGGTAGTGGGTTTGGTGATGAACCTAGCCGAAAGTGAATTTGGAGAAGCCCAAATCACTTTCCTTGAGGAGTTTCCGATACCCACAAGACGAAGGGAAATAATGCAATCTCTTAGCATGAATGAATTTGATCGAACTTTTGGGCAAAGGTTGTGTGCCGTGATTACTCCACTGATGGAATTGCTAAAGAAACCTAAAAAGGTTCAATGGACAGCGGACTTTCAACAGGCATTTGACTGCCTGAAAGCTGTGGTAACCAATGTTCCTGTATTGGAGAACTGCAAGGAGTTTTGTGGTCAGATTGAACTAAAGTGTCTGATTCTGAAGAGAAATACCGAGGAGTAGAGGAATGGATGGATCGTGCAGAGACTTTGTTCAAAGAGACTGTCAATCGAGAAGGATTTCGGTTGGAGGAAGAAGAGCAAAGAAAAATGGACTACATTATTATACCTGTTTGCATGCGTATTTTTTTTTAAAAACGAAAAGATATATTTACTGTGTACATTTCTTAGTGGATGGTGCAAAAGTGAAAAATGAAACCATCTTGAAGTTGATGGTTTTTTTTTCTTGGGGGGAGGTCTCATGCAAGAGCGCCGTTAAGAAATGGATGTGTAAGCAATGTACCTTTAAGAAAACAGTGATATCAGAGAGTGGGTGGGGCTGGGCTTTAGGTCAGCCATTTTGCAGGTTTTTAGTTGCAGTTTAAAAAGCAGTGTGTGTGTCTGTGTGTTTCCAGAGAGCTGCAAGTTTTGCAGTTTAGTTTTGCAGTTGGAGAAAGCAGGTTGTGTGTGTCTGTGTGTGTCCAGAGAGCTGCAGGGAAAAAACAAGATGCTGGAGCTGAAATCAACCAAGCTAATATATCTCTGCCATTCTACAGAAAATATATATATCCTTTAACCTGGTGTGATACTGTTTGAAGGTGTTAAGTCTCTTGGAAGTTTGAAGGAACATTTTAAAGAGTTATTTACTGTTGCAATATTTTCTGAGTTATCTTTGGAGTAAGGGGTGTTAAGAGATCCAATGTTTATTTAAGATGTTAAGTTGAGTTCATGGAATAAACAGTATTTTGTGTTTAAAAACCCACGTGTCCATAATTGTAATCCCACACCTAGGGAAAAACCGTGTGCTCGGAAAAGCAACAAATACATTAAGGGGTGAGGTTGGTTGAACTCCATGATACATTTTGGGGTTCTGAAAACGCCTCGCCCATAACAATATAATAATAAGGCTGAGAGCCTCACGTTTAACTTATCTAACTGATTAAACCAGGCAGGTCTTGTGATATAGTGGGCAGCATCCCCCTGCCTCTGATGCAGAAGCTCTAGGTTCAACCTCCACCCAAATGACCAAGAAAGGTGTGTTCATAACTTGGCGAAACAAGTTGAGGATCGACCTGCAAATCCTTCCAGGAAGAGATTCCTGGTCAGCCATGTGATGGGAAAAAATTGAACGTTAGAAAGGATACTGAGGGACGTGAGAGTGGACATTATGGAAACACTGGCCCTAATTTTCCAGTCTTCCTCAAACTCAAGTGTGGGTTCAAGAGGACTGGAGAATTGCCAATCCTTGTTCAAAAATGGGTGAAACTACAGGCCCCAATGCTGGGGATATTTAGAGGAACAATAATTCAGAACAAAATTAATAGTTACATTGGCAAGTGTGAATTAATTAAGGAGAATCAGCCTGGATTTCTTAAGGGAAAATAATGTTGCCATTTAGAAAGATGTGAAGATATTGGAGAGAGTGCAGAAAAGATTAATGTGAATGGCTCCAGGGGTGAGGAACTTCAGGTATGAAGAGAGATTAGATATGTTAGGATTGTTTTTCACTTGGCGAAAAGTAGACTGAGTGAAGTTTTGATAAAGGAATTCAAAATCATGAAGGGTCTGTGTCATGTTCTGTAGACTGGCCGAAGTGAATGATGAACTACAGAACATCTAGTTAAAATAAATAATTATGAAACAAATGCGTGATAAAGATAACTAGGATAAATAAAATAATAAGCTACTGACATTATTTTTTTCTTCTTCTTTAAAAATAAATAAATTTAGAGTACCCAATTCATTTTTTCCAATTAAGGGTCAATTTAGTGTGGTCAATCCACCTAGCCTGCACATCTTTGGGTTGTGGGGGCGAAACCCACACAAACACGGGGAGAATGTGCAAACTCCACACGGACAATCCAGAGCCGGGATTGAACCTGGGACCTCGGCGCCATGAGGCAGCAGTGCTGCTCACTGCGCCACCGTGCTGCCCCACTACTAACACTAATTAACTATTGTTGAGCTACCTCTATCCTCCAACACGACCTACTCCCAACTCCCCCGCCCCAGGATCAGTGGTGGATTTACACTGCCACCTAGTGGTCGGAGATCTTGCACAATATTACGTACAAAATTGCTTTATGCATACCATCACAGTCTGGACAGAGCAGATAGGGAGAAACTGTACCCATTCATGAAAGGATCGAGAACGAGAGGGCACAGATTTAAAGTAATTGGCAAAAGAAGCAAAAGTGACAATGAAAAAACGTTTTCACGCAGCGAGTGGTTAAGCTCTGGAATGCACTGCCTGGAAATGTTCAATCAAAGCATTCAAAATGGAATTAGACTATTACCTGAAAAGGACGAATGTTGCAGAGAACAGAGAGAATGGAGGGGAATGGCACAATGGTGATTTGATCATTCGGAGAGCTGGTGCAGACACAATGGGCCAAATGGCCTTCTTTGTGCTGTAACAATTCTGTGAGTTATAATTCTGTGAGCCTCTGCAAACACTATCCATAGCTCCAGACTAGAAGTGCATATTGCCACAACAGACAGAACTACTTGAGTGAGCTATAGGTTTTATCGAGGCTGGCCGGGTTTTCTGTGCCTCGGAAAATCTGGGCCAGCTCAAGGGAGGTGAGGTCAGCTTTGGGTCGAATGTGAGTGCCCTCAATAATAATAATAATGTTTCACAACATGTTTCTGGCCCAGAAGGAGAAAACTGCTTCCTCGGAGCTCTCCAGGTTGACATGTTTCATTTCCCTTGTGCAAGCACCGCAGCCCCCTCGGTTGCATTCGGACCCCTCGAAGGGCACTCACACCTTTCCTTCCTCCAACTGACCAAATCCAGCTGCAGGCTCCTTCCCTGTGGTTGTGGCCGACCACTGAGTGCTCCCAGCCTGCCTGGATGCCAATCAGAATGACTTCAGAATGGGGATCCTCTTGTTAAAAAAAGGCAGTGGAGTCAAAACTTTGCAACATGTGGGAATCCTGTCTGGAACTCTGTCCCCACTCCTACTTTGAAAACCAATATTGGGGCCAACGGGACAGAATGCAAAATATGCAGCCTATGCAATGATCATTTTGTGCATTTGGCACTACAGTGTTAAAAGCCAAACAATTTCATGCAATTCAGATACAGCTTGACGAGATTGGTCACGATCTATCGCCATGGAAATCATAGCTGGCTATCCAGAAACAAAATTGGTAACGCATAAACGTATGCTTATTAGATCCACATGATCAGCCTGCTTATGCTACTCCATCGCCTTGACGTATGATCAGGGAAATTGGTCATTGCTCCATCATAATATTGCTCATCTGCTAAAGGTCATAACAGCTACACTGTGTGAAAATGTGCCCTGTGCATAATTGCAGGGGTAGACTCTACACATTCAACTCCTTAAAGAGGCTTCTGATCTGCAGCAATTTCACAGTCAAAGATTGTGCAGCGAGCACATTTTAAGATTACCTCTGGCAATCTTATTTTGCAAAGGTTTTGTTGTTAACGTGATATTGAAGCAACAGATTTATTTTGTTCAACTATATAATTCTATGCTCTTCCCTTCTCATGAAATTAGCAGTGATTGCAGAGCTTGTCAATCAAACTGGAATGAGTCACTCTTGAGTCTGTTCTGTACTTGGAGACCCAACCAGCCTTCACCTTCAAAGCCTGGGTTTGAATGTCCACGAAGGCAGATGATGCTATTGTGCTATGGTGTCGCAATTTATGCACATGGGACAGTCTGGCAATTTTGGAAGGACAATGAATTTGTCAAAGATTTTTCAGATCATTGTGGTGATATACTTCACTGTAAGTACACAAAGGGTTAATGTACATACACTACACCTGGCTAGACACTAGAGGGGGTACCAGAGACATGACACACAGACAGTCAACCAATTGGTCAGTAAGATAGGACACGACCAATGGGCATTCACGATACACACAGAGGTGATACTACCACAGGAGGGCATTACACCAACCCATATAAAAGGACACATCACACATGCTCAGCCTCTTTCCAGTGGAGACACTTAGTGAGTACAGACACAGGGTTGATTGAACATCGCACCCACCACGTGGATTGTAGCAGACTGGTTCATCAGTCTGAGTAGCTATAGCAGGATTAACAGTAGAGTCGAATCCAAGTAGGAGAATTGTTGATAGTTTAATAAACGCGTTAAAGCTATCTCCAAGTCTGAACCTTCCTTTGTCAGAGTGCACATCAAGGAAGCAGCTTATGCTATGTCAAGAGCATAACAAAACAATCATTTTCCCCTTTTCTCTCCCTTGTAGAAAGGTTACATAGAATGTACCACATGGATACAGGTAGTTTAGCCCAACTGCTTCTGGAAGACACAGAAAACTGCCAAAAGAATATTGGCCCATTTATAATTTTACATCACCAGTCTTCTCAAAATGTTGAGTGCATTACAATGCTGTACCTCCTATCTTAAAGTGGAATTCTGGGGTTAAACAATACTCCTTGTATGATTAGTCTTGAGAAAGCATTAAAAAAAAAACTTTTCAAACATCTGTCGCAGTTTAAATTCTCATTTGAACTAGGTCTCTACCCGTTTCAGTAATCTCACACAGAAATTGATATCTTTTAATTCCCTTTGTTGCTGAATAAAATTGAAATGGTTTGAGATACTGGTACTGCCATTTGTTTGCTTACAAGTTACATCCTCGATTTATGATAGTTTGAAGAGATGATTGCAAATAGATTGAAATAAATTGTACAGTAGGCATGAGTTGGAAATTATAATGCGCGATTTAAAATAAATGGGAGAGAACTTTCATTAAAACAGCAGGCAGGGGTATTTCAGCTGGACACATTGAGTGTTCAGGCAATAACACTACCCAGTGTAATTTTCAGACTTAAATCTCAATCAAATACTTTACCGACAATGGTGAATAAATACATTGTAAATACTTAACCAATCTGACAAGTTTGACTTAATTTCCTTTAGATAACACAGCAGCTACAGTCTCATTCAGCATATTGTTTATAAATGTATTAGTACCTTAATGCCTAACTGCTGACGCAGTAAAATAATTAACATGATAGGGTTCATTTTTTTGCAGAAGTGGTGATTCCACCCATGGCTGAGAAGTTGGTGGCATGTCCACCTCCTCCTGGCTGGTTTGCCTCAAATCTTTACACCTGTCAAGTCACTAATTTATTCAGGGTGAGATTTGCACCCCTATCCAGGCAGATGTCCTGTCTCTGAGAGCTGCCAGCCAGTCAGATGACGGACAACTCTCTTGTCCCAGCAGCGCCACCAGGAGCAGTGGACACCGCAGGGCTGTGGGCAATTCACAACAGCAATGAACAATGGCGCTGAATGGCAAAGTAAGTTGGGTGGTCTTACCGATGGGGTCAATCTGGCCTGCCCCAGTGAGAGATGTTGGATGACCGGGTTCGGGAAGGCAGGGGAAGGTTCGGTGGAGTGTGAGGTGGGGGGAGGGGATCTGCTGCATCTGGGGACTGGGGTGGGGAACCCTCCATTGGGCATTGTGTGTATAGCACGTGGTATGGACACCTGCCACTGGTAAAATATGAGCAGAGGTAGCTAGGCTAAAGGCATGCCATGGGCTGGGGAGGGGAATGAAAAATTCCACCCTTAATGCGAGTGAGTCAGTCAGATATATTGAGAAAGACTTATATCACGGGTTGCTGGACGTATAAAAGAGATACAAGGAATTTTAGGTATTTAAAAAAGCATGGGTAATGAGAATAAACTGGGCTAGTTTCTCCGCTTCTGCGGCTAGGTGCCGACCCTGGCGTGGGAACTGTGGCGTTTTATGACTCCAAAATCGGCACAGAATCCTCACCGATTTCGGGACCAGTGAGGGGCTAGCAGCGGCGCAGGGTAAATCTCCTGGCTATCGCGGCAAAAACGGCCAGAGATTGGCTGGGTCCGTACATGTGCAGGGCGGTGAACTGCAGCGGTCGCGCCGTACAACATGGCGCCAGCCATGTGTGGACCCGACCTGCCAAATACCGCCCTGCAGGACACCCCCTGGCCAACCCCCACCAGTCCTCCCAGCTCTCGCAGAACCCCCCCCCCCCCAGGCCAGCAGCACGACTCCCGGCCGTCAGTGGCAGTGCTGGATACAGTCATGCTGGGATCCCGACCGTGCAGATCACATGTCAGCCGTGCTGTCGGGAACTCGGCCCATTGGGGGTGGAGCATTGGGTGAGGGTCTTCCGATGATGTGCCAACGCCGTTCCAAAGCTGTGCGACGCACAACGCGATGACACCATTTCGGAGGGGGTGGAGACTCAAAAACTGCCGTCAAACAGGCGCCGCCCCCGATTTGGTCATTGGAACCGATTTTCCGCCCGATCGCTGATTACGATATCGGCGTCGGCAGCGGAGAATCCCGCCCCCTATCTTTAATGCACGTTCATTATGGATTCTATTAAAAACTCCCTTAAATTGTCAATCATTTTTGTGTATGGTATATTTTATTCTAACATTAAACGTGTGGAAGTGGGAAATCTTTGCTGAGGGGTGACTAGTGTAAATATGCACCTATGTGGTCTTAGGGGTAAATTAGGGAGTTTTAGGATAGATTTTGAGCCACTTAACAGGAATATTGAGATTCCATGCCTCACTTAATGTATTTCAACATTTATATTGGTTAAGTAGCTCATTGGCTGCTGGAGAAACATTAAAGGTTGATTGTTACAGATGCTTTGCCATTTGTTTTTTTTCCCTCTTGGTAATGAAATTAAATTCTCAAAATTGCAAGCTCAAATGTAGTGCAGAGGAAAGGAAACATTTCTCTTGCTTTTTCAACAGAGTGAAACACATAAAACGTAACAATGGCCCAGAAATGGTTGGAATGATGCACCTTGCAGGGAGCAACATGAATTGGACTTTTCTCCTCACCTTTCAGATTGTAGAATACTTATTGGAGGTGTGAGCTAGTTATGGAACAGCAATATTAACATCACCTCTGTGCCCTCACAAGCATCATGATCAATGTTCTATCTCCATTAAAATGGAATGTAAGCTTAAAGAAAGAGGGCAAGCAACATGAAAGGAAATAGGTGAATTAGAGAGGAATTTGATACAGAATGAGAATATAAAGGACTGTATTTTAATTCTTGGGCATACCAGCAACATGCTGAAACACAGAGGGGTCAGAAACATGTTTGTTAGTGTTTTTTTTTCACCCAGTTCGTGTTTTGACAGAGTCCAAGCCAGCACAGGAGGAAGCACACTGAGCCCAGGCAGCAGTATGCTTCTCTACCTATCACTGGAGATGATCCAGGCTGTATGGACCTTAAGACCATAAGACGAAGGAGCAGAAGTAGGCCATTTGGCCAATCAAATCTGCTCTGCCGTTCAATGAGATCATGACTGACCTGATAAACCTCAACCCCTCTTTCCCGCCTTATCCCCATCACCCTTGCTTCCCTCACTGATTGAAAATCTGTCTACCTTAGCCTTGAACATACAAGGTAGATTATGTTCCACTTGGATGGGAGGTAGAAGGCTGCTAGGAAAGACAAGCAAGGATGGTCAGAGATGGCCGAGGGAGTGAGCAGCAGGGGTGTAGTGCCTTGCTTCTGGATGCAAACCGCGAAAGGTTCATCAACCTAATCGGGGCAGGAACGGTGAGTGCCACGCCACATTCAAGAACAAACCCACTCTCTTTGCTTTCCACAGTCTTCTGTGCATTACTCCTCAAATCAGCACATCTTGCAAGTGAACTATCCCTCTCTTTCGAGGCAAGTCCTCAATTCGCCATCTGACCAACCAACGCTGACACTGACCTTAACTGATCGCAGTGACAAGCCCATCCCGCACAACGACTGTCCACAAACCTTCCATTCTCTCAAAGCATACTATACCTCACGCTCAGAGGTCTCAGCTTGCATGGACGAGAGCACAGGAGCACCAGAGAGTGGCGGAGAACCAGGGGTGACCCTCCAGTCATCTCCATGTTGTCAGACGCAGAGGAGGAGATGCTGGAGAGAAGCCAGGTCTTCGCATGCCAGTCCATCGGAGATGGAGTGAAGAAAGTATCTGTTAATGGTCTGCCATGCCTAGCACAACATTGTGCATCAATGAGGATTGGAGTTCCTGTGCTCCTGGAGGAAGGTGGTAATAAGTGCTCTGCAACAGGATGAGTATGAGCAGGTGTAAGAGTGTGATGTGCCCAGTGCACCACCATTGGCAGCATCCATTAATGCCAGGGATGCCCAAGATGGTCTGATTCAAGCATATTTCAATTAATCTATGGCAATGCAACAACTGTTGGGCAAACATGCCAAAGGTTTCGTTTAGAATCGCAATTATAGGTCACAAAAAGTAACAGATTGTCCACTCAAGTTGTTAATGTTATTCATTAATGTATGCCTTGATGAGTAATCTTGATTTTTCTTCTCTCAATTTTCCTTAATTATCTGTGAGTCAGCTGGGCAGTGTCAAGGGTTGGGAATTTGTGAGGATGTACTTTTCAAATGCTGACAACAGGATTGGGCGGGATTCTCCGACCCCCACGCCGGGTCGGAAAATCGGCAGGGGCTGGCGTGAATCCCGCCCCCGCCGGTTGCCGAAGTCTCCGGAACCGGATATTCGGTGGGGGCGGGAATCGTGGTGCGCCGGTCGGTGCCCCCCCCCCCCCCGGGCAATCTCCGACCTGCGATGGGCCGAAGTCCCGCTGCTGGAATGCCTGTCCCGCCGGCGAGATTCAAACCACCTCTCTTACCGGTAGGACTAGGCGGGCTCCGGGGTCCTGGGGGGGGGGCGCGGGCGCGATCTGGCCCCGGGGGGTGCCCCCACTGTGGCCTGGCCCACGATCAGGGCCCACCGATCCCCGGGCGGGCCTGTGCCGTGGGGGCACTCTTTTCCCTCCACCTCGGCCACAGCCTTCACCATGGCCGACGCGTAAGAGACACCCCCCCTGCATATGCGCGGGGATGACATCAGCAGCCGCTGACACTCCCGCGCATGCGTGGACTTCCGCCGGCTGGCGGAGTCCTTTCAGCCCCGGCTGGCGTGGCGCAAAAGGCCTCTCCCGCTGGCCGGCGGCGCGCCAACCACTCCGGCGCGGGTTTAGCCCCTCAAGGTGAGGGCTTGGCCCCAAAAGGTGTGGAGAAATCTGCACCTTTGGGGCGGCCCGACGACGGAGTGGTTCCCGCCACTCCATCCCGCCGGGTCCCCCTGCCCCGCCGGGTAGGGGGGAATCCCGGCCCAGATTGCTAGATCAGTGTTTCTTCCTATCCTTATTCCCCAAAAAAGGTTGAACTTGGCTCTAGCCAGGAAGCAATGAGTATATGCAACATTCCCTATTTTCCAAAGAGTACTGCTTTACTGTACTAAATACTGAAGTGATAAAGAAACTTGAGTGACAAGCAAATTAAATATAAGAAAAAAATGGTCTGCAAAGAGACTTACTGTGATGGATACAAAATAGGCACAATTACATCTAACTATGTGGCAAAGAGATAGCGGAAAAAAAGCCGCTGAAACTAATCAAAACATTTTAACAAATTGCTCTCGTACCTCAAGAAAAAAATGTCAGCAAATAGATAAAAACCATAAAATATGTTGAGAGGAATACAACTAAGGTCAACTACAAAAGTAGTAAATATTCTGAATGATTACGTCCTTCTTCAGCAACATGCCTTCCCCAAACAAAGATATTCCAAGTAAAATCGATTACTTTGTTATAAATGGGGTAGAAGTGCTTAATCCCCATGGATCGACAGTATTTATGTCAGAACTCTGACAGAGAGTATGAAAGTGATCTGTGAAGCACTGACAATCAATATGGAGTAATTGGACACCAGGGAGGGACCAGAAGAAGCCATATTCTAAAAGGGTGACAAAACAGATACAAGCAACCACAAACTCATTCCATTCCGCGTAACACGATGAACTTCATCAGGAACGAACTTGAGATAATGGGCTGGGTTCTCCATTTTAGCGGCGAAGTGACGGCTGAAACGGAAAATGTGCGGTCGTTTTATGACACCAAAATCAGCACCGATCCTCACTGATTCGGGACCGGTGAGGAACTAGCAGCAGGGCCGGGTAAAGCCCCCAGCTCCTGCGCCAAAAACGGCCGGAGAGTGGCTGGGTCCCTGGCCGCACATGCGCACGGCGATGACCCGCAGCGGTCACGCCTTATAGCATGGCACTGGCTGTGCATGGACCTGACATGCCATCCACGACCCCACAGGACACCCCCTGGCCACCCCCTGACCACCCCCACCAGTACCCCCAGCCCTCATGGAAGCCCCCCCGGCCAGTGGCACGGATCCCGGCCGTGTTTGGTGGTGCTGGACACAGTCCGCAGCCACCATGCCGGGTTCGCGCCCACTCAGACCACACTTCAACCGCGCGGTCGGGAACTTGGCCCATCGGGGGTGAACCATCGTGGGAGGGACTGCTGATGATGGGCAACACCATTGCAGCGGCGCGCAACGCGCAACGCAATGATGCCATTTCAGAGGGGGCGGAGATTCAAAAACCGCTGTCAAACCGGCGCCACTCCCGATTTGGGCATTGGAATGGTATCACCAATTGATTGCCGATTACTATATCGTTGTCGGGCAGCGGAGAACTCGCCCAATCTTTTCTTTTCTATTTATTTACGGGATGTGGGCGTCGCTGGTTAGGCCAGCATTTATGCCCATTACTAGTTGCCCTTCAGAAGGTGGTGATGAGCTGCTTTCTCGAACCACTGCAGTCCCTGAGGTGTAGATACACCCACCGTGCTATTCGGGTGGGAGTTCCAGGATTTTGACCCAGTGACAGTGAAGGAACGTCGATATATTTCTATGTTGGCGTGGTGAGTGACTTGGAGGAGAACCTCCAGGTGGTGGGGTTCCCAGGTATCTGCTGCTCTTGTCCTTCTAAATGGTAGTGGTCGTAGATTTGGATGGTGCTGCCTAAGGAACCTTGGTGCGTTACTGCAGTGCATCTTGTAAATGAAACACACGGCTGCCATTGTTCATTGGTGGTGGAGGGATTGAATGTTTGTGAAAGGGATAGCAATCAAGCGGGTTGCTTTGACCTGGATGGTGTTGAGCTTTTTTTATTATTACTTTATCAGAGTTACAAAGCCAGAGTTCAGAGTGTGGACAGGAGTAAACTTTTAATTCAGCTCCTTGCCTGCTCCAAAAACAAATACAAATTGAATCCAATTCATGGTCCCCACAAGAGAGACATACCAGATCCAGCCATTAAACCTGGCCTCAAGCTCATCTTAGCCAAAAGGTCGAGGAGCGATGGTGTTGAGCTTCTTGAGTATTGTTGGAGCTGCACTCATCCAGGCAAGTGGAGAGTATTCCATTACACTCCTGACTTGTGCCTTGTAGACGTTGGCAGGCATTGTGGGATTGGGAGATGAGTTACTTGCTGTAGGATTAGAATATAGAAACATATAGTGCAGAAGGAGGCCATTCGGCCCATCGAGTCTGCACCGACCCACTTAAGCCCTCACTTTCACCCTATCCCCGTATCCCAATAACCTTCCTAACCTATTTGGTCACTAAGGGCAATTTATCATGGCCAATCCACCTAACCTGCACGTCTTTGGACTGTGGAGGAAACCGGAGCACCCGGAGGAAACCCACGCGGACACGGGGAGAACGTGCAGACTTCCCACAGACAGTGACCGAGTGGGGAATTGAACCTGGGACCCTGGCGCTGTGAAGCCACACTGCTATCCACTTGTGCTACCGTGCTGCCCAGATAGATTCCTAGCATTCGACCTGCTCTGGTAGCCACACTATTAATATGACTAACCCAGTTCAGTTTCTGATCAATGGTAAGCCCCAGGATGTTGGTTGTGAGGGATTCAACAATGGTAATGCCATTGAATGTCAGGGAGCGATGGTTAGATCCTCTGTTGTAGAATATAGTCACTGCCTGGCACTCGCATGGCACAAATGTAACTTGCCACTTATCAGCCCAAGACTGGATATTGTCCAGGTCTTGCTGCATTTGAACATGGACTATTTCATTATATGAGGAGTCGTGAATGGTGCTGAACATTGTGCAGTCATCTGCAAACATTCCCGCTTCTGACCTCTTGATGAAGATGGTTGGGTCTAGGACACTAACCTGAGGAATTCCTGCAGTGATGTCCTGTAACTGAAATGATTGTCCTCCAATCACCACAACCATCTTCCTTTGAGCTAGGTATGACTCCAACTCGCGGAGAGGTTTCCCCTTGATTCCCATTGACTCCAGCTTTGCGAGGGCTCCTTGATGCCATACTCGATCAAATGCTACCTTGATGTCCAGGACAGTCACTCTCACCTCACCTGTGGCATTCAGCTCTTTTGTTGATGTTTGAACCAAGGCTGTAATGACATCAAGAGCTGAGTGACCCTGGCAGAATCCAAACTGAGGGTCCGTGAGCAGGTTATTGCTGAGTAAGTGTCGCTTGATTGCACTGTTGATGACTCCTTCCATCACTTTGCTGATGATGGATAGTAGACTGATCGGGCAGTAATTGGCTGGGCTGCATTTGTCCTGATTCTTGTGCACAGGATACACCTGGGCAATTTTCCACATTGCCGGATAGATGCCAGGGTTGTACCTGTGCTGGAATAGCTTAGCTAGGGGTGCGGTAAGTTCTGGAGCATAAGTCTTCAGTACTATTGCCGGAATATTGTCAGGGCCCATAGCCTTTGCAGTATCCAGTGGCTTCAGCTTCTTCATGATATCATGTAGAGTGAATCGTATTTTATGTAGACAAACAACTGTGATGCTGGGGACCTCTGAAGGAGACCGAGATGCATCATCCACTCGGCACTTCTGGCTTTCGATTATTGCAAATGCTTCATCCTTGTCTTTTGCACAGATGTGCTGGGCTCCTCCAGCATTGTGGATGGGGATATTTGTGGAGCCACTCCTCCAGTGAGTTGTTTCATTGTCCACCACTATTCACGGCTGGATGTGGCAAGGCTGCAGAGCTTAGATCTGATGCGTTCATTGTAGAATCACTTAGCTCTGTCTATTATTTGCTGCTTTTGCTGTTTGGCACACAAGCAGTCCTGTGTTGTAGCTTCACCAGATTGACACCTCATTTTTAGATATCCCTGATGTTGCTCCTGGCATGCCCTCCTGCACTCTTCATTGAACCAGGGTTGATCCCCTGGCTTGGTGATAATGGTGGAGTGGGGGATATGGCAGATCATGAGGTTATAGATTGTGGTTGACTACAATTCTGCTGCTGATGGTCCACAGCTCCTCATGGATGCCCAGTCTTGAGTTGCTAGATCTGTTCGAAGTCTATTCCATTCAGCATGATGGTTGTGCCACATAACACGATGGACGGTATCCTCAAAGTGAAGATGGGGCCTTGTCTCCACAAGCACTGTATGATGGTCACTTTTATTGATACTGCCTATGGGCAGGATTCTTCCTTCTGGAGATTAGACGCTCCCGCCAGTTGAGAATCGCTACTGGTCTCCACTCGCGCTAGGAGCAACGCCCAGTGCAATTCCCTCTGCTTTGCCATGCTAATTTATGCTGGAGGAGAATTCACTGGATACCGTCAGAATCCCGGTATCAGGCCACCATTTTGAGCGGGCGGCCCAATACCTAGGTCCGCCGGTGGGTCCCATTCCCCCTCACAATGCGAATCCTACCTCCCACCAGTTAACAGGTAGGGACATCCTCCCCTAATTCCGGGAATAACGGGTCACCCACCCCCAGCAGCACACATACATGAGGGTTATCTGACCCGTCCCACCAACTCCCTTCCCCATCAGTGTTCTCCATCAGGCCCCCACCATCAGAAACTCTCAAAAGTGACCCCAACAGAGACCCCCATCAAATTCACCAACAGAGACCCTCAGCAGAGACCCCCCAGCCCCCCATCAGTCCCCCATCATCTCCCATCAGACCCCCCATCAGAGACCCCCCAACAGAGGCCGCACAACTGATATCATTAACAGACTCCCATCAGAGACCCCCATCAGCACCGCCCCCCATCAGACCCCCCATCAGACCCTCCATCAGACCCCACATCCGAGACCCCCAACAGAGACCCAAATCAGAGGCCCCTACCAATCACTCCTGTCTGAAAACTGATGAGCAGTCCAGGCAGTGGAATGAAAAATTACTGGATATTCACTTATCCTTCCCTCTCATCTGCTGCCTCAGAAAAAAGTGTTTCAAGAAGCAGCTGTTACAAGTGACAGAAGCTTCCTCGAAAGTCAAGGACAATTCAAAGGGCTTCACATCACTTGACAGCCTTTGAAATGCAAATCTTCCATTCAATTTTACACATCAATTCATTGCATTAGCCAGTGATTGAGAGTTTTATTACTCCAGAGACAAGAGCTTAATGGATTGTTGACCTATCTTTCCCTTCATGCTTGAATGCTTCTCAACTTCCCTTCTCTGATGCTAACCACAATGCTTGATTGACAGTTCCTCAACACTTCAAAAACAGCTAAGTGCTTTCACTTCCTCTTTTTCACAGCAGATAGCACTGTGAGGATTTGTACTGGGGAGGGGATCATCTGATTGACTATGGGGGCACCTCAGTTATTCACTGACTTCCTTGGCCGACCGCGAGGTCCACCGCATCAGGGCTACGCTTGGGAAACTCTCAAAAGTTTCACTAAATCCCGCCTAGAGGACATCCCACTGTGGGGCATAACAGTGGGACGGAAACCCGGGCTTCCAGCCCATTAATCCGATGGGAATCCCACCGGCGTGGGGCGTGTAGCTCGATGCCGCCGCTGGCGGGGGACTGGAATCAACGCCGATCCCATCTTTTGGCCAATGCTCCATTCTCCACCCAATAGGGAAACCTGATACCGGGGCAAAGGAGAATACACCCTTGTATCTTGTATAGTCACAGGAGGCTGAAGGGCAGTGGTTGGTTAGCTCAGTTGGTTATGAGGGTGATGTTGAGAAGTGGGTCTTGTTCCTGTACCAGTTGAAATCGTTCTTGGTGTCTGCTTTTTTGACTTGCCCCAGTGTAATACTGTGGCAACACTGAACCATGATTAGCAACCATTAGGATGCTACATGAGGAGGGAGGAACAGTGTTTTACCAAAATATTCTCAGTGATAAAAATATAAAATTTAGTATGCAAATGTTCCATGACATCTGGGCCGGGATTCTCCCTTCTGGGGACTAAGTCCTCACGCCGGCGGGAGAACCGGCGCCAACCACTCCGGCATCAACAGCCCTCGAAAGTGCGGAATTCTCCGCACTTTTGGGAGCTAGGTGGATGCCGGAGGGGTTGGCGCCGCTCCAGCCCACGCCGAAGGGATGGCGCGAGTTCGTGTATGCGCCGAAGGGCCAGCGTGATCTCACACATGTGCGGAACCGTCGGCATAATTCCGCACATGCGCAGACCGGCCGGCGTATGTTGGCGCATGCGTGGGGTTTCTCTTCTCCGTGCCGGCCATGGCGGAGCCCTACATGGGCCGGCGCTGAAGAAAGGAGTGCCCCCATGGAACTCGCCCGCCGTGGGGCCCCCCCCGGGGTCGGACCCCGCCCCCCCCCCCCCCCAAGGACCGTCCCCGCCGACTTACCTGCCAGGTCCCGCCGGCACGTGAGTTGAGTGATTGACGCCGGCGGGACCGGCCAAAAATGGACAGCCGCTCGGCCCATCAGGGCCCGGAGAATCGCCGGGGGGGGCCACTGCCAACGGCCCCCGACTGGCGTGGCATGAATCCCGCCCCCACCTGAAAAACGGCGCCGGAGAATACGGCAGCCGCCGTCAGGGCGGCGGGGCGGGATTCGCTCCGCCCCCCGGCGATTCTCCGACCCAGCGGGGGGTCGGAATATCCCACCCCTAGGTTGCAATTATTTCTTGCTCACACATCAGATTTATTTGCCCCTAAAGTGGTCTTACCCTAACATTGATCCTCTCTTACAATAACCTTTTCCTCCCGTACTGACCTTCTTCCCTAATCCCTAACTCTTATTTAATAAAATATGCCTTTTCCCTTACATGGACTTGTCCTCACCTATCAGTGATCATCTTTCCATCCTAGCTTTTCCACAACTGGGACCTTCCTCTGAAGACTAGCTTTTCCTATCCGTAGAAGAACAAGGCCACATTAATAATAATCATATTGGGAGGAGAAAAGTGAATAGAAGTTAACAGGCGGTAGTCTACTTATTCTGATGCCATACAGATTTGGCTATAGCAGACAAGACCACAAAGAATTGAAAGGGTATACTTACTATTAGAATGTTAGTCAATGAGAAGTCATTTGAGTGAGTACTTCTGGAAACTGTGATAATGTTACAGCAGTTCTGATTACACGGCAATTGTTACTAGTTATTTTAAGGCACACTTTTCCTACTGGTGTTTTGGCCATTATATTATCTCCTCTGTCCATTAATGGAGAGGCTTACTCAGTCATGCTTCTATAATTATCTGGTAATACATTCCAGCAACATTTTGCAGAATAAATTAGGATTGATCCCTGACCTTAGTCCGATCAATGATATTGATCCCAAAATCAAAAGGACAAATTGAAATCATCCTTTTAACCAATCATATTTTCGAAATAGTTAGTCATCGAGGTAGTAGAACATTACTCCATGAATTAATAATTCACAAAAGTTGGCAAGGCAAACACAAGGTCAAAATGTGAGGAATGTGGTACAACAGACATAACCGGATATTTTGTGAAGGAAACTAGAAAATGGAGTATCCAAAACAGCACAAAGCAAGAAAACTGGAGCTTGATGTGATCAATAATTAATCAGGATGCTTTTTGACTTGGACGGGATTCAAAAGTAAAGGCAAAAAGCATGTTATATAGGAATGAATTTGTTCTTTAAAACTATTGGCTTAAGTAAAGTTTAAAGGAGAAATAAAAGTCACTTTTCCATCACTGCTTTCAAAACAGCTGTCGTCTATGGAGTCAATATGTTCCTACACAAGACTGCTGTAAATTTCAGTGCCTATGTTCCATTGTCAGGCGAGTCTTTTGCAGCGGCTGGCCAACCTTTAAACGGTGACCAGTGAACATAAAAATTAACAGTTTTTGCTACACCAGAGAATACAGGTTACAAATTAACTAAAACATATTTTCACTAGTTTCCTCTACCATTCACTTCTCCTTTCTATGGTTGGCCAATAGTTTCACTGGCATCGATACCTTATGGCCGCTCTTTCTTTATGAATCTAAATGCTGAAGGTTGACAATCCATTCAAAAATATTAGTGTAAGTCAAGTACCGTCAGCTTTCTGATTGCTTCCTCCGATCTGGTGTGACAGCTATTCGCATGCAGCTTAATTGAAATTGCTGATCAATAAATTCTATGGCCAAGATCTTCCAGTCAGCAATAGAGTGGACACGCCTGCTGCGTTCGGCTCCAGTTTGAATCCAATGATTAGGGGAATCGAGAGGCAAAGTGATGAACGTACGTCCAGCGAAGCAGTGACTCTTTTATTTCTCACAAACTGAAAACAAGCCCCCTGGAAGCTTGTCTCAAGTTCATTGACTTACACAATGTTTAAATGGAACTGTCAACCCTCAACACTGCACAACCTCACACAACAAAGTCCATCAGTCCCTCGTTCACGTGCAAACAATGCTCAAACTACTTGACCCCCTGAGAATGGTTAAGCCCCAACAATGATTGCAGCCTCTCTCTCACCTCCTCACAGGGCTATTCCCCATCGTCCCTGACTATGTTCATCCCGCTCATACCCCAACACTGCTCAGCCTCTCTCTCAACACCTGACAATGCTCAATCCCTCACCCCCGGCAATGCTCACTCCCTCACCCCCGGCAATGCTCACTCCCTCACCCCCGACAATGCGCACTCCCTCACCCTGACAATGCTCACTCGCTCACCCCGACAATGCTCACTCCCTCACCCCCGACAATGCTCACTCCCTCACCCCCGACAATGCTCACTCCCTCACCCCGACAATGCTCACTCGCTCGCCCCTGGCAATGCTCACTCCCTCACCCCCGATAATGCTGACTCCCTCACCCCCGACAATGCTCACTCCCTCACCCTGACAATGCTCACTCCCTCACCCCCGACAATGCTCACTCCCTCACCCCCGACAATGCTCACTCCCTCACCCCGACAATGCTCACTCGCTCACCCCTGACAATGCTCACTCCCTCACCCCGACAATGCTCACTCCCTCACCCCCGACAATGCTCACTCCCTCACCCCGACAATGCTCACTCCCTCACCCCCGACAATGCTCACTCCCTCACCCCCGACAATGCTCACTCCCTCACCCCCGACAATGCTCACTCCCTCACCCCGACATTGCTCACTCCCTCACCCCGACAATGCTCACTCCCTCACCCCGACAATGATCACTCCCTCACCCCGACAATGCTCACCCGCTCACCCCCGACAATGCTCACTCCCTCACCCCGACAATGCTCACTCCCTCACCCCGACAATGCTCACTCCCTCACCCCCGACAATGCTCACTCCCTCACCCCCGACAATGCTCACTCCCTCACCCCCGACAATGCTCACTCCCTCACCCCGACAATGCTCACTCCCTAACTCCCGACAATGCTCACTCGCTCACCCTGACAATGCTCACTCCCTCACCCCCGACAATGATCACTCCCTCACCCCCGACAATGCTCACTCCCTCACCCCCTGACAATGCTCACTCCCTCACCCCGACAATGCTCACTCCCTCACCCCCGACAATGCTCACTCCCTCACCCCCGACAATGCTCACTCCCTCACCCCCGACAATGCTCACTCGCTCACCCTGACAATGCTCACTCCCTCACCCCGACAATACTCACTTCCTCACCCCCAGCAATGCTCCCTCCCTCACCCCGAAAATGCTCACTCCCTCACCCCGACAATGCTCACTCCCTCACCCCGACAATGCTCACTCCCTCACCCCGACAATGCTCACTCCCTCACCCCCGGCAATGCTCACTCCCTCACACCCGACAATGCTCACTCCCTCACCCCCGGCAATGCTCACTCCCTCACCCGGACAATGCTCACTCCCTCACCCCGACAATGCTCACTCCCTCACCCCCGACAATGCTCACTCCCTCACCCCCGGCAATGCTCACTCCCTCACCCCCGGCAATGCTCACTCCCTCACCCCCGACAATGCTCACTGCCTCACCCCGACAATGCTCACTGCCTCACCCCGACAATGCTCACTCCCTCACCCCCGACAATGCTCACTCCCTCACCCCCGGCAATGCTCACTCCCTCACCCCCGGCAATGCTCACTCCCTCACCCCCTGACAATGCTCACTCCCTCACCCCCGACAATGCTCACTCCCTCACCCCCCGACAATGCTCACTTCCTCACCCCCGGCAATGCTCACTCCCTCACCCCCTGACAATGCTCACTCCCTCACCCCGACAATGCTCACTCCCTCACCCCGACAATGCTCACTCCCTCACCCCGACAATGCTCACTTCCTCACCCCCGGCAATACTCACTCCCTCACCCCGACAATGCTCACTCCCTCACCCCGACAATGCTCACTCCCTCACCCCGACAATGCTCACTCCCTCACCCCCGACAATGCTCACTCCCTCACCCCCGACAATGCTCACTCCCTCACCCCCGGCAATGCTCATTCCCTCACCCCCTGACAATGCTCACTTCCTCACCCCCGGCAATGCTCACTCCCTCACCCCCTGACAATGCTCACTCCCTCACCCCGACAATGCTCACTCCCTCACCCCGACAATGCTCACTCCCTCACCCCGACAATGCTCACTCCCTCACCCCGACAATGCTCACTTCCTCACCCCCGGCAATACTCACTCCCTCACCCCGACAATGCTCACTCCCTCACCCCGACAATGCTCACTCCCTCACCCCCTGACAATGCTCACTCGCTCACCCCGACAATGCTCACTCCCTCACCCCGACAATGCTCACTCCCTCACCCCGACAATGCTCACTCCCTCACCCCCGGCAATGCTCACTTCCTCACCCCCGGCAATACTCACTCCCTCACCCCGACAATGCTCACTCCTTCACCCCGACAATGCTCACTTCCTCACCCCCGGCAATACTCACTCCCTCACCCCGACAATGCTCACTCCCTCACCCCGACAATGCTCACACCCTCACCCCGACAATGCTCACTCCCTCACCCCCGACAATGCTCACTCCCTCACCCCCGACAATGCTCACTCCCTCACCCCCGGCAATGCTCACTCCCTCACCCCCTGACAATGCTCACTTCCTCACCCCCGGCAATGCTCACTCCCTCACCCCCTGACAATGCTCACTCCCTCACCCCGACAATGCTCACTCCCTCACCCCGACAATGCTCATTCCCTCACCCCGACAATGCTCACTTCCTCACCCCCGGCAATACTCACTCCCTCACCCCGACAATGCTCACTCCCTCACCCCGACAATGCTCACTCCCTCACCCCGACAATGCTCACTGCCTCACCCCCGACAATGCTCACTCCCTCACCCCCCGACAATGCTCACTCCCTCACCCCCCGACAATACTCACTCCCTCACCCCGACAATGCTCACTCCCTCACCCCGACAATGCTCACTCCCTCACCCCCCGACAATGCTCACTCCCTCACCCCCCGACAATACTCACTCCCTCACCCCGACAATGCTCACTCCCTCACCCCGACAATGCTCACTGCCTCACCCCCGACAATGCTCACTGCCTCACCCCCGACAATGCTGACTCCCTCACCCCCGACAATGCTCACTCCCTCACCCCCGACAATGCTCACTGCCTCACCCCCGACAATGCTCACTCCCTCACCCCCTGACAATGCTCACTCCCTCACCCCCGACAATGCTCACTCCCTCACCCTGACAATGCTCACTCCCTCACCCCCGACAATGCTCACTCCCGCATCCCCGACAATGCTCACTCCCTCACCCCCGGCAACGCTCACTCCCTCACCCCGACAATGCTCCCTCCCTCACCCTGACAATGCTCACTCCCTCACCCTGACAATGCTCACTCCCTCACCCCCGGCAACGCTCACTCCCTCACACCCGACAATGCTCACTCCCTCACCCTGACAATGCTCACTCCGTCACCCCGACAATGCTCACTCCCTCACCCTGACAATGCTCACTCCCTCACCCTGACAATGCTCACTCCCTCACCCCCGGCAACGCTCACTCCCTCACACCCGACAATGCTCACTCCCTCACCCCCTGACAATGCTCACTCCCTCACCCCGACAATGCTCACTGCCTCACCCCGACAATGCTCACTGCCTCACCCCCGACAATGCTCACTCCCTCACCCCCGACAATGCTCACTCCCTCACCCCCGGCAATGCTCACTCCCTCACCCCCGGCAATGCTCACTCCGTCACCCCCGACAATGCTCACTCCCTCACCCTGACAATGTTCACTCCCTCACCCCGACAATGCTCACTCCCTCACCCCCGACAATGCTCACTCGCTCATCCCTGGCAATGCTCACTCCCTCACCCCCGGCAATGCTCACTCGCTCACCCCTGGCAATGCTCACTGCCTCACCCCTGACAATGCTCACTCGCTCACCCCTGGCAATGCTCACTCCCTCACCCCCGACAATGCTCACTCCCTCACCCCCGACAATGCTCACTCCCTCACCCCGACAATGCTCACTCGCTCACCCCTGGCAATGCTCACTCCCTCACCCCCGACAATGCTCACTCCCTCACCCCCGACAATGCTCACTCCCTCACCCCGACATTGCTCACTCCCTCACCCCGACAATGCTCACTCCCTCACCCCCGACAATGCTCACTCCCTCACCCCCGACAATGCTCACTCCCTCACCCCCGACAATGCTCACTCCCTCACCCCCGACAATGCTCACTCCCTCACCCCGACATTGCTCACTCCCTCACCCCGACAATGCTCACTCCCTCACCCCCGACAATGCTCACTCCCTCACCCCGACAATGCTCACTCGCTCACCCCTGGCAATGCTCACTCCCTCACCCCCGACAATGCTCACTCCCTCACCCCCGACAATGCTCACTCCCTCACCCCGACATTGCTCACTCCCTCACCCCGACAATGCTCACTCCCTCACCCCCGACAATGCTCACTCCCTCACCCCGACATTGCTCACTCCCTCACCCCGACAATGCTCACTCCCTCACCCCCGACAATGCTCACTCCCTAACTCCCGACAATGCTCACTCGCTCACCCTGACAATGCTCACTCCCTCACCCCCTGACAATGCTCAATCCCTCACCCCGACATTGCTCACTCCCTCACCCCGACAATGCTCACTCCCTCACCCCCGACAATGCTCACTCCCTCACCCCGACATTGCTCACTCCCTCACCCCGACAATGCTCACTCCCTCACCCCCGACAATGCTCACTCCCTAACTCCCGACAATGCTCACTCGCTCACCCTGACAATGCTCACTCCCTCACCCCCGACAATGCTCACTCCCTCACCCCGACAATACTCACTTCCTCACCCCCAGCAATGCTCCCTCCCTCACCCCGAAAATGCTCACTCCCTCACCCCGACAATGCTCACTCCCTCACCCCCGACAATGCTCACTCCCTCACCCCGACAATGCTCACTCCCTCACCCCGACAATGCTCACTCCCTCACCCCGACAATGCTCACTCCCTCACCCCGACAATGCTCACTCCCTCACCCCCGGCAATGCTCACTCCCTCACACCCGACAATGCTCACTCCCTCACCCCGACAATGCTCACTCCCTCACCCCGACAATACTCACTCCCTCACCCCCGACAATGCTCACTCCCTCACCCCCGGCAATGCTCACTCCCTCACCCCCGGCAATGCTCACTCCCTCACCCCCGACAATGCTCACTGCCTCACCCCGACAATGCTCACTCCCTCACCCCCGACAATGCTCACTCCCTCACCCCCGGCAATGCTCACTCCCTCACCCCCGGCAATGCTCACTCCCTCACCCCCTGACAATGCTCACTCCCTCACCCCCGACAATGCCCTCTCCCTCACCCCCCGACAATGCTCACTTCCTCACCCCCGGCAATGCTCACTCCCTCACCCCCTGACAATGCTCACTCCCTCACCCCGACAATGCTCACACCCTCACCCCGACAATGCTCACTCCCTCACCCCGACAATGCTCACTTCCTCACCCCCGGCAATACTCACTCACTCCCTCACCCCGACAATGCTCACTCCCTCACCCCGACAATGCTCACTCCCTCACCCCGACAATGCTCACTCCCTCACCCCCGACAATGCTCACTCCCTCACCCCCGACAATGCTCACTCCCTCACCCCCGGCAATGCTCATTCCCTCACCCCCTGACAATGCTCACTTCCTCACCCCCGGCAATGCTCACTCCCTCACCCCCTGACAATGCTCACTCCCTCACCCCGACAATGCTCACTCCCTCACCCCGACAATGCTCACTCCCTCACCCCGACAATGCTCACTTCCTCACCCCCGGCAATACTCACTCCCTCACCCCGACAATGCTCACTCCCTCACCCCGACAATGCTCACTCCCTCACCCCCTGACAATGCTCACTCCCTCACCCCGACAATGCTCACTCCCTCACCCCGACAATGCTCACTCCCTCACCCCGACAATGCTCACTCCCTCACCCCGACAATGCTCACTCCCTCACCCCCGGCAATGCTCACTTCCTCACCCCCGGCAATACTCACTCCCTCACCCCGACAATGCTCACTCCTTCACCCCGACAATGCTCACTTCCTCACCCCCGGCAATACTCACTCCCTCACCCCGACAATGCTCACTCCCTCACCCCGACAATGCTCACTCCCTCACCCCGACAATGCTCACTCCCTCACCCCCGACAATGCTCACTCCCTCACCCCCGACAATGCTCACTCCCTCACCCCCGGCAATGCTCACTCCCTCACCCCCTGACAATGCTCACTTCCTCACCCCCGGCAATGCTCACTCCCTCACCCCCTGACAATGCTCACTCCCTCACCCCGACAATGCTCACTCCCTCACCCCGACAATGCTCACTCCCTCACCCCGACAATGCTCACTTCCTCACCCCCGGCAATACTCACTCCCTCACCCCGACAATGCTCACTCCCTCACCCCGACAATGCTCACTCCCTCACCCCGACAATGCTCACTGCCTCACCCCCGACAATGCTCACTCCCTCACCCCCCGACAATGCTCACTCCCTCACCCCCCGACAATACTCACTCCCTCACCCCGACAATGCTCACTCCCTCACCCCGACAATGCTCACTCCCTCACCCCCCGACAATGCTCACTCCCTCACCCCCCGACAATACTCACTCCCTCACCCCGACAATGCTCACTCCCTCACCCCGACAATGCTCACTGCCTCACCCCCGACAATGCTCACTGCCTCACCCCCGACAATGCTGACTCCCTCACCCCCGACAATGCTCACTCCCTCACCCCCGACAATGCTCACTGCCTCACCCCCGACAATGCTCACTCCCTCACCCCCTGACAATGCTCACTCCCTCACCCCCGACAATGCTCACTCCCTCACCCTGACAATGCTCACTCCCTCACCCCCGACAATGCTCACTCCCGCATCCCCGACAATGCTCACTCCCTCACCCCCGGCAACGCTCACTCCCTCACCCCGACAATGCTCCCTCCCTCACCCTGACAATGCTCACTCCCTCACCCTGACAATGCTCACTCCCTCACCCCCGGCAACGCTCACTCCCTCACACCCGACAATGCTCACTCCCTCACCCTGACAATGCTCACTCCGTCACCCCGACAATGCTCACTCCCTCACCCTGACAATGCTCACTCCCTCACCCTGACAATGCTCACTCCCTCACCCCCGGCAACGCTCACTCCCTCACACCCGACAATGCTCACTCCCTCACCCTGACAATGCTCACTCCCTCACCCCCGACAATGCTCACTCCCTCATCCTGACAATGCTCACTGCCTCACCCCCGACAATGCTCACTCCCTCACCCCCGACAACGCTCACTCCCTCACCCCGACAATGCTCACTCCCTCACCCTGACAATGCTCACTCCCTCACACCCGACAATGCTCACTCCCTCACCCTGACAATGCTCACTCCGTCACCCCGACAATGCTCACTCCCTCACCCCGACAATGCCCACTCCCTCACCCCGACAATACTCACTCCCTCACCCTGACAATGCTCACTCCCTCACCCCGACAATGCTCACTCCCTCACCCCGACAATGCCCACTCCCTCACCCCGACAATGCTCACTCCCTCACCCCCGACAATGCTCACTCCCTCACCCCCGACAATGCTCACTCCCTCACCCCTGACAATGCTCACTCCCTGATCCCCGGCAATGCTCACTCCCTAACCCCCGACAATGCTCACTCCCTCACCCCCGACAATGCTCACTCCCTCACCCCCGACAATGCTCACTTCCTCACCCCCGGCAATACTCACTCCCTCACCCCGACAATGCTCACTCCCTCACCCCGACAATGCTCACTCCATCACCCCGACAATGCTCACTGCCTCACCCCCGACAATGCTCACTCCCTCACCCCCCGACAATGCTCACTCCCTCACCCCCCGACAATACTCACTCCCTCACCCCGACAATGCTCACTCCCTCACCCCGACAATGCTCACTCCCTCACCCCCCGACAATGCTCACTCCCTCACCCCCCGACAATACTCACTCCCTCACCCCGACAATGCTCACTCCCTCACCCCGACAATGCTCACTGCCTCACCCCCGACAATGCTCACTGCCTCACCCCCGACAATGCTGACTCCCTCACCCCCGACAATGCTCACTCCCTCAACCCCGACAATGCTCACTGCCTCACCCCCGACAATGCTCACTCCCTCACCCCCTGACAATGCTCACTCCCTCACCCCCGACAATGCTCACTCCCTCACCCTGACAATGCTCACTCCCTCACCCCCGACAATGCTCACTCCCGCATCCCCGACAATGCTCACTCCCTCACCCCCGGCAACGCTCACTCCCTCACCCCGACAATGCTCCCTCCCTCACCCTGACAATGCTCACTCCCTCACCCTGACAATGCTCACTCCCTCACCCCCGGCAACGCTCACTCCCTCACACCCGACAATGCTCACTCCCTCACCCTGACAATGCTCACTCCGTCACCCCGACAATGCTCACTCCCTCACCCTGACAATGCTCACTCCCTCACCCTGACAATGCTCACTCCCTCACCCCCGGCAACGCTCACTCCCTCACACCCGACAATGCTCACTCCCTCACCCTGACAATGCTCACTCCCTCACCCCCGACAATGCTCACTCCCTCATCCTGACAATGCTCACTCCCTCACCCCCGACAATGCTCACTCCCTCACCCCCGGCAATGCTCACTCCCTCACCCCCGGCAATGCTCACTCCCTCACCCCCGACAATGCTCACTGCCTCACCCCGACAATGCTCACTCCCTCACCCCCGACAATGCTCACTCCCTCACCCCCGGCAATGCTCACTCCCTCACCCCCGGCAATGCTCACTCCCTCACCCCCTGACAATGCTCACTCCCTCACCCCCGACAATGCTCACTCCCTCACCCCCCGACAATGCTCACTTCCTCACCCCCGGCAATGCTCACTCCCTCACCCCCTGACAATGCTCACTCCCTCACCCCGACAATGCTCACTCCCTCACCCCGACAATGCTCACTCCCTCACCCCGACAATGCTCACTTCCTCACCCCCGGCAATACTCACTCCCTCACCCCGACAATGCTCACTCCCTCACCCCGACAATGCTCACTCCCTCACCCCGACAATGCTCACTCCCTCACCCCCGACAATGCTCACTCCCTCACCCCCGACAATGCTCACTCCCTCACCCCCGGCAATGCTCATTCCCTCACCCCCTGACAATGCTCACTTCCTCACCCCCGGCAATGCTCACTCCCTCACCCCCTGACAATGCTCACTCCCTCACCCCGACAATGCTCACTCCCTCACCCCGACAATGCTCACTCCCTCACCCCGACAATGCTCACTTCCTCACCCCCGGCAATACTCACTCCCTCACCCCGACAATGCTCACTCCCTCACCCCGACAATGCTCACTCCCTCACCCCCTGACAATGCTCACTCCCTCACCCCGACAATGCTCACTCCCTCACCCCGACAATGCTCACTCCCTCACCCCGACAATGCTCACTCCCTCACCCCGACAATGCTCACTCCCTCACCCCCGGCAATGCTCACTTCCTCACCCCCGGCAATACTCACTCCCTCACCCCGACAATGCTCACTCCTTCACCCCGACAATGCTCACTTCCTCACCCCCGGCAATACTCACTCCCTCACCCCGACAATGCTCACTCCCTCACCCCGACAATGCTCACTCCCTCACCCCGACAATGCTCACTCCCTCACCCCCGACAATGCTCACTCCCTCACCCCCGACAATGCTCACTCCCTCACCCCCGGCAATGCTCACTCCCTCACCCCCTGACAATGCTCACTTCCTCACCCCCGGCAATGCTCACTCCCTCACCCCCTGACAATGCTCACTCCCTCACCCCGACAATGCTCACTCCCTCACCCCGACAATGCCCACTCCCTCACCCCGACAATACTCACTCCCTCACCCTGACAATGCTCACTCCCTCACCCCGACAATGCTCACTCCCTCACCCCGACAATGCCCACTCCCTCACCCCGACAATGCTCACTCCCTCACCCCCGACAATGCTCACTCCCTCACCCCCGACAATGCTCACTCCCTCACCCCTGACAATGCTCACTCCCTGATCCCCGGCAATGCTCACTCCCTAACCCCCGACAATGCTCACTCCCTCACCCCCGACAATGCTCACTCCCTCACCCCCGACAATGCTCACTTCCTCACCCCCGGCAATACTCACTCCCTCACCCCGACAATGCTCACTCCCTCACCCCGACAATGCTCACTCCATCACCCCGACAATGCTCACTGCCTCACCCCCGACAATGCTCACTCCCTCACCCCCCGACAATGCTCACTCCCTCACCCCCCGACAATACTCACTCCCTCACCCCGACAATGCTCACTCCCTCACCCCGACAATGCTCACTCCCTCACCCCCCGACAATGCTCACTCCCTCACCCCCCGACAATACTCACTCCCTCACCCCGACAATGCTCACTCCCTCACCCCGACAATGCTCACTGCCTCACCCCCGACAATGCTCACTGCCTCACCCCCGACAATGCTGACTCCCTCACCCCCGACAATGCTCACTCCCTCAACCCCGACAATGCTCACTGCCTCACCCCCGACAATGCTCACTCCCTCACCCCCTGACAATGCTCACTCCCTCACCCCCGACAATGCTCACTCCCTCACCCTGACAATGCTCACTCCCTCACCCCCGACAATGCTCACTCCCGCATCCCCGACAATGCTCACTCCCTCACCCCCGGCAACGCTCACTCCCTCACCCCGACAATGCTCCCTCCCTCACCCTGACAATGCTCACTCCCTCACCCTGACAATGCTCACTCCCTCACCCCCGGCAACGCTCACTCCCTCACACCCGACAATGCTCACTCCCTCACCCTGACAATGCTCACTCCGTCACCCCGACAATGCTCACTCCCTCACCCTGACAATGCTCACTCCCTCACCCTGACAATGCTCACTCCCTCACCCCCGGCAACGCTCACTCCCTCACACCCGACAATGCTCACTCCCTCACCCTGACAATGCTCACTCCCTCACCCCCGACAATGCTCACTCCCTCATCCTGACAATGCTCACTCCCTCACCCCCGACAATGCTCACTCCCTCACCCCCGGCAATGCTCACTCCCTCACCCCCGGCAATGCTCACTCCCTCACCCCCGACAATGCTCACTGCCTCACCCCGACAATGCTCACTCCCTCACCCCCGACAATGCTCACTCCCTCACCCCCGGCAATGCTCACTCCCTCACCCCCGGCAATGCTCACTCCCTCACCCCCTGACAATGCTCACTCCCTCACCCCCGACAATGCTCACTCCCTCACCCCCCGACAATGCTCACTTCCTCACCCCCGGCAATGCTCACTCCCTCACCCCCTGACAATGCTCACTCCCTCACCCCGACAATGCTCACTCCCTCACCCCGACAATGCTCACTCCCTCACCCCGACAATGCTCACTTCCTCACCCCCGGCAATACTCACTCCCTCACCCCGACAATGCTCACTCCCTCACCCCGACAATGCTCACTCCCTCACCCCGACAATGCTCACTCCCTCACCCCCGACAATGCTCACTCCCTCACCCCCGACAATGCTCACTCCCTCACCCCCGGCAATGCTCATTCCCTCACCCCTGACAATGCTCACTTCCTCACCCCCGGCAATGCTCACTCCCTCACCCCCTGACAATGCTCACTCCCTCACCCCGACAATGCTCACTCCCTCACCCCGACAATGCTCACTCCCTCACCCCGACAATGCTCACTTCCTCACCCCCGGCAATACTCACTCCCTCACCCCGACAATGCTCACTCCCTCACCCCGACAATGCTCACTCCCTCACCCCCTGACAATGCTCACTCCCTCACCCCGACAATGCTCACTCCCTCACCCCGACAATGCTCACTCCCTCACCCCGACAATGCTCACTCCCTCACCCCGACAATGCTCACTCCCTCACCCCCGGCAATGCTCACTTCCTCACCCCCGGCAATACTCACTCCCTCACCCCGACAATGCTCACTCCTTCACCCCGACAATGCTCACTTCCTCACCCCCGGCAATACTCACTCCCTCACCCCGACAATGCTCACTCCCTCACCCCGACAATGCTCACTCCCTCACCCCGACAATGCTCACTCCCTCACCCCCGACAATGCTCACTCCCTCACCCCCGACAATGCTCACTCCCTCACCCCCGGCAATGCTCACTCCCTCACCCCCTGACAATGCTCACTTCCTCACCCCCGGCAATGCTCACTCCCTCACCCCCTGACAATGCTCACTCCCTCACCCCGACAATGCTCACTCCCTCACCCCGACAATGCTCATTCCCTCACCCCGACAATGCTCACTTCCTCACCCCCGGCAATACTCACTCCCTCACCCCGACAATGCTCACTCCCTCACCCCGACAATGCTCACTCCCTCACCCCGACAATGCTCACTGCCTCACCCCCGACAATGCTCACTCCCTCACCCCCCGACAATGCTCACTCCCTCACCCCCCGACAATACTCACTCCCTCACCCCGACAATGCTCACTCCCTCACCCCGACAATGCTCACTCCCTCACCCCCCGACAATGCTCACTCCCTCACCCCCCGACAATACTCACTCCCTCACCCCGACAATGCTCACTCCCTCACCCCGACAATGCTCACTGCCTCACCCCCGACAATGCTCACTGCCTCACCCCCGACAATGCTGACTCCCTCACCCCCGACAATGCTCACTCCCTCACCCCCGACAATGCTCACTGCCTCACCCCCGACAATGCTCACTCCCTCACCCCCTGACAATGCTCACTCCCTCACCCCCGACAATGCTCACTCCCTCACCCTGACAATGCTCACTCCCTCACCCCCGACAATGCTCACTCCCGCATCCCCGACAATGCTCACTCCCTCACCCCCGGCAACGCTCACTCCCTCACCCCGACAATGCTCCCTCCCTCACCCTGACAATGCTCACTCCCTCACCCTGACGATGCTCACTCCCTCACCCCCGGCAACGCTCACTCCCTCACACCCGACAATGCTCACTCCCTCACCCTGACAATGCTCACTCCGTCACCCCGACAATGCTCACTCCCTCACCCTGACAATGCTCACTCCCTCACCCTGACAATGCTCACTCCCTCACCCCCGGCAACGCTCACTCCCTCACACCCGACAATGCTCACTCCCTCACCCCCTGACAATGCTCACTCCCTCACCCCGACAATGCTCACTGCCTCACCCCCGACAATGCTCACTCCCTCACCCCCGACAATGCTCACTCCCTCACCCCCGGCAATGCTCACTCCCTCACCCCCGGCAATGCTCACTCCGTCACCCCCGACAATGCTCACTCCCTCACCCTGACAATGCTCACTCCCTCACCCCGACAATGCTCACTCCCTCACCCCCGACAATGCTCACTCGCTCATCCCTGGCAATGCTCACTCCCTCACCCCCGGCAATGCTCACTCGCTCACCCCTGGCAATGCTCACTGCCTCACCCCTGACAATGCTCACTCGCTCACCCCTGGCAATGCTCACTCCCTCACCCCCGACAATGCTCACTCCCTCACCCCCGACAATGCTCACTCCCTCACCCCGACAATGCTCACTCGCTCACCCCTGGCAATGCTCACTCCCTCACCCCCGACAATGCTCACTCCCTCACCCCCGACAATGCTCACTCCCTCACCCCGACATTGCTCACTCCCTCACCCCGACAATGCTCACTCCCTCACCCCCGACAATGCTCACTCCCTCACCCCCGACAATGCTCACTCCCTCACCCCCGACAATGCTCACTCCCTCACCCCGACATTGCTCACTCCCTCACCCCGACAATGCTCACTCCCTCACCCCCGACAATGCTCACTCCCTCACCCCGACAATGCTCACTCGCTCACCCCTGGCAATGCTCACTCCCTCACCCCCGACAATGCTCACTCCCTCACCCCCGACAATGCTCACTCCCTCACCCCGACATTGCTCACTCCCTCACCCCGACAATGCTCACTCCCTCACCCCCGACAATGCTCACTCCCTCACCCCGACATTGCTCACTCCCTCACCCCGACAATGCTCACTCCCTCACCCCCGACAATGCTCACTCCCTAACTCCCGACAATGCTCACTCGCTCACCCTGACAATGCTCACTCCCTCACCCCCTGACAATGCTCACTCCCTCACCCCGACATTGCTCACTCCCTCACCCCGACAATGCTCACTCCCTCACCCCCGACAATGCTCACTCCCTCACCCCGACATTGCTCACTCCCTCACCCCGACAATGCTCACTCCCTCACCCCCGACAATGCTCACTCCCTAACTCCCGACAATGCTCACTCGCTCACCCTGACAATGCTCACTCCCTCACCCCCGACAATGCTCACTCCCTCACCCCGACAATACTCACTTCCTCACCCCCAGCAATGCTCCCTCCCTCACCCCGAAAATGCTCACTCCCTCACCCCGACAATGCTCACTCCCTCACCCCCGACAATGCTCACTCCCTCACCCCGACAATGCTCACTCCCTCACCCCGACAATGCTCACTCCCTCACCCCGACAATGCTCACTCCCTCACCCCGACAATGCTCACTCCCTCACCCCCGGCAATGCTCACTCCCTCACACCCGACAATGCTCACTCCCTCACCCCGACAATGCTCACTCCCTCACCCCGACAATGCTCACTCCCTCACCCCCGACAATGCTCACTCCCTCACCCCCGGCAATGCTCACTCCCTCACCCCCGGCAATGCTCACTCCCTCACCCCCGACAATGCTCACTGCCTCACCCCGACAATGCTCACTCCCTCACCCCCGACAATGCTCACTCCCTCACCCCCGGCAATGCTCACTCCCTCACCCCCGGCAATGCTCACTCCCTCACCCCCTGACAATGCTCACTCCCTCACCCCCGACAATGCTCACTCCCTCAACCCCCGACAATGCTCACTTCCTCACCCCCGGCAATGCTCACTCCCTCACCCCCTGACAATGCTCACTCCCTCACCCCGACAATGCTCACTCCCTCACCCCGACAATGCTCACTCCCTCACCCCGACAATGCTCACTTCCTCACCCCCGGCAATACTCACTCCCTCACCCCGACAATGCTCACTCCCTCACCCCGACAATGCTCACTCCCTCACCCCGACAATGCTCACTCCCTCACCCCCGACAATGCTCACTCCCTCACCCCCGACAATGCTCACTCCCTCACCCCCGGCAATGCTCATTCCCTCACCCCCTGACAATGCTCACTTCCTCACCCCCGGCAATGCTCACTCCCTCACCCCCTGACAATGCTCACTCCCTCACCCCGACAATGCTCACTCCCTCACCCCGACAATGCTCACTCCCTCACCCCGACAATGCTCACTTCCTCACCCCCGGCAATACTCACTCCCTCACCCCGACAATTCTCACTCCCTCACCCCGACAATGCTCACTCCCTCACCCCCTGACAATGCTCACTCCCTCACCCCGACAATGCTCACTCCCTCACCCCGACAATGCTCACTCCCTCACCCCGACAATGCTCACTCCCTCACCCCGACAATGCTCACTCCCTCACCCCCGGCAATGCTCACTTCCTCACCCCCGGCAATACTCACTCCCTCACCCCGACAATGCTCACTCCTTCACCCCGACAATGCTCACTTCCTCACCCCCGGCAATACTCACTCCCTCACCCCGACAATGCTCACTCCCTCACCCCGACAATGCTCACTCCCTCACCCCGACAATGCTCACTTCCTCACCCCCGGCAATACTCACTCCCTCACCCCGACAATGCTCACTCCCTCACCCCGACAATGCTCACTCCCTCACCCCGACAATGCTCACTGCCTCACCCCCGACAATGCTCACTCCCTCACCCCCCGACAATGCTCACTCCCTCACCCCCCGACAATACTCACTCCCTCACCCCGACAATGCTCACTCCCTCACCCCGACAATGCTCACTCCCTCACCCCCCGACAATGCTCACTCCCTCACCCCCCGACAATACTCACTCCCTCACCCCGACAATGCTTACTCCCTCACCCCGACAATGCTCACTGCCTCACCCCCGACAATGCTCACTGCCTCACCCCCGACAATGCTGACTCCCTCACCCCCGACAATGCTCACTCCCTCACCCCCGACAATGCTCACTGCCTCACCCCCGACAATGCTCACTCCCTCACCCCCTGACAATGCTCACTCCCTCACCCCCGACAATGCTCACTCCCTCACCCTGACAATGCTCACTCCCTCACCCCCGACAATGCTCACTCCCGCATCCCCGACAATGCTCACTCCCTCACCCCCGGCAACGCTCACTCCCTCACCCCGACAATGCTCCCTCCCTCACCCTGACAATGCTCACTCCCTCACCCTGACAATGCTCACTCCCTCACCCCCGGCAACGCTCACTCCCTCACACCCGACAATGCTCACTCCCTCACCCTGACAATGCTCACTCCGTCACCCCGACAATGCTCACTCCCTCACCCTGACAATGCTCACTCCCTCACCCTGACAATGCTCACTCCCTCACCCCCGGCAACGCTCACTCCCTCACACCCGACAATGCTCACTCCCTCACCCTGACAATGCTCACTCCCTCACCCCCGACAATGCTCACTCCCTCATCCTGACAATGCTCACTGCCTCACCCCCGACAATGCTCACTCCCTCACCCCCGACAACGCTCACTCCCTCACCCCGACAATGCTCACTCCCTCACCCTGACAATGCTCACTCCCTCACACCCGACAATGCTCACTCCCTCACCCTGACAATGCTCACTCCGTCACCCCGACAATGCTCACTCCCTCACCCCGACAATGCCCACTCCCTCACCCCGACAATACTCACTCCCTCACCCTGACAATGCTCACTCCCTCACCCCGACAATGCTCACTCCCTCACCCCGACAATGCCCACTCCCTCACCCCGACAATGCTCACTCCCTCACCCCCGACAATGCTCACTCCCTCACCCCCGACAATGCTCACTCCCTCACCCCTGACAATGCTCACTCCCTGATCCCCGGCAATGCTCACTCCCTAACCCCCGACAATGCTCACTCCCTCACCCCCGACAATGCTCACTCCCTCACCCCCGACAATGCTCACTTCCTCACCCCCGGCAATACTCACTCCCTCACCCCGACAATGCTCACTCCCTCACCCCGACAATGCTCACTCCCTCACCCCGACAATGCTCACTGCCTCACCCCCGACAATGCTCACTCCCTCACCCCCCGACAATGCTCACTCCCTCACCCCCCGACAATACTCACTCCCTCACCCCGACAATGCTCACTCCCTCACCCCGACAATGCTCACTCCCTCACCCCCCGACAATGCTCACTCCCTCACCCCCCGACAATGCTCACTCCCTCACCCCGACAATGCTCACTCCCTCACCCCGACAATGCTCACTGCCTCACCCCCGACAATGCTCACTGCCTCACCCCCGACAATGCTGACTCCCTCACCCCCGACAATGCTCACTCCCTCACCCCCGACAATGCTCACTGCCTCACCCCCGACAATGCTCACTCCCTCACCCCCTGACAATGCTCACTCCCTCACCCCCGACAATGCTCACTCCCTCACCCTGACAATGCTCACTCCCTCACCCCCGACAATGCTCACTCCCGCATCCCCGACAATGCTCACTCCCTCACCCCCGGCAACGCTCACTCCCTCACCCCGACAATGCTCCCTCCCTCACCCTGACAATGCTCACTCCCTCACCCTGACAATGCTCACTCCCTCACCCCCGGCAACGCTCACTCCCTCACACCCGACAATGCTCACTCCCTCACCCTGACAATGCTCACTCCGTCACCCCGACAATGCTCACTCCCTCACCCTGACAATGCTCACTCCCTCACCCTGACAATGCTCACTCCCTCACCCCCGGCAACGCTCACTCCCTCACACCCGACAATGCTCACTCCCTCACCCTGACAATGCTCACTCCCTCACCCCCGACAATGCTCACTCCCTCATCCTGACAATGCTCACTGCCTCACCCCCGACAATGCTCACTCCCTCACCCCCGACAACGCTCACTCCCTCACCCCGACAATGCTCACTCCCTCACCCTGACAATGCTCACTCCCTCACACCCGACAATGCTCACTCCCTCACCCTGACAATGCTCACTCCGTCACCCCGACAATGCTCACTCCCTCACCCCGACAATGCCCACTCCCTCACCCCGACAATACTCACTCCCTCACCCTGACAATGCTCACTCCCTCACCCCGACAATGCTCACTCCCTCACCCCGACAATGCCCACTCCCTCACCCCGACAATGCTCACTCCCTCACCCCCGACAATGCTCACTCCCTCACCCCCGACAATGCTCACTCCCTCACCCCTGACAATGCTCACTCCCTGATCCCCGGCAATGCTCACTCCCTAACCCCCGACAATGCTCACTCCCTCACCCCCGACAATGCTCACTCCCTCACCCCTGACAATGCTCACTCCCTGATCCCCGGCAATGCTCACTCCCTCACCCCCGGCAATGTTCACTCCCTCACCCCGACAATGCTCACTCCCTCACCCCGACAATGCTCACTCCCTCACCCCCGACAATGCTCACTCCCTCACCCCGACAATGCGCACTCCCTCACCCTGACAACGCTCACTCCCTCACCCCCGACAATGCTCACTCCCTCACCCCCGACAATGCTCACTCCCTCACCTCCGACAATGCTCACTCCCTCACCCCCGGCAACGCTCACTCCCTCACCCCCGGCAACGCTCACTCCCTCACCCCCGGCAGTGCTCACTCCCTCACCCCGGCAGTGCTCACTCCCTCACCCCTGGCAATACTCACTCCCTCACCCTGACAATGCTCACTCCCTCACCCCGACAATGCTCACTCCCTCACCCCCGACAATGTTCACTCCCTCACCCCCGGCAACGCTCACTCCCTCACCCCGACAATGCTCACTCCCTCACCCCCGACAATGTTCACTCCCTCACCACCGACAATGCTCACACCCTCACCCCCGGCAACGCTCACACCCTCACCCCCGACAATGCTCACTCCCTCAACCCCGGCAACGCTCACTCCCTCACCCCCGGCAACGCTCACTCCATCACCCCCGGCAGTGCTCACTCCCTCACCCCGGCAGTGCTCACTCCCTCACCCCTGGCAATACTCACTCCCTCACCCTGACAATGCTCACTCCCTCACCCCGACAATGCTCACTCCCTCACCCCCGACAATGTTCACTCCCTCACCCCCGGCAACGCTCACTCCCTCACCCCGACAATGCTCACTCCCTCACCCCCGACAATGCTCACTCCCTCACCCCCGACAACGCTCACTCCCTCACCCCCGACAATGCTCACTCCCTCACCCCCGACAATGCTCACTCCCTCACCCCCGACAATGCTCACTCCCTCACCCCCGACAATGCTCACTCCCTCACCCCCGGCAACGCTCACTCCCTCACCCCCGGCAACGCACACTCCCTCACCCCTGGCAGTGCTCACTCCCTCACCCCGGCAGTGCTCACTCCCTCACCCCTGGCAATACTCACTCCCTCACCCTGACAATGCTCACTCACTCACCCCGACAATGCTCACTCCCTCACCCCCCACAATGTTCACTCCCTCACCCCCGGCAACGCTCACTCCCTCACCCCGACAATGCTCACTCCCTCACCCCCGACAATGTTCACTCCCTCACCCCCGACAATGCTCACACCCTCACCCACGGCAATGCTCACTCCCTCACCCCCGACAACGCTCACTCCCTCACCCCCGACAATGCTCACTGCATCACTCCTGGCAATGCTCACTCCCTGATCCCCGGCAATGCTCACTCCCTCACCCCCGGCAATGCTCACTCCCTCAGCCCGACAATGCTCACTCCCTCACCCCCGACAATGCTCACTCCGTCACACTCGACAGTGCTCACTCCCTCACCCCCGACAATGCTCACTTCCTCACCCCTGACAATACTCACTCCCTCACCCCCGGCAATGCTCACTCCCTCACCCCCGGCAATGCTCACTCCCTCAGCCCGACAACGCTCACTCCCTCACACCCGACAATGCTCACTCCCTCACCCCCGACAATGCTCACTCCGTCACACTCGACAATGCTCACTCCCTGATCCCCGACAATGCTCACTCCCTGATCCCCGACAATGCTCACTCGCTTACCCCTGGCAATGCTCACTCCCTCACCCCGACAATGCCCACTCCCTCACCCAGACAATGCTCACTCCCTCACCCCGACAATGCTCACTGCATCACTCCTGGCAATACTCACTGCCTCACCCCCGACAATGCTCACTCCCTCACCACGACAATGCTCACTCCCTCACCCCCGGCAATGCTCACTCCCTCACCCCCAACAATGATCACTCCCTCACCCCCGACAATGCTCACTCCTTCACCCTGACAATGCTCACTCCCTCATCCCCGACAATGCTCACTCCCTCACCCCCGGCAATGCTCACTCCCTCACCCCCGACAATGCTCACTCCCTCACCCCCGACAATGTTCACTCCCTCACCCCTGACAATGCTCACTCCCTCACCGCCGACAATGCTCACTCTCTCACCCCCTGACAATGCTCACTCCCTCACACTGGTGAAAGCTCACTGCCTCAACCCGGCAATGCTCACTCCCTCATCCCCGACAATTCTCACTCCCTCACACCTGACAATGCTCACTCCCTCACCCCCGACAATGCTCACTCCCTCACCCCCGACAATGCTCACTCCCTCACCCCCTGCAATGCTCACTCCCTCACACCCGGCAATGCTCACTCCCTCACCCGGACAATGTTCACTCCCTCACCCCGTGCAATGCTCACTCCGTCACCCCTGACAATGCTCACTCGCTCACCCCTGGCAATGCTCACTGCCTCACCCCTGACAATACACACTCCCTCACCCCCGACAATGCTCACACCCTCACCCCGAAAATGCTCACTCCCTCACCCCGACAATGCTCACTGTCTCACCCCGGGCAATACTCACTTCCTCACCCCCAGCAATGCTCACTCCCTCACCCCGAAAATGCTCACTGCCTCACCCCCGACAATGCTCACTCCCTCACCACGACAATGCTCACTCCCTCACCACGACAATGCTCACTCCCTCACCCCGACAATGCTCACTGCCTCACCCCCGACAATGCTCACTCCCTCACCCCGACACTGCTCACTCACTCACCCCCGACAATGCTCACTCCCTCATCCCCGACAATGCTCACTCCCTCACCCCCGACAACGCTCACTCCCTCACCCCGACAATGCTCACTCCCTCACCCCCGGCAATGCTCACTCCCTCACCCCCGGCAATGCTCACTACCTCAGCCCGACAATGCTCACTCCCTCACCCCCGACAATGCTCACTCCGTCACACTCGACAATGCTCACTCCCTGATCCCCGACAATGCTCACTCGCTCACCCCTGGCAATGCTCACTCCCTCACCCCGACAATGCCCACTCCCTCACCCCGACAATGCTCACTCCCTCACCCCGACAATGCTCACTGCATCACTCCTGGCAATACTCACTCCCTCACCCCCGGCAATGCTCACTCCCTCACCCCGACAATGCTCACTGCCTCACCCAGACAATGCTCACTCCCTCACCCCGACACTGCTCACTCCCTCACCCCCGACAATGCTCACTCCCTCATCCCCGACAATGCTCACTCCCTCACCCCCGACAATGCTCACTCCCTCACCCCGACAATGCTCACTCCCTCACCCCCGACAATGCTCACTTCCTCACCCCTGACAATACTCACTCCCTCACCCCCGGCAATGCTCACTCCCTCACCCCCGGCAATGCTCACTCCCTCAGCCTGACAATGCTCACTCCCTCACCCCCGACAATGCTCACTCCGTCACACTCGACAGTGCTCACTCCCTGATCCCCGACAATGCTCACTCGCTCACCCCTGGCAATGCTCACTCCCTCACCCAGACAATGCCCACTCCCTCACCCAGACAATGCTCACTCCCTCACCCCGACAATGCTCACTGCATCACTCCTGGCAATACTCACTGCCTCACCCCCGACAATGCTCACTCCCTCACCACGACAATGCTCACTCCCTCACCCCCGGCAATGCTCACTCCCTCACCCCCAACAATGATCACTCCCTCACCCCCGACAATGCTCACTCCTTCACCCTGACAATGCTCACTCCCTCATCCCCGACAATGCTCACTCCCTCACACCCGACAATGCTGACACCCTCACCTCTGACAATACTCACTCCCTCACCCCCGACAATGTTCACTCCCTCACCCCCGACAATGTTCACTCCCTCACCCCCGACAATGCTCACTCCCTCACACTGGTGAAAGCTCACTGCCTCACCCCCGGCAATGCTCACTCCCTCATCCCCGACAATTCTCACTCCCTCACACCTGACAATGCTCATTCCGTCACCCCCGACAATGCTCACTCCCTCATCCCGACAATGCTCACTCCCTCACCCCCGATAATGCTGACTCCCTCACCACCGACAATGCTCACTCCCTCACCCCCGGCAATGCTCACTCCCTCACCCCCGGCAATGCTCACTCCCTCACCCGGACAATGTTCACTCCCTCACCCCGTGCAATGCTCACTCCCTCACCCCCGACAACGCTCACTCCGTCACGTCCGACAATGCTCACTCCCTCACCCCGACAATGCTCACTCCCTCACCCCTTGACATTGCTCACTCCCTCACCCCCGGCAATGCTCACTCCCTGACCCCCGACAATGCTCACTCCCTCATCCCGACAATGCTCACTCCCTCATCCCCGGCAAAGCTCACTCCCTCACCCCCGGCAATGCTCACTCCCTCACCCCCTGACAATGCTCACCCGCTCACCCCTGGCAATGCTCACTCCCTCACCCCCGGCAATGCTCACTGCCTCAACCCCGGCAATGCTCACTCCCTCACCCCCGACAATGCTCACTCCCTCATCCCCGACAATGCTCACTCCCTCACCCCCGACAATGCTCACTCGCTCACCCCTGGCAATGCTCACTCCCTCACCCCGACAATGCTCACTCCCTCACCCCCGACAATGCTCACTCCCTCACCCCCGACAATGCTCACTCCCTCATCCCCGACAATGCTCACCCGCTCACCCCTGGCAATGCTCACTGCCTCACCCCCGACAATGCTCACTCCCTCACCCCCGACAATGCTCACTCCCTCATCCCCGACAATGCTCACCCGCTCACCCCCGACAATGCTCACTCCCTCACCCCGACAATGCTCACTCCCTCACCCCGACAATGCTCACTCCCTCACCCCCGACAATTCTCACTCCCTCACCCCCGACAATGCTCACTCCCTCACACCTGACAATACTCACTCCCTCATCCCGACAATGCTCACTTCCTCACCCCTGACAATGCTCACTTCCTCACCCCCGGCAATGCTCACTGCCTCACCCCCGACAATGCTCACTCCCTCACCACGACAATGCTCACTCCCTCACCCTGACAATGCTCACTGCCTCACCCCTGGCAATACTCACTCCCTCACCCCCGGCAATGCTCACTCCCTCACCCCTGACAATGCTCACTCCCTCAACCCCGGCAATGCTCACTCCCTCACCCCCGACAATGTTCACTCCCTCACCCCTGACAATGCTCACTCCCTCACCCCCGACAATGCTCAATCCCTCACCCCTGACAATGCTCAGTCCCTCAACCACGGCAATGCTCACTCCCTCACCACTGACAATACTCACTCCCTCACCCCCGACAATGCTCACTCCCTCACCCCTGACAATGCTCACTCCCTCACCCCGACATTGCTCACTCCCTCACCCCCGACAATGCTCACTCCCTCACCCCGACAATGCTCACTCCCTCACACTGGTCAAAGCTCACTTCCTCACCCTGACAATGCTCACTCCCTCACCCCCGTCAATGCTCACTCCCTCACCTCTGACAATACTCACTCCCTCACCCCCGACAATGTTCACTCCCTCATCCCCGACAATGCTCACTCCCTCATCCCCGACAATGCTCACTCCCTCACCCCGACAATGCTCACTCCCTCACACTGGTCAAAGCTCACTGCCTCACCCCCGGCAAAGCTCACTCCCTCATCCCCGACAATGCTCACTTCCTCACCCCTGACAATACTCACTCACTCACCCCCGACAATGCTCACTCCCTCACACCTGACAATGCTCACTCCCTCACCCCGACAATGGTCACTCCCTCACCCCCGACAATGCTCACTCCCTCACCCCCGAAAATGCTCACTCCCTCACCCCCGACAATGCTCACTCCCTCACCCCCGACAATGCTCACTGCCTCACCCCCGACAATGCTCACTCCCTCACCCCGACAATGCTCACTCCCTCACCTCTGACAATGCTCACTCCCTCACCCCGACATTGCTCACTGCCTCACCCCCGACAATGCTCTCTCCCTCACCCCGACAATGCTCACTCCCTCACCCTGACAATGCTCACTCCCCCACCCCCGACATTGCTCACTCCCTCACCCTGACAATGCTCACTCCGTCACCCCGACAATGCTCACTGCCTCACCCCTGTCAATACTAACTCCCTCACCCCCGGCAATGCTCACTCCCTCACCCCCGACAATGCTCACTCCCTCACCCCCGACAATGCTCACTCCCTCACCCCCGACAATGCTCACTGCCTCACCCCGAAAATGCTCACTCCCTCCCCCCGACAATGCTCACTGCCTCACCCCCGACAATGCTCACTCCCTCACCCCCGACAATGCTCACTTCCTCACCCCTGACAATACTCACTCCCTCACCCACGGCAATGCTCACTCCCTCACACCGGACAATGCTCACTCCCTCACCCCCGACAATGCTCACTCCCAAACTCCCGACAATGCTCACTCCCTCACCCCGACAATGCTCACTCCCTCACCCCGACAATGCTCACTCCCTCACCCCCTGACAATGCTCACTCCCTCACCCCGACAATGCTCACTCCCTCACCCCGACAATGCTCACTCCCTCACCCCGACAATGCTCACTCCCTCACCCCGACAATGCTCACTCCCTCACCCCCGGCAATGCTCACTTCCTCACCCCCGGCAATACTCACTCCCTCACCCCGACAATGCTCACTCCTTCACCCCGACAATGCTCACTTCCTCACCCCCGGCAATACTCACTCCCTCACCCCGACAATGCTCACTCCCTCACCCCGACAATGCTCACTCCCTCACCCCGACAATGCTCACTCCCTCACCCCCGACAATGCTCACTCCCTCACCCCCGACAATGCTCACTCCCTCACCCCCGGCAATGCTCACTCCCTCACCCCCTGACAATGCTCACTTCCTCACCCCCGGCAATGCTCACTCCCTCACCCCCTGACAATGCTCACTCCCTCACCCCGACAATGCTCACTCCCTCACCCCGACAATGCTCACTCCCTCACCCCGACAATGCTCACTTCCTCACCCCCGGCAATACTCACTCCCTCACCCCGACAATGCTCACTCCCTCACCCCGACAATGCTCACTCCCTCACCCCGACAATGCTCACTGCCTCACCCCCGACAATGCTCACTCCCTCACCCCCCGACAATGCTCACTCCCTCACCCCCCGACAATACTCACTCCCTCACCCCGACAATGCTCACTCCCTCACCCCGACAATGCTCACTCCCTCACCCCCCGACAATGCTCACTCCCTCACCCCCCGACAATACTCACTCCCTCACCCCGACAATGCTCACTCCCTCACCCCGACAATGCTCACTGCCTCACCCCCGACAATGCTCACTGCCTCACCCCCGACAATGCTGACTCCCTCACCCCCGACAATGCTCACTCCCTCACCCCCGACAATGCTCACTGCCTCACCCCCGACAATGCTCACTCCCTCACCCCCTGACAATGCTCACTCCCTCACCCCCGACAATGCTCACTCCCTCACCCTGACAATGCTCACTCCCTCACCCCCGACAATGCTCACTCCCGCATCCCCGACAATGCTCACTCCCTCACCCCCGGCAACGCTCACTCCCTCACCCCGACAATGCTCCCTCCCTCACCCTGACAATGCTCACTCCCTCACCCTGACAATGCTCACTCCCTCACCCCCGGCAACGCTCACTCCCTCACACCCGACAATGCTCACTCCCTCACCCTGACAATGCTCACTCCGTCACCCCGACAATGCTCACTCCCTCACCCTGACAATGCTCACTCCCTCACCCTGACAATGCTCACTCCCTCACCCCCGGCAACGCTCACTCCCTCACACCCGACAATGCTCACTCCCTCACCCTGACAATGCTCACTCCCTCACCCCCGACAATGCTCACTCCCTCATCCTGACAATGCTCACTGCCTCACCCCCGACAATGCTCACTCCCTCACCCCCGACAACGCTCACTCCCTCACCCCGACAATGCTCACTCCCTCACCCTGACAATGCTCACTCCCTCACACCCGACAATGCTCACTCCCTCACCCTGACAATGCTCACTCCGTCACCCCGACAATGCTCACTCCCTCACCCCGACAATGCCCACTCCCTCACCCCGACAATACTCACTCCCTCACCCTGACAATGCTCACTCCCTCACCCCGACAATGCTCACTCCCTCACCCCGACAATGCCCACTCCCTCACCCCGACAATGCTCACTCCCTCACCCCCGACAATGCTCACTCCCTCACCCCCGACAATGCTCACTCCCTCACCCCTGACAATGCTCACTCCCTGATCCCCGGCAATGCTCACTCCCTAACCCCCGACAATGCTCACTCCCTCACCCCCGACAATGCTCACTCCCTCACCCCCGACAATGCTCACTTCCTCACCCCCGGCAATACTCACTCCCTCACCCCGACAATGCTCACTCCCTCACCCCGACAATGCTCACTCCATCACCCCGACAATGCTCACTGCCTCACCCCCGACAATGCTCACTCCCTCACCCCCCGACAATGCTCACTCCCTCACCCCCCGACAATACTCACTCCCTCACCCCGACAATGCTCACTCCCTCACCCCGACAATGCTCACTCCCTCACCCCCCGACAATGCTCACTCCCTCACCCCCCGACAATACTCACTCCCTCACCCCGACAATGCTCACTCCCTCACCCCGACAATGCTCACTGCCTCACCCCCGACAATGCTCACTGCCTCACCCCCGACAATGCTGACTCCCTCACCCCCGACAATGCTCACTCCCTCAACCCCGACAATGCTCACTGCCTCACCCCCGACAATGCTCACTCCCTCACCCCCTGACAATGCTCACTCCCTCACCCCCGACAATGCTCACTCCCTCACCCTGACAATGCTCACTCCCTCACCCCCGACAATGCTCACTCCCGCATCCCCGACAATGCTCACTCCCTCACCCCCGGCAACGCTCACTCCCTCACCCCGACAATGCTCCCTCCCTCACCCTGACAATGCTCACTCCCTCACCCTGACAATGCTCACTCCCTCACCCCCGGCAACGCTCACTCCCTCACACCCGACAATGCTCACTCCCTCACCCTGACAATGCTCACTCCGTCACCCCGACAATGCTCACTCCCTCACCCTGACAATGCTCACTCCCTCACCCTGACAATGCTCACTCCCTCACCCCCGGCAACGCTCACTCCCTCACACCCGACAATGCTCACTCCCTCACCCTGACAATGCTCACTCCCTCACCCCCGACAATGCTCACTCCCTCATCCTGACAATGCTCACTCCCTCACCCCCGACAATGCTCACTCCCTCACCCCCGGCAATGCTCACTCCCTCACCCCCGGCAATGCTCACTCCCTCACCCCCGACAATGCTCACTGCCTCACCCCGACAATGCTCACTCCCTCACCCCCGACAATGCTCACTCCCTCACCCCCGGCAATGCTCACTCCCTCACCCCCGGCAATGCTCACTCCCTCACCCCCTGACAATGCTCACTCCCTCACCCCCGACAATGCTCACTCCCTCACCCCCCGACAATGCTCACTTCCTCACCCCCGGCAATGCTCACTCCCTCACCCCCTGACAATGCTCACTCCCTCACCCCGACAATGCTCACTCCCTCACCCCGACAATGCTCACTCCCTCACCCCGACAATGCTCACTTCCTCACCCCCGGCAATACTCACTCCCTCACCCCGACAATGCTCACTCCCTCACCCCGACAATGCTCACTCCCTCACCCCGACAATGCTCACTCCCTCACCCCCGACAATGCTCACTCCCTCACCCCCGACAATGCTCACTCCCTCACCCCCGGCAATGCTCATTCCCTCACCCCCTGACAATGCTCACTTCCTCACCCCCGGCAATGCTCACTCCCTCACCCCCTGACAATGCTCACTCCCTCACCCCGACAATGCTCACTCCCTCACCCCGACAATGCTCACTCCCTCACCCCGACAATGCTCACTTCCTCACCCCCGGCAATACTCACTCCCTCACCCCGACAATGCTCACTCCCTCACCCCGACAATGCTCACTCCCTCACCCCCTGACAATGCTCACTCCCTCACCCCGACAATGCTCACTCCCTCACCCCGACAATGCTCACTCCCTCACCCCGACAATGCTCACTCCCTCACCCCGACAATGCTCACTCCCTCACCCCCGGCAATGCTCACTTCCTCACCCCCGGCAATACTCACTCCCTCACCCCGACAATGCTCACTCCTTCACCCCGACAATGCTCACTTCCTCACCCCCGGCAATACTCACTCCCTCACCCCGACAATGCTCACTCCCTCACCCCGACAATGCTCACTCCCTCACCCCGACAATGCTCACTCCCTCACCCCCGACAATGCTCACTCCCTCACCCCCGACAATGCTCACTCCCTCACCCCCGGCAATGCTCACTCCCTCACCCCCTGACAATGCTCACTTCCTCACCCCCGGCAATGCTCACTCCCTCACCCCCTGACAATGCTCACTCCCTCACCCCGACAATGCTCACTCCCTCACCCCGACAATGCCCACTCCCTCACCCCGACAATACTCACTCCCTCACCCTGACAATGCTCACTCCCTCACCCCGACAATGCTCACTCCCTCACCCCGACAATGCCCACTCCCTCACCCCGACAATGCTCACTCCCTCACCCCCGACAATGCTCACTCCCTCACCCCCGACAATGCTCACTCCCTCACCCCTGACAATGCTCACTCCCTGATCCCCGGCAATGCTCACTCCCTAACCCCCGACAATGCTCACTCCCTCACCCCCGACAATGCTCACTCCCTCACCCCCGACAATGCTCACTTCCTCACCCCCGGCAATACTCACTCCCTCACCCCGACAATGCTCACTCCCTCACCCCGACAATGCTCACTCCATCACCCCGACAATGCTCACTGCCTCACCCCCGACAATGCTCACTCCCTCACCCCCCGACAATGCTCACTCCCTCACCCCCCGACAATACTCACTCCCTCACCCCGACAATGCTCACTCCCTCACCCCGACAATGCTCACTCCCTCACCCCCCGACAATGCTCACTCCCTCACCCCCCGACAATACTCACTCCCTCACCCCGACAATGCTCACTCCCTCACCCCGACAATGCTCACTGCCTCACCCCCGACAATGCTCACTGCCTCACCCCCGACAATGCTGACTCCCTCACCCCCGACAATGCTCACTCCCTCAACCCCGACAATGCTCACTGCCTCACCCCCGACAATGCTCACTCCCTCACCCCCTGACAATGCTCACTCCCTCACCCCCGACAATGCTCACTCCCTCACCCTGACAATGCTCACTCCCTCACCCCCGACAATGCTCACTCCCGCATCCCCGACAATGCTCACTCCCTCACCCCCGGCAACGCTCACTCCCTCACCCCGACAATGCTCCCTCCCTCACCCTGACAATGCTCACTCCCTCACCCTGACAATGCTCACTCCCTCACCCCCGGCAACGCTCACTCCCTCACACCCGACAATGCTCACTCCCTCACCCTGACAATGCTCACTCCGTCACCCCGACAATGCTCACTCCCTCACCCTGACAATGCTCACTCCCTCACCCTGACAATGCTCACTCCCTCACCCCCGGCAACGCTCACTCCCTCACACCCGACAATGCTCACTCCCTCACCCTGACAATGCTCACTCCCTCACCCCCGACAATGCTCACTCCCTCATCCTGACAATGCTCACTCCCTCACCCCCGACAATGCTCACTCCCTCACCCCCGGCAATGCTCACTCCCTCACCCCCGGCAATGCTCACTCCCTCACCCCCGACAATGCTCACTGCCTCACCCCGACAATGCTCACTCCCTCACCCCCGACAATGCTCACTCCCTCACCCCCGGCAATGCTCACTCCCTCACCCCCGGCAATGCTCACTCCCTCACCCCCTGACAATGCTCACTCCCTCACCCCCGACAATGCTCACTCCCTCACCCCCCGACAATGCTCACTTCCTCACCCCCGGCAATGCTCACTCCCTCACCCCCTGACAATGCTCACTCCCTCACCCCGACAATGCTCACTCCCTCACCCCGACAATGCTCACTCCCTCACCCCGACAATGCTCACTTCCTCACCCCCGGCAATACTCACTCCCTCACCCCGACAATGCTCACTCCCTCACCCCGACAATGCTCACTCCCTCACCCCGACAATGCTCACTCCCTCACCCCCGACAATGCTCACTCCCTCACCCCCGACAATGCTCACTCCCTCACCCCCGGCAATGCTCATTCCCTCACCCCTGACAATGCTCACTTCCTCACCCCCGGCAATGCTCACTCCCTCACCCCCTGACAATGCTCACTCCCTCACCCCGACAATGCTCACTCCCTCACCCCGACAATGCTCACTCCCTCACCCCGACAATGCTCACTTCCTCACCCCCGGCAATACTCACTCCCTCACCCCGACAATGCTCACTCCCTCACCCCGACAATGCTCACTCCCTCACCCCCTGACAATGCTCACTCCCTCACCCCGACAATGCTCACTCCCTCACCCCGACAATGCTCACTCCCTCACCCCGACAATGCTCACTCCCTCACCCCGACAATGCTCACTCCCTCACCCCCGGCAATGCTCACTTCCTCACCCCCGGCAATACTCACTCCCTCACCCCGACAATGCTCACTCCTTCACCCCGACAATGCTCACTTCCTCACCCCCGGCAATACTCACTCCCTCACCCCGACAATGCTCACTCCCTCACCCCGACAATGCTCACTCCCTCACCCCGACAATGCTCACTCCCTCACCCCCGACAATGCTCACTCCCTCACCCCCGACAATGCTCACTCCCTCACCCCCGGCAATGCTCACTCCCTCACCCCCTGACAATGCTCACTTCCTCACCCCCGGCAATGCTCACTCCCTCACCCCCTGACAATGCTCACTCCCTCACCCCGACAATGCTCACTCCCTCACCCCGACAATGCTCATTCCCTCACCCCGACAATGCTCACTTCCTCACCCCCGGCAATACTCACTCCCTCACCCCGACAATGCTCACTCCCTCACCCCGACAATGCTCACTCCCTCACCCCGACAATGCTCACTGCCTCACCCCCGACAATGCTCACTCCCTCACCCCCCGACAATGCTCACTCCCTCACCCCCCGACAATACTCACTCCCTCACCCCGACAATGCTCACTCCCTCACCCCGACAATGCTCACTCCCTCACCCCCCGACAATGCTCACTCCCTCACCCCCCGACAATACTCACTCCCTCACCCCGACAATGCTCACTCCCTCACCCCGACAATGCTCACTGCCTCACCCCCGACAATGCTCACTGCCTCACCCCCGACAATGCTGACTCCCTCACCCCCGACAATGCTCACTCCCTCACCCCCGACAATGCTCACTGCCTCACCCCCGACAATGCTCACTCCCTCACCCCCTGACAATGCTCACTCCCTCACCCCCGACAATGCTCACTCCCTCACCCTGACAATGCTCACTCCCTCACCCCCGACAATGCTCACTCCCGCATCCCCGACAATGCTCACTCCCTCACCCCCGGCAACGCTCACTCCCTCACCCCGACAATGCTCCCTCCCTCACCCTGACAATGCTCACTCCCTCACCCTGACGATGCTCACTCCCTCACCCCCGGCAACGCTCACTCCCTCACACCCGACAATGCTCACTCCCTCACCCTGACAATGCTCACTCCGTCACCCCGACAATGCTCACTCCCTCACCCTGACAATGCTCACTCCCTCACCCTGACAATGCTCACTCCCTCACCCCCGGCAACGCTCACTCCCTCACACCCGACAATGCTCACTCCCTCACCCCCTGACAATGCTCACTCCCTCACCCCGACAATGCTCACTGCCTCACCCCCGACAATGCTCACTCCCTCACCCCCGACAATGCTCACTCCCTCACCCCCGGCAATGCTCACTCCCTCACCCCCGGCAATGCTCACTCCGTCACCCCCGACAATGCTCACTCCCTCACCCTGACAATGCTCACTCCCTCACCCCGACAATGCTCACTCCCTCACCCCCGACAATGCTCACTCGCTCATCCCTGGCAATGCTCACTCCCTCACCCCCGGCAATGCTCACTCGCTCACCCCTGGCAATGCTCACTGCCTCACCCCTGACAATGCTCACTCGCTCACCCCTGGCAATGCTCACTCCCTCACCCCCGACAATGCTCACTCCCTCACCCCCGACAATGCTCACTCCCTCACCCCGACAATGCTCACTCGCTCACCCCTGGCAATGCTCACTCCCTCACCCCCGACAATGCTCACTCCCTCACCCCCGACAATGCTCACTCCCTCACCCCGACATTGCTCACTCCCTCACCCCGACAATGCTCACTCCCTCACCCCCGACAATGCTCACTCCCTCACCCCCGACAATGCTCACTCCCTCACCCCCGACAATGCTCACTCCCTCACCCCGACATTGCTCACTCCCTCACCCCGACAATGCTCACTCCCTCACCCCCGACAATGCTCACTCCCTCACCCCGACAATGCTCACTCGCTCACCCCTGGCAATGCTCACTCCCTCACCCCCGACAATGCTCACTCCCTCACCCCCGACAATGCTCACTCCCTCACCCCGACATTGCTCACTCCCTCACCCCGACAATGCTCACTCCCTCACCCCCGACAATGCTCACTCCCTCACCCCGACATTGCTCACTCCCTCACCCCGACAATGCTCACTCCCTCACCCCCGACAATGCTCACTCCCTAACTCCCGACAATGCTCACTCGCTCACCCTGACAATGCTCACTCCCTCACCCCCTGACAATGCTCACTCCCTCACCCCGACATTGCTCACTCCCTCACCCCGACAATGCTCACTCCCTCACCCCCGACAATGCTCACTCCCTCACCCCGACATTGCTCACTCCCTCACCCCGACAATGCTCACTCCCTCACCCCCGACAATGCTCACTCCCTAACTCCCGACAATGCTCACTCGCTCACCCTGACAATGCTCACTCCCTCACCCCCGACAATGCTCACTCCCTCACCCCGACAATACTCACTTCCTCACCCCCAGCAATGCTCCCTCCCTCACCCCGAAAATGCTCACTCCCTCACCCCGACAATGCTCACTCCCTCACCCCCGACAATGCTCACTCCCTCACCCCGACAATGCTCACTCCCTCACCCCGACAATGCTCACTCCCTCACCCCGACAATGCTCACTCCCTCACCCCGACAATGCTCACTCCCTCACCCCCGGCAATGCTCACTCCCTCACACCCGACAATGCTCACTCCCTCACCCCGACAATGCTCACTCCCTCACCCCGACAATGCTCACTCCCTCACCCCCGACAATGCTCACTCCCTCACCCCCGGCAATGCTCACTCCCTCACCCCCGGCAATGCTCACTCCCTCACCCCCGACAATGCTCACTGCCTCACCCCGACAATGCTCACTCCCTCACCCCCGACAATGCTCACTCCCTCACCCCCGGCAATGCTCACTCCCTCACCCCCGGCAATGCTCACTCCCTCACCCCCTGACAATGCTCACTCCCTCACCCCCGACAATGCTCACTCCCTCAACCCCCGACAATGCTCACTTCCTCACCCCCGGCAATGCTCACTCCCTCACCCCCTGACAATGCTCACTCCCTCACCCCGACAATGCTCACTCCCTCACCCCGACAATGCTCACTCCCTCACCCCGACAATGCTCACTTCCTCACCCCCGGCAATACTCACTCCCTCACCCCGACAATGCTCACTCCCTCACCCCGACAATGCTCACTCCCTCACCCCGACAATGCTCACTCCCTCACCCCCGACAATGCTCACTCCCTCACCCCCGACAATGCTCACTCCCTCACCCCCGGCAATGCTCATTCCCTCACCCCCTGACAATGCTCACTTCCTCACCCCCGGCAATGCTCACTCCCTCACCCCCTGACAATGCTCACTCCCTCACCCCGACAATGCTCACTCCCTCACCCCGACAATGCTCACTCCCTCACCCCGACAATGCTCACTTCCTCACCCCCGGCAATACTCACTCCCTCACCCCGACAATTCTCACTCCCTCACCCCGACAATGCTCACTCCCTCACCCCCTGACAATGCTCACTCCCTCACCCCGACAATGCTCACTCCCTCACCCCGACAATGCTCACTCCCTCACCCCGACAATGCTCACTCCCTCACCCCGACAATGCTCACTCCCTCACCCCCGGCAATGCTCACTTCCTCACCCCCGGCAATACTCACTCCCTCACCCCGACAATGCTCACTCCTTCACCCCGACAATGCTCACTTCCTCACCCCCGGCAATACTCACTCCCTCACCCCGACAATGCTCACTCCCTCACCCCGACAATGCTCACTCCCTCACCCCGACAATGCTCACTTCCTCACCCCCGGCAATACTCACTCCCTCACCCCGACAATGCTCACTCCCTCACCCCGACAATGCTCACTCCCTCACCCCGACAATGCTCACTGCCTCACCCCCGACAATGCTCACTCCCTCACCCCCCGACAATGCTCACTCCCTCACCCCCCGACAATACTCACTCCCTCACCCCGACAATGCTCACTCCCTCACCCCGACAATGCTCACTCCCTCACCCCCCGACAATGCTCACTCCCTCACCCCCCGACAATACTCACTCCCTCACCCCGACAATGCTTACTCCCTCACCCCGACAATGCTCACTGCCTCACCCCCGACAATGCTCACTGCCTCACCCCCGACAATGCTGACTCCCTCACCCCCGACAATGCTCACTCCCTCACCCCCGACAATGCTCACTGCCTCACCCCCGACAATGCTCACTCCCTCACCCCCTGACAATGCTCACTCCCTCACCCCCGACAATGCTCACTCCCTCACCCTGACAATGCTCACTCCCTCACCCCCGACAATGCTCACTCCCGCATCCCCGACAATGCTCACTCCCTCACCCCCGGCAACGCTCACTCCCTCACCCCGACAATGCTCCCTCCCTCACCCTGACAATGCTCACTCCCTCACCCTGACAATGCTCACTCCCTCACCCCCGGCAACGCTCACTCCCTCACACCCGACAATGCTCACTCCCTCACCCTGACAATGCTCACTCCGTCACCCCGACAATGCTCACTCCCTCACCCTGACAATGCTCACTCCCTCACCCTGACAATGCTCACTCCCTCACCCCCGGCAACGCTCACTCCCTCACACCCGACAATGCTCACTCCCTCACCCTGACAATGCTCACTCCCTCACCCCCGACAATGCTCACTCCCTCATCCTGACAATGCTCACTGCCTCACCCCCGACAATGCTCACTCCCTCACCCCCGACAACGCTCACTCCCTCACCCCGACAATGCTCACTCCCTCACCCTGACAATGCTCACTCCCTCACACCCGACAATGCTCACTCCCTCACCCTGACAATGCTCACTCCGTCACCCCGACAATGCTCACTCCCTCACCCCGACAATGCCCACTCCCTCACCCCGACAATACTCACTCCCTCACCCTGACAATGCTCACTCCCTCACCCCGACAATGCTCACTCCCTCACCCCGACAATGCCCACTCCCTCACCCCGACAATGCTCACTCCCTCACCCCCGACAATGCTCACTCCCTCACCCCCGACAATGCTCACTCCCTCACCCCTGACAATGCTCACTCCCTGATCCCCGGCAATGCTCACTCCCTAACCCCCGACAATGCTCACTCCCTCACCCCCGACAATGCTCACTCCCTCACCCCCGACAATGCTCACTTCCTCACCCCCGGCAATACTCACTCCCTCACCCCGACAATGCTCACTCCCTCACCCCGACAATGCTCACTCCCTCACCCCGACAATGCTCACTGCCTCACCCCCGACAATGCTCACTCCCTCACCCCCCGACAATGCTCACTCCCTCACCCCCCGACAATACTCACTCCCTCACCCCGACAATGCTCACTCCCTCACCCCGACAATGCTCACTCCCTCACCCCCCGACAATGCTCACTCCCTCACCCCCCGACAATGCTCACTCCCTCACCCCGACAATGCTCACTCCCTCACCCCGACAATGCTCACTGCCTCACCCCCGACAATGCTCACTGCCTCACCCCCGACAATGCTGACTCCCTCACCCCCGACAATGCTCACTCCCTCACCCCCGACAATGCTCACTGCCTCACCCCCGACAATGCTCACTCCCTCACCCCCTGACAATGCTCACTCCCTCACCCCCGACAATGCTCACTCCCTCACCCTGACAATGCTCACTCCCTCACCCCCGACAATGCTCACTCCCGCATCCCCGACAATGCTCACTCCCTCACCCCCGGCAACGCTCACTCCCTCACCCCGACAATGCTCCCTCCCTCACCCTGACAATGCTCACTCCCTCACCCTGACAATGCTCACTCCCTCACCCCCGGCAACGCTCACTCCCTCACACCCGACAATGCTCACTCCCTCACCCTGACAATGCTCACTCCGTCACCCCGACAATGCTCACTCCCTCACCCTGACAATGCTCACTCCCTCACCCTGACAATGCTCACTCCCTCACCCCCGGCAACGCTCACTCCCTCACACCCGACAATGCTCACTCCCTCACCCTGACAATGCTCACTCCCTCACCCCCGACAATGCTCACTCCCTCATCCTGACAATGCTCACTGCCTCACCCCCGACAATGCTCACTCCCTCACCCCCGACAACGCTCACTCCCTCACCCCGACAATGCTCACTCCCTCACCCTGACAATGCTCACTCCCTCACACCCGACAATGCTCACTCCCTCACCCTGACAATGCTCACTCCGTCACCCCGACAATGCTCACTCCCTCACCCCGACAATGCCCACTCCCTCACCCCGACAATACTCACTCCCTCACCCTGACAATGCTCACTCCCTCACCCCGACAATGCTCACTCCCTCACCCCGACAATGCCCACTCCCTCACCCCGACAATGCTCACTCCCTCACCCCCGACAATGCTCACTCCCTCACCCCCGACAATGCTCACTCCCTCACCCCTGACAATGCTCACTCCCTGATCCCCGGCAATGCTCACTCCCTAACCCCCGACAATGCTCACTCCCTCACCCCCGACAATGCTCACTCCCTCACCCCTGACAATGCTCACTCCCTGATCCCCGGCAATGCTCACTCCCTCACCCCCGGCAATGTTCACTCCCTCACCCCGACAATGCTCACTCCCTCACCCCGACAATGCTCACTCCCTCACCCCCGACAATGCTCACTCCCTCACCCCGACAATGCGCACTCCCTCACCCTGACAACGCTCACTCCCTCACCCCCGACAATGCTCACTCCCTCACCCCCGACAATGCTCACTCCCTCACCTCCGACAATGCTCACTCCCTCACCCCCGGCAACGCTCACTCCCTCACCCCCGGCAACGCTCACTCCCTCACCCCCGGCAGTGCTCACTCCCTCACCCCGGCAGTGCTCACTCCCTCACCCCTGGCAATACTCACTCCCTCACCCTGACAATGCTCACTCCCTCACCCCGACAATGCTCACTCCCTCACCCCCGACAATGTTCACTCCCTCACCCCCGGCAACGCTCACTCCCTCACCCCGACAATGCTCACTCCCTCACCCCCGACAATGTTCACTCCCTCACCACCGACAATGCTCACACCCTCACCCCCGGCAACGCTCACACCCTCACCCCCGACAATGCTCACTCCCTCAACCCCGGCAACGCTCACTCCCTCACCCCCGGCAACGCTCACTCCATCACCCCCGGCAGTGCTCACTCCCTCACCCCGGCAGTGCTCACTCCCTCACCCCTGGCAATACTCACTCCCTCACCCTGACAATGCTCACTCCCTCACCCCGACAATGCTCACTCCCTCACCCCCGACAATGTTCACTCCCTCACCCCCGGCAACGCTCACTCCCTCACCCCGACAATGCTCACTCCCTCACCCCCGACAATGCTCACTCCCTCACCCCCGACAACGCTCACTCCCTCACCCCCGACAATGCTCACTCCCTCACCCCCGACAATGCTCACTCCCTCACCCCCGACAATGCTCACTCCCTCACCCCCGACAATGCTCACTCCCTCACCCCCGGCAACGCTCACTCCCTCACCCCCGGCAACGCACACTCCCTCACCCCTGGCAGTGCTCACTCCCTCACCCCGGCAGTGCTCACTCCCTCACCCCTGGCAATACTCACTCCCTCACCCTGACAATGCTCACTCACTCACCCCGACAATGCTCACTCCCTCACCCCCCACAATGTTCACTCCCTCACCCCCGGCAACGCTCACTCCCTCACCCCGACAATGCTCACTCCCTCACCCCCGACAATGTTCACTCCCTCACCCCCGACAATGCTCACACCCTCACCCACGGCAATGCTCACTCCCTCACCCCCGACAACGCTCACTCCCTCACCCCCGACAATGCTCACTGCATCACTCCTGGCAATGCTCACTCCCTGATCCCCGGCAATGCTCACTCCCTCACCCCCGGCAATGCTCACTCCCTCAGCCCGACAATGCTCACTCCCTCACCCCCGACAATGCTCACTCCGTCACACTCGACAGTGCTCACTCCCTCACCCCCGACAATGCTCACTTCCTCACCCCTGACAATACTCACTCCCTCACCCCCGGCAATGCTCACTCCCTCACCCCCGGCAATGCTCACTCCCTCAGCCCGACAACGCTCACTCCCTCACACCCGACAATGCTCACTCCCTCACCCCCGACAATGCTCACTCCGTCACACTCGACAATGCTCACTCCCTGATCCCCGACAATGCTCACTCCCTGATCCCCGACAATGCTCACTCGCTTACCCCTGGCAATGCTCACTCCCTCACCCCGACAATGCCCACTCCCTCACCCAGACAATGCTCACTCCCTCACCCCGACAATGCTCACTGCATCACTCCTGGCAATACTCACTGCCTCACCCCCGACAATGCTCACTCCCTCACCACGACAATGCTCACTCCCTCACCCCCGGCAATGCTCACTCCCTCACCCCCAACAATGATCACTCCCTCACCCCCGACAATGCTCACTCCTTCACCCTGACAATGCTCACTCCCTCATCCCCGACAATGCTCACTCCCTCACCCCCGGCAATGCTCACTCCCTCACCCCCGACAATGCTCACTCCCTCACCCCCGACAATGTTCACTCCCTCACCCCTGACAATGCTCACTCCCTCACCGCCGACAATGCTCACTCTCTCACCCCCTGACAATGCTCACTCCCTCACACTGGTGAAAGCTCACTGCCTCAACCCGGCAATGCTCACTCCCTCATCCCCGACAATTCTCACTCCCTCACACCTGACAATGCTCACTCCCTCACCCCCGACAATGCTCACTCCCTCACCCCCGACAATGCTCACTCCCTCACCCCCTGCAATGCTCACTCCCTCACACCCGGCAATGCTCACTCCCTCACCCGGACAATGTTCACTCCCTCACCCCGTGCAATGCTCACTCCGTCACCCCTGACAATGCTCACTCGCTCACCCCTGGCAATGCTCACTGCCTCACCCCTGACAATACACACTCCCTCACCCCCGACAATGCTCACACCCTCACCCCGAAAATGCTCACTCCCTCACCCCGACAATGCTCACTGTCTCACCCCGGGCAATACTCACTTCCTCACCCCCAGCAATGCTCACTCCCTCACCCCGAAAATGCTCACTGCCTCACCCCCGACAATGCTCACTCCCTCACCACGACAATGCTCACTCCCTCACCACGACAATGCTCACTCCCTCACCCCGACAATGCTCACTGCCTCACCCCCGACAATGCTCACTCCCTCACCCCGACACTGCTCACTCACTCACCCCCGACAATGCTCACTCCCTCATCCCCGACAATGCTCACTCCCTCACCCCCGACAACGCTCACTCCCTCACCCCGACAATGCTCACTCCCTCACCCCCGGCAATGCTCACTCCCTCACCCCCGGCAATGCTCACTACCTCAGCCCGACAATGCTCACTCCCTCACCCCCGACAATGCTCACTCCGTCACACTCGACAATGCTCACTCCCTGATCCCCGACAATGCTCACTCGCTCACCCCTGGCAATGCTCACTCCCTCACCCCGACAATGCCCACTCCCTCACCCCGACAATGCTCACTCCCTCACCCCGACAATGCTCACTGCATCACTCCTGGCAATACTCACTCCCTCACCCCCGGCAATGCTCACTCCCTCACCCCGACAATGCTCACTGCCTCACCCAGACAATGCTCACTCCCTCACCCCGACACTGCTCACTCCCTCACCCCCGACAATGCTCACTCCCTCATCCCCGACAATGCTCACTCCCTCACCCCCGACAATGCTCACTCCCTCACCCCGACAATGCTCACTCCCTCACCCCCGACAATGCTCACTTCCTCACCCCTGACAATACTCACTCCCTCACCCCCGGCAATGCTCACTCCCTCACCCCCGGCAATGCTCACTCCCTCAGCCTGACAATGCTCACTCCCTCACCCCCGACAATGCTCACTCCGTCACACTCGACAGTGCTCACTCCCTGATCCCCGACAATGCTCACTCGCTCACCCCTGGCAATGCTCACTCCCTCACCCAGACAATGCCCACTCCCTCACCCAGACAATGCTCACTCCCTCACCCCGACAATGCTCACTGCATCACTCCTGGCAATACTCACTGCCTCACCCCCGACAATGCTCACTCCCTCACCACGACAATGCTCACTCCCTCACCCCCGGCAATGCTCACTCCCTCACCCCCAACAATGATCACTCCCTCACCCCCGACAATGCTCACTCCTTCACCCTGACAATGCTCACTCCCTCATCCCCGACAATGCTCACTCCCTCACACCCGACAATGCTGACACCCTCACCTCTGACAATACTCACTCCCTCACCCCCGACAATGTTCACTCCCTCACCCCCGACAATGTTCACTCCCTCACCCCCGACAATGCTCACTCCCTCACACTGGTGAAAGCTCACTGCCTCACCCCCGGCAATGCTCACTCCCTCATCCCCGACAATTCTCACTCCCTCACACCTGACAATGCTCATTCCGTCACCCCCGACAATGCTCACTCCCTCATCCCGACAATGCTCACTCCCTCACCCCCGATAATGCTGACTCCCTCACCACCGACAATGCTCACTCCCTCACCCCCGGCAATGCTCACTCCCTCACCCCCGGCAATGCTCACTCCCTCACCCGGACAATGTTCACTCCCTCACCCCGTGCAATGCTCACTCCCTCACCCCCGACAACGCTCACTCCGTCACGTCCGACAATGCTCACTCCCTCACCCCGACAATGCTCACTCCCTCACCCCTTGACATTGCTCACTCCCTCACCCCCGGCAATGCTCACTCCCTGACCCCCGACAATGCTCACTCCCTCATCCCGACAATGCTCACTCCCTCATCCCCGGCAAAGCTCACTCCCTCACCCCCGGCAATGCTCACTCCCTCACCCCCTGACAATGCTCACCCGCTCACCCCTGGCAATGCTCACTCCCTCACCCCCGGCAATGCTCACTGCCTCAACCCCGGCAATGCTCACTCCCTCACCCCCGACAATGCTCACTCCCTCATCCCCGACAATGCTCACTCCCTCACCCCCGACAATGCTCACTCGCTCACCCCTGGCAATGCTCACTCCCTCACCCCGACAATGCTCACTCCCTCACCCCCGACAATGCTCACTCCCTCACCCCCGACAATGCTCACTCCCTCATCCCCGACAATGCTCACCCGCTCACCCCTGGCAATGCTCACTGCCTCACCCCCGACAATGCTCACTCCCTCACCCCCGACAATGCTCACTCCCTCATCCCCGACAATGCTCACCCGCTCACCCCCGACAATGCTCACTCCCTCACCCCGACAATGCTCACTCCCTCACCCCGACAATGCTCACTCCCTCACCCCCGACAATTCTCACTCCCTCACCCCCGACAATGCTCACTCCCTCACACCTGACAATACTCACTCCCTCATCCCGACAATGCTCACTTCCTCACCCCTGACAATGCTCACTTCCTCACCCCCGGCAATGCTCACTGCCTCACCCCCGACAATGCTCACTCCCTCACCACGACAATGCTCACTCCCTCACCCTGACAATGCTCACTGCCTCACCCCTGGCAATACTCACTCCCTCACCCCCGGCAATGCTCACTCCCTCACCCCTGACAATGCTCACTCCCTCAACCCCGGCAATGCTCACTCCCTCACCCCCGACAATGTTCACTCCCTCACCCCTGACAATGCTCACTCCCTCACCCCCGACAATGCTCAATCCCTCACCCCTGACAATGCTCAGTCCCTCAACCACGGCAATGCTCACTCCCTCACCACTGACAATACTCACTCCCTCACCCCCGACAATGCTCACTCCCTCACCCCTGACAATGCTCACTCCCTCACCCCGACATTGCTCACTCCCTCACCCCCGACAATGCTCACTCCCTCACCCCGACAATGCTCACTCCCTCACACTGGTCAAAGCTCACTTCCTCACCCTGACAATGCTCACTCCCTCACCCCCGTCAATGCTCACTCCCTCACCTCTGACAATACTCACTCCCTCACCCCCGACAATGTTCACTCCCTCATCCCCGACAATGCTCACTCCCTCATCCCCGACAATGCTCACTCCCTCACCCCGACAATGCTCACTCCCTCACACTGGTCAAAGCTCACTGCCTCACCCCCGGCAAAGCTCACTCCCTCATCCCCGACAATGCTCACTTCCTCACCCCTGACAATACTCACTCACTCACCCCCGACAATGCTCACTCCCTCACACCTGACAATGCTCACTCCCTCACCCCGACAATGGTCACTCCCTCACCCCCGACAATGCTCACTCCCTCACCCCCGAAAATGCTCACTCCCTCACCCCCGACAATGCTCACTCCCTCACCCCCGACAATGCTCACTGCCTCACCCCCGACAATGCTCACTCCCTCACCCCGACAATGCTCACTCCCTCACCTCTGACAATGCTCACTCCCTCACCCCGACATTGCTCACTGCCTCACCCCCGACAATGCTCTCTCCCTCACCCCGACAATGCTCACTCCCTCACCCTGACAATGCTCACTCCCCCACCCCCGACATTGCTCACTCCCTCACCCTGACAATGCTCACTCCGTCACCCCGACAATGCTCACTGCCTCACCCCTGTCAATACTAACTCCCTCACCCCCGGCAATGCTCACTCCCTCACCCCCGACAATGCTCACTCCCTCACCCCCGACAATGCTCACTCCCTCACCCCCGACAATGCTCACTGCCTCACCCCGAAAATGCTCACTCCCTCCCCCCGACAATGCTCACTGCCTCACCCCCGACAATGCTCACTCCCTCACCCCCGACAATGCTCACTCCCTCACCCCCGACAATGATCACTCCCTCACCCCCGACAATGCTCACTGCCTCACCCCCGACAATGCTCACTCCCTCTCCCCCGGCAATGCTCACTCCCTCACCCCCGACAATGATCACTCCCTCACCCCCGACAATGCTCACTCCCTCACACCCGACAATGCTCACTCCCTCACACCCGACAATACTCACTCCCTCACCCCCGGCAATGCTCACTCCCTCACCCCCGACAATGCACACTCCATCACCCCCGACAATGCTCACTCCCTCACCCCCGACAATGTTCACTCCCTCACCCCCGACAATGCTCACTCCCTCACCCCGACAATGCTCACTCCCTCACACTGGTCAAAGCTCACTGCCTCACCCCCGACAATGGTCACTCCCTCATCCCCGACAATGCTCACTCCCTCACCCCCGACAATGCTCACTTCCTCACCCCTGACAATACTCACTCCCTCACCCACGGCAATGCTCACTCCCTCACACCGGACAATGCTCACTCCCTCACCCCCGACAATGCTCACTCCCAAACTCCCGACAATGCTCACTCCCTCACCCCGACAATGCTCACTCCCTCACCCCCGACAATGATCACTCCCAAACTCCCGACAATGCTCACTCCGTCACCCCGACAATACTCACTCCCTCACCCCCGACAATGCTCACTCCCTCACCCCGACAATGCTCACTGCCTCACCCCCGACAATGCTCACTCCCTCACCCCGACAATTCTGACTCCCTCACCCCCGACAATGCTCTCTCCCTAACTCCCGACAATGCTCACTCCCTCACCCCCGACATTGCTCACTTCCTCACCCCCGACAATGCTCACTCCCTCATCCCTGACAATGCTCACTCGCTCACCCCTGGGAATGCTCACTCCCTCACCCCGACAATGCTCACTCCCTCACCCCCGACAATGCTCACTGCCTCACCCCCGACAATGCTCACTCCCTCACACCCGACAATGCTCACTCCCTCACCCTGACAATGCTCACTCCCACACCCCCGACAATGCTCACTCCCTCACCCCGACAATGCTCACTGCCTCACCCCCGACAATGCTCACTCCCTCACCCCGACAATGCTGACTCCCTCACCCCCGACAATGCTCACTCCCTAACTCCCGACAATGCTCACTCCCTCACCCCCGACAATGCTCACTCTCTCACCCCCTGCAATGCTCACTCCCTCACCCCCGACAATGCTCACTCCCTCACCCCGACAATGCTCACTGCCTCACCCCCGACAATGCTCACTCCCTCACCCCGACAATGCTGACTCCCTCACCCCCGACAATGCTCACTCCCTCACCCCCGGCAATGCTCACTCCCTCACCCCCCGACAATACTCACTACCACACCCCCGACAATGCTCACTCCCTCACCCCCGACAATGCTCACTCCCTCACCCCCGGCAATGCTCACTCCCTCACCCCGACAATGCTCACTTCCTCACCCCCGGCAATGTTCACTCCCTCACCCCCGGCAATGCTCACTCCCTCACCCCCGGCAATGCTCACTCCCTCACCCCCGGCAATGCTTACTCCCTCACCCCGGCAATGCTCACTCCCTCACCCTGACAATGCTCACTCCCTCACCCCCGGCAATGCTCACTCCCTCACCCCCGACAATGCTCACTCCGTCGCCCCCGACAGTGCTCACTGCCTCACCCCCTGACAATGCTCACTCCCTCACCCCCGGCAATGCTCACTCTCTGACCCCCTGACAATGCACACTCCCTCACCCCGACAATGCTCACTCCCTCACCCCGACAATGCTCACTCCCTCACCCCGACAATGCTCACTCCCTCACCCCGACAATGCTCACTCCCTCACCCCCGGCAAAGCTCACTCCCTCACACCTGCAATGCTCACTCCCTCACCCCGACAATGCTCACTCCCTCACCCCTGGCAAAGCTCACTCCCTCACCCCTGCAATGTTCACTCCCTCACCCCCGACAATGCTCACTCCCTCACCCCCGGCAATGCTCACTCCCTTACCCCCGACAATGCTCACTCCCTCACCCCCGGCAATGCTCACTCCCTCACCCCCCGACACTGCTCACTCCCTCACCCCGACAATGCTCACTCCCTCACCCCGACAATGCTCACTCCCTCACCCCCGGCAATGCTCACTCCCTCACCCCTGCAATGCTCACTCCCTCACCCCGTCAATGCTCACCCCCTCACCCCCGGCAAAGCTCACTCCCTCACCCCCGACAATGCTCACTCCCTCACCCCCGACAATGCTCACTCCCTCACCCCCGACAATGCTCACTCCCTCACCCCCGACAATGCTCACTCCCTCACCGCCGACAATGCTCACTCTCTCACCCCCTGACAATGCTCACTCCCTCACCCCCGGCAATACTCACTCCCTCACCCCGGCAATGCTCACTCCCTCACCCCCGACAATGCTCACTCCCTCACCCCCGGCAATGCTCACTCCCTCACCCCCCGACAATACTCACTACCACACCCCCGACAATGCTCACTCCCTCACCCCAACAATGGTCACTCCCTCACCCCCGGCAATGATCACTCCCTCACCCCGACAATGCTCACTCCCTCACCCCGACAATGCTCACTCCCTCACCCCTGGCAAAGCTCACTCCCTCACCCCTGCAATACTCACTCCCTCTCCCCGACAATTCTCACTCCCTCACCCCTGGCAAAGCTCACTCCCTCACCCCTGCAATGTTCACTCCCTCACCCCCGACAATGCTCACTCCCTCACCCCCGGCAAAGCTCACTCCCTCACCCCTGCAATGCTCACTCCCTCACCCCCGACAATGCTCACTCCCTCACCCCCGACAATGCTAACTCTCTGACCCCCTGACAATGCTCACTCCCTCACCCCCGGCAATGCTCACTCCCTCACCCCCGGCAATGCTCACTCCCTCACCCCCGACAATGCTCACTCCCTCACCCCCGACAATGCTCACTCCCTCACCCACGACAATGCTCACTCCCTCACCCCCGGCAATGCTCACTCCCTCACCCCCCGACAATGCTCACTACCACACCCCCGACAATGCTCACTCCCTCACCCCCGACAATGCTCACTCCCTCACTCCCGGCAATGCTCACTCCCTCACCCCCGACAATGCTCACTCCCTCACCCCCGACAATGCTCACCCCGTCCCCCCCGACAGTGCTCACTGCCTCACCCCCTGACAATGCTCACTCCCTCACCCCCGTCAATGCTCACTCCCTCACCCCCGGCAATGCTCACTCCCTCACCCCCAACAATGCTCACTCCCTCACCCACGGCAATGCTCACTCCCTCACCCCCGGCAATGCTCACTCCCTCACCCCTGCAATGCTCACTCCCTCACCCCCGACAATGCTCACTCACTCACCCCCGACAATGCTCACTCCCTCACCCCCGACTATGCTCACTCCCTCACCCTGGCAATGCTCACTTCGTCCCCCCCGACAATGCTCACGCCCTCACCCCGACAATGCTCACTCCCTCACCCCCGGCAATGCTCACTCCCTCACCCCCGACAGTGCTCACTCCCTCACCCCGACAATGCTCACTCCCTCACCCCCGACAATGCTCACTCCCTCACCCCCGACAATGCTCACTCCTGCACCCCCAACAATGCTCACTCCCTCACCCCCGGCAATGCACACTCCCTCACCCCCTGACAATGCTCCTTCCCTCACACCGACAATGCTCACTCCCTCACTCCCTGGCAATAATCTTCCCCCTCACCTCCCTCATTCCCTATAGTGCATACCCTCACACTTCACTCCCTCCTCTCACCCCATGAGTTTGCTCACCCCTCCCACCCCAACAACACTCACCCCCATCCACCAACAACGCTCACCCCCATCCACTAACAACACTCACCCACATCCACCAACAACACTCACTCCCATCCACCAACAACACTCACCCCAACCCACCAACAACACTCACCCCCATCCACCAACAACACTCACCCCATCCACCAACAACACTCACCCCCATCCACCAACAACACTCACCCCATCCATCAACAACACTCACCCCCATCCACCAACAACGCTCATCCCCATCCACCAACAGCACTCACCCCCATCCACCAACAACACTCACCCCCATCCACCAACAACACTCACCCCCATCCACCAACAACACTCACCCCCATCCACCAACAGCACTCACCCCCAACCACCAACAACACTCACCCCCATCCACCAACAATACTCACTCCCATCCACCAACAACACTCACTCCCATCCACCAACAACACTCACCCCCATCCATCAACAACACTCACCCCCATCCATCAACAACACTCACCCCCATCCACCAACAACACTCACCCCCATCCACCAACAACACTCACCCCCATCCATCAACAACAGTCACCCCCATCCACCAACAACACTCACCCCCATCCACCAACAATGCTCACCCCCATCCACCAACAACACTCACCCCCATCCACCAACAACACTCACCCCATCCATCAACAACACTCGCCCCCATCCACCAACAATGCTCACCCCCATTTACCAACAACACTCACCCCCATCCACCAACAACACTCACCCCATCCATCAACCACCCTCACCCCCACCCACCAACAACACTCACCCCATCCATCAACAACACTCGCCCCCATCCACCAACAATGCTCACCCCCATTTACCAACAACATTCACCCCCATCCACCAACAACACTCACCCCCATCCACCAAGAACACTCGCCCCCATCCATCAACAACACTCGCCCCCATCCACCAACAATGCTCACCCCCATTTACCAACAACACTCACCCCCATCCACCAACAACACTCACCCCCATCCACCAACAACACTCACCCCCATCCACCAACAATGCTCACCCCCATCCACCAATAACACCCACCCCCATCCACCAACAATATTCACCCCCATCCATTAACCACGCTCACCCTATCCACCAAGAATGCTCATCCCCATCCACCAACAATGCTCTTCCCCATCAACCAACAATGCTCACCCCCATCTATCAACAACACTCATCCCCATCCATCAACCACGCTCACCCCCATCCACCAAAAACGATCACCCCCACCCACTAACAAAGCTCACCCCTGCCTCATCCCCTAACGTTATGCTCCTCCTCTGACACTGGCTGGTGAGGGGGTGAGGAGATGATGTTGACATGGCCGAGGATAATAGAAAATTTGAATCACCCTTTGATAATAGGAAGTCAGTGACCTTTAAATAACCTTTACTAGTTACTCAATGCTTGTGGGCGGGTAGCCCTGCCAACACTCCCGTTCCTCCACCGGGAAAACAGCTGGGGTGCAGATGGTGTTGGTAAACTGGCACACCGGCCAATGCCGTGAATACTTATGCATGCCTGCCTCCACACTCATTCCAAATGGGCCAAAATATTCGATTGGTCCAAAGATTTGAACTGGAAGGTAGGCAAAGAGCAGCTGCAAAATATAGACGTAACTACTTGTGACTAAGAAATATGCTAATGTATTAAATGCCAAAATGTGCATAAACAACATGAAAGTCATGTTTCAGCTAGACTGTGGGGTTATTATTAGCTTGGTTCGGTGGTAGTACTCTCATTTCTGAATATGAATGTTGCGTGTCCATGTACTCCTGGAGTTGAGTGCAATACTGAAGGAGTGCGAGACTGTCAGAGGTACAAGATGAGATGCTAAACCGAGGTTGCAGCTGTCTTGTTCAGTTGAATATAAAAGGGCATTTTTTGGACGATGGAAGGAGAGCTCTCCTGCTGCCCTGGTCAATATTCATTACTCAACCAGCACTTGCAAAACTGATTCCACATCATTGTTGTTTGAGAATTCGCTGTGTACAAACTGGCCCAGCACCTGCAGGAAAAACAACCAGAGGGGCACTTACTTCACTGGCTGAGAAGCATTCTGGGCATGAAAAGCACAAAATAAGTCCAACTTCTTTTTGCCGCCGCTGTGGAAATGAATAACAGATAGTTTGATGAACAAAGTAGCAGAGAACTCAAGGGGCACAATTCTCCGCTCCCGTGACTAAGTGCCCACGCCATCGTGAACGCCGTTGAGGTTCACAATGGCGCATAACGGCCCCGATCCCGACCGATTCAGGGCCCGAAAATGGGCTAGGATCGGGGGCGCGTGAAACTCGGGGGCGTGTCACGAAAGCAGCGTTGTCAGCGCGCGCTGGGCATTGGCACCGTATAAAATCCGCCGCGTAACTGGCATCACCCGCGCATGCGTGGTTGCCGTCCTCCCCGAGGCCGCCCCGGAAGAAGATGTCGGATGAATCTTGCGGGGCGCGGAGGAAAGGCGGTCCTTCTTCAGAGACGCCGGCCCGCGGATCGGTGGGCACCGATTGCGGGCCAGACCACTTTTGAGTCCTATCCCGGTGAAAGAACCCCCCTCGCCCCCCCACAGGCCGCCCCCCCAGCGTTCCCACGCTGTTCCCGCCAGCAGAGGTGTGGATGGCACCGGCGGGAAGCCGTCGTTTTGGGCAGGCCGCTCGGCCCATACGGGCTGGAGAATCATCATTTTGGGTGTCCCGGGCGATTCTCCGGTCTGCGCCGCGCAGAACTTGACGGGGCCGTTCTCGCCGCTTGGGTGAATGGCGGGAGGGCGTCGGACCGGCGTCGCAGGGAAAAATGGCGCGCCAGGTGATTCTCCCAACCGGCGCGGGAGCGGAGAATCGCGCCCAGGATTCTAACAGTTATCTGTTCGGATTCAACAAAACAGAAATTAAGACATTGAGTAACAGTGGGTGTTGAGAACAATAGGAAGTACAGCATTGATTTTGAACACGTTCCAAATTGATGTAGACCTCCTGTTGTGGTGGATTCAAACAGATACATAGCTTGTGACAATGAATCATGGAAGTATTATGAGGATGAAGGAATTTATCAATGCTCACAAAGCAATTTGGGGCATGTAAATAGCAGAATGCGTTCAAAAGAAAGATAAATTTGGAAAGCACGTGGCAGTTTCAGCCTGATCGCAAGACTCCACTGTTCTCATTTCTAGACTATTCATTAACAAGATGTAGTGGGATAATACAAAGATGTCTTCAAAGGTATACTGCAGACTTAAATCAATCTTCAGGTCTCACTAGACAATTTATTCCAGGAAACTAACTCCAGGTGTAAAATAACATGTCAAGAAGCACATCACTGCTCTGACTGGTTGTCTATAGAATAGTTGTAGGACAGAAGGAGGCCACTTCGATGGGAATAAAATAAATGGTAACGTGCTGCCATTGATCCAACCTCTGGAGCCCCCAACAAATGTACATCAAAGACCATACGGCACTGTTTTGAGGAAGAGCAGGTCGAGTAATCCCCAACTGTCCTGACCAATATTTATCCCTCAATCAATATCATAAAGAAGAAAGATTATCTGGTTATTATCACTGTTGTTTGTCAAACTAGCTTCTCGCAAGTTCGTTGCTATGTTCCATGTCATTACTTGAAAAGGTGCTTCATTGTCGATAACGCACTTTGGGATGTCCTTTGGCCAGGAAAGGCACTATATAAATCAAAAGCTTTTGTTGTTTTCAAAGTCACTTAACAAAGTCTTCAACTGTTTTTGCAATTCCCTTCGATTTCTTTTTTTATTAATGGGTAATTTAGCATGGACAGTCCTCCTACTCTGCACATCTTTGGGTTGTGGGGGTAAGACCCATGCAGACACTGGGAGAATGTGCAAACTCCATACAGTGAGGCGTTTTACAGCACAAGGTTAAAGTCCAACAGGTTTGTTTAAAATCACTAGCTTTCAGAGTACTGCTCCTTCCTCAGGTGAATGAAGAGGTAGGTTCCAGAAACATATAAATAGACAAAATCAAAGATGCAAGACGATACTTTGAATGCGAGCATTTGCAGATAATTAAGTCTTTACAGATCCAGAGAGAGGGGTAACCCCAGGTTAAAGAGGTGTGAATTGTCTCAAGCCAGGACAGTGGTAGGATTTTGCAAGCCCAGGCCAGATGGTGGGGGGTGAATGTAATGCAACATGAATCCAAGGTCCCAGTTGAGGCCGTACTCATGTGTGCGGAACTTGGCTATAAGTTTCTGCTCGGCGATTCTGCATTGTCGCGCGTCCTGAAGGCCGCCTTGGAGAACGCTTATCCGAAGATCAGAGGCTGAATGCCCTTGACTGCTGAAGTGTTCCTCCACTGGAAGGGAACATTCCTGCCTGATGATTGTCGCGCGATGTCCGTTCATCCGTTGTCGCAGCGTCTGCATGGTCTCGCCAATGTACCACGCTTCGGGACATCCTTTCCTGCAACGAATGAGGTAGGCAACGTTGGCCGAGTCGCACGAGTATGTACCGCATACCTGGTGGGTGGTGTTCTCAAGTGTAATGGTGGTACCCATGTCGATGATCTGGCACGTCTTGGAGAGATTGCCATGGCAGGGCTGTGTGGTGTCATGGTCGCTGTTCTGAAATCTGGGTTGTTTGCTGCAAACAATGGTTTGTTTGAGGTTGCGCGGTTGTTTGAAGCCAAGTAGTGGGGGTGTGGGGATGACCTTGGCAAGATGTTCGTCTTCATCGGTGACGTGTTGAAGGCTGCAAAGAAGATGTCGTAGTTTCTCCGCTCCGGAGAAGTACTGGACGACGAAGGGTACTCTGTCGGTTGTGTCCCGTGTTTGTCTTCTGAGGACGTCGGTGCAGCTTTTTTGCTGTGGCGGGTTGGAACTGTTGATCGATGAGTCGAGCGCCATATCCCGTTCGTACAAGGGCATCTTTCAGCGTCTGGATATTTCTGTTACGCTCCTCCTCGTCTGAGCAGATCCTGTGTATATGGAGGGCTTGTCTATAGGGGATGGCTTTTTTAATGTGTTTAGGGTGGAAGCTGGAGAAGTGGAGCATCGTGAGGTTATCCGTGGATTTGCGGTAAAGCGAAGTGCTGAGGTGACCGTCCTTGATGGAGATGAGTGTGTCCAAGAATGCAACTGATTTTGGAGGGTAGTCTATGGTGAGTCTGATGGTGGGATGGAACTTACTGATGTCATCGTGTAGTTGTTTCAGTGATTGTTTGCCATGGGTCCAAAGGAAACTTCGGTTGAAGGTCCTGTGCGGTGAGGAGGTTGTGTTCAAACTTGTGCATGAAGATGTTGGCATATTGAGGTGCGAATTTGATCCCCATGGCTGTTCCGTGTGTCTGGATGAAGAACTTGTTGTCGAAGGTGAAGACGTTGTGATCCAGAATGAAGCGGATGAGTTGCAGAATTGCGTCTGGAGATTGGCAGTTGTCGGTGTTGAGTACTGAGGCTGTTGTAGCAATGCCGTCGTCATGGGAGATGCTGCTGTAGAGTGCCGAGACATCCATTGTGACAAGGAATGTTCCTGGTTCAACTGGTCCATGGGTGCTGAGTTTCTGTAAGAAGTCCGTCGTATCACAAAAGAAACTGGGCTTTCCTTGTACGATGGGTTTCAAGATGACCTGGATGTAGTCAGAGAGGTTCTCACACAGGGTCCCATTGCCTGATACGATAGGACGGCCTGGCATGTTGGCCTTGTGTATTTTCAGGAGGCAGTAGAGATCTCCAATGCGGGGAGTACGTGGGATGAGAACACGTAGGGTGCTCTGAAGGTCTGGATCCTAGGTCTTGATCAGTCTGTTGAGTTGGCGAGTGTGTTCCTTGGTCGGATCTATGGGTAACTGTCTGTAGTGTTCCTGGTTGTTGAGTTGTCCGTACACTTCTTTGCAGTAGTCCGTTCTGTTCAGTATGACGGTGGCCGCTCCTTTGTCTGCTGGTTTGATGACGATGTTGCGGCTGGTCTTGCGAGCGCGGATGGCGTTGCGTTGTGCTTGGGTGATGTTCAGGGCTGCTTTGTGAATGCGACTGATGAATCTGGCATTGACACGGCTCCTGACACCTTCACATCAAACTCCATACAGAAAGAGACCCGGAGTCAGGATTGAACTTGGGTCCTTGGTGCTGTGAGACAGCAGTGCTAGCCACTGTGCCACCGTGCGCCCCCTACTCCCTTCGAGTTAAGTAATATTTTGCCTGAAGCAGTAAAACTATAACAATTCATGGTTATGGATGGAAACCATGGTCTTCTGCATTTTGTGAAAATGAAGTCTGCCAAATATGTTTGTCAATGCCATTTGAAAGGTAAAGATGGTTGTATGTGACTTTTGGAATCTCTCCAGGCTCCTGAACAAGGAGCCTTCAGGAGACTCTTAAAAATCTGAAAGATATTACTGTCATGGAGGATGATGAGTAACTTGAAGTTCTGTTAAACATGTACAAAAATAAATCAAATCAAATAAGGATAAAATGCAATTGAAAGAACAAGAAAGAGTTCTACAATCTCTCCGGGGAGATTAAATACATGTTTTAATGCAGGGCAGTGCTAAAGATGCCTTTCCCACTGACAAAAAAAGTTAGCCATTTTCAGAATGAATAGCTGCACAAGTTTGTTCAAAAATTATCAGAGGTAACTGCTCCTCTTCATGACCTACATAAGAGAGATAGATGACTTCACATTGAGGCATGAACCACAGGTTGACATTTCTGGAAGTGACATACAAGAATGTCATATCTAAGAACATCTCACAAGGGACTGTCATCATGAGAAATGTTTGGATGAGACTAGAGAATCATCTCTCAAGAGCTATGACTAAGAGGTTTTGACATCAGTACAAGATAAACTTCACAGTGCAATGTATACGCAAGGACTGGGAACACACCTTGTGCAATGACTTCAATCTGGAATCATAGAATGGTTATAGCACAGACGGAAACCATTCAGCCCGCCATGTCTGTGCTAGTTCTCTGAAGAAGCAATTCACCTCGAGCCACTCCGCCACCTTTTCCCATGGCCCTGCACACTCTCTCTCTTCAGACAATAAATTGTGAATGCGATGATTGAACCTGCCTCCCACACACTTTCAGGCAGTGCATTCCAAATCTGAGTCATCCGCTGCATAAAAAGGTTTCCCCTCCTGTTGCCTTTGCGTCTTTTGCTAATTCCCTCCAATTTGTGCCTCATCGTTCATGGAATCATTCTCGTGAATCTTTTCTGTGCCTTCTCAAATGCCTCTTCATCGTTCTTAAAGTGTGGCACCCAGAGCTGAATGCATTACCCCGGTTAAGGCCGAACCAGTATTTTGAACAGATTTAACATAACTTCCTTGCTTTTGTCCTCTATGATGCTTTTGACAAAGCCAAGGATGCCCCTTTTGCTTTATCAACCAGCCTCTCAGCCCATCCTGCCATGTTCAACACATATACAACCCCTTATTTTATATTTCACTGGATTTCATGCCAGCCCTGCCAAGTGTTTTTGGCAGGATGTCATACAAAATATGTTGGGTACATAGTCCAATTCTGTCCCGCCCTCTCCCAACCTGTTTCCCATAATACGGGAGGTGGGTAAGTGGCCACCAAGCTGATCACCCTGAGGCCTATTGAGGACCTTAACTGCCCAGGAAACAGGCTGTTTTTGAAACTGCTTCTTTGAAGGGGCAGGACAGAAAGGGGGAGTAGTTGCTTATCAATCGGGAGCTGCTCTGTGTGTATCAGAGGCAAATCCTCCCCTCAAGATGTCAACCTCACCCCCTTCATTCTTCTCCACATGCCCTCCAAAACCTGAAGCCTGCCTCAGCTCTCCAATCCCTACCCACCCTAAAGGCCTGGGACTCACTTGGGTCCAGTCACCATAATCCTCTTCCTGGGACTGACTTGCAGCTCCAGCAGCAGTCTTAACTGAATTCTGGCTACTGGAACTGATTGACTGGTAATAATGATAATCTTTATAATCTTTATTACAGCTCTCACTCCCATGGGTGGGATTTCTTGACTACTGAAGGGTGGTAAGCCCCCCCTTCCCCCCCCACCCGCATCAGCCTGATTGGCCCACCCCGAGTCTGTTATAGTTGCTGCATGGCAGGCTTTTAGAGGCTACACCTACTTTCCTTCTGGAGGGCCGAGCAATTACCCGCCGCATAAAATCCAGCCCATTGTCTCTCTGTCTACCAAAATTAATCACTTCACGCCGTGCTGCATTAAACTCCATCTATAATTCCCAGAAGGGAAGTCGGTGATTGAGAGGGTGGAGCAGAGGCTGGAGTCCCAGGGCTGGGCGATACAGAAAGTGGAGGAGGCGGTGGGGGAGCACAAGGAGCAATTGGCCTCGTTGGTGGCTGAGGTGGGAGTGATGCGGGAGACCCAAAAGAGGCTGAAGGAGAAGGCGGAGGATCTGGAGAATCACTCCTGACGGCAAAACCATAAGATTGTGGGGATGTCCGAAGGCATCGAAGGTGTGGATGCCGACGTGTACATGGCTAAGATGGGGGAGGGGAGGGGGCCTTTGACCGGCCCATGGAGATCCACCGAGTGCTCAGGGCATTGATGAGGAGGCCGCCAAGGGGGTTGGTGGTGCGGTCGCACCGCTTTCTGGACAAGAAGAAGATTTTTCAATGGGCGAAGCAGAGCAGGAAATATACCTGGGAAGGGAATGAGCTGCGGGTGTATCAAGATCTGGGAGCAGAACTGGCAAAGAGGAGGGCCGGGTTCAACGCGGGTCAAGGCTGCCCTGCTTAAAAGGGGGGGGGGGGGGGACATTCGGAGTATTGTAGCCGGTCCGCCTGTGGGCGACTTTCCAGAAGCGAGAGTATTATTTCGGCATGCCAGAGGATGGAGTTTATGAGGGACAATGGACTGGGAGGAGAGTGAAGACATTGAACTTTGGAGGAGTCTTTGTGTTTTTGTTAAACGTTTTTGACGGCGGGTTTTCCAGGGTGGATCATCGAGGGGGTGGTAGGGAGGTTGGAGGCCTTGGGTGGGGGGTCACCATGCTAACTGGGCAGGAGTGAAGTGGAGGGTTGTCAGGAGGAAGGCGCAGATGGGGAGGGGGGATTTAGTGTTGTATTCAAGGGAGGAGGGAGGGGGAGGGTTGTTGACAAGGATGGGGTTGGTGTGGCGCAAAAGGGATTGATGACGGTGGACATCCGAGGATGGGCCTGGAGTGTCGTGTTACACGGGCGGGGGCCGGTTCAAAAAGGGATCTGGCTGATCGGTGGGGGGTGCACTGATCACGTGGAACGTGAGGAAGATGAATGGGCCAATCAGACGGTCATGTATGTTTGAGGAGTCGGAAGGTGGACGTGGCCTTTTTGCAGGAAATGCACCTGAAGATGGGGGACCAGGCAAGGCTGAGAAAGGGGTGGATGGGGCGGGTGAGGGGGGTGGCGGTGTTGATGAATAAGCAGGTGGTGTTCGAGGTGGGGAACATTGTGGCAGATACGGGATGGGGGAGGTTCGTGATGTTGAGTGGGAAGTTGGAGGGAATGCCGGTGGCTTTGGTAAATGTTTATGCACCAAATTGGGATGATGTATATTTTATGCATATGATGAGGTGGGCGTTAGGGAAGGTTCCTGACTTGGACTCGCACCGGTTGATTATGGGGGGGATTTTAATATGCTGATGGAACCGAGCTTGGACCTCGAAGTCGGCAATGGTGTCGGCAGTGGCGAAGGAACTGAAGGGGTTCATGGATCACATGGGGGGGGGGGGGGGGGTGGGCGGACCCGTGGAGGTTTGGGAGCCGCGAGTGAAGGAATTTCCATACTTCTCCCACGTATACCGAGTGTACTCCTGGATTGATTTTCTTGTGTTAGCAAAGGCGTTGCTGGCGGGGGTGGTCAACTCGAAGTATTCGGCGATTGTGTTTTCTGACCACGCGCCACACTGGGCGGATTTGCGCGTGGCCCAGGGGGAGCCAGCGCCCACAGTGGAGACTGGGTGTGGGGTTACTGGCGGAGGAGGAGGTGCGCGAGTGGGTGAGGGCTGCCATTCGGGGGTACATGGAGCTCAATGACAGGGGGGAGGTCACAGCATCCTTGCAGTGGGAGGCACTCATGGCGGTGGTCAGGGGAGATTTGATCTCAATTCTGGCACATAGGGAGAAAACAGAACGGATGGAGACGGTGAGCCTGGTCGATGAGATTCCGATGGTGGACAGGAGGTATTCGGAGGGCCCGGAGGCAGGGCTGTTGAAAGAGAGGTGGCCCGGAGGCAGGGCTGTTGAAAGAGAGGTAGAGGCTCCAGCTGGAGTTTGGGCTAGTGTCTGTGGGGAAGATGGTGGGGCAGTTACAGAGCGCCAGAGGGGCAGGAAATAAGTATGGGGAGAAGGCGAGCAGGATGCTGGCCCACCAGTTGAGAAAGCAAGAGGTGGTGAGGGAGATTGGCAGAGTAAGGGATGACAAGGGTAAGGTGGTGATGAGCTACGATGCGGTGAATGGTGTGTTTGAGGGGTTCTACAGGAGGCTATATGAGTCGGAACCCGGGGGGGGAGGGGAGGGATGCAGTGATTTTTGGACTGGCTGGAGGTTTCCAAGGTACAGGAGGAGCTGCTTCAGGGATTGGGGGCCCCAATTGGGTTGAGGGAGGTGATTGGCAGTTTGGGGTGATGCAGGCAGGGAAGGCCCCGGGTCCAGCCGGATTCCCAGTGGAGTTTTATAAATAGTGAGAGGCGGACCTGGGGCCATTGCTGCTGAGGGCGTATAATGAAACAAGGGAGAGGGGGTAACTCACCCCAACATTGTCGCAGGCTTCCTTCTCCCTGATACTAAAAAAGTATAAGGATCCGGAGAAATGTAGGTCGGACCTCCCGATATCACTACTGAATGTAGACGGCAAGTTGTTGGCGAAGGTGTTGGCCTCGTGAATCGAGGACTGTATCCACGGGGTGATCGGCGAAGACCAAACGGGGTTTGTGAATGGGAGTCAGTTGACTGCGAACGTAAGGAGGCTGCTTAATGTAATCATGATGCCTTCGGAGGGGCAGGAGGTGAAGGTAATGGTGACGATGGACGTGGAGAAGGTGTTCGACCGAGCGGAGTGGGACTATCTGTTAGAGGTGTTGGATCGGTTCGGGTTTGGCCAGGGGTTTGTGGGCTGGGTCGGGTTGCTGTACTAGGTGCCAGTTGCAAGTGTGCGGACGAACTGAGTGAGTTTGAGATATGTTGGGCTGCATCAGGGGATGAGGCAGGGATGTCCGCTCTCCCCATTGGCGGATAGAGCCATTGGCAATGGCGCTTAGGGCGTCAAGGGAGTGGAGAGGGATGGGGGAAGCTTTAAGCACAGGATCTCATTGTATGTGGACGACCAGTTGTTATATATCTCAGACCCGTTGGGTAGTATGGGGGACATTATGAGGATTTTGAAGGAACTTGGCTGGTTCTCCGGGTACAAGTTGAACATGGGAAAGTGCGAGGTGTTCCCAATTGAGACTAGAGGGCTGGAGAGGAGGTATGGGGAGCTTTAGATACATGGGCATCCAGGTAACTCGGGGATGGGCAGTTACACAGGTTGAACCTGCCTCGGTTGGTGGAGCAAATTCAAATGGATTTTAAGAGGTGGGATCTGCTGCTGCTGCTGGAGGGGGCGATTGCAGACAGTGAAAATGACAGTGCTGCCGAGGTTTCTGTTCTTGTTTCAGAACTCCCGATTTTCATTCCAAAGTCGTTTTTCAAGGTGATTAATACACTCTGAATTAATGAAGTCTGAATTTGTGGGGCAGGGAAGAACCCGCGGGTTAGGAGGGTTTTTCTGGAGGGGCTGAGAGGAGGGGGAGAGAGGGGGCAGCTGGCGCTGCCGAACATGATGAACTCCTATTGGGCAGCGAATATCGTAATGGTTCGGAAATGCGTTGTGGAGGAGGGGTCGGCCTGGGGTCGGATGGAGGCAGCATCATGTAGGGGAACGCGTTTGAGGGCTTTGTTGTCATTACCTCTGCCATTCTCGCTGGCCAGATACTCCATGAGGCCAGTGGTGTTGTTGGCCCAGAGGGTGTGGGGCATTGGAGGTAGCATTTGGGACTAGAGGGTGCCTCAGTGTGGGACAACCATAGGTTTGCGCCGGGGGGTTGGATGCGAGGTTTCGAGGCTGGCGGCGAGCAGCGATCAAGCGATTTGGCGATCTGTTCATAGGGGGCAAATTTGCGAGGTTGGAGGACCTGGAGGAAAAGTACGAGCTGCCCAGAGGGAACGGTTTTAGGCACCTGCAGGTCTGGGATTTTGTAAAGAAAGAGGTGCCGTCCTTTCCTGTGCTGCCACCCCCGGGCTGCAGAATAAGGTACTGTCGAGGGCTGAGATAGGGGAGGGGAAGGTATCTGAGGTCTACAAGGAGTTGATGGAGTGGGGGGAGGGGGCCCTGGTGGGGGATATAAAACGCAAGTGGGAGGAGGAGCTGGGAGGGAAGGTGAAGGCCGAGACGTGGGCAGAGGCCCTGCGGAGGGTGAATGTGTCTTTGTCGTGTGCGAGGCTAAGCCTCATTCAGTTTAAGGTAATGCATAGGGCGCATATGACGGTGGCAAGGATGAGTAGGTTCTGTGAGGGGGTGCAGGATAGGTGTGGGTGGTGTGTGGGGAGGCCCGCGAATCATGTCCGCATGCTTTGGGCGTGTCCAAAGCTGAAGGCGTTTTGGCAGGGGTTTGCGGACATAATGTCCAAGGTGCGGACATGGAGGTGGCCCCGTGTCCAGAGGTAGCGATATTTGGGGTGTCGGAAGATCCAGGAGTGCAGGAGGCCGATGTTTTGGCCTTTGCCACCCTGATAGCCCGGTGATGGATCTTGCTCGGGTGGAGAGACTCGGAGCCACCGAAAGCGGGGGTGTGGGTGAGCGACCTTGCGGGATTCCTGAGGCTGGAGAAGATCAAGTTTGTCTTGAGGGGGTCAGAAGATGGGTTCACTCGGAGGTAGAAGCCAGTTATTGATTCCTTTAAGGAAGTTGGAGGGTCAACAATAGGGAATGGGGAGTGTAAGGGGGTTGAAATGGGGAAGGCAGGATGGAAGAAGGGGACGGTATTGGAGGATCGGGGGAGTGGGTGTCGGTTGTTTATAATGTTGTTTGGTTGTTATTCTGCTTTTATTTGTTTTTACGAAAATATTTGAATAAAATATTTTTCAAAAAATTCTCATTGTTACCTATCACGAAATGGAAGTTGGTCAGTTCAACACAAATTGGGCTGACTCTCCTTAATTAGCCTGCAAAAGTCACGAATAATTTTGTTCTGGATTATCGCCTCTTAAATATTCCTCGCCACCAAGAGTAAAACTGAATGGTCTGATGTTGCTCGGATTTATCATTACACCCTGTTTTGAATGAGGGTTTAACATTTGCAATTCTCCAGACCTCTGCAGTTTCAACTCTTGCATCCCATGTGGTCCTGCTGCCTTTTCAACTTTTAAGTAGAGATCCAATGGCCGGAATTTTCCAGCTGTTCCCGCCAGCGGGTTTTCCCTGTCCTGTTGATAATGAACTCTCGCCACGGGTTTCCCGGCAGTGGGGGGGGGGGGGGTCCAGGCAACGGGAAATCCCGTTGACAATGGCAAGACCAGATGACCCTGCCGCCAACCAATGGCAGGCCACCTCCGCCATGGCAAAACACGCGGCGAGGGCACAGAAAATGCCCCCCCCCCATATATCTCCCCTTTCTCAATTTTAGACCCTTCAGTTGTCTGAACCGCCTCCTCTTTCACTGTGATCTGCACAGAATCTTCTTTCTTGGTAATGATAGATGCCAAATATTCATTTAATATCTCAGCCATGTCCTTATTCTCCATGTATCATTCCCATTTTGGTCCCTAATTGACCCCACTCTTCCTTTTATCATCCTTTTACTATTTACATGCCGATAGAAGACTGTTAGATTCCTTTTTGTGTTAGCTGCTAGTCCCTTTTGATAATCTTGCTTTACTTCTCTTCTTTGATTTTCTAATTCCCCACTGAACCTTTTATATTCAGCCTGGTTTTTGGTTGTATTACACCTGACACCTGTCAGAAGCATATGGTTGCTTCTTCATCGGCCCGGTAGCACTGTGTTTAGAACTGTTGCTTCACAGCGCCAGGGACCCAAATTCGCTTCCCGGCTTGGGTCACTGTCTGTGTGGGCACATTCTCCCGTGTCTGCGTGGGTTTCCTCTGGGTGCTCCGGTTTACTTCCACAACTTCCAAAGACAGGGGGCGGGATTATCCGATCCTGCGGCTATGTCCGCAAGGTCGGTCTGGTCTTACGACCGGAAAGTCAGCGCTGGCCCCGCACCGATCCTGCATCCGGTGGGGTACTAGCAGCCGTGCTGCGTAAAGCCCCCAGCTTTACCTATGGATACGGCCACAGAATGGCCAGGTCCATGGCCACGCATACGCACGGTAACGACCTGCGGCGATGGCGCTGTACAACATGGCGCTGCCCGTGCACCGACCCGGCCTGCCAAAATCTGCCCCCCTGTAACCAGCCTCGGCATCCCCGGACCACCCCTCACCAGTGTCCCCAGCACCCACCAAAGCCCCATTACCCGTTGAATGGCTCTCCCCACCCCCCCCACCCCCGGCTGTGGGGGCGCTGGTCTCAGACTGGCAGTCGCCACGCGAGGTTCCCAATCGATGTGAGCACATGCGCCCCACTCCTTCGGGGACTCGATCCATCGGGGACGGAGCATTGGGGGAGGGCCTCAGTTGATGTAAAAGCAGCGCCGCCCCGATTCCGGTGTAAACGGGGATTCTCCGGCTGATCGCCAAATGCAATTTCGGCATCGCCAATTGGAGAATCCCACCCATGCTTGTTAGGTGAATTGGACATTCTGAATTCTCCCACTGTGTACCCGAACAGGTGCCGGAATGCGGAGCCTAGGGGCTTTTCACAGTTACTTCATTGTAGTGTAAATGTAAGCCTACTCGTGACACTAATAAAGATTATTATTATTGATTTCTGTTGTCATCCAGGGAACTCTTGATTCATTTGCCTTACTTTTTCCCTTGACTCTGTCCAAACTCTCTCTTCTTTAAAATTAACCTGATGTTCATTTATAGACTTGCCTGTTAACCTTTGATTCTATTTATCTGGGTCAGATCCATTCCAATCCAATTATAGTCAGCTTTTGCCCCTGTTAATTATTCTTACTCTGGATTTTTCCTTGACTTTTTCCCTAACCAACCAAAACTTTATGATGCAATGATCTTTGTCCCTTAAATGTTTTCCTCCTGATCCTGATCGACCTGGCCAACCTCATTCCCAAGATCCAGGTATAGCAGTGCCTCCTTTCTTGATAGACTCTTAATATATTGCTGTGGAAAACTTTCTTGAACACTTACCAGGAATTCTTGCACTTCTCTGCCCTTTCCACTAGTTGGTGGCCCAAAGACTACACTGAGATGCATCAAGGCACCTTATTTGTTCCTGAGCACCAGCCAAATAGATTCCGTCCTTGACCATTCTGGGACATTGTGTCACTCCAGCACTGCAATGTTCTTCTTAATTAACATTCACATCCATTCCCCTTTTGTTTTTTTCCCATCTTTCCTGAACACCTCACATCCAGGAATATTTAACGAGTCAGAGAATCATAGAATTTACAGCCCAGAAGGAGGCCATTTGGCCCATCAACTCTGTACCGGCCCTTGGAAAGAGCACCTGTCTTAAACCCACGCCTCCACCCTAGCCCTGCAACACAGTAACCCCCTCAAACGTTTTGGACACTGAGGGGCAATTTAGCATGGCCAATCCAACTAACCTGCCCATCTTTGGACTGTGGGAAGACACAGGAGCACCCGGAAGAAACCCACGCAGACACTGGGAAGAAGTGCAAACTCCACACAGACAGTAACCGAAGGTTGAAATTGAAGCCGGGTCCCTGGAGCTGTGAGGCAGCAGTGCTAACCACTGTGCCACCCTTTTTTGAGGCAGGTCTCCATTATCACCACAACATCATGGGTGCAATTCTCCAGAATCGCGATTAAGTCCCCCACCAACAGGAAAAGCCGAATGATTCCTGCCGGTGCAAGGAGCGATCTCGACACGCCATGCTTTGGCCTTGGAAAATGTTTTGAGCTGAATCGCCTTTTAAGTGCCATTTTATGGGGTCCATGCTGCAACTGAGAGGGGCGTGACCTAATCTCTCTGACAGGTCCCTCACTTCTGAAATCAGGGCACCATTTTTAAACGGCACTCTCATCTCAAAAAGCTATGCATCCCCCCCCCCCCCCCCCCCCACCATCAACCCTCTACCCACCCCCCGACCACTGTCAGGGTACCCCGCCCACAACCCAATTTCTGGAAAGGGCTCCCCCTGCCTCAGCCTTCTTGGCATACACCCGGTCTGCTATACTTCAAAGGGCAATGAAATTGACTGTGTGAAAACCACTTCAAAGGTTTCCACCACTTTAAAGGGATTGCTTTTAACTTTGTCGCACTATTCTGCGGCCAATCGTGAATCCCGCTTCTAGCGGGTGGACCCAAAGGATCCAGGCCCATGTGTCCACATGGCCATCTGTGCCTGCAGCTCATCAGTCTTATTTACCACACTCCTCGCATTCACATACATGCACAGTAAACATAATTTGGAATTTATTACTTTTCCCATTATGCTGAACCCATCTAATATCTTATGACTTGCTCCGCTGGTGCTATCTGTCTCTCTCAGTTTTCTGTGCACCTTGGTATCCTTCTCCTCTATGACTCACTTGTTCCCGCACAACGTGGTCTATGCTTCTAGATCTCTAACGATACCAAACTCTTGGTCATTATTTTTGGTTTCCCAAGATAGCAGAGATAGCAGGTAATGGAGATGGGAGTATCTGGCTCCAGGAGCTGAGAGTATTCCCACAGCTGCTCAAGAAAATCTTCAGCCGCCTTCTGTCAATTATGGCCTCTGTTCACTATTGTGATTGGCTCACCCCTTACTCCTGATTGCAGCCAGCCGCTGTGATTGTCTGACCTACCATTGGTTTCTGACCACCCTGAACATCACCAAGCCCTGATCAAAAGCCTCAGACTTCCTCTCCCCTCCGGTTGCTTCTTTCCAGTCACAGCTCTATCTGCCCCACCCGACAAAGCATTGGGTCACAACAAACAACCCTGGCAGTCCCCAGCTGAAGTCTCCCGGTACTGGCTTCTGATGCACTATCAATTACGACGAGACGAGAGTAGAGTATAATCGAGGCTTTATTACGCAGAGATGTGTAGCCTCCCGCAGCTACTGCCGAAATTGCTGCAGCTCGGAGAGCCCACACGTTTATACCCCGCCTACTGGGCGGAGCCAGCAGGCAGGGATCTACCCCTGTACCTGTAGTACAGGGGCCTTACCGTAATACCCCTCGTATGCGATATATACAAAACAACAGTGGTGACTACCACATTCACCCCCTGTTAAAAGTGGGGTGGTGGAAAACTATTTACATTCAGGTGTTTAACATTTTAAGGAAAAGTTTACAAATTCAAATGATCGGGTGCCTTGATCCGTCGTTGTGAGCGCCGCAGTTCTGGTGGCGATTTTGGCGTTGGTTCAGTCGGCGGTGACTCCGGGAGTATGTCGACCTCATCTTCATCCCCAGGTGGGACTAAGGGGAGGACGGATCATCCAGGAGCGGGGGCTCTGGTGGGGTGCGCTGGGGAGAGGGAGGGTGGAGCCAGGGCAGAGGGGAGGGAGGGTGTGGGGACCCAGCTTGTGCCAGGTCCCTGAGGGAGACTGTGTCTTGGCGGCCATCGGGGTACGCTATGTAGGCGTACTGCGGGTTTGCGTGAAGTAGATGTACCCTCTCAACCAACGGGTCCGCTTTGTGTAGCCGCACGTGCTTGCGGAGGAGGATGGGTCCTGGAGCTGCCAGCAACGAGGTGGACATCCTGGGGAAGGCAAGGAGACGTTCATGGGGAGTTTCGTTAGTCACAGTGCAAAGGAGCGACCGAATGGAATGAAGGGCGTCGGGGAGGACCTCCTGCCAGTGGGAGGCCGGGAGATTTCTGGACCGTAGGGCAAGCTGGACGGCCTTCCAGACCGTCCCATTCTCCCGCTCCACCTGCCCGTTTCCCCGGGGGTTGTAGCTGGTCGTCCTGCTCGAGGCAATGCCCCTGTTGAGCAGGTACTGGCACAGCTCAGCGCTCATAAATAAGGATCCCCAGTCGCTGTGGACATAGGCGGGGAAACCGAACTGAACGAAAATTGTGTTGAGGGCTTTGATGACGGTGGCAGACGTCATATCGGGGCATGGGACGGCGAAGGGGAATTTGTAATATTCGTCGACCACATTAAGAAAGTACGTGTTTCGGTCGGTGGAGGGGAAGGGCCCTTTGAAGCCCACGCTGAGGCGTTCAAAGGGGCGGGAAGCCTTCATCAGGTGTGCTTGGTCTGGCCGGTAGAAGTGCGCTTTACACTCCGCGCAGACCTGGCAGTCTCTGGTGATAGCCCTGACTTCCTCGATGGAGCAGGGCAGATTGCGGGCCTTAATGAAGTGATAAAAGCGGGTGACCCCTGGATGACAGAGATCGTCGTGCAGGGTCTGGAGTCGGTCCACTTGTGCACTGGCACAAGTACCTCGGGATAGGGCATCGGGGGCTCGTTGAGCTTACCGGGGCGATACAAAATCTCGTAATTGTAGGTGGAGAGCTCGATCCTCCACCTCAAGATCTTATCATTGTTGATCGTACCCCGCTGTGTGTTGTTGAACATGAAGGCAACCGACCGTTGGTCTGTGAGGAGAGTGAATCTCCTGCCGGCCAGGTAATGCCTCGAGTGACGCACAGCTTCAACGATAGCTTGGGCCTCCTTTTCGACGGAGGAGTGCCGAATTTCAGAGGCATGGAGGGTGCGGGAAAAGAATTCAACGGGCCTGCCTGCCTGGTTGAGGGTGGCAGCTAGAGCGACGTCTGATGCATCGCTCTCGACTTGGAAGGGGAGCGTCTCGTCGACCGCGTGCATCGCGGCCTTGGCAATGTTGGCCTTGATACGGTTGAAGGCCTGGTGAGCCTCGGCCGTCAGGGGGAAAACGGTGGAATGAATGAGTGGGCGAGCCTTGTCCGCATAGTTAGGGACCCACTGGGCGTAGTACGAGAAGAAGCCCAGGCATCGTTTGAGGGCCTTGAGGCAGTGGGGAAGGGGGAGGTCCATGAGGGGGCGCATGCGATCGGGGTAGGGCCCAAACACTCAATTCTGGACCACATAGCCGAGGATGGCTAATTGGTTCCCGCTGAACACGCACTTCTCCTTGTTGTAGGTTAGGTTGAGGAGTTTAGCGGTGTGGAGGAATTTGGAAAGGTTAGCGTCGTGGTCCTGCTGGTCGTGGCCGCAGATGGTGATGTTATCCAGGTATGGGAAAGTGGCCCGCAGTCCGTACCGGTCAACCATTCGGTCCATCTCCCGTTGGAAGACCGAGACCTCGTTAGTGACGCCAAAGAGAAGCCTAAGGAAGTCGTAAAGGCGGCCGTCCGCTTCAAACGCGGTGTACGGCCGGTCCGCTTTGCGAATGGGGAGCTGGTGATAGGCAGATTTCAGGTCCACTGTCGAGAAGACCCGGTACTGTGCAATCTGATTGACCATATCAGATATGCATGGGAGGGGGTACGCGTCGAGCTGCGTGTACCGATTGATGGTCTAAATGGAGTCAACGACCATTCTGTTTTTCTCCCCAGTTTTCAGAACTACCACTTGGGCTCTCCAGGGGCTGTTGCTGGCCTCGATAATACCTTCCCGTAGTAGCCGCTGGACCTCAGACCTGATGAAGGTCCTGTCCTGGGCGCTGTACCGTCTGCTCCTGGTGGTGACGGGTTTGCAATCCGGCGTGAGGTTTGCAAACAGAGAAGTCGGGTCGACCTTAAGGGTCGTGAGACCGCAGACAGTAAGGGGTGGTAGGGGCCCGCCAAATTTCAGGGTTAGGCTCTGGACGTTGCACTGGAAATCCAGGCCAAGTAGCAAGGCAGCGCAAAGGTCGGGGAGGATGTAGAGCCGGAAGTCGCTGAACTCTACGCCCTGGATGGTGAGGGCGGCGGTGCAGTACCCCCGATCGCCACGGAGTGGGATCCGGAGGCCAGGGAGATTTTCTGGTTAATGGGGTGTACTGTGAGGGAGCAGCGCCTTACCGTATCGGGGTGAATGAAGCTCTCAGTGCTCCCGGAGTCTAGAAGGCAGGATATCTTGTGCCCGCCGACCTTCACTGTCGTCGACGCGGTCGCGATGTTGTACGGTCGGGACTGGTCAATCGTGATGGAGGCGAGCCGCAGCTGGTCGGCGGCAGTTGCAGGCGATGAGCGGCCTGATGAGGTGGCTGATGAGGGGTCCTGAGTCGGGGAATATGGCAGCGCCCACGGGCCGCACGTGTTGTGAGGCGAGCAAGATGGCGGCACCCACGGGTCGCACACGGGGGGTGCAGGGACAATAGCGGCGATTGAGTGGGCCTGGCACACAGCAGCGAAATGTCCTTTCTTGCCGCAGGCCTTGCAGAGCGCGCTCCGCTCTGGCCAGCGCTGCCGGGGGTGTTTTGTCTGTCCACAGAAGTAGCACTTGGGTCCCCCGGGGTTGGTTGGCTCCTGCGCAGCGCAGGCCTGGGGTTGGCTGGGGGAGGTCGCTGATGGGGTCCACAATGGGGTGTTCGCTTGCGGGGTCCACGATGCCCAGGAGGGGTGGGCCGTGCGGTCGGGGGCATACGCCTGTACATTGCGTGAGGCGACTGTGAGCGAGATCGCTAGTTTCTTGGTCGCCGCGAGGTCGAGGGTAGTCCCTTCTAAGAGGCGTTGGTGGATGTAGGCCGACCCTATGCCCGTAACGAACGTGCCTCTAACTAGCAGGTCAGAATGTTCAACGGCTGAAACGGCCTGGCAATCGCAGTCTCTCACCAGGACGTGCAGGGCACGGCAGAAATCTTCCACCGACTCACCGGGGAGTTGATGCCGTGTGGACAGGAGGTGCCTGGCGTAGGTTTTGTTGGTCTGCTGAGTGTAGTTCTCCTTCAGTCGCGCCATGGTCTCAGCGTAGGTCGGCGCGTCCCGGGTGAGGGGATAGATATCGGAGCACAGCCGCGTGTAAAGGATCTGGAACTTCTGTGCCTCTGAGGGTGGTTCTGTCGCAGATCCGATGTATGCTTCAAAGCAAGGTAGCCAATGTGCGAAGGCCAACTTGGCATTGTCTGCTTGAGGGTGCAGCTGCAGGTGATCAGGCTTGATGCGGAGATCCATCGTTGTAAAATCTCTGCGTAATAAATTAATGCACTATCAATTACGACGAGAGAGAGTGGAGAGTAATCGAGGCTTTATTACGCAGAGATGTGTTGCCTCCTGCAGCTGCTGCCAAAATGGCTGCAGCTCGGAGAGCCCGCACATTTATACTCTGCCTACTGGGCGGAGCCAGCAGGCAGGGATCTACCCCCGTACCTGTAGTACAGGAGCCTTACCGTAGTACCCTTCGTACGCGGTATATACAATACAACAGTGGTGACTACCATAGCTTCCCACCTAGCAGATTGACAGGCTGGCTGAGTTTTTTCATTTATTGATGGAATCTGGATGTCACTGGCTGTGCCAACATTTATTGTCCATCCTGATTGCCCTTGAACAGGGTGGGCATTTAAAAGTCAACAACGTTGCTGTGGATCTGTAGTCATATGCAGGCCAGACCAGTGAGGGATGGCAAATTAGCAAAATGCCTTGAGTGAACCAGATGGGTTTTTGCAACAATTGAAAATAGTTTCATGGCCATCATTAGACTTTTAATTTCATTAGAATTCAAATTTCTCCATTTGCCATGGTGGTATTTGAACTTGTGACCCCAGAGCATTACCCTGGGTCTCTGGATTGCTAGCCCAGTGACAATACACCATCACACCTCCTCAGCTGCTAGGGAGGAAACAAAGATAAATATATTTCTGTTTCAATTTTGGAGGATCTTCGCAACCTCAGAATTTTCAGATTTTCCCTCCTGTCCCCTCCCTGCCATCGTGCTCTTCTGCTCCCTCTTCATCTCTATCTCAGAAAAATCAGAGTTTTCATTTTTCATATTCAAAGAGGAAAAGTATGGGTGTAAGTTTGGTGTTACCACTTGGGCAAGATTGTTTACATTTGTTGTGACCAGATGAGAAGGGGTGAACTTGCTCCCTTCTGTTCAACATCCGCGGTTGGTCACAACAAATATTTAAGTTTCTTTTTCACAAGCTTGTGCCTTTTCCAAATCAGAACATATCTAGCTATTTGAGCAGTGAACAAAAAGGAGCCTCTCAAACAAGGTTTGCTTGAGTCAAAGAAAGAGTAAATGTTTTAACCATTAAATCTGAGAGAAATAATAAAAACATGACTTCGAGCATTCGACCCTCATGCAGTCATTTACACACACACTCGCACACACAGATATACACATATACACACACACACACACACACATACACACAGGTATCAGAAATAAGGGGAGTTGGGCAGCACGGTGGCGCAGTGGTTAGCATTGCTTCTTCATGGCGCCCAGGTCCCAGGTTCGATCCCGGCTCTGGGACACTGTCCGTGTGGAGCTTGCACATTCTCCCCGTGTTTACGTGGGTTTCACCCCCACAGCCCAAAAGATGTGCAGGATAGGTGGATTGGCCGAGTTAAATTGTCCCTTAATTGGAAAATAAAATGAATTGGGTACATTAAATTAAAAATAAAGAAGTAAGGGGAGTTAGAGTCCAATCTCAAAAGGGAAAATAAGATAGTGTTGAGTCTCCTTTGATTGTCCTTGAACCATAGATGTTAAATGCCGATTTAAGTTAGTTGGGGCGGGATTCTCCCCTACCCGGCGGGGCGGGCAACTCCGGCAGGATGGAGTGGCGTGAACCACTCCGGCATCGGGCCGCCCCAAAGGGTCGGAATCCTCTGCACCTTCAGGGGCTAGGCCGGCCCCGGAATGGTTTGCGCCCCACCGGACGGCGGGAAAGGGGCTTGCCGCCACGCCATCCGGTGCCGAAGGGGCTCTGCCGGCTGGCGCAAGTTGGCGCATGCGTGGGAGTGCCTGGCGTCATCCCCGCGCATGCGCAGTGGGCTTCGTTTCCGCACCGGTCATGGCAGACTGGTACAGCCTCCGGTGCAGAAGGATAGAGTGCGCCACGGCACAGGCCCACCCGCGGATCGGTGGGTCCCGATCGCGGGCCAGGCCACCGTGGAGGCACCTCCCGGGGCCAGATCTCCCTGTGCCCCCCCACGAACCCCAGAGGCCGCCCGTCCGCCAGGTCCCGCCGGTGAGGGACCTACTCCAATTTACGCCGGCTGGACTGGCAAAAGACGAGCGTGACTTCGGCCCATCGCGGGCCGGAGAATTCGGGCAGCCCCGGCGCCCATTGAATCGCGCCGGACCCACCATGCTCCGAGGCAGGCGGCGCGACTCACACCGGGCCGATTTTCTGGGGGACGGAGAATTAGGAGGACGGCGGGGGCATGATTCACGCCGACCCCCAGCGATTCTCCGACCAGGCGGGGGGTTGGAGAATCCCGCCCAAGATTGCACTCCAGGTGCACTCGGTATAAGGGGAAGGACATGTGTCCTCCTTCAATACCTTTTACTAACACCTTGGCACTTACTACATTCCCTGGTGGAAAGGTCATGCTTTTTGCCAGTGTGATGAACGGTTACTGTAATACTGTACCCTTGTCATCATGTAAGGTGATGTCCCCTTTAAGACCGAGCTTGGAACCCTGGGGGACTCCACCTCCGGCTCCGCCCATCTGGGAGCCGTATATAAGGGGCCGCCTTCTGGGCGGCACCTCTGTTAGCACACGTCTCGGCACCAGGCTAGTTCTTAGCTTAATAAAGCCTTCTTTACCATTTACACTCTAATCGTCGTTAGTGAGGGTATAAAATCTCACCCGCAGCACAGAATTGCGCCAACAGGAATTTGCTGCCACAGTCAGAGCCATAGCCTGGTCGGTTATGCTCTCTGTTTGACTCCCATTTTCTTCACGGGGTTTTGTGTGCCACAACAAATCCCATGGGTTTTTCTTTCAACTTCCAGCAATCAGCATGGAGGTCTCCTGCCTTGTGACAGTTAAAAAACTCACGTGTCTTGGCCTCACTCCTCGTCTCAGGACCATCCTTTCTGGTCTAAAGAGAGTCCCTGGTGCTTCCAGCGGTCTCTTCTCTCCAATGTTCCCACCATCTTACCTTCTGAGTTGGTCGAGGTTGACTAGGGAAGGGTTTCCTTTGGAATGAGTGTTTGTGGACAAGTTCATAATCATCAACAAGGGTTTCCGCCTGTCTGGCCCCTGTTACTCTCCACTCATCTACCTGAGTTCTTATCACAAAGGATGTGCAGTTTTTGAACTCCTTGTGGAGAACTATTTCACAATTGTTTTTGTAGATGGCACGATGTTTAAGCATCTGTACCTACCAATCAAGAATGAGCTGCTTAAGCCATTCATATTCCAGGTACCTCGGGGCAGGCCGATTCCTCAGGATACAGAATTTCTGACGCTACGCCTCTGGCACTAACTGTTACATGCTTAAAATAGCCCCTTTTTGCTACCTCATTGCTCGTTGTACTTTCCTTAGACCAGAGGACAGCACAGCGGCACAGTGGTTAGCATTGCTGCCTCACAGCGCCAGGGACCCGGTTTTATTCTGGCCTTGGGTGACTGTGTGGTGTTTACTAATTCTTCCCCTGTCTGGGTTTCCTCCGGGTGCTCCGGTTTCCTCCCATAGTCAAAAGATGTGCAGGCTAGGTGGATTGGCCATACTAAATTGCCCCTTAGTATCCAAGTGGGGTTATGGGGACAGTGTGGAGGTGTGCGCCTAAGTTCGGGTGCTCTTTTGGAGGGTCAGTGTAGATTTGATGGGCCGATTGGCCTCCTTCTGCACTGTACGGATTCTATGGGATTCTTCTATGGAAGAGAGAGTAAACCTCTTGAGCTTTTCCCTGTCAGCTTCCTCTGCAACAGCAAGGATCAATGCTGGCCTGGTCAGTTTTGGCTGTGCTAACCTTTTGAAATAGATAAAGAAGGTGTCCACCTCGTCTTTATCAAACTTAGGGATTAAATGGGAAAATTCTGAGCTGAGGGCTGTTCCCTCACCAGGGGGGTCTTCAGGGGGGGTGAGAGTGGGCACCGTGGGATCCTTCCTTCTCAGCTCGAGCTGTTCTCACTTAAACTCCCTTTCCCTTTCATGGAATTCTCTCTCTTATGTCCATTCCTGCCTTCCTCTCTGTATCCACAATTTCCAGTTGCAATTTCCATTGCTCCAATCTTAATTTCTCCGCCGATAATTTAACTTTTCAGTGTCCCCAATGTCCTCCTCTACAATTTTCGCCCTCCATTTTAAAGTTTCCATCTTTCTGGCCTACAGGCCGAACTCCACCTTTAAGTCTTTTATATCTTCCCAGGACAGTGCTCCTAGCGTCTCGCTGCTTTTCTCATTCAGTTCCATGAAAACATTGGCATTGAATGTGGACAGTTTGGCACTTTAACATTTCATTCTCAAGGAAGCATTTGCAGTTTTTAAATTGCTTTTGAAGGAACAATTTACTTTTCCCACTACAATTCTTCAGTCAATCTGTCGGAACAATCACAGACATGAGCCCCCCAAGTGTTATGACCGGGTGGGAAGGGGTGAACTGGCTACCCTCTATTCAAAACTCCTTGGCTGGTCCCAATGAAGGTTTAAGTTTATTTTCGATGAGGATGTGCTTTACCCAAATGAAAATGTATCGAACTATTGAAGCTGTGAACAATGCGGAGACAATCGAACTAGGTTTTCTTGAGTCAAAGAAAGAGTAAATTTATTAACAACGAAACCTGAGAGAAATAATTTCGAACTCAGGAGTATTGTATCTGGAGGATAACCCAAAGATTCTTTAGGGATTCCTTCCACCACGTCGGACGCTCCCAGTTACGGATTTCATGGCAATTGCCTAAGAAGCGCAAACGTCCATTGGGAAATCACCCTGCAAAACACAAAAATATTGTGATTTAAATTGCAAACTTTAGATAATTCCGATTGCCACTCAGCAATAGTTACCCAGAAAAAAATCAGAAGAATTAAAACCACTTGGACTCCTCCCACCTCCTGACTAACCCCCATGCAATTCACCCCCCCCCCCCTTCCCTGACTGCCCCCAGATGTGACTCGCACCCTCCAAGTGACTTTCCCCAAAACAATTCCCAGGCCTGGCCAACCCACCCAACCCAACTCAACCCCCCCCCCCCCCCGGCCAACTGCACAACCTCCCCCCTCTCTGACTGGCAGATAACTCGCACTTCCCCAACAGGCTGACACCTTTCCGCACCCTCCCAATGACTGAAACATCTCCCCCAGTCAACTGCCCTCCCCTGACCCTCCCCCCATGCCCCACCTGGTCAATACCCTGTTCCACTGCCTGGCAAGCAGACCTCCCGCCCCCAACTGGCTGATCCCCCCTACCCCAAATTCTAACAACTTACCTGACAGACCTACCTACTCCCTGAGTTGAAAATGGATGGACCGAGGCAACATGGTGGTGCAGTGGTTAGCACAGCTGACTCATGGTGCCAAGGGCCCGGGTTCGATCCCGGTTTTGCGTAACTGTCCGCGTGAAGTTTGCACATTCGCCCCGTGTTTGCGTGGGTTTCGCCCCCACAACACAAAAATGTGCAGGTTAGGTGGATTGGCCACACTAAATTGCCCCTCAATTGGAAAAAAATGAATTGGGTACTCTAAATTTATGAAAAGAAATAGAAAATGGACGGACCTTTAAACTGACCTGATTTACGGCAGCCGGTGCTGTAAAGAAGGATACCATACCACCAATTCAGCAATGCACAACTGAAGACCTCAGGAGCGTACTGCCTGATGTGTTGGGTACTCGGCTACACAGACGAACCAGCACGGTTGCGAATGGTACAACACAGTTTTATTACTAACATTTATTTACAGTGGTAAACTGGTTACTGAGGTTCGATCATAACCCTAGAATCTGTGGATTTATTCCTAATACTATCTTGGAGTGGCACTCAGCACATGGTGGATGTCTGAGTTGCTTGCTGTGAGCTCTGTGCCCTGAGCTGTCTCCTGCTGGAATCCCCGGGAAGTGTCGTGTTCCCTGTTTTGTAATGTGTATGCTCTTGCCTGTGATTGGCTGTGGTGTTGTGTGTCTGTTGATTGGTCCGTTGATCTGTCCATCAGTATGTATGTATGTTTGTACCATGATGTTTACCTGAATATCATGACACTGCCCTGCACAGTTATCACCTGGCCTGAGTCGGAAGGTTGGGTCAGACAGATCAAAAACATTTTAAGGTTAGGAACTATGACATTGTTTGCCACTCCATGGAATGTCAGGCCCAATAAAAATGCCATATCAAGCATTCGGCCCTCAGTCAGCCATTTGGGCTCACAGACGCACATGCACACACATGCATGTATCAGAAATAAGGGGAGTTTGAGTCTAATATATAAAGGTAAGTGTATATAAAGTAAAGCATTCGTTGATTGTCTGTAAGGTACAGCTTTAAAACATTGTGGCCAACTCTATTTGGGGAGGCGGTGGCGGAGAGGTATTGTCGCTGGACTAGCAATCCAAAGATCTCGGGTAATGCTCTGGGGATCTGGGTTCGAGTCCCAACATGGCAGTGGTGAAATTTGCATTCAATAAACAAAATCCGGAATTAAAAGTCTGATGACCATTATGATAAATAAAAACAATCTGGTTCCCTACTGTCCTTTCAGGAAGCAAATCTGCCGTCCTTACCTGGTCTGGCCTACATGTGACCCCAGATCCACAGCAATGTGGTGTACTCTTAATTCCCCTTAGGGATGGGCAATTAATATTGGCTGAGCCAGCGCCACCTACATCCCATGAACAAATTAAAGATTAATTAATTGGATCCAATCAAATGTAGAACATTGTGCAATTATTACAAGATCTCAGTTCACTGATAGGTTTCTGGACAAGTTGGCTTCTCAAAGCGGGCGATACACTTACATCATGAGAGGGAGAGAGAGAGAAACCGCCAGCCTGTTTCTTCTGCTGATGCCCTCCTTGACAGTGCCTGTGTCACTTGAAATCTCTCTAGTAGCTGGGAATCTTTGCCTTGAAATGTTTCACCCAGTGTATTTTGTCAAGCAATTGTGGGTGGGCCTGTCTAGGTGGTCATTATTTCAATATCCAGTACCTTGCTTTTATAATGTCTCTTCCTTTGACAATTACGAGTCTTGATGGGTGTCTGGATTATAGGAAATATCTCTCTCTTCACACTTTCCTGAGGGTGATTTGGTTGTTTCTCACCTTCACCTTGGAATGTGGCCATGCATTTTTTAAGGCATTTGCTCTATCTTAGTTCAAATTGAAAAATTTCCAGTTGAAAGTTGAAAAAAACATATCTTCAAAAATAAAGGGGCATAGAGTCGTGACACATTGCATCAGGAATGTATGTAGAATGAGCGCATTTTGAGGTCCAGCAATGCATTTTGATTGTGCCTTTGTGGAAACCCCAGACGCTGCTATTTCTCCACAATGACAATAAACAGCTGACGGCGTAAGCCAAGTGAAGAACTATCCCAAGTTACCATGGTTTACAACATTGTGGAGGAACGCAATGTACAGGATGGACTGACAGCCAAGGGACCTTTGGTAGTTATTTTACTTTGGATGGGAGCACAGATGAAGAGCAGAGTTCACCCAAGTCACACTGAGAGCCAGCATTGCTTCCAGAGAGCTGGGGAAGTAATTTCCTTGCCCCTGATGAGCAAGAACGCTGAGACAGACCTCGTCACGCATTACTTTTGCCAGCACTTGTACACCAAAGAGCAAAACGAATGCTCTAGCCAATATGTGCAAGATCTTGGAACAAATGGGTTGTCATCTGCCTGAAGCATCTGGAAGCAAGTACACTGTGTGTGCTGACTCTGAAATGAACTGCTTAAAAACATGTCATATCACTCTAACTAAGGTTAAACGTCATTTGGAAGGTCATGGTGTTTCAAAGGATGTCAAACCCGAGAATGGCCAACCTTATAACTCACCTGAATTCCATCAGTTTAACAGAATGATATGTGTCTGACATGCCTCCAGCAGCTCATGCAGTGGTCTGTGGAGGGAGTAACGGTTCTGCTTTAGGTCAATGATCTTTCATCAGAGCAGGGAGCAATCAGATGTAACAGATTGCAAGCAAGTACAGATTCAGAGAAAAGGGGAATGGGGATGGTGGGAAAAGCAAACGGCAAGGCCTGGGACAGGGTGGAAGGGGGGAGTGATTCAATGGCAAATGGAATAATGCAGTGAGGCAAAAGGAGGTGGGAATGGGGCAAGAGATGGGTCTGGAGGAGCAGCAAATCATTGCGGCAGAATCATTACCGACAGCTGCTGTCTGGAAAAACGGGAGCAGAGGATATGATCTGAATTTGAGCTTTGTTGAGTCCGGAAGACTGTGAAGTGCTCAATCAAAAGACAAGGTGCTATTCCTTGAGCTTGTGCTGAGCTTCATTGAGGCACTGGCGGAGGCACAGGACAGAGAAGTCAGAGGGAAAGATGGGCATAGAATGAAACGGACAAATGACTAGACTCTTGGGGTCAAGTTTGTGGATTGAACAAAGGTCTTCTGCAAAATGGTCACACAAGACGTTTCTGGTTTCCACAGGTCATCATATTGTGAGCAGTGAATAGAGTATACTAAATTGAAAGAACCATTGTTCCATGTGGGTGGGAGCTTTGGGTCCTAGATGGTAGAAAGGGAGCTAAAGATCTGTGCTTGCACAAGAATATGCTGTGAGAAGGGGTTTTGGAGTTGACTGATGGCTGAATCAGTGTATCATGGCAGGAAAAGTCCTGTCTGAACGCTTAAAGGAAGGGGAGGGGAAGCCATACTTGGTGATGGCAACACAGTGGAGGTGGCAGAAATGGCAGAGGATGATTCATTGAATGTGGAGGCTGGCAGGTGAAAGGTAGGGACAGGGGAAACACTCTGTTATTTGTTGGAAAGAAAGAGGTGAGAGCAGAAGAGAAGGAAATGGAGCTGACATGGTCAAGAGCCCTGCCAACCATAGTTACATGAAATCCTCGGCTGAGCAAAAAAGAAGATATATTCCATCGAATGCACTGATGTGGAAAGTGGCATTCTAGAACAGTTACCACAGAAATGGCGGAACCAGGAGATCAGAAAAGTATCTTTACAAGAAGTGGGATAGGACAAAGTATTATTAAATTGGCTTTGGGAGTCGGTCGGTTTATAGCAGATGTTGTTCAATAGCCTATCTCCAGGAATGGAGGCAGAGAAGCCAAGGAAAGGAGAGTCAGAGAGGGACTATTAAGGCAAAGGCAAGGTGGAAATTGGAAGCAAACCTAACAATGTTTCCCAGTTTGGGATAAGAGTAGGAAGCGGAATTGATACGATTTTCATGTAGCTGAAAATGTGGTGAACCAGGGAACAAAGATCAGTCATAGAATCCATACAAACACTACAGTACAGAAGGAGGCCATTTCGGTCCATCGGGTCTGCACCAACCTTCTGAAAGAGCACCTTACCCAGGCCCACTCCCCCACCCTTTCCCTGCAACCCACCTAACCTGCACATCTTTGGACTGTGGGAGGAAACTGGAGCACCCGGAGGAAACCCACGCAGACACAGGGAGAATGTGCAGACTCCACACAGTCAATTATGGCTGGAATCGAACCCCAGTTCATGGCGCTGTGAGGCAGCAGTGCTAACCCCTGTGCCACAGCGCCGCCCATAGCAGTTCCACATTTCTCCAAGAAAGGCAGCTGTAACTAGGATGCATTTGGGTTCCCACAACATCGTCTTTTGTACGAGGCACGTGAGAGTCCCTTTGGAGTCTCAGTTAGGTTCAGAGTTGTACTTTGAGTGTCATTTATTAACACTCCAACCTAATCCCACCACCCCAATCCTCCGGGAGGGGCATCCCTTCTCTGATTCTGTTACAAAAAATGCTTCAGGAATTTTAAATTACTTAAACTACAGGCAGAACCAGGCCACAGAATACTAATAATGTACACATCAAAAACTTACACACAAGTTTTTCCTTTTTTTTAAAGTTGTCTTTTCCAAAAACATTTAACATATTGTGGTCCTTTTAACTCAATTCCTCCTAACCTTTCTCTGCCACCTTCTTGACATCCTCATTTGACTTTTCCAAATCTCTCTGCTTTCCACATGCTCTGCATTCTGGTATCAAAGACATGGCTGATGGAAAATGCCAAAATATTCCAAATCCCAGACGGGAGATGTGAAACAACTGCCCTCAACAGTATTTTTTCAATTTGGTATAACGCGAGGAAAGGTTTCAAATCCAGAGGATAATGTCCCAGGCGTTTTGTGATGATTTTAAATAAAAAGAAAGGCGGATTAAGCAATACAGTAGACAAGAATAAAGTCAACTAGAAGTATATTTAACTATAACAATGGCTACACACAGCATCAGTAACTTTACCCAGCCCCAAATAACCTTTGCTTAACTACCATTGGAGCTAATTTTCCCCGAATATTCCAAAATACCCTATAGATTTCAAAAACAATTTTTAACAATCTATTAACGGTTACCACACCAGGCAGTTATATCTCGCTGGCGTTGCTTCTGAGATGGAACAAAACAGCTAGTTTTTACAAGACAGGCTTTCTTCACACTCACTGTTTGCTGGGAGTTAAGAACAGCTATCCCTGCTGTGGTTGAGGTCTAAAGAACAGCTACACTTGCACAGGTTTACTAACCTACTGATATACAGTTTTCCCTTTTGATAGTCCCTTATCTGAGCTAACTTCTCCAGAAGTCAAACGTAATTACTTTCATTTCTTAAGTCTAGCTTTTAAATTGTGGAGGTAAAGTATAGTCCCTTCATGACCCTCTCTTCACACCTTTTCTTTTTCTTTGAACCTGTAACACTATATTCAAAAACCCTTTGTTCTATTAGCTATTGTTACCAACTTACCTTTGGTAAACATCTATTTACAGTGTTGCTAGGCTCATTAACATACCAAAAGCACTAGGTCCATTAGCATCACCCAAATGTCCCTGCCTTAAGCAGCTTACATTTTCCCACACTTTAAAAAATATATAACCAGCCAAAAATATTCCAATTTATTGGATTTCCCGGATATTTTCCTGTCATCACTATTTTTCCTGACACCAGCTTTCAAAACATTCCACCTCTCCTGTCCAATGGTGGCATATATTTCCTTGACCCTCTTTCTCCCTTCCCTCTGCATTTGGAGTTGACCCTGAGTATGTTCGTCGACTGGACAATCGTTTCATTTTCTCTGACCACTTTTAACAGCCCCAGTTTACAAGTGGATCCCCCCATCCAGAGTTCGGCCTCAAAGACTGGACCATCCGGTTGCTCAGTGAGTCAAATCCATCCCTCCTTCAGGGGTGACTTAGCTCTAAGATACTTCTCTTTGATCTCATCCATGTTTGTCTTTCGGTTCCTGGCTGGCTTGACAAAAATCTGTAAGGGGCACATGGGAATTCCTTTGAACTCTCACTGAAGTTCAGAGATGTACCTGCGATGTAACAGGAATGACAGTGACGATGTCAAGTAATGGATGAAATTCTCCGTTTGGTAGACTAGGTTCTCCTGCCAAAGCTGAATTGTACATGATTTGAGCGCAAATCACTGAGCAATTCAGTGTCCCTCGTCAAGCAAATTTATGCATGGTGAGGAATACGAGTGATTCTCGAAGGAATCTCACTATAGGGCCGCCATTTTGAGTGGGCAGCCCGATAGTGCAGCCCTGTGGCCAACCCCCCCACCACCACCAATCAGCCGCCCCAGCATTACAAAGCAGCCACCCTCCCCCGGAATTTCTGGGTGCAGGAAGTGACCCGGCCCAACCACCCCCTCCCCAGGATCCCCTAAATAGGGAGATCCCCCAGGACCCCCTTAATAGGGAAATCCCACAGAGGCCCCCTTAATAGGGAGATCTCTCCCCTCCAAGGGATCGTCTAACCAAAGGGACCCCCACAGAGAACCCCTGAATTGAGGGACTCCCACACACACCACCCCCTTTCCCCAGAAAAAGGATACCTATCTGGAATTTACAGAGCATTCCAGACCAGGGCAGTGAAAAAAGTTACAGTTGTTACACTTACCTGGAAGCACTCTGTGTCCAGTCTTGGAAAGAGAACAACTGTGACTTGTGATTAAACCCCTCAGATCCATTAGCTGCAAGCCATTCATTCATTTCTGCCATTGGGCTGTGATTGAATGCTTTCATAAGGCAGCTGTGAGCCTTGCTCCATTCATCTTCCTCATGGATGAATAAGTCTAAGTTCTGAAACCGCAATGTTTACAAATATTCACCACATCAAAGAGAGCTAAGTGCATTCAATTTCCTGCTCAGCACTTCAACATCACTGAAGCATGAAGGGGCATGATTAGAATACACTTAACTCCCCTTCAGATATGGGGTGCCCTTCCATCAGGGATCTTAGAGCTCCAGCCCTCCCTCCCAGCCTGACCTACTCCCAAACACCAGGATCCCTTGTACTTACCTGAAGTGTGGTCATGGAACCTGGGCTCAGGCACAGCCCTGCAGTACTTCTTCTAGCCATTGCAGTGATGTGCCAGGAGGGGCTGGAGAGCTGTCAGCCAATCCGATTGACCAACAGCTCTCCAAGACGGGACTTTCGACCAAGGGCAGACCGAAGTCCTGCCTGTTGACAATCAACACTCAATTGAGCGTAAAATGGCAGCGGGCCTGTCGGAGGCTGCAGGGATATGTCCACCGCTGACTCTCAGGATTACGGGCATCATGCACTCGCTCTCATGAGAGTTCAGGTAAAGTCTCTGAATAACTTACCTAATGGGTGGGCACTACATCCGGTCACCCGCTCCTGGCCCTTCCTCCCATAATCTCCAGTGGTGACTGTTCCACTCTGGCTGCAGCTATGAGCCCTGGGAGCAATGTCCCCCCAAGCCAGATTTCTGGTTCCATTCCAATCTTTTGAGGCCTGGTACAGACGTTCTCAAAACAAATCTCAGTTCTTATCTATTCTCCTCACAGGCACAGCAAGATTATGAAGACTCTTCAATATCCAAGTTGTTTGGATGGTGCCTTCTCATCTGCCATCGATCAGGTATAATGCTCATCAATCAAACTCCACCTCCTGATGACCACACCAGTTGATCATCCCTTGTAAGGCCACTCATCGTCCTGGCTTGTGGTCCAAGGGTCATTTGGGTCAATATAGTAAGACCAGTTCCTCTTTTTAAAACAATGGGACAAAAATATAGCTGCCTTGTTTTTTAACGGCCCTCTACAATGTTCAGGCAAAACAACAAAACAGCAGCTGTGAGTATGAAGTGCAAAAAAACCCTTGGGATAAAAGTCCAGGTCTTACCAGTTAACAATATGTTTTTTTAAAAGTATTTTTATTAAGATTTTAACATTTTATACATAAGAAGGAGAACACGCCCCAGCCCAAACAAACCTTGCACAAAGAGAAAACAACCACCCCAGTGCCCCAACCCACTCACTCCCCACCCCTCCCCAGACTCTACTCCCCCCTGGCTGTAGGCCTCAGCCCTACACTTTCTTTGGAAGTGGTGAGTAGAGTCGAATGAGAAGTTGCCCAATGTAAGATCAAATTCACCCAGGCAGAGAAGGGTGTTGGTAGATGGAGACTGGTTGGCCTTCTGATCAATGAAAAAGTGGGGGCCCAGAGCTTTCCTACTGGGAGATAAAGACATGGACAGCCATGTTGAGAAGGAGCTGGCTTGCGTCAGGAAACTAGCAACTGTTAAAGTGGTGGGAGACATTGGAAGCATCTCAGGTGTCGGTGGAGGAGAGTGGACAAGGGTCTCAATTTTCCTGACTGTACTGTGAGTGATGCAAGAGTGAAATAATCCCCCAGAAATAACGAACAGACCTAGGTCTGTAATAAAGATATTAAAATGTATGATGTTCCTCGAAGATATTTTCAGAATTCAGCGAAAAGGTAAAGGGATTTGGTTGCCACCACAAGTTCAATGCTAAATGCAAGACCCATCAATGTAAGAAACAAAGTTGAAAAAAAAGATTTGCACTTAATACAGCACTTGTTATGGCTTTAGGATGTCCCAAAATGCTTTACAGCTAATTATAGAATCATAGAATTTACAGTGCAGAAGGTGGCCATTCGGTCCACGAGTCTACACCGACCCTTGAAAGAGCAGCATACCTAAGCCCCCTATCCCCGTAAGCCCACCTGATTAAGTAGTTAAGTAATTTTGAAGCTTGCACACTGTCAGATTGGAGGAAATTTGGGAGCCAATTTGCACATACAAGGTCCCACATGTGAGAATGACCAGAATTAGGTCACACCGAGGCGCAATGGTTAGCACTGCTGCCTCACGGCGCCAAGGACCCGGGGCCATAATCGGCCCCAGGTCACTGTCCGTCTGGAGTTTGCACAATCTCTCCAAGTCTGCGGGGGTCTCACTCCCCACAAACCCAAAGATGGGCAAGGTAGGTAAATTGGCCACGTCAAATTGCCCCTTAATTGAAAATAAAAGAATTGGGTACTCTAAATTTACTTTTAGAAAGATAATGACCAGATGACCCTTCTTTTAGTGACATTGTTTGAGAAATGAATGTTGTCCAGGTCATCGAGAGGGAGCTCGCCACTCTTTTTCAAATAGTGCCATCGGAGCTTTTACATCCATCTGAAGGGGAAGATGGGACTTTGGTTTAACGTCTGAAGGACCAACGGTGTTGGGGAGGAAAATAAGGCAGCTACGCTAATAATTATTTGATAAAAGATCAACGATAACACTCCAGGAGGCAGAGTGAGTCTATTCAGCCAGTCACAGTAAACAGCCCGCAGGCACTGTCACCATGACTGGCATCTCAAATGGAAAAGTGTCCCAGGAACACAATGTCCAAGATTTTCCAGTCCCGTCAAGGGCAGGTGAAAACCACAAACAACCATTTTAACTATCGGTGACTAGGTCTGAATTATTAATGATGGAGATACAGGACTTCATCAATGACATTGATTTGATTGTTCTTGCTGAGGAAGTGTTCCTTGTTTGAAAGCTTATTCTCTTTTGAGAAGAAGGATGTATTGATAATTGGCGTAATTCTGTATTTACAGCAAAAGGGTAGGTGTTTTGAGTTTTAGCTGCATTTTTGAAAGAGGATATCTGGATGTTCAGAGAATTAGTCTGCTCCACGTCTTCCCAGTGAGCTGCTCATTTCAAAACAGCTTTTGTGCACTTCTCCAAGGATGCTGTATAATATGTCAGAAATGTAAATAAGGTGCATTGACTGCTGTGAGCTTAGTTCACATGCTTAACTCATATTCAGCATGATCCATCCCTTAGCTTTCGTTACATTGCAAAGAATGAAAATAATGGCAAAAGCACGTTATTAAAAGCAAGAACACAATCTAAGTGTAATGAAATTGCATTACAGAACACTTTACCTGGTACACTGCAGGCAATTTGCTTGTAGTAATTCCTACAAGTGCTTAACAATATATCATAGCACACTATCGCAAATTCACATTCCAAGCCCCAGGTCTGTTGATGTTACATTTAGTTGGTACTCACTGAAAACAAAACCGATAAGGAGAGATTTTGGAAACACATTGAGCAAGAAGGGTTCAAAACAAGAAGGTTTGTCAATAGCAATGAATAAAAGAACAGGAGGAAAGCAAAAAAGTAGTCAACAATATTCTGCATGCTATTCCTTGTCGGGTTTTGTTCAGTTGTGTACTCCTTAATCAAATGCCCTGCTCTGTACTGCTTCCTGGCACAGCCATCTCGTTGATTGTGCAGACATGCAACATGAAACAAAATCTATTCAAGCTAATGGAATGGACGTGCCTACCAGAAAACCGGAACAAAATACACTTGCTCGCTCATTGGGATTACAAGTCTGCATTCCTCAAATGTTACTTCCGCCACAAATTTTTTGGAATTTTAGAAAATCCCCCAAAGTACTTTTCTCCATTTTCATTCCTCTCCCAAATTCGATGCTCGCAGTCATTTTACCCTGAACCTGGAGGATAATTCTGTCGGCCGACAGCAGCATAAGGATAGGAAGATTGGAGCTGGAATGCAAAAAAAAAGTCAGATTCCAACTGGGACCTCCCAGTTGAGAGTCCAGCACTCCTAGCTGTCACTATAAAGTATGTTTATGCAAATTGACATAACTGAACTTGTTACAGAAGCACTACTTAAGCTGTGATTTACAAATTGTAAGTGATTTTCTTGAGAGGTATGTTTCTTGCCTGTGTATAAATCACTTTCTAATCTAAAGCCAAAACATTCCATCTATATTTTTAAATTTGATTTCGGGATTTGGGCGATGCTGCTAAGATCACATTTATTGCCAACTCCAAGCGTCAATGAACGTCCTGTTGAGTAATTACTTCTACAGCTAAATGGCTTGGTGGGTCAGTTCAGAGGGCTTTAATAAGAGCACGCTATTCAGCCCCAATAGACTCTACACAAACCCCCATTTCCCTCCAATCCCTTATCCTTCCCCAAATTCAACCAGTTACTGTGGATCAAATGTAAATGTTGGCTAGATCAGGTGGGACTAGCATATTCCCTTGGCTGACGTTCATTATTGAACTTATTAGTTTTAACAAGAATTCTGCAAATTTTCATGGTTTTTCTACTCCCAGCCTACAAACTATCAGATTTAATTGTTTACATTTCATAAAATGCCACCATGAGATCCGAACTTCTGGGGCGAAAGTCTCCGGAAACGGCGCGATGTCCGCCGACTGGTGCCCAAAACGGCGCAAATCAGACGGGCAACGCGCCGCCCCAAAGGTGTGGAATGCTCCGCATCTTTGGGGGCCGAGCCCCAACATTGAGGGGCTAGGTCGACTCCGGACGAATTTCCACCCCACCAGCTGGCAGAAAAGGCCTTTGGTGCCCCGCCAGCTGGCACGGAAATGACATCTCCGGGCGGCGCATGCGCGGGAGCGTCAGCGGCCGCTGACAGCTTCCCACGCATGCGCAGTGGAGGGAGTCTCTTCTGCCTCCGCCATGGTGGAGACCGTGGCGGAGGCGGAAGGGAAAGAGTGCCCCCACGGCACAGGCCCGCCCGCGGATCGGTGGGCCCTGATCGTGGGCCAGGCCACCGTGGGGGCACCCCCCCGGGGCCAGATCGCCCCACGCCCCCCCCCAGGACCCCGGAGCCCGCCCGCGCCGCCTTGTCTCGCCGGTAAGGTAGGTGGTTTAATTTACGCCGGCGGGACAGGCATTTTAGCGGTGGGACTTCGGCCCATCCGGGCCGGAGAATCGAGCGGAGGGGCCCGCCAACCAGCGTGATTCCCGCCCCCGCTGAATATCCGGTGCCGGAGACTTCGGCAACCGGCGTGGGCGGGATTCACGCCAGCCCCCGGCGATTCTCCGACCCGGCGGGGGGTCGGAGAATTTCGCCCCCGATCTCCAATAATATAGCATTATTAATTGCAATCCAATACCCATACATAAACCCCTGCTATCATGCCTGCATCAGGTTTAAGGAAGGTGTAAAAGATTAGAACTTAAGCACAAAATTATAGGTCACGCATCTGTCACCTTTCTGGGAGGAAACAAAGTAGGATGAAATCTATGTTGGGAAATTATTCAATTATTATGAGTGCTTAAAGTCAGGAAGGCAGTAGGAATTCTCCAGCCATATGTATCTACTGGTTGCGTTCTATTCCAGGAAGTTAATTGGCGAATGGTTGTCCTGGAGCCAATCCTCATTTAGTCTTACATTTATTTACAGAGTGAAACATTACAAGCACACACTTCCTTAGCCAACTATACCATGATTCAACAAGAGTTTCTTTAAGTGTGCTCAAGTAAAACTCTAATTGAGGTCCATCATTGGCAAATAATTAAACATAATTGGTAAATAATTAATAAGCAGGAGTGAAGAAGGTGATCGTAACATCCCAGAACTATTTGAGGTGTTTGATAATGTGGTCAGATGGCCAACGGCCTGAAATGTCGGCCCAACACAGCAGAATTGGACACTTTAAATAAACCACAGCCAACAGCCTGCAGCCAGGCCTGATGGGAATCTAAATGGACCAAGTCCGAATACACTGACTGGCTAAAGATGGGAAACCCAGGGCAAGTCTGAACTTGTCCTGCAAATGGAGATCAGAGATAATTGGCTCTGTCCAAATAAGAGTGATAGTTGTGAATTCCCCAGATTCAGCCAGACTTTCTGACACCTAAGATTCCCGCCATTACCTGACATGGAATAGTGTTATGTGCAGACAATGCACCTGATGATGGACCTGAGGGTGGGGGGGGGGGGGGGGGGGGGGGGGGGGGGGTTCTTGGCATCCTACAGATTTGGAATCCACAACTGGCCGTTACAACCCCCACCCAGTGACCATGTTGGCTGAAGGCTAGAGAATCCTCTGGAAGGGCGCAAAGTGGGGGATAGGAAGGGAGACCTGAAGACCATCCCCAGCAAAGCCTCGACACAGAGACTACAGACAAGACTCGGTGGCAACCCAGATTCGGACGGAAGAGGGTGTGCGAGAATCACCTTCACTGATGAGAACTCTGAGACTACAGAGACTCAGAGAATTGGACCCACGGCTCCATCAAGTTCATCGGCGTGGGTAGTATTGGAATCTTGGGCCAATAAGATTAATGTAGTTTGTGATAGTGACTGTGAACATTTATTGAAATTGTGAATACATTTGGGTTGAATCACGAACCTGTTTTTTCCTTTGTTCGTCTCACAAATAAGGGCACATGGGTAAAACATTTTAATAATAAACTGGTCGCAGTGTCTGATAATTTACAGACAACAACAATCAATAGGTCCAAGTCATAAAACATTTTGGATGCAATTGAGAGGCTTGAAAATTCAGACGTAGAAAGGGCTGCCTAAAAATAATCCCATCAAACTCATTGAAAAGCACTCACCATGTTGGCTGAGGCTGAACAAAGTGCTGTTTTTATTAATGGGTAATTCTACTCACTGAATTAGAATTATGTGAACATCACACTAAATCAGGACAATTGTTCCTGCAAATAAAAATCAAAGTGCTAAGCTTCATCATATGTCTGATTGGAGACAATTATTTAATCCTATTTGTAGATATGATTAATAATTCTATCTTCTACAATGGTTAATTATTGTAAATAGGATGGCTTTTAAGGTTCCTTAATGTTACACACCAAATATATTACCAATTATTTTGACAACATACTTTGGAAAGATTGAGACAAAATCTATGAATGCTGACAATCTGAGATACAACATAAAATGTTGGAAGTACAAATACTAACTGCACCCGAAAGAAGGAAAGATAGGTTAACGGTTTAGACTTTGTGATCAGTGGTGAATGGGTGGTGTCCATTTTTCATTGTACTCAAGCCTTCTCCTTACATGGGGTTTTGCACTGGAGCCTGTGGTGATTACATAGTCAATGCAGTGCCCTCTACAGGGGATTTGGGATCTGTATGAAAAGGGGGAGCAACTTTGTATTTCCTTAACTAACCAGATTGAAGAATTGTTACTGAGCAGCCAAGGGTTTGTTGCAGGAAGTGTAATTGAATGCAAAATCATGTACTGAAAATGAAACAAAAAGAGGGAAAGATAGATAAGATTAGAAGACAGAGAGAGATTAAAAGAAACAGAAAGAAAAAGTATTAAAATATACCCTAACCATCATTACAACAAAATTGTTTCACGTGGGTAAACTTCAACTCGAGAAAAGCTCAATATGGGCAGCACGGTAGCACAGTGGGTAGCACTGTTGCTTCACAGCTTCAGTGTCCCAGGTTCGATTCCCGGCTTGGGTCACTGTCTGTGTGGAGTCTGCACATTCTCCCTGTGTCTGCGTGGGTTTCCTCCGGGTGCTCCGGTTTCCTCCCACAAGTCCCGAATGACGTGCTGTTAGGCGAATTGGACTTTCTGTATTCTCCCTCTGTGTACCCGAACAGGCGCCGAAGTTTGGCGACTAGGGGCTTTTCACAGTAACTTCATTGCAGGGTTAATGTAAGCCTACTTGTGACAATAAAGATTATTATTAGACAATAATATTTTTAAAATGTGTTGCTGGGTCATGCTGCGCTTAATATTCTCAACCATGTTCCTCTTTGGATCTAACAATTTTTATTCCAATATGCGTTATCCAATCGTGAGTTAACACTAATGTTCTCATTCTGTCCTTAAGGAGGAACCACAGTAGTGAATGTCTTCATTAGAAAGAAAAATAAAGAACGTAATGAATACAACAGTAATTTTAAACTTTATTGCTGGGTTGAAATGGGTGCACCTCACCTGAGTTTCAAATTCTATTCACAGTAACGAGTGCAGATTTTATTCTGGAAGATCCCAAAGGAAATACTTCTCCCACAGGATTCATCAAAGCAAAGCGACTTTTTCGTATAATTGTCATCTTGGGTCCACATTTGCAGCTTCATGAATTTCAGCACACTCTGCCATGCTCTGCATCGGCTGACCATACCACAGCCTGGGCGAGGAAAGCTACAGCATTTGGTCGTATGTACAATCATTTGAACACTTCTTCTCAGAACTTTATTCACTCTTTCTATGATGTACAGTCAGATGTTGTCTCTGATTCATGGCATTCAAAACCTTTGCTTTCATTGCTTAGTTTCTCTTTTTGTTTCAGTTCGAAGCTTTGTAAAACCCACAGGCTCAAATATAATGACAACTGGTTTGCGCCAGTTGCAGCGCGTCATTTGATTGTATGTTTGCCACACTTTAACACCCGCCATTTTCAGAACTGTATAACGGTCCCCTGCCTGTTTGTAAATTACGCCAGTATTGTCACACTGAATAAGCCCCTAATTATTTACCTGAACTATTTAAATTGAGGGTTGTAATTAACTTTCAAACTTTAAATAAAGGAAATAATGAATTAACTATCAGAGCAGTTTTTAACATTCCCTTTCTTATAGCAAACATCTCCTATTATCAAAAAGTGGTGATTGAAATAAAACATGTGTTTTTCAGTTGACCTGAAGAACTACACTGTTTTGACAGCTGTGGAAATAGTAGCACTTAAATCAGATTCACCTGCTTTGAGCTCTAAATCTCTGCTTTATTTCAAATGGCAATATCTGCCGAACTGTGCAAATTATTGCACTTCCATCCAGCATGCACTCTCAGATTTTGGAATGTATCCAGGACTATACTCTCGGGTCGGCCAGCATTCGGCCTACCTTGAAGGTAGCCTTTCTTTCGGCTAAAAGTAGGTCAGATATGGTGCAATGAAAATTAACTCCTTTATTGCTTGTTTTAATTACTGTGTAGCACCACATCAATTGGTGCAAATTAAAAAAATTATTTTCACTAATTTTTAGTCTATTAATAAACTTGAACTTATTAAGAAAGAAAGTGTGTCATTGTCATAGTTGCAGCTGAAGGACTTAATATCAAAATGGATAGCATGTCTGTACTGTAGTCATATATTAATCCAGAAATCAAATTTGAATATCTCACAACTTTTTACAACACATAGCTGCCTTTAAAATGGCAAGTTTTAATGACTGTAAAGTTACATTTTTGTTATAATACAATAGACTTTGCCATATCAGCCCGACTCGGGACGCGAGGAGGCCGTTAAATCTTGCGAGAGGCGTGTTACGGGATTTATGATGCACGTTATGCCTTGCAAGATCTAATGAGATCTCGCAAGGCATTGTGATCTCTGAGGACATCATCCAGATTTGCATACTCAAGTGAGTAATTAGTCTCACTTGAACATGCCTGCGTTGGAGTTACTCGAGGCGCAGGATCGAACAGGCTTTCAGAAATGGCACCCCGATCTCTTCCTCCACTGGTGAACTGAGCACGTTAGTGCAGGAAATTAGTCTAAGTGCAGCCTGGCGTTCCTCGCCGAGGCCCGAAAAAGAAGCAGAGTCCCGTTTAATAGCGGAGTGGTTCTCAGCGCTGCAAGCTCCTGGAGACATCCCCCTAAACTCATCCAAAACTGGACTCTTGTTTTTCGCACCCAAGATGTCAATGCCACCCACCACAATCTTTGTTCATTTACTCCCCCAGGTTGTCAAAATCTTTCTACTGACATAGGACTAGCTTTCCTCTCCCCTGTCTTTTCTGTGTACAGATGTCCTAAAACAAGCCAGTTTTGACAAGTGTCCAAAATTGAAAAGAGTAGATGCATATTAAATTCCCATCAGGCCTAGTAGCTGACAGAAATAAAAATGTAATAAACCTCTAAGAACAGGAGGTATATTAACCTACTCAAAGTGCAGCAATCTTCCTGTTAATGAATCATGAATCATAGAATTTACAGAAGGAGGCCATTCGGTCCATCAAGTCTGCACCGGCTCTTGGAAAGAGCACCCTACCCAACCCCACACCTCCACCCTATCCCCATAACCTAGTAACCCCACCCAACACGAAGGGCAATTTTGGACACTAAGGGCAATTTAGCATGGCCAATCCACCTAACCTGCACACCTTTGGACTGTGGGAGGAAACCGGAGCACCCGGAGGAACCCACGCAGACATGGGGAGAACGTGCAGACACCACACAGACAATGACCCAAGCTGGGAAGCGAACCTGGGACCCTGGAGCTGTGAAGCAATTGTGCTAACTACTATGCTACCATGCTGCCCTTTAATGACCCCAAGTGCTTAAGCTTCAATTCCGTCCAACCAAAATAGTTCTTTAACTAAGGCATTTCTCCATGATTCTTGCATCTGAATTTGTAAATGTCAAGGGCAATGAAATTGCACCTGAAAAAGAGACATTCCTGGGTGCATTTTTCTAATCATAGCTGTATTGGTTTTTGCAGATAGAGAGTCATCTGCTATCTTGGTTATTGTGCTGTCATTGAGGTATCACCGTGCACAAGCGTGATCCTCCTGCAAAATGAATTACTCAATCCATGATTAAACAGTTCATATTCTAATGTGGACTGCTTGGATTATCATATTGTCACAGATATCATTAAATTAACATTTCAATAATGCAGTGGATTGTCTTTGAAATACTCCCGTATACATTGCTGTTGTGTTGCAGAGAATCTGTTCTGTCTTGACTTGAATGGTTCTGTCCTCATCTCATTGGGAATGTGTAACTGTTAGAAGTTACCATGAGTGTAAAAAGGAGATTGAGTTTCATGCTGATTACTGGCTATTAAGATTCATTTTTCATTTGACCTCAAATTAACCTCTGAGATTCTTTCATCTGTGTTCATTGCTCATTTGTGCCGGGTATCCTTATCCCTTCTAGCTACTGCTGTGTTTACTTCATTCACAAATTTTTCATTAACTTCAGCCTCTAGGTTCAACTATTTTCTGCAGAGTCCTCCTTGGATCTTCTTCAGTCGAAATATTGTTTAATTTTCACAAGATTATGATCTGAATCTTCATCAGCTCCTGGATGAGCTTTCAAGTTTTGAACACTGTTCCTGTATCTTTGTCTTATCATTATTTAACCTATTTCAAATCTTCCTGTGATGCCAAACATTTTCCATGCACATCATCTTATTTTATGATGTCTAAACCATGTATTTGTCAGCATGAGTCCTGTTCTTCTGCGAAAGTCTACCAGCTTTATGCCCCATTCATTTATTTTTCGGAGTCCATGAGCCCCTACTTCATCATCTCTTCCTTCTCCAGCAACTGCTCTGCTCTAATCTCCCAGATCCACATAGCTCATTCCAATCTCCTGTTTGATTAGCTTTTCAATTTGATCATACGTTTCATCAACCTCCTTAACTGGGTGTCAACCTGTGGGCATATTTTTGAATGATGGAAATGTCCACTGATTGCCTCTTTCTTGGGTGCTGGGCTGGTTTGGAGGGGCTTAGGTCGGATCTTTCATGGGATGGGGGTCATATGGCAAGTCCACCCTCTGTAGCCTTAAAAACCTTTAAACTTTTTTTCAGGATGTCTATTTCAAAGATCAGTCAAATGAAGGCAAAAGTCTTCCTTTTGAAGTGCTTTTTTCACATTTAATTTCATTCCCCTTGTCCTCTGGGCTTGCTGAGAAGCCTAAAAGTTTTGAACTGCAATGTTTATGTTCAATTTCATGGTCTATTGCCTTTTGCTAGTCTCTTTATTGAAATCCAGGCTACTTCAAAGCTTTATTTGGTTTTGTAGCTCTTCACAGTCCATTAATTCTGAAGCACTACCTCTTTTGAGCAGGTGTTGTTTCTAAACACAATTCTCCGAGCCCCACACCGGGCCGGAAAATCGGCGCAACCGCGCCACGATGCCCCGACGCCGGTGCGCGATTCTCCGAGGTGCGGAGAATCGGCGCCATTTGTGCCGGTGCATTTGGTGTGGCACCTGTCGCGGGCCGCTGTCTGCGCCGATTCTCCGGCCCGGATGGGCTGAGCGACCACGCGGAAATGGCAGAGTCCCGCCGGCGCCGTTCACCCCTGGTCGCTGCCAGCGGGAACCCTGCGCGAAGGGTCGGGGAGCGGCCTGTTGGGCAGGGAAAACGCTCCTTCACCCGGGGGGGGGGGGGGGGGGGGGTGCCTCCGATGGGGTCTGGCCTGCGATCGGGACTCACCGATCGGCGGGCCGGCCTCTCCCCTCCCCCCCGGGCCTACTTTGTTCCGCTTCTGGCCCCAGAACCCCCGCGCCATGTTGCGCGGGGCCGGAGAGTTGAAGATGTCCCCCGTGCATGCGCAGGTTGGCGCGGCCCAATTGCGCATGTGCGGGTTGGCGCGGCACCCATTTGCCGCCGGGGAGGAAGGCTGGAGAGGTGTGAACCGCTCCAGTGCCATGCTGGCCCCCCCTGGGGGACAGAATCGGTCGTCCCCGCGCCCGTTTCGTGCCATCGTGAAACACGACGGCGTTCACGACGGCGCGAACACTTAGTCTCCATTTTGGAGAATCGCCCCCATTTTTTTTAAAGAGGTTTTTTCTTTGCTCTGAAGTGCTTCGTAGAAAAAGCAGGTGTTGTTTCCAACAGATTTTTTCTGTTGGGGTTTCCTCTGTTCTGAAGTTCTTTCTAGAAAGACCAGATGCTCTGCCTGAGTGCTGCTCCCAGTGCCCTGGCAGTGCCAACCTGCTGTTCCACACACCCTCCACCTCATTCCACCCTCTCTCATCCGTTGCCCCACTAAATCAGCTTAAGTCTTCAGCCACAGCTTTACATAAAAAACTGTGATCAAACTTTCAAGTTCAATATTTTTCAGAGGATAATTATTCTTTAATGCTTTTGCTTCTGTGAACTGATTTTGATTGGCTTTCATTAGCATGACCGTTCTCAGCAAAACACCATTTCAGTTGACACCAACTAGCATGATGGCACAGTCACAGTGCTTAGCACTGCTGCTTCACAGTGCCATGGACCCAGATTCAATTCCGACCTTGGATAACTGTCTGTGTGGAGTTTGTACGTTCTCCCCATGTCTGTGTGGGTTTCCTCCGGGTGCTCCAGTTTCCTCCCACACGCCAAAGTTGTGCAGGTTAGGTGGATTGGCCATGCTAAATTGCCCCTTAGTGTCCAATAGGATAGGTGGGGTTATGGGGATACGGCTGGAGTGTGGGCCTAGGTAGGGTGTTCCTTGGGAGTATCGGTGCAGACTTGATGGGCCGAATGCCCTCCTTCTGCACTGTAGGGATTCTAACTGACATTATTCCAGAAATCTTCTCCAGAGAGGCTAGGCAATTTGGGAAATGGGGATTAGGCTAAGGTGAAGCGGGAACCCTCAGATCATATGCAAAGGAAGCACAGGAGAGCTCACTGACTTGTCTTAAATCTAACCATGAACACATACTGCAAACAATAAAATGTTAATGATGTCTTCCTCACCTTGATTAGTTAACAGTCACCAAAATAGCTATTAGGCCTTCAGGATTATTAATTCAAGGAACAAAGGGGGAACTCATGAATCTTATCAAATATTGATGTCGACCTGAGTGAATGATTAAAAGAGAAATGTGAATTACAGTGATATAGTTTGCATTATTGATGAATAAATATGACACACTTTCTTAAGTGTTGAATATAATAAGCTCGCAGTTAGTAGGAAGGATGGTCACGTCCTTGTCAGAGTTTCAGGGGAATAGGGTGGCAAACGTACGGTTGGCACAGTGCTGACGTCACTTCCTGAGAGGGTTGCCTGCTTGCAGCTCTGATGTTACATTCAGTCTGTGCGCTGTTGCACCGCAGGCTGCACAGAGATGTTGAACGTGATTGAAGAAATTATCTCCAGTCTTTCTAATTCATCTGTGGATAGTTAAATCCATCAATAAAAGAAGCCAGTGTAACATATACTTACATCAAAATGCATAATATGCACGTCGAGATGGATTGATTTAAAGGGTCCAATTGTGTCAATTTTCAACAAAACCTCCACTTCTGTTGCAGCCGCCGCACCAAGATTACATTCAGTTTAAGTCAGGATGATGTGAATGTGCTGTTTCCCTCGGGTTGGTGCTATATTTGGAGCTGCCCTCATTCAGCTCCTGTACTGAATGGCATTAAATTACCAATATGACTCATGAGCAGTGCTTGGATCTCAGACAGGAAAGGACAGGTTCCCACAATGAGCAGAAATCCCAGCTCCAGAGGTGCAGGGAGGGTGGGGAACACATTTTATTTTTTGTTGAATGCTGTAAGTAGCATCCTGCGGCTTATTGTGAGCATTTAATAACTGGTATGCCGATGGAGTCAGAGCAAATGCGATTGTAACACTTTTATGGAAAAGGCGCACAATTGTAATGGACTATAAAACGTCAAAACAGTCCACTTAAATTACCTGTGATGCACTGAAATCTCACAGAAGATAGGAATACAGAATGATTGGCATCTGCAATTTCCTATGCAGCAATATCCCGGATTTGGTTGAGGCAACCACTAGAGATACAGAGGAAACCAGTGCAGATGAGGCAGATCTTAGTGCATAACCTTGCCTATAGGGATGTACAGCAAAATGAGCGATTTTCATTAAAATATTTAGATATGAAAGATGCTGCAGCAGTGCTAACAAATTAATGGCTCTTGCCAGCTCTATGTAGTTTTTATTTGCTGGATTTCAAAGAATATAAGGAATCAACATTTCCCCCCCCCCCCCCCCCCCGCTATTTGCATAAGTTACCACTTATTTAATGTTATCCATTCATTTAATGTTCAAATATCCTTAATGAATTATTCAACAGCATTCCCCGATTCCATAAATGTAACAGAAGATAACCTAATGTAAAGCTCAAGCGGCAACAACTTGTTTTGGAAATGTTGTCTCTAAATGAGCCAGCAATTGCATCCAATTAAACCACGATTCATCCAGTCATATTTTATTTTACAAACCACAATGTGCTGGTCTCCTGATCAATGCCAAGTTATTTACATAGTTATTTGACATGACCAATTAAGTAGATTCAATCTGACATTACACGATCCATCTGAAAAGTGTTTTTTGTGCAGTGTGACATGTAAATTGGGTTTTCAGTGAGACAAGGGAGCCAAATAGAGGTACAGATTAGATGCCATTGATGCGTTCATGTAAATAGAATGACTTTTGCCTTGAAAAGTGCTAATCTCTTTGTTATATTGTGCATTAACTGATGATGGAGATTGCCTGGTCCACATAAATCACTCTTCCATAGAAACTACAATCTCCCATTACACATCTAAATACCTCTTGAAATCATTTACGGTATTACCTTCATAACCCACCTTAAAATGTTTTATGTATTCATATTTTTTAAAATTTGTATCATTAGCAAGGTCAACATTTTGGTTTTTTAAAAATAAATTTAGATTACCAAATTAATTTTTTCCAATTAAGGGGCAATTTAGTTCGGCCAATCCACCTACTCTGCACATCTTTGGGTCGTGAGGGCGAAACCCACGCAGACACGGGGAGAATGTGAAAACTCCACACGGATAGCGACCCAGAGCTGGGATTGAACCTGGGACTTCGGCGCCGTGAGGCAGCAGGGCTAACCCACTGCGCCACCGTCCTGCCCAGCAAGGCCAACATTAACTGCCCACCCCTAATTGTCCTTGACACAGTGGTGGTGAATCTCCTTCTTGAGTGCAACTAAATGGCTTGCGAGGCCATTTCAGAGATCAGGGTGAATAACCTTGCTCTGTGCTTGGAGACACATGGAGGCCAGACGGTGTAAACACAGCATATTTCCTTCCCTCGAGGACATCAGTGAACCGGATGAGTTTTTGGAACAATCTGATGGTTATCATCACTGATACTAACATTTTAATTAGAATTTATTAACTAATTGAATTTAAATTTCCGAAGTGGCAAGGTGGAATTTGAACTCACATTTCAGCATCATTAGTCCATGCCTCATAACAAAACCATTACGCCACCATCACCCTACAATAACTTAGTTGAAGTGCCTACTGTCAACAATCCCGATGTTGTGCTTTGTTTCCTCGTGATGCGTGTGAATTGAAATAGCACTACTGATTAAACGTTCTTATTTCACCGGGTATGGAGGTCTTGTGGCATAGTGGGCAGCATCCCTGCCTCTGCGGCAGAAGCTCTGGGTTTGATCCCACCCCAGGACTTGATGGCCAAGGAAGATGTGTTCATAATGCAGCCAGACAGGTTGAGTGCGGACCTGCAAAAATCTTTCCAACAAAACAATTGGAAGACGATATGAGCGGGAGAGACTCCTGGTCAGCCATGCTTAATGTGGAGTGGCATCCCTCAAGTTATAAGCCCCTGGCGATAGACTAGCAACCTGTTCTGGGAATAACTAGCTATGGAAACCGACAGATTAATGCTCAAACTATCCAGTAAATTGTCGAAGGAACGGCTTTATATATAAAACATTACATAGCTTGTCAGTGAGAAACTTCACTTTATGATCTCTATTATTTAATACTAATTTCTCCTTATACAGCCTAGAGGTGGAAGTTTTATTTTTATATGAGTGACTGGGTATTTTACTGCCTAGAATGATTATGGAGAAATCATCTTAGATTTACATTGTGGTGTAGTGGTTTAAAACACAGGTGACACATGTTACACAGATATTCGCTGCAATCTGTCGAGCTATGTGAATGTTAAACATGATTTTTCTCATGTTACATTTATACAGACATTGGAATGTTAGCATTATTTACAGACGGACTATTTGAAGGATTTGCTTAATTTCACTAAAAGTCTGGGGATATGGATTGATTTTGTTGGGTTGGGTTTTGTATCCTGTGTAATCGAGTAGACATTCAAAGACAGACAAGGCTTTGCTTTCTTGATGTACTTTCCACTTGGCTTTCCCCCCCACCTCTGCTGAAGGTGCTGACTCCCCTCCTTAGGCACAGGCCCTAAGGCAACGTTTGTGCCCCGATACCCATTAATCAGTTGTGAGCCTTGGACCGAGGAGTTGAATTTCCAATGGTTGGGGGGAGTTCTTTCAATCTTAGATCCTCTGAGATTGTGGAGAAATGGCGTGAACGGCATAATTTCTCCTCCATTTCCACAGATCTCTGACTGAAATTACAGCAAACAGTTGGGGAAATTGTCATTCCAAAAGGGAAAAAAATCCACTAACATTAGGGAAATAAGAATACCAGTTGGAAGTGATTTTTCCGATAGGGTTGGAAATGCAACCTGAATGTTGGCAGGCTCGCCAACTATGGAGTACTTTGCGACTAAGTCTGATCTATCCTTACTAAGTGACCCTACACTTATTTCCACCAAGGATCAGTAAATAGGATAGGGAACTGAGGGTGATCCATTGGCTGCGATCAGCTCACTCAGCACAGTCTGAGGGTAGAACGATCTTCCTGGTCTCCACAGCTCAGTGATGGTGATTTTATCTCCAAACCATCAGGGATGTTTAAGCGTGAAGTTTATATTCCACTAAGCTGGAGAGCAACCTTATTATCGTTTACGCCTTACATGTTGCCATGTTCCTTAGCGTTCAAGAAAATATATTTGTGCAAAATTCTTAAACTTACAAGATTGCTCCAAATAGAGTTCTAAGGTGTTACAAAGAACTTAATCAAAGATATTTGGTGAATACAGAAGAAAAGGTATTATATTCTGTTATCATTCATTTTTCAGTAATTTCAGAAGATGATGAATTACATTCAATAATGCACATATGCCACCCACTATACCACTAGCCTCACATGCTGCTCAATGCACCACACCCTCATCACTCACCTACCAAAATGGCAGAACGAGGTAGCACCGAGCCAGAGACAGCAGCAACTAAATTGCGGTCCTTATCACCATTGGTGTTCATTATTATTGGAATGACCATGGACAGCAGTGAGGCTGATGTAGTATAAGGGTGTTCACGTAGCAAGAATTGCTGTGGGACTGGCGAACAGTACCGCCCATTGTATGATGTAGAGAGAAACATGAGAGTAGACATGATACAGAGTTGTATGGAGAGACTCGAATGGAGGCCACCATGAAGTTCGTTCTGAGTTTGGACTATACGTTATACATACGAATATAGTCATCTAATGCCAATAAACACTGATATTCAACCTCCGTACTTCTGTGTGAGATCTACTGAACAAACTATTGCAACAGCTGAAAATATCAAAGGTGACAATAAGCTCATGGGCAGGATTTTACAGACCTTCACACTAGCGGGATCTTCCGTTTCCACCAAAGTTGACCCCCTGAGGCACGTTTCTCAGTAGTGGGACAGGCAATCCATGCAAAAGGCCACAGACATCGGTAGGACAGGAATATCCCACCACGGCCATTGGTGAGCTGACTCCATCGCCGGGTAACATGCCGTGTGTCATAATATGCACTCATGTTCATAATGAGATACAGACAGGCAGTGATGGACACACACAGGAACCAATCACCACGCAGAATACAGAACAACCAATCACCAGGCAGGACACTACAGGGTACATTACCAGTATAAAACACACGAGGCAGGAAGGTTCGGGCTCTCGGTACTGGTGATAGCTGTAGCAGCAGTCAGGTTGCAAAGTACAGTCAGCACCTAATACACATGGCACATGGCAAGTCTGGGCAATCCAGACCAAGGTTAGAAAGCTTAGATTGATAGAGTGTCGACTCACAGCGAACTATGTACATTACTCGGCAAGTTCAATAAAGCAGTGTTGAACCATCTACCGTGTTGGAAGCCTGGTCCGTGTTAATCCAAACAGATAACACATCATGGTACCAGGAAACTATCAACTCTAACGGACATACCTCGAGTAAATCTGAAACGATCGGAAAAGCAAGTAGCAAACAGCCAGCGGTATGGAAAAGATCCAGGCCCCTCCGCAGCTCCGGATCTCCGGCAACCTCGGCGCCAACTGAAGGATCTTCAGACATAAGTTCCTCCTACACCTCGCAGCATCCGGCCTTGAGGAAGCATCAGATGCCAGGAAAATCGCGCTGCTCCTGGCGACGGCGGGGGATCACGCCATCCACATCTTTAACTCGCTCACGTTTGCCCAAGGAGAAGATAAAGCAAAGTTCCAGACCATTCTGCAAAAATTCGACAGCCACTGTGAAGTCTAGGTGAATGAGAACTTTGAACGGTACATCTTCCAACAGAGGCTTCAGGGTAAGGACGAACCTTTTCACTCCTTTTTGCCCCATCTCCGCATCCTAGCGCAGTCATGTAACTATAACTCGACTGTTGACTCCATGATGCGGGATCAGATCGTTTTCGGGGTCCACTCCAACTCCCTGCGGGAGCAGCTCCTTAAAATCAAACGTATGACCCTCCCAATCGGCATCGAAATGTGCTCTGCCCATGAACATGCCAGAAATCGCTACTCCCACATCAAGGCAGCAGAAACGGCAAAACTAGCCTCCCATGAGGCAGAAACTGTCCAGGCCATCGCTAGGCTGCAGGGCCTGAACATTGAAGAGAGTGGCCATTTTGCGGGCTTCAGTGGGCGTTTTGCGGGTTGCCACGGGGCCGCGCGCAGGCGCACCGTGACTGGGAGGACAATGCGGCCGAAAACCCTACTGCGCATGTGCGAACTTCGGCCGACCGCACTGCGCATGCGTGAAGGTGCACGGAACGCACTGACGTCAGCGTCATGACGTGCCGAAATTGTGGCTCTGCCCACTTAAAGCGGCAATGCCCAGCCAAAGGAAGGCGATGTCTCCAATGTGGAAAACCTGGCCATCATGCGGCCTTATGCAGGTCCGCTTCACCAGTCAAAAGCCAGCGATCCCAGCAGCAACGCAGACCTGTCCACTGCATACAGCAAGGCATGCAGGACTCCGATCCCGAAAGCCCAACGGACCCAAATGATGACTGCCTCGAGTCTCCATATCAGGTGGGCATTATCACCGCACGTGAGAATGTCTCCTCCACTCATGCAAAGCGCCTCTCAATCCTAAGTGTGGATTCTGGTGATGAATAGCGCGCTGTCGTTAAAGTGAATCAGTGCAGAATCCAATTCAAACTGGACACTGGCGCGTCTGCAAACCTCATATCCCGGGCAAACCTCAACAGCATCCGAGACCAACCCAAAATTCTTCCACCAGCCTGCCAGCTCCGTGATTACAATGGCAATGCCATAGCTGCTAGTGGATCATGTCATCTAGTTGTATCCCACAAGGCAATCACGGCGACGTTAAGATTCAAGATTGTCAGGCCTGACAAGGCATCCCTGCTCGGTGCCCGTGCATGTAAACCCCTTAATCTGGTACAGCGAATCCATGCCATGTCCTCTGCACCTCCGACTGCCTCATCTCATGTGAATCTACAGGACGACATAGACAACATCCTCACGCAATATCCCGATGTGTTCGATGGGCTGGGCACGCTCCCGAATCGCTACAAAATACTACTCAAGCCGGATGCCACCCCAGTCATTCATGCACCACGCCGGGTGCCGGCTCCTCTAAAGGATCGTTTAAAAGTGCAGCTGCAAGAGCTTCAAAGCCAGGGCATCATCTCAAGGGTCACGGAACCAACAGACTGGGTCAGCCCCATGGTCTGCGTGAAGAAGCCCTCAGGCAAAATACGAATCTGTATCAATCCCAAAGACCTGAATCGCAACATCATGAGGGAGCACTACCCGATCCCGAAGCGGGAAGAATTAACCTCTGAGATGGCACCCGCCAAATTCTTTACCGAGCTGGACGCCTCACGTGGATTCTGGCAGATACGACTGGACGACTCCGGCAAGAAGCTCTGCACGTTTAACACTCCGTTCGGCAGGCACTGTTACAACCGTGTGCCTTTCAGTATCATTTCAGCCTCTGAGGTCTTTCACCGCATAATGGCATGGGGCAAATGGTGGAGGGCATCAAGGGTGTGCGAGTCTATGTGAATGTCGTGATAATCTGGTCCACGACCCCCGAGGAGCACATAGATCGGCTCAAACAGGTCTTTAAAAGGGCCCACGAGAATGGCCTCAAGCTAAGCAGGGCCAACTGCTCATTTGGTCTGTCTTCAATCAAATTCTTGGGCGACCAAATATCCCAGCAGGGTGTGCAACCTGATTCCGACAAAGTAATGGCAATCAATGCCATGAAGACCCCAGAGGACAAAAAGGCGGTACTACGCTTCCTGGGGATGGTGAATTTTCTGGGAAAATTCATTCCTAACATAGCATCCCACACCACAGCCCTCCGGCATCTAGTAAAAAAGACCACAGTATTCCAGTGGACACCAACACATCAAGCGGAGTGGATGGAGCTCAAGGCAAAGCTCACCACCCAGTCCTTCCGTTCTTTGACCCGGCCAAGGAAACAAAAATATCCACGGACGCAAGCCAGGACGGCATTGGTGCGGTGCTCCTCCAGAAAGATGACTCCTCGCCCTGGGCTCCAGTGGCATACGCATCCAGGGCCATGACTCCGACCGAGCAAAGGTACGCACAAATTGAGAAGGAGTACCTGGGTCTCCTAACAGGAATCGTTAAATTCCACGATTACGTATACGGTCTGCCAAAGTTCATGGTGGAAACAGACCACTGACCCTTAGTCCACATCATCCAGAAGGACTTAAACGACATGACGGCCCGGCTACAGCGCATTCTTCTGCGACTCTGCCGATATGATTTTGACCTCGTCTAAACACCGGGCAAGGAGCTGATGATCGCGGATGCCCTATCCAGATCCATCACCACGCCCTGCGAACATGTAGACTTCATTCGCCAAATCGAGGTGCAGATGTGCGCCAGCAACTTCCCGGCCACTGATGAACGTGTCGACCAGATATGAGCAGAAACTGCCAAAGACCCTCTGCTGCAAAGGGTAATGCACCACCTCGCTAATGGGTGGCGCAAGGAGCAATGCCCCCAATTTTTTAATGTCAAGGATGATTTGACGGTTGTTGAAGGGATCATTCTGAAACTGGATCGAATTGTTATCCCCCACAGCATGCAGGCCATGGTGCTCAAGCAGTTCCATGAGGGTCACCTTGGAGTCGAGAAATGCCGACGCAGAGCTCGACAGGCAGTTTACTGGCCTGGGATCAGCCAGGACATCTCCAATATGGTCCTCAATTGCACCACATGCCAGAGATTCCAACCATCTCAGCCCAAGGAGACGCTCCAATAACATGAGCTCGTGACCTCTCTGTGGTCCAAGGTGGGAATAGACCTCTTTCTCGCATATGGGCGTGACTATGTACTTCTGATCGATTACTTTTCAAACTACCCAGAAGTTGTGAAGCTGTCGGACCACACGTCAAAATCAGTCATCAAGGCCTGCAAGGAGACGTTTGCCAGGCATGGTATACCACTCACAGTGATGAGCGACAATGGTCCATGTTTCCACAGCCAAGAGTGGTCCAACTTTGCACAATCTTACCACTTCAAACATGTCACATCCAGTCCCCACTACCCGCAGTCAAACAGGAAGGTGGAAAAAGGGGTCCACATTGTCAAGCAGCTGCTCCGCAAGGCTGCAGGCTCTGCATCTGATTTCAAACTTGCACTGTTGGCACACAGGGCAACCCCCACTGTCGACTGGTCTGTCTTCGGATCAACTATTCATGAATCGCAACCTGCGGACAACTGTTCTCGCCATCCACGTTCCAGACCTTGATCACCTCCCGGTGCTAAGAAAAGTGCAGCGACTCAGAGACCAGCAGAAGATCACGTATGATGCTCATGCCACTGAGTTGCCTGTGCTGGCTTCAGAAGATGTTGTTCGCATCAAGCTGCCTGAGGGAGGTTGGTCAGCCCCAGCTGTTGTTCTACGACAGGCTGCCCCCAGGTCTTTTGTTGTTCGCATGGCTGATGGCTCCATTCTCAGGCGCAACAGAAGGGCACTGCGCAAAGTTGCCTGCCCACCACCAGCTGACCACCCCCCTCCGTATGTCGAGGCGCCTCCTCCGGACATTTCAAACTATGAACCCGCCAATCTGGCAGCAATCCCGCCCGTCGAGACGCAGGCACCCCCCCCCGCCACCTCTGAGGCGGTCGACACGAATCCGCCGCCCACCACAAAGACTGGATTTATAGACTTTAAGTGTGTAAATTTTGTTCACCTTGTTCTGTATATGCACGATAGACACCTTCCCATGTATATATGTCCGTTCACTCACCATTTTGCACATAGTCACACATGCAACCACTGAGGTAGTACTATGTAGGAGCACTAAGGCAAGTGTAAGACAGGCACTAAGAGGATGCACCACAGTCGTTAATTTACTTTTATGTGCAATCTGGCAATGTTCGATTTATAAATTTAGTTTGCACTATTTGCTTTGTGGTGCGTTCTATTTCAATATTGTCGCCACACTGACTCTGTGCTGGCCAGCGACAGAGGGAAAGTTGGTGAATGATTGCCTTCACTGGAAATTGGGGGAGTTGGCCATGGACAGTGCAGCCAAAAAGGAGCTGCATCCTCCTTTCCTCCTCCCCTTCGCCTTCCTCCACTGCTCCTTCTCCAGTCACCATATAGCTGGTAGTAAGTGTTGTGCCCTCATCCTGACACTCACTTTGCCACATATTGTATGGTACCTCCAGACTGGTTCAGGCAATAGAAGCATTGTTTAAGCACCCCAATGGTCTGCTCAGTGATATTTCATTGGGCAGCATTCCTTTTGTTTTATACATGCTGACTACATGTGTGTGTGTGATTGCACATTGGAGAACCATGAGGTGAGTCAATAGCCGTTGTCATGCAGAAACCACCCTCTTGTTTGCTGTGATGGCTCAAATGGAAAGTGTCATCAAACTGCTGCAGAAAGTGGGGATCATGACTGCTGCCATGATGCTGGGCATTGACCTGCATAATATGCCGAATATTGTCACACACGAGCTGGATGTTGGAAGGTGGAATTCCTTCCAGCGATACATTTCATAATTGACATTTGACACCCTAAAATTGACATATAAGCAGTCAATGGCATTCTGGACCATAGAGAAGCCAACAATCCTCACAAAGCTGGGTGCTCACTCTTCCTGCTTCTGACAAGAGAGAATTCAGAATCAAGAGAGATCTCTTAGAATACAGAGCCTTAAGGACCTCTTTTGCATATCAGGGGTTGGCAAAGTGAGACATTACAAAGCTCACCTGCTCGAGCCTGGAGGAACCTGACATGTAAACATTCATAGCCACTGTTACATTCACAATAACTGGTAATGCCGAACTCAACCTGATGTGAGACTGCTGGTGTGGCTGCAGCAGATTTCAGTGATAGTGGTCTTACTGAAACACAGGTGAAATCACACTGCCCCTCACTGAAGGTTACATTGGAGAATTGTCACTTGAGCTCTCAACTTGCCCTGTTCTTCGTCATTTCTCTTTATTCGCCAAGTCATGCTTAAGGGTAGGTAGTAGAGATGCAAACTGCTGCACCCCTGGCTGGAGCAAGTCATTGGTGGAATTTCCTTGATGTCATGATGAAGTCTTTCAATATGTGATGCGCCACTCATGGTGGGCCTCATCAACTTCTGAAAACAAGTTCTGAAAACCAAATCAATCAGCAGCTATCACTAAAGTTATTGATCATCCTTTTAATAGCACTGGTGAGGAGTTCTTCCTGTCTCAGAATGCATGTTCAGGTCTGTGAGGTTAGCCCCAACATTGCAGCGGTGACATCAAAACAGCAAGACATACGATGACTTCTATAATTCTGGTGGATTCTCCCTCCATGTACACTGATGCTCTCAATAATAAGGCAGCTAGCAAGGCCAACATTAGACGCATGCACGCTATCCACAGACAGCATTTAGAGGGCAAAATCAACAGTATCCCTACAGTGCATTCAGCCCATCGAGTCTGCACCGAAAGAGCACCCTACCTAGGCCCACTCCTCCATCTTATTCCCATAACCACACCTAACCTGCACATCGTGAGAGACTAAGGGGCAATTTAGCATGGCCAGTCCACTTAACCTGTACATCTTTGGACTATGGGAGGAAACCAGAGCACCCGGAGGAAACCCACGCAGATATGGGGAGAACGTACAAACTCCACACAGACAGTCACCTGAGGCCGAAACTGGACCCGGGTCCCTCACGCTGTGAGGTGTTAACCACTGTGCCACCATGCCACCCTACGACATCTATAACACTGAAGAAACAGGTTCCACATACTGGAATTTTGTTATCATTTTGTTCAATGCGTTTTCCAGTTTCCTTTGCATTAATTCAGAGTGCTAGCCTTAAATATTAAACATACAGTAAGATTATCAGTTAATGGTGAACTGATTCATTGGGCGGAATATTCCCTGAATTGTGCGGAGTGAAAATCGGTCTTTTTCCCACTGGCCACAAAAGCGGAATTTTGCACCAAATCGTCCACTTCCCACCTCATTACTTTTGCAGGCATGGGAAGCATTCTGTCTCACTGGAGGACAGCCTCTGATTTGCCCGGCATACCGTGACCTCACTGCTTCTTCACTCCATCACCATATTTAAACAGTAACCGCGTGCACAGTTCTCAATTCTTCCAGTCCAGGACTACTCCAGTGAAAACATAGCCAAGAGGAGTGCAGCCCCCAGATTAGCGATGCACCACTGGAATGCCTTTTGGATGCCGTGGAGGCCCGCTGCGATGTCCTGTTCTGGCCAGAGGTCCAGCAATCTCACCAATCCGTCCTGAGAGGTGGTGGCAGCAGTGGTCGCTGACAATGCTGGGCAGACGAGGTCAGCCATGCAGTGTAGAAAAAGGATGAATGGTCTAATCTGTGCCGTCAGGGTAAGTCAGCCATTTCATCACTCTAAACTCATATACTTTGTAAACCCATCGCACAATCACTCGCATCTCATTCTGCCAGTTCAAGGGATATCATCACAGGTACCCTCAGTCATGCCTTGGAAGGAGCATTGGCATAGAAGGTAAGAGCGACCCTCATTTTCAGAGTCAATAGCAATGGGTGTCCTCCCAGTCCCTATGGTCCACATTCCTGGAGAATGTGGCAAATGTGAGTCATCCCTAGTCATGTGGAGGCAAAGGCGACACTGGTTCTCGTTCATCTGCAGAAGACATGAAATGTCTATACATCTTCGGTCTACTGAGGCACCTACGCACAACACCTCTGTCCGGCTTTGACAAAGAGTTGCCCAGATTCGAAACGTAGCTGCCTTCTCTCTCCACAGGTGATGTCACACCTGCTGAGTTTGTCCAGTATTATTCTTTTTATTTCAGATGCCAACAGCCGCAGTAATTTGCTTTTAATTTATGTTCTCTGTCATGATATGCAGACATGCACATAATGAGATACAGACAGGCAGCTAATGAACACAGAGAACAGAACATAACCAATCAGCAGGCAGAACACTTGGGGATGGTTTCCCACTATAAAAGGCATGAGGCACTCACACTGGACACGATGCAGCCTTGTGCAGTCAAGGGCCAGCGTTCCCAACTCCAACGCAGGCACGTTCGGAGTGTCTAGCAAGGTTTACAGGATTCTGATCCTAGCAGCATTACGGAGCTAGAGGACAATTGCCTGGAGTCCCCCTGCCACGTGGGCATCATCACCACACATGAACATGCCTCACCAACATCATCATGGAGCCTGCCCATCCTCACTGTGGATTCTGCGGACGAATGGCGTGCGGTGATGCAAGTAAATCAATGCTCTATCCAGTTCAAGCTGGACACAGGTGCTTCTGCCAATCTCCTTTCACAGACAGATTTCAACCGTGTCAAGAAGCCACCCAAGCTCCTTCCAGCAGCCTGCCAGCTCCTGGACTATAACAGCAATGCCATCACAGCACTGGAATCCTGCCATCTGCTTGTCTCCAACAGGAACATTCACGCAAGGCTAAGGTTTGAAATCACCAAGCCAGACAGGGCCTCCCTGCTCGGCACACATGCATGCAAGCAGCTAAACCTTGTGCAGCGGGTCTACACAATGACTTCCCCCAACGTGGATCTTCAAGCCGGCATTGACAACATCCTCGCTCAGTATCCGGATGTGTTTGACGGGATGGGCACACTGCCATATCGGTACAAGATCCTGCTGCGGCCTGATGCCACGCCTGTGGTCCATGCTGCACGCCGGGTCCCGGCTCCACTGAAGGAGCGTCTGAAGGCGCAGTTGAAGGATCTTCAGGACCAGGGCATCATCGCCAAAGTCACAGAACTGACTGACTGGGTCAGCTCGATGGTCTGTGTCGCGTTATGCTTCTTGACGTAGCATAAACTGCTTCCTTGATGTACACTCTGATAAAGGAAGGTTCAGACTTGGAGATAGCTTTAACACATTTAACCATTAACAATTCTCCTACTTGAGTTTGACGCTCTTGCTAATCTAACTATAGTAACTATAACTAACTAACCAGTCTGCTCTAATCCATACGGTGGGAGTGATGCTTTCCTGATCTGCTCCTGTCGCCTATGGAAAGAGAAAGAGCATGTGTGCCCTGTCCTTTTATATGCGGAGCCCCCTTGTGGTAGCGTCACCTCTGGGTGTGTCTTGACTGCCCATTGGTCGGGTCCTATCTTACTGACCTATTGGTTGAATGTCTGTGTGTCATGTCTCTGGTGCTCCCTCTAGTGTTTATTTAGTCTAAATGTATCTACATTAACCCCTTGTGTATTTACAGTGATGTATATCACCACAGTCTGTGTACAAGAGCCTTCGGGGGAGCTGCGCATCTGTATTGATCCCAAGGATCTCAACCCCAGAATATAATGCGGGAACACTACCCCATCCCGAAGCTGGAGGAACTCACAAGTGAGATGGCACACGCCAGGTTTTTCACAAAGTTAGATGCATCACACGGGTTCTGGCAAAACCAGCTGGATGAGTCCAGCAGAAGGCTTTGCACCTTCAACACACCGTTTGGCAGGTACTGCTATAATCGTATGCCGTTCGGCATTGTCTCGGCCTCGGAGATCTTCCATAGAATCATGGAGCAGACAATGGAGGGGATTGATGGGGTTCGTGTGTATGTGGACGACGTTATCATTTGATCCACAACCCCCGAAGAGCACATCTCTCGTCTCCAGCAGGTAATCCGCCATGTCCATGCCAATGGCCACAAGCTGAACAGGGCAAAGTGTTGCTTTGGCATGTCGACACTGAAGTTCTTGGGTGACCAGATATCTCAGCAGGGTGTGCGCCCGGACACAGGCAAGGTCAAGGCCATCAAAGCCATGAAGACCCCTGAAGACAAGAAGGCGGTGCTGCGCTTCCTAGGAATGGTGAACCTCTTGGGCAAGTTCATCCCAAACCTGGCCTCACACACCACGGCCCTCAGACACCTGGTGAAAAAGTCCACTGCCTTTGAGTGGCAGGCAGCTCATCAAGCAGAGTGGTTGGAGCTGAAAGCCAAGCTCAACACTGCACCTGTACTGGCATTTTTTGACCCTGACAGGGAAACTAAAATCTCGACAGATGCGAGCCAGGCCGGCATCGGCGCGGTGTTGCTCCAGCCTGATGACACCTCATCCTGGGCACTGGTTGCCTACGCATCACGAGCAATGACACCCACCGAGCAGCGGTGTGCCCAAATTGAAAAGGAATGCCTGGGCCTTCTCACTGGAATTCTCAAGTTCCACGGTTATGTCTACGACCTGCCGACATTCACCGTTAAGACGGACCACAGGCCTCTGGTCCACATTATCCCCAAGAACCTGAACGACATGACGCCCCGGCTGCAGCGCATCCTCCTCAGGCTCAGACGGCATGACTTTGAGCTCGTGTACACGCCTGGCAAAGAGCTCATTATTGCGGATGCCTTGTTCCGCTCCATAACCTTGCCTGCTGACCCGCCGGCATTCGTCCAACAGATTGAATCACGGGTGCAGCTGTGGGCCAGGAACCTCCCGGCGTTGGATCACTTCTCGACCTTTTGGCTAAGATCAAGTGTAGTAGCCTTTTGGCTCAGATCTGGTACGTCTCTCTTGTGGGGACCATGAATTGGATTCAATTTGAATTTGGGTTGGTTTTTGGAGCGGGCGAGGAGCTGGATTGGGGGTTTGCCCCTGTCCACACTCTGAGCCCTGGCTTGGTAACTCAGAAAAAGTAATTTAAAAAAAAGAAAAGGTGATCCGCATTCGCGTCGAGACAGCCAAAGGGGCTGGTTTAGCACACTGTGCTAAATAGCTGGCTTTTAAGGCAGGCCAGCAGCACGGTTCAATTCCCGTACCAGCCTTCCCGAACAGGCGCCGGAATGTGGCGACTAGGGGCTTTTCACAGTAACTTCATTTGAAGCCTACTTGTGACAATCAGCGATTTTCAGTTTCAGTTTTCAGTTCTAAGGCCAGCTTCTGCAGCGGGTCATGCACCACCTCGCCAATGGCTGGCAAAAAGGGCAGTGCCCTCAATTCTTCAATGTGAAGGACGGCCTGACGGTGGTTGATGGTATCCTCCTCAAGCTGGATCGCATTGTCATTCCACACAGTCTCCAGAGCTTGGTGCTCCGGCAAATCCACGAGGGGCATCTGGGTGTTGATAAGTGCAGGCGCAGAGCCAGGCAAGCTGTCTACTGGCCTGGGATTAGTCAGGACATCTCAAATATGGTCCTCAACTGTCCGACCTATCAACGCTTCCAGCCAGCACAGAGCAAGTAGACGCTTCAGCAGCACAAAATCGTGACCTCCCCGTGGTCCAAGGTGGGCATCGACCTCTTTCATGCCAATGGTCATGACTATGTGCTCATCATCGATTATTTTTCCAACTACCCAGAAGTTGTGAAGCTCTCGGACCTCACATCCAAGACCGTCATCAAGGCCTGTAAGGAGACATTCTCCAGGCATGGTATTCCACTCACTGTCATGATTGACAATGGTCCTTGCTTCAGCAGCCAAGAGTGGTCAAGATTTGCCCACGTATATCAGTTTAATCACGTCACTTCCAGCCCACATTACCCGCAGTCCAACGGGAAGACTGAGAAAGGGGTGCACATAGTGAAGCAGCTCATCTGCAAGGCTGTGAATTCTGCTTCTGACATCAACCTTGCGCTGCTTGCGTACAGGGCAAGCCCTCTGTCTACCGGCATGTCACCAGCTCAACTCCTGATAAACAGGGACCTACGGACGACTCTTCCAGCCATGCATTTGCCTGAACTGGATCACCTCCCGGTGCTGCAGAAGGTGCAGAAACTCAGGGACCGGCAAAAGCAGGGCTATGATGCTCATGCCACCGATTTGCCTGTGCTATCCCCGGCGGATGCTGTTCGGATCAAGTTACCTGATGGAGGCTGGTCAGCTCCAGTGGTTGTTGTCCGACAGGCTGCTCCTCGATCGTACGTTGTGCGTATGGCTGATGGCTCTGTTGTGCAGCGAAACAGACGGGCACTGCGCACAGATGCCCGCCCGCAACCATATTCTTAGTTGTTTACATCTGTTATTGTGCCACCTCCTGACACCTCGAACCACGAGGCCACCAGTCCGGCTGCAATCCCGCCCATCAAGGCACCGTCGTCCCCACCACCACCTCTCTGGCGGTCGACCAGGATCAGACGCAGGCCCCAGAGACTGGACTTATGAACACTTGTTTTGTTTGCTATGTTCTGTTTTCACACATTAGACACCTGTTTCCATATGTACATATGTTCCCATCTGCCATCTCATGTAAATACGTTAATTTTTCGGCCTACACATGTAAATACTTTCACATCGCCTGCAGAAAAACATTTCAAAAGGGGTGATGTCATGATATGCAGACATGCACATAATGAGATACAGACAGGCAGCTAATGAACGCAGAGAACAGGACATAACCAATCAGCAGGCAGAACACTTGGGGGTGATTTCCCACTATGAAAGGCACGAGGCACTCACACTCCGCCTCTTTCCACTAGGGACATCTACAGAGTGAGTCCGGTGTACATATCACGTAACGCATACAGCACGTGGCTAAGAGCTAGTCTGGTTCAGTCAGACAGAGAGATCACACTTAGGTTAGCAGAGAGTTGAACTCACAGAGAACTGTGCTAACTGTGTGACAGGTTCAATAAATCAAATTGAACTAACTTCAAGGTCTGGAGTCTATTTCAGTTGTAGCTGCATCCAATTGCAGCCCGTGTTATTTCAGTGTGCTTAACACAACATTCTCCTCATCCTCTGCATCCAGAGGGGGCTCTGCTGCCCCTTGATCTTGAGGGTTTTGCTCCTCCCTTCAGTGAGTCCCGCTTCTTCCAATGCAATCTCTTCCTTCTCCCATGCCTGTATAATTCCAGCAATGAATCCTTCCAGACTCCACCTTACAGATGGATTCCTCCCCACAGTATCAATGAGAAACAGACAAGAGTCAGGACTAATCTGCACAGGTCTTCTTTCTTTCAATGACTCATCAGCGAAGTGCCAGGAAGTACTCACCTCGAAAAGAATGGGCAATGCGGGGTGTGTATCAAGGTCCTCCCCCCACACTTCACATGAGTGATTGCGATGAGATTGCTTTTGGTCAGGCGCCTGGATGTTCTGCTTTCAGCCCAGGAACTGGGAGTCTCATTCAGAGCACTGTAATATTAGAGTCTTTGGAATATACATGAGCGTCAATGTTAAGTCAGATTGTGAGATATTTTGATGGCGGCCTGAGGCTTCTGTTCTGTGAACCTTCCAGCACCAGCACAGAAAGACAATTCTGAAGCTTCTCCAGTTTCCCAACTGCTTTGAAATTCTTTCTCGCTCTGGGGAATTTCCATTCTTGTGAGCAAGGGGTTCAAGGACTAGTGTCACATTTTGCAATTAGTCTCACATGAATATGCATCATTGCTTCACCTTGGTGATTTCCTGCAATGTCATTGACAGACCACTAACATGTCTCAGAGGTACCTTAAGGCCCATGTGGGAGTGTATGGGTCAGTTGGCTTCCCGTTTAATCATCTCCCCCAGCAGATCACTAAGCTGCCCGCATAAAGCTCACCAGTACGGTCTGTTCTCATTTATATTTTATATTGTGCTATCACTGTGCATGTTTAAACATGGTGTTGTTGCGCTCTCATAACCAGACCAGCTTGGACACCCCCTATGCGAGCATGAAACCCCCCCACCATCGCTAAGGAAGTTAACATTAAAATTACGCTTCCTTAAAGGTCATTCACTGATTGTCCTACATCCTTTAATCCTACTGTTTTTTTATGGTGGATATCGGCTTATTAGCCCATGGACACTCTGAGATGGAGGCACCTATGTCCTGTGTGCATCTCAACTCTCTCCATCTTGAGGCCACTTGCATAGTTCAACATGTACCCCCACACTCATCCTGGGATAGCCCTCTTCAACAGGCTTCATCAGTGTCAGGCTGGCTCTGCTGCCTCTTCCCTTGCCTGGGCTATTTCTCCGCTTCCCGAAGCAAAACTAAGCCTACCGCTGGACCCAGTGCGTAGAGGCTTGCCCAAAAGTCCCCCAAAAGCAAATGCAGTGCTACCTATGAAGACTGGCACTGATGACTGCAAGGATTGCCTGAAGCAAGGTCAGCAAGCAAACATCAAAGTCCTGAACAAAGTGCAGTATGCCAGGTGAACGATACTTCTGTACCATTGTGAAACACATCGACGGGACCTCGGGTGGGATTCTCCAATAATGGGACTACGTCCCCAAGCCAGTGTCAAAACACTTGCAGGGCCCAAAGTGCTTCCCACAGCTCTGGCGGCGGATACGGGGCCCTGCACTTCTGCCCCGGCTGTCCATGAGGCCCACCCCCGGGAAAGGATCTTCCCGCCCCCCAGCAGGGCAGCCGCGGACTGACTCCACAGCCGCCATGTCGAGTTCCCGACGGGTGAGACCATGAAAGACCCACGCCATTGGGAACTTGGCCAGTTGCACTTGAAGAATCGCGGGGTGGGGGGGGGATCTGTCAATGACCCCCCTACCCACGTCATGTAGACTGCGTGAGTGTGAATTGCGGGAGTGACGTCGCGCCGGATTTCGGTGTCAACGCCCTGGCGCCGATCACGATTTTGGCGCGTAGGATCCCGCCCCCCATGTTCCAGCATTGGCAATGATTCCAGTGAGTAGGGCTGATACCAATATGCAAATTCATTTAAATTAGTTGCCCCGATGTGCGGAGGCAGGAAATGTGACGCACCATTGATGGGCGGAATGGACAATCTCAAATGGCTTTCACGATGACGCCACACCGTTTTTTTGCAATCTCCCCAATATTTCCCGCTCTCCCCCACCATGACGGCAGCCATGAATGGAGCCAGGAAATCTCAGCCATTGTTACAATGTAATGAATTATTGACAATGGAAATAAGTGAAAGAAATAGAAAATAGGTTGTTGATTTTCACACCAGCATCAAAATTACTTTCAATGAAATGAGCACAATCAATATTCAGTCAGCCATTTGCCACAAGAAATTGTCTCAAAAGATCAAGGATTTGCAGGAGTGGCACGTGTCTCAGTGGTTAGCACTGCTGCCTACGACGCTGAGGACCTGGGTTCGAATCCCGGCCCTGGATCACTATCCGTGTGGAGTTTGCACATTCTCCTCGTGTCTGCGTGGGTTTTGTCCCCACAACCCAAAGATGTGCAGGTTAGGTGGATTGACCATACAAAATTGTCCCTGAGTTGGAAAAAACAAACTGAGTACTCTAAATTTATTATTTTTAAAAGGCCAATGATTTGTGAATATGACAGAAGAAATGTTTTCCTGTCCTCGTTAATATTGGGCCCGATTTTAACTCACTCAAAATACATACACTCACAAGAGAGTTAAAATTGGGCCCAAATCATCTGTGGTAGCAATTTTGTTTTGTCCTGAGCTCTTGCCCCCTTAATGCAGCTGATTAATGTGTTCTTGGCCGGTATCTCTGATGCAAAAAATAACAGATGATAGTCGTGTTGCTGTCTTGAAAACGAGGACTAACTGAAACTTTTCATAGAAAGTAGTTGACCTCTAGACCAGTACATCATGCTGACTGGTTTATGCCTCTAACCCATAACCACTGGAAACTTTTCTATTATTAGAATGCATTAACTATTATGAGCATCGGCCAGTTATAGGCACCAAAATGTTCTAATCAGTTAAGCTGTGAATGCCTACATTACAGCCATAAGAAAAATGATAATATGCTGGTCAAATTTTCACTCTGCCGTGCGAATTGGCTTCACTGTCTGGAGTTCAGACTTGCGGCAGATGACAAAACTGATGCATTGCACCTCATTCGCTAATCTCACAATTGTGCCAAACCATTGCTGGAATGCTAACTGCGCTGAAGAGTACTATAGCCTACTTTGAACTCTATACCACTTCTAGAAATTCAGCTTTAAGCAGTGATATAACTATTCCTCGCGGTAAGCGGGATGAAGGGGCAGTTCTGTCGTCAACTGTGCGTAGAGACTGTATTGTTATAAGTGACAGATTGATTTTCCACACATGTGTCATTTTCCTCCACTCACTGCAATTTGTTGGTAAAATAATCAATTTGTATTGTTTAACTGGCCTCCAATCCATTTTGCTTGAGATATCACCAGACTTTTGTCAGGAAAATTGGCATAGCTTTGGTCATGACTTCAATTTCGCAGAGGTTGTTTAAAAATACCTCTGTTTTCTGTACTGCACTGGTTAAAGACTCTCCAGTTGATGAATGAATAGGCTTTGGGGGAGAGAAGCGGTCAGCGAGACAATTCTAGCACCAATTCGTCAGAACAGGCAATGCCGTGGCTGCTACCTGTGTGGGCCGCACGCCCACCTTCAATCAGCATCACATGACCAAATTTCTCCCCCTTTGTCCAACTCATTGGTTGAGAAGGTGTTGTCAATAGACGTTCGGTTGCCTGAGGAAAAAAGTGTTTGAAGACCAGGACCTCAGACTTGGCACCAAGATCATGGTCTACAGAGTAGTAGTAATACCTGTCCTCTTATAATGGCTCTAGAGATGTGTATGTACAACAGGCACCTCTAAACCCTGGAGAAGAACCACCAAGCACTGACTTCGCAAGATCCTGCAAATCCAGTGGCAGGATTGGCCCACCAACGTCAGTGTTTTTGCTCAGGCCAACATCCCCAGCATCGAAGCATTGGCCACGCTCAAACAGACTCTGCTGGGAGGGCCACATCGTTCGCATGACTGACAGGAGACTCTCGAAACAGACGCTCTACTTGGAGCTTTCACATATCAAGCGAGCCCCAGGAGGGCAGTGGAAATTCTTCAAAGACATCCTCAAGCACCCTTGAAAAAGTGCAACATCCCCACCGTCACCTGGGGATCTCTGGCTCAAGACAGCCCAAAATGGAGGAAAAGCATCTGAGCAGGAACTGTGCACCTTGGATTTAATCGCCGAAAACCAGCTGCATACAAGGATTGACAGTGAAAGGCGCATGAGGCAACCCACCCACCCGCTCCTCCAACTACCGTCTGTCCCACCTGAGACAGACTGTAGGTCGTGCATTGGACTTCTCCATCACCTGGAAACTCATATTTAGTGCGGAAGCAAGTCATCTTCGACTCTGAGCAACTACATAAGAAGAAGATAAGAATACTGTTGCCCATGCCTTACATATAGAATACCGAATAGAATGTCGATGACCCAACTAAGAAAAATAAATCACTCATTCTAAAAAGATTGATCCAATCCTCTTTTGTCCAGTGTTTGGATAGATGCGGCATACCTGGTAAATTGCACCTGTTCTCAGCTTGGATTGGCTGAATTTAGTGGGCTAGGCCATTTGCATGGTCAAAACATCAGTGCAGACTCAGCCCGTGGCAGGTCGTTGTGCCTGGCAACAGATGGACAACAGGCCGAGTTGCAGATCTAAAACGCAGGGCAACTGTGATTTTGTTCACTCAAAGGCTAGCTGCTCTTCAGGCTGGAGAACAAGCTTCCATTTCGAACAGAACTCTCTCATCTAAACCAACAATGGATGAAGCTTTACCTGAAAAATTAATTCTGCAGCTTGCAATCTGTAAAAAAAAAGCCCATAAATCCTTCGGCACAACTGTAGCCACGGTTACTGTGAGCCAACCTATTACTTGGGCTGACTTGGACTGATGCGCAATGGAGAATGTTACGCATGCTCACGGTTGCTCCATGCGATAGCTCTAAGATCTGGGAAATATATCGCCGTTCCTTCACTGTTGCTGGGTCAAAATCCTGGGACTCCCTCCCTAACAGCACTGTGGGTGCACCTATACCTCAGGGACTGCAGCGGCTCAAGAAAGCAGCTCATCACCACCTTCTCAAGGGCAACCAGGGATGGATAATAAATGCTGGTCTAGCCAGCGACGTCCACATCCCGTAAATGAATTAATGTTTAAAAAAAAGAATATCAATTTTGAGTTCAGGCTAATGAGAGCCCAAGCCTATCTTGTTTAAAATATATATCAACATGTTTACTCAAAGACAACTTTAGAGTCATATGTAATCAGTGTGATTTGTAAAAATGTATTAATTAGGCTTTAAACTTTGTGCATATCCCTGAGGCTGTGCTCAAAAATTGGTGGATAATTAAAAGTTTGAAAACAGTTTTGCTGGGCGAACAGCTTATTATATTGCCGATTACTTTGTGATCTTTGTATTTGTTAACAGCCCTAGTTTATTGTTGCACTTATTGTTCTTTTTTCCTCATGTCATGCTAGTTATTTCTTAATGCATTGTCTCTTTAGCTTTGCTAGAAACTGCTGAAGAGGCGAGCTGCCTTTTTCTGTGATGCACTATCAATTACGACGAAACAAAAGTAGAAAGTAATCGAGGCTTTATTACACAGAGATGTGTGGTCTCCAAAATGGCTGCAGTTCGGAGAGCACACACATTTATACTCCGCCTACTGGGCGGAGCCAGCAGGCAGGGATCTACCCCCGTACCTGTAGTACAGGGGCCTTACCGTAATACCCTCGAATGCACTGCAGTATATAAAATATGATACAACAGTGGTGACTACCACATCCTGTCTCTTAAATGTTCTTCAGAATGTTTATTCCCCTACTGTGACATCCTTTTTTAATTGACCTCATTGTTTAAAACTTGTCATTCACACATGTTGCTCACCCTACACTGGATCCATCCAAATGTACACTTGGTCCTGCGAATAATAATGCAAATGACTTTAACATTGGTGAATTGACACTTTGATCTTTCAAGTGAAGTTTGCATCATTGTTCATAGCTATTCAAAACAAACTTAGGCCTTGCTATTATTGTACTATCTGTAGTAAATATTTGTGAAGAGCTTGCAACAAATTATGAGGTATTAATTGTTATGTGTAAGTTTCCCAGGGGGCTACTTTTCACTGCATCAGAGTCTCATGTAATGTATAACAGAACCAGCCCAAACCTTTTGTACAAGGAAAAATGGCAAATATTAAACAAAAAGAGCTTACATCTTTCCAGGTTTAAGGTGTGTTTATTACCAACATCTGGGAACAAAAAGACAACAAAAACAAATATCAGGCCTGCAGATTGAAACTGCCTCCTTGGGTTGGATTTTATGCAACCCATCACAATGGGAACCATATCAGCTGCGCCACTTAAAGGTGGGAGATGCCCCATGTCAGCCTACCATCAGCAGGAGAACCATCCCTCGATTAAGCTTGAGATGGAAGGGACTGCAAAGGGATTCTCAGCCATGTCAAGCTCATTAATTAACCAGTTGACACCCATTATCCCTGACCCCACTGCAATTTTGTAGGGGCTCAGAGATTAAATGAAGGTTGCATGGTCTTCCACGCCCTTGGAAGGCCACCCAGCAAAACCTGTCAGGTTTGCCAGCAGCCTGCCAGGTTGAGGGGCAGGATGGTAGTTGGGGGGAACATACCTCACTATCAGGCATTCTGTGCCCGATTGAGGGTCCTGCCATCAGGCTGGAGGATGGCTGCAGAAAATCCACGTCTTGCTCTTGCCTCCGATCCCCACTGTCAGGCACTCTTGACAGTGCGGGCCTCAATCGCAGGGAAGTCCCAATGGTGCCTAATTACGTGACTTGGGGCACTTGATTCCATTGGTTCACTCCCATGGAACTGGCAGGGGTGCCCTAATGGTTCTCCAAACCAACAAAATCCTGGCCATTGTGTGGGGTCAGAAGTGTGCCAGATACAGAAATAGAACAGATTAAAACACAGTAAATAAAGTGTGGTGGCTAGGCAATGAACATAAAGTTTTGGTATACAATAAATAGAAAGACACATGGGGGGCGATTCTCCAATAATGGGCCCAAGTGTTCGCGCCGTCGTGAACGCCGTTGCGTTTCACGACAGCGCGAACTGGGCACGGGCATGACAGATTCTGGCCCTCACAGGTGGCCAGCACGGCGCTGCAGCGGTTCACGCCGCTCCAGCCTCTTTACGAGGTGCCAAATGGGCGCCGCGCCAACCCATGCATGCGCAGTTGGGCCGCGCCAAACCTGCGCATGCGTGGGGGACTTCTTGCGCGCGCCGGCTCCGACTCAACATGGGGTCAGTGTTCAGGGGTCGGCTGCGCCAGTAAGTAGGCCCGGGGGGGAGAGACCAGCCCGCTGATCGGTGGGCTCCGATCGCGGGCCAGACCCCATCGGTGGACCCCCCCGGTGAAGGAGCCCCCCTCCACCACCACCCCCAGGCCGCCACCCCCCCCCCCCCCCCGACCGTTCCTGCCGGCAGCGACCAGGGGTGAACGGCGCCGGCGGGACTCTGTCATATCGGCGCGGCCACTCGGCCCATCCGGGCCGGAGAATCGGGCCCCGCCGATTCCAGCGGCCCGCAGCCGGCACCGTGCCAAACGCACCGGCGCAAATGTTGCCGATTCTCCGCACCTTGGAGAATTGCGCGCCAACGTCGGGGCTTCGTGGCACGGTTGTGGCAATTCTCTGGCCCCGCTCGGGGCTCGGAGAATCGCCCCCATCATTTTTCCAACATATCAAGAAACTCTTCTTCCCCATTGAACCAAAAAGTAAAAATCCCTTTGAGTTTAGATCAGCAACAACATTTTTGGTTAGGTGTACCAATTCATTAATCTCTGAAACAGCAAAACACAGCCATCCATTATGAAGCTTGTAATTAACCTCCTGAGAGGTTTAGGTTGGACTGAGGTACACGGAACTGATTAAACCAGAAAATACATTTGCATATAAAATACTTTGCATTATTCATTCAGTTGAGTTGATCAGCTCCTCTCTTCAAAAATGGCAGTGATTTCACAACTCTGCTGCCTGTATCCTATTTTACCCAGAGTGATGTATCAAGTCCCACTCACCTTACCGGGCCTGCATTGGCTCCCAGTCCCCCATTGCCTCAAGTTTAAGATACTCATTCTCATGTTTAAATCCCTGGCTGACTTTGTCCCTTCCTATCTCTGACTCTGTGACTCCAACAAACATGTCACAGCTGAACACTGCACCCTGCCTCTCCCCCACTGAACTCTCTGTTTTATTGAGTCAGTCCTTTGGTGCTTCCCAGGTGCCCATCCCATCAAGGCAGCTGTCCTTTCAGCCACCTTAGCCCAATGGTCTGAAACTGCCTCCCTTAACCCACCATCTTTAAGGCCCTCCTTAAAATCTACATCGTTGATCAGACTTTTGGTCACCCCTTTCATCATCCATTCCTTTGTCTTGGCACACTGACAAAGTGGTTAGCACTGCTGCCTCACAGCGCCATGGACCCGGGTTCAAATCCAGCCTTGAGTGAATGTCTGTGTGGAGTTTGCACGTTCTCACAGTGTCTGCGTGGATTTCCTCCAGGTGCTCTGGTTTCCTCCCGCAGTCCAAAGATGTGCAGGTTAGGTGGATTGGCCATGCTAAATTTCCCCTTATTGTCCAAGGATGTGTAGGTTAGATGGGGTTATGAGGATAGATCGGGGGAGTGGGCCTAGGTATGGTGCTCTTTCAGAGGGTCGGTGCAGACTCGATGGGCCGAATGGTCTCCTTCTGCACTGACGGGATTCTAAGATTCTATGCTAATTGATCCATAATTATTTATTTACACATGGCAGGTGGGCTGCTGATTTTAGCTCTCATCCCCCATCTTATTGGGGGACAGCTGGGAGGTGAGCACAAAGATGGTGAGCTAGCTTCTCCTCATGTTTTATTGCTCCCCCCACTGAAAACATGTCCCACAGAGCAGGGGGAGGTGGGGGCATAAAATCCAAACCTGAATTGCAGTTAGATACGTAACAAAGACGATTAAAAGCTTCTGAGTGGTGTGTGCGTTCCCCTCTGTATGAAATTGCCATAATCCCAGATGTGGAGATGCCGGCGTTGGACTGGGGTCGGCACAGTAAGAAGTCTCACAACACCAGGTTAAAGTCCAACAGGTTTGTTTCGAATCACTAGCTTTCGGAGTGCAGCTCACCTGATGAAGGAGCTGAGCTCCGAAAGCTAGTGATTCGAACCAAACCTGTTGGACTTTAACCTGGTGTTGTAAGGCTTATTACATCATCCCAGATGACCATAGGCTGCTTTCCCCTTTGAAGGGGAGAGTTGACTGGTGGTGATTTAACCTGAGGATCACCACACATCAGGCGAGGGGCAAGGTTCAGAAGACGAGGCCTTCATGAATAACCTCAGCAGTTATTCCCTTCTGCATACTTTTCCATTGAAAAATTAGTTATGATTTGTTGCTGTTTTATGCAAAGGATGATGTTGAAGTGTGACAGAAACATCTGTAGAGTTTTTGTGATTCTGGCAGCTCTCTCAATGCAGTCCCCATGTGGTGTTTGGGTGGTCTTGCTGTTGCAAAGTCAGAGAGTCAGGTGCAAGTGGGCTAGGATGCATATTATTGTTGAAGCCATTTGGAAAGAAAGTGTAAGACATATGTATCAAGACAGTAAAGTAAGTGTTTTTTTCCTAGATTAAGAAATAAAGGCACAAAGACAAATAGCATTTTCCTTACCCATGGCAGGAATGGTAGATTTGAGTTCACGTACCATGGTTATGTTAATAAATTTACAAGGTAAGTCACATACTTACATTGTTGTTGCCACTTGCTGCATGTTATTGCTGTAGGGCAGACGTTTCTTCACACAACCTTTTAGTCAGGGTGGTAGGGGGAAACAAATGTTACATCCTCTCAGTAAAATCCAAGTCTTGTGCCCTTAGAAGAGACTGGTTAAATTAGACATGTCTTCATTGTAGAATTATACACCGTATGCGACATGGTATAATACTCCCCTTTGTCAATGTTGGCATAGTCCATCTGCGTAAGATGATGGACAGCAAATCAAATTCATTGGGGATGGGATAACTTTGTATGGTGCACATTTGCTAATGGCTGAAGAGACCAATCCACGAGAAACAGGTTCAGCTACAAGGGACAAAGTGGTTATCTGGTGTCTTTATGGAATGTTGTTGTCAGCATTGGTGTCTGGTTTAAGACCTACTCAGCAGCGATGACATCTGCCTTTGAAGCAAAAAGCAAACGCAACAGCTGGAACACGGCATTAACTTGAAACAGTTGTGCAAAAACGGGGAGATCCTGTACAAATAAGCATTGGATCCACACAGGTGTAGAAATCCAAGCTGCCTGTTTCACCGGAAATCTGTTTTGTATGATGGGATAAAGAGGGCACTTGGTCCCTATCATCACCAAAGTTTCTCCCTGAAAACAGCAGCTTGTGAAGTTCTCATCAACAGAAAGAAACAGATGTGCCACTGGGTTGAACACTGCTGAGTACTATACTCCCATGAAATGGATATCTCCCAACCTGCATTTGATGCTCTCCTGCAGCTCCCTGCCATGGTTGAGTTTGACAAAGAACCCACATCTCCTGAGCTCAAAAGGCCATTTGTTCCTCAGTGAGCAAGGAAGAAAATCCAGCCAGACTGCTCAGCATAGAAAGTCCCAGCTACTGCCACACCCCTGTGACCTCCTTCGCTATTGGCCTGTAGGGAGAGGTGGTGGTTTAGTGGAAATACTACTGGACTAATAATCCCAAAGTCCACGCTGATGCTCTAAGAGCGATGGATTCAAATCCCACCAGTTAGTGAAATTTAAATACAAACCTGGAATATAAAGCTACACTCACAGGCATTTTAAGAAGTGTTTCGCTAAAGTTCCCTGTGAGCAATGTAATTGTGTGAGTGAGTGTGTGATTTGTTAACCGTGGAATGAGAAATGTAATCAAAAATAACCCAGCAGCAAAGCCTTTTTATTTAAAAAAGAAAAGGTTGGTTTATTTCACTTTATTGCTCTGGAATTTACCTAAGAAAAGATAAAATTATTATGGTAATATTTAGCAGTCCCTTTAGGGAGCGGGTTTCACGCAACACGCGACTGGTTCCAGGCCAATGGGGAGTTTGCCTGGGACCCTGGAAGCAGGACCCTGGATAGTGTGGGCCAGGCAGCTGAAGTGTTAAGACCTGTCGTACAGTGCCTGTTATCAAACTGTCTTTGCCTTTAATCAATAAACCCTGTTGTTTATTACTGGAAGCCTCTAATGCATGTCTCGAGCCAACACAGTTACCCACACATACAGACACAAAGATTAGTTACAAATTAGGATAAAATGACAGTCATAAACATAAGTCAAAATTAGTCCTGATATTTTTCATGTTTCATTGTCTGAAGTGAAGGTTTTGAAGTTGTAGGATTGTCTCTGCAACTGCGATAGCTTCCACTGTTGAATTGCCGGAGATTGCTTCAACAGGTGAACTTAGTTGATGGAAACAGGCTTATAGGAAGGAGAGAAGATTCCTTACAGCTATTCTGTCAGCGTGGCACGTTTAGCTGCTTAGTTACTTTGTAGCAGATCAGTAGCTGCTTTTAGATGCCTTTCTCTATCTCTTGGTTTGATAATTCTTCAAAATGGTTCTCTGAATCTGCAGCCTCCTGTCCTTTTCAATGTTTTATTTGCAGGTAAGCCAAGATGGCCACTGGTATCATGTGACCTGCACAAGAATGGCCAGTCACTTTCCATATAAGGCAACTGGCAATTCCATTATAGTTATCCAAAGTCTCCATGCCCCCTGCCGTGATCAAAAGGGTCAAGATTGTTCATGGCTTGCAGTGGCTTATGCCTTTGTGCTTGGAGGAGAAACTATCAAGTCAATGAGTTTCTGTTTACTCTCTTAGGACACTCGTTGAATTTTAAATGCGTACGCCTGGGGATCTCTCCCCTTTGACTGGCTGAAGGGGTTCCGCAAGGAGAAAGTCAGATGATCCTCAGACTCCACGATGGGAACAGTCTTTAAACACAGTCCAAGGTTTCCAAAATGTGACCTTGAAAACAGATTTCCTAAATAAATGTGTAATGATGTGACGTGACTGCACACTGCGACTGTTATAGTGACCATGAGAATTATCATCGACGATTGTTTGAAAACCCGTCTGGTTCACTCAAGGTTTCAGGGGAGGGAATCTGCCAGCCTGACCCATTCTGTCCTGTACTATCCTCTGCAACGACCGAGTAAACCACCCAGTTCAAAGGAAATTAGGGGAGGACAACAAATGCTGACCTTGACACTGATGCCCACATCTCATGAGCAAATTTTAAAAGGGACCCGTTCCACACAGTAATCATCATATTATACAAAAACCAAAGGCAGCTGAGGAAATTGCAAAGGTCTATTCAAGTCTACAAAAATCATTTTTTCCAACTTCCCAGGAACACCACAGGAGAGCTGCTGCTATTATAAAAACAGTTTAATTCCCCCAACGCTGAGATTTCTTTGCCCTCGTCTCTCCTAATGGTGCTGACTTATACTGCAGCAAAGCTTCACAGATGTGGGAAACCTCCTCAGACATGTGTTCTAAGTGGATATTATTGATCTGTGAACCCCAGGCAGAAAGTGATGGAAGGCTGCTTGACTGTGAAGGGCATCACAGCAGAATTATGTCCTGACCCGACAGTCACAGCTTTGCACTTCCCAGAAGGGTCATTGGGTGGCAATCGGGTGCTTAACGCAGGCCCACTGAGAGTGTTTATAATGCCCCAACTATTAGCTCACTCAGTGTAACAGTGCCACAAAGCATCTTTTATTGGACAAGTCTAAATATAGCAGGTCCTGGACCTTGGAAAAATGAAGCGATTTTTTTGCCCATGGACATAATACACAGAATATAAATGGAGGAGGCAGTGACTGATGTGAACCAACAGTTCTGAACAAGAATGAGCCGGAGCAGGGGGAGGGAGGGGGAGTGGAGAAGGAGGGTTATTATATTCAACAAAATAAGTACAGAACAATTATATATTTTGACAACTTTTGTCACATCTGTAAATGAAATACCCTGCACATACTGTCGATCTCCATTCTGAAGATACTGAAGGGAAATTTTAAAATATCCAATTAGAATTCATGGAGAAATTTAAAGATCCAATTCAGACAACATGAGGAATTGAGGGGCGCGATTCTCCGCTCCCGCGACTAAGTGCCCACGCCATTGTGAACGCCGTCGAGATTCACGACGGCGCGAAACGGCCCCGATCGCGATCGAGTCAAGGCCCGAAAATGGGCTAGGAGCAGGGCCGCGAGAAACTCGGGGGGGCGTGGCACGAAAGCAGCGTCGTAAGCGCGCGACGCCCGAATGATGCGGCGCTGCGCCATAAATGGTGCGATCCGTGCACTGAAGGACCCAGGAGGAGGAGAAGGAGGAGAGATGGCTGAGCCCCGACGAGCTGCACCGAGGTTCTGGGACACGGACCTGGACACCCTCCTCGATGAGGTAGAAAACCAAAGGGCCACCCTCTGCCCAAAACGTGGGCATTGCCAGCCATCCAGCACGGTGAGGCATGGTTGGCGTGAAGTTGGTACCGCTGTGAGTGCTGTGGGGCACACCCCCCGGTCCGGGGAGCAGTATCGGAAGAAGCTGCACGCCCTCACTCGGTCTGCCAGGGTAAGTGCCATGAGGGTGCCCCCGGGTCACAACCCCCCCCCCCTCCTGGACCGAGGGGGGGAAGTGGGGTGGGGGAGTGGGTGGGTGGGTGGGAGGGGGGTTCAGGGTGCACAACGTTGTACTCGACCCACATGAGCACCGGGACCCCCCCTGGAGAGATGCCATGGCGTGGCTCCAACTGTCTCCTCACCCAGCATTAATATAGCCTATATCTGCATGCCCTGAAGATACCCGCCTAATTGTGATGCTTTATCCAACCCCCCCTCCCCCCCCAAGGACAAGACAGCTCACAACCAACATGAGCGTATGAGAACCAGAGGGGGTTCTCCTGTGCTGCACCCCCTAAATGTTCACGAGCAGAGGGCCCTGGACCTCGCTGGGGGATCCGCCACCCGGGAGGTCGCGACATGCCAGGTCGGAGGCGCAGAAGCAAGTGAGAGAACCCTGCATGTCCTCTCCACCCCCAACCCGTCATCGCCCCCCTCACACTCTGGCCACTGCACCCCCGATCCCACCCCCCCCCCTCACACTCTGGCCACTGCACCCCAGATCCCATCCCCCCTCACACTCTGGCCAATGCACCCTCGATCCCCTCCTCCCTCACACTTTGGCCACTGCACCCTCGATCCCCTCCCCCCTCACACACTGGCCACTGCACCCTTGATTCCCTCCCCCCTCACACTCTGGCCACTGCACCCTCGATCCCCTCCCCCCTCACACTCTGGCCACTGGACCCTCGATCCCCTCCCCCCTCACACACTGGCCACTGAACCCCCGATCCCCTCCCCACCTCACACACTGCCCCCACCACCACTATACACCCGGCCCAGCGTGTCTAATGAACCCCGTATCGTTGTGTTCCCCAGGGCCAGCCGCCGAAAGTCCAGGGTCGTCTCGGCCAAGACACAGCCGACCATCTCCAACCTCAAGCGCACCCAGGAACGCACGCCAGAGGGTGGCAGTCGGTCGGACAGGAGGGCCACCCTCTCAGTCTGGGACACTGGACGGGGACGAACATACGATGGACAGAGACAATACTGAGGGGCACAGGACGGCCAGTGATGCTGACGCACAGAGAACGGCCACACAGTCCACGGACTCACCTGGAGGGCAACATGTCATGGGTCGCATGCACCTTGCGCCAGGCCATGAGGGGGACCAGTACACACCAGACTTCCTAACGGACGATGACCTCGAGCTAGCGGCACTGCTGTCTCCCACACCATTTACCATCGCAGAGACACTCACCTCGGTTGGGCAGATAAGTGATGAGGCTCCTGCGTCACGGTCTGGAGCGCACCACACAGCCGAGCCGGTACAGCAGGTGGGGTTTGGAGCAGCCGAGGGGCTGGACGGTTGGAGGGCAGCCCAGGCCCAGCAAACAGCTGCCGCCCAGACGGTTCCCGTGTTCCTGGATGTACTTGACCCACCTGGACAACCAGTGCACCCAGGGACTGAATAACGGCATGAGGGCCATCTTCCAGGACCTGCACACGCAGTTGGAGGAGTCCATTCGCATCCAGGAGCAGGGAATGGTGCCGCTCATAGCAGCCACCCAGGCCGACACCGCACGGGTGGCGTCCGCGATGGAGGCAATGGGGGAAACGGTATCGGCCATTGGTCAGGTTCTGCAAGGCGTTGGGCTTCACGTGCACACGTCATCCATGGCCCAGGAAAGTGCTGCCCTCTCACAGGTAGCCATGCGCCAGAGCCAACACGACATTGCCGTTGCTCTCCGGGCCCTGGCCGAATCTCACCATGCCATGTTCCAGCAGGTGATGGCACAGTCCCAGCAGTCAGTCGCGGAGAGCATAGACTGCCTGGCGCACGTGATGGATGGCGTAGCGCACTCACCGGTAGAGATAGCACAATCCCTGGCAGGAATGTCGCACTCCCTTGGCTCCGTCTCTGCGAACATTCGGACCATGGTCAATACCGCTGCAGGCCTCCAGGACTGGCAGCGCCAGGTGTCGGTGGAGCAACGGGGCATGTCTCCGATCGCACCTCCGTCCCACAGTGAGGCCCGGGGGCCACCGGGCTCCCCGAGGGAGGAGGAGGTTGTCGGGCCCGTCCTTCACATGGATAGTGAAGAAGGTTATCTAGGATTGCAACGGGATCTTGATCAATTAGGCCAGTGGGCCGATGAATGGCAGATGGAGTTTAATTTAGATAAATGTGAGGTGATGCATTTTGGCAGATCGAATCAGGCCAGGACCTACTCAGTTAATGGTATGGCGTTGGGGAGAGTTATAGAACAAAGAGATCTAGGAGTACAGGTTCATTGAAGGTGGAGTCGCAGGTGGACAGGGTGGTGAAGAAGGCATTCGGCATGCTTGGTTTCATTGGTCAGAACATTGAATACAGGAGTTGGGACGTCTTGTTGAAGTTGTACAAGACATTGGTACGGCCACACTTGGAATACTGTGTGCAGTTCTGGTCACCCTATTATAGAAAGGATATTATTAAACTAGAAAGAGTGCAGAAAAGATTTACTAGGATGTTCCCGGGACTTGATGGTTCGAGTTATAAGGAGGGGCTGGAGAGACTGGGACTTTTTTCCCTGGAGCGTAGGAGGCTTAGGGGTGATCTTATAGAGGTCTATAAAATAATGAGGGGCATAGATAAGGTAGATAGTCAACATCTTTTCCCAAAGGTAGGGGAGTCTAAAACTAGAGGGCATAGGTTTAAGGTGAGAGGGGAGAGATTCAGAACAGCCCAGAGGGGCAATTTCTTCACTCAGAGGGTAGTGAGTGTCTGGAATGTGCTGCCAGAGGTAGTAGTAGAGGCGGGTACAATTGTGTCTTTTAAAAAGCATTTAGATGGTTACATGGGTAAGAAGGGTATAGAGGGTTATGGGCCAAGTGCGGGCAACTGGGACTAGCTTAATGGTAAAAACTGGGTGGCATGGACTGGTTGGGCCGAAGGGCCTGTTTCCATGCTGTAAACTTCTATGATTCTATGATTCTATGATTACCTCCAGCAAAGGACGTCCTGGAAAACGTGGCCTCCCCCAGGTCCGTCCCTGGCGCATCTGGTGGGCAGCGGGCAGGACAGGATGGCACAACGCTATCCAGCACGCCCGCCGAGCAGCCTGGCCCATCGAGGCCGGGCCGCCACAGGAAACGCGTGCCGACGGGGAGCCATGTCGCAGGGCGTGATTTTCAGCAGTCCGCCTCCACTCCTGCTGTACCATCTGGGGAGACACCTAGACGTAGTGGTAGGGCCCGTAAGGCAAAGAAGTTAGGCACATAATAAATTGGCACGGGTGCAGGGCACAGTTTAGTTGTAGGGGGTAGGGCATCTGTATGTGAATGTCTCAAATAAACTCACTGTTGCACTTAACTTGTAAGACTCTGTGCTATGTCCGGTGCCAGGGGGCTCGTGAGGGTGACCGAGTGGCGCTGTGGTTAATGAGCGGTTCAACGTCGATGCCGGATGTGCTGTCACTTTCTACCCTGCCTCCCAAAATCAGACACCGTAGTCCTCGGCACTCGGACTGCAGCTACCCCACACAGGCACGTGATGAAATGTCCGTTACGAAGGCTGTGACCACCGGAGTGCATGGTTCAGCTATAGCCATGAGTCAGACCTTGGCTGGCGAATCTCAGCTCACAGCCCATCGCAGAGCGAGCTGTCATCGTTCAACATGGCACTGATCACAACGGCTTACACAATCATCAATCTTGTGCCGCAGTGGTAAGGTGATGTGGAATTGGTGCCGTGAACGCGGTGCGGGTGGTGGTGGGTGCTGTGTGGTGCCCGTGTGCAGGACTGGCGGTGCAAGCGGCAGTGTTCAGCGAATCCCTCCCCCACGGTGCGTGAACCGTGCGGCCACCAACGCGTCGCGTGCCCGCTGTCGTCGACGGTGCCGTCGTGCAGCCTCCTGGACGTAACCAGCACCCGGGCAGTGTCTGTGCCCTGCGCCCCTCCCCCACCCTGATGCACGCCATCCTCCTACTCCTCCTCCTCTTCCTCCTCCCCTTCGTTTGCGTTAGCTCCGGTGCCGTCGGGTCCTCCCTCCGACTCCTCCACCAGTGCATCTCCCCTCTGCATGGCAATGTTGTGCAGCGCACAGCAGACCACAACTATGCGACCGACCCTGTCAGGCCGGTACTGCAGGGCCCCTCCGGAGTGGTCCAGGCATCTGAATCGCATCTTCCGCAGGCCGAACCACCGCTCCACCACGCCCCTGGTTGCTGCATGGGCCTCGTTGTATAGGCTCTCCGCGTTGGTCTGAGGCCTCCGTATTGGCATCATCAGCCATGACCTCAACGAATAGCCACTGTCGCCCAGCAACCAGCCCCTCAGTCGGGGGGGGGGTCATCCATCGAACATTGCAGGGATGAACGACTGTGCCAGAATGTAGGCGTCATGCACACTCCCTGGGAACCTTGCACACACGTGCATGATCTTCATGTGAGGGTCGCACACCACCTGAATGTTCATGGAGTATGCGCCCTTTCTGTTCATGAACACTTCCCTGTTGTCTGCAGGTGGGCGCATGGGGACGTGCACATCATCGATGACACCCTGGACCATCGGTATCCCGGCCACCTTGGCGAATCCACGAGCCGTCCTTCCTGCTGTGCTCGGTCCTTGGGTAATTTAATGTACCTGTCCGCGATGGCGTACAAGGCGTTGGTCATGGCCCTGATGCGCCTGGAAGGAACCGGTAGCGTAAATGTTTAGGGCCACCGTCACCTTGACGGAGACTGGTATAGCGTGTCCTCCACCCGTTCCAAGTGGTGCGAGGTGCGCCATGAGGTGGCATATATGTGCGACCGTCTTCCTGCTGAACCGTAGTCTCCTCCTGCATGTGATGTCCGGTAGGGCCTCGAACGACATTCTGTCACGGTACACCCTAGGCCTTGCTGGACGCCTGTGGCGCCCTGGCACCAACGTCAGTGGCTCCTCCTCCTCCCTCCCCAAGTACTTCGATATCAGTGCCCGCTTCCTGTCCATTCCTCGCCGTCGGGGGGTCAATGTTCCCCTCGGCATCCCCCTCGACATTCCGGCCCTGAGCGCCTGCGACCTGCACGGCGACGATGGGTCACTCCGCGGCCATCCCCTCTGCTGCCACTGTGGGCTGTCGCAGTCTACGCTGCTGGATGGCCACCTGCAGAGCTGCGGATCCAACCACGGCAGTGAACATCACTGTCTGGTTGGCATACATGGTGACCTGCAGGCGGGTGGTGGGGGGCAGAGAAACGACATGTTACACGGAGGTTCTTCCACACCTCGACAGCCGGGTTGCATGGGATACCTGTGTGCCCCGGTGGCCTGGTCGCGCTGCAGATACGCAGCCAGCCTGACACCTGGTCACTGTCTGCGTCCAACGGTTAGTTCACACCGTCCTCCTCACCAGTGTGCCAGTCGCTTGTGCCCATCAGCCACAACCTGCGGCCGTGCCCTCGTCACCATCCGGCCATATCAGGGCGGCTGACATGTGGCATCCGTGGATGAACGACACCATCCACACTCTCCCTCACCCCTCCCACCTCCACTCCCTCCCTCACCCCCCTCCCACCTCCACTCCCTCCCTCACCCCCTCTCACCCTCCACTCCCTCCCTCACCCCCCTCACCTCCACTCCCTCCCTCCCCCCTCTCACCTCCACTCCCTCCCCCCTCCCACCTCCACTCCCTCCCTTACCCCCCTCCCACCTCCACTCCCTCCCTCCCCCCTCCCACCTCCACTCCCTCCCTCCCCCTCCCACCTCCACTCCCTCCCTCCCCCCTCTCACCTCCACTCCCTCCCCCCCTCCCACCTCCACTCCCTCCCTTACCCACCTCCCACCTCCACTCCCTCCCTCCCCCCCTCCCACCTCCACACTCTCCCTCACCCCCCCTCCCACCCTCCCGTTGGCCGCAGCCCCACCCCCTCCCACCCCCACGACTGGCTGACGACTTTATTTACCAGGTGTGAACGGCAACGGTGTGAACTGGGGTCACGCCGTCGGGACTTCGGCCCATCCGGGCTGGAGAATAGCGGGGATAGCGCAGAATCGCTATCTTGGGTGCCTCGGGCGATTCTCCAGCCTGCGCCACACAGAACTTGACGGGGCCGTTCTCGCCGCTTGGGTGAATCGCGGGAGGGCGTCGGACCGGCGTCGCAGGGAAAAATGGCGCACCAGGGGATTCTCCCAACTGGCGCGGGAGCGGAGAATTGCGCCCAAGATGTACAGCAATTGTAAAGAACCATCATTATGCTTCAGTTTACTTGCTGGATGCCATGGTGGTTAATTAATGCATTGTACTTAAAAGGATCATTAACAAATCCAAACTATCTTCTCACATGCTAGTCACATAATTGAAAAAAAAAATTAGATTAAACCAGAAGGTATCAGGATTTAAATCGGAATAATTTTGCACAAAGTGCTGTAAGCAGCAGTTTGTCTCCGTGGTGCAGTGCAGATTAAACATGTTGTAGTTCAAAAGAGCGTTGAATATTCATTAAATAGCGGAATAGTCAGGTTCAATACCATATCAACTTCATTATGTGACTAGCATGTGAGAAGATAGTTTAGGTTTCTTAATAATATAACAGCAAATTACGGCAGGTAGCACAGTGGTTAGCATGCTGCATCACAGCGCCAGGAACCCAGGTTCAATTCTGGCCTTGGGTGACCGTCTGGATGGAGTTTGCACTTTCTCCCCGTGTCTGCGTGGGATTCCTCCAGGTGCTCCAGTTTCCTCCCACAATCCAAAGATATGCAGGTTAGGTGGATTGGCTGTGCTAAGTTGCTCTTGTGTCCAAAAAAGGTTGGGTGGAGTTACTGGGTTATGGGGATAGGGTGGAGGTGTGGGCTTTGATAGGGTGCTCTTTCCAAGGACCGCTGCAGACTCGATGGGTCGAATGGTCTCCTTCTGCACTGTAGGGATTCTATGATAGTGCGGATGCTGGAATCTGAAACAAAAACAGAAAATACTAGACCACCTCAGCAGGTCAAAGCTTTGACAAAGAATCATCCGGACCCAAAACGTTAACTGTCTTCTCTCTCCACAGATGCTGTCAAACCGGCTGAGATTGTCCAGTATTTTCTGTTTTTGTTTAAGGTTTCTTGATATTCTCTTTAAGCGCAACACATTTATCAACCATCATACCATGTTTGTGTGGAAATCTAATCTATTGCAATCCAGCAGGAACAATGCCGATGTTTTGCATTTGCCGACCTACCGCTCCTCACATTGCCTTAGTTTTATCTTGGACGAATACAGTCCCATATGACAGAGCCCCACAAAATTGGAGTGGCTTCTATCTGCTTTGTACACCACGTTATCTAGAAGTCAACTTGGAGAGTTTCGTATTAATCATAGTTAGGGGATATCACTGGCCATTTGGAGATGCCCATTTCTGAATCCCTGTGGATGTTCGTCACAATTTGTTCCTGCGTCTAACTATGGAGCAGCAATTGATAGCTCAGCAATATTTGCAGACGGTGTTTGTTAAAATGACAACCATATACAGGGAAGAAAATAAGCTCGCCCAAGTGGCACATAAGAATGCATTGAACAGATAAAGGTCATTGAGCTATTAATTCTGTTCCTTTTGATGCATCTCGCGCAACTTCCTGGGAATTGTCAATAATTACAGACAAACCACCAAGAAAATAAAATTGAAGTTCCTCCATAACTGAATATAGGGTTAAACGCAGGATTCTTGGAAGTGTGGAGGAACAGCGGGATCTTGGGGTCCACGTACATAGATCTCTCAAAGTTGCCACCCAGGGTGATAGGGTTGTTGGAAGATGTCTGGTGTGTTGGCTTTCATTAACAGGGGGATTGAGTTTAAGAGCCCCGAGGTGTCACTGCAGCTTTATATGTCTGCTTTCCCCTGGTGTCAGTAGTAGAGGACCATTATGTTCCTGACATAACTTGATCTCTTACCTCCTCACTTACCTTGAAAAATTCTACTCTTGACCAGGCAAATACGTAGCTTCTTCTTAAAAGGAGTTAATTGGTGTTAAGTATGAATAGCTTTTAAGAAAGAAAGATTTAAATTTGAATTAACTCATCAAACTTCTCAGAAACATCAGGAAAGCACTTCATTCACATACAATGAATTACTTTGAAGTTGATCAATGATGGATTGGTTTAATACATTTACTACGAGGATAGGAAAATAAATTCTTGCAATTACCTGTCATAATAGCCACTCGTATATAATGAGATGCAGACAGGCAGTGATTGACACATAGGATGACCAATAAGCACACAACACAGTGCAGCCAATCACCAGACAGGACACAACCACTATAAAGCCAGAGGGCACTAGGTTTTCCGCTCTCTCGGGACCCAGCTACTGAGACAGTCAGAGTCCACGTGTTAGCAAGCACAAACACCATGCGGTAGCTAGTAAGTCTGGTCAGGCTACTACAAGGTCACTAGTCAGATCAGTATAGTGTCGACCCACAGCTGAATATGTACAGCAGTCCAAAACAGTGTTGGATCTTCTCCTGTGTTAGACGTCTGTTTCTAACTTCCCTCCATTGAGTGCAGTCCACATCGAACCAACGTGCCTAACACATCATTACCTATCATAGTTGAGGCGTGTTACGAATGTGTAATTATGATATTACAGATTTTAAGGACAATTGCTTTAAAGGCACATTTCTGTTTTCAAGCATTTTCATTTTGCTTAAAACCCCTTTTTAAAATTAAAGTATGGACCAACAACATGGCACCTTTCTGTGTTCATTCAAACCTAGTCAGACTCATATCTCTGGAGCTGGTAATGAAGAGTCAGTAACATGAAAAGCCTTCTCCAGGAATGTCGATTGGATCAACTAAACAGGGTGGAAAATCCTTTTACTTCTCAGGGAATAGGAGCCAGGAAGGAACTTCATAGGGCCACAACATAATTAACTTATTTGCCTGGTGAAACAGCGACTCCTTGAAAATTAACATTTTTGTTGTTTTTGAAACCGTACAAAGAAGCCATCTTGGAAGGCAGGGTGGAGAACTCGGGCAAAGAACTCAGAAAGCTGCCCGTCACCTGATGAAGGAGCAGCGCTCCAGAAGCTTGTGATCTCAAATAAACCTGTTGAACTTTAACCTGGTGTGGTGAGACTTCTTACGGGGCCCACCCCAGTCCAGCGCCAGCATCTCCACATCAAAGAACTCACAGACATCATCAGGGTGGTTTTCTCTTTGCCACCGGGAGTCAAAGATATTAAGAAATCAATTGTTCTACTGAAAGAGCTCAGGCAACCTTCAAGTGTCAGAACCACAGAACGAGTGAGGAAAAAGCAACCTTCGCCCTGTTTGACCTGCTAAGTCCTGAAGAAGGACAACACCAGTTGACCGCAAAAGCCATTGCAGCTGATAAACCAAACCTCAAGTTTCAATCTCTTCACTCCAGAAAGATATAAATCAAGCAGTGGTCCTGCAATGATATCTCAGAGACCAATTTGAAACCGCATATTTAAGTATATTTTTTCCTTTATCTGCATTTTAAAATATATTTGTATCTGTATTTTAGTTAATAAAAGTCATTATCACTCAAGTAACTTTCAGCATAAACTAACCTTTATATTGTTTAAAACTAAAGCTTCTCTGTTGGGTTATTTTTCAATTGAACAGTCATAAATTAAAAAGGGCTACGTACATACACATAAATTCTTAGTTCATAGAACATTTATCGTGATCGTGACACTTGCCAATTATGTATTTGTATCCTTTATGTGTGACAATCCACAATGGGTGTTTTGACAAGTCAACGCCCGTGTGCAAGCATTTCCAGGGAATTCCAGATCAACGCAACTATACTCGTAAATCTTTTCCCCAAAGATCATGGGCGGGGTGCTCCACGAACCGGCGGGGCAGGCCACTCCAGCGCCGAGGAGTGGCGGGAATCCTCTGCACCTTCAGGGGCTAGGCCGGCGCCGGAGTGTTTGGTGCCACGCCAACCGGCGCCGAAGGGCTGCAAGTTGGCACATGCGCGGGAGCGCCAGCGTGTGCTGCCGTGATCCCAGCGCATGCGCAGGGGATTTTTCTCTGCACCGGCCATGGCGGAGGTTGACAGTGGCTGGTGTGGAGGGAAAGAGTGCCCCCACGGCACAGGCCCGCCCGCGGATTGTTGGGTCCCGATCGTGGGCCAGGCCATCGTGGGGGGACCCCCCAGGGACAGATCCCCCCTCCCGAGGAGTCTGCAGGCCACCCATAGAGCCAGGTCCCGCTGCTAAGGAACTGGTCTAATTTACACCGGCGGGACTGGCCAAAAACGGGAGGCCACTCGGTCCATCGTGGGCTGGAGAATCGCTGGGGGGGCCGCTGCCAGCGGCCGCCGACCGGCGCGGCGCGATTCCCGCCCCTGCCAAAACCCCGGCGCCGGAGAATTCGGCAACCGGCGTCGGGGCGGGATTGACGCCCCTCCCCCCGGCGATTCTCCGACCCCACACCCCATAAATGTGAAGTCTTTTCAACACAATGTTTTAATGCTTCCAACAATGCTACATTACATGTTGTAAATCAACTCTCACAGCTTCACATTCTTAAAACATTTATTCCACCATCTTCTTTTTGACTTTAAGCTGTTTCTGTACATTTATTTTCTTTGAAAGTCTTTTGCATAGAGGTGTTCTTAATTGGTGAACAGCTGACAGTTCTTGTAACACATTGTCAAGTACAAATGAGCTCCTTTGGTATCGTCATACCGTCTTGATTTTTGCATTTTATTTTGATATTTCCTTGGTTATATGATTTCACCAGTATCTTGTCAATTAATTTCCTTCACTTCCTTTTAACATATTTAAAAGTGGTATGAGTCCTTGTTCTTCACTTGATTTCCCTGTAAAAAGTACTGGTTCCATTTTAGTACCTTTCATTTATTGATTTATAATTCTGTCCACTGATTAGCTAAGTGGATTCTTTCATGATTGGTATTGTTATCTCCCTCAACTTTTCTGTAATCTTTCTGTTCTCTATTACATACCTTCCTTTTTATGCTCTTCAGTTCAGTCACTCCTTGAATCTTCTGATCTTGGCATTCTGCAGCTCCTGTGTGAACTTCCATTCTGCCTCAGAACTTTCAACTCTTCGATCTCATCAAGGTACTAAACAATATCCTTTTATTTTGCTCTTCGTTTCTCTGATATGCTACTGCGAGTACCCATATTTCATCCTTTATGTGTGCAGAAGTAGTTCACATTACCTTACATCAGTGTGGGTTGATAGACTCAAAGTTACTTACACAGTTAATGCTAGAGATCTGAGTAAGCTCACAAGAAAATTTACATCGCAACAGGTCATGATTATTGCAAAAAAGGATACAGCTCAGTGAACCCAAGAACGACAGGGGTTGCAAATTCATTTGTGAATCAGGCACCATTTCTGTCAGTTACTGGATGTTTTCTGGGGCTGCTATACATGAGTACCACTTAGCAGCAGCTTTTACCCAGCTTACCTTCCTGATGCCTGGGGATTGGCTAAAGAAATATTGGCTTAAATTTTCCTCTGGACATTAGTTTACAGAAAGAGTGGATGTGCACCAAAAGGTTAGTAAGACTGGTAAAGGATAGATGTTTTATCCAATATTATAGCTATTTGTCAGGAACTAAGATGTCACACTATACAATTTTACAAAATAATTATATGTACATATCCGCATGGCTAATTTCTAAAAATTTAAAACTGGACAAAGCCCTTTTAACTGGCTGAATCCATGTCAGGGGCTGGTTTAGCACAGTGAGCTAAACAGCTGGCTTGTAATGCAGACCAGGGCCAGCAGCGCGGGTTCAATTCCCGTACCAGCCTCCCTGAACAGGCGCCGGAATGTGGCGACTAGGGGCTTTTCACAGCAACGTTATTGAAGCCTACTTGTGACAATAAATTATTATTATGTCTGTGACCAACAATCAAAAAGAGCTACTATGGCAGTATCGCAGAATGTTGCACCTTGTTATCTCTGATGAGGCACTAACGGCCCACTGTTGGCTGCAGAACCCAACTTCAAAGAGAACTATACAAAGGTCATTTGCATTTCATATGCCAATTGGAGCCCATTTGTCTGCTAAGCCAAAGGGCCCTGAAAACTTCCTTTCAAGTCTTAATGTTTGGAACATTGAGAATCTCAGGGATCCAGACAAAGGGATACACACAATTTTTCAAAACCAGAATAGAGAGGTAGGAATCATGTAACATTAACCTCCAGCTGTTGGAACCAATTATATTGGTAACTCAACTGGTAATTTTAACAGCAACAGGCAGCAGCACAGAAAAGTGTCTCCGCCCAGATTGAATACCTGGCCTCAACACCACTGCTTCTACTCGAACTTCTGTATCATCACTTAAAAGATTGATTCATCTCTGCCTGCTCATCACCTCATGTGAAGTCAACTCCACTGATAAAGTGAGTTATACAGCATTGGTTTTCAACCTGCTGACCTCTGTGAAGGAATGACTCTTGGACTTAAATACTGGACTCTGGATGCATCTGCGCAGCCCAGGACCGCAAGAAACTTCAGGGAGTCATGAACACCGCCCAGTCCATCACACAAACTTGCCTCCCATCCATTGATTCCATCTACAACTCCCGCTGCCTGGGGAAAGCAGGCAGCATAATCAAAGACCCTTCCCACCCGGCTTACTCACTCTGCCAACTTCTTCCATAGGGTAGGAGATACAAAAGTCTCAGAACACGCACGAACAGACTCAAAAACAGCTTCTTCCCCGCTGTTACCAGAATTCTAAACGACCCTCTTATGGACTGACCTGATTAATACTACACTTCTGTATGTTTCATCCCAATGACGATGTCTATGTATTTACATTGTGTACCTTGTGTTGCCCTATTATATATTTAATTTTAATTTTATTTTTTTCATGTACTTAATGATCTTTTTGAGCTGCTCGCAGAAAAATACTTTTCACTGTACCTCGATACATGTGATCATAAACAAAATCCATCCAAATCCAATCCAATGTGAAACAATAATTCTTTTATCTGTGGTCTTTGTCGTGTAAATATTCTTTTCTTTGTCTCTCTTTTATTGTGTAAGTGCACAGGGGGTTATATGGACTAGCTGGTGACCTTGCCCACATTTTGGGTGTGTGAAAATCAACCAACCCTTTAAATTTACCATGACACATTTGCTGTTGGTTAATTAATAGAAATTGGATCACATGAAAACTGAGGAGTCTGAAAATACCCCACTTATAAAGGGGGAAGTAAATCAAAAAACCTTTTGGTTTATATGCGGGTACTATGAGGAGAAATTGTCTGTTAAAATTAACCTTACTCTTGTCCGTAACAGAAATTGGGAGCTGAAATCCAGTTTCAACCATTTGAATTGAACCAGGTGAGCCAAATCTGATATATTAGAGCTGATTAGAAAGCAAAGGGGAAAGCTCCAGGGGCTGGAACAAATTTTAAAAACAGTGAGTTGCCACAGCAAATTCCTTTCTCCCAGCAACGGAAGTGGCGCAGTGGTTAGCACTGCTGCCTCACTGTGCCGAGGACCCGGGTCGATCCTGGCCCCGTGTCACTGTCCATGAGGAGTTTTCACATTCTCCCCATGTCTGCATGGGTCTCATCCCCAAAACCATAAGATATGCAGGGTATGTGGTCTGGCCACGCTAAGCGGCCCTTTAAAAAAAATCCTTTCGCCAACACAAAGAAAATAGCAACTTTGCATGCCCAGATATGGATCAAGCAAGGAAGTTTGAATGGTGAAATCATGGCATCCTTTCACACTGAACCACTGAAAGCTTTAACCAGGGAGGTGATAGCTGAAGTGAAGAGACCCCGTTGTTGGTAGAACATTTGGATGTCGCACTCTCTGTAGCAGTTAGATGTGGAGCTCAACCATGACTCCCAATCCCTTACTCTAACCAGCTCAAGCTGGGGGCGGTTCCCTGGGGCAGCTAACCCCAGCCGTGTTTCCAGAAGGCCCGTTGAATAGGGAAAGTGAGCCAAATCGGGATTCTCACCGGACTTCAAGCCCACTACGAGTCTCCAAGCCTGTTTGCCCGGCCAGATCAGGTTCTCAGCCAGAGCAGACGCGAACCCAATTAGAACTGATTTAAATACATCTGAATTCAATTAGTGGACCTCTTGGAATGTCACCCCCCCCCCCTCCCCACCCAGCCACCCCCAGGCGGAGAGTTACACGGGTACCAATTAGTAATGGTCCTTGAAAGCAGGAATCAGGCGCCATGGATTCCAAGGGGGAGCATGGAGGTGAATACCATCTCTACAGCCACCTCCAGGGTGCTGAGGGGCGTCCTTCAGGGGAGGGGGGGGGGGGGGGGGTTGTGGGGACTTGAGCTGGGCTGGAGGGCTTAGTTCAGGGGTCTCTCTAGCATTGGGATCATGTAGCAAGCCTTCCCTCAATATCCTGGAAAACCTTTGAAATGAAATGCAAGTCTTTGAAATGAAATGAAACTCTCTCCTGACATGTCAACATCAAAGACCTGTCAGATGACGGTAAGAGTCTTCCCATTGGTGTGTTGGAAACTTTTGAAGACCCTTTTTCACATCCTCTGCAATCCCCTGTGCCTGTGAAATGGACCCAGAGGCACATCGCCAGCCATTCCGGGACTGTCGTAAGAAGCCCACACAAACCTATGTCAAGTTTGAACAGCTGAAGCAAGTCGTGTCCGACTGAAGGATAAGGTCCTTAAGAATTCCACACATGCATGAGTGAGTTGTTGTTGTTGGAAGAATTCAAAAACTGTTTATCCTCCAACCTGTAGATGCGCCTGGAGGATCAGAGAATCCTCACAGCCAGGGATGGAGAACACCCTGAAGCCCCCATTGCAATAAAATAAGCCATTCCAGGCCTGAGTGCTGGAGATTCTGAGGGAAGCCTCTGGATTTCATAGGGTTCCACATGAGTTGCCCCAATGGGTAGTGTGGCAGAGCAGGTGGAGGCCCTCTTTCCAGAAGCCTATCCCCTAGGCGGCATGACAGTATATGTGTCTGAGTCAGACAAACTCCTAGAGAACTCACAGAGATTTTTCCTTTCAGGAGCAGTGTCTCCCTACTGTAGGAGCCCTTACTGCGTATTTCCTTTGTTCCCATGTATTTTATTTTACTATTTTTGGTCCATGAACCCATAATTGGGATGCGCCTTTAAGCAAAAGAGCAAGTTAAAACACTGTGCTTATCAGGACGCAGTGTTCCCAGGTTTTATATTTTGGTAAGGAGAAACCAGATTCCTCAGCACCAAGTGGATCTTAGGAACCAACTTTCGGGGGAGTCGGTTCGATTGATTAATTGAGAACTGGTGGGTTGACTATGTGAGAGAGCTTAGCAGATGTTTTTAGACCTTGAAAGTGAAAGGAACTCTGTATTTCCTGTTTGCTGAAGTGAAATAACTGCTCTATTGTTTTGAAAGCAGTGTGTTCCTGGCACACTCTTTGCTGTGAACCTGAAATGATGCTGAGTCTGCAGCGAAAGTAGACAACCTTGTCAGAGAAAACCATCTCAAGTCTAGAAGGAAGAAGTACCAAAACAAAAGCATGAGCTTCAGAAAGACTTTGACTGGAAGTCAGCCCAGTGCATCAAAGATCCTTATCCTTTTATTTTTATGAATATTGTTTCTTTCCCTTTTCACCTCTGTTTCCCCTCCACGTTGTTTGAAATGAAATTAAATTAAATGAAAATCGTTTATTGTCACAAGTAGGCTTCAAATGAAGCTACTGTGAAAAGCCCCTTGTCGCCACATTCCAGCACCTGTTTGGGGAGGCTAGTATGGGAATTGAACCATGCTGCTGGCCTGCCTTGGTCTGCTTTCAAAACCAGCGATTTAGCCCTGTGCTAAACCAGCCCCTTTGCCCATGTGCGTGCATAGAGAGTGGGACAAGTTAGGAAGGGGGGTTTGGAAAAGAGGTCGTGGATGGTCAGTTACATTTTCTGTCCATTTAATTCTAATACTGTACAAAATAAAAGGTTACCTTATATTATTACCCAATTGTTTTTACACTTCTCTGCAGTCTGCCCACATATCTGCCCTTCTATCTCTCCCTGATTGTTTGGGAGTCTAAAATATATTCCCAGTAATGTGAGCTTCCCCTTTTTGTTTTTAAGTTCCACCCATATGGCCTCAATTGATGAACCTGCCAACATATCATCCTCACTTCCGTAATTGACTCCTTGATCAATATTACAACACCACCTCCTCTTTTACACCACATCTCCCCCTACTGTCTCGCCTGAAGATTCTATACCCCGGAATATTGAGCCGCCAGTCCCGTTCCTCCCTCAACTATATCTCTGTTAAGCAATAATATCATTCTCCCATGTGTTAATCAACGCCCTCAGTTCATCTGCCTTATCCGTCAGACTCCTTGCATTAAAATAAATGCTTTCCAGCCTTGCCAGATTGTCTTCTGCCTTGTCATGTCTATCCTTGCTCTGCCTTCCAGAATGACTTGGCTTTTCTTCTATATTCAGCCGTGCATCACCACGTACGTAGCTCCACACTGTGACCTATGCCTCTGCTAAATTAGTGCAACCCCCCCAATAGCATGAATGAACCTCCCTGCAAGCATTTTGATTCCATTCCGATTCAGGTGCAACCGTCCGACTTGCACAGGTACCAACTTCTCCAGAAATGGACCCAGTGATCCAGGAAACTAAAGCCCTCCTTCCTACACCATCTCTTCAGCCACACATTAATCCTTTCTATCCTCCTATTCCTCTACCCACTAGCACGTGGCACTGGGAGTAACACAGAGATTATAACCTGTGAGGTCCTGCTTTTCAATCTGCTCCCTGGTTCCCTAAATCTTTATTGTACAACCTTATCCCTTTTTTCTGCCTATGTCGTTGGTACCAATGTGAACCAAAACCTCTGACTGGTCACCCTCCCTCTTCAGAATGTCCTGCAGCCGTTCTGTGATATCCCTGACCCTGGCATCAGGGAGGCAACATACCATCCTGGAGTCACATCTGTGGACGCAGAAATGCCTGTTTGCACCTGTCACAATCAAGTCTCCTACCACTATTGCTCTTCCATTCTTAATCCTCTCCCCTTTTGCAACTGAGCCACCCTCAGAGCCGTGAACCTGGCTCTGATTGCACTCACCGGAGGAACTGTCGCGGTCACCATTTTCCAACATAGAAAAGCGGTTCTTGAGTGAGATGCACTCTGGGGGTTTTCCAACTACCTGCCTGCCCCCCTTTTTCTGACTGGTGGTCACACATTCCCTCTCTGATTGCACTTCGTGAAGCTGTAGCGTGACCATTTCTGAAAGGTATCCACTTAACTTTCAGCCTCGCGGATCCACTGCTGTGCCTCCAGCTGGCACTCAAGCTCCGAAACATGGCTCTCAAGCTTGTCAAAGCAGTGGCACTTCCTGAAAATATGGCCATCCAGACTTTGCAGAATGTCTCGGAATTCCCACATACTACAGGTCGTGCAAAATATGGATTGAGCTTCCCTGTCAAACTTTAAGTTAAAAAACTCTTATGTTAAATTTATTCCAAGTGGAATAATTGTTTCAGTTATTTTTAAACAAGCTAGAACATTTATTTTTTCCTTAATTTAGCTTTAAATTGGAGAAAAACAACTTACCTACTACTTACCAATCAGCTCTCCCCCTTGCACCTCTATTCCAGCTCTCTGTGTTACTGTCACAGTATTTTTCTCTTGCACTCTCCTCTCTGTGCTGCCCATTACTATACCTCACTCTCTGCACTCTTTATTGAAGTTTTGCCTCTCTTTCTGCACTCTTTATTGAACTGGCACCTCTCTTTTTCTGCACTCTTTAGTGAATTCTGCCTCACTCTTTGTGCTCTTTATTGAAGTCTCATCTATCTCTCTCTCCACGCTCTTTATTGAAGTCTCACCTTCGGGGGAGTCGGTTCGATTGATTAATTGAGAACCGGTGGGTTGACTATGTGAGAGAGCTTAGCAGAAGTTTTTAGACCTTGGAAGTGAAAGGAATTCTGTATTTCCTGTTTGCTGAAGTGAAATAACTGCTCTATTGTTTTGAAAGCAGTGTGTTCCTGGCACACTCTTTGCTGTGAACCTGAAATGATGCTTAGTCTGCAGCGAAAGTAGACAACCTTGTCAGAGAAAACCATCTCAAGTCTAGAAGGAAGAAGTACCAAAACAAAAGCATGAGCTTCAGAAAGACTTTGACTGGAAGTCAGCCCAGTGCATCAAAGATCCTTATCCTTTTATTTTTATGAATATTGTTTCTTTCCCTTTCCACCACTGTGTCCCCTCCACGTTGTTTGAAATGAAATGAAATTAAATGAAAATCGCTTATTGTCACAAGTAGGCTTCAAATGAAGCTACTGTGAAAAGCCCCTTGTCACCACATTCCAGCACCTGTTTGGGGAGGCTGGTATGGGAATTGAACCGTGCTGCTGGCCTGCCTTGGTCTGCTTTAAAACCAGCGATTTAGCCCTGTGCTAAACCAGCCCCTTTGTCCATGTGCGTGCATAGAGAGTGGGACAAGTTAGGAAGGGGGGTTTGAAAAAGAGGTCGTGGATAGTCAGTTACATTTTCTGTCCATTTAATTCTAATACTGTACAACATAAAAGGTTACCTTATATTATTACCCAATTGTTTTTACACTTCTCTGCAGTCTGCCCACAAATCTGCACTTCTATCTCTCCCTGATTGTTTGGGAGTCTAAAATACATTCCCAGTAATGTGAGCTTCCCCTTTTTGTTTTTAAGTTCCACCCATATGGCCTCAATTGATGAACCTGCCAACATATCATCCACACTTCCGTAATTGACTCCTTGATCAATATTACATCACCACTTCCTCTTTTCCACCACATCTCCCCCTACTGTCTCGCCTGAAGATTCTATACCCCGGAATATTGAGCCGCCAGTCCCGTTCCTCCCTCAACTATATCTCTGTTAAGCAATAATATCATTCTCCCATGTGTTAATCAACGCCCTCAGTTCATCTGCCTTATCCGTCAGACTCCTTGCATTAAAATAAATGCTTTCCAGCCTTGCCAGATTGTCTTCTGCCTTGTCATGTCTATCCTTGCTCTGCCTTCCAGAATGACTTGGCTTTTCTTCTATATTCAGCCATGCATCACCACGTACGTAGCTCCACACTGTGACCTATGCTCTGCCAAATTAGTCCAACCCCCCCCCCCCCCCCCCAACAGCATGAATAAACCTCCCTGCAAGCATTTTGATTCCATTCCGATTCAGGTGCAACCGTCCGACTTGCACAGGTACCAACTTCTCCAGAAATGGACCCAGCGATCCAGGAAACTAAAGCCCTCCTTCCTACACCATCTCTTCAGCCACACATTAATCCTTTCTATCCTCCTATTCCTCTACCCACTAGCACGTGGCACTGGGAGTAACACAGAGATTATAACCTGTGAGGTCCTGCTTTTCAATCTGCTCCCTGGTTCCCTAAATCTTTATTGTACAACCTTATCCCTTTTTTCTGCCTATGTCGTTGGTACCAACGTGAACCAAAACCTCTGACTGTTCACCCTCCCTCTTCAGAATGTCCTGCAGCCGTTCTGTGATATCCCTGACCCTGGCATCAGGGAGGCAACATACCATCCTGGAGTCACATCTGTGGACGCAGAAACGCCTGTTTGCACCTGTCACAATCAAGTCTCCTACCACTATTGCTCTTCCATTCTTAATCCTCTCCCCTTTTGCAACTGAGCCACCCACAGAGCCGTGAACCTGGCTCTGATTGCACTCACCGGAGGAACTGTCGCGGTCACCATTTTCCAACATAGAAATGCGGTTCTTGAGTGAGATGCACTCTGGGGTTTTTCCAACTACCTGCCTTCCCCCCCTTTTCTGACTGGTGGTCACACATTCCCTCTCTGATTGCACTTCCTGAAGCTGTAGCGTGACCATTTCTGAAAGGTATCCACTTAACTTTCAGCCTCGCGGATCCACTGCTGTGCCTCCAGCTGGCACTCAAGTTCCGAAACATGGCTCTCAAGCTTGTCAAAGCAGTGGCACTTCCTGAAAATATGGCCATCCAGACTTTGCAGAATGTCTCGGAATTCCCACATACTGCAGGTCGTGCAAAATATGGGATTGAGCTTCCCTGTCAAACTTTAAGTTAAAAAACTCTTATGTTAAATTTATTCCAAGTGGAATAATTGTTTAAGTTATTTTTAAACAAGCTAGAACATTTATTTTTCCTTAATTTAGCTTTAAATTGGAGAAAAACAACTTACCTACTACTTACCAATCAGCTCTCTCCCTTGCACCGCTATTCCAGCTCTCTGTGTTACTGCCACAGTGTTTTTCTCTTGCACTCTCCTCTCTGTGCTACCCATTACTATACCTCACTCTCTGCACTCTTTATTGAAGTTTTGCCTCTCTTTCTGCACTCTTTATTGAACTGGCACCTCTCTTTTTCTGCACTCTTTATTGAATTCTGTCTCACTCTTTGTGCTCTTTATTGAAGACTCATCTATCACTCTCTCCACGCTCCATATTGAAGTCTCACCTTTCTTTCTCCATGCTCTTCATTGAAGTCTCGCCCCTCTCTCCCCTCATTCTTTATTGAAGTCTCACCTCCACCCACCCACAATCTGAAAGCACAACACACTTCCCAGACTGCTTTACCATGATGCTGACAGCAGGACACTCTTCCCAGACTGGTTCACCACGATGCTGACTGCTGGACACACTTCCCAGACTGCCTCACCATGATGCTGACAGCAGGATACCCTTCCCAGACTGCCTCACCATGATGCTGACAGCAGGATACCCTTCCCAGACTGCATCACCATGATGCTGACCACAGGATACACTTCCCAGACTGCTTCACTGTGATGCTGACAGCAGGATACACTTCCCAGACTGCTTCACCATGATGCTGACAGCAGGATACACTTCCCAGACTGCCTCACCATGATGCTGACAGCAGGACACACTTCCCAGACTGCTTCACTGTGATGCTGACAGCAGGATACACTTCCCAGACTGCCTCACCATGATGCTGACAGCAGGGCACACTTCCCAGACTGTTTCACCATGAAGCTGACAGCAGGACACACTTCCCAGACTGCCTCACCATGATGCTGACAGCAGGACACACTTCCCAGACTGCTTCACCATGATGCTGACAGCAGGACACACTTCCCAGACTGCTTCACCATGATGCTGACTGCAGGACACACTTCCCAGACTGCTTCACCATGATGCTGACTGCAGGATACCCTTCCCAGACTGCATCACCATGATGCTGACAGCAGGACACACTTCCCAGACTGCTTCACTGTGATGCTGACAGCAGGATACACTTCCCAGACTGCTTCACCATGATGCTGACAGCAGGATACACTTCCCAGACTGCCTCACCATGATGCTGACAGCAGGACACACTTCCCAGACTGCTTCACTGTGATGCTGACAGCAGGATACACTTCCCAGACTGCCTCACCATGATGCTGACAGCAGGACACACTTCCCAGACTGCCTCACCATGATGCTGACTGCAGGATACGCTTCCCAGACTGCCTCACCATGATACTGACTGCAGGATACGCTTCCCAGACTGCTTCACCATGATGCTGACAGCAGGACACACTTCCCAGACTGCTTCACCATGATGCTGACAGCAGGATACACTTCCCAGACTGCCTCATCATGATGCTGACTGCAGGATACGCTTCCCAGACTGCTTCACCATGATGTTGACTGCAGGATACCCTTCCCAGACTGCTTCACTGTGATGCTGACAGCAGGACACACTTCCCAGACTGCTTCACCATGATGCTGACAGCAGGACACACTTCCCAGACTGCTTCACCATGATGCTGACAGCAGCATGCATTTCCCAGACTGCTTCGCCATGATGGTTACAGCAGGACACGCGTCCCAGACTGCTTCACTGTGATGCTGACCGCAGGACACACTTCCCAGACTGCTTCACTGTGATGCTGACAGCAGGACACACTTCCCAGACTGCTTCACCATGATGCTGACTGCAGGACACCCTTTCCAGACTGCTTCACTGTGATGCTGACAGCAGGACACACTTCCCAGACTGCTTCACCATGATGCTGACAGCAGGACACACTTCCCAGACTGCTTCACTGTGATGCTGACAGCAGGACACACTTCCCAGACTGCTTCACCATGATGCTGACTGCAGGACACCCTTTCCAGACTGCTTCACTGTGATGCTGACCGCAGGATACACTTCCCAGACTGCTTCACCGTGATGCTGACCGCAGGATACACTTCCCAGACTGTTTCACCATGATGCTGACAGCAGAACACACTTCCCAGACTGTTTCACCATGATGCTGACTGCAGGATACCCTTCCCAGACTGCTTCACCGTGATGCTGATAGCAGGATACACATCCCAGACTGCTTCACCATGATGCTGACAGCAGGACACACTTCCCAGACTGCTTCACTGTGATGCTGACAGCAGGACACACTTCCCAGACTGCTTCACCATGATGCTGACTGCAGGACACCCTTTCCAGACTGCTTCACTGTGATGCTGACCGCAGGATACACTTCCCAGACTGCTTCACCATGATGCTGACCGCAGGATACACTTCCCAGACTGTTTCACCATGATGCTGACAGCAGGACACACTTCCCAGACTGCTTCACCTTGATGCTGACAGCAGGGTACACTTCCCAGACTGCTTCACCATGATGCTGACAGCAGGATACCCTTCCCAGACTGCTTCACCATGATGCTGACAGCAGGATACCCTTCCCAGACTGCATCACCATGATGCTGACTGCAGGACACACTTCCCAGACTGCTTCACCATGATGCTGACAGCAGGGCACCCTTTCCAGACTGCTTCACCATGATGCTGACAGCAGGACACCCTTTCCAGATTGCTTCACTGTGATGCTGACAGCAGTACACACTTCCCAGACTGTTTCACCATGATGCTGACAGCAGGACACCCTTTCCAGACTGCTTCACTGTGATGCTGACAGCAGTACACACTTCCCAGACTGCTTCACCATGATGCTGACAGCAGGACACACTTTCCAGACTGCTTCACTGTGATGCTGACAGCAGGACACCCTTTCCAGACTGCTTCACTGTGATGCTGACAGCAGTACACACTTCCCAGACTGCTTCACCATGATGCTAACAGCAGGACACACTTCCCAGACTGCTTCACTGTGATGCTGACAGCAGCATGCATTTCCCAGACTGCTTCACCATGATGCTGACAGCAGGACACGCGTCCCAGACTGCTTCACTGTGATGCTGACTGCAGGACACCCTTTCCAGTCTGCTTCACTGTGATGCTGACCGCAGGATACACTTCCCAGACTGCTTCAGCATGATGCTGACTGCAGGACACCTTTCCAGACTGCTTCACTGTGATGCTGACCGCAGGATACACTTCCCAGACTGCTTCACCTTGATGCTGACAGCAGGGTACACTTCCCAGACTGCTTCACCATGATGCTGACAGCAGGATACCCTTCCCAGACTGCTTCACCATGATGCTGACAGCAGGATACCCTTCCCAGACTGCTTCACCATGATGCTGACAGCAGGACACACTTCCCAGACTGCTTCACTGTGATGCTGACAGCAGGACACACTTCCCAGACTGCTTCACCATGATGTTGACAGCAGGACACCCTTTCCAGACTGGTTCACCACGATGCTGACAGCAGGACACCCTTCCCAGACTGCCTCACCATGATGCTGACAGCAGGATACCCTTCCCAGACTGCATCACCATGATGCTGACCACAGGATACACTTCCCAGACTGCTTCACTGTGATGCTGACAGCAGGATACACTTCCCAGACTGCTTCACCATGATGCTGACAGCAGGATACACTTCCCAGACTGCCTCACCATGATGCTGACAGCAGGACACACTTCCCAGACTGCTTCACTGTGATGCTGACAGCAGGATACACTTCCCAGACTGCCTCACCATGATGCTGACAGAAGGGCACACTTCCTAGACTGTTTCACCATGAAGCTGACAGCAGGACACACTTCCCAGACTGCCTCACCATGATGCTGACAGCAGGACACACTTCCCAGACTGCTTCACCATGATGCTGACAGCAGGATACCCTTCCCAGACTGCTTCACTGTGATGCTGACAGCAGGACACACTTCCCAGACTGCTTCACCATGATGCTGACTGCAGGATACGCTTCCCAGACTGCTTCACCATGATGTTGACTGCAGGATACCCTTCCCAGACTGCTTCACTGTGATGCTGACAGCAGGACACACTTCCCAGACTACTTCACCATGATGTTGACTGCAGGATACCCTTCCCAGACTGCTTCACTGTGATGCTGACAGCAGCATGCATTTCCCAGACTGCTTCACCATGATGGTTACAGCAGGACACGCGTCCCAGACTGCTTCACCATGATGCTGACAGCAGGACACCCTTCCCAGACTGCTTCACCATGATGCTGACAGCAGGACACACTTCCCAGACTGCTTCACCATGATGCTGACAGCAGGATACCCTTCCCAGACTGCTTCACTGTGATGCTGACAGCAGGACACACTTCCCAGACTGCTTCACCATGATGCTGACTGCAGGATACGCTTCCCAGACTGCTTCACCATGATGTTGACTGCAGGATACCCTTCCCAGACTGCTTCACTGTGATGCTGACAGCAGGACACACTTCCCAGACTACTTCACCATGATGTTGACTGCAGGATACCCTTCCCAGACTGCTTCACTGTGATGCTGACAGCAGCATGCATTTCCCAGACTGCTTCACCATGATGGTTACAGCAGGACACGCGTCCCAGACTGCTTCACCATGATGCTGACAGCAGGACACCCTTCCCAGACTGCTTCACCATGATGCTGACAGCAGGACACACTTCCCAGACTGCTTCACCATGATGTTGACTGCAGGATACCCTTCCCAGACTGCTTCACTGTGATGCTGACAGCAGCATGCATTTCCCAGACTGCTTCACCATGATGGTTACAGCAGGACACGCGACCCAGACTGCTTCACTGTGATGCTGACAGCAGGACACACTTCCCAGACTGCCTCACCATGATGCTGACAGCAGGACACACTTCCCAGACTGCCTCACCATGATGCTGACCGCAGGATACACTTCCCAGACTGCTTCACCATGATGCTGACAGCAGGATACCCTTCCCAGACTGCTTCACCATGATGCTGACAGCAGGATACCCTTCCCAGACTGCTTCACCATGATGCTGACAGCAGGACACACTTCCCAGACTGCTTCACCATGATGCTGACAGCAGGACACACTTCCCAGACTGCTTCACTGTGATGCTGACAGCAGGACACACTTCCCACACTGCTTCATCATGATGCTGACAGCAGGACACACTTCCCAGCCTGCTGCACCATGATGCTGACTGCAGGACACTCTTCCCAGACTGTTTCACCGTGATGCTGACAGCAGGACACACTTCCCAGACTGTTTCACCATGATGCTGACAGCAGGACACACTTCCCAGCCTGCTTCACCATGATGCTGACAGCAGGACACCCTTCCCAGACTGCTTCACCATGATGCTGACAGCAGAACACCCTTCCCAGACTGCTTCACCATGATGCTGACTGCAGGACACACTTCCCAGACTGCTTCACCATGATGCTGACAGCAGGACACACTTCCCAGACTGCTTCACTGTGATGCTGACAGCAGGACACACTTCCCAGACTGTTTCACCATGATGCTGACAGCAGGACACACTTCCCAGACTGCTTCACCATGATGCTGACAGCAGGACACACTTCCCAGACTGTTTCACCATGATGCTGACAGCAGGACACACTTCCCAGACTGCCTCACCATGATGCTGACTGCAGGATACCCTTCCCAGACTGCTTCACCATGATGCTGACAGCAGGACACACTTCCCAGACTGCTTCACCATGATGCTGACAGCAGGACACACTTCCCAGACTGCTTCACCATGATGCTGACAGCAGTATACCCTTCCCAGAATGCTTCACCATGATGCTGACAGCAGGACACACTTCCCAGACTGCCTCACCATGATGCTGACAGCAGGACACACTTCCCAGACTGCTTCACCATGATGCTGACAGCAGGACACACTTCCCAGACTGCTTCACTGTGATGCTGACAGCAGGATACACTTCCCAGACTGCTTCACCATGATGCTGACAGCAGGACACACTTCCCAGACTGCTTCACCATGATGCTGACAGCAGGACACACTTCCCAGACTGCTTCACCATGATGCTGACAGCAGGACACACTTCCCAGACTGCTTCACCATGATGCTGACAGCAGGACACACTTCCCAGACTGCTTCACCATGATGCTGACAGCAGGACACACTTCCCAGACTGCTTCACCATGATGCTGACAGCAGGACACACTTCCCAGACTGCTTCACCATGATGCTGACAGCAGTATACCCTTCCCAGAATGCTTCACCATGATGCTGACAGCAGGACACACTTCCCAGACTGCTTCACTGTGATGCTGACAGCAGGACACACTTCCCAGACTGCCTCACCATGATGCTGACAGCAGGATACCCTTTCGAGACTGCTTCACTGTGATGCTGACAGCAGGACACACTTCCCAGACTGCCTCACCATGATGCTGACTGCAGGACACACTTCCCAGACTGCTTCACTGTGATGCTGACAGCAGGACACACTTCCCAGACTGCTTCACTGTGATGCTGACAGCAGGACACACTTCCCAGACTGCTTCACCATGATGCTGACAGCAGGATACCCTTCCCAGACTGCTTCACCATGATGGTTACAGCAGGACACACTTCACAGACTGCTTCACTGTGATGCTGACAGCAGGATACCCTTCCCAGACTGCTTCACCATTATGGTTACAGCAGGACACGCGTCCCAGACTGCTTCACTGTGATGCTGACAGCAGCATGCATTTCCCAGAATGCTTCACCATGATGCTGACAGCAGGACACACTTCCCAGACTGCTTCACCATGATGTTGACTGCAGGATACCCTTCCCAGACTGCTTCACCATGAAGCTGACAGCAGGACACACTTCCCAGACTGCTTCACCATGATGCTGACAGCAGGACACACTTCCCAGACTGCTTCACCATGATGCTGACAGCAGGATACCCTTCCCAGACTGCTTCACCGTGATGCTGACAGCAGGACACACTTCCCAGACTGCTTCACCATGATGCTGACAGCAGGATACACTTCCCAGACTGCTTCACCATGATGCTGACAGCATGACACACTTCCCAGACTGCTTCACCATGATGCTGACAGCAGGACACACTTCCCAGACTGCTTCACCATGATGCTGACAGCAGGGTACACTTCCCAGACTGCTTCACCATGCTGCTCAGTAAGAGGTTTTACAACACCAGGTTAAAGTCCAACAGGTTTGTTTCGATGTCACGAGCTTTTGGAACGCTGCTCCTTCCTCAGGTGAATGAAGAGGTATGTTCCAGAAACATATATATCGACAGATTCAAAGATGCCAGACAATGCTTGGAATGCGAGCATTAGCAGGTGATTAAATCTTTACAGGTCCAGAGATGGCGTAACCCCAGGTTAAAGAGGCGTGAATTGTGTCAAGCCAAGACAGTTGGTAGGATTTCGCAGGCCAGATGGTGGGGGATGAATGTAATGCGACATGAATCCCAGGTCCCGGTTGAGGCCGCACTCATGTGTGCGGAACTTGGCTATAAGCTTTTGCTCGGGGATTCTTCGTTGCCGCGCGTCCTGAAGGCCACCTTGGAGAACGCTTACCTGGAGATCAGAGGCTGAATGCACTTGACTGCTGAAGTGTCCCACACCTGGAAGGGAACATTCCTGCCTGGTGATTGTCGCATGATGTCCGTTCATTCGTTGTCGCAGCGTCTGCATGGTCTCGCCAATGTACCACGCTTCGGGACATCCTTTCCTGCAGCGTATGAGGTAGACAACGTTGGCCGAGTCGCACGAGTATGTACCGCGTACCTGGTGGGTGGTGTTCTCACGTGTAATGGTGGTATCCATGTCGATGATCTGGCACGTCTTGCAGAGATTGCCATGGCAGGGTTGTGTGGTGTCGTGGTCACTGTTCTGAAGGCTGGGTAGTTTGCTGCAAACAATGGTTTGTTTGAGGTTGCGCGGTTGTTTGAAGGCAAGTAGTGGGGGTGTGGGGATGACTTTGGCAAGATGGTCATCTTCATCGATGACGTGTTGAAGACTGTGAAGAAGATGTCGTAGTTTCTCCACTCCGGGAAAGTACTAGACGACGAAAGGTATTCTGTCGGTTGTGTCCCATGTTTGTCTTCTGAGGAGGTCGGTGCGGTTTTTCGCTGTGGCGCGTTGGAACTGTCGATCGATAAGTCGAGCGCCATATCCCGATTGTACGAGGGCATCTTTCAACGTCTGTAGATGTCTGTTACGCCCTCCTCGTCTGAGCAGATCCTGTGTATACGGAGAGCTTGTCCATAGGGGATGGCTTCTTTAATGTGTTTAGGGTGGAAGCTGGAGAAGTGGAGCATCGTGAGGTTATCCGTGGGTTTGCGGTAAAGCAAAGTGCTGAGGTGACCGTCCTTGATGGAGACGAGTGTGTCCAAGAATGCAACCGATTTTGGAGAGTAGTCCATGGTGAGTCTGATGGTTGGATGGAACGTATTGATGTCATCGTGTAGTCGTTTCAGTGATTCTTCGCCGTGGGTCCAAAGGAAAAAAATGTCATCGATGTATCTGGTGTATAACGTCGGTTGAAGGTCCTGTGCAGTGAGTAGGTCTTGTTCAAACTTGTGCATGAAGATGTTGGCGTATCTCTGGATCTGTAAAGATTTAATCACCTGCTAATGCTCACATTCCAAGCATTGTCTGGCATCTTTGAATCCTATATATATATATGTTTCTGGAACATACCTCTTCATTCACCTGAGGAAGGAGCAGCGCTCCGAAAGCTAGTGACATCGAAACAAACCTGTTGGGCTTTAACCTGGTGTTGTAAAACTTTTTACTGTGCTCACCCCAGTCCAACGCCGGCATCTCCACATCATGGCCACCATGATGCTGATAGCAGGACACCGTTCCCAGACTGCCTTACCATGATGCTGACAGCAGGGTACACTTCCCAGACTGCTTCACTGTGATGCTGACAGCAGGACACACTTCCCAGATTGCTTCACTGTGATGCTGACAGCAGGACGCACTTCCCAGACTGCTTCACTGTGATGCTGACAGCAGGGCACACTTCCCAGACTGCTTCATGATGATGCTGACAGCAGGACACCGTTCACAGACTGGTTTACCATGATGCTTGATGTGTTGGGTGCACTGGATCCGTGGAACACATACAGGCCACCAATACTTAAAATAGTACAACACTATTTTATTAAGTTAGAAACTGTTGAACATACTTTCACTGTGGGTTAACATGATGTTAGATTAAACTAAAGACCTATGCCTGTCCTAACCAGTCTATGCACTCAGCACATGGTGAAGATCTGTGCTGTAAGCTGTAAGCTCTGTCCTTCTGAGAGGCTGCATCTCGAATGAGCGGGAACTCTGATGCCCTCTGTCTATATAGTGATGATGTGGAGATGCCGGCGTTGGACTGGGGTGAGCACAGTAAGACGTCTTACAACATCAGGTTAAAGTCCAACAGGTTTGTGTCAGCGGGCTAGACTGCGTCAAAATCAGGGGGAGGCAGGGTGACAGGGAGCTCTGCATAGACCGTGGCAGGGTCAGCAGGAGGGCGAGGCGACACTGGAGGATCACGTGGCGAGCGCGGAACGAGACGAAGGGCGCGTCGATTGTGGCGCAGAATAGAGCCATCCGGTAGACGAACCAGGAACGAGCAGAGGGCCAGCTGCCGAAGGACAACAGCAGTTGCAGACCAGCCACCATCCGGAAGATGGACGCGGACGGTGTCATCTGGAGCCAAAGCAGGGAGATCAGCTGCACGGGAGTCATGAGCCGCCTTGTGCTATGCACGAGACAGCTGCATCCGGCAATGGAGCGGAACGTGGTCGAAGTCTGGGACATGGATGGACGGCACCATTGTCCTCAGGGTGCGACTCAAGAGTAACTGGGCTGGCGACAGGCCGGTCGATAGTGGGGCGGAGCGATAGGCCAGCAAGGCAAGGTAGAAATCAGACCCAGCATCGGCAGCCTTGCATAGGAGCCGTTTGACGATATGTACTCCCTTCTCTGCTTTGCCGTTGGATTGGGGGTACAGGGGACTGGATGTCACATGGGCAAAATTGTACTGCTTGGCAAAGTTGGACCATTCTTGGCTGGCGAAGCAGGGCCATTGTCCGACATAACCATGAGTGGGATGCCGTGTCGAGCAAAAGTTTCTTTACATGCACGGATGACTGCAGACGAGGTGAGGTTGTGCAACCGTATCACCTCGGGGTAATTCGAAAAGTAGTCCATGATCAGGACATAGTCTCTACCCAGCGCGTGGAACAGGTCGACTCATGGGGCTGCAGGGTCTCACGTGGTTGGACTGGCTGGAAGCGCTGACAAGTGGGGCAGTTGAGCACTGTGTTGGCTATGTCCTCATTAATGCCGGGCCAGTACACTGCCTCTCGGGCCCGTCGGCGGCACTTTTCCACGCCAAGGTGGCCCTCGTGTAGTTGTTCCAGGACAATCTAGCACATGCTATGTGGGATGACAATGCGGTCCAGTGTTAGAAGAATCCCGTCTACTACCGCCAGATCATCTCTGACATTATAGAATTGAGGGCATTGGCCCTTGAGCCACCCGTCTGTTAGGTGGTGCATGACACGCTGTAGCAAAGGGTCAGCCGCCGTCTCGCGGCGAATTTGGACGATGCGTTCATCCGAGGCAGGTAGATTGGAGGCCACGAATGCCACATGGGCGTAAACCTGGCAGACAAATCCCGCTGGGTCACATGGAGTGTTGACTGCCCTGGAGAGAGCGTCAGCAATGATGAGGTCCTTGCCTGGGGTGTATACCAGCTGGACGTCATAGCCCCGGAGCTTGAGAAGAATACGCTGGAGGCGAGGCGTCATGTCGTTCAAGTCTTTCTATATTATATTGACCAGCGGGCGATGGTCGGTTTCGACGGTGAATTGAGGAAGTCCGCAGACATAATCGTGAAACTTAACCACACCGGTCAGAAGGCCCAGGCACTCCTTTTCTATCAGCGCGTAGCGCTGCTCCGTGGGGGTCTGTTGAGGCAGAGGCCATGCTCATGTATACGTCTGAATACGCGCTGGAGGCGACTAACATGCTCCTGCAGGGTGGTGAACCAAATGATTATGTCATCGGCATAGACGCGAACACCTTCAATACCTTCCATCATTTGTTCCATGATCCTATGGAACACTTCTGATGCAGAGATGATCCCAAACGGCATCCTGTTGTAACAATATCTTCCAAAGGGGGTGTTAAACGTGCAGAGTTTTCTGCTGGATTTATCGAGCTGGATTTGCCAGAATCCTTTTGAGGCGCCGAGTTTGGTGAAGAGCTTGGCGCGAGCCATCTCACATGTGAGCCCTTCGCGCTTGGGAATTGGATAATGCTCCCTCATAATATTGCGATTTAGATCCTTGGGATCAATGCAAATTTTCAATTCGCCGGAAGGCTTTTTTACACATACCATGGAACTGACCCAGTCGGTCAGTTCCGTGACTTTGGAAGTCACTCCTTGGTTCTGGAAGTCCTGCAGCTGCTGCTTGAGGCGGTCCTTAAGGGGTGCGGGACCCTGCGAGGTGCGTGCACCACAGGCGTGGCATTCGGTTTTAATAAAATCTTGTAGGTGTACGGGTGTGTGCCCATGCCCTCGAAGACGTCGTGGTACTGGTTGATAATGGCATTGAGCTGCACCCTGAAGTCAGTGTCCTGAAAGGCAGACGCGTCGGTAGTAGAGAGAGAGTGAACTCTCTGAACTCAGTTCAAAAGCTTGCATGCCTGCGCGCCAAGCAGGGAGGCTTTCGAGGAGCCCACGATTTCAAAGGGAAGGATGGCTTTGCGTGACCTGTGCGTCACTTCAAGTTGGCATGAGCCGCTGGCAGCAATGGCATTGCCATTATAATCTAAAAGCTGGCAGGCTGATGGCAGGATGGCTGGTTTGACACAAAGGCTTTGGAGGTCAGACCGCGCAATGAGATTGGTGGAGGCACCAGTGTCCAGGCGGAATCGTATTTGGGACCGGTTGACTGTAAGGGTGGCACACCACTCATCGTCCGGATCGATGCTGTATACCGATAGAGGCTAGATTCTTTGCTTCGTGGACACACTGTTTTTTGTAATGATACCGACTCGAAAAGGCGCCTTCGGATCCTCAGTGTCAATATCGGGTAGCAGGTCCGAATGAGGCTCGGTGACCTTGGATTGAATGGCCCGGACATTCCTGCGGGGCTGGCTGGAGCAACGAGAGTTGGCAGGCTGAGCTGATCTGCATAAAGCAGCATAGTGGCCAGGTTTGCCACATCGCAGGCATCTTCGGGATTTGGCAGGACATTGCCGCTTTAAGTGGGCGGAGCCACAGTTGCCGCACGTTGTAGCGTCTGTACATTCGGTTAACACGATGTTAGATTAAACTAAAGACCTATGCCTGTCCTAACTAGTCTATGCACTCAGCACATGGTGAAGACCTGTGCTGTAAGCTGTAAGGTCTGTCCTTCTGAGAAGCTGCATCCCGAATGAGCGGGAACTCTGATGCCCTCTGTCTATATAGTGAGTGTGCTTTAACTGGTGATTGGCTGCGGTCTTGCTGTGTGTCCATCAGTGTGTGTGTCTGCACCATGATATACTGGTGTATATTATGACAATTCTGACATCAGGACACCCTTCCCAGACTGTTTCACCACAATGATGACTGCAGGACACACTTCCCAGACTGCCTCACCATGATGCTGACAGCAGGATACCCTTTCCAGACTGCTTCACTGTGATGCTGACAGCAGGACACCCTTCCCAGACTGCTTCACCATGATGCTGACTGCAGGACACACTTCCCAGACTGCTTCACCATGATGCTGACAGCAGGACACACTTCCCAGACTGCTTCACCATGATGCTGACAGCTGGACACCCTTTCCAGACTGCTTCACCATGATGCTGACAGCTGGACACCCTTTCCAGACTGCTTCACCATGATGCTGACAGCAGGATACCCTTCCCAGACTGCTTCACCATGATGCTGAAAGCTGGACACCCTTTCCAGACTGCTTCACCATGATGCTGACAGCTGGACACCCTTTCCAGACTGCTTCACCATGATGCTGACAGCAGGACACACTTCCCAGACTGCTTCACCATGATGCTGACAGCAGGACACACTTCCCAGACTGCCTCACCATGATGCTGACAGCAGGACACACTTCCCAGACTGCTTCACCATGATGCTGACAGCAGGATACCCTTCCCAGACTGCTTCACCATGATGCTGACAGCAGGACACACTTCCCAGACTGCTTCACCATGATGCTGACAGCAGGATACCCTTCCCAGACTGCTTCACCATGATGCTGACAGCAGGACACACTTCCCAGACTGCTTCACCATGATGCTGACAGCAGGATACCCTTCCCAGACTGCATCACCATGATGCTGACGGCAGGATACCCTTCCCAGACTGCTTCACTGTGATGCTGACAGCAGGACACACTTCCCAGACTGCCTCACCATGATGCTGACGGCAGGATACCCTTCCCAGACTGCTTCACTGTGATGCTGACAGCAGGACACACTTCCCAGACTGCTTCACCATGATGCTGACTGCAGGACACACTTCCCAGACTGCTTCACCATGATGCTGACAGCAGGACACACTTCCCAGACTGCCTCACCATGATGCTGACGGCAGGACACACTTCCCAGACTGCTTCACCATGATGCTGACAGCAGGATACCCTTCCCAGACTGCTTCACTGTGATGCTGACAGCAGGACACACTTCCCAGACTGCTTCACCATGATGCTGACTGCAGGACACACTTCCCAGACTGCTTCACCATGATGCTGACAGCAGGACACACTTCCCAGACTGCTTCACCATGATGCTGACTGCAGGACACACTTCCCAGACTGCTTCACCATGATGCTGACTGCAGGACACACTGCCTAGACTGCTTCACTGTGATGCTGACTGATGCACTATCAATTACTACAAAGACGAAAATAGCGAATAATCGAGGCTTTATTGATCAACAATGTGTGGCCTCCTGTAGCTGCTACAGAATGGGAGCAGCATTGGCGAGCCCACGCATTTATACGCCGCCTACTGGGCGGAGCCAGCTGGCAGGGAGTTACCCATGTACCTCCAGTACAGGAGTCTTTCTGTACTACATCTAATATACATCTAATACAGTTAGTGGTGACTACCACATTCACCCCCTGTTAAAAAAAAGTCCGGCGGTGGTGGTGGAAAAATTTACAAGTTCAGTCTGTCGGGGGCCTTGATCCTCCGCTGTGATCACCTAGGTCCTTGTGGTGATGCGGGTGCCGACTTGGTCACCTATGACTCCGGGAGCGTGTGGTCCTCGTCTTCATCGCCCCTGAGTGGAACCAGTGGGAGGATGGATCCTCCTAGAGCGGGGGCTGCGGTGAGATGCACTGGGGGGAGGGTGAGTGGCGCAGCGGCAAATGGAGGGGGGGTGTCGGGTGGTGGCCGTGGGTGGGGATCCAGTGGGTGCCAGGTCCCGGCGCCCATCGGGGTGCACCACGTAGGCGTACTGCGGGTTCGCGTGCAGTAGTTGGACTCTTTCGACTAACGGGTCCGACTTATGGGTCCGCGAAGGAGGACGGTTCCAGGAACTGCCTGCCATGTTGGGAGCGAGACCCCGGAGGTAGACTTCCTGGGGAAGGCAAAGAGACGTTCATGGGGGGTTTCGCTAGTTGCAGTGCAGAGGAGCGATCGGATGGAGTGGAGCGCGTTGGGGAGGACATCCTGCCAGCGGGAGACCGGGAGACCCTTAGACCGAAGGGCCAGCAGGACGGCCTTCCAGACCATCCCGTTCTCCCTCTCCACCTGCCCATTTCCCCAGAGGTTGTAGCTGGTCATCCTGCTCGAGGCAATGCCCTTGCTGAGCAGGAGCTGACGCAGCTCATCGCTCATAAAGGAGAATCCCCGATCGCTGTGGACGTAAGCGGGGAAACCGAACAGGGCGAAGATGCTGTGGAGTGCTTTAATTACCATGGCAGAAGTCATATCGGGCATGGGATGGCGAAGGGAAAGCGGGAGTACTCGTCGACCACGTTCAGAAAGTACGTGTTTCGGTAGGTGGAGGAGAGAGGCCCTTTGAAGTCCATGCTGAGGCGCTCAAAGGGGCGGGAGGCCTTCACTAGGTGTGCTCTATTTGGCCGGTAGAAGTGTGGTTTGCACTCCGCGCAGACCTGGCAGTCCCTGGTCACGGTCCTGACCTCCTCAAAGGTGTAGGACAGGTTGCGGGCCTTGATGAAGTGGAAGAACCGGGTGACCCCCCTGGTGACAGAGGCCATCGTGTAGAGCCCGGAGTCGGTCCACTTGTGCGCTAGTACATATACCTCGGGATAGGGATTCGGGGGGCTCGTTGTGCTTCCCGGGGCGATACAAAATCTCGTAATTATTGGTGGAGTGCTCGAACCTCCACCTCAAGATCTTATCGTTTTTGATCATGCCCCGCTGTGTATTATTGAACATGAAGGCAACCGACCGTTGGTCAGTGAGGAAAGTGAATCTGCTGCCGGCCAGGTAAGGCCTCCAATGCCGCACAGCTTCCATAATGGCTTGGGCCTCCTTTTCGACAGAGGAGTGCTGAATTTCGAAGGCATGGAGGGTGCGGGAAAAGAATGCCACGGGCCTGCCTGCCTGGTTGAAGGTGGCGGCCAGAGCTACGTCCGATGCATCGCTCTCGACCTGAAAGGGGAGGGACGCGTCGACTGCGTGCATCGTGGCCTTGGCGGTGTCTGCCTTGATGCGGTTAAAGGCCTGGCGGACCTCAGCCGTCAGGTGAAAGACTGTGGACTGAATGAATGGGCGCGGGCCTTGTCCGCATAGTTAGGGACCCACTGGGAATAATAGGAGAAGAACCCCAGGCATCGTTTCAGGGTTTTGGGGCAGTGGGGAGAGGGAGTTCCATGAGGTGGCGCATGTGGTCGAGGCCAGGCCCTAGAACTCCATTTTCCACAACATAGCCAAGGATGGCTAAGCGATTGGTGCAGAACACGCACTTCTCCTTATTGTACATGAGATTAAGGAGTTTAGCGGTGTGGAGAAAGTTGAGAAGGTTAGCGTGGTGGTCCTGCTGATCGTGGCCGCAAATGGTGACGTAGTCTAGGTACGGGAAGGTGGCCCGCAGTCTGTACCGGTCAACCATTCGGTCCATCTCACGTTGGAAGACTGAGACCCCATTAGTGACGTCGAAGGGAACCCTAAGGAAGTGATAGAGGTGGCCAACTGCTTCGAACGCAGTGTATTGGTGGTCCTCTTTGCGGATGGGGAGCTGGTGGTAGGCGGACTTCAGGTCCACTGTGGAAAAGCCCCGGTCCTGTGCAATCTGATTGACCATATCAGATATGCGTGGGAGGGGCTACGCGTCGAGTTGCGTGTACCGATTGATGGTCTGACTGTAGTCAATGACCATCCTGTGTTTCTCCCCGTCTTTACTACTACCACTTGGGCTCTCCAGGGGCTGTTCCTGGCCTCAATGACCGCTTCCCGCAGCAGCCGCTGGACCTCCGACCTGATGAAGGTCCTGTCCTGGGCACTGTACTGTCTGCTCCTGGTGGCGACGGGTTTGCAATCTGGGGTGAGGCTTGCAAACAAGGAATGTGGATCGACCTTAAGGGTCGTGAGGCCGCATACGGTGAAGGGGGGGGTAGGGGTCCGCCGAATTTTCAAGTTAAGCTTTGGAGGTGACACTGGAAGTCCAGGCCGAGTAACAGGGCAGCGCAGAGGTGGGGAGGACGTAGAGCCGGAAGTTGCTAAACTCTACGCCTTGGACGGTGAGGGTGGCGATGCAGTACCCCCGGATTTCCACAGAATGGAATCTGGATGCCAGGGAGATTCTCTGGGTAACGGGGTGTACCGCGAGGGAGCAGCGTCTTACCGTAGTGGGGTGGATGAAGCTTTCTGTGCTCCCGGAGTCAAGAAGGCAGGAAGTCTTGTGCCCATCGATCTTCACCGTTGTCGTTGCGGTTGCGAGTTTGTGAGGCTGGGACTGGTCGAGGGTGATCGAGGCGAGCTGCAGCTGATGCTGGGAGGCGTCGGGCTGGCCAGCGGCGGTGGCAGGCGGTGAGCGGCCAGACGAGCTTCCCGACGAGCAGGGGTCCTGAGGCACTGTCCAAAATGGCGCCGAAGATGGCGGCGCCCACGGGCCGCACGTGTCCTGCAGAGAAGAAGATGGCGGCGCACACGGGCCGCACATGGGGGGTGTAGGAACGCTGGGCCTCGAAACAGCAGCGACTGACCGGGCCTGGCACACAGCAGCAAAATGTCCCTTCTTTCCGCAGCCGTTGCAGGTTGCACTCCTCGCCGGGCAGCGCTGCCGGGGGTGTTTGTTCTGCCCGCAGACGTAGCATTTGGGCACCCCCGGGGTTGGCTGGCTGCCGCGCGGTGCAGATTTGCAGTGGGCTGGGGTCGGTAGCTGGTGGGGCCCACGATGCAAATGAGTGTGCTGTGCAGTCGGGGGCGTACGACTGGACATTACGGGAGGCCAATGTTAACGAGTTTGCGAGCTGCCTGGTTCCCGCAAGATCAAGCGTACCCCCCTCCAATAGGCGCTGGCGGATGTACGCCGACCCCATGCCCGTAACAAAAGCGTCTCTGATTAAAAGTTCTGTATGCTGGACTGCCGAAACTGCCTGGCAGTCACAGTCCCTCACCAGGATGTGCAGGGCACGCCAGAAATCGTCTAGGGACTCACCGGGGAGTTGCTGTCTCGTGGACAGGAGGTGCCTGGCGTATAATTTGTTGACCAGCCGAACGTAATGTCCTTTCAGGAGCTCCATTGCTTCAGAGTAAGTGGGCGCATCCCGGATGAGAGGAAAAATGTCAGGTCTCACTCGTGAATAAAGGACCTGGAGCTTTTGTGCGTCCGAGGGTTCCTCAGCGGATGTTCGGAGGTGGCTTTCTAAGCAGGCTAGCCAGTGGACAAAAGCGGACATATCGTTGGCTGCTTGAGGGCTCAGCTGTAGGCGATCAGGCTTGATGTGAAGTTCCATCGTTTGAAAATCATTGTTCAATAAATTGATGCACTATCAATTACTCCAAAGACGAGAGTAGTAAATAATCGAGGCTTTATTGAGCAAAGATGTGTGGCCTCCTGTAGCTGCTGCCAGAATGGGAGCAGCACCGGCGAGCACACGCATTTATACGCCGCCTACTGGGATTTACCCATGTACCTCTAGTACAGGAGTCTTACCGTCCTACATCTAATATACATCTAATACAGTTAGTGGTGACTACCACACTGACAGCAGGATACACTTCCCAGACTGCTTCACCATGATGCTGACTGCAGGATACCCTTCCCAGACTGCCTCACCATGATGCCGACAGCAGTATACACTTCCCAGACTGCTTCACGGTGATGCTGACAGCAGGACACACTTCCCAGACTGCTTCACCATGATGCTGACAGCAGGACACCCTTTCCAGACTGCTTCACTGTGATGCTGACAGCAGGACACACTTCCCAGACTGCTTCACCATGATGCTGACAGCAGGACACACTTCCCAGACTGCTTCACCATGATGCTGACAGCAGGACACACTTCCCAGACTGCTTCACTGTGATGCTGACAGCAGGACACACTTCCCAGACTGCTTCACCGTGATGCTGACAGCAGGACACCCTTTCCAGACTGCTTCACCATGATGCTGACAGCAGGATACCCTTCCCAGACTGCTTCACCATGATGCTGACAGCAGGACACCCTTCCCAGACTGCTTCACCATGATGCTGTCAGCAGTACACACTTCCCAGACTGCTTCACTATGATTCTGACAGCAGGACGCACTTGCCAGACTGCTTTGTGGTGTGCGAACAGCAGGACATCCTTCCCAGACTGCTTCACTGAGATGCTGACAGCAGGACTCATTTCCCAGACTGCTTCACCATGATGCTGACAGCAGGACACACTTCCCAGACTGCTTCATGGCAATGCTGACTTCAGTACACTCTTCCCAGACTGCTTCATGGCAATGCTGACTTCAGGACACCCTTCCCAGACTGCATTACCATGATGCTGTCTGCAGGACACCTTTTTATTTATGGATTGTGGTGAACGGAGAAATCAAGACTGTTCAAATTAACTTGAATTTAAGGAAATTAGCAGGGGTAAATCTGCTAATTAAGATTGTTGTAGTCCTGCTAAAAACATGTCTTGAGAAAGTCATGTCGAATTACATGGGAGGTGAGAGTTAAATATTCTTTTTGAAGCTGGATTTGTTACATGAAATATGAAGACAGAGGGAAACATTTAAAGAACAGTCAGGCATTGGCTTTATTGAATCTGCTATAAAATCCTGCCTATCATGGTTTAACAATTTACCCCAGTTACCTTTGCTGCATATCCTTTAAAAACCCTTACTTCACAAGTAAAACTTCCATTTCCCTTTGAAACCTTTCATTGGAGTCTACATCAATAACTTTCTGGAACAGAAGTGTGCCCTGCTGTCTTCATATTCAAGCAACCCGTTGTCTGAAATCATTTTGCCCGGATGAGCTTCTAAATAGATAATTGTGAATTTTCAGATGATGTAAATATCAATAGAGCTACTCATTTATTGAAAAGAGTCCAAACCTATTGCTGTCAACATCTGAAAAGTGATGAGACAGATTAATACTTTGGCTGTGGAACCGGTGCCAGACTTGCAGCTCTCCAGTTCTGCAGTTTTGCCAAACAGTCGACACACAAAATAATCTGTGGGAGTAATTTTGACTTTGGGTGATATTGTAAACCAGGCGATATTGATTCAGCTGCCTGCTGTACACCTCTCTCGCGTTTCATTTCCATCGAAGTCAAGTGCTGACAAATGTGTTTTCTATTTTTCACATTTGCTTTCTTTTATCAATTAATTGAAATGTACTCTTGAAAAACGTTATTACAGGATCAACATACCCTTGTGGCAATAATTTATTGATCATGCCATGCAGCTTATCTGTGTTGGAAATGTTGTAAAAGTTAATTATAATTTGTTTGCAGGAAATTTATAAGTAAATCCAGTCTGTGTTCAAAGTTCACTTGTCTCGGTCGGAATCTCACAAGAAAACAAGGTCCAAGCATTATTCCAAGTTGTATCTATTAAGGTCATCCAAAATTCAGCTGCTTGCGTTTTAATTCACAGCACAACCCATTCTCTGATGACCTGTTAGTTGCCGATCAAGCCATGTCTAGATAATAAAATGATCATCTCTACTTTCAAATCCTGTCATGGCCTTACCCTTTCTTAACTCTGTAATCTCCTTCAGTTTCACAGTCCTCCAAGATACAATTGCTCCTCTAATTCTGGCCTTTTGTGCATTCCCAAATATAACTGTTCCGCCAGTGGTGGCTCTGTTTTCACGTACCCAGGCCCCAAGCTGTGGCACTCATCCTAAACCTCTCCACCTGTCCATCTACCTTATTTTCCCCCTTAAGACATTCCTTAAAACCTACCTCCTTGATTGATTAAACTTTCAGTCATCGAACCTAATATCGCCTTGTCTGTTATGCTCACTTGAAGCACCTTGGGGTGTGTCTTTTGTTAAAGGCACTATATAAGTTATTGCTATATGTTTGAACTGCATCCAACAAATAACATGCGCCTTCTTACACAATCGATAAGCTTTGTATTTAAAGATTTTTGGGGTGGGATTTACCGACTAACCCTCGGCCTGTTTTTCAGCGGGGGAGGCGACCCACCAGCGGAATCTACCGGTCCCACCATTGTAAACGGGAAATCCCGTTGACGGCACCCGTTGCTGGCGTGGGACTGGAATTTCCGACTGGCTTGAACAGTCTGTGTATCCTGCCCTTTGTCTTTAAGGAGTAGTTATAGATATAAAGAGTAGTTTTCACAAACAGCGTTTATTTATTTAAATAAATGCAAATATATTAATTATTGTTGGCATAGTATATTTTGTACTGAATTTGGTAAAATGCTGATGGTTGTGAGGCACATCACATGAACACAGAAACAGTACAGATTCAATCATAATAATGTTAAGAAAAGGGAAATAAATAGATGTATTGGACAAAGTTTTCTCTCCTTTCTTAAGCCAATATGAATAATAATTTAAAAAAATTAACGTGAATAAGATTCTTCTTCTTCTCAAACACCAATTTAAAGAGCTTTATAATGACATCAGATGGGTACATTTTAACAATTGTGTAGTTCTCAATTAAATTAAATGGTTTATCCGAATATTAATAACTGCAATGTTAGTTAATGATGACAGATAGATGATCAATAAACACTTGTGCAAAATACAATTTAGGATTGCCTTTTGACAGGTTTCAAGTGCACTGGAGCATTTGTCATCTGTCATAGTTTGAGTGCGCTGTGGTGTAAGGTTGGAATTCCTTGCAATGTGATGGAAACTCAATGCAAAATAATGAAATGTAATTTTAAAAAGAATTTGTGCAGGCAGCTTTCATGCAAGAAAATGGGAGTTTTCCAGCAAGGTCTATGCAGTCGGTCTATCGTATTTGAGTTTAATTAATCTCTTGTGTGGTGACCACTCTCCTTTGTGAATACATCACTCTGATATTTTGTTCAATCCCACCTCCTTCTACCCAGGAGCAACCTTATCTGCAATAGAGCAACTTTAACTTACCATCCAGTAATATCGAATTGTGCAATTGCAATTTTAGCAGGGCAGAAGATAGTCATGAGAAATTAAGTTGTCAAGCAATAATGTCAATGTATGAAATAGATTTTAATTGTATTGCTCACAGTGAGCCATTGAGTCACATGGCACAGAATGAGGCCGTTCATCCAAATTCGCAAGAAAATGTGTTTGCCCCATACTTGTTTCTCTCATTTTACATGGTTGGTATATTTCTCTATTTCATGTCTTCTCTTTCTCTTTCCAATGATCATTCTCTGTGAGTCCGAGCCATCACTCTCTCTTTTGATAGGTGTTCATAGCCTTTCCCCTCTCTGGTCTATTTCATATTTTTCCATTGATTCCTGTCCATTTGTCACAATTGCTCTGTTGTTTATTTATCTCCCTCGTCCTTGCCGAGGCACCATACATTCATCTGTCTCTCCGATAATCTCTTCCCTTAATCTCTGCTTGCCTGCTACTGTTCAGTACACTGCTGAACTTGTGTCTATGTGTTTGATTTATCTGCTTCTGCCTCTTTGCTTTATCTGGCTATCTCTTTCTGCAATGTCTTTGCAAAGACATGGGTTGACGTGTCTTATCCTGTTGCTGAATCTTGTTCTTTCTAACACCCCTCCATCTCTATTCCCTTTTCTCCTTCCCCCCCCTGTCTGTCAGATTCTCTCTCGTGCTGTCTGATGATTTGTTTCCTATCATTGACCTTTTGACTGAATCTCTCTCCTCATTTCTGATTTTCATTTGTCATAACCCACACCTGGACCTTTCCAATAGCTTCAACTGAACTGAAATATTGTTTGCTGAATGTCACGAATGGGAACATTGGAATCAATTAAGTAGCTGCCTATTCCCCACTGCCATGCTGACTCACTCAATCATCCGCAACTTCACTTGAATTGATAGCTCTTCTCGAAGACCAAGAGGAAATTTCTCAGTTGAAATCTCTTTCATTTACAGGCATTAAAAAAGTAAGGGAAAGCAATTGTCCGCATTTTTACTTTGGGGTAAAAATTAGCCTTGGTAAACAGGCAGCTTTGAATTGGCTGCCTTTTATTGCTCCACTTGACATTTAGCTTCGCTGGAATCACTAGAAGTGAATCTGAGGGGGTGAGTTGAGTCATAGAATTCTGCAGCAAAAATAGAGGCTCTTTGGCCCATTGTGACTGTGCCGGCCATCCAGCACGTATCTACTCTATCCAAATTTCCAGGATTCGGCGCCTCACCTTGTATGCATTGCCATTTCCAGTGCCCGTCTAAATTCTTCCTAATGTCGTCGTGGTTCCCGCCTCCACCACCCTGCCAGGCAGTGAGTTCCAGATTCCCACCACCCTGTGGCTGAAGAAGCTTTTCCTCAAATTCCCTCTAAATCTCCTGTCCCTAACCTTAAGTTTATGTCCCCTGGTTATGGGGCTGGTTTAGCACAGTGGGCTAAACAGCTGGCTTGTAATGCAGAACAAGGCAGCAGCGCGGGTTCAATTCCCGTACTGGCCTCCCCGAACAGGTGCCGGAATGTGGCGACTAAGGGCTTTTCACAGTAACTACTTGTGACAATAAGCTATTATTATTATGGACCCATCAGCTCAGGGGAAAAGTTCCTTCCTATCTACCCTACCTATGCTCCTCATAATTTTGTACACCTCAATTATGAACCCCCCCCCCCCTCCACTCAGCCTTCTCTGCTCTAAGGAAAACAATCGCAGCCCTGACTTCATAGATGAAGGGCTCCGGCCCAGGCAACACCCTGGTGAATCTTGAACTGGCTGTCAATTCCATACTGCTCAAGGTATCATTAGCTTCAACAACTGTTCAAAATTTGCTTTTCAAATGTCCTCATTCAATAGTTAAGATAGCGAAGGGATAATTCATTCTGAAAGGAGTAAGAGAACAGGGAGATAGAAGGGATGGGTGAGGAAGCAGATTTGTGCTTTGCCATGTCAAGCCCATTATAAGACAGCAATCCTCAAATTACTTTGTCTACAAGGCCCAACTTCAAGATCACATTAGACAATGGAATCCAAGCGCCTGGGATTTTTCAATCTTTGAAAAGAAGAGCAAGTTAGCAAGGAAACTTGGTCTACTTTTACTTTTTTATTTCCACTGTGACTAAAGCATAATTAAGTGAGTAAGCTAGTTTGTTAAAATAATCATTACTAGCATATGACTATGTGACAACACTATTTTACATGCATTTTCAGAACAAAACTGGTTCAATATAACTCAAAGCATTTACAAGATGATAAGAAGTTGAGGTAATTTTGTCGAGTAGAAGATATCAATGGACAATCAATGAATTTGTATGGGGTTCCAGTGTCTACTTTTTTAATACTGGGTAATACATTTCTGTGCAGGTTATCTAACAGCATTTGCCACTAGTTAGACGCACCTTTGCTTGTTTTTTAAAAAGTCTGGCAAGTTGCTGAATGATCAAGTTAATAATGGCACAATGGAGGAAACTATCCATCTCAGACCTGAGTGACCTGGACAATCGACTGTGTATTTCCTTAACCAATCAGATTGACGAATCGTGAAATAAGCTGAACAAGGACTGAGAAGGAATTGCAAATTAGAGTGGGAAAATTTAAAGTGAAATTGGGTATAGAAAGGACCTCCTGGGTTAGTTCGTGGCCAATTCCAGCCCTATTTGATGCGGAGTCGCAACACAATTGACATTAATAAATCATTCTTAGAAAAACACCCAGCGTCTTTGGCCCTTAGCTGCGCAATAACTACAGTCACCAGGTTTGTAACTTTAAAGGTACAAACTTTAAGTTTATGACTAGCAATAACTATAATTAAATATGCAGCAAATAAAATAGGTTAACTGTTATCCAATTCCTACCCCCCCCCCAACACTTAAACTCATCCCACCCTCTATACACACACACACACATACACACAAGACATACAAACACAGAGTGGAGAAGAGGGGAATAAAATAATAAGTGAAAGACTGAAAGTCTTTGTTTCAGATGGTTGTCTTACAGTACATCTTTCTTCTCTTCAATCTAGACTTTCAGTTTGAGGTTTTCACTGTAGATTTATGCAGATTCTGTACACAGCTATGCAGTTTTTCTACCTTCAATCTAGGCATTCAAGTCGAGGTTTTCACTTTCGATTCATTCCGGTTCTATGTACAGCCATATAGTCTTTTAGGAGAAAATACGAGAGAGAGAGAGAGAGAGAGAGAGAGAGAGAGAGAGAGAGAGAGAGAGAGAGAGAGAGCAGGTCCTTTCCCCTGAGCGTCCAGGACCCCAACTGCCTTTTCCTGGCTCTTTGAAAATTATCCCACTCAGGCAGGACCCAATCACCAACAGTTACCGGACAGAAGATGGCCTTTTGGCCAATTTACTGGACACCAGCCAAGGCATTCCTTTTCGATCTACGCGTAGCGCTGTTCCATGGGGGTCATGGCACATGACGCATATGCAACGGGGGCCCATGATGAGGCGTCATCGCGTTGCAGGAGCACCGCCCCAATGCCGGATTGGCAGGCATCCGTTGAAATTTTTGTTTCCTTCGTGGGATCAATAAAATGCCAATACCGGGGCCGTGGTAAGCTTGGTCTTAAGCTCCTCCCATTCGCGCACGTGGGCGGGAAGCCATTGGAAGTCTGTCGTCTTCCTGACCAGGTTCCGGAGAGCTGTGGTATGGGAGGCGAGGTTGGGGATGAACTTCCCCAGGAAGTTGACAATGCCCAAAAATCGGAGAACCGCCTTCTTATCCGCTGGCTTCTGCATGGCCGTGATGGCTGCAACCTTGTCCGCATCCGGCCGCACACCCAACCGGGAGATGTGGTCCCCTAGGAACTTGAGTTCCGTCTGGCCGAAGGAACATTTGGCTCTGTTGAGGCGAAGGCCTTGGTCCCGTATTCGTTTGAAAACGCGCTGGAGGCGACTGATATGCTCCTGCGGGGTGGTGGACCAAATGATGATGTCGTCAACATAGACGCGCACACCCTCAATGCCCTCCATCATTTGCTCCATGATCCGGTGGAATACTTCTGATGCTGATATAACCCCAAACGGCATCCTGTTGTAGCAGTATCTGCCAAACGGGGTATTAAAGGTACACAGCTTTCTGCTGGACCTGTCTAGTTGAATTTGCCAGAATCATTTCGAGGCATCAAGTTTGGTGAAGATGTTGGGCCAGAGCCATCTCGCACGTGATCTCCTCGCGCTTGGGGATAGGGTAATGCTCCCTCATTATGTTGCGATTCAGATCCTTTGGGTCAATGCAGATCCGGAGCTCGCCGGAAGGCTTCTTTACGCACACCATGGAACTGACCCAGTCGGTTGGTTCCGTCACTCTGGAGAGCACTCCTTGGTCCTGCAGGTCCTGCAGCTGCTGCTTGAGGCGGTCCTTGAGGGGTGCTGGGACTCTGCGAGGTGCATGAACCACAGGCGTGGCGTCTTGTTTGAGCAGGATTTTGTAAGTGTATGGAAGCGTGCCAATGCCTTCGAAAACGTCGCGGTGCTGGTCGATGATGGCATTGAGTTGCGCCCTGAAGTCCGCATCCTGGAAGGCAGACGTGTCCTCTGGAGAGAGAGTGTACTCGTTGAATGATGTTTAGGAGTTTGCACGCCTGTGCGCCTAGCAGAGAATCCTTCGAGGAGCCCACGATCTCGAAGGGAAGGATGGCTTTTCGCGAGTTGTGCGTACTTTGAGGTGGCATGAACCGGTAGCAGGAATGACGTTGCCATTGTAGTCCACTAGTTGGCAGGTCGACGGAAGAATAGTTGGTTTAACCCCAAGGATCTGAAAGTCTGACCACGCTAGGAGAATAGCGGAAGCACCAGTGTCCAGGCGGAATCGTATCTGAGATCGGTTGACCGTCAGGGTGGCACACCACTCGTCATCTGGATCAATGCTGTGCACCGACAGCGGCTGGTGGTTTTGATTCGGGGACAGCCTGTTCTTTGTTATAACAGCGACTCGAAAAGGCTCCCTCGGGTCCTCGGTGTCACTGATCTGTGGGAAGTCGGAATCGGACTCGGTGAACGTGGGTTGAATTGCCCAAATATTCCTGCGAGGCTGGCTGAAGCGAGGCGAATTGGCAGGCTGAGCTGCTCGACAGCAGGCAGTATAGTGGCCAGGTCTGCCACATCGTAGGCATTGTCGTGATTTTGCAGGACATTGCCGCTTTAAATGGGCGGAGCCACAGTTGCCGCACGTCGTGACGTCAGTACGCTCGTTGCGCCACCACGCATGCGCGGTGCGGTCCTGCGTGGTGCGTGCCTGCGCATCACGTTCCTCCACGTCACCGTCCCCTTGTTTGGCGCGTACAAGCGGGGGAGGCTGTGAAAAGCGTGCAAAATGGCTGCCCTCATCCAGGCTGCAGCCTTGGAGGTATTCAATTGTTTGGACTCGTTCCGCCTCGTGGGGACCTTGCCGCGCCGTTTCAGCCGCCTGTATGTGGGAGTACCGGCTGGTGGCATTTTCATGCAGGACACAGGTCTCGATGGCAGTCGCTAGGGCGAGTTGCCTAATTTTGAGGAGCTGCTGATGCAGGGGGTCTGACAGAACACCAAATACGATCTGGTTGCATATCATGGAGTCGGAGGTGGGCCCGTAGCCGCAGAACTGCGCAAGGATGCGGAGGTGTGTTAAAAAGGATTGGAAAGGCTCATCTTTACCCTGAAAGCGCTGCTGGAACAGGTATCTTTTGAAGCTTTCATTGATCTCTATGCTGAAATTAGGTATCGAATTTGAGGAGAACCGTCTTGTACTTTGTCTTGTCCTCGTCGTCTGCGAATGTGAGGGAGTTGAAGATGTGGATGGCGTGTTGCCTGGCCGTGGAGCGGAGCAGAGCAATCTTCCTGGTGTCCGATGCATTCTCCCTGTCTGTGGCTTCGAGGAAGAGCTGGAAGCGCTGTTTAAAAATCTTCCAATTGACCCCGAGATTGCCGGCGATGCGGAGCGGCGGCGGCGGGTTGATGTTCTCCATACTTCAGGATGCCGGAATGCTGATTAGTTGCAGGTGGGTCTCAGAAGTGCTAGTATGCAATCACTCCTTAGTACCATGATGTGTTGGGTGTTCTGGATCACAAACAGGTCACCAACACTGGAAGTGGTGCAACTCTATTTTATTATTAGGTTAACTATATGAATATACTTGAACTGTGGGTAAATGCAATACCAGCTTTAACTGTTGACCCTTGCCTAGTCCTAACCAGGTAATGCACTCAGCACTGGTGAATGTCTGTGTTGCAGGCTGTGAGCTCTGTGCTCCGAGCTGACTGCTGCTAGAATGAGTGGGAACTCTCCTGTCCCCTGTCTTTATAGTGCGTGTGCTCTCACTGGTGATTGGCTGCGGTGTTGTGTATGCTGATTGGTCCCACTGTATGTCCATCAGTGTGTGTGTGTGTGTCTGCACCATGATATACTGGTGTATATTATGACAGTTTATAGATGGGAGCTTTCCCAGCCTGCAGGCGCTGGAGGACAAGTTTAAATTACCGCCAGGGAACGGCTTTAGGTATTCACAAGTGCGAACCTTCCTGGGGAAGCAGTTGGTGGCCTTCCCGCTGCTGCCGCCACGGGGGATACAAGACAGAGCAGTGTCCGGTACCTGGGTGGGGGAGGGGAAGGTATCGGATATCTACCAGGAGCTGTTGGAGGCGGAGGAAACCCCGATGAAGGAGCTTAAAGGTAAGTGGGAGGAGGAGTTTGGAGGGGAGTTAGAGCCGGGACTATGGGCGGAAGCCCTAAGCAGGGTCAATTCCTCCTCATCATGTGCCAGGCTCAGTCTCATACAGTTTAAAGTGGTTCACCGGGCACACATAACGGCGGCGAGGATGAGCAAGTTTTTCCGGGTATGCTTTCTCTGCATCCATCGCTGCCACAACCTCTGTTTTCACCTAGATGCGCGAGGTGTGCGGGGAGCCCAGCAAACCATGTCCACATGTTCTGGGCATGCCCGAAGCTTGAAGAGTTCTGGCAGGTGTTTGCCAGGGCAATGTCCACAGTGCTAGCTAGTGCCGAGTCCAGAGGTAGCGATCTTTGGAGTGTCGGAAGACCTGGGAGTTCGGGGAAATATTTATTTTTGCACTATGTTAATGTTTAACGCCTACTGTTCTTTTTCTGTTTTTGTTATAAAATTTTACAAATATTTCAATAAAAAATTTTTTTTTTTTAAACATTCAACCTTGGGCTGGTAAGAGGCAAGTCAAATTTGCACCACACAAGTGACAGGCAATGGCCATCGCCAACAGGAGAGAATCCAACCATCTCCCCTTGACATTCAATGGCATTAACCATTTCTGAATCCCCAACTATCAGTATCCTGAGGTTGCAATTGACCAGAAACTGAACTGGACCAGCCATACAAATACTGTAGCTGCAAATGCAGGTGAGAGGCTGTGAATTCTGTAGTAAGTAACTCACCTCCTGACTCCCCAAAGTCTGTCCCACCACCTCCATAACACCAGTCAGGATGAGTGCCGCTCCATCAACACACTAGAAGCTCAACACCATCCAAGACAAAGCAATCTGCTTGATAGGCATCCCTTTCACCACATTCAACAGCCGTTCCCTCCACCACTGGCACACAGTGGCAGCAGTGCGCACCATCTACAAGCTGCACTGCAACATCTCACCAAGTCTTCTTCAACAGCACATTCTAAAGCTGCGACCCCTACCCCTTAGAAGGTCAAAGGCAGAATGCAGATGCAAACACCACCATCTACAGGATCCCCTGCAAGCCACTTACCATCCTGACATGGAATCATTTACAATTGCTGGATCAAACTCCTGGAACTCCTTTTCAAACAGCACTGTGGGTGTACCTACATTACATGGACTGCTATTGTTCAAGCAGGCGGCGCACCACCACCTTCTCAAGGGCAATTAGGGATGGGCAATAAATACTGGCCTGGCCAATGACGCAAAAGTCCCGTGAAAGAATTAAAAACAAAAAATCCAATTGTTTGACAAATTTGGGATGTAATCGTGAGTGTGTTACAGATTGTGCAGAACATTGTGCCCATCTCTGTGCGAGTTTGGTGATGGGAATACATTCAGTCATGTGGGGGGGGGGGCAGATTGTGAACCCCCCCCCCCACACCCACCACCTTCTGGCCTCCACCATGGGAAATCCTTCAGATGACCTTCCTGCCCTGCCAACAATTGAGACCCTTACGCGGGCAGTTAATGTCCAATTAAGGGTCTCATCTCATTGCCACTGCTATTAACTCAGTGGCAGGAAGAGGACTTGCCATGTGGGGAGCTTGATAAGGAAACTCTGATATGTTTGCTTGCAGACTCCGAGGAAGAAAGCGTCACTCTTTGAAAGACACTGAGGGACCCAACATTGGGAAGGAAGCCATCATCTCTCTGGAGATGCTGCTGAGTACAAAAGAACTGCTGGCCCCTGAATCTCTTCCATCTCTTGGTGAGTGGGATTCTACCCTCATCCCCCCTCTCCCATGAATCCTTGATCCCTGGGGAAGGCCCATTGTCGACATGTCTAGTGTTTGGGTGGCACAATGTCATAGAATCCCTACAGTGTAGAAGGAGGCCACTCAGCCCATTGAGTCTGCACCGATCCACTGAAAGTGCACCCCTCACCTCATCCCTGTAACCCAGTAACCCCATCTAACCTGTTAGACACTAAGGGCCAATTGATCATGGCCAATCCATCTAACCTGCACATCTTTGGATCGTGGGAGGAAACTGGAGCACCCGGAGGAAACCCACACAGACACGGGGAGAACGTGCAAACTCCACGCAGACAGTCACACGAGGCCGAAATTGAACCTTGGTCCCTGGCGCTGTGAGGCAGCAGTGCTAACCACTGTGCCACTGTGCAGCGAGCCTTCCCAAAAACAGGTGATGTAAGTGTCTTACCAGCTCTCCAACTGGTGGTCAAGACCCCCGTCCCATCCATAAGGCTCCCCCATCATTGGAGTAGAGCAGTAGATTCTTTGCTTCTGCCACTTAAGGTACAAAAATGTAAAAACATGCTTTCTATTAGCAATAAGGACCCTCACTTTGAAATTCATACATAGTAACAACAACTTATATTAGTATGACGCATTAAACCAAGTTTGACAACAAACCACCTCAGGAGACATTAGGTCAGATGACCAAAAGCTTGGTCCAAGAGATAGCTTTTAAGAAGTGTCTTAAAGAAAGAAAGTGAGGCAGAGAGTTGGAGAGTTGTAGGGTGGGAATTCCAGAGCCTGGGGCTTAGGCAGCTGAACACTTGGTCATCAATAGTGCACCAAATAAAATCAGAGATACATAAGAGGCCAGGATTAAAGGAGTTCAGATATCCCAGAGGGTTGTGGGGCTGGAGCAGGTTACAGAGATTGGAGGGTGGGGGGTGTGGGGGCGGGGGTGGGGGTAGGGGTGGGGGGGTGGGGAGTGGGGGGGGGGGGGGGCGGGTAGCAAGGCCATGAGGTGATTTGAAAGCAGGAATGAGCATTTTAAGATCAAGACGTTACTTGACCAATGTAGATCAATGGCAATAGAGGTATGGGACTTGGTGGAAGTTAAGAAACGGGCAGTAGAGTTTTGGATGACTTCAAGTCGATGGAGGAAGTCCAGCCAGGCGTGCATTGGAATAATCCAGGCTGGAGGGAACAAAGGCATGAAGGAGGGTTTCAGCAGCAAAATGAGCTGAGACACGTGCTAACTCAGGTGATGTTACGAAGATAGTATTGAACGGTTTTACTGATGACATGAATAAGGTCGGAAGCCCATGTGAGTCAAATATGGTATCAGGGTTGCGAACAGACTGGCTTATTAGCACACTGTTAATTTATTAACATTTATTAATATTCTTACTTAAATTCAAGGAAAAGGCTCCATAATTGCAAAATAGTAAAGCAACAAATGAGTGAACATTGATTGGGCAATTTGATGAAGTAAATTAGTTCTGCAGAGAGATGTTAGCACGATATTTGGCCTGTACAGCTAACTTGATGATGTGTACGTCTCCCCTCCTCCCACCAATACCCCCACCCCACCAACAGTTTGTAAATTAGTAATGGTCTGATCCCCCCACTGAATCCGTTATTTGTGAAGATGTGTCAACATTTATATGACTATGGAATTAGTAAGTGTTCAGTTCTATATTTGCCAAGTTAGGAGCCAGATTTAGAATTTGTATGTGAAAAGTGAGAAACCATCTGACTGTGCTCAAAAGAGATGAAACAGCTGTTGGTGAAAAAATATCTGACATCAAGGATGAGAGTTATTTAAAAAAAGGAGTAACAGGGAACATTTATCTTGAGTGTTTTAAAGGGAGACCTTTCTATTATCTGTACAGCCAAACATGTGGCGATGACGGAATTGCAAGCAGCCTGCCATCTGGGGCCTAGATGGCATAAACTACTGCCAAACCTGTATTCATTAAAACCTGGATTCAGTAACAATTTTGCAACAAACTCACAACTACCTATTACTGTTTATATTTGGATCCCAGTCTCTGAATGTTATTTAGCTGTCATGTTAATATATCATTAAGCAGTTTGCAGCACTGTAATTAAATTGTTGTTAAATGCCTGGTTTTATTCATTTTAAGTAAAGTGTTTATTTACCATGTGCTTTCAAAAAAACAAAAAACGTTATTAGACAAAAGTAATCATTGCCCATTAAAATACACACTCCATTTTTGGAATCATTTTTATTTCAGGATAACCTTCACCCAAAAAGTATATTTTTCCACATTATAATTTTGTATTATTCTCTCGATCCAATGTGTGCAGCACAAACAGATGTGCCTCTAATGGATTAAAGAAGGCAATGAGACTTGGCCAGTTCCTATGGTATTTATATCATGGCTGGTGAACAGGAGCCCAAATAATACTTTGGACTGGCTACAAATGAGGAAGATACCTCAAAAAACAATAGAAGTCAATGTAAATTTATTCCAAATCCAATGAAAATACTAAAGAATAATAATAATCTGACAGCACCACAACTAAATCCACAGTGTCCAAACAATGGGCTAGCAAATAGACAACTTTTGCAACAGGGAAAATGTGTGAAAATGCATCAAAAAAGTTGCCCCCAAGTTCACAGGCAAGTTCACACAACCGCTGCAGTATTCTGCTTTAACACAGTATTTTTAAAAATACTGCCCCCTAGCATGCCAGTCTTACTCCATACCCTCTGGAGAAGCTAGTCATGCCACAAAAGAGCCTCTTACTCTTTCCCATAGTTGTTTTACGAACAGCCTCAGAGTATCTTCTTTAACAGGGGGGGATCATAAAGTGTGACATTGGCTGCCAGTGCAGCCTTGCAATATATAAGAGCAGAATTAGGCTACAATATTGTTGCCCATTTCTGACCTGTGATCCCTTCTAGAAATGCTTTGACCCTATCAACCTCTGTCCTTAAAAATTCAAAGTGGATTGTTTACCACGTTTATTCTATTTGTATCTGATTCTTCATGACCTTTTCACTTCAGATATGCAAGCGATATATTTTTGAAATTCATTAAATCAAACTATCACATTAATGCTTTCTCAAAGGCTTCAGAAAATCAAACAAAACTTTTCAAGTATTTGATCCATTTTGAAACTTTAAAGTGACAAAAACACGCCACACTCAATCGTTGGTAAGTAATGATGCTGTGAGTTTATCTTCATGAGGTGATCGATGGACAAGCGACATCCATTTCCCTTTAGAAATTGCAGTGAATGAGGAACAGGGTAGCCAAGAGTACATTCACACATTCAATTTTAATTGCGTATCATAAATTCGACATGGCAACCATCATGGCTGATGATCTTTAAAATAAAGTTTCACAAAGCAACATGAGTGGAACAACTAAAACCTTTAAGCAGCATCATGAAGACCTTTCCGCATTATAAGGCTGAACATATTCTCTAAAGCAATGACTGAAATACCATCCACTGCTATCTTGACGCACAGAGTCCTTCTGGACATAGAATGATAAGGTTTGTATGAGTCAACCTCTGTGACACAAATTTCTTACAGAAAAGTGTTCAACATTTCAATTCAAATTTCAAAAGAAAATGTTGCTTGTCCACACTGCAGATGTGTTTCAGGAATCTTCAGACTGGTTCAAAGGTTTTATTCTACTCTTAATATTTTCATGATTTAAAACCAAGGCTGCCCCATGGTGACAACATGCTGGGGACAGGCTAAACGAGCAGAGAATGGACTTCCTGAGCAGGAGAGTTGCCGATCAATCAGATTGGCTGTCATTCTAGAAGTCCCAGCAGCACCGGGGCGGGATTCTCTGATCCTGTGGCTAAAGGTTGACGCCATCGTAAACTCCGTCGTGTTTCCCGACGGCGGCAACATGGCCTCAGGATTAGCAATTCTGGCCCCTACAGGGGGCCAGCACAGCAGTGGAGTGACCCACGCCGCTCCAGCTGCTGATCCCGGAGCCAACTGGGTGCAGCGGGGTCCGCGCATGTGCAGTGGCACCGGCGCCAATGCGCGCATAAGCAGTGGCTCCCTTCACTGCGCCGGCCCCGACCCAACATGGCGTAGGGCTACTGGGGCCGGCGCGGAAGAAAGGAGGCCCCCAGCCCGAGAGGCCAGCCCATCGATCGGTGGGCTCCGATCGCGGGCCAGACCACAGCGGAGGGCCCCCCCTGGGGTCGGTCACCCGCTCCCCCCCTCAATCCGCACTCCACGCCCAGGTCCCGCCGGCTAAGAGCAGGTTAGAATGGTGCCGGCGGGACTCGGGCTCTTCGGTACGGCCGCTCGACCCATCCCGGGCGGAAAACCGCAGGGGGGCCTCGTAGAGCGGCCCCCGGCCGGTGCCGTGCGACTGTGCCAGCGCCGATTCTTCGCTCTGTGGAGAATCGCGTTCCGGCGTCGGGGTGGTGTGGCGCAATTCGCGCCAATCGCGGCGATTCTCCGGCCCAGCCCCAGGCTGAGAGAATCCCGCCCCAGATCTCAGATTGTGGGTGTTGTTTGAACTGCAAGCAGGCCTCAGGAAGAAAAGTTATGGATCCCAGACAAAGGTAAGTTGCAGGCATTTAGGGATCGGGCATCCGTGGGAGTGGCGCGAGTGGTAGATGGGACAGGTAGTGCATTTTGGAGGCCAGGCTGGAAGGGACAAAAAGGAGGACTTGGGGTGGGGGGAGAGGGGAGGGGGGGGTGGTGTGCACACAAAGCACCCCCCTAAGGACATATCCTCCTATCTTCCCACCCTAAAACCAGTTGACTACAAAGCAGCCTGCCCTCTCCTGCCCACCTACTCACGCCAACTGTATCACAGTGCTGGCAGGTTATAATTGGGCAAATGGCTCAACAAGTACAAGAGCATTGTAATTATTTTTTTTAACTGATGGTTAGGCTGCCAATTTGCCAATTTTGGCACCTGCTACCCGAACCATTTCATAGGGAGTAGGTTGCGAGAGGGCAGGAAGGCAGTGGGCTAGCCAAACCTATTTTTTTATGTGCGTGTCCCTGCCAAGACCACACCCATGGGTCGGGGGGGGGGAAGGGGTGACAAATCCAGCGCTTTGAATTGTGAATCATTCCTACTTCCCCCAGTTTCACCTTACAAGTTGCAATGGAGATTTCCAAAGTATGAAACTAGAATAGATAAAACTGTGATCCGTAGTTTTGCTCTCAACTGCCCAGTTTTTTAAAATCATCCTGTTAAACCCTAAAGATAACCAGAGTTCAGGAAGCTTCAGACCCAATGGGAGGAATTTAATGGTTGCAGCGATAGGTCACTGGAGAACTGGTGAAGACCCTTGCTGCCGTAATTCCTGAGGGCTCTGATGGGATTAAATTGCAATTGGGCAGTCTGCTGCCTACTATAAGAGCTCCTGGGTCCTGTAGGTTTGAGGTCATGCCTCTAAGAGCTGCCAGTCACAGGTTGGCAGTTCTTCAGAACCGACAGTGCCCCGGAGAGCAATGGCCACTGTTGGTGCGGCAGTAGGCCCCAGGGAATAGGAGCTTCTCTGGAGCCATGGAACATGATAAGTGGGGGTGGGGTGGGGGTGGGGGGCACCAGAGCCAGTCAAGCAGACCCTGACGCGGGTGATTTGTATGAAGGGCAGAGTCATGTCTTCCTGATTGGGCAGCCCTTTCCCAAATAGAAGTTCTTCCATTGGATATGGGGTGTCCTTTTGCTGAGGCATACTGTTCTCAAATGGCCCACCATATTGCAGCATGCCCATCAGGGTTTAACTGACAACTTGCCTACGTGGCATGGGCCCCATCAGCCATGTGGTCAATTGAAACGCTTAAGGGGCCCTTAATCATAGAATCCCTACAGTACATTTGGCCCATCGAGTCTGCACCGACCCTCTGGAAGAGCACCCTACCTAGGTCCCCACCTTTGTCCTATCCCCATAACCCCATAACCCCACCTAACATTTTGGACACAAAGGGGCAATTTCCTAACCTGCATATCTTTGGACTGTGGGAGGAAACCGGAGCACCCAGAGGAAACCCACACAGACACGGTGGGAATGTGCAAACTCCACACAGACAGCTACTTAAGTGGCTAATTAAGGGCATCAATTGGTTTCCAGGTGATAAGGTCGTTCTCAACTCTTCCTGTTCGCATTTAATTGCCGACCCTTTGGTAAGGCGAAGGGCTCACCACCCTACACCTTCCTGCCCTGTTATATAGCCCCGCACATGGCCTCCCATTCGTCTCCTGGGGTGGGATGGGGACATTAAGTTCCGCCTAATTATCGTGAGCCTCCAGTAATTTTTTAACTGAACCTATGTGACCAAGGAGGATCAAGAAACTGATAATTAAAGGGAAAAGAGAATATGAATGTAAGTTGGCGAGAATCGCAAGGGCATGCTATGAAAACTTCCTTAGGTATATGAAAAGGAAAAGATTAATCAGGATACATGTGGATCCATAACAGACTGGTCAAGAGAATTGCAAACAAAGAATAGCTAAACGGTGGAGGACTAAACAATTATTTTGGGTCTGTCTTCATGGAGGAAGTTACAGAAAGTCTCCCAGAAATACTATCGAACCAAGGAAATAAGGAAATAAGAGTAAATATGCAGAACTAGATAATGCCCAGTGAGGGCGAGATCTAGATCGTGACACCTCGTGAGATCTCATGAGGCATTTTGAGAGTCGCGAATCTCGCAAGAGGCCATTTGCAAGATTCAACGGCCTCGTCCCGACACCAAGTCAGGTGCTGTGAGGCAGTTAAACCGTACCCCAGAACAAATGCTCCATTCAACCTTAGCTTTGATATAATGGCCAACAAGATTTATTCAACAGTAAATGGATAAGTGAACCTTAGCAAGAGTAATAATAGTTTTAAACTTAATTACAGCAAATTGAAAATAACCAGCAGTCTCACCTGTTCTGCTAAATTTCAATAGAAATGTTAAGCTTCTGTCTTTTATATTGTTGACTATTCAGAGGGTGTCTCTTGTCAATATATTTCCCTCTGAGGGATGACAGGACTTTATAAGACAAACTGAAGAATACTTCTGAAAAAAAAAACTGGGACAAAGCCAATTGTCTTTTCATCTAAAAATTAGAACCAAGTAAATATATGCACAAATGTGTTACAAGATACTTGCTTTCGAATTGAATGACTGATTCCCTTCTTTAGGTACCTGACTCAGATAATAGTATCTGCCGATGTATCAAAATAAACTGGCCCATTTTGCTTGGGTAAACCTACTTTTTAGTCCCATACATACCCTGATTGATAGCAAGAAGCAGATACCATGCCCCAGATTTTTGCAAAACTGGAAAGTCTCTCCATTGTGGTGAAAATACCAGAAATGGCAGAAAATCCGAAGTGTTTCCCCTGAACCAAGGCACCTCCTATTTTTCTGGGAGTGGGAATGGAGACAAGCCGGGATTCATGCAAATGGCATTAACTGTCTCCACTTAAATGGAATTTTGTTAGGCCATGAATGTGAAACATGGGCGTGATCCAACGGCCATGCTGCGTCCGAAAACCAGGTCGCTGTGGCAGTGTGGCCGATAAGAGCCAGGAGACACTGCTCCCAGGATCTAACTGGCTTGCGACACCTTGTGAGATCTAATGGAATCTCGCAAGATGTTGTGATGAAAATCCCACGCATTGTGGGTGGGATCACTTTTTAGCAAATCTGCATATTAAAGCGAGACAGCTTGTCTCACTTTAACGTGCAGATTTCCATGCTACCTGAGGCGTGGGATCAATCCCCTTCTCCTCAGAGACCTTGGGCGAGTGCTGTTCAGTACCGGTCTCCACAAATGGGAACCATGCGGAACCGCACTCATGGGACTTTCCCAGGGGATTGGAGGCCCCCAAGTGCATGCCTTTTGGATACGGTAGTACCCTGGCACCCCTGGTGCCAGCCGAGCACCCTGTCACTACCAACCTGGATTGGATTGGATTGGATTTGTTTATTGTCACGTGTACCGATGTACAGTGAAAAGTATTTTTCTGCGAGCAGCTCAACAGATCATTAAGTACATGAGAAGAAAAGGGAATAAAAGAAAATACATAATAGGGCAACACAACATATACATATACACCTGGCGCCCTGGCAAAGCCAACCTGCCACCCTGGCAGTGGGGAGGAGGTGCGGGAGGGCTGGGCGGGGACCATCACATTGTGCATTGGGACTTGGAGGGGGTCATGGGTCACTTCAGAGCCTCGGGATTTCTCGAAATCTCACTACACTGAGGAATTCCGGTGAGCGGAGCTCTTCAGTGTACAAAACCGGCCTCGGCCTCGGCCGCTCGTTCCCCGTTGGGGCCCCTTGTCAAACGCGAGTCGTGTTTTATTTGACGGTGTTGCTTTCAAACCTAGATTTTCCTGGGTCAAGTGGTTTAATTCATTATTACCTTAATGCCAATTATAAAGTGTAAACGTTACTGTTTTGCCTACGTACCACTGATATTGTATGGGCTTAGACAATCAGTCAGCAAGTTAAATAGTTTTCTATATTCCAATGAATATAGTTGTATTTAATAGCCATTTACACTCTTGTCACTTCAGAAACTTGCAAGTGGCTCAGTCATAGACTACTGTTGTATCAATGGAGGAAAAAGATTTTTGAAGAGATGGTAAAATAATCATCCAAATAAAACCTTAGTGAGAAGGTGACTGTGCGATACAGTCTTAGAAAATGGTTCAACCTCAGCAATTATGAAATGAAAATCACTTATTGTCACCAAGTAGGCTTCAAATGAAGTTACTGTGAAAAGCCCCTAGTCGCCACATTCCGGCGCCTGTTCGGGGAGGCTGGTACGGGAATCGAACCGTGCTGCTGGCCTCAGCAATTATCATAGAATCATAGTATCCCTACAGTGCAGAAGGAGGACATTTGGCCCATCGGGTTGGCACTGACCCTCCAAAGGAGCACCCTAATCTCAGCCCACTCCCCTGCCCTATCCCTTTAACCCGCAACCTATCCTTTGGACATTAAGGGGCAATTTAGCATATCCAATTTAGCATGGCCAATATAGCATGGCTAACCTGCACATCTTTGGACTCGGGGGAAACTGGAGCACTCAGACGAAACCCACGCAAAAAGGGGAGAATGTGCAAACTCCAAAGAGACAGACACCAAGGCCGGAATTGAACCCGGGTCCCTGGGACTGTGAAGTAACTGTGCTAACTACTGTGCCACCGTGCCGCCCCAAATAAACCCTCTGGGCTTATTTCTTGAGACTCAAAATATAACTCAATTTGCGCCACACAGCTTAATATGGTGACAAATCGCAATTCTTCACATTCAGTCAATGACACCCTCTGGTGAAAAACCTGTCAATAGGAATTAAATGCAGCCACATCACAAAGCAATAAATCACGATTGATGTGTACCTGTGGAGATCCCGTGATTTGCATTGTCACCAAAAAGTACACAGACAAATTGAGAGATTAACTGGCTAGTAAAATGACCAACCACACCGCAATACCACCACACAAATGGTTGAACTGGCAAATAAAAGAGTAAGGTATGCTATCTATTTAACCCCACATTCCTTCAACTGTATGAGATGACTATTGTGATACTGGCAAGTTCTGAAGACTTACTGAATGTGTGCATTTGCTTATAGCATTGGGAACATATTTAATTCACCGCCAGTCAAACTTTAAATGCTATGAAAACATTAAACGTATTTTGCACTAAAATGATTTAAAAGCCCATTATTACAAAAGTATGACAGGTATTGGTAATTGGATGAGAGATAGCAGACTGGGTGGTGGGCTGAAGGGAATAGATTCTGATTGGAAGGATGTGACAAGTGGTATTCCAAAGGGATATGAAAGTGTGCAGAAACTGTGACAGATTCGAGTTCAAAATGGGGAAGTGCAACATAGATAATTCGGAATATTTCCTTAATGGGGAGAGACAAGGAACTGGAGAGAATCAAAGGCACGTGCACAAATCACTAAAAGTGAATGCACAGTTGCAAAAATCTAGAATTCTGAACTTTATTTCAAGGGGGCTGAATTACGACGGGAAGAATGTTATACATCAGCTTTGTGGAGCCTTTTCATACTTCACGTGTGGTCCTCGATATGGGTCGGGATTCTCCGACCCGGCGAGAATCGCGCCCCGCCACCCCGTCGCCGGCTTCCCCATTCTCCGGCCCGATTCTCAAGCGCTCGCGAGATTCCCACCGCGCCGGTCGGTGGCCGTTGACAGCAGCCCCACCTCCCCCGCGATTCTCCAGGCCCTGATGGGCTGAGTGGCCGATGAGTTTGGTCGAGTCCCACAGGCGTGGGCTACTCAGGTCCCACACGGCAGGACCTGGCAGGTGAGTCTGCGGGGGCCATCCTGGAGCAGGTGGGGGGTCGAGGGGATCTGACCCCTGGGAGGAACCCCCACGGTGGCCTGGCCCGCGATCGGGGGCTACCGATCGGCGGGCGGACTGGTTCTGTGGGGGCCTATTTTATTCCGCGCCGGGCCCCTGTAGGGCTCCGCCATATTGCCCTGGGGCCGGCGCGGAGAAGGGAACCCCTGCACATGCGCGGAAATACACCAACCATAACGCGCATGCGCGGAACTACGACTGCCATTCCGCGCATGTGCAAACTCGTGCGGGCATTTCCGTGCCGACTAGAGCTGCGGGGACCACTCCAGCGCCAGCCTAGCCCCCTAAGAAGGGGAGCATTCCCCATTATCGGGGACCGTTGACGCCAGAGTGGTTGGCACCGCATTTCACGTCGGCGTAGGGACATAGCCCCATTATTGGAGAATCCCGCCCATGGTTACATGCACCACATTGTTTGTGCGTTCGGAGTCGAGGTGGGGTTACTTGGGACCTGTCTATTCTCCCAAAGTAAGCTGCTCGAGACTGTAGTTTGTTAAACCCATTACTCTTTATTTATAGCCACAAAATCAATATATAAATATCTTATAGAAACATATAAAATTATGAAGTGAATAGATCAGATCGAAGCAGGGAGGTTTTTTCCACGAGTGGGTGAAATTAGAACTGGGGGGCATTGCCTCAAAATAAGGGCGAGCAGATTTAGGACTGAGTTCAGGAGGAATTTCTTCACCCAAAGTATTGTGAATGTGTGAATTCCCTGCCCAGCGAAGCAGTTGAGGCTACCTTGTTGAGTGTTTTTAAGGCAAAGATAGATCGATTTTTGAATAGTAAAGAAATTAAGGGTTATTGTGAGCGGCCGGGTAAGTGGAGCCGAGTCCACAAAAGGTTCAGCCATGATCTCATTGAATGGCGGAGCAAGCTCGAGGGGCCAGGTGGCCTATGTCATGATATTCAGGTAAACATCATAGTACAAACATACATACATACTGATGGATAGATCAACGGACCAATCAACACTCACACAACACCACAGCCAATCACAGGCAAGAGCATACACAGTACAAAACAGGGAACACGACACTTCCTGGGCATTCCAGCAGGAGACAGCTCAGGGCACAGAGCTCATAGGAAGCCACTCAGACATTCACCATGTGCTGAGTGCCACTACAAGATAGTATTAGGAATAGGTCCACAGATTCTAGGGTTATGATCGAACCTCAGTAACCAGTTTACCACTGTAAATAAATGTTAGTAATAAAACTGAGTTGTACCATTCGCAACCGTGTTGGTTCGTCTGTGTAGCAGAGTACCCAACACATCATAGTACCAGGAGTAACTGTGGGACCTACCTACGAATCCTCCGGAATCTGCCATCCTGCGCCATGGACACCGTCAGCACACCGCAGCCGCTACAAGTCGCTGGAAACCTCGGCGTTAATTGGAAGCTGTTCAAACAGCGCTTCCAGCTCTTCCTGGAAGCCAACGAAAAGGAGAGCGCTTCGGACACCAGAAAGATCGCCATCCTCCTCTCCACGGCAGGTCAACACGCCATCTATGTTTACAACTCCCAGGTGTTCGCGGAAGGTGAGGACAAGACCAAATACAAGACGGTCCTTCTCAAACTCGACCAACACTTCAGCGTCGAGGTCAACGAGAGTTTCGAGAGGTATCTCTTCCAGCAGCGCCTGCAGGGCAAGGATGAGCCCTTTCAATCCTTCCTTACGCATCTCCGTATCCTTGCGCAGTCCTGCGGTTACGACACCACCTCCGATTCAATGATTCGGGACCAGATTGTTTTTGGGGTCACCTCGGGCACCCTACGCCAGCAGCTCTTAAAAATTAAAGGCCTCACCCTAGCCTCCGCAATCGAAGCCTGTGTCCTGCATGAAAACGCGACTAGCCGCTACTCCCAATTTCAAGCGGCCAAATTGGCGCGGCAGGGGTCCTACGTGGCCGGATCGGCGAGGCAGGCGTCCTACGAGGCCGAACGGGTCCAGGCGATCGGGTTCCTCACGGCCCGCGGCCCGGACGCGGGCGGTCATTTTGCGTGCTTTTCGAGGCCTCCCGCATTTGTGTGCGCCAAAAACGACGTCAACACAGAGGGATGTGATGTGCAGGCGCGCTCGACGCAAGACCGAACTGCGCATGCGCAGTGGCGCAACGAACACCATGACGTCATGATGTGCGGCAACTGCAGAGCCGCACATTTAAAGCAGCAATGTCCCGCAAGAAACCGACAATGCTTCCGCTGTGGCAAGATGGGCCACTATGCTGCCTGCTGTCGAGCAGCTCAACCTGCCAATGTTCCCCAATTCCGACAACCTCGCAGGGACGTGCGGACCATTCAGCCTCCTTACTACGAGTCGTGCCCAGACGATATCCAGACCAGTGACACAGCCGACCGGGACGCCTTTCGTGTTGCGGTCATTGATGGGAAACGGAGGTCTCCAGCCAGGACCCACCAGCCGTTGCAAGTGAACACTGTCAATCCGGGTGATGAATGGTGTGCCACCCTAACGGTCAACCGATCACCGATAACATTCCGTCTAGACACTGGCACCTCTGCCAACCTCATAGCATGGTCAGCTTTCTATGCCATGAAGGCCAGACCACCAATTCGGCCATCCCGTTGCAAGATGGTCGACTAAAATGGGAACATTATCCCGGCTATGGGATCCTGCCAGCTCCAGATGACACACAGCACACACACGGCCACACTCTCATTCTAAATAGTTGGATCATAAAAGGACTCCCTGCTAGGCGCACAGGCATGCAAGGTTCTCCACCTCGTGCAACAAGTCCACGCTCTGTCTCCAGAAGGCACATCTGACTTCCCGGATGCAGAATTCAGGGCACAGCTCCAATCGCTCCTCGCCCACAACCAGGAGGCATTCGAGGGCATGGGAACGCTGCCCTACACCTACAGAATTCGGCTCAAACCGGACGCCACCCAGGTCATTCCCATACCCAAACGGGAAGAGATCACGAGCGAAATGGCCCGGGCTAAAATCTTCACAAAATTGGATGCCTCAAAGGGTTTTTGGCAGATCCAACTGGATTAGTCCAGCCGAAAGCTGTGCAGCTTCAACACCCCTTTCGGCAGGTTCTGCTATAACCGAATGCCATTTGGCGTCATCTCGACATCCAAGGTCTTTCACAGGATCATGGAACAGATGATGGAGGGCATCGAAGGGGTGCGCGTCTACGTGGACAACGTCATCATCTGGTCCACCACACCACAGGAGCACATCAATCGTCCCCAGCGCGTCTTTGCGCGCATACCGGAAAACGGCCTGCGCCTCAACCGAGCCAAGTGTTCTTTTGGCCAAACTGAGCTGAAGTTCCTGGGGGACCACATTTCCCAGTCAGGGGTCCGTCCGGATGCAGACAAGGTGAGTACTATTACAGCCATGCCGCAGCCGGCAGACAAGAAAGCAGTGCTACGCTTCCTAGGCATGGCCAACTTCCTGGGGAAGTTCATTCCCAACCTTGCCTCCCACACAACGGCTCTGCGCCACCTCGTCAAGAAGTCCACGGAGTTCCAGTGGCTGCCCACACACCATAAGGAATGGGAGGAGCTCAAAATTAAGCTCACCACAGCCCCGGTATTGGCCTTTTGCGACACATCTCGTGGCACTAAAATTTCGAGTGATGCCAGCCAGTCCAGCATTGGGGCGGTACTCCTGCAGCGGGATGACACTGCGTCATGGGCTTCGGTCGCCTATGCCTCGCAGGCCATGACCCCCACAGAACAGCGCTACGCGCAGATCGAAAAGGAGTGCCTGGGTTTGCTGACCGGAATAGACAAGTTCCATGACTACGTGTATGGTCTCCCCCAGTTTACCGTTGACACTGACCATCACCCCCTGGTCAGCATCATAAATAAGGACCTGAACGAGATGACCCCTCGCCTCCAGCGCATCCTACTTAAACTCAGGAGGTATGACTTCCAACTGGTCTATGCCCCGGGAAAGGACCTTATCATTGCGGATGCCCTATCCAGAGCAGTGAGCACACCGCCCGATTCGGAGGGGTTCATCTGTCAGGTCGAAGCGCAGGTGGCCTTCACATCGGCAAATCTGCCAGCGGACGACTCCAGTCTGTCCCGTATTCGCCGGGAGACTGCGGCTGACCCCCTTCTACAACGGGTGATGCGCCACATGACGGGAGGGTGGCTCAAAGGACAGTGCCCGCAGTTCTACAATGTCCGGGCTAAACTTGGCCATCATTGACGGTGTCCTTCTAAAGTTGGACCGGATTGTGATTCCGCACAGCATGCATAAGCTGATCCTCGACCAACCAACTACACAAAGGCCATCTGGGGATCGAGAAGTGCAGACGGAGGGCCCGAGAGGCGGTATACTGGCCGGGTATCAGTGATGACATTGCCAATATGGTGCTCTACTGCCCCACCTGCCAAAGGTTTCAACCAGCGCAACCTCCTGAGACGCTTCAGCCCCATGAGCTGGTGACGTCCCCCTGGGCGAAGGTGGGTGTGGACCTTTTTCACGTGCTTCGCAGGGACTATGTAATCATCATTGATTACTTTTCAAACTATCCAGAGGTCATACGCCTGCACGATTTGAAATCGTCCGCTGTCATAAGGGCCTGCAAAGACACCTTCGCTCGCCACAGCATTCCGATTACTGTCATGTCGGACAATGGGCCCTGTTTTGCCAGTCAGGAATGGTCGTCCTTTGCTGCTTCGTATGGCTTCACACACGTGATGTCCAGCCCTCTGCATCCCCAGTCCAATGGAAAGGCGGAGAAGGGCGTTCACATCGTCAAGCGGCTCCTCTTCAAGGCTGCTGCTTCCGGATCGGATTTCTGCCTAGCCCTGCTGGCCTATCACTCGGCCCCAGAAGCCACTGGCCTCTCACTAGCCCAGCTGTTGATGGGTCGTGCCTTCAGGACCACTGTGCCATCCATTCTGGTACCCACAACCAACCATGCTCCGGTACTACACAGAATGCACCAGCAGCGCGTTCGCCAGAAGAGGGCATATGACACACGGGTAACTGATCTTCCCGCCCTGGCGTCTGGAGACGATGTCCGCATCCACCTACCAGAAGGTGGCTGGTCAGCCTGCCGAAGTTCTCTGACGCGTGGCTCCCCGCTCGTTCCTGGTTCGCATGCCTGATGGATCCATTCGTAGGCGCAATCGCCGGGCTCTTCGCCTACTTCCACGCTCGCTACGGGAACTTACACCAACACTGTGCCCTCCTGTTGTTCCTGATATTAACTTCGTGGAGCTTCCTGCCACCATGACCCTTCCCGTGGCCCGTGGCCAGGCCCATTCCTCAGCCGGTGGATCCAGACCCACCCTTGAGGCGGTCAACCCGAACTCGTCGCCCACCTACTAGACTGGACTTATGAGCCTGTTTGTACATTGAACTCATAATACCACTGTGTTAATATGTTTCTGTTCTTCCTTGTCGTTACAGGAGTTTGATTTGTCGTTCAACATTTCCCCATTCTTTGTTTATGGTACAACCTCGTTGTTCTGTCGCACCCGACATCGCCCCTTGTATATAGTTTAGCCCCATGTACATGCTGTAGATATTGCACACACACACATTCAGCTGCACTCAGTGCACATCTCTATTTATAACCACATAGGCACATGTTCTTGCAAAAAAGGGGGATGTCATGATAGTCAGGTGAACATCATAGTACAAACATACATACATACTGATGGACAGATCAACGGACCAATCAACACACACACAACACCACAGCCAATCACAGGCAAGAGCATACACAGTACAAAACAGGGAACACGACACTTCCTGGGCATTCCAGCAGGAGACAGCTCAGGGCACAGAGCTCATAGCAAGCCACTCAGACATCCACCATGTGCTGAGTGCCACTGCAAGATAGTATTAGGAATAGGTCCACAGATTCTAGGGTTATGATCGAACCTCAGTAACCAGTTTACCACTGTAAATAAATGTTAGTAATAAAACTGAGTTGTACCATTCGCAACCGTGTTGGTTCGTCTGTGTAGCAGAGTACCCAACACATCAGCCTACTCCTGCTCCTAGTTCTTATTAATATACATATTAGGAGCCCTGTACAAGGTTGGAACTTCTGCTCTCTCCAGATCTATGTTACTTAGTCATGTGAAGTTAAATTAGCATTACAGCAATATCATGTGATCCTGATGTTAACCTTTTGCTCGCAGTGAGGCAGTGGCACAGTGGTATTGTCACTGGATGTAAGAGTTCTTCCTGTATATTTCCTTTGTTCCCATTCCTTTCATTTTTTATTATATTGATCCATGGATCCATCATTAGGATGTATCTTTAAGCAGAAGATTCAAAGTTGAATCAGCCTGCTTGCGGGGACACTGTGTTCTCAGGTTTTGTATTTTTGGAGAGGAGAAATCAGATTCCTCAGCACTGGGTGGATCTCAGGAACCAGCTTTCAAGGAACTCGGTTTGATTGGTTAATTGGCAACCAGTGTGTTGGCAAGGGACAGTGTTCTGCCTGACAACAGTCAGTGATTGGCTCTTGTGTGATGCTTTCTCAGAGAAAGGGGCAGCACGGTGGTGCAGTGGATAGCACTGCTGCCTCACAGCTCCAGGGACCCGAGTTCAATTCCAGCCTCGGGTAACTGTCCGTATGGAGTTTGCACTTTCTCCCCGTGTGTGCGTGGGTTTCCTCCGGGTGCTCCGGTTTCCTCCCACAGTCCAAAGATGGGCAGGTTAGGTGGATTGGCCATGATAAATTGCCCCTTAATGTCCAAAAGGTTAGGTGGGGTTACTGGGTTATGCGGGTAGGTGGTGGTGGGCTTGAGTAGGATGCTCTTTCCAATGGCCAGTGCAGACTCGATGGGCTGAATGGCCTCTTTCTGCACTGTAAATTCTATGATTCTATGAGAACTGGACAGGTGTTCTCTTGAGACCTTGTAAGTGAAAGGAAATCTCTCTCTCTCCTCTTTGCTTAAATTAAAGAACTGCTCTATTGTTCTGAAAGCAGTGAGTGCTTGGCACATCATTTTCTGTAAACCTGAAATGTGTTGAGTCTGCAGAGAAAGCAGTCAAACTTGCCAGAGAAATCCACCTTAAGCCGAGAAGGAAGAAGTACCAAAACAAAAGCCTGAACTTCAGAAAGACATTGACTGGAAGTAATTCCCAGTGCATCAACAATCTTTATCCTTTTCCTTTCATTAATATGTTCTTTCTCTTTCTAGCACCATTTCCCCTCTGTGTTGTTTGTCTGTGCGTGTAGAGAGTTAGGAAGGGGGGTTTGTGTGTGGGTCGAGTTAGGAAGGGGGGGGGGGTTGAGAAACGGGTCATGATAGTTACATTTTCTGTCTGTTTAATTATAATACTGTACAAAATAAAAGGTTACTTGTGTTTTAAAGTTACAAACCTGGTGACTGTAGTTCATTGGGCTCAACCAAGGACCTTAGGCATTTTAAATAAAATCTAGTTTCACATGTGTTGGGAGTCAGGATCAGCTGGCATTGGAATTGATTGCTCAACAGCCCAGGATGACATGACAGATGGAGAAATTTGAATTCAATAAAAATCGGGCATTAAAAGTGCAATAATGACCATGAAACGATTGGAGTAAAACCCATCTGGTTCACTAATGTCCTTAAGGGAAGGAAATCTGCCATCCTTACCTGGTCTGACCTACATGTGACTCCAGATCCACTGCAATGTGGTTGACTCCCAAATACCCTCTGAAATAGCAGCATGGAAGCACAGTGGTTAGCACAGTTGCTTCACAGCTCCAGGGTCTCAGGCTCGATTCCGACTTGGGTCACTGTCGATTCCCAGTGTAATCAATGCTCGACTCCCACTGGGATGCTTTCTGTGCGGAATCTGCATGTTCTCCCCATGTCTGCGTGGGTTTCCTCCCGGTGCTCCGGTTTCCTCCCACAGTTCAAAGATGTGCAGATTAGGTGGATTGGCCATGATAATTGCCCGTACTGCCCAAAAAGGTTGGGTGAGGTTACTAGGTTGCAGGGATGGGGTGGAGTTGGGGTGGGGGGCTCGGTCTTAGGTGGGGTGCTCTTTCCAGGGGCCGGTGTGGACTCAATGGGCTGGGTGGCCTCCTTCTGCACTGTTAATTCTATAAAAGGAAGGCAGTTAGGACCGGTCTCACATCCAGTAAAATGAATTTTTTAAAAATCTCCAAATTATCCAAATTATATACATCCTTCTACATCTCTCTCCCCCCTCCCCCCTCTCCCTGCCAGCATTAGACTCTGAGGTGCCGTGACCAATCTCTCTGATCCCTTTCTGAGATTGTGTGCATTCTGTACTCGCACTTTCTCCTAGGTGTCTTGGTTCTTCTTCTTTATCTCCATCAGAGTCTGAGTAGGAAGCCCAAGCTTCTATTGGCTTTCTTTCTAAGGATATTAAGGCAACCCTGGTTCATGTCAATCCTCTATAATCTCGGTTGTGGAACTCTTTTGATTATTATATCTTTTTCCTGTTGGTCTCATACCCATTCTCTCGCCCCGGACTTCAACACTAGTAAGTCTTGTGATCTTTACCTAATGTTTTTAAAAAATAAATTTAGAGTACCCAATTCTTTTTTCCAATTAAGGGGCAATTTAGCATGGTCAATCTACCTACGCTGCATATCCTTGGGTTGTGGGGGTGAGATCCACGCAGACATGGGGAGAATGTGCAAACTCCACATGGACAGTGACCCAGGGTCGGATTGAACCCAGGTCTTTGGCACTGTGAGGCAGCAGTGCTAACTACTGGCTCTATACCTAAAGTTAACATTACAAGACTGTATCACAAGATTGTTTGCTTATCTTTTCTCCCTCACTCTGTTCCACCTGTCATGGGAGAGGCGTTTTCAGAACCCCAAAATGTATCATGGAGTTCAACCAACCTCCCCCTTTAATGTATTTGTTGCTTTTCCTAGCACACGGCTTGTTCCCTAGGTGCGGGATTACAATTATGGACACGTGGGTTTTTAAACACAAAACTATGTTTATTCCATGAACTCAACTTAACATCTTAAATAAACATTGGATCTCTTAACACCCCTTACTTCAAAGATAACTCCGAAAATATTGCAACAGTAAATAATTCCTCAAAATGTTTCTTCAAACTTCCAAGAGACTTAACGCCTTTAAACCGAATCACATCAGGTAAAAGGCTTTACTATTATGAGTTTAAATCACCCAAATGATCCAGAGATAGTCTTTCATGGCAGAGATCCAGCTCACTGCAAACACAGACACTGCCAAGCTCTTTTCAAACTGCAAAACTCTGGAAACACACAGACACACACAAGCTCTTTTTCAAACTGAAACTAAAAACTACAAAATGGCTGATCTAAAGCCCAGCTCCACCCACTCTCTGACATCACTGTTTTCTTAAAGGTACATTGCTTAAACATCCATGTCTTAAAGGTACACTCACATGACACACCCTCTTGCTGTCGTTCAAGGTGACATTAGGTTTCAGTTTCCATTGCAGAGTTGGAAATTATGTCCTCAATCTCCTTCCCATCAACAACTGTAATGACGAGAAACCATTTTGTTACACTGAGGTTGAGTACCTCCAAAGGACTAAATTGAGATCTTCCTTTATCTTCATCAAGCTGTTGATGGTTCGCACACCTCTCTCAGTTCTCCATTTGTCTGAAGGTAACGAGGTGAGCTGGTTACATGAATTAATCTGTATTCCACCATAGTATTTTGGAATAATTCAGTAGCAAATTAAGGACCATTGTCTGGCACCACAGTGTGCCATGTGTTACATAAATTAACTTCATAAATTGAAAAACTGTTTCCACCAATATACTGTGCAATCTGTTTACTTCAACCCATCTTGAAAAGTAACCAATGAAGATAGGAATATCTTGCCTTTAAAATTAGATAAATCTATTCCCAGGCACTCCCACGGACTTGATGGAAAAGTAGAAGGTGATAGTGGTTCTATTTGCTTCGGCTGTTCACTGCACATGCAAGACAATGGGAAATCATTTATTCTATACAGCATGTAATGTTTGGTCACAAGTCTGATTGTTGGGCTCCCACCCAACATTTGGCCATCCCTAAATGACCTTGGAGAAGTCATTGAAGAATGTCAGGCCAAAGTGTTCCCAGAATGACTAGTTTGTTACTAAAAACCAGAAGTTCACCAATGACTGTGAGGCACGTTCTCGGTTTCACTTACTGCTGGAGTGCTGAATTGTTAGTAATATAAATCGAAAACAGAAAATGCTGCACGGTCTCAGCAGGTCTCACAACGTCTGTGGAGAGAGAAGGGAGCTAACATTTTGAGTCTGAATGACTCTTTGTCAAAGCTTTTAGGAATATATTCTGGCCATCCTTCCAGATGGTGTTTTTTTAACTGGACACATTAGTCACCTTGCTGCCTTGCTTGTTTTATCTCATACAACTTCTTTGCAGTAGCTGATGGATTTTAGGTAATGAGAGATATTTCCGTTCCACCTCCTCAATGAAATGCAAATCCTCTAGATTGGTTTGTTCAATTGATCTCCTTGATGGTGTATCTAAAGTCATGTCATACTTCCCTTGATCATACTCTGTTATGCAGTCTTATCTCATAATCTTAATCTGAACTGTCTCTGTTGAGGGGGTCTGATGGAGGGGTCTGATGGCATCTCTGATTGGTGTCTTATGGGGGCTGTGGAGGCCTGATGGGGGCTGGGGACAGGTCTGGTGGGGGTCAATGTTGGGGAGGCCTAATGTGGGCTTGGTGGGTCTGATAAGAGTCTAGGAGGGCCTGATGTCAATTTTTCTTGAGGTTGCTGTTGGTGGGACTGGTGGGGGGTCTGATGGGGCACTGGGGGGATCTGATGGGGGTCTATGTTGGTGCATCTGATTGGGGGGGGTTGGTGGGGTGGGTTGGGTCACCCTCAAGTATGTATGCTGTGGGAGAGGGGGAGGTGACCGGTTCGTTATTTCCATGGTGGTGGGGCTGAGGATGCTCCTACTTGTCAGCGGGGGGGTGGGGGCAGGATATGTGGAGGGGAGACGGGGGCCAGACACCAGACCTTGGTATCAGGCCGCCATTTTGAGCAGGAGGTCTGACACCGGGATTGCAAAAGCATCCCGCGAGCTCCCCTCCAAGGATAAACTTGCATGGAAAAGGAGAGGGAACTGCTTCTGGGCTCTGTGTTGAGTGCCACCAGAGACCAGGAGCGATGATACTCCGGCAGCAGCACTTTGTCTGCAGAATGGAGAAAACAGGCCCTGATAAAACTTCAACTAAGACCCCACAACGATTGTCCATTCTGGCCAGAATGGTAGCACAGTGGTGAGCACTGTTGCTTCACAGCTCCAGGGTCCGAGGTTTGATTCCAGCTTGGGTCATTGTCTGTGCAGAATCTGCACATTCTCCCCCGTGTCTGGATGGGTTTCCTCCGGATGCTCCGGTTTCCTCCCACAGTCCAAAGATGTGCAGGTTAGATGGATTGGCAATGCTAAATTGCCCCTTAGTGTCCAAAAACGTTAGGTAGGGTTATTGGGTTATGGGGATAGGGTGGAGGTGAGGGCTTAGGTAAGGTGCTCTTTCAATGGGCCGATACAGACTCGATGGGCCGAATGGTCTCCTTCTGCACTGTAAATTCTATGATTCTATGATCACGAATCAATTTGTTACTTAATATTCTGTAGTCGCAATTTTCCTCAGCCTGTATAGATAATTGATGAACGAATCCACGCTCTTGCCTAGTCTTTGCTTTCTCTTATCCAATTTGTACCCTTTGTATAATTTATTTTTTATGCATGCTGAAATATGAATCTGTTTTGAATCTGTTCCATTGATCTTTCTTTTAAGACTTGCCAGGTCTGTAGATGCTTCTTGGAGCATATTCTGGGTCTTTACTCATTGTCCACTGCCACCATTTTTTGTGGCGTGTTCGGGATCTGGATGGGGTTCTTTGGGACTTGTCTATTCTCCCAATGTAAATGCTTGAGACTGTAATTTGTCAAAATGATTAAATGATTACTCTTTATAGTCAGCTACAATATACGTATTGGGAGCTCTGCATGAGGTTGCAACTTCTGCTGTCTTCAGATCTCTGTTACTCAATCATGCCTTGTTACATTGTCATGACAACAGCACTGTGTGGTCCTGATGTTGGACGCACTGTGGGTACAATGCTGATTCGCCAGAATCTTAAAAAAAAAATTTAGAGTACCAAATTCTTTTGTTCCAATTAAGGGGCATGTTAGAGCAGCCAATCCACCTCCCCTGCACACCTTTGGATTGTGGGGGTCAGGCATGGAGAGAATTTGCAAACCCCACACAGGCAGTGATCCGGAACCAGGATCGAACCTGGGTCCTCGGCGCCGTGAGGAATCAGTGCTAACCACTGCACCTCTGTGCTGCCCTGATTCACCAGAACCTTAACAGGGTTTAGAGGTGTAAGTTATGTGGACAGGATACAGAAACCTGGCTTAAATTCCTTTACATTTAGAAAGTTGAAGGGTGATCGAACTGAGGCGTTCAATATGATAAAATGAATTGCTAGGTTAGATATAGAGAAATGGGGGAAATACAGGACAAACGGGCATATTAGAGCAAGGTCATTGAAATCATGAAGTATCTTTTCCCATACAAAGTAGTGGAATGTGGAACTTGCTCATCAAAATGGTTATAGATGGTGGCTAAATTGAAATTTTCAAGATTATGAGCAACAGATTTTTATTCAGTATTGGGATCAAAGTGGGATGAATGGATTTGAATTACATATCAGCCAACCTCAAATAATAGGAAGGGTGGGAGTGGGATTTTCAGGAAAATTAATGCGAGGCGATTTTTCCAAACAAAACATGACAGAATCAGTCAGGTCAACAAATGGCTGAACTGAATACTAACGTAGCTGTGGGAGGGACATCCCTCTTCATGCACGACTGTCCTTCTCAAGTGCATACAGAAAAAGACCCCTGCGTCATAATCAGAGTCCACAGAATATGATTTTCAATTGGATTTAAAAAAAAGACCGACATCCATTAAGGGGTATAGCTTTGTGGGGAAAAAGGTCAGCAATATTCTCGATGCTATTTAAAAATTCATTAAATGAATGAATATGAAACCTATTTGAATTTTTAAACCAAAAGAAAACAAGATCCCCTTTTACCCTAACCAACTAGCTTCCAGTTGTCTTTAATAATAAATGTTATAGCTTAGAATATGTCAGCGACCAAGACTAAAAGTGGGGCAGAGCTAAGGCAAATTTAGGTTATGTGGCACAGGATGTGACATCGTAGGAAAATGGGACACCTTCTCCGAGTAGCAAAGGAGGTTGTGGGTGTGTCACTGCCGTGACTGCAACTGGAAAGAAGACTTTATTTGGTTAATTTAGGTCTCCTATTCAGTGCTGGCTGTATGGTTACTCAGGGAACATTTGTTTAACAAAAATTTTTCTGATCCAAGTGAAAGAAGGCGAACAGGAGTATAAGTGTTCAGTATTTCTCATCTGTCCATAAAAGGCAAAGAGCTAATCCCTTAAATATATTTTACCATATGTGTTTCTGCATGAGCTGAACTATGGCATCCCAGTTGCATCCTATTTGATGAGTGATTCCGACCTTACTCAGAAAGTAACCAACATGGCAAGCCAGCATTTTAGGCCAGAATGTGTCGAGACCAAATTATTCTGAGCAGGACATTTCTAGCCTGGTTCTTCACACATCCCTGTTGAGAAAGCACAGACAGTTGTTGGGCAGGATTCTCTGATCCCCCACGCCGTTCCTCCGATTCTCCGGTGACCGGACAATCGGCGCCATTGGCTCCGGCGCAGTCGGCGCGGCTCCAGTTGGGGACCGCCCTACGCGGCCGCCATGGCAAGTGCCCGCCAAGATAGGCCGCATCCCACCGGCGCCGCTCACATGTGGTCCTACCCGGCGGGACCTCGGCGTTCATGTGCGGGGGGCGGCCTGGTGGGGGGGTGGGGGGGGTGGGGAGGGGGGCTTCCACGTTGGCCTGGCCCGCAATCGGGTCCTATGCTCCTCTGCCACGGGCCCCTGTAGCTCTCCGCCCTGTTGCATCGGGGCCGGTGTGGAGAAGGCAACTCATGCAAATTCGCGCCGGCCGTAACACACATGCGCGAATTCGCACCAGCCGTAGCGTACATGCGCGAATTCGCACCAGCCGTAGCGTGCATGCGCGGACCCGCGGGGCCCGTTCTGACGCCGGTATCAGCAGCTGGAGAAGCGTTGAGGCTCTCCAGTGCCATGCTGGCCCCCTGTGCGCGCAGGATCGCTGCTCCTAGGGGCCTGTTGACGGCGGGGTGAAAAGGTCCCGCCAAGAGATTCTAACCAGTCAAGTAAAAAAAAAATGGAACACCTGTTGGGTGAGGGATCTTATTGTTCACAAAATGTTCGGCTTTTTATGTCAAGTGGGCCTCATGACAACCTGTGTTCACACACAAAAGGCTCTGTGATTTAATAGTAAATTTAAAACCGGTCACGTTTTCTGATCTATGGGACTGTTGTGGCACAAGGCAAGATTAAAAGCTGAACCAGACACCGCAATACTAAAGCCTATCATTGCCACTACTTTTTCCCTTTGTATACTGTGATGAACGGTTACTGCCTTATCATCATGTAAGGTGATGTCCCCTTTAAGACCGGGCTTGGAACCCTGGGGACTCCGCCTCTGGCTCCGCCCATCTGTGAGCCATATATAAAGGACTGCCTCATGGGATGTGTTGCAGACAGCACTTGTCTCAGCTCTAACATAGTTCTTAGTCTAATAAAGCCTTTACAGTTTAATCTCTAAGCTTGGTTATTGAGGGTACCTCAATTTATTAGACTAAACTAGATTCAGGATGGACGCAGGCCTAAAACCATAGAAGCTCAATCTGGAAGCACGAACACCAGAGGCGAAGGAAATTTATAAATACTGGCTGCGGTGCTTCGAGGCCTACCTGGACTCCGCAGAGACTCCTATCCTGGGGCTACGCAAGCTGCATCTACTCCACGCCCGGGTGAGTCACAGAATCTCCACCACGCTCGAAAAGGCGATCACTTATGATGAGGCGATCGAGTTACTCCGCAAGCGGTTTGTCAAACCCATCAATGAGGTACACGCCCGGCATCTGCTCTCTACCTGCCGGCAGCGCTCGGGGGAATCGCTAGACGAGTTTGTTGAGAAACTCACTGCGCTTGCCAGGGACTATGACCATCAGGATGTGACAGGGGAAGTCCATATGAACGTGCACATCAGAGACGCTTTCGTGTCCGGCATCCGCACGACCTACATCCGGCAGCAGCTGCTCGAAAACGGGGCAAATGACCTCCAGGACACGCTAATGCTCGCCTCCTCGCTGGAGGTGGCCCGACATAGCTTGGGTACGTACCCCGCGGACTCTGCTAGCCCCCCCCTGGACTTCCTCCGACTCAACCGTATTACAGGCCTGTGCCACTCGGCAACCCGCTCACCATGGGGGCACACCGTGCTCCTTCTGCGGACAGGGCCAGCACCCACGCCCACGGTGCCCAGCCCGCTCCGCGATCTGCAGCGACTGCAGGAAGAAAGGGCATTTTGCGAGGCTCTGCCTGGCCATACCCAGGGGCCAGAAAAACAAAGAACAGCCGGCCCGAAAATCAGGCTCTCAGGCCCGCAGGCCTCGCAATGCTGCTGCGCACTGACCCGACACGCCCCCTTCTGACGCGTCATCAGCCTCGTGCGAATCATGGGAGCGGCCATCTTGTCGGCGGCCATCTTCTCGACCCGACACGTGCGACCGACGGCGGCGGCCATTTTACGAGTCCGACTCGGCTGAGGACTCCGACTACCCACGAGTGGGTGCGATCATCCTCGACCAAACTCAGCCAAAACACCTGCAGAACTCCATGATGCAGGTCCAGGTCAACGGGCGCGACACTGCATGCCTCTTCGACTCCGGGAGCACGGAGAGCTTTATCCACCCTGAAACGGTAAGGCGCTGCTCCCTACGCACCCATCCCACATCCCAAACCATAGCCCTCGCATCTGGGTCCCACTCGGTGCAAATCAAGGGGTACTGTATTGCGGATCTCTCGATCCAGGGCGCCAAATACACCCGTTTCAAATGTTATATCCTCACTCACCTCTGTGCCCCCCCTGCTGCTCGGACTGGATTTCCAGTGCAGCCACCGAAGTCTGACACTGAAGTTCGGCGGACCCTTGCCCCCCCCTCACGGTATGCTGCCATGCGACACTGAAAGTCGCAGCCCCCTCGCTATTCGCGAACCTCACTCCCGACTGTAAGCCCGTCGCCACCAGGAGCCGGCGCTACAGTGCCCAAGATATGGCTTTTATCAAGTCAGTGGTTTACTGGGAGAGGGGGTCATCGAGGCTAGCAACAGCCTTTGGAGAGCGCAAGTGGTGGTAGTCCGGTCCGGGGAGAAGAAACGGATGGTCGTGGATTATAGCCAGACCATAAACCAATTCACGCAGCTTCCTCGCATCGCGGAAATGGTAAATCGGATCGCCCAATACCGAGTCTTTTCCACGGTCGACCTCAAATCCGCCTACCACCAGCTCCCCTATACTGCCTTCGAAGCAGCCGGCCGGCTCTTCCACTTCCTCAGGGTCCCCATCGGTGTCACAAATGGGGTCTCCGTCTTTCAAAGGGCGATGGACCAAATGGTGGACCAGTATGGTTTGCGGGCTACATACCCGTACTTGGACAATGTCACCATCTGTGGCCATGACCAGCAGGACCATGACGGTAACCTCAAAAAGTTCCTCCAGACCGCCCGAGCCCTTAACCTGACCTATAACGAGGGCAAATGCATTTTCCACACCACCCGGCTGGCCATCCTCGGCTATGTCATGGGAGACGGGGTCCTAGGTCCCGACCCCGACCGTATGCGCCCCCTTAAGGAACTCCCTCTCCCCCGCAGCCTCAAGGCCCTCAAACGGTGCTTGGGGCTTTTCTCCTATTACGCCCAGTGCGTCCCCAAGTATGCGGACAAAGCCCGCCCACTCCTAAAGACCACCATTTTTCCCCTCTCGGCCGAGGCTCAATTGGCCTTCAACCGCATCAAGGCCGACATCATCAAGGCCGCTATGCACGCGGTGGACGAAACCATCCCTTTCCAGGTAGAGAGCGATGCATCAGACATCGCCCTGGCTGCTACCCTCAATCAGGAAGGCAGACCAGTAGCGTTCTTCTCCCGAACCCTCACCGCCTCCGAGGTTCGACACTCTGCAGTCGAATAGGAGGCACAAGCCACTGTGGAGGCTGTGCGGCGCTGGAGGCACTACCTCGCCGGTAGGAGGTTTACCCTCGTCACCGACCAACGGTCAGTCGCCTATATGTTCGATAACACGCAACGGGGCAAAATAAAAAACGATGAAATTTTGAGGTGGAGGATCGAACTCTCCACCTACTCGTACGATATCAAGTATCGTCCAGGGGAGCTCAACGAGCCCCCAGATGCCCTGTCCCGCGGCACATGCGCCAACGCGCAGGAGGACCGCCTGCAAGCCATCCACAATTACCTCTGCCACCCGGGGGTTACCCGGCTCATCCATTTTATCAAGTCCTGCAACCTACCTGACTCAACCAAGGAGGTCAAGGCCATGGTCAGGGCCTGCCAAGTCTGTGCTGAGTGCAAACCGCACTTCTATTGGCCAGACAAGGTTCGGCTCGTGAAGGCCTCGGGTCCCTTTGAGCGACTGAGCGTGGACTTCAAGGGGCCCCTCCCATCCACCAATCGTTATGCCTATTTCCTCAGCGTGATCGATGAGTTCTCCCGTTTCCCATTCGCCATTCCCTGCGCCGACATGACCTCAGCCACGGTGATTAAGGCACTGCACAGCATCTTCACCCTGTTCGGTTTCCCCGCTTATATCCACAGCGACCGGGGTACATCGTTCATGAGCGATGAACTGCTTCAGTATCTGCTCAGCAAAGGCATCGCCTCGAGCAGAATGACCAGTTATAACCCACGGGGAAACAGGCAGGTGGAGAGGGAGAACGCAACAGTGTGGAAGGCTGTCCTTCTGGCCTGCAGTTGAGAAGTCTCCCAACTACCCGCTGGCAGGAGGTCCTACGCGATGCCCTACACTCCATTAGGTCACTCCTCTGCACGGCCACGAATGAGACCCCTCACAACCGATTGTTTGTCTTCCCCAGGAAGTCTCCCTCCGGGGTCTCGCTTCCACCTTGGCTGATGGCTCCGGGACCTGTTCTTCTCCGGAGGCAAGCGAGGAGCCATAAAACGGACCCCCTGGTCGAAAGGGTCCGGCGGCTCCACACCAACCCCAGTTATGCCTACGTTGAGTATCCCGACAGCAGGCAAGATACGGTTTCCCTCTGGGATCTGGCACCCGCTGGATCCCCCACCACAGACGCCCCTTCCCGCACCGCTCCCCTGCAGGACCCGGCACCCCCTACAACACACCCCGTTCCGGCCCTACCCCCCGTTGGTGAGCGCCTATCGTGCCCCCCCTTTACACACCCCGCCGGCGCCGGCGCCGCTACCCCCAGCCTTGCCTAGTCCCCCTGCCCCGTCCCGGACTGAACCTCCGACAACTGTGCTCCCGGATGTGCCCGCCGCACCACCGCCCGAATTGAGGAGGTCGCTGAGGCCGATCCGGCCACCGAGACGGATGGACCTATGATGGCACTTCACCCCCGCTGGACACTTTTTAAACAGGGGGTGAATGTGATGAACGGTTACTGCCTTATCATTATGTAAGGTGATGTCCCCTTTAAGACCGGGCTTGGAACCCTGGGGACTCCGCCTCTGGCTCCGCCCATCTGTGAGCCATATATAAAGGGCTGCCTCATGGGCTGTGTAGCAGTCAGCACTTGTCTCAGCTCTAACATAGTTCTCAGTCTAATAAAGCCTTCTTTACAGTTTAATCTCTAAGCTTCGTTATTGAGGGTACCTCATATACCCAACCTTTTTTGTTCTGTTGTCTGTTTCTTTGTCCTCCACCGTACCCCTCCTATCTTCTGAAGGCAACAGTGCAGCTTTGGGTATTTTTTTTTTTCATAGAATTTACAGTGCAAAAGGAGGCCATTCGGCCCATCGAGTCTGCACCGGCTCTTGGAAAGAGCACCCCACCCAAGGTCCACACCTCCACCCTATCCCCATAACCTAGTAACCCCAACCAACACTAAGGGCAATTTTGGACACTAAGGGCAATTTATCATGGCCAATCCACCTAACCTGCACATCTTTGGACTGTGGGAGGAAACCGGAGCACCCGGAGGAAACCCACACACACACGGGGAGGATGTGCAGACTCCGCACAGACAATGACCCAAGCCGGAATCGAACCTGGGACCCTGGAGCTGTGAAGCAATTGTGCTATCCACAATGCTACCGTGCTGCCCATAATTGAATTCCCTCTAACCTATTGCCAAGTGTCATTCTGTGTTGATGCCACTGCACCCATTTATAGCCAAGCCTTGTACCATTGCATGAAACAGATTTAAATATATAGCAACAGCGGGACAAGAAGGCACATTTTGAACTTAAGGGGCGTCATTCTCCGACCCCCCGCCATGTTGGAGAATGGCCGTTGGCCGCCGTGAATCCCGCGCCCGCCCCCACCGAAGTCTCCGGTACCGGATATTTGGCGGGGGCGGGAATCGGGCCGCGCCGGTTGGCGGGACCCCCCGCCCAATTCTCCGGCCCGGATGGGCCGAAGTCCCGCCGAGAAATTGCCTGTCCCGCCGGCGTAAATCAAAGCTGGTATTTACCGGCGGGACCAGTTGGCGGGGCAGGCTCCGGGGTCCTGTGGGGGGCGCGGGGCGATCTGACACCGGGGGGTGCCCCCACGGTGACCTGGCCCGCGATCGGGGCCCACCGATCCGCGGGCAGGACTGTGCCGTGGGGGCACTCTTTCCCTTCCGCCTCCGCCACGGCCTCCACCATGGCGGAGGCGGAAGAGACTCTCCCCACTGCGCATGAGCGGGAAACTGTCGGCGGCCGCTGACGCTCCCGCGCATGCGCCGCATTTCCGCGCCAGCTGGCGGGGCACCAAACGCCATTTCCACCAGCTGGCGGGGCAACAAACGCCATTTCCGCCAGCTGGCGGGGCGGAAATCCCTCCGGCGCCGGCCTAGCCCCTCAATGTTGGGGCTCGGCCCCCAAAGATGCGGAGCATTCCGCACCTTTGGGCCGACGCGATGCCCGTCTGATTGGCGCCGTTTTTGGCGCCAGTCGGCGGACATCGCGCCATTGGGGGATAATTTCACCCCAGTTCTTTGCTATGTTGCTGTAGGTATAACGACAGATATTTCTGGATTCTAATTTGAAGTTTGGATTGGATTGGATTTGTTTAAACGTATTTTTCTGAGTGCAGCTGAAACAGATAATTTTGTACATGAAAAGAAAATATGTAAAACGGCAACACAAGATACAAATACATAGACACCAGCATCGGATAAAGCATACAGGGTGTAGTATTAATCAGATCAATCCATAAGAGGGTCGTTTAGGAGTCTGGTAACGGCGGGGAAGAAGCTGTTTTTGAATCTGTTTGTCCGTGTTCTCAGACTTTTGTCTCCTGCCTGATGGAAGAAGTTCGAAGTGTGAGTGACCCGTGTGGGAGGGGTCTTTGATTATGCTGCCCGCTCTCCCCAGGCAGCGGGAGGTGAAGTTAGAGTCAATGGATGGGAAGCGAGTTTGTGTGATGGACTGGGCAGTGTTCACGACTCTGCAGTTTCTTGTGGTCTTGGGCCGAGCAGTTGCCATACCAGGCTGCGGTGCAGCCAGATAGGATGCGTTCTGTGGTGCACTGGTCAGAGTAAATGTGGATATGCCGAATTTCCTTAGTTTCCTGAGGAGGTATAGGCGCTGTTGTGCCCTCCGCGCCGGCCTGTGTAAGGCTCCGCGATGGTCGGCGCAGTGAAGAAACTCATTGTGCATGCGCAGGAATCACACCCACGGTTCTGCGCATGTGCCAGAACACGCTGGCGCTCCTGCGTATGCAGCAACTCACGACGGCCGGCGGAGGCTCTTCGGCGCCGGTTGGCGCGGCGCCAACCGCTCCAGCGCCGGCCTAGCCCCCGGAAGTGTGGAGGATCCCGCACCTTCAGGGCGGCCCGACACCGGAGTGGTTCATGCCACTCTTTGGCGCTGGTACAGCCCACCCCGCCGGTTGCGGGAGAATCCCACCCTTGAGTGTGAGCAATGCAGGTGGTGAAACTTAATCAAAAAGTGGAAAAGAATTGGGCAAAATTAAATGCTGTATAACCTTTTTAATTAAATTTACTAATCGAATGTTACTATGCACAAACAAGTGCAGCATCTTATGGGCGGCATGGTAGCACATAGTGGTTAGCACTGTGGTTCACAGCGTCAGGGTCCCAGGTTCAATTCCCAGCTTGGGTCATTGTCTGTGTGGAGTCTGCACGTTCTCCCTGTGCCTGCGTGGGTTTCCTCCGGGTGCTCCGGTTTCCTCCCATAAGTCCTGAAAGGTAATTTGGAGATTCTGAATTCTCCCTCTGTATAACCGAACAGGTGGCGGAATGTGGCGACTAGGGGCTTTTCACAATAACTTCATTGCAGTGTTAATGTAAGCCTACTTGTGACAATAAAGATGATTATTATATTAGCCAGGACAGAGGATTGGTTAGCTAACAGCGAGTAGGCATAAGAGTCATTTTCTGGTTAGCAAGATGTGGTGAGTGTAATCCACAGGGATGAGAGCAGGGGCGTCAACTACTTCCATTTTGTATCACTTAATTCAATGAATGGTTGCTAAATTTGCTGATGACACAAAGACAGGAAGGAGCGGAAGGTGTGAGGCGGACAGAAGGGATGGAATTCCCCATCTATTTCCTGCTGAAGCCGGTCTCCGCCGCAGGTTGCCCAATGGCAGGGTTGGGCGAGGAATGTAAATTGCCGTCGGTTTTGGTGGGACCAGAAGATGCCGCCAGTGGTTAATGATGGTGACGAGCTGCCTCTGCCATGGGAAAACTCTCCTGGGTGGGGGGGGGGGGGGGGGGGGAGGGTGTTGCTGCCCAAGGATTCTGCAAAGGGATATGGATACATTAAGTGAGTGGGCAGAAATTTGGAAGTTGGAGTATAATGTGGTAAAACAAGAATTTAGCAGGAAGAATAGAAAAGCAGCATATTTAAATGAGCGATTGCAGAACTCTGAAATACCGAGGGATCCAGGTATCCTATTAGTATGCAGGTACAGCAAGTGATCTGGAAGGTAAATGGAATGTTGTTGTTTATTGAATCTATAGAATCCCGACAGTGCAGAAGGAGGTCGTTCGACCCATCGAGTTTTGAACTGACCCTCTTAAAGAGCACACCACCTAGGCCCACTCACCCCCCATAACTTCGTAACTCCACCCTAATCTGCACAGCTTTGGACTGTGGCAGGAAACCAGAGCACCCGAAGGAACCCTATGCAGACATGGGGAGAACGTGCAAACTCCACACAAACAGTCACCCGAGGCTGAAATTGAACCCGGGGCTCGAGCGCTGTGTGCCTAACCACTGTGTCACCGTGCTGCTTCCTAGCCTTGCTAGGATAATGGAATATAAATGGAGGCATTTATGTACAGTTGTACAGGGCTATGGTGAGGCCACATCTGGAGTAGTTATAGAATCATAGAATTTAATGTACAGAAGGAGGCCATTCGGCCCACCAAGACTGCACAAGCCCTTGGAAAGAGCACCCTACTTAAACCCATGCCTCCACCCTATTCCCACAACCCAGTAACCCTCAACATTTTGGACGCCAAAGGGCAACTTAGCGTGGCCAATCCACCAAACCTGCTCAACTTTGGACTGTGGGAGGAAACTGGAGCACCCGGAGGAAACCCAGAGGGAGAAAGTGCAAACTCCACAGACAGTTGCCCGAGGCTGGAATTGAACCTGGGACCACAGAGCTGTGAGGCAGCAGTGCCACTGTGTACAGATTTCGCCTCCTTTTTTAAGAAAGGATATAAATGTGATAGAAGCAGTTCACAGAAGGCTCATTCGATTGATACTTTGGATGGGAGGTTATCTTCCGAGGAAATGTTGGACAGGCTGGGCCTGTATTCATTGGAGTTTAGAAGATTGAGAGGTGATCTTATTGAAACACAAATGATACTGAGCAGATATAACAGGGTAGATGCTGAAAGGATGTTTCCCCTTCTGGGAGAGACTAGAGTGGTGGAGGCAGGGTTACTAAATATTTTGAAGGCAGAGTAAGCTAGTGTTATAACCTGCCTGCTTAGCATTGGCTGGGGACTAATGACAATCCCACGATCCTGTGGGAGTATGAGCTTCCCCAATGAGGGGGGGCGGAGAAATCATTAGCAGACTCCCTGTATAAATAAAGCTGGACAGTTTGGAACCAGCAGGAAGGAGTAAGCAGCAAGCGAGGGTGCTGTTGTGTATATATATGTTATTGTAAATAAATGTTATTTTTTTGTATCCTTGAAACTCGTACTGGATTCTTCGTGGCCCTCACAAAAGCTAGATTCAAGACTAACAAGGGAGTCAAAGGGCCCAATTCCCACAAAAAATTTCAAAGTTAATTTGTGGTGCGTGTTACAGGGAGTTTCTCACCGGCTCTACTGGCGAGTTCCCCACCGCTATTCAATGACACTTAGCCACTTTTTTGGGCCCACGGTTTAGCCGACACGCACAATTTTGTTTAGCACTGGGGAACTGAACTCCGATTTGGCTGCCATTTTGAATGCCATTTTTCCCACTTACAGCACCCCCTTCCTTCTAGGATCCCCACCCATCACCCACCAAATCTCCAGGAGGCCCCTACTCACCTGCCCTGCAATCCCCCACCCTTCAAACCCCCCCCTCCACCCTATTTTCATGGGCATGGCCCCCTTGCCCCCTGGCCCTTGGCAGTGCCACCCTGGCACTCGGGCACCCTTGCACTACCACCATGGCACCCAAGCAGTGTTCCTGCTGGCTTGGCAGTACCATATCGGTACCTTGACTGTGGGCAGTTAAGGTGCCCATGTTCCAGGGTGAAGGTCAGGGGGCCACCCTATACTTACCCTGACCATTCTAGGATGTCCAGTGGCCCGAGTGCCATTCTGACTGGTCCACTGAACAACGCCTCGCTGCGGAAGCCGAGGAATTGCGGGAGGCTGCTGGATTCCATGCACGTAGGTTGTAAGTGTGTTTACAACTTACTTCCGCGAGCATCATTCAGTCCCACCCGTTTGGAGCGGGGTTCCGACTCCAACATCTCGCGGAACTTCGGAGAATCCCGCGAGGCGTGGAGCCTGTCGGGAGGCTCGCTGGAGGCCTCTCCTGGCATTCACCGGCCGCGTTGCGCTCAAGCAAGTGACCAACGCGGCCAGAGATTTGCGGCCAAAGGTTATCTTGGGAGGCGGGAATGCAGAGCTGAGGCCACTGTTAGGCAAACCATAATCTTATTGAATAGCACAGAAGACTAGTGAGGCCACCTACCCTCTGTCCCTATGTTTGAATGTATGTATGCAACAAAAGTAATTCAAAGTGCCAGCAATACAAAGAAACGCTGTCGCTTCTGAAATAAGCCACTGCAGCTTTAAGAAAACTCACTACAAAATTTGAGGACATCTTGCTCCAAGTGCACCTAGTTTTAACTTGCCTTGAGTGAAGATGTCACTTCTCCAGATAAACCACACCAAATGAAAGTAATGCAGACCCACAATCATTTAATGCTGCCATCTAAAGCTTTGAGAAGCTCCATCAATATTGTTCAGCCGTTGAACTTCCTGATGAAAACCCACCCTGTGTCATCCCAGGACCAAATACACTCCAACATAAACACCATGAGGTGAGCAGATGTGCAAAGAGAACAACACCAACTTCCCATTCCCCTATCCCTTTTCCCTATTTCTACTAATGGGTTATTTTAAATATTTGGCCTGCCGTGTGCAAGAAATGTAACTTTAAGGAGCTTCCAATCCAGCGAGGGAGTTCATTTTAATATACTCACATATGAGAGGACACAATTACTGAAATATCCTGAGATAGTAATGGTGCTGACTGAGATTAATTCCTTGCCAACACTATCAGAGTCACAGGCACCTCTCAGAATATTCCCAGTACCATTACCATTCACTGTTTAAAGATCATTATTCAAAAACTGGACAAGATAGACACAGTTTAGCCTAGTTTCATTCTTGTTGGCAAGAAGTGAATATCATGTACGAACACTATTAAGGGATAAAAATAAGAGCACAATTTGAAATTAATGCTGTAGATCATAAGCATAATTATTAAACTTTGGCCTAGATGTATGAGGAGGTATTCTTTGCTCCAGTTCCATGACTCTGCTCCCAGGAATATGCCCTCTCATGTTCCATGTTATCATTGCTGCAGGTGCAATCCTGTCAAATGGATTTAAATTTGAGGTGGTTTTTTTAAACTAGTTAATTGACGGGCAATCAATGCACTGGTGGAATTCTGGAAATAAAAGATTTGTGAAACTGTAAAAGTCACATCAAAGATACCAAACAGGCACCATTCTGAATGCTTTCACTTTCTCTCGAAATTGGAAATAGAGCCTTAGTATGGAGATCGCATGGCTTTCAAGTGGAGTGCAGAGTGCAATGATGCACAAGACATCAATCACAGTTGTGTAGGACTGGAGGGATGAGAGTCTTTTATATGTCCATCATTGTTCTGTGATATTCATTCAGAATATTCAAATGAAAAAAAAGAAATATCCTGCATTTATATAGCACCACGCACAACCTCAGGATATGCCAAAGTTCTTTAAAACCAGTGAAATATTTTTGAACAGTAGTCACTGTAGTAATATGGGAAGGAATTAGGATTATTGGTGTGGTGTTCTTTGTGTTTCTTATACTCAGGATGGATGTTGTAGTGTTCACAAAGACCACACAAGCTAAGTTCAATAACAGAGCTAACACTTATTAAACTACTTAATATACAGCTCGACCACTTACTCCTATAGCAAACAATAATCTACTAAACTACATCTACACTACACTACTGCCTCAGGCCATTGCCTGAGGCCCGCCCAGCGATGTTCTGTCCCCGACCGGCCAAATTCCCGACGGCGTGGGTCTTACATGGTCCCATTGTCCGTGATCTTCGCGTGGCAGCTGCGGACTCAGTCCGGAGCCGCCACTCAGGGGAGGCCGATCGGCGGGCAGGGGAGGGTGCCTTCATTCGGGGCTGGGGGCAATGTGTGTGGTCTGGGGCGCGCGAGCGGCCGATACGGGGCACTCTTTCAGCCGTCTAGGTCCGCGGTCCGTCATGGAGCACGGTGAGGCCGCTGCTATGCGCTTGCGTGGCCTCTGACCCGGAGGTGCAGGGGGCCATATCGGCAGCTAGAGCTGCGAACTCTACGACAGCTGCTTGCTAGCCCCCAGCAGAACGGGAAATCGCTGACCTTTTGACGCAAGTTTTCCTGGCGTAAAAGACGGCATGGGGGCATAGTCACACAAACGGAGAATCCAGCTCTCTGACTATCCACTCTGACCATGCCTCTCATAATTTTATAAGCTTCTATCAGATCGCCCTCAACGTCCAGCGTCCCAGTGAGAACAACAGAATTTATCCAACCTCTCCTCATAGCTAATGCCCTCCATACCAGACAACATCCTGGTAAACCTTTTCTGTACCCTCTCCAAAGCCTCCATATCCTTCTGGTCGTGTGGCGACCAGAATTTAACACGATATTCCAAGTGTGGCCTAACGAAGGTTCTACATAGCTGCAGCATGACTTGCCAATTTTTATACTCAATGCCCGGCTGATGAAGGCAAGCATGCCGTATGCCTTTTTGACTACCTTCTCCATCTGCGTTGCCATTTTCTGTGACCTGTGGACCTGTACATCCACATCCCTCTGCTTGTCAATATTCTTAAGGGTTCTGCCATTTACTGTGGGCACGATCCTACAGCCAAACTCCGTCTGAAAAGCAGCTTACCATGGCACATTGTGGCCATTGAAAGCCGGGAGACCCTGACAGTAAGCCTCACTCTAACGTGCAGATTTCCCAAGGCACCTGAGACTTTGGGATTCAACCCTTTTGTCTCAGAGACCTTGGGTGAGCGCTGTTCAGCACTGGTCCCCACAATGGGGAGCAGAAGGAACGTCACTCATGGGGGTCTCCTAGGTGATTCGAGGTCCCCAGCTGCATGCCGTTTGGGCAGCGTGGTACTCTGGGACTGCTGTCAGTGTCAGCCTGGCATCCCGGCTGTGCCACCTGGGTGCTAACCTGGCACTGACAAGGTGCCCAGATGGTACTGCCAGCTGGCATGGGCATCCAGGTAGTCCTGATATTTTTTGTGCCTGCGCGATTGGGCTGGGGGTGTCCTGCTGCAACGGTGTTGGGGGGGGCAGGGGGTGCAGGCAGTGCCGAGGACCATCCCATTTTGTGTTCAGGCTTGGGGGGAGGTCAGGAATTATTTCGGGGGCCTCGGAGATCAGGCCGCTACAAAGGGAGGAAGGCGTCGAGCGAGGGAACCGTGGTTTACCAGGGAAGTGGAATCTCTTGTTAAGAGGAAGAAGGAGGCCTATGTGAAGATGAAGTGTGAAGTTTCGGTTGGGGCGATGGATAGTTACAAGGTAGCGAGGAAGGATCTAAAGAGAGAGCTAAGACGAGCAAGGAGGGGACATGAGAAGTATTTGGCAGGAAGGATCAAGGAAAACCCAAAAGCTTTCTATAGGTATGTCAGGAATAAGCGAATGACTAGGGAAAGAGTAGGACCAGTCAAGGACAGGGATGGGAAGTTGTGTGTGGAGTCTGAAGAGATAGGCGAGATACTAAATGAATATTTTTCGTCAGTATTCACTCAGGAAAAAGATAATGTTGTGGAGGAGAATGCTGAGCCCCAGGCTAATAGAATAGATGGCATTGAGGTACGTAGGGAAGAGGTGTTGGCAATTCTGGACAGGCTGAAAATAGATAAGTCCCCGGGACCTGATGGGATTTATCCTAGGATTCTATGGGAGGCCAGGGAAGAGATTGCTGGACCTTTGGCTTTGATTTTTATGTCATCATTGGCTACAGGAATAGTGCCAGAGGACTGGAGGACAGCAAATGTGGTCCCTTTGTTCAAAAAGGGGAGCAGAGACAACCCCGGCAACTATAGACCGGTGAGCCTCACGTCTGTAGTGGGTAAAGTCTTGGAGGGGATTATAAGGGACAAGATTTATAATCATCTAGATAGGAATGATATGATCAGGGATAGTCAGCATGGCTTTGTGAAGGGTAGGTCATGCCTCACAAACCTTATTGAGTTCTTTGAGAAGGTGACTGAACAGGTAGAGCAGTTGATGTGGTGTATATGGATTTCAGCAAAGCGTTTGATAAGGTTCCCCACGGTAGGCTATTGCAAAAAATACGGAGGCTGGGGATTAAGGGTGATTTAGAGATGTGGATCAGAAATTGGCTAGCTGAAAGAAGACAGAGGGTGGTGGTTGATGGGAAATGTTCAGAATGGAGTACAGTCACAAGTGGAGTACCACAAGGATCAGTTCTGGGGCCGTTGCTGTTTGTCATTTTTATCAATGACCTAGAGGAAGGCACAGAAGGGTGGGTGAGTAAATTTGCAGATGATACTAAAGTCGGTGGTGTTGTCGATAGTGTGGAAGGATGTAGCAGGTTACAGAGGGATATAGATAAGCTGCAGAGCTGGGCTGAGAGGTGGCAAATGGAGTTTAATGTAGAGAAGTGTGAGGTGATTCACTTTGGAAGGAATAACAGGAATGCAGAATATTTGGCTAATGGTAAAGTTCTTGAAAGTGTGGCTGAGCAGAGGGATCTAGGTGTCCATGTACATAGATCCCTGAAAGTTGACACCCAGGTTGATAGGGTTGTGAAGAAGGCCTATGGAGTGTTGGCCTTTATTGGTAGAGGGATTGAGTTCCGGAGTCGGGAGGTCATGTTGCAGCTGTACAGAACTCTGGTCCGGCCGCATTTGGAGTATTGCGTACAGTTCTGGTCACCGCATTATAGGAAGGACGTGGAGGCTTTGGAGCGGGTGCAGAGGAGATTTACCAGGATGTTGCCTGGTATGGAGGGAAAATCTTATGAGGAAAGGCTGACGGACTTGAGGTTGTTTTCGTTGGAGAGAAGAAGGTTAAGAGGAGACTTAATAGAGGCATACAAAATGATCAGGGGGTTGGATAGGGTGGACAGTGAGAGCCTTCTCCCGCGGATGGATATGGCTGGCACGAGGGGACATAACTTTAAACTGAGGGGTAATAGATATAGGACAGAGGTCAGAGGTAGGTTCTTTACGCAAAGAGTAGTGAGGCCGTGGAATGCCCTACCTGCTACAGTAGTGAACTCGCCAACATTGAGGGCATTTAAAAGTTTATTGGATAACATATGGATGATAATGGCATAGTGTAGGTTAGATGGCTTTTGTTTCGGTGCAACATCGTGGGCCGAAGGGCCTGTACTGCGCTGTATTGTTCTATGTTCTATGTTCTAATGGGGAGTTCCGGCGAGCAGAGCTCATGTTTAACCAGAGATCTCTCAAAAATCATTTTCACAGCCACATGATTCTTTTGAAACTGTTTCCACTTTCAAAATATAGAGCTGGAAGGGTTAACAATAGCTGAAACAAATGAAATTAGCTTAAAAAGAGGCTAATATAGATAATAAACATCAGGTTGATTGGGATGTGTGAGGAAATGAGCAGAGGTAAGGTGTTTACTTTCCTTTCATTTAAAATTTATTTTATATTGTACTTTAGAGTTAAATTGCCAAAAATAAAGTTATACTGCAAGAGTCTTTCCTTTTTGTTTCCCTTGCTCCCATTTTCTTTAATTTAATTAGGTTTGTTCCATGGACCCATATTCGGAATGTGCCTTTAAGAAGAGGGCTCAAGCTGAAGCAGCCTGCTTGTCAGGCCATTGTGTTCCCAGGGTTTACGTTTGGAAAGGATAGGTCAGACTCGTCAGCGCCGAGTGAATGTTAGGAACCGTTTTTGGAGGAAGTTGGTTCAATTGGCTAAGTGGAAACCTGTGGGTTGGCCAGGGACAGTGTTCTGCCTGACAACAGTCAGTGATTGGTTCCTGTGTGATGCTTTCTGAGATCTTGGCAGAAGTGTTTAGACATTGGACGTGAACGGGAGAGTATCTCTCTCTCTTTCTCTCACTGCTGAAATAAAGAACTGCTTTATTGCTCTAAAGCCAGCGAATGCCTGATACAATTTTGCTATAAATGTGAACGAATCCTCAGTCTGCAGAGAAAGTAGACAACCTTGCCAGAGAAAAACCATCTCAGCCTAGGAGGAAGAAGTAGGAAACAAAAGCTTTAACTCCTGAAAGACATGGGGCGGGATTCTCTGAGCCCCCGCCAGGTAGGGGAGAATCCCGGCCATGAACTGGAAACCATCCTAGTGCATCAAACCATCCTTTATCCTTTCATTTTTATTAATATTTACTTTGCCTCTCAGTTACCCTTTCCCTTCTGCATTGTTTGTCTGTGTGTGTGTGTCTGTATAGAGTGCGGATAGTTAGAAAGGGGTATTAGATAGTCAGCTACATTGGTAAGCTGCAGGAACGGTGAACCCCACTACCAGCAATGGGATGCCACCGAGAAACACATGCTGGATAGGCAGAAATGTCATCCCTAAGTTTTTTTAAATAACATCTAATTTCACTTGTATTGTAACTCCGGAACAAGAAGGGCTGAAATTGACCGGCACTAGCCCAGGGTGTGGTGACAACACCTTGACATTTAAGTAGCCTTAGTCCCATATTATTAGTGTTTGTTTCAGTCTCATAGTGAGTGAGCTGAAAATGTAAAATTGTACCACCCATGGAGACTGTAGCCCAGACCTTGTTGGGAAAATAAGGACATTATTTATGTTTAAATTATCCACTCCCCGTGTCTGCGTGGGTCTCACCCCCCACAACCCAAAGATGTGCAGGGTAGGCGGATTGGCCACACTAAATTGCCCCTTCATTGACAAAAAAAATGAATTGGCTGCTGTAAATTTATAAAAATAAATAAATAAAATATCCATAGATTTATGGCGAGGAAGAGGGGGTCCCCAGGTTAAGATTTGCCATACGTTGCTGCAAGATTTGTTGCTTCAATGTTAGCTGCATGCCAACAACAGCCCTCTGTCAATTACCTAGTGGGTATCACGATATTGCCGCATCTATGCATTAATCCAGAATACACTCCTTGCAAGAAGTTAGGGCTGGCACTTAACAGTGTAAGGAGCTGTTTAATGATGAAACTTAGATTCCGGCAAAGACACTTCTTTGGCCCAGAAAGGGAACAATGCAACTGTGGACTGCCATTATAATAATAATATAATAATCACTTCTTGTCGCAAGTAGGCTTCAAATAAGTTACTGTGAAAAGCCCCTAGTCACCACATTCCGGCGCCTGTTCGGGGAGGCTGGTAGGGAATTGAACCCGTGCTGTTGGTGTTGTTCTGCATTACAAGCCAGCTGTTTAGTCCACTGTGCTAAACCAGCCCCTGTAGGTAACAAGGGCAACATGGTGGCACAGTGGTTAGCACTGTTGCCTCACGACGCGAGGTCCCAGGTTCTATCCCGGCTCTGGGCCATAGTCCGTGTGGAGTTTGCACATTCTCCCCGTGTTTGCGTTGGTTTCGCCCCCACATCGCAACGATGTGCAGGTTAGGTGGATTGACCACGCTAAATTACCCTTTAATTGGAAAAAATTAATTGGGTTCTCTAAATTTAAAAAACAAATTACTGTCGGCAACAAATTGTTCCCAGAGATTTATTAAATTTTAAGTTTGAAATGTTTTTTCTGTCCTTTTCAATCTCCTTTTTCTCCCTGTCTCTTAATACAACCCAGGATGGGATTTTCTGGTCCTTCCCATCAGCGGGACTGGAAGGCCGCTCCCCTGTAGCAGGTTCCCCAGTGACAGGGCGGGCGAGCCATGTAGAGTGCCATAGACTTCGGCAGGATTGGAAGGTCCCGCCATCGGTCAATGGCGGGCCACCTCTGCCACAGGAAAACACGTTGCGGCATGGGGAGGGGTCCAATCTTTCTTTCCCTCTCTTTATTTCACTTCTGGTATTTGATTTGACTCAAATTCGCCTCTGTTTCTTTCTTAATCCTTAAAGGGATAAACTGTCAGTCCCATCATTCACCAAGATACTGAGTGCTGTATTATCCATTTCAAATTACAACAATTTGTGACACAATTTTTTTTGTAGCTGATGTGTTGTGGTAATCACCACTGATTGTATAATAGTTGTTATTAGAAGTAATACGGTAAGGCTCCTGTACTATTGGTACGGGGGTAGATCCCTGCCTGCGGAGTATAAATGTGTGTGCACACCGAGCTGCTCCCATTCTGGGAGCAGCTGCAGGAGGCCACATATCTCTGCTTAATAAAGCCTCGATTACTCTCTACGCTCGTCTCGTCGTAACTGATAGTGCATCATGGGTGAAGGAAGAATTCTAACTGACAGGAAAGACTGTGAGGTGATCGATTTCTACAAATTCATAGGTTATGATTTCTCAGGCCCTTCTCCTCTGAGATTGTAAAAAAACTCTGAGGATCTGCAACAGCTATATACAGCAAAATGAAAGAACATTTTTATTACTTAATAGTAAGACCTTTGTACTTATATAGCTCGAGCCGTATCCTTCGTATATTACAAAGCACTTCAGAAACCACTGAAGTACATTTAAATTGTAATGGTCATTATGATACAGTTAATTTTCAGTATTTTACTATAGGTCGTTTCAAAAACAAAGAAATAATATTTAACTCATGCACAACAAACAAGTAAAGACTCAAGGTATCATTCTAAATGGTTCTTTAGACTTGGTTGAATATTTTTGCTGAGTTGCCTTGTAGAATTTATGAATATAATGTGGCACTAAATTTAACATGTAGACACTGTGCCATAATGAGAGGAGAATCTGCTCATTATGTAGTCAGCGGGTAAAAGATAGAACAAAGCCATTTTTAAAAATAAATTACGGAGCAAGTCACTATTAGTGCATTAAACAATTTGGCAATCAATACCTGGTCATAACATGTACCTTGGAGAGCGATATTCCTATGCATCTTCACTTTTTGCTGTGTAATATTGTGTGTAAAATTGCAACAGATCATGAATGTCGAGACTGCGCTGATTTTTATAACCATTGATTACCTTTCCCCGGTCATTAGATGCTGGTGTTTAAGATAAAGAAATGCTTCTTTTAACTTGATGTATCATTTTAGTAAAACAAAGAGCTTAGTGAAATGAAGTTTGTATTTGATTCTTGCTCTATTCTCAATTGAAAATAGGATTCTCCCAACGGGCGGCAAAGTGCCAACGGCGGAGTAAAAACGGGCGTGTTTTACTCCGGCGTCGGTGCCCGTTTCAGGACCCCATTCTGCGGCCCATAAGGGCGTAGGATGGCGCTGGAGCGGCCTCCGCTGCCCCAGCTGCCGATCCCGGCCTAAACCCAGCGCCGCGGGGTCCGCGCATACACAGTTGAGCCCAGCCAACGAGCGCATGTGCTGTTGGGACGGCGCCAACTAGTGCATGCGCAGTGGCCTTCTTCCCCGCGGTGGCCCCGACGCCAAATGGCACAGGGCTACAGGAGCCAGTGCGGAGGAAAGGAGGCCGGGGGGGCATAGCGGCCGGCCTGCCGATCGGTGGGCCCCGATCGCGGGCGAGGCCACTATGGAGGCCCCTCCCAGGGTCTGACCCCCCTCCCACCCCCACAGGCCGCACCCGGACCCTTCAACACTGAGGTCCCGCTGGCCCACAGCAGGTTAGAGCGGCGCCGGCGGGACTCGGCTTTTTGTTCGCCTATCCGGTCCAGAGAATCGCCGCATACCCCGACCGGCACCACGCTGGCCACACCGGCGCCGATGTTGCCCATTCTCCGCATTGTGGTGAATTGCTTCCCGGTGTCGGAGCGGCGTGGCGCGATTCGCGCGGCGCCGCGCCAATTCTCCGACCTGGCGGGGCGTGGAGAATTCCACCCAAGAGATCTCTGTGTTATGGCAGATTTCAAGTTACTCCGCGTAGAGCATTTCTGTTATATTTCTTTGTTAGGTGCATAGAGAATAGGATCGATGCGCCCACACTCTGGATTCTTTCAAATACGGTGAGAGGTTTATTAAGAGGCGTTGCTCATAGAGTCTAAGATGGAGATCTACAAAGCCCGCGTAAACACCCTGCTGACAATGCTACACTTCACGTGACGCTATACCAATAGGGATGTATTGTCTAATACATAATGGTTTCCAACTCATTGAAGCTAACGTCAAGCCCAAATCTGAGATTTCGGATGATAGCTGTTAGAAGGATTTATGTGAAGGTCAGTCATGAGAAACCTCTGGGCAATGGTCAGCTTTGTCATCTGGAAGTGGATCGTTGTATCGATGAGCTTGATTTTAAGTGGGATGAAAACAATACAGGCGCCACACTTCATGGGGAATCTGCTCCATCAGGTTATCGGCCAAGTGGCAAAGCTCTGTATCCAGGATTCAGTGCTTTCTATGATCAGGCTGCAAAGGGGCAAGCAGCTGCAGAAGCTCCAAACCACTAACTGTTGGGAGTACCATTTGATTGAGGTACTTAGAGTGTGCCCATTACTGAGCATTACAATTTTAACAGAAGATCACTATGTGATTGCAAATTGTAAACTGCTCGACATAGGGGGGTTGCCGTATTCTCATGTGCTTCATGGTGTGCTGCACTGCTCACAGTCCATTTGCAAACAATTCCTGGTGGTTTAGGGAGGTATAAGAAAACAATAAGAAGTCTTACAACACCAGGTTAAAATCCAACAGGTTTATTTGGAATCACTAGCTTTCAGAGCCTAGCTCCTTCATCAGGTGAGGTCGTATTTTTCCACAATTTACCTGCTTCTATAATTCTGGTGACAGCTCAGGGTGACAATTTGAGCCTCTTGGAGGGGAGGATGAGAAGTACAGCTTGATTGAAAAGAAGTGAAGAAGCAGCAAGTCACTAAGCTGTATTGTACTTGTCACAGTGAAGCTCAGTAGCAAACAATCATTTGAAGGTAACATTATTCATTCCACAAATCAATGGTGAAGGTCAGGATACTGTCCCATTGGGGATCAGCAACCTTTGATATGAACAATTAAATTAATATTACTATTTCTCTCGATCATATCCTTTTCGTGAGGACCACGAAGAGTCCAACACGGGTTTGTGAGACAAACAAAACTTAACTTTGTTTACACTGATATACACAGCACCAGTAGTTCATTACTAGTCTCTCTAGCCGGTACCTAACTGGCCAGAAAACAGAAAAGGCTAATGATTTCCCCTGCCCCCTTATCGAGGGAGTTCATATTCCCCAAGATCCATCCGGTAACCAATTGTCCCTACCCAATAGGATCTGTGCAGGTTACAACAATCCGAATGTAAAGTTAAGTCACCATTGTCTCAGATGACCATAGGCTGCTTTCTCCTTTGAGGGGGAGAGCTGACTGGTGGTGATTTAATCTGAGGATCACCACACCTCAGACAAGGGGCAAGGTTGAGAAGGCGGGTCTTCATGAATAACTTCAGCCGGTACCTCAGCCATATCCTATAAACACCCCAAAGCACTTCACATCTAACAAATTGCTTCTGGAGCATTGTCACTATTATATAGGTAAATAATTGTGTCTCCGCAATAAAAATTGACATAAATAACTCCGTAGTAACTCTGGAGATAGAATAATAGGAGAAACCCATGGCCTTCACCAAATAATTGGAATTTCCAATTCCAATTCTCTTCCCACACCCAGTGGTGCACATAGCTACTAATTCCTAGAACAGATCGCTAGCTTGTTGCCAGGGGTTTATAGCTTGAGGGACGCCACTCCACATCATGTGTGGCTGACCAGGAGTGTCTCCCACTCGTACCGCCTGCCAATTGGCTTGTTTGGAAGGATTTATAGGTGGACACACTTAATCTATTTGGCCATGTCACGAACACACCTTGTCCATCAAGTCCTGGGATGGGACTCGAACCTGGAGCTTTTGGCTCAGAGGCTGGCACGCTACCCAACCCACAAGAATGCATGTTTTCTTTTAATGCATCCACCTAAACAGGACCTTGCTGTGTCCTTCGCATGTTAAAGAGAGTATTTCTGACAAGATAGCATTCTCTCAGTCCTGTGCTGCATAAGACAACTCAACCTATGCGCTTTGCTCCTGAGGAGGAGGAGTTTTTGCCTACAACCCCTCAATGCAGAGTTAGGAGAACTGCCAAGCACCGAGTCAAGCTAACAATTAAATTAGAACTATGCAGGTCGGAATTCTCTGGCTGCTCGCTGGTGGCAGACTCTGCCAGCAGCGTACCCCTGTCCAGGGGTTTCCCGGTGACACGGAGTGTCTTCAATGGGAAATCCAATAATGGAAACATCGAGATGACTATTAAATTGATTTTATTACACTCTCTTATTGAATTGTTCCCCGTGTGTTTTTTTGACAAATAATTAGAATGAAACCTCACACATAGTGAGATGGATATTCTGCCTTGCGTGCCTGCAACGCGGATTGCGATCGGGCGAAGAATCGGGCGCCCATCCGAATTCGAGATTCGTACCGCTATGCTCCGGCCCCCCCACTGTATGTAGGATCGGGTTTCACACCAGAAGTCACCAACTGTAATTTATTTCGCTGCCTGTCTAGAGTCCATTCGATCTTCAAGACAGGGGTCTCTTTTCGGGGGGGGAGGGGTCTGAGGGGGTGGTCCACTTAGTCAGAGGGTCTTTGTGGGGCGTCCCTTTAATTAGAGGGTCTCGGGGTAGGGAGGGGGGGGGGGCTTTAGTTAAGGGGTCCTGAGGAGAGGCTGTGCCTATTGAGGGAGTCTCTGTGAGGAGTCCCTTTGATTAGGGGTCTCCGGAGCAGACCCTTTAGTTTGAGGTTCCCTGTGAGGGTTCTCCCTATTTAGAGGGTCTTTGTGGGGGATTCCTTTAGTTAGCAGGTCTCTGGGGGATCCTCTCATTAAGGGGGTCTCTGTGAGGGCTTCCTTGAGTTAGGTTATCCCTGGGGTCTCCCTATTTAGGGGATTCCTGAGGGGGGGCAGCGGGACATCCCTGTACTTGGGAGAACTGGGCGCACACACAGATGCACGAGTGTGGTGCTGCTTTGCACTGCGGGTGGGGGCTGGTGGGCTGATTTGCGCTGTGGGGGGTGTGTGGGGGGTTGATTCGCGGTGTGGGGACTGGTGGCAAGGCACGGGACTTCGCTATCGGGCCGCCCACTCAGGATGGCGGCCCGATAGTGGCATTCCCTCGGGAATCCCGGGTATTCCTCGCCATGCATAAATTTACATGGCGAGGGATACTGAATTGCTTCCTGATTTGCGAACCCAGCACCGTAGCAATTCTCCTCCGGTGGGAGAACACTGGTCTCCCAAATGGAGAATCCCAGCCAGTCACTTTTACTGTTACCCTTGTAATGCTCCTTGATTTACACTGATATGAGGGGCTGGTTTAGCACAGGGCTAAATTGCTGGCTTTGAAAACAGACCAAGGCAGCCGGCAGCACGGTTCAATTCCCGTACCAGCCTCCCCGAACAGGTGCCGGAATGTGGCGACTAGGGGCTTTTCACAGTAACTTCATTTGAAGCCTACTTATGACAATAAGCAATTTTCATTTCAATTTTTCATTTTCATCTGTCCCCAAAACCTTCCAGTTAAATTGCAGTCCTGCTGGATTCCCTGTCTCGCCGTGCCACATTTCTGTTTCAGCACGACGGCCGGATGTTCCGTTACGCCAGCTGGTCAATAGAGTTTCCCATTGTGGGAAACCCCCAGGCTGCCGGCAACACGGAGAACCCCGACGGCGGCGGGTCCAGCCCCTTGTCTTTAAAGCAGTCTCTGGCTTTGCCCCACCTTCTCTCTTTGAACTCTACATCACCAATAACATTCTCTTTCTCTGACTTATTCTTTCTCCACCTCACCATTAGTGACTGCTCAGGCTGCACAAATTGTACAAAACCCTTCTTTTCCTTTCTCATTTCCTTCTAAACCTCCTCAAACCTCCCTCTTTTCAGTGTCTATTTTCTTGGCTTGGAGCGCATTTTCCATCTGCTTAAAATGCTACAAGGGGCTGGATTCTCCGCCGTCGGGATGCTCCGTTTCACCGGCTGCCTGAGGGTTTCCCGACGGTGTGGGGCTGCCCCACAATGGGAAACCCCATTGACAAGCTGGTGAAACAAATGAATCCAGCCCAAGGCCTCATGGAGTCAGACTCTCTGTAGTAGAGGCTTGAAATAGGCCTCCAGGCAACTGGTTCATTAGGATCAACCACCAGTGCATTTTACTCCTCGTCATCAATGAACTGAGGACGGGAATCTCCGTCACGCCGCACAATTTTCTAATGCGGCGCAGCCCCCTTCCTTAAGAAATTCCGGAGTGATTCTCCTACCTGCAGGGGGCTAGCAGGGCCCCGGAGTGCTCCTCGCAGCTCTGGCTGCGGATACGGGCTCCGTGCGACATGGTGGACTCACACCACGGACCGTGATGAACAAAGTAGCTCCCCCCGAGATTACACACGCCCAATCGCTAGCCTGGCCATCTGTGAGCCCCCACATCCTGGTGAAGAATCCCCCCCGCCCCCCCCCCACCAGGGCGGCTGCGGACTGAGTCCGCAGCCGCCACCGGCCGTTCCCGACAGGCAAAACGTGGTTAGAACCACGTCATCGGTAACTCGGCCAGTTTTCTTGGGAGAATCACCGTGGGGGCCTCTGTCAATGGCCCCCTACCCGCGCCGTGCGTGCGCGATTCTCCGGGGACTGGAGTATCGTGGGAGCTGCATGGAACCGGATTTCGGTGTAAATGTCCATTCTCCGCCCCCGCGCTGATTGTAATTTCGGTGCGGAGGCTCGGAGAATCCCGCCCCAGTTCTTCCATAGCTACAAAAATAGGGCAGGAACAAAAGAAAAAGTCCAAGAAGGACCGTCGATCAGTCCTTGCATTTTGGCCTAATGCATAGCTCTCTCAACTTGATGCAAATAGCCTAACCTTGTTCCAATAGATGCAGGTAATCTGACCTGGGCCACAATTCTCCCTTCATCTGGATTCACGCGTGGGGTAGTTTCAATGGGAACTCCCATTGACAAGTGGCAGAAAGATAGATTCCTGCCGCCAGTGAATGGCGTACCACCGAGAAACACACGGCTGGGGCACTGGAGAATCTAGGCCCTGATATGTTCTTGCCGTTAAGCAACTACTGACAGCAGGTTGTTTCGCTCCATTCTGGCTTCTATCCAGAGTTCTCTGGCTGGCTGCTCAGTTTGATATCTCAAGGAGATTCCTCATCAGCTATATATTCCTATCTTCACCCTTTACAACTGTGACAGCCATTCACATTTTGCATAATCAGTGTTTTGGGCACATTGCCTATGTTTGTCAGTAATAATCAACACAGATGATAAGCTCTTCCTTACTTGCTCTGGAAGTCACCATGGCTCCTTTCTCCTTTGCGTGCATAACAATGTTGCATTGTTCCCCACCTGGCAGCAGGATTGGCCATTGATGGGAGGAAAGGGTGCCATAGGGAGTGAACTGGACACCGCCTGCACTAGAAGCTTTTCAGTTTATTTAAATGGCAGAGCCAACCTCCTTCACTTTTCCTGGAATTCCTCCAGCTTTTCGATTGATGATGATGCCCCCCCCCCCCCCCAACCCCTCGTGTGGGGCAAAATCTTACCCGACTCCATCTTCTTTCCACCTCTCGTGCCACCAGTTCCCTATGCCGGTGTCCGTCTCTCTGCCAGATCCAAATTAGTGATGGCCAGTTTTCTACCCAACTCAACCCTATTTAAACCACCTCTTGCCTTACCTTATTATAAATCAAGTGGAAATGTCCATTCAACACATTGAATTGCCTGCTATGGCCATGCTCCACCATGATCTGTATTGCCTTGCTACAACAACTTGCATTTATATAGAGCCTTTATTGTAGTAAGATGACCTAAGTTGTTTTATAGAAACATCATCAAGCAAACGTGCCACTGAATGTTATACAAAGGTATTAGGACAAGCAACTGTCAAAGAGGTGAGTTTTAAGGAAGAGAGAGACGTGGCGATGCAAAGAGTTTTAGAGAGAGAATTTCAGAGCTTTGGTTTCTATTTCTCTGTCTCACTCTGTCGCCTGAAGACCTTCTGTGTGCATGTGTTCCTAACTTCCAGTTTACTGATGCCGTGAGAATGGGACATCATGCTGTCATTACTGCCTCATTGGAATGTATCCACCAGTAGCCAGCCAGGTGCTTCCGTGTGAGAAATGGTCTTACTCCATTTGCCCTCACCTCATTTCCTGTCCCATTACCAGCAATAAAGTAAAATAAAAGGGAAATCGAGAGATAGTGAGAACGCAATATCCCAATTGGAAGAAACAGATAGCAAAAATAAAGTCAAATCCCCCGAAGTCACCTGCTGAAATACCAAAATGTCTGTTAAAATTTACTTTAAAAGGAACATATGAAGCAAAAAAATAATTTCCCTAAGGAAGACAAATAAGAAAGGTCACAGCTTTAAATCTGCTTGGAGTAACAAATCAAGACGTATGCCAACAATACACATTGATCCCAATAGGTTTCACCCTGAAGAACAGCTCAATTGGGACTAATATTCCACACAGCATCATAACATAGCCAGGTATCATTATTTTCACATATACAAGTGCTGTTAAAGTGCAGATGAGCACACACAGGTGATAATGTGCATCAGGAGATTGTCAAGCAGATAACTAAATCAGGCATATGATTGGATCCCAGTCACAAGACAGTGAATGCTTGAGGGCAATGAGACAGAACGACTTTACCACATGAAGGATAGAAAACAGGTAGAAATCCAATCTTTTATGTATACTCCTCCATGCATCAAGGAGCTCTTACAACATTTGCGTAATTGATACAAATCAAACACAGATGCTTATTCATGTTCACCCACAAGCTGTTTGTTTTTAAACCTGAGCATTTTCAAGACAAAACCTTTTTTTTTACATTAATTCTGAAGGCCATCTAAAGTTTGTACCAAATTAATAGTGACATCAATGACATTTTCAGCGCTGCACTGGCAGAAGACCATCTTTGTTTTAAAATGATGCTGTTCTATTGACTGGAGTTAAATCCTTAAAGAGTACTGCCCTGATCCTTCATTTACATTACAAAAGATTGACTTGACATCACAGCGTTGAGTCCAGTCTGTGTCACAAAAGCCTGGATCTCCCATCCATTGTCATGCAGCTGTCAGCCTGTAATTGGGTGCCTGAATTTGAGATGCCTTGGAGACTTGTGTTCCACTAACTTCTGCTAATATGACCAGTGATATTAGAAGTGCTCCCAGTATCTTAGTGGCACCAATGAGGCTCTCCTTATCTGACATATCTGGAACGAGAATTATGATGATTGCTGAGGCAGTCAGGCTCTGTGGGAAGAGTTCTGGCCCATCTGCCAGGGTCTGTACTGTCGACAGAGGTGAAAGTACATCATTATCAAAAACGTAGTGCAAGTGGATTCTCCTATTGCCAATAGATGGAATTAATTAGATATGTGAATACATGTGGCTTCCTCAAACACACCTCAACTCCAATCTGCTCTGCTTTCAATGTTAGGGTGAACCTGGTCTGATTAAACAGCAAAAGCTATCACCTATTCTTGCAGGCTCTGGCACTTCGATTTGTCAATGTCTGTTTTCTCAGTGTCTGGGTCAATAAATCAGTGTTATGTGATCTGCTCAAAAGGCATTGGTAGATCCTGTGCAGTACAAGACTGGCACATGCAGTCCAGACCTTCTCAATGAATTGTCTCAGCAGCTGGGATGTCTTTTAAGGCTTTCCAGAAGTTTTCAGAATTTTTGTCTCCTTGGGATTATTCTCTTTAATTGCATCTACCCTTCAAATTTGGTTTACATGCAATTTCTGCTCCTGCCATTGGGCGGTCCTGTAGATATACCTGACTGTGCACCTGTGGTTGGATCACCTGGTCCCCCAGCCGTGTGTTTCTCGGCAGTGCATCATTCACGGGTGGTGGGATTCTATCTTCCCGCCACTTGTCAATGGGTTTTCCCATTGAAGCCACTCCACACCGCCGGGAAGCCCAAGGACAGAGGTGGGCTGCCAGCGGGAAAAGAGAACGCCAACATCCTGAAAATCCCAGCCCTGATGTTATGTTAGGAGGCAGACCCAGGAACATTTAGTATCCCTTTCCACTTCAGCTTGTCTCAAATCTACCAACAGCCATTGTAGGTGGTAATAATGCCAAATAATGAAAATACAGGCGAAAATGCCTCAATTTGCTTTGATTGGAGTCAGTGAATTTTCTTGACAACATTTGTATCTCCAAACCTTTCCCACCTCATCCTCCCCTTCCACGGCTGGCATAATTATATTGGTAACTGATCTCCTGTCTGTGTGTAGTTGGATGACAGAGACAGTCACATACTGAGTGCACCAGATTCAAACAAAGACCCAAACATCATTGCTATTGCAGATTTACCTTCCCCTCCAGATTTCAGGAATCAAACGCAAGGTTGCATCATTATGGGCAAGCTCCCCCTCCAGGCATGAGAGGTGGCATAACTTAATATAGGCTGCTGAGGGTTTAGCATAAGCTCAATGCACGCACGATAATTTTTTGAAAAGTGCGCTCCTTCTGCAGGTAATAACAATTTCTTTAAAAATAAATGTGCCTCAATCTGCAGTTCCATTGAGCAATCTTTTTACAGAATGTCATCGAAATGAGGGTCAAGAGTAAACCAAGATCTAGGTTTGTATTGCACTCGACATATCTTGAATTCTAGGTAGAGCAGAATGTTTATGTACTGGGGTTGATGGATACACCATAAAATAAGGGATAACAGTCAGCCTTTTTGGATTATCATCTCATGCAAGAGTTCAGAAAACATTAAAGAGATCAAAAGTGACAGGATGGTGTTGGTGTAATTTGAGTCTTAAGATTAGATTACTTGTCATCACATCCCTTTGATTCTGAAATGTAATGCTCTTGCTCCATCCCTAACGTCACCTGAGGTGTGGGAGAATGCTTACATATGGGCTTCACTGTATCTCTGGAAAAGTTACAATGTGGCAGCAGCATTAATTGTGAGGACATTCCACTACATCAATATAACAGTCTCATATGGACTATTGAAACCAAAACTCATTGTACCTTTCAAACTTGAGCACATTCCTTTCCAGTCTTCATCTTCTCTTCTTTCCCTTCAACCTTGCTGACACTTTTGATCATTGTCCTTGAGCTGGATTTCTCAATAAGAAGTCTTACAACACCAGGTTAAAGTCCAACAGGTTTGTTTCGATGTCACGAGCTTTCAGAGCGCTGCTCCTTCCGCAGATGAATGAAGAGGTCTGTTCCAGAAACATATATAGAGACAGATTCAAGGATGCCAGACAATGCTTGGAATGCGAGCATTAGCAGGTGATTAAATCTTTACAGATCCAAAGATGGAGCAGAAGCTTATAGCCAAGTTCCGCACACATGAGTGTGGCCTCAACCGGGACCTGGGATTCATGTCGCATTAGATTCATCCCCCACCATCTGGCCTGCGAAATCCTACCAACTGTCCTGGCTTGACACAATTCACACCTCTTTAACCTGGGGTTACCCCATCTTTGGATCTGTAAAGATCTAAACTGGTGATTGGCTGTGGTGTTGTGTGTGTTGATTGGTCTTGCTGTGTGTCCATCAGTGTGTGTGTCTGCACCATGATGTACTGGTGTATATTATGACAAACGCTACATCTTGGTGCAACCCCATTTGGTACAGCAGGAGTGGAGGTGGCCTGCTGTGATTCACACCTTGCGACGTGGGTCCCCATTGGTCGTCTTCTGGGATGACTGGGCGTGGATAGGGCTGGCTGCTGCTCAGGTATCCCAGGTGGCATGGTGCCACCCTGTTCTGCCTGCTGCCTGCAGATGTGCCAGAGCCAGGAGAGGTGCTGTGGTGTTCCGGCACCTCCTCTGCAGGAGTCACTGGCATGGGCCCCATCACCTCCTCCTCCCTTGGGGTGCCCGATGGCCCCTGGGCTACTCCGTGGGATGGGGAATGCGAGTGGAGCTATCCCATGAGGCTCCCTGCCACCTGGCGCTGCCAGTCCTGAAGGCCCGCTCTGTTCGTGACCAGGGCCTGCATGCTCACGGCCATGGAGCACAGGGAGCGGACCATATCTGTCTGGGACTGTGTGACATCACCCACTGACTGTGCCACCACCTGGGTCTGTGTCACATCAGCCAGTGACTGCACCATCTCCTTCTCTGACTGGGCCACGTCGGTCAGTGCCTGGGCCACATTGAGGAGCACCACTGCAATTTCCAGGTGGCTCGCACACATGGCTGCCTGTAAGGCAGCAACCCTCTTCTGGGCCTTGGCCAGCACCTGCACAGAATGCCCCTGGCCTTCGACATGCTGATCCATGGCCAAAACCGTCGCCTCCAATGCCTCCACCGCGGATGCCACCCGTGTGGCCTGGGTGGCATGCATGGTTGGCACCACCTCCTGCTCCTGTACGTGGTTGCCTCCTCCAGACCAACTCGGCCTGCAGGTACTGAATGCTCGCCGACAACCATTCATGTGGTCCCAGGCTCTGTGACTGCATCTCCACAATCGATGGGACTGTCCGTTCCAGAAGCCCGAAACCCATCAGGATGGCAGCTAATCCTTGGGGACGGTGGTGGTGAGGGTGTGGTGAGGGTGGTGTGGGGGTGGGGTGGTGGGGGGGGTGGGGGTGGTGGGGGGTTGACACACGTGTCATGGGGAACAGCAACTCAACAAAGTCTCACTTCCTCTCCTGCGACCGAACTCCACCCTGGCTGTTGTGTTATGCTTCTTCATGTAGCATAAGCTGCTTCCTTGATGCTGGATGGGGGTTCTGCTACCCTCCGGTATTGCTGGTGGCGCTGACCACCTCTACCACTAGCGCCCAGGCATGATGAATTGTGGCGGCAGTGCTTCCGTCCCGGGGCAGGGTACAGGGTGGTCAACCTCTCCTCCACCGTGTCCAGGAGGGGCTCCAGCTCGGCGTTGGTGAAGCGTGGTGCTGCACGTCTTGCTACCATCTTGCTGGCTGGGATGGTGTGTGTGGGGAGTGAAGTGTGAATATGCGGCTGCAGCTTGTCAGCCTCCTGAGTGTTAGTCGTGAATCGCACTGTTTCTCATTGGAATCGATTGTGTTCTATGTGGCGTCGGTGCTAGCCCCTTAACAGTAGCTGAATAGGTCCAGTTGCGGTGCAAGTTTTGCAGTCGTGGAACTCCACGAACCTTGCGCAGGCGTCAACACTTAGTGTCATAAATGGAGAACCCCACCCATTGTTTTTCAAGCTTAGGTTGAGCTTAATTGCAACACCGTAGGAGGCCAAGGACAGAAACAATAGAGTGGCAGTGCAGTGGAGCAGTGTTCTTCAAACTCGGGGGCGCTACCTGCGGGTGGGTCGCGGGCGGGTGACGGGATGGTCGCGGAGCCGTCCTTCGCGGCGCTCCCGATCACGCAAATCCCCGCGCAGCAGCCGGCTTTTAATAACGCCGGCTGCAAGCGGCCTTTAAAATGGCCGCGAACATGTAAAAAAAATTCGACCGCAGTGCGCATGCGCGCCGATGATCAGGCGCGCATGCGCAGTGCGGCCGCTATTCTTTTAAACGGTCGCAGCTCTTTGTTTTACAAGTTTGGGCGGCTTTTATTCATTTTATTCATTTATTTTATTCATTTAATTTTTTTTTTCATTAATTTTATTCTTTTTTTTAAACACATTCCGGGGTGGGGTGGCGGGGGGGGGGGGGGGTTTATTCATTTATATTATTCATTTAATTTTTATTTTTATCATTTATTTTATTCATTTTTTTTTCAAGTTCGGGGGGGGTGTTTATTCATTTTATTCATTTATTTTATTAATTTAATTTTTTTTTCATTTACTTTATTCATTTTTAAATTTTTGTTTACAGGTTCGATGGGGTTTTATTTAATAAAATTTTACGGGAAAAAATGCAGAACTTTGGACAGATGGAGACTCCATACTTTCCGACACCGGAAGGCTTCACCTTCATCCAGCAGGTTCCATTGGAAGAGCGTGTACGAGGGCCAAAGGGACCCAAAACCATTTCCTCCATTTTTATCTGCAGCAAACAAGGTAAGAGAAAATGGTGGGTCACTCAGGTCGGCCGGCGTGCATTGCAAAGGTCAGCCGGCGTGGGTCGCGAAGGTCGGTCGGGTTGGGTCCCGAAGGTTGGCCGGTTGGTAAAAATGGGTCCCCGGAAAAAAAGTTTGAAGAACACTGCAGTGGAGGATTAAATGACAGGTGACTGGAAACCCAGGTTCATACTTGCAGACTGAACGGAGGTGTTCCACAAAGAGGTCATTCCTATTGCCATTTGGTCTCCTCACTGTAAGGGAGGCCATACAGTGAGTAGAAAATACAGTCTATTGTACTAAAAGTAATAAACCGCAGTTGAGTAATACTTGGATATCATTCTGTACAGAAAGGGATGTCCGAATAATGGGAGTAATATAACGTTGGCAAGACTATAGCAGCTCTTATCTAATAAAGAAAAGCTACCCAAAGATAGTGGAGGGTTAAAATGTATTGGTTGCTTTTTTTAAAGTGTACACCAATATTTCAATATTTTAATGGCTGTGTTTTGTTATGCTCTTGATGTAGCATAAGCTGCTTCCTTGATTTGCACTCTGACAAAGGAAGGTTCAGACTTGGAGATAGCTTTAACACATTTATTAAACTATTAACAATTCTCCTACTTGGATTCGATGCTACTGTTAATCCTGCTATAGCTACTCAGACTGACTAACCAGTCTGCTACAATCCACGTGGTGGGTGTGATGTTCAATCAACCCTGTGTCTGTACTCACTGAGTGTCTCCACTGGAAAGAGACTGAGCATGTGTGCAGTGTCCTTATATATGGGTTGGTGTAATGCCCTCCTGTGGTAGTGTCACCTCTGTGTGTATCGTGAATGCCCATTGGTCGTGTCCTATCTCACTGACCTATTGGTTGACTGTCTGTGTGTCATGTCTCTGGTGCTCCCTCTAGTGTCTAGCTAGGTGTAGTGAATGTACATTAACCCTTTGTGTACTTAGTGATGTCTCTCACCACAGGCTGTATTGTGCTCGCAGGATTTGTGAGATAAATCAGTTTTTCAAGAAGATATTCATTACTTTCTCCATTTTTTTGCTTTTAGTTAGAGTATTCTGAAGGGCATTCGGTCATGGTAACCAGCAGGTCATTTTCTTCCAGATCTTTGTCAATGCTGTTTGTGGAACTGACCAGTACGCGCTGCAGGTCAGAACTGTGGAGTTTGTAACCTTTCATTTCCATCCCGCCTTGCAAGCAAACTGCTGGGGACCAGTTGTTTCCTTCCACTGACATCCTTCAAGGGCAGCTGTATGAAGTTTGAACTGGGTGTGTGAGTCCCCATGTTTAATCGGTGTGTCAATATGGTCACTTCAGAACGGTTGCTTCTGAAGAACTATTTTGTATTTATCATTGAATTCTCGGCTGTAGTACTGCAGTCACAATAGGGAAAGCTTCTTTAAAAAGCGACTTGCAGTTCTCTTTTTTTAGCTACCAAAAAACGTCTTGTTCTAATGGAAGAATTCCACAGACTGAGTTTGCCTTTTGTATGATTAGATTAGCTGAAGCCATTAACTCCAGCCCCTAACATGCTTCAACTGCCAAAGTGCATTAGTCTGAATGTTAATCTTTGCTGAGGATATTGGAGGAGTGGATTGATGCACAGAACTATGAAAAAGGTATCCAGGGATTTCAGCCAAAAATGCCCCCCCCCCCCACTACCCCCAGAAAATTTCCCAGTAAAGTAACTACATACAACTACTGGCACAAAATACTCCAGCGTTTAAAAATACCTTCATAAGGGGTGAGGTAGAATGAAGAGAGTTGTTGCAATGGGCCATTATTTGCTGTAACAAGACTAGAAATAAACTTCCACCATAAGTGAGACTTGCCCTGTTTAATTGTGATGACACTTTGCCCTCCACCTTGCTGGAAGCACGAGCTGATTAGGACAGAATGGGTGAAACTGACCATCTGGGATCTGAGGGAACAGGGCAAGCAACTATGTATCTCCTTAACCAACCGCATTGCAGCATTATGAAATTATGTATGGTGCCAGATTCGCCGCTTCGCCCCAGCTAAACAGTCAGTGGAGGAGCCCATCGAAGGGAACATTGGCTACATCACGGTCATTTAATGGCCAATTGGCTCTTAATGGAGTGGAGGCAAGGTTTCTAACCCTCAGGGACAGGAAGATCCAGCCCAATACTATGGCTGAAGCGTGTAGCGTTCGTTCACGGTTTGTATCAGCGTTTGGGGTTCTTGTTGGGTGCCAAGCTGGGGTAAGAGAAGTGGATGGGGGAGGGCAACTTGGGGAAGAATGAAGCTTTGAGGGGGACCAACTAATGAGCCTCGGGGCCCCATTAAGGAGTGAACGCCCGCCCGCTACTAGCCCATGAAAGGAAACTTAAAGGCTGGTCACTTGGTAAGGACCTATCGCGCCACTGGTTAAATGCTGGTGGCAGTGAGGTGAGGCCCTTAAGTGGGAAGTAATTGGCCCACTGGCATGTGGGCAGCCTGATATTTCCTCTGCTGCTAGCATACTTGCCGGGGAGCGTGGGTAGGTAGTGGGCAAACCACCACCTGGATTCAACACTTGGCCCGCCTAATGGTGGGAAGGGTAAAATCCAGCCCGTTCAGTGCAAAGATTGATCAGGAAATGCAAATTAAAATAGGTGACTTAAATACAAAATCAGGTAGATGAAGAGAAGTAAAGAGAGGGAAAGGAAGATTGGAATAAAAGGGAGGAAGGAGGAAAAAGAAGAAACGTAAAGGAGAAGTGTATTTAATTTAATATTAAAAAAGAATTTCCATTAGCAATTAAAACCTAAAGGAATGAAACTGCACATTTGTAATTGTTTATTTTCAATGCCAGCGAGATTGAATGTCAATGATCAACATTGATCACATAGTTAAAGGCACATGATACCTGAAATGCACTGTGGCACAGTGGTTAGCACTTCTGCCTCACTGCGCCAGGATCCCAGTGTCAATTCTGACCTTTGGTGACTGTCTGTGTGGAGTCTGCACGTTCTCCCCGTGTCTGCGTAGGTTTCCTCCAGGTGCTCCGGTTTCCTCCCACCGTCCAAAGATGTGCAGATTAGGTTAATTGGCCAAGCTAAATTGCCCGTTAGATGTTTAGGACTGGTGGGATTACGGGGATAGGGTGGGGAAGTGGGCCTAAGTGGGATGCTCTTTCAGAGGGTTGGTGCAGATTTCATGGGCCGAATGGCCTCCATCTGCACTGTATGAAATATTTGGTCCTACGGAAATGTCAAGACTCGATGGGCCAAATGGTCTGTTTCTGAGTGTAAGGACTCTATACCCTATCAATTAACTTTCTGTCATGAGGTTTTATTTGCAACAATTTTGCACTGTTCAGTGAATTTCAATGGTGAGACAGGCAGCAACGTGTTGCTTTTGCAAAGCAATGGTGGAGTAGTTCAAGTCAGACAACAAATTTTTAATATTGGAGTTTCACCATACATCTGCCCCTCATAGAACATAGAACATAGAACAGTACAGCACAGTACAGGCCCTTCGGCCTACGATGTTGTGCCGACCATTTAACCTAATCTAAGATCAACCTAACCTACATCCTTTCAATCTACTGCTGTCCATGTGCCTGTCCAAGAGTTGCTTAAATGTCCCTAATGACTCTGACTCCACCACCTCCTCTGGCAGTGCAATCCATGCACACACTGTTGTGTTGGGTGCTCTGGACCCGTGGAACACATACAGGCCACCAACACTTAAAATAGTACAACACTATTTTATTAAGTTAGAAACTGTTGAACATACTTTCACTGTGGGTTAACACGATGTTAGATTAAACTAAAGACCTATGCCTGTCCTAACCAGTCTATGCTCTCAGCACATGGTGAAGATCTGTGCTGTAAGCTGTAAGCTCTGTCCTTCTGAGAGGCTGCATCCCGAATGAGCGGGAACTCTGATGCCCTCTGTCTATATAGTGAGTGTGCTTTAACTGGCGATTGGCTGCGGTGTTGTGTGTGTGGATTGGTCCCGCTGTGTGTCCATCAGTGTGTGTGTCTGCACCATGATATACTGGTGTATATTATGACATCCCCCCTTTTATAAAGAAATGTATGTGTGTGGCAATAAATAATGTGTGGTGAGAATGTTCCTAACTACGTGTGAGGTGCAAAGACTTATTTACAGGACTATGTACATGAGAACGAAGCTATTTACATGGGAAGGTGCCTGGTGCAGCGAAGCAGTATGCAACAAGAGTAACGAGATCACTATAAACAAACCAGGGAAATGATCAAACAAAGCAACTAAACAATTCAGAGAGTCCATAAGTTCGAAAAGTTCATACATTTATTCTCTGAGGTGGGCGACGAATTCTGGTTGACCGCCTCAAGGGTGGGTCGAGAGCCACCAGTTCAGGAGCGGGCTGGACTTCGTCAAAGTCAGAGGGAGGCAGAGTGACAGGGAGCTCTGCATAGTCCATGGCAGGGTCAGCAGGAGGGCGAGGTGACACTGGAGGATCACGTGGCGAGCGTGGAACGAGACGAAGGGCGCGTTGATTGCGGCGCAGAATAGAGCCATCCGGCAGACGAACCAGGAACGAGCGGGGGGCCACCTGCCGAAGGACAACAGCGATTGCAGACCAGCCACCATCCGGGAGATAAACGCGGACGTTGTCATCTGGAGCCAGAGCAGGGAGATCAACTGCACGGAAGTCATGAGCCGCCTTGTGCTGGAGCACGAGACAGCTGCATCCGGCCAAGGACCAGAACGTGATTGAGGTCTGGGACATGGATGGAAGGCACCGTTGTCCTCAGGGTGCGACTCATGAATAACTGGGCTGGCGACAGGCCAGTGGACAGTGGGGCACAGCGATAGTGCAGCAGGGCAAGGTAAAAATCAGACCCAGCATCGGCAGCCTTGCATAGGAGCCGTTTGACGATACGCACTCCCTTCTCCGCTTTGCCGTTGGATTGGGGGTACAGGGGACTGGACGTCACATGGACAAAATTGTACCACCTGGCAAAGTTGGACCATTCTTGGCTGGCGAAGCAGGGGCCATTGTCCGACATAACCGTGAGCGGGATGCCGTGTCGAGCAAAGGTTTCTTTACATGCACAAATTACTGCAGACGAGGTGAGGTTGTGCAACCGTATCACCTCCGGGTAATTCGCAAAGTAGTTCACGATTAGGACATAGTCTCTACCCAGTGTGTGGAACAGGTCGATGCCCACCTTGGTCCATGGTGATGTGACCAACTCATGGGGCTGCAGGGTCTCACGTGGTTGGGCCGGCTGGAAGCGCTGACAAATGGGGCAGTTGAGCACTGTGTTGGCTATGTCCTCATTAATGCCGGGCCAGTATACTGCCTCTCGGGCCCGTCGGCGGCACTTTTCCACGCCAAAGTGGCCCTCGTGTAGTTGTTCCAGGACAAGCTGGTGCATGCTATGTGGGATGACAATGCGGTCCAGTTTTGGAAGAACCTCGTCTACTACCGCCAGATCATCTCTGACATTATAGAATTGAGGGCATTGGCCCTTGAGCTACCCGTCTGTTAGGTGGCGCATGACACGCTGTAGCAAGGGGTCAGCCGCCATCTCGCGGCGAATTTGGACGAGGTGTTCATCCGAGGCAGGTAGATTGGAGGCCACGAATGCCACCTGGGCGTCAACCTGACAGACAAATCCTGCTGGGTCACATGGAGCGTTGACTGTCCTGGAGAGAGCATCAGCAATGATGAGGTCTTTGCCTGGGGTGTATACCAGCTGGAAGTCTTATCGCTGGAGCTTGAGAAGAATACACTGGAGGTGAGGCGTCATGTTGTTCAAGTCTTTCTGTATTATATTGACCAGCGGGCGATGGTCGGTTTCGACGGCGAATTGAGGCAGGCCGTACACATTATATTGAAACTTAACAACGCCGGTCAGAAGGCCCAGGCACTCCTTTTCTATCTCCGCGTAGCGCTGCTCCGTGGGGGTCATCGCACGTGACGCATATGTAACGGGGGCCCATGATGAGGCCTCATCACGTTGAAGGAGCACTGCCTCAATGCCGGATTTACTGGCATCGGTCGAAATTTTGGTCTCCTTTGCTGGATCAAAGAAAGCTAAGACCGGGGCCGTGGTCAGTTTTGTTTTGAGTTCGCTCCATTCACGCTCGTAGGCAGGGAGCCATTGGAAGTCTGTTGTCTTCCTGACCAGGTTCCTGAGAGCCGTGGTATGAGAGGTGAGGTTAGGGATGAATTTCCCTAAACAATTGACCATGCCCAGAAATCGGAGGACCGCCTTCTTGTCCTCTGGTGTTTTCATAGCTGTGATGGCAGCTACCTTGTCCGCATCCGGCTGCACACCCAATTGGGAGATGTGGTCCCCGAGCAACTTGATTTCCATCTGACCAAAAGAGCATTTGGCCCTGTTGAGGTGGAGGCCATGCTCATGTATACGTCTGAATATGCGCTGGAGGCAATTAACATGCTCCTGCGGGGTGGTAGACCAAATGATTATGTCATCGACATAAACGCGAACACCTTCAATGCCTTCCATCATTTGTATGGAACACTTCTGATGCAGAGATGATCCCAAACGGCATCCTGTTGTAACAATATCTGCCAAAGTGGGTGTTAAATGTGCAGAGTTTCCTGCTGGATTTATCGAGCTGGATTTGCCAGAATCCTTTTGAGGCGTCGAGTTTGGTAAAGAGCTTGGCGCGAGCCATCTCACATGTGAGCTCTTCGCGCTTGGGAATTGGACAGTGCTCTCTCATATTGCAAATTCGATCCTTGGGATCAATGCAAATTCTCAATTCGCCGGAAGGCTTTTTTTACACATACCATGGAACTAATCCAATTGGTCGGTTCCGTGACTTTGGAAATCATTCCTTGGTTTTAGTGGTCCTGCAGCTGCTGCTTGAGGCGGGCCTTAAGGGGTGCTAGGACCCTGCGAGGTGCGTGCACCACAGGCGTGGCATTCGGTTTTAATAAAATCTTGTACGGGAGCGTGCCCATGCCATCGAAGACGTCGTGGTGCTGGTTGATAATGGTGTTGAGTTGCGCCTTGAAGTCGGTGTCCTGAAAGGCAGACGCGTCAGCAGGAGGGAGAGAGTGAACTCTCTGAACTAGGTTCAACAGCTTGCATGCTTGCGCACCAAGCAGGGAGGCTTTCGAGGAGCCCACGATTTCAAAGGGAACGAAGGTTTTGCGTGACCTGTGCGTCACTTCAAGTTGGCATGAGCTGCTGGCAGCAATGGCATTGCCATTATAATCTAATAGCTGGCAGGCTGATGGCAGGATGGCTGGTTTGACACAAAGGCTTTGGAGGTCAGACCGCGCAATGAGATTGGCGGAGGCACCAGTGTCCAGGCGGAATCGTATTTGGGACCGGTTGACCGTAAGGGTGGCACACCACTTATCGTCTGGATCAATGCTGTATACCGATAGAGGCTGGATTCTTTGCTTCGGGAACACCCTGTTTTTTGTAACGATACCGACTCGAAAAGGCGCCTTCGGGTCCTCGGTGTCAATATCTGGTAGCAGGTCCGAATCGGACTCAGTGACCGTGGGTTGAATGGCCCGGTCATTCCTGCAAGGCTGTCTGAAGCGATATGAGTTGGCAGGCTGAGCTGATCTGCCGAAAGCAGCATAGTGGCCAAGTTTTCCACATCTCAGGCATCGTCGGGATTTGGCAGGGCATTGCCGCTTTAAGTGGGCGGAGCCACAGTTGCCACACGTTGTAGCGTCAGTACGTTCGCTGCGCCACCGTGCATGCGTGGTGCGGTCATACGTGGTGCGGCGCCTGCGCAGTACGTTCATCGACGTCACCGTTTCCTCGTTCGGTGCGCACAAGCGTGGGAGTCCGCGAAAAGCGCGTGAAATGGCCGCCCTCTTCCAGGCTGAGGCCCTGGAGTTGCTCGATTGCTTGGACCCGTTCTGCCTCATGGGGACCTTACCGCACCGTTTCAGCCGCTTGGATGTGGGAATACCGACTAATGGCATGCTCGTGTCGCACGCAGATCTCGATGGCAATCGCTAGGGTGAGCTGCTTTACCTTGAGGAGCTGCTGGCGTAGGGGGTCCGACTGAACACCGAAAACGATCTGGTCGCGCATCATGGAGTTGGAGGTGGGCCCGTAATTACAGGACTGCGCAAGGATGCGGACGTGGGTGAGAAAGGACTGGAAAGGTTCATCCTTACCCTGCAAACGCTGTTGGAATACATAGTGCTCGAAACTTTCATTCACCTCGATGTTGCAGTGACTGTCAAACTTGAGGAGGACCGTCTTGAATTTTGAGTTATCTTCACCATCAGCAAAGGTGAGAGATTTAAAAATGTGGATGGCATGTTCCCTGGCCGTGGATAGGAAGAGAGCGATCTTCCTGGTGTCTGAGGCAGCTTCCCGGTCTGTGGCTTCAAGGTAGAGCTGGAAGCGTTGTTTGAATATCTTCCAGTTGGCCCCTAGGTTACCGATGATGCGGAGCAGCGGCGGGCGGATGCTGTCCATTTTGCAGGATGGCTGTATGCTGGTGGAAGGCAGGTCACTTGCAGGTAGGTCTAAGAAGTTCTAACATCCCTCAACTCCTGGTATCATGTTGTGTTGGGTGCTCTGGATCCGTGGAACACATACAGGCCACCAACACTTAAATAGTACAACACTATTTTATTAAGTTATAAACTGTTGAACATACTTTCACTGTGGGTTAACACGATGTTAGATTAAACTAAAGACCTATGCCTGTCCTAACCAGTCTATCCACTCAGCACATGGTGAAGACCTGTGCTGTAAGCTGTAAGGTCTGTCCTTCTGAGAAGCTGCATCCCGAATTACCGGGAACTCTGATGCCCTCCGTCTTTATAGTAAGTGTGCTCCAACTGGTGATTGGCTGCGGTGTTGTGTGTGTTGATTGGTCTTGCTGTGTGTCCATCAGTGTGTGTGTCTGCACCATGATATACTGGTGTATATTATGACACCCACCACTCTCTGTATAAAGAACCGACCTCTGACATCTCCCCTATACCTTCCTCCAATCATCTTAAAATCATCTGAAGTTGCCATTTATACATTAATGCCAGTCAGGACCATTCGCCTCATCCTTATTTGAGTTCCAAATTGGGACTCCATATACATTTTGGAGCTGCCAATACAGTTTACATTTGTGTATTAATAAATCGGAGAGCAGGAGTGCTGCAGAATATTCCTGGTGTCCAGGGCCCAAAAATTCTTAATCCAGCTCTATTCATCGACTTGGTTCCCTAACGTTTGAATAATGAAGAATTAAATGAACATCATTGTATATTCACCATGTCTGTTACCACCTCTGGGGTTCATGACAGGAGAGTTAGAATAGTCCAGGAAAATGAGAATGCAGATCATTCACAGAACAGCTTGCTGCAAAAAAGTTATTGTTGTAATCTGATGAAATGCACCTTTAAGGGGGCACATCTTAAACTACCATCGATCATTACCACCTTAACAGGCTATCATGTATTAGGTCCATGATTTGTAGGTAATCTGCAAACAGCAGTAGTTGAGGTCAGACATGTGCCTCCCATCCTCATAGTGACTACTATCTGTATATCGTCTTATCTTCAAATAAAGCACCCACATTATTGTTTCACCAATCCTTGCGTGTAATTGGTACCTTTATGTTGAAGAAGAAGCAACATTTGTCAGGCTATTTACTAAATTCTTACTTCACATGCATCTGAAAGGCAGAAGAAGTTAGAATTTGTTAGATATATTTCTGAGTATGCTTATATGCACTGGTTTATTATGCAGCATAGTCTCGTTGAAGATTCCTTTTTTTTTGCAAGAGGACTGACATTGGGTTGCTTTGTTAATAAATCTAAGAAAAACAGTGCATTTTGGTTCCTCAGTGCTCATTGGCTGTCAGAGTAGGTCAGCTGGTGTTCAGTCGGAGCACAGAGAAAATATTGGTCCACAACCTCCTGGTTCCCCAGTGTCACATTTAGGGGGTACCCCCATAATGCGTTGAGGAATCCCTCTAAGTGGTTCCCACATAAGGGTTGGCCCGACAATTGCCCAGAGGCACTGTGTTCCCACACACAAGACTCTCCAGCAGATCCCCACATCACCACCACCACTCCCCCCCCCCCCCCCAATGGATGCTGGACAGGTCCAACCCCATGGCCCAGTCCAACCCCCGCCTCCCCTGGTGGGACCTTACTCCCTGGCCCACTTGAGACCCAATCCAACCTGGTCCGAGCCCCCACGACCCGAGTCGACCCCCCCCCAATGACCTGACATCGACCTGACCTCCCCATCCTATCTGAACCCTGAATCCCCTGAACCAGCCCGATCCCCCATTCCGTCCCAACCCGGTCACCCCGGTGACCTGAGCCCATCCCCCACTCCAACCCAATACCTCCCTCTAACCCGATCCGTCAACCCCCCCCCTCCTACCTGAGCCCGCCCCAACCCGGCTTCCCCTCCTACCGACACCCCTCCCTAATCCAACCCAACTTCTCTCCCCCCCCCCTTCAGTCTGACTGGAATCTCCTCCAATCTGACACAACTCTCCCCTCCCCCGCTCCAGTAGGGTAGCACGGTGGCACAGTAGTTCACACTGCTGTCTCACAGCGCCAGGGACCCCAGTTCGATTCCAGCCTCAGGTGACTCTCTGTATGGAGTTTGTACACTCTCTCTGTGTTTGCGTAAGTTTCCTCCAGGTGCTCCAATTTTCTCCTACAGCCCAAAAAATGTGCAAGTCAGATGGATTGGCCATGCTCAAATGCCCGTTAATGTCCAAGATTTAGGTGGGGTTACAGGAATAGGGCGGGAGGTGGGCCTAGGCTAGGGTGTGCTTTCGGAGGTTCGGTGCAGACTTGATAGGCTGAACTGGCTCCTGCTACACTTTAGAGATTCTAAGATTACTTCTGTAGTTTTGTGGCATTTGAAACCTATGACTAAACAGCTGGAACTCTTCCTCCAGCTCTGAGTCATGTACTGGGCACATAGTCTGATCGGCTAGGATGATACAGAGGCATGTGACACATCTTCTGTCCTTTTTAATTGGACTACAATATCCACTGTGCAGAGTGTGTCAGCATGTCTTATTTTGAGACAAGATTTGTAGGATGTGCACCTCACCAATTATCACAGAGAGAAGATGATAGAAAGCAGGCAACCGTGGTAGTTTAAAATGTTACGTGTTGCATTTGTTCTGGAGGCACAGGCTGTGCACACATAATTTATTGCTTTCAAATTAAACCCCTCCTTCCCAATAAAATACTTGCGAATACAAATGATTGTGTCTGATTTTTCTGCAGTACTGAACGTGATAAATCATTCGTATTTGCAACTTGGAACTCTCCAAAAATATGTTTCAAGAAGTATTGAACATAGAAAAAAATGTAAAAGCGACACATTTAAACATAGTAATATATGTGTTAATACATATCTGTGTGTGCATGTGTGTCGTCTAAGTGTCTGTAATATGTCTGCCTATTTCCTGATGTCCTGGAAAAGCCTGAGGCCTCATTTTGCCAAAATTGGAAGAGGCTAATCTGATCACAAATTCCACATTTAACTCATTGACATAATTCAGGTGGCACAGGTCAGGAGTCCTGTCAACTGTGCTGTGCTGAAACAGCCAAGGCAGGTTGGGAAGAGGGCGGAACAAGAGGGCAACCTCCCTATTTAAAGGGAGGTGATGGAGCCAGACAGGAAAAGAGACGTAAATTACTGGTTAATGAATAGTTGATGAAGTCCGCAGAGTGATGCACAATCAATTACTCGTGAGCCAAGGAGAGTCATACTAATCGGCTTTAATCAGCTAGAACTGTACCCAGCAGCTTCGATACAGAAAGTGAAGGCTGCTGGGATGGCATGGGTCCTTATACCCCGCCTCTCAGGGCGGAGCCATGTGCGTTAGCCAATGGTAGACTCCTCGGTCTAGCCAATGGGCTTCCACCTCTCAGGTACTACAATACCTGGTATTACCACATTCACCCCTGTTAAAAAAGGACCCAGCGGGGTGATAGCCAGTGTTACTGTCGCCTTTTGCATGGTAGGACCAGGTATTGCAGGTACCGTGATGTTGAGGGTAACAGAGAAAGTTTTTTATTGTTTTATGGTGCAGCAATCAGACGATCGGGTGGCCTGGTCGTCCTTCTGGAGCGTCTGGGCTTCGGCGGTGATCCTGGTGTAGGCCCCGGCGGTTGTGGTTCAGGGAACGTGGTGTCTTCCTCCCTGGCAGCTTCGTCACCCCTAGGCGGCGCTGTTGGGGTGAAAAGTGGGCAAGGGGGAGGGGCGCCTGTAGGGGGAGTCGGTGCCTGTTCGGCGCTGAGTAGGGGCGGCGGCAGTACTGACCCTCCGGTCAGGTACTGGGGGGAGGGTGGGGGTGGGGGCAATGGTGCGGGTGCGCGTGGGGCTCCGGCGGTGCCAGGTCCCGAAGGGAAACCGTGTCTTGGCGGCCGTCAGGGAACGCTATATAGGCATACTGGGGGTTGGCATGCAGCAGGTGGACCCTCTCGACCAACGGGCCCGACTTGTGCGCCCTCACATGTTTCCGCATCAGGACGGGTCCGGGTGTCGCTAGCCAGGTTGGGAGCGAGGTCCCGGAGGAGGACTTCCTGGGGAAGACAAGGAGACGTTCGTGAGGTGTCTGGTTTGTGGTAGTACAGAGCAGCGACCGAATGGAGTGAAGGGCCACTGGGAGGACTTCTTGCCAGCGGGAGACTGGGAGATTCGTGGACTGAAGGGCCAGCAGGACGGTCTTCCAGACCATTCCGTTCTCCCTCTCTACCTGCCCGTTTCCCCGGGGGTTGTAACTGGTCGTCCTGCTGGAGGCGATGGCTTTGCTGAGCAGAAATTGACGCAGTTCGTCGCTCATGAAGGAGGACCCACTATCACTGTGTATGTATGCGGGGAAACCGAACAGTGTAAAGATACCCTGGAAGGCCTTGATGACGGTCGTTGTGGTCATGTCTGGACAGGGGATGGCGAATGGGAACCGGGAATATTCGTCAATCACGTTAAGGAAGTACGTGTTGCGGTCGGTGGAGGGGAGGGGGCCTTTGAAATCCATGCTGAGGCGTTCAAAGGGACGAGACACCTTTATCAGGTGCGCCCTCTCTGGCCGGTAGAGGTGCGGTTTGCACTCCGCGCAGATTTGGCAGTCCCTGGTGACGGACCTGACCTCTTCGATGGAGTAGGGCAGGTTGCGGGTCTTGATAAAATGGAAAAAGCGAGTGACCCCCGGGTGGCAGAGGTCCTTGTGGAGGGATCGGAGGCGGTCCACATGTGCTGTGGCACAAGTGCCACGGGACAGGGCATCAGGAGGCCCATTTAGCTTCCCTGGACGGTACAAGATCTCGTAATTGAAGGTGGAGAGTTCTATCCTCCACCGCAATATCTTGTCGTTCTTAATCTTGCCCCGCTGTGCATTGTCGAACATGAACGCCACCGACCGTTGGTCCATGAGGAGAGTGAATCTCCTGCCGGCCAGGTAATGCCTCCAGTGCCGCACAGCTTCTACTATGGCCTGGGCCTCCTTTTCGACCGAGGAGTGGCGAATTTCGGAAGCATGGAGAGTGCGGGAGAAGAAAGCCACGGGCCTGCCCGCTTGGTTGAGGGTGGCCGCCAGAGCTACGTCGGACGCGTCAGGCTCGCCCTGGAAGGGGAGGGACTTGTCGATGGCGCTCATCGTGGCTTTTGCGATGTCCGCTTTGATGCGGCAGAAGGCCTGGCGGGCCTCCGTCGACAGGGGGAAGGTTGTGGACTGGATCAGGGGTCGAGCCTTGTCTGCGTAATTAGGGACCCATTGTGCATAATAGCTAAAGAAGCCGAGGCAGCGCTTTAGGGCCTTGGGGCAGTGAGGGAGGGGGAACTCCATGAGGGGGTGGATACGCTGAGGGTCGGGGCCTATGACTCCATTTCGCACTACGTAGCCTAGGATGGCTAGACGGTCGATGCTAAACACGCATTTATCCTTATTGTAGGTCTGCGGGGTTAGCGGGAAAGTCTGGGGGCTGCCGCGACGGGGTGCCACGCAGCCCAGGGGGGTGCCGTGCGCCCGGTAGCAAAGGCCAGTGCTTTTTTGTACGCAACTTCCATAGACCCTGCCAGGGCCCCTGCCTCAGTGAGGCCCAGCGTGTCCATTTCAAGGAGCCTTCTGCGGATGTCGGGAGAAGACATACCTGCCACGAAAGCGACCCAAATTAAAAGTTCCGTGTGCTCATTCCCTGTGACTGGTGGGCAGCCGCAGTTCCGGCCCAGCACTAGTAGAGCCCGATAGAAGTCCTCCAGTGTTTCGTCAGGGCTCTGCCTTCTAGTTGCCAACAGGTGACGGGCGTAGACCTGGTTCAGAGGACGGATGTAATGTCCTTCTAGCAGCGTGATAGCTGCAGCATCATTCTCCCCCTCCTTGATCAGAGGGTAGATTGCAGGGCTGACTTGGGAGCGTAGAAGGTGCATCTTCTGCCTTTCCGTGGGGGTGTCGGCGGCTGTGTCGATGAAGCTCTCAAAACACGCCAGCCAGTGCTTAAAAATACCAGCGGAGTTGTCTGCGTGAGGACTGAGCTGAAGGCACTCTGGCTTGATGCGGAGGTCCATCCTTTCAGAAGTAATAGCTGATTAAATTGATGCACAATCAATTACTCGTGAGACAAGGAGAGTCATACTAATCGGCTTTAATCAGCTAAAACTGTACCCAGCAGCTTCGATACAGAAAGTGAAGGCTGCTGGGATGGCATAGGTTCTTATACCCCGCCTCTCAGGGCGGAGCTATGTGCATTAGCAATTGTAGACTCCTATGTCTAGCCAATGGGCATCCACCTCTCAGGTACTGCAATACCTGGTATTACCACACAGAGTATGGTGTTGTACGCATTCATTGCGACTGCAAGAGATGTGGGCATGCCACTCGCTCCCAGTAATGGATGCTAGACCCTTTGAGTCCCTTTACCAATAAACAAAACAAATTGATGAGAAGGATTTTCAGCAGCAGGCCTTATTTTTTAAGAACTCATTCATGGAACGTGGGCGTGACTGGCTGGGCACTTATTGCCCACCCCTAATTCCCCTTGAACTGAATGGCTTGCTATGCCAGTTCAGAGGGCATTTTATGAGTCAACCACACTTTGCTGTGGATCTGAAGTGTTCCGATCCCAGTTGATGTTATAACTGAACGGGAAGAACCTAGAATGGAATCCAGGCTCCAAAAAGATGAATTTTTAATTATTTTTATAAAACATGGAGGAATAGAGCCACGGAACCGCTAATCAGTTTTAACAACAGGAAAAAAAAGATTAAACATGAAAGAAATTGGATTATGAAACAATACACCTTTACAACCCCTTACTTCAACAATTACTCACAGATTTTAGGATTAACGCGGATTACAAAGTACACAAAATGACTGTGGTCAAATGCACTCTCCACTGGGTGGCACGGTGATGCAGTGGTTAACACTGCTGCCTCATGACACCTAGGACCTGGGTTCAATCCCGGCCCCAGCTCACTGTCTGTGTGGAGTTTGTACATTCTCCCCCTGCTGCACCTCCACAACCCAAAGATGTGCAGGGTAGGTGGATTGGCCAAGCTAAATTGCCCCTTAATTGGAAAAAAAAGAAGTGGGTACTGTAAATTCCACTCTGATCCCAAAGTGAATGTTTGTGGATACCTCCTCAGAATCCCCCCAGATGATTGTCATGTGAAAGTTGCCAAACTCCACTCGCAAAAGCACGCTTTAAAATCTGATCTCATGGACGGGATTCTCCGACCCCCCCTCCACGCCGTGGGGCGGCGTGAATCCCGCCCCCACTGGCTGCCGTATTCTCCGGCACCTGGGTTTTGGTGGGGGCAGGAATCGGCAGACGTCCCCCCCCCAACCCCCGGCGATTCTCCGGCCCGCGATGGGCCGAGTGGCCGCCCGTTTTTGGCGAGTCCCGCCGTCGTAAATCACAACAGGCCCTTACCTGGCTCCACGGGCGGCCTGTAGAGTCCTCGGGAGGGCGCGGGGGGATCTGGCCCTGGGTGGTGCCCCCACGGTGGCCTGGCCCGCGATTGGGGCCCACCGATCCGCGGGTGGGCCTGTGCAGTGGGGGCACTCTTTCCCTCTGCACTGGCCGCTGTCAACCTCCACCATGGTCGGTGCGGAGAATAACCCCCCTGCGCATGCGCTGGGATGATGCCAGCACATGCTGGTGCTCCCATGTGCCAACTCGCACTGGACGGCGGAGGCCGTTCATCGTTGGTTGGCGTGGCGCCAAGCCCTTCCGCGCCGTCTGACGCGGCGCCAAAAACTCTGGCCCCAGCCTGGCCCCTGAAGGTGCGGTGGACTCCACCCCTTTGGGGCAGCCCGATGCCGGAGTGGTTCATGCCACTCCCTGACGCCGGAGAGGTCCACCCCGCCGGTTCGTGGAGAATCCCGCCCCATATTTATGCTTTCCCTCAGCGGTTTGCATTGCAAAATCCACACCAGGATTTTCAAATGACACTTTTAGACAAAGCTTGTGCTCCACATTTAAGGTTGAATCCAGTCCATGATTTTACATCCACTCCTTTAGGATTTCTTTATCTTTGCTGCTGTGCAAAATGCTCACAATTGCTTTTGCTCTGTTTCCAGACTATATTAAAATGGCATCAGACATTTATTTTATCTGTGAAGGCTACTGTCACACTTTAAATCTTATTGCTACAATTGTTTCTTCAACTCAGAACACTTTGTTTATTCTTCCTTGAATTCTTCTGAACAATACCTTTATCTCTATTTATTTAATTCCAGACTTGTTGGACATATCTCTTCATTTCTCTAATGTCCTTAAGTAGCTGGACTTTAGATTTTCGCCATCTGTTTTCTTAAGCATTAATCCATAGTATGGCTTTCCTTCTCGCAAAGCCAAGAGAGATGCTCCCTCTTTAGACTTCTAAAATCAACTGCTTCAAGGAGAGCTGTGAGAGCTATCTTCTCTCTCACTACCTATCTCCAACTACCAATAAATTCAGTTAAAACCTAAAAGTTTTTTTATCCTTACAAAGAAACCGCTGCTAGTTCTATTTATTCTTCATGCTGCAACCATCTCTATGCACAATATAACCACAGTTGTAACTTAACCAACCTCCACACATACAAACACGTTAATCCAACATGAATCTAACTGTGGTCTTTACCCTTCCAGCCACAGAAACATTAAATTAAACACACATAAAACTATAACTTTTTCTAATGTCTACTAAAACAAATAGGAATCCCTTAAAGCTACCTTTGATTTCCTAACAGGAGTCACATGTCGGCCAGACTGAGTAAGGATGCAGATTTCCTTCCCTAAAGGGCATTAGTGAACCAGATTGCTTTTTACAACATTCGACAATGATTTAATGGTGATCATTAGGCTTTTAATTCAAGATTTTTATTGAATTCAAATTTCACCATCTGCCATGTCAGGATTCGGACCCGCATCCCCTTGGCTCTCTGGATTACTAGTCCAGTGACAATATCACTACACCACTGCCCCCCCCCGTCCTCCCTATTGGGCTCAGGTCATTCGGGAGAATTTCTCTTACCTCCAACCAAGCTATAAGTAGCGTGTATGTTATCTGCATTTCACAAAGGGGATGCTCACTAAACTCTTTTACCTCTTGCAACCAGAAATGCAACCTCACGCCACGTGAGGGCAGCCAACATACCATGTGAGGGCAGCCCTCACGCCACGCATGCCACGTAAGGGTAGCCCAGCCAATGATTGTGAAGGTGACCGTGACCTTTAATTTATTCAGGTCAGGAACCTTCCTGGAACTGTCGACATATGAAAGTCGTTCCAATTCTCAGTTCTTTGCTCCATCCGAGAGGTGACAGAGATTTATTTCATGCCAGGAGAGGGAAAGTTTTGTGTTCACTCTGAACAGAGAGAGAGAGACAGGCAGAACAGGACATGGTTTGGTCAGGAAAATGGTCTTCCCAATCGTGCAGGGTGCCATCGACTGCACATTCATAGCTTTGCTGCATCACCTCTCAATGGTGGAATACACGGCAACAGCAAAAGTTACCTCTGAATGTGCAGTTGGTGTGAAACCATAATCAGCATATCATGTTGGTGAATGTCTCTGTCCTGGCAGTGGTGGGGATGCATTTATTCTGCACCATTGCTCGGTAACCTTGACAAACCAGAGGGCGACGAGGACTATTCACACTGCTCATGGTTCAAGACTCTCATCCACACCCTAGCCACATCTGGTCAGCCTGTGTGTATTGAGAGCCATGGCTCTGCACAAAACATTACCAAGCAGATGATTGATGTGCTGAAGCAATGATTCTGATGCCCTGGCCACTCTGGAGGAGCCATCTTGCACTCGCGGGAATCCGTATCTCAATTGTCCTCAGATGTTACAGGCTTCACAACTTGGCCATGATGATGGAACGGTCCTTTCCACCATAGATTGCTCGACCACCTCAGGAGGTGGAGGAATTATTCGGGCGGAGGGAGGAAAGAGCCAGCATTATGGATGAGCTTTCCATGTGGGTCTCATTGCACGCTGTTTCCCGGGAATACAATCCCAAATCGCTATTATAAAAACAGGAAGTACAAAGAACAAAGAACAATACTGCGCAGGAACAGGCCCTTCGGCCCTCCAAGCCTGTACTGGTCATGATTCCACCCTTGGCCAAAACCCTCAGCACTTCCTGGTGCAGTATCCCTCTATACCCATCCTACCCATGTATTTGTCACAATGCCTTTTGAACGCCATTAATGTATCTGCTTCCACAACCTCCCCTGGCAACGCATTCCAGACACTCATCATCCTCTGCGTAAAAAACCTGCCTCGCACACCTCCTCTAAACTTTGCCCCATGGACCTGAAACCTATGCCCCCTGGTGACTGACCGCTTCACCCTGGGAAAGAGTGCCTGCCCATCCACTCTAGCCATGCCCCTCATAATCTTGTAGACCTCTACCAGGTCACCCCTCAACCTCCTTCATTCTAATGAAAACAGTCCGAGTCTATTCAGCTTCTCCGCATGGTTAACACCCTCCAGACCAGTCAATATCCTGGTAAACCTCCTCTGGACCATCTCCAAAGCCTCCACATCCTTCTGGTAGTGTAGTGACCAGAATTGTGAGCATTATTCCAAGTGTGGCCTCACCAAGATTCTATACAACTGAAGCATGCCTTGCCAGTTTTTATACTCAATGCCCCGTCAATGAAGACAAGCATTCCGTATGCTTTCTTGATTACCTTGTCCACTTGTGCTGCCACTTTCAAAGATCTGTGGACCTGCACTCCCAGATCGCTCTAACTTTCTTTACTCCTCAGCGTTTTGCCATTTACAGTATATTTCTCCTCTATATTAGACCTACCAAAATGCATTACCTCACATTTGTCTGGATTAAACTTCATTTGCCATTTCTCTGCCCAAGTAGCCAACCTATCTCTGTGCTGCAGTATCCCCTGACAATCCTCAACACTATCTGCCACTCCACCAACCTTGGTGTCATCCACGAACTTACTAATCAGACCAGCTACATTTTCCTCCAAGTCGTTTATGTATACTACAAACAACAGAGGCCCCAGCACAGACCCCTGTGGAACACCACTAGTCACAACCTTCCATTCAGAAAAACACCCTTCTACTGCTACACTTTGCCCTCTGTTCTGTATCCATCTTACCACCTCACCTCTGGCACCATGTGACTTCACCAAACCTTTCCCTGGCCAGCCTCTTGCTTTTTACATATGAATAAAAAGCTTTGGGATTCACCTTAATCCTACTTGCCAAGGACTTTTGTCATGTCAGAGTACCTTTAAGAAATGGGTGTTTATAAATGGGTGCATATGCGCGGGGATGACGTCAGCAGCCGCTGACGCACCCGCGCATGCGTGGACTTACGCAGGCCGGCAAAGTCCTTTCGGCCCTGTCTGCGTGGCGCCAAAGGCCTTCCACGCCAGCCGGTGGAGCGGAAACCACTCCGGCGCGGGCCTAGCCCCTCAAGGTGAGGGCTTGGCCCCTAAAGGTGCGGAGACTTACACACATTTGGGGCGGCCCGATGCCCGAGTGGTTCCCACCACTCCATCACGCCGGGACCCCCCGCCCCGCTGGGTGGGGAAGAATCCCACCCCAGAACTTACATTATTGGATTACGTGTCAAATTTTAGGGAACGATTAAATAGAGCAGGTGAATTGGCTAGACAACATTTGAAAGTTGCACAAAATGTGATGAAACGGGTCGCGGACAAGAAATCCAAAGTTCGCTGTTTTGCCAGTTTTGCTATTGTTACAAGTGGTGGGTGAGCCTTTAAAAGCTAGGTTTTGTGGATCTTACAGATTGAAAGGAAATTAAGTGAGGTGAATTATGTGGCAAAAACACCAGATAGAAGGAAGACACACCGAGTGTGTCATGTGAATATGCTTAAAAGGTACTTTGAAAGGGAAGGAGAGAAAAAGGAGGAGGTTTTTACGATTCTAACTCAAAGTAACGAACCAAATCCAGATGACGGGCAGCACGGTAGCACAAGTGATTAGCACTGTGGCTTCACAGCGCCAGGGTCCCAGGTTCGATTCCCCGCTGGGTCACTGTCTGTGCGGAGTTTGCACGTTCTCCCCGTGTCCGCGTGGGTTTCCTCCGGGTGCTCCGGTTTCCTCCCACAGTCCAAAGACGTGCAGGTTAGGTGGATTGGCCATGCTAAATTACCCGTAGTGTCCATAAGGGTTGGGAGGGGTTATTGGGTGGAAGTGAGGGATTAATGTGGGTCAGTGCAGACTCGATGGGCCGAATGGCCTCCTTCTGCACTGTATGTATGTTCTATGTAATCTATGACTGTGAATTTGACATACCTCAAATTAAATTGGAAAACGAGGATGTTCTTAAAAATTGGGATACATTGTTGAGTTACCTTCCAGAGGAAAAATGAACTGACTTGAAAGAGTTATTGATATTTCATTTCATAGAATTTACAGTGCAGAAGGAGGCCATTCAGCCCATCAAGTCTGCACCGGCTCTTGGAAAGAGCACCCTACCCAAGGTCCACACCTCCACCCTATCCCCATAACCAAGTAACCCCGCTCAACACTAAGGGCAATTGTGGACACGAAGGGCAATTTCTCATGGCCAATCCACCTAACCCGCACATCTTTGGACAAGTTTGTGGAGATAAATTGAGAAGTACTAAAATGGCTGGACATGATGTAGATGTGGGAAATGCTGTTCCGATCAAACAACATCTATACAGACTTAATCCTTTAAAATTGGCACAGGTTAACACAGAGATTGAGAGTATGCTTACAAATGGCATAATTGAAGTGAGTTGCAGCCAATGGAGCTCACCCATAGTGATGGTACCTAAACCAGACGGTACCCAACGGTTGTGCGTGGACTATAGAAAGATTAATGCAGTCACAAGAATGGACTCTTATTCTATCCCATGTTTGGAGGATTGCATTGAGAAAGTCGGACAATCAGCTTTTATTTCCAACCTGGATTTACTTAAAGGTTACTGGCAGGTACCTTTATCCGAAAGGGCGAAGGAGATTTCAGCTTTTATGACTCCAGATGGTATATACCAATTCAAAGTTATGCCATTTGGCCTGAAAATCGCCCCAGTCACATTTCAACGGTTAACTAACAAAGTTGTTTCACGATTACCCAATTGTGCAGTATACATCGACGATCTGGTAATTTTCAGCCAGACATGGACAGAACATTTGAAATATCTGATGGAGTTATTTGATCGACTTCAGGAGGTGGGTTTGGTGATAGACCAAGCCAAAAGTCAATTTGGAAAAGCCCAAGTCACTTTCCTTAGCCATACAATCGGACAGGGTGGAATGGCCGCACGGGATGTGAAACCAAAGGTTATTGAGGAGTTTCCAATATCCTCAAGACGAAGGGAAATAATGCGATTTCTTGGCATGAGTGGATTTGATCAAACATTTGTGAAACATTTTTGTAGCGTGGTTGCTCCACTGATAGACTTGTTGAAGAAACGCCAAAATTTCAGTGGACAGCGAACCGTTCAACAGGCATTTGACTGCCTGAAAGCTGTGATAACCAATGCTCCTGTGTTGGAGAAGTACAAGGGACTCTGTGATCAGATTGAACTAAAGTATCTGACTTTAAAGAGAAATGCCGAGGCGTAGAGAAATGGACGGATCGTGCAGAGACCTTCTTATTCAAAGATCCTGTCAATCGAGAAGGATTTCTGTTGGGGGAAAAACAAGAAATGGACTATATTGTTGTACCTGTTTGCATGTGTTGTTTTTTTTTTAACCGATAAAACATATTTACTGTGTGCATTTCTTAAAGGATAGTGATAAGATGAAAAATGAAGCCATCTTGAAGTTGATGGGTTTTTTTTTTTCTTGGGGGGAGGTGTCATGTGAGAGTACCTTTAAGAAATGGGTGTTTATAAATGGGTGTGTATATAAATATCTGTAGTGAGAGTACCTTTAAGAAATGGGTGTTTACTACTGCAGTGATGTCAGAGAGTGGGTGCAGCTGGGCTGTCTGTCAGCTTTTTACTTTTGTTTTAGGCTGTTTGCTGCAGGGTGTGTTTTAGTTTCATTTTCAGATCTGGATAGCTGCAGTCACAGCCAGAAGGTGTATGAGTCTCTCTCTCCGTAATCTAAAAACTGTAAATCGATCCTTTGGTGATTTAAAACTAATAACTGCTCTCAGTAGTGACTTTAACCTGATGTGCTTCTGTTAAAAGTTCTTTTTTAAGTCTTATGGATGTTGAAAGGACAGCTTAAGGATTACTTAGTGTTCTATTCTTTGGGGGTTGTATTTGAATTAATGGTTGCTAAGATGTTCACTGTATGTTTTAAAAAGGTTAACTTGAGTTCATAGAATAAACATTGTTTTGCTTTAAAAAATACTTTTCCATTTCTGCTGTACCACACCTGTAGAGTGGGCCGTGTGCTCCCCATACCACAATCTATTAAAAGTTGTGGGTCAGGTGAACTCCATGATACACTTTGGGGTTCTCTAAACCCTGGCCCATAACACTATTCATGACACCTCTTAGCCCTCCTATTTTCCTACTTTCTTTCTACTCCTCAAAGGTTTTGACTGTCCCCAACCTTCCAGACCGTACAAAAGCCTCCTTTTTCTTTTTGACGAGGTTCACAGTATCCCTGGTTATCCCAGGTTCCCTAAACTTCCCATACTTATCCTTCGTTCTCTCAGGAATGTGACTTTCCTGAATCGTGTGGAAAGCCTCCAGCAGCATCTGTGGAGAACATTACAATTCTGAGTCCAATCTGACTCTACTTTGAAGCTGGTTCTCTCAGTTATCTGTGGGACCGTTGTTACTTTGTATAAATTGAGCTGGTCTGGCAAAGACTGTTTGTCTTATAGAGCAGTGGCCAGTGGTTGACTGATGTGGCATGCCTCTATTCCATTGTTTTCAGCCAAGCACACGACCTTGACTTCAGAGCTGAGAATAGTCATGATTTGAATCTCATTACACCCACAGCAGCACAAATTCAGCTCGTCAGGTAAGTCGTTCTATTCTCTGTACAGTTCAATGCATATTTTGTTCAGCACATGGATGAGAAATCACTGGCGATGACACAGATTTACGAATGAAGCTGTTGCGGCCAAACTGCAGCTCCACCCAGGATTTCATCCAAAATATTATATTTTCCTTTTGCCGGTCAACCGTCCTGATGAAAAAGCAATGAAGGCTCAATTTAAAAACAGATTCTGGTATGGAAATTTGTAGGTCATGTATTCCTGCAGAAGACTGGATATTAACCATTTTGAAGACTCTGGCAGCACTTTTTATGGACACTCAGGACAATTTATCGTGGCCAATCCACCTAACCTGCACATCTTTGGACTGTGGGAGGAAACCGGAGCACCCGGAGGAAACCCACGCACACACGGGGAGAACGTGCAGATTCCGCACAGACAGTGAACCAAGCCGGGAATCGAACCTGGGACCCTGGAGCTGTGAAGCAACTGTGCTAACCGCTGTGCTACCGTGCTGCCCCATCTCTTTTGCTCAGAGAACCTGACAGATATTTTGAATTGTTCTCGGAGCATGAATGGCTGGCCAGATCCTATGCTTGTTCTCCGAGCAGTCATTTGGCGATCCCTGGGAGAGGAACAGCTTGATTCCCACTTTGATTTCCATCCTTTTAATTGTGCCTCATCTCTGTTTGCCTTCTGAGGCCAAGATGCAGGGCTTGTCTTGTGGCAACAAATCCTCTGGCTGCATTGACTAACATTTTGAAATCAATGAAGAAGAAAATATGGGACCGGTCTAATATTTCCCGCTTTCGCACGTCTTCAACATTTAGAAACCTGGGAAGGATTTAACTTTGTTTGATCTCAGTTAATGGTGCTCAGAATTGATGAGGCTGACAGGCAATATGAAGGCTGGGGAATGATTTTGTGAAGTATTTCTTTGAGCCACTGCATAGGTTTAATGGATTCTGACATTGCCAGATATTTAGATTAGATGCTGGAACATTTGATGATGGGTTTCTCTGTGGGAATCTTTTACAACTTGTGCTCTCTGCAGGAAATTGAGGATGAAGGAAGGGATGTTGGGCAGGCGGGATTATGTCAGAACTCAAGTGTGTAGATTTGCCATTGTCTCCGACTGCAGATAGCGGCTGGTGGACTTACGTGATCAAAGCCGGGGGTCTGTAAAGTTTTCTCAGGGATTCTTCAACAGTCTTGTAAAGGCTGCTCCTCCTCTGTCTTACTGCCCAGAACATCTGTTGTGTTAACCAGCGTGATCCCTGCATCTATTAGATCTGTTTATCTGCCAAGTAGATGCCGAAGCAAGGTACAGCTGTCTGCTGGCACCAAAACTGGCATGTGTCCCAAAGATAAGGATAGCTTGATGTCAATCAGCAGAAGGTGGGGGTGTTGGATAGCTTGAACCAGCAATTGGTCAGCCAGGAATGATTGTGGGGCAGGAAGGGATTAGTTGGCTTGTATTGGGAGGAGGGGAGTTTGGGAAAGGTCGCAGCACACAGGAGACACAGGATCCAGTATTTGGAGGTTGGGATTGCGAAGGTGGAGGTAAGATGATTGCAGGGTGGAAACAATCAGTTAATTGGGAGGAGGGAGGTTAGAAATGCCATATTTGATGCAGTAGTGGTGGGCAGAGGGTGCTGGTTGGCATGTGTGGTGGGGGTGGCTCTCAAATCGATCATGAAAGAAGGTTTGCTTGAAGGGTCAGTGTGGAATACAATGTTGACAAATGTGAGGTTATCCATTTTGGTAGGAATAACAGCAAAAGGGATTATTATTTAAATGATAACATATTAAAACATGCTGCTGTGCAGAGAGACCTGGGTGTGCTAGTGCATGAGCCGCAAAAAGTTGGTTTACAGGTGCAACAGGTGATTAAGAAGACAAATGGAATTTTGTCCTTCATTGCTAGAGGGATGGAGTTTAAGACTAGGGAGGTTATGCTGCAATTGTATAAGGTGTTAGTGAGGCCACACCTGGAGCATTGTGTACAGTTTTGGTCTCCTTACTTGAGAAAGGACGTACTGGCACTGGAGGGTGTGCAGAGCAGATTCACTAGGTTAATCCCAGAGCTGAAGGGGTTGGATTATGAGGAGAGGTTGAGTAGACTGGGACTGTACTCGTTGGAATTTAGAAGGATGAGGGGGGATCTTAAAGAAACATATAAAATTCTGAAGGGAATAGATAAGATAGATGTGGGCAGGTTGTTTCCACTGGCGGGTGAAAGCAGAACTAGGGGGCATAGCCTCAAAATAAGGGGGAGTAGATTTAGGACTGAGTTTAGGAGGAACATCTTCACCCAAAGGGTTGTGAATTTATGGAATTCCTTGCCCAGTGAAGCAGTAGAGGCTCCTTCATTAAATGTTTTTAAGATAATGATAGATAGTTTTTTGAAGAATAAAGGGATTAAAGGTTATGGTGTTCGGGCCGGAAAGTGGAGCTGAGTCCACAAAAGATCAGCCATGATCTCATTGAATGGCGGAGCAGGCTCGAGGGGCCAGATGGCCTACTCCTGCTCCTAGTTCTTATGTTCTTATGTGGGGAAGCACTCCAGTACCCTTTGACTTACAAGCAGCACTGTAAAAAGCACTTTGTTGCTGCAGACAGCAGCTCCCGTCTCTATTTAGCTGCCATGTTTCCTGAGCTGTTTGGAAACCCAGCTTGCGCTGTTAAAATTTGTCAGACTCACATCTGCCCTATGGTAGAAGAATTTAAAGATTAGAGTGGTATGCCGCCTCTCTCTTACCTGGGACACTGGTACAACTCTCAATCCGCCACTGCAAAAAAGACAACGCTCATAGACGAGACACAATAGGTTACGGTCACATATCAAAATATTTTAACTTTAAACACCCACCCCTTAACCCTCTTCATAAGACCATAAAGGTATAGGAGCAGAATTAGCCCATTCGGCCCATCGAGTATGCACCACCATTCAATTATGGCTGATATGTTTCTCATCCTCATTCTCCTGCCTTCTCCCTGTAACCCTTCTACTCAAGTTCTATTGAGTACAGACCCAAGGTTCTCAAGCGCTCCTCATATGACAAGTGCTTCATTCCAAGGATCATTCCTGTGAATCTCCTCTGAAACGCCTCCAAGTCCAGCACATTCTTTATTAGATACCAGGCCCAACACTGCTTACAATACTCCCGATGGGGTTTGTCAGAGTTTTATGCAGTCTCAGCATTGATGCACTATCAATTACGACGAGACGAGAGTAGAGAGTAAATGAGGCTTTATTAAGCAGAGATCTGTTGCCTCCTGCAGCTGCTACCGAAATGGCAGTAGCTCGGTGAACACACACATTTATACTCTGCCTACTGGGCGGAGCCAGCAGGCAGGGATCTACCCCCGTACCTGTAGTACAGGAGCCTTACCGTATTACCTCTAATACATGTATTATACAAATAGTGGTGACTACCACATTCACCCCCTGTTAAAAAAAGGAGTCCAGCGGGGGTGGAGGAAAAACTATTTACACTATTTATATGAGAATTGTTAAAGTGTACAATTTGGTGGAAGTTTACAAATTTAGCCAGTTGGGAGCCTTGATCCTCCGCTGTGAGCGCCGCAGTCCCGGTGGTGATGCAGGTGGCGGCTTGGTCGCCTGTGACTCCGGGAGCGTGTAGTCCCCATCTTCATCCCCGGGTGGAACCAATGGGAGGACGGATCGTCCTGGGGTGGGGGCTGTAGTGAGGTGTGCTGGGGGAAGGGAGGGTGGCGCCCGGGCAATTGGAGGGGAGGGGGGAGGGACCAGCTGGTGCCAGGTCCCTGAGGGAGACTGTGTCTTGGCGGCAGTCGGGGTACTGCGGGTTCGCATGCAGCAGCTGTACCCTTTCGACCAACGGGTCTGCCTTGTGGAGCCGCACGTGCTTGCGGAGGAGGATGGGTGCTGGAGCTGCCAGCCACGTTGGGAGCGAAACCCCGGAGGTGGACTTCCTTGGGAAGGCAAAGAGACGTTCATGGGGGTTTCATTAGTTGCAGTGCAAAGTAGCGATCGGATGGAGTGGACGCTGGCCTTAATGAAGTGAAAGAACCGGGTGACCCCTGGGTGACAGAGACCATCGTATAGAGCTTGGAGTCGGTCCACTTGTGCGCTGACACATGTAACTCGGGATAGGGCATCGGGGGGCTCGTTGAGCTTACCGGGGCGATACAAAATCTTGTAATTGTAGGTGGAGAGCTCGATCCTCCACCTTAAGATTTTATTATTTTTGATCTTGCCCCGCTGTGTATTATTGAACATGAAGGCAACCGACCGTTGGTCAGTGAGGAGAGTGAATCTCCTGCCGGCCAGGTAATGCCTCCAATGCCGCACAGCTTCTACGATGGCTTGGGCCTTCTTTTCGACAGAGGAGTGCCGAATTTCGGAGGCATGGAGGGTGCGGGAAAAGAATGCCACGGGTCTGCCTGCCTGGTTGAGGGTGGCGGCCAGAGCGATGTCTGATGCATCGCTCCCGACCTGAAAGGGGAGGGTCTCGTCGACCGTGTGCATCACGGCCTTGGCGATGTCGGCCTTTATACGGTTGAAGGCCTGGGGGGCCTCAGCCTTCAGGAGGGAAACTATGGAGTGGATGAATGGGCGGGTCTTGTCCGCATAGTTAGGGACCCACTGGGCATAATAGAAAAACCCCAGGCATCGTTTGAGGACCTTGGGGCAGTGGGGGAGTTCCATGAGGGGGCGCATGCGGTCGGGGTCGGGCCCTAGAACTCCATTTTGCACAACATAGCCAAGAATGGCTAAGCGGTTGGTGCTGAACACGCACTTCTCCTTGTTATACGTGAGGTTCAGGAGTTTGGCGGTGTGGAGAAATTTGAAAAGGTTAGCGTCGTGGTCATGCTGGTCGTGGCTGCAGATGGTGACGTTATCTAGGTACGGGAAGGTGGCCCGCAGTCCATACCAGTCAATCAATCGGTCCATCTCCCATTGGAAGACCGAGACCCCATTAGTGCTTCTGAGGGTTGTTCTGTCGCTGATCCGATGTAGACTTCAAAGCAAGCTAGCCAACGGTCGAAGGCCGATGTGGCGTTGTCTGCTTGAGGGTGCAGCTGTTGGCGATCTGGCTTGATGTGTAGTTCCATCGCTGTAATGTCTCTGCTTAATAAATTGATGCACTATCAATTACGGCGAGACGAGAGTAGAGAGTAATCGAGGCTTTATTAAGCAGAGATGTGTTGCCTCCTGCAGCTGCTACCAAAATGGCAGCAGCTCGGTGAGCACACACATTTATACTCTGCCTACTGGGCGGAGCCAGCAGGCAGGGATGTACCCCCGTACCTGTAGTACAGGAGCCTTACCATATTACCTTGAATACACGTATCATACAAACAGTGGTGACTACCACAAGCAGTACATTCCTGCTCTTGTATTCTAGCTGTCTCAAAATGAATGCCAACCTTTCATTTGCCTTCCTAATTGCCAACTGAACCTGCATGTTAACCTTAAGAGAATACTGAACTAGTACTTCTAAGTCCCTTTGTGCTTCTGATTTCCGAAGCTTTCTCCATTTAGAAATAGTCTGTATTTTATTTTTTATTTAAATTGTTTTTTAGAGCACCCAATTGTTATTTTCCAATTAAGGGACACTAGCATGGCCAATTCACCTACCCTGCACACCTTTTTGAGTTGTGGGGGTGAGACACACACAGACACAGGGAAAATGTGCAAACTTCACATGGACAGTGCCAGGAGCAAACCCGGGTCCTCAGCGTCGTGAGTCAGAAGTGTTAACCACTGCACCACAATGCCATCCTTAGAAAATAGTCCAAACCTCTATTCTTCTCAACAAATTGCATAACCTCACACTTTCCACATTGCATTCTATCTGCCCCTTCTTTGCCCACTCTCCGAGCCTTTCCAAGTCCTTCTGCACCCTCCCCACATCCTCAATGCTATCTGCCCCTCGATGTATCTTTGTATTATCTGAAAATATCACAACAATGCCCTCAGTTCCTTCTTCCAGCTCGTTAATGTATATCATGAATAGTTGTGGCCCCAACACTGACCCCTGCGGAACATGACCCGCCACCAGCTGCCATCCTAAAAAAGACCCCTTTATCCATTCTCTCTGCCTTGTGCCAGTTAGCCAATCCTCTATCCATGCCAGTAACACTATGGGCTCTTACCTTATTTAGCAGCCTCCTGTACAGCACCAAATAGATCACGTCCACTGGCTCTCCTTTGACTAACTTCCTTGCTACCTCCTCAAAGAATTCTAATGGATTTGTTAGGCATGACCTTTCCTTGACTAAGCTGTGCTGACTCAGTCTATTTTCCCATGCACTTCCAGGTACTCCGCAATCTCATCCTTGATAATGGACTCTAAACCCTTATCAATGACCAAAGTCAGGCAAACTGACTTATAATTTTCCATCCTCTGCCTTTCTCCCTTCGTAAACAACGGTTACTTTAGCCTTTTCCAGTCCTCTGGGACCCTCCCTGACTCCAGTGATTCCTGAAAGATCACCACCAATGTTTCCACAATCTGATCAGCCATCTCCTTCAGAACCCCCGGGTGTAGTCCATCCAGTATGGGTGATTTATCCACCTTCAAGCCTTTCAACTTCCCCAGTACTTCCTCTTTAGTGATGGCCACTCTACTCACCTCTGCCCCCTAAATCTCTTGAGGTTCTGGTATGCCAGTCTTCCACCGTGAAGACTGAGGCAAGGTACCTATTCTGTCCCATCCATCATGATGAGGTTAATATTAATCCCGAGGTGTGTTATGTCAGATTTATCAGAGTGAGTGAGAGGGGCCAAGATGCTTAAATTTGAATCTAATAGGTTATAGCTTGGAGGAGGGCTATGGCATCAACATTTTTACCACTTTAGGCGAGGAAGTGTGTACTTCCTTCTACAAATTAGTGAAGGGCTTGTCGTGTATGAATCTTCCTCTATGACTCTATGCTTGCAGTCCTGAATTATTATAAACTGAAGGAGCACCTATTCAACGCTGTAGCCGAGAGTGTCATAATGAGACTCTGCAACATGAAGACAGGTAGCGTCACAGCGTCCTTCAATTTGAAATACTTGGAAAACAGGAGTATTTCATTTCAATGAATGGACCATGAAGAGGATTCCCTTACAAAGAGGCTTCTACCCTTTTTCTGAAGCTGTTATACTTCCCTGCTTAGGCCACAGTTTAGTCTCACTAATGTCATTACCGCTTCTTGAAGACAATACCACTTAGCTCAAGACACAAAGCATGGGAGCAAATAAACTACAATCGGAGTCAAAACTGAAAATAAAGTCTTGTCAGAAACCTTGGCATTGATGGCCGATTTTTCAAACATCTGCATGGAATAATAATCTTTATTAGTGTCACAAGTAGGCTTACATTAACACTGCAACAAAGTTGCTGTGAAAAGCCCCTAGTCGCCACACTATGGCACCTGTTCTGGTACACTGAGGAGGAATTCAGAATGTCCAATTCACTTAACAAGCACATATTTTGGAAACCGGAGGAAACACGCGCAGACACAGGGGGAACGTGCAGGCTCCGCACAGACAGAGTCCCGGGCCGGGAATTGAACCCAAGTCCCTGGCACTGTGAAGCAATAGTGCCAACCACTATGCTACCGTGCCGCCTGTATGGCTGTCTGACATTCGAGCCAACAATACCAAAAGTAGAACTTCACATACTTAATCTCAAGGGAACTGGACTCACCTAATCTTATGAGAACATACTCTCTCTTCCTGGTCATTTGCCTCTCTATCCATGGAAAACATGTGCAGTGAATCTAGCCCAAAATGTCAAGGTTGGAACTTGAGCAAGTTAGCTAGCCTGCTGCACACTCAAAGAGCTGAGAATGACCTTGAAAGGGAAGGTCAGGTTTTGTGATCCAAAGAAATTCCTTTAGAGCTAAAAATATCGGCTGTGATGAGAGACGGGCAAATTTAACCCATTCAATAATGACTCCTTCGAGGCTGTGCTTTAAGAACATTAACGATCGAAAATGAGCTCCTTGCGCCTTCATTCAGTAAGATCATAGTTTAGCCATACCTCATGGACCTTTTTCTCACCTTTGCTTTATCCCCTTGATACCTTTACTGAACAAGAATCATCCAAGCTCATCTTGAAAATTTCAATTGACGCAATAAAATTTGAGGGAGAGCGCTCCAGTTTTCTTCAACCATTGGTGTGAGAAAAAGCATCCTGATTTTGGTTGTGAATGGTCTAGCTCTTCGTATAAGTTTACATCCCCCACCTCATCCCGTACCTGGCCCCGTTTTCTTGATTGTCTTCACCAAACATTTCCGCAAAGAGTGCGAAGAGAGCCAGGAGTTTACAGGAAGTGTAGCTGACTGGGAGCAGAGTCGGAGGGCGGAGATCTAGTTAGTCCACACAGCAGCTATATTCTGTAAGGTAAGAGGGGATGGAGGCTAGGCCAGTTACATGCTCCTCCTGTAGGATGTGGGTGGTGAGGGATACCACCGGTGTCCCCACTGACTATACCTGCGGGAAGTGCACCCAACTTCAGCTCCTCAAAGACCGTGTTAGGGAACTGGAGCTGAAGCTGGATGAACTTCGGATCATCCGGGAGGCAGAGGGGGTGGTTGAGAAGAGTTACAGGGAGGTAACCACACCCAAGGTACTGGACAAGAATAGCTGGGTTACAGTCAGGGGGAAAAAACAAACAGGCAGACAGTGCAGGGATCCCTCGTGGCCGTTCCCCTTCAAAACAAGTATACCGTTTTGGATGCTGTTGGGGGGGATGACCTACCGGGGGAAGGCCCTAGCGGTCAGGTCTCTGGCACGGAGTCTGGCTCTGGGGCTCAGAAGGGAAGGGGGGAGAATAGAAAAGCAATAGTTGTAGGAGATTCAATGGTTAGGGGAATAGATAGGAGATTCTGTGGTCGCGAGCGAGACTCCCGGAAGGTATGTTGCCTCCCGGGTGCCAGGGCCAGGGATGTCTCGGATCGTGTCTTCAGGATCCTTAAGGGGGAGGGTGAGCAGCCAGAAGTCGTGGTGCACATTTGTACCAACGACATAGGTAGGAAAAGTGGTGTGGAGGTAATAAACAAGTTTAGGGAGTTAGGCTGGAAGTTGAAAGCCAGGACAGACAGAGTTGTCATCTCTGGTTTGTTGCCGGTGCCATGTGATAGCGAGGCTAGGAATAGGGAGAGAGTGCAGTTGAACACGTGGCTGCAAGAATGGTGTAGGAGGGAGGGCTTCAGGTATTTGGATAATTGGAGCGCATTCTGGGGAAGGTGGGACCTGTACAAGCAGGACGGGTTGCATCTGAACCAGAGGGGCACCAATATCCTGGGAGGGAGGTTTGCTAGTACTCTTCGGGAGGGTTTAAACTAATTTGGCAGGGGAATGGGAACCGGATTTGTAGTCCAGCAACTAAGGTAGCCGATATTCAGGACGCCAAAGCGTGTAATGAGGCAGTGGGGAAGGGAACACTGACAAAGGAGAGTATTTGCAGGCACGGAGATGGGTTGAAGTGTGTATACTTCAACGCAAGAAGCATCAGGAATAAGGTGGGTGAACTTAAGGCATGGATCGGTACTTTGGACTACGATGTGGTGGCCATCACGGAAACTTGGATAGAAGAGGGGCAGAAATGGTTGTTGGAGGTCCCTGGTTACAGATGTTTCAATAAGATTAGGGAGGGTGGTAAAAGAGGTGGGGGGGGTGGCATTATTAATTAGAGATAGTATAACAGCTGCAGAAAGGAAGTTCGAGGAGTATCACCCTATTGAGGTAGTATGGGTTGAAGTCAGAAATAGGAAAGGCGCAGTCACCTTGTTAGGAGTTTTCTATAGGCCCCCCAATAGTAGCAGAGATGTGGAGGAACAGATTGGGAAACAGATTTTGGAAAGGTGCAGAAGTCACAGGGTAGTAGTCATGGGTGACTTTAACTTCCCAAATATTGAGTGGAAACTCTTTAGATCAAATAGTTTGGATGGGGTGGTGTTTGTGCAGTGTGTCCAGGAAACTTTTCTAACACAGTATGTAGATTGTCCGACCAGAGGAGGGGCAATATTGGATTTAGTACTTGGTAATGAACCAGGGCAAGTGATAGATTTGTTAGTGGGGGAGCATTTTGGAGATAGTGACCACAATTCTGTGACTTTCACTTTAGTAATGGAGAGGGATAGGTACGTGCAACAGGGCAAGGTTTACAATTGGGGGAAGGGTAAATACGATGTTGTCAGACAAGAATTGAAGTGCATAAGTTGGGAACATAGGCTGGCAGGGAAGGACACAAGTGAAATGTGGAACTTGTTCAAGGAACAGGTGCTACGTGTCCTTGATATGTATGTCCCTGTCAGGCAGGGAAGAGATGGTCGAGTGAGGGAACCATGGTTGACAAGAGAGGTTGAATGTCTTGTTAAGAGGAAAAAGGTGACTTATGTAAGGCTGAGGAAACAAGGTTCAGACAGGGCATTGGAGGGATACAAGATAGCCAGGAGGGAACTGAAGAAAGGGATTAGGAGAGCTAAGAGAGGGCATGAACAATCTTTGGCGGGTAGGATCAAGGAAAACCCCAAGGCCTTTTACACATATGTGAGAAATATGAGAATGACTAGAGCGAGGGTAGGTCCAATCAAGGACAGTAGCGGGAGATTGTGTATTGAGTCTGAAGAGATAGGAGAGGTCTTGAATGAGTACTTTTCTTCTGTATTTACAAATGAGAGGGGCGATATTGTTGGAGAGGACAGTGTGAAACAGATTGGTAAGCTCGAGGAAATACTTGTTAGGAAGGAAGATGTGTTGGGCATATTGAAAAACTTGAGGATAGACAAGTCCCCCGGGCCTGACGGGATATATCCAAGGATTCTATGGGAAGCAAGAGATGAAATTGCAGAGCCGTTGGCAATTATCTTTTCATCCTCACTGTCAACAGGGGTGGTACCAGGGGATTGGAGAGTGGCGAATGTCGTGCCCCTGTTCAAAAAAGGAACTAGGGATAACCCTGGGAATTACAGGCCAGTTAGTCTTACTTCGGTGGTAGGCAAAGTAATGGAAAGGGTACTGAAGGATAGGATTTCTGAGCATCTGGAAAGACACTGCTTGATTAGAGATAGTCAGCACGGATTTGTGAGGGGTAGGTCTTGCCTAACAAATCTTATTGAATTCTTTGAGGAGGTGACCAAGCATGTGGATGAAGGTAAAGCAGTGGATGTAGTGTACATGGATTTTAGTAAGGCATTTGATAAAGTTCCCCATGGTAGGCTTATGCAGAAAGTAAGGAGGCATGGGATAGTGGGAAATTTGGCCAGTTGGATAACAAACTGGCTAACCGATAGAAGTCAGAGAGTGGTGGTGGATGGCAAATATTCAGCCTGGATCCCAGTTACCAGTGGCGTACCGCAGGGATCAGTTCTGGGTCCTCTGCTGTTTGTGATTTTCATTAATGACTTGGATGAGGGAGTTGAAGGGTGGGTCACTAAATTTGCAGACGATACAAAGATTGGTGGAGTTGTGGATAGTAAGGAGGGCTGTTGTCGGCTGCAAAGAGACATAGATAGGATGCAGAGCTGGGCTGAGAAGTGGCAGATGGAGTTTAACCCTGAAAAGTGTGAGGTTGTCCATTTTGGAAGGACAAATATGAATGCGGAATACAGGGTTAACGGTAGAGTTCTTGGCAATGTGGAGGAGCAGAGAGATCTTGGGGTCTATGTTCATACATCTTTGAAAGTTGCCACTCAAGTGGATAGAGCTGTGAAGAAGGCCTATGGTGTGCTCGCGTTCATTAACAGAGGGATTGAATTTAAGAGCCGTGAGGTGATGATGCAGCTGTACAAAACTTTGGTAAGGCCACATTTGGAGTACTGTGTACAGTTCTGGTCGCCTCATTTTAGGAAGGATGTGGAAGCTCTGGAAAAGGTGCAAAGAAGATTTACCAGGATGTTGCCTGGAATGGAGAGTAGATCTTACGAGGAAAGGTTGAGGGTGCTAGGCCTTTTCTCATTAGAGCGGAGAAGGATGAGGGGCGACTTGATAGAGGTTTATAAGATGATCAGGGGAATAGATAGAGTAGACAGTCAGAGACTTTTTCCCCGGGTGGAACACACCATTACAAGGGGACATAAATTTAAGGTGAAAGGTGGAAGATATAGGAGGGATATCAGAGGTAGGTTCTTTACCCAGAGAGTAGTGGGGGCATGGAATGCACTGCCTGTGGAAGTAGTTGAGTCGGAAACATTAGGGACCTTCAAGCAGCTATTGGATAGGTACATGGATTACGGGAAAATGATATAGTGTAGATTTATTTGTTCTTAAGGGCAGCACGGTAGCATTGTGCATAGCACAATTGCTTCACAGCTCCATGGTCCCAGGTTCGATTCCGGATTGGGTCATTGTCTGTGCGGAGTCTGCACGTCCTCCCCGTGTCTGCGTGGGTTTCCTCCGGGTGCTCCGGTTTCCTCCCACAGTCCAAAGATGTGCGGGTTAGGTGAATTGGCCAATGATAAATTGCCCTTAATGTCTAAATTGCCCTTGGTGTTGGGTGGAGGTGTTGAGTTTGGGTAGGGTGCTCTTTCCAAGAGCCGGTGCAGACTCAAAGGGCCGAATGGCCTCCTTCTGCACTGTAAATTCAATGATAATCTATGATTAATCTAGGACAAAGGTTCGGCACAACATCGTGGGCCGAAGGGCCTGTTCTGTGCTGTATTTTCTATGTTCTATGTTCTATGTCAAACGAAAGAGTTTCCCCATATCAGTGTTGTAAGGAAGGCTGGCTCTATTTAGAACAGAAGTCTATTCTCCTTTCAAAGCCCAGTGACAAGTAACATGGATGTAAGTAGCTGAGTAAATGAATGCATGTTCCCAGATTTATTCAAACTTGGCTGGGGTGGGAGGGATTTGGAAGATGTTTGCTGGTAGAAGCGGCAGGTAAACATATCCTCTGCTACATGACTTCTCCTTTCCCATGACCGCAAGGCGAATATTTCTTTTTGCATCGGCTGGGAGTTAGCACACAGAGAATTTTACTCTTTCTCGCAACACTTCATAAACAGAAGCTGCAGGGCGCTAGTGTGGTTAGGCATGGCCACACCTAACATTCAGAAGTTCAACGTTCCTTTCAAATAGAGTACTGCTAGCACAATTACCAGGCCATCTTGTTTGCAATGATTGCTTGCGTACACAGTGGTGCATTTTGGATCTTCAGCTGGTTGCTTTCAGCTTCCTAAATGTCTTCTTATGTTGAAGACTATTCACAACGGTGGATCAGCTATTTTAAAATAACTCACTTAATATGACATTCGTCCTTGCCCTATTACGTCTGGGAAACTGTGAACTGAATTAACAAGAGTGAGTAAGCAAGCCTGTGTCATAACCCAGCAAGTCTCCTCCAATTAGGATTGATCCTTTCCACATTTGCCATCTTTATTCTCCCTATTAGGGTTGTAATAGTTGCTTGACAGCCAATGTGACTTTTCATGTTGTTTCTCTGAAGATATTTTATTTTTGTAGATGCATTGTAGATCTGCCTGAAGATTGTGTTGTTCAGCCGGGTTCTTTTAGTCCCCCAATAGTAATGCAACCACTGCAAAAGCTTGTAGAATTTCAATGCCAAATTACGCATTGGCTTTGAAAACATTTTGAAACAAACCTGACCATACCTCCAAGGCGAAGTGATTTCTATTGGGAATTCCCATTAATTGTGCTTATTTCCAGGTCTTCCAAAAATGAAGTTGGATCTTTTAGGCACAGGGATGCTAACAGGTATGTTTTGGTTTGCAGGTGCAGCAAGCAATTAAGAAGGCAAATGGAATTTTGTCCTTAATTGCGAGAGGGATGGTGTTTAAAAGCAGGGAGGTTATGTTGCAACTGTATAGGGTCCTGGTGAGGCCACACCTGGAGTATTGTGTACAGTTTTGGTCTCCTTGCTTGAAGGATGTACTGGCACTGGAGGGTGTGCAGAGGAGATTCACTGGAGTTGAGAGGATCAGCTTATAAAGAGAGACTAAATAGACTGGGACTACACTCAGTGGAATTTAGACGAATGAGGCAGGATCTTCTAGAAACATATGAAATTATGAAGGGAATAAATAGGATAGAAGCAAGGAGGTTGTTTCCACCAGCGGGTGAAACTTAAACTAGGGGCATAGTCTCAAAATAAGGGGGAGCAGATTTAGGACTATGTTGAGCAGGAACATCTTCACCTAAAGGGTTGTGAATCTGTGGAATTCCCTGCCCAGTGAAGCAGTTGAGACTATCTCGTCAAATATTTTTAAGGCAAAGGTAGATACATTTTTGAACAGTAAAGGAATAAAAAGTGTGGTTGAGCGGACGGATAAGTGGAGCTGAATCCACAAAAAGATCAGCCATGATCTTATTGAATGACAGAGCAGGCTCAAGGGGCCAGATGGCCGACTCCTGCTCCTAGTTCTTATGTTCTTTTTTTTTCCAAAAAAAGCCAATGGAAGTACAAAAAAGTTTTGCATTTAAAAAAAAAACATTTTCTGCAATTTATTATTGATTACTCACAGGTGACAGATTGACACTAATTTAAAACGTATTTCTGTTAAACTCATTTTTAGCTGTATTAGTCAAACTATACAAAGTTATCACTCTTAAACACATCAAAGAGTATTTTTTAAAGCAACATTGTTAAAAAAGAATTTGCTTTTAAATTTAGCCTGATTGTGCTGCTTCAAGGCAAACCTTTGGCATTTGGGCAAAGAAAATGCTTTTCAAAACAAAGGTGATTTGAGGGGTAATTTGCTCTGGAATTGCTGATTGCGCCCAAAGTGGAATCTCACCTCTGATTGAGCGGAGAACAAGTGGTAACATGGACCTTGGCACATCACAGCATGTTAACATCAAGCAATTACTCTGGTCACAGTTCCAACACAGATCCAACTCTCTGTAGCATTAATTTTCACCTATATTGTGGCTTCGTTAAGGGCGAATAAGGTAAATCGAAAATAAGTTACATTTGGTAACAAACGTAGGCCGCAATCTGGGCGGCACACTGGCACAGTGGTTAACACTGCTGCCTCACAGTGCCAGGGGCCTGAGTTTAATTCCAACACTGCCTGTGTTGCACAGTCCCCCATGTTTGCGTGGGTTTCCTTCAGATTCTCCGGTTTCCTCCCACAGTCCAAAGTTTTGCAGGTTAGATGGATTGGCCATGCTAAATTGCCCCTTTGTTTCCAAAGGGTAGATGAGGTTACAGGTCTGCAGGGGAGTAGGCCTAGGTAGGGTGCTCATTCGGAGGGTTGACCCCATTCGATGGGTCAAATGCCCTCCTTCTGCACTGTGCAGATTCTATGATTCTATGAATACGGATTACAGTTCCAACATCCCAATCGGATCTACCTGTCCCTGTCCGGGCCAGCTTTTATGGGGTGATTTCTATGAACCTCTGCCCACTAGTGGGGAAGCTCATATTTCACGAGTCACATGGGGAGATCAATTGGGGTGTTCCTGTGGGTCTTGTGAGGGTTATTGCAGATACCATTCGCAAATGCCATGTCTAATTAATAAAGAATTATTTGTAGCAAAAGAAGGAAACAAATGAGCTGGTGGGCTCAGTTAGATTGCTCTTTCCAAGGGCCCCTTGTAAAAGGTTTAATAAAAGAGTACTTGGAAAACATTGGCAGAATCGGACAGAGTCAGCATGGATTTACAAAAGAGAAATCCTGGTTGACAAATTTTTGGAATTCTTTGATGATGTAACTAGTAGGGTTGACGATGGGGAGACAGTGGATGTAGTCTATTTGAGCTTTCAGAAGGCTTTCAACAGGGTCCCATATAAGAGAGTAATGTGTAAAATTAAAATGCATGGGATTAGGGGTAGCTGAGATGGATAGAAACCTGCTTGGCAGACAGGAAACAATGAGGAGGAATAAACAGGTTTTTTTTCTAAGTGGCAGACAGTGATTAGCTGGGTACCTCAGGAATCGGTGCTGGGACCCCAGGTATTCCCAATAGATATTAATGATTTAGATGAGGGAACTAAATGTAACATCTCCAAATTTTCAGATGACACAAAGCTGGATGGGAGGGTAAGTTGTGAGGAGGATGCTGAAATGCTTCAGTATCATTTGGACAAGATGAGTGAGTTTGCAAATGCATGACAGATACAGTATAATATGGATGAATGTGAGGCTATCCACTTTGGTAGCAAAAATAGGAAGGCAGATTTTATATAAATGGCTATAAGTTGAGAGAAGTGAATGTGCAACGAGACCTGGGTTTCCTTGTACACCAGTCAATGAAGGCAAGCATGCAGTTCCAGCAGGTGGTTAAGAAGACAAACAATATGTTGGCCTACAAAGTGAGAGGATTCATTGATCCTCAGGGATGTCTTGTTGCAATCATGCAGAGTCTTGTTGAGGCCACACCTGGAATATAAGCCGGAATTAAACCAAAACATTTCTAAAGTGTCATTTTGGGTGAGTTGGGGTTTTTTCCCGTCGGCGGTTTAGGTGAGATTCACACCAGTACTAGTGATTTTTGTGGGCCTTGGGGAGTTTATCCCTGGTCCCGCCCACACTTGGAAATTTTTTCAGAAATGGGGAGCTGAGCTCGCTGGCGAGGCCAGCTCCTCAGATATCAGGCTGCCAATTTGAAAGGGTGTCCCAATCTCTAAATAAGTTTGAGGGTCTCAACACACACCCCACCCATAGATAATGTAACCCCTGCACACATGCGCATCACCCTACACCCCCCCAAGTGAGGACACCACGCCATGGGGTCACTGAGAGCCCCCCCTTTTCAGGCCTACCCACCCTCCCAGTTCAGGCCCCCCCCCCTTCAGGACCCCCACCCTTCACCCTCTCAACCTTTATGAGGCTCTGTCTTACCCACCCTTCACCCCACCACCCTTAATACATCCCCTCTTTCCGACTTTGATTGGCATAGCACAGCTCTCCTAAGGCCCCGACCCTTGGCAGTGCCACCCTGACACTGACACCATGGAACCCTGGCAGTGCATCTGCCAGCCTGGCAGTACCACCCAGGCACACTGCCAAACAAAAAAGAGTCCCGTTTGGCAGCAGGGTCATTCTCGGCACCTGCAACCCTGCTATATGCACCCAAAATGGGACTCCATTTTTGGGGCATTAAATCGCCCTCAAGATCTGCGCATCAGAGGTGCTAAATGAATGTCTTGCATCTGTCTTCACTAAATAAGAGGAAGTTGCCATTATCACAATAAAGGACGGGGTAGTCGAGAAATTTAATAAGATAGAATAAACAAAAAGGGTATCCTTAAAATGTGTGCAGTGCTTAAAATAGAAAAGTCACTCGGCCTAATGAGATGCATCAGAGGGAAGCAAGGGTAGAAACTGCAGAGGCTCTAGCAGGAATATTCTCAACCTCCTTAGAGATGAGAGTTGTGGCAGAAGACAAGATGCTTACAACAAGTCTACATTGTAGACCAAGTGGCTATATGTAAATGCGATGAAGTGGCGACAAACGAGGTCACGTGTTGGGAGTGTGGGAGTTATCCCTGGGAGCGTGGGCACAGCATAAGTGCTGAAGCAGCTGCTAAACTAGTGAATAAACTACTTTGTTGGAAGTCCTTGCTGTCAGTGCTTCGGGAACCCAACAAATTTACAAACATTCCTATCCCACAAAGGGGATGGAATTAAACTTAGCAATTCCAGACCAGCTACCCAAATGTTGGTGGTGGGAAAACAGTTGGCACGATTTTAACTCACTCAAAATCCAATGCACTCTCACAGACTTAAATCAGGCCCAACAATAATATTCAACAAAATTAATTGATACTGGAAAAAATCCAGATTAATGAATAAAAATCAATATAGATTTATCAAAGGGAAATATTGGTCAACCAACTTTATTGAGTTATCTGATGAAGTAATAGAGAAGATTGATGAGAGTGGTGTAGCTGATGTAATGTACAGGAATTTTCGAACGGTTTTTGATAAAGAACCAAGTAATAGACTAGTTAACAAAACTAAAATCCATGACATTGAAGGAACAGTGAGTGTCTGCTTTGATACATAATTGGCTAAGGGACAGAACGCAGAGAGTAACCATGACCAGTTGTTCTCCAGACTGGAAGGTTGAGCACTGTGGTTGGTGTCTGGACCACTGCTGTATTTGATATTTATTATAATAATCTTTATTTGTGTCACAAGTAGGCTTACATTAACAGTGCAATGAAGCTACTGTGCAAAGCCCCTAGTTGCCAGACTTCGGCGCCTGTTCGGGGACACAGAGGGAGAATTCAGAATGCCCAATTCACCTAACAAGCACGTCCTTCAGGACTTATGGGAGGAAACCGGAGCACCCGGAGGAAGCCCACACAGACAAGGGGAGAAGATGCAGACTCCGCACAGGCAGTGACCCAAGCGGGAATGGAACCTAGGTCCCAGGCGCTATGAAGCATGAGTGCTAACCACTGTGAGAGCCTGGCCATAGCTACACAGGGCATAGTCTTAGCGTAACACTAAAATCAGGAATGAAGTGAACAGTGGGAGGATAGTTCCAGGCTTCAGGTGGACACAGACACACTGGTGATATGGGTAAGGATACAACAGATGAAAGTTAACATAGGAATGTGTGAAGTGATTCATTTTGGTAGAAACATGAGAGCGAATGTAAACTAAATTTTAAAAAGGTGCAATTGTAGCAAGAGCAGGGAATATATGACACAAGTCTTTAAAATATGTCAGGACAAGGTTGTTAAATAGACATAAGGATCCTTGGCTTTGTAAATAGAAGAATGGAGCAAGGCAGTTATGCTTATCCTAATATTAGGTTAGGTCCCAGCCAGAGTACTGAGGCCAATTCTGGGATTTCAATACCTTGGAGATGATATAGTGTTAATTGACTAGAATGGTACCAGGGATGATAGACTTCAGTTAGGCTTGTTCTCCACAGAGCAGAGGAGATTAAGGTGAAATTTGCTAAGCCTGTTCAACAACATGAATGATTTTGATAGCATAAATAAGAGAAAGTGTTTCCAGTGGCAAAGGGTCAGTAGGTCAAGGACATAAATTTAAGGACATAAACAGAAGAATCACAGGCGAAATGAGAAAGAAAAATTACATTTTGCGAGTTGCTATGATCTGGAATGTGGAACCTGGCGACAGATTCAGTAATAATGGAAAAAGGGAATCTGGAGTGCTTGAATGGCAGTGCCAAATTTGGGCTTAAATGATTAAGCTACAATTGAAATGAAAATCGCTTATTGTCACAAGTAGGCTTCAAATGAAGTTAGTGTGAAAAGTCCCTAGTCGCCACATTCCGGCGCCTGTTCGGGGAGGCTGGTACGGGATTTGAACCGTGCTGCTGGCCTGCAATTTAGGGCCTCTCAAAATGAAGGGCCTCAAAATAAGAGAAAAAATGGACTCTATCAAGTTTTTGTTTTATAAATTTAGAGTATCAATTCATTTCTTTTCCATTTATGGGGCAATTTGGCATGGCCAATCCACCTAGCTTACACATCTTTGGGTTGTGGGGGTGAAACCCATGCAAACACGGGGAGAATGTGCGAACTCCACACGGGCAGTGTCCCAGAGCCGGATCGAACCTGGGACATCGGCATCGTGAGGTAGCAGTGCTAACCACTGGGCCACTGTGCTGCCCGCTTCTATCAAGTTTTAGCATAATTTGCTGTTAAATAAAGAATGTAGGGGAGAATTACTCTCTAAATATGCATACAAAGGCTACACAGTTACTATTCATATTAAGTTCATAAGCCTGTGCAGATATAACAATAATTCAGTGAATGGAGAAACTTTGCGGGGCAGTGGGGAAAGAATATGACCAATGAAATATATTGGTTTCCTTTTTCCTAGAACTGGCACAGGCATGATGGGAGGAATGGCCTTCTCTGTGCTGTAGCTTCTATGGTTCTATGATTCAAAGAGAGAGTCGTACATCTTCCTTCTGCACTGTAAATTCTATGATTCTATGAGCTTGCTGATCAACACTCATTCCTGGGGTGAAGGTGTTAATACATCTCAGAAATTATTGACCACAGAACTGTTTTGCCCTTTTCAAGAAATATTTCATGTTACAACTCATAACTATCATGACAGTCCATCTGAAAAGGACCTTGCTGGCAATTATTTCTGGTGGAGTTAACATGAGGGGAGATTATACTGTACCTTCATGCAGAAACTTCTGATGAAAACAAGATTGTCTGCACTTCTGTGAACTTCGTAATTCTTTGACCCCAGCAACTTCTCTCATTTGTTGTCGTTTTTTAAGTTTACCAGGCATTAAACAAGTATGATTTTGCCAGGTTCAAGATTTACTTCATATTGGATAAACATATGGATAATGGCATAGTGTAGGTTAGATGGCTTTTGTTTCGGTGCAACATCGTGGGCCGAAGGGCCTGTACTGCGCTGTATTGTTCTATGTTCTATGTTCTATCTGTTTTCTTGTTGCTAGAGCCCTGATATTTACAGGGTGACGGGAGGGAGCAGTGTGTTTCTGGCAGGGCTGTGGGATAGGACACGGATGTCCAACTGAATTTTAGCATCATGTGTATATTATACAATTGGAAGCAGTAACTTGGTCAAATTCTTTTGTGTAGATTTATTCCAAAATATAAATGAGAGAGGCCTGACAATGTAGCCTTACAGCTAGCCGTTACATTATGTGTGTGTCCTTAAATGGCTAACAGCAAACCATAAAGCTGGTTTGATTGATCATGTGAATGCCTTGTTTTCTATGTGCTACCACTGAACTGTTCGGGTTTCTATTACAGGTGTATCCTAGGTGTTATCTGAAGTTGGCAAGGGCAGAGGGAAGATGAGCACAACAACGGAGCAACTTATGGCAATCCACTTCAATCATGTGTGACATAAATTGACTTAAAGAGATGGCAAGGGTCCCTAATAAGAACTCACAAAAACATCATCAATCAGTATTAAATTAATTATCAAAAGTTTCATACAATCAGAGTAAACTGTAAAGGTAACACAATCAAGTCATATGCCCCATTCAAAATTATACCTGTAATGTCACAGGAGCAACTAACTTAGGTAAGAGTTATTAGAAGTTGGCCGATGATTAGTAGAACATGGTCTTATGAAGAGAGTGTGAGCTGGTAAAACTTAAAAAAGGAAATTTCTCTGAGTCACTGATCTAGCGTTCATGATTGGTTCAAGCAGAAGGTGAAGTTGATGTGTCAGAAACACCTACAGTGCATTTATTAGCACTTACAGCAAATCATTCAGCTCATTATTACCTTTGTATGATGCACTGAGGGAGCCACCTTCACACTATGACACATGTTAGCATTACCTTGTTGGAACAGAAGGTGACACTTCTTACACGAAAAGTATTAATGAGTCCTCTACATTTCCCAGTTCATTTTGCTATTTTGTAATGTTCTGCAACATCCCACATTATGTAGATCAGATTGAAGGATGTCTTACATGTAACTATAAAGTCTTAATCATCATGCAGTGAAAACTATCCCTTACAACACTGTTGTATAGGCAACTTTGTACAATGAAAAAGTTAATATTTTGAATGGGGTTGGGGCTGGGTCAGTGCTTGACATTATAGGAATAATACTGTTATTAGGGTATAGGCCGAGGTGATACCAGCGGCTGGAACTTCAGGCAATGTTGTGAACCCAACATCCAGATGAAATTCAAGTCCCAATCCTGTGCCCGAGCTGCGTCACGCTCGCGATGCTATTTCCAAATGTAAAAGATTTCCAAAATGGAGATGAAATGTTTGCGCCGTCGTGAACGCTGTTGCGTTAAACGACGGTGCGAAAGGGGCATGGGGACGACTGATTCTGTCCCCCACAGGGGGCCAGCACGGCGCTGGACCGGTTCATGCCGCTCCAGCCTCCCTTCCCGGCGTCAACTGGGCGCCGCGCCAACCCTCGCATGCGCAGTTGGGCCGCGCCAACCTGTGCATGCGTAGAGGACTTCTTCAGCACGCCGGCCCCTACGCAACATGGCGTGGGGGTTCAGGGGTCGGCCGCGCAGCAAAGTAGGCCCGGGGGGGGACGATGCCGGCCCACCAATCGGTGGGTCCCAATCGTGGGCCAGACCCCATCGGAGGCCCCCCCCCGATGAAGGAGCGCTTTTCCCTGCCCCACAGGCCACCCCCTGACCCTTCGCGCAGAGTTCCCGCTGGCAGTGACCAGGGGTGAATGGCGCCGGCGGGACTCTGCTTTGTCCGCGCGGCCGCTCGGCCCATCTGGGCCGGAGAATCAGTGGCCCGCGGCCAGCGCCGCGTCAAACCCGCTGGCGCAAATGGCACCGATTCTCCGCACCTCGGAGAATCGCGAGCTGGCGTCGGGCTGCGTTTGCGGCGATTCACCGGCCCTGTGCGGGGCTCGGAGAATTGTGCCCCTAATTGGCCAGGAGGCAAGCTTTGCGCTTAATTAGTAGCAGAAGCTGCCTGCGTAGCACCAGTGGCAAAGGTATGTAGCAGCCATGTTAGGAGCTGCCACTACCTTGCCAGAGAGAGCTGACTGCTCCTCAGATGGTCAGGAGGGCGAATGTGATGGAAAGCGGCCCGAGAGGGCAAGGTGTGGAGCAGCGCTTGTGCTGGCGCTAGTTAGTCTCACCCATTTGAATAAATACCAACTGCAAAGAAACCTTCGTGGGCCCCGCGGGGAACCTGTTAACTGCTCAGGCTCTCCCGAGATAATATTGAAAATTACAGTGATAAACGGTTAGGTCCCTTAGCAAGCTACTTAAGGAGCTTAAGGGACAGTCAACTGACGGCAATTGCGTTTCCCACTCCCTCCTCTCAGCCAACCTTTTTTAAAGTTATCTCCAGGGTACGGGATCCTGACACAACCTCCAGGACTGCGATTTTGAAATCCTGCACGCACTGAGTTCCACCCCTGTGGCCCTTTGAAAATCCAACCCCAGGTCTCAAGAATAGTTCAGGAATGATTTGAGGAATTTGGACCAGCTGCCGTTAATGAGAAGGAGGCAGTCACATGAATAAAAGAATGAAGAACTAGAGACTTAAATTAAAGATGAAGAAATTGTAAATAAAGTTGAACTTTAGATGAAGGATAGCAGCAATACCACGTTACAATAAAAAGCATTGAAACAAATAATTCCAATCAGTTCACTAGAAGCTACAGGGCAGATTTTCCATCACTGTGTCCATGGTGATGTACTTTGTCTGCTTCCACTCGGCAGCAAGCCTATCATTTCTCACTTTGTTCTGGCAGTGGGCAAACTACCTCTCTACGGGGAGCATAGATTTGTTTCTGGAGAAAGAACAAATACATGCAACAAGAAGGGAAACTTTGAGCAAAGTCTAACCAGAAAGGAAGCAGCTTGGTGCGTCAAATGGCATTTTTCTATTCTTACTTTCCTTTCCCAATGTTTCATGTTATGAATCATTAAGAAAATAGCACAGGTTTGTGTCGGAGGCTTGATCAGAATGGTGTTTATCTCGGACATGTCAGGAATAGTAATGGACTTGTACTTTTGTGCAGGAAATAATAACAGAGGTTACTAATAAGCCAGTCTTTTCCTCAGCTGATGAGTGTCCTCGTCTATGCCTTTAAAATAAATTCAATACAAGTGCAACAAGAAAAACATTCCCCGTATCACGCGTTCCACAGTGATATAAAACCCGGTGACCTGTGAAGGGAATTTTGAAGAAGTGTTGCCATCCAGATTTGATTTAAAAATGATTACAATGAATGTTCAACTTAAAAATAAATTTGCCTCATTGTGATAACTTTTTGACATTGTTTTGTATCCATTGTAGTCGGTTGGGAGAAAAAGGGTGAAGGGGCTGAATTAACCGATGCTGTTTAGATGACAGAGGGCTTTATCCTTCAGTTTTACCACTTAATTACCATCAGGCAGAAACATCAAATTCTAGATACCAAGGCCACTTTTAGCAGGATTGGTGTCATGCCATGCGTTACAATGTAGGATGCAGCTGGTGAAATAGAACCACCCATTCAACTGTCCAATTGCGTTAGCTGATATAAACATATCCGGTAAAGCCATTCAGTTAATTTATTATCTTAGCTGAGATGACCATATAATAAACCCCAAATGCTCCAAAACTAAATAGTGCTGCTTGCCCCACTTTCATCAGATTCTATCAACAATGGAGTGAAAGCAGCCCCTGCAAAAACTCCATTGTTCTGCAGCAGCAGCCATTATGCTGCATGATTGAGAGAGAGAGAGATGTGAACACATCTTGCCTTCATCTGTGAGGGCAAACAGGTCATATCTGTAAAAAAAAACCTTGCGCAGGCATAGATTTTCTGAGGTAAAACAAAAATAATTTCCTGAGGGGCACCAAGCTTATGTTGTCTAGAAAGTAATTTCCGAGGCCTGTCATATTATTTGTTCCAGATAACAGAGACAACTCGACTTGCAATAGTCACTGTAATAAATGCATTTGGATCACAAGGCCTTTTTAGGCAACAGATAAATGCTGCAGTTGTATTCATGGACTGTTCATAGGCTCATACATTGCCGAAGAGGCCCTGCAGCCCATCAAGCCTACACTGACAAAATTCATCCAATTCACTAAGAATTTTATTGTTTCAAAAGATTGCTTTATAGAATAACAGAAATGTTACAGCACAGAAGGAGGCCACTTGGTCTCTTAATTTAATCTCTTAATTTAAGAAAATTCAAGTAAATGCTCAAGAGAAAGGTTCCATAGTGTGACAATTTTGATAGTCTCAGAAAGAGCAATTTAGCTCATCCCACTGTCGTCATTGAAAAACAAATCCCATTCCTGAAGTTCTGGGTGTAATTAACTGCCCTCACATGCAGGGATGGAGTTACATTTCCGGGGTCCCATGCTCACTTTAATTTCTGCCCCCCCCCCCGCCCATCATGACACCACGTCCCTCCTGACCCTGCTCACCCTCGCCCCATAGAACGCAAAGGTGGGAGACTCAAAATACACAAATTGATCTCTGCTTTAGTGCCTTTTAACTTGTAAAAACACTGTCATGATATTCAAACACACGCATCATGATAGATAGACCAACAGACCAATGAGCACACATAACACGACAGCCAATCACAGACAAGAGCAGACACAGTATAAGACAAGAAACACGACACCTGGTGGACAGTCCATCTGGAGACAAGGACAAGGACAGGACCTGATTAACAAGACACTCACACAGTCGCCACGTGCTGAGTACCAAGACAGATCTGTAAATAAGAAGTTGGAATAAAACTGCGTTGTACCAATCGCAACCGTGTTGGTTTATCTGTATCTCAGAGCACCCAACACCACAAATACGTCTGTGTGAATAATTGCTGAATTGAAATCCAGGCTTACCTCTCGTCAGGATGACGGTTAAGGTGGTCAATATTGCGATGTGTTTGAGGAGGCGAGCAAACATGGAGCTTGTTGATGAGCAATGAGATGGAAAAAATCAGCTGATTACATCACTGCAGCACAGGCCGGGGTAGGGCAGAATGAGCCAATCCAGTGCAGGAGCAAATATTGTAATCAACAAGATGCATATGCTGCCATAAAGTATATTTCAGTCTCATTCAGTTTCAAAAGTTAACTTCCTTACTTCTCACAAAATCCAAATGATTATTGCTGTAAATTCACGTGAGTGGAGAGCCTAGTGCGTCCAAGTCCAACATCACTGGCTCTGTGTACCGGATACCATTTTTTGTCCTAGAAGAGACTTTCTGAAGGCCAATCTTTTTGGCTAGCTTCAATCTCTTGGCTCGCCTTCAATTGGGGCCACTGATCGGCGGGCCGGCCTCTCTGCCCCCAAGCCTCCTTTCCTCCGCGCCGGCCCCTGTAGCCCGGTGCCATTTGGCGTCGGGGCCGCCGCGGGGCAGAAGGCCACTGCGTATCCGCGAGTTGGCGCCGGCCCAGCTGTGCATGCGCGGACCTCGCGGCACCAGGTTCAGGCTGGGATCGGCAGCTGGAGCGGCGGAGATCACTCCAGCACCGTCCTAGCCCCCTGTGGGCCGCAGAATGGGGTCCCGGAACGGGCGCCGGATTGGGAAAATCCCACCCCAGGCTTTTGCACAGTCAATCCCATGCTCTGCAAAAATTGGAATCATCTTTTAACTATGAAACTGTGGGCCCGATTCAGCACACTTCAATCCAAGTCCGTTGTCGGGCGCATGTAGTGGATTGTTTCTGTGTATTAGCAGAGCCAAGGAACACTCCGTCATTCAACGGCACTCCGCCTTTTTTTGCCTTGGGGAGTTTCTCTCCACACAGGCCACTGATCTCGCCAGCAGGAACGGCTGCTCTCAGATCAGGGCGCCATTTTGACTGGCTGCCCGATATCCCCTCCCTGGCACCACTTTCGGGCTCCTCCACTTTATTAACCTCCCCCCCCCCCTTCCTGTCATAATATCCACTCATGTATATAATGAGATGCAGATAGGCAGTGATTGACACACAGGATGATCAGTAAGCACACAACACAGTGCAGCCAATCACCAGACAGGACACTACCACTATAAAGCCAGAGGGCACTCGGTTTCCTACTCTCTCGGGACCCAGCTACTGAGACAATCAGAGTCCACGAGCCAGCAAGTGCAAACACCATGTGGTAGCTAGTAAGTCTGGTCAAGCTACTAAAAGGTCTCCAGTCAGTTCAGTATAGTGTCGACCCACAGCTGAATATGTATATCAGTTCTATCGTTGAATATAACAGTGTTGGATCTTCTCCAGTGTTAGGCGTCTGTTTCTAGCTTCCCTGCATCGAGTGCAATCCACATCGAACCTACCTGTCTAACACATCACTCCCAACCTTAGGGAGGCTCATGGGAACCCCCCTTCAGTCCCACCCAAGTGACAAGGCCCCCCCCCGGGACCAACCACTGGCAGTGTCAACCTTGCACCCAGGAACCTCCGACTGCTGTCTCGCCTGGGGGTTCCTGCCTCCACCTGATGTGCATCAGCAGCTGTGTGATGCTCACCAAACTGTGCCTCAGAAGCCTGACCGCTAACATTTCCCACCAAGGTGCGTGTACCTGTGCTGGTGGAAGGTGGGGATGGCAGCTGTGACGCCTCGATCATGTCCTCCTCGGAGCTCCCCTCTGAGGTGGTCTCATGGGAGGCTGGAGAGGGTGACACCTGGGATGGGCCGGCTCCGTCAGCTGGAGGGCCTACAGGAGAATGGCCATGTGGTCAGTGGGAGGTATGGGTCAGTTGGTAAAGCAATGACAACTTGTGTTTGACAGGTCCTCTGGGTAGAGTAGTGGATCCTCACCTCTGTGGCGTCCGCCAGCCTCCGTGTTGGTGTCCTAAGCCACCCCAGTCACATCAAGGGGCCCACACATCGAATGAGGTGAGGATTCCTTCGTCCGGCACCCCACTGCCAGTCTGAGCCCTCTCCCAGAGATTGTGGGAGAGCTTTTCTTGAGGAGCAGAGAGAAGGCATCGTTAGCCACACGCAAGGTTCACTGTGGGGGAGGGGGATTGTGAAGGAAGGGCTGGAGATGGGGGCTGGTGAAGTAAGGGTTGGGAGGGTTGGAGGGAGGGGAGTGGAGAGAGGGTTGGGGGTCGCATAGAGAGTTGGGGGGGTGGATGCTCACGTGGGGGCAGAAAGACTTCCGGGGTGGGGCGGGGGGGTCTACTCACCCCTGCTGCCTGGTGTAGGCCATTGACCATTTTCTGGCACTGGAGGCCAGTCCTCCTGGTCACACTCCTGACGTTCACAGCCACCATCACCTCATCCCAGGCAGCACTGATTGTCCTGTGGATGACCCTCTGGGGAACAGGACATCCCTCTTGGCATCCACTGTGTCCAGGAGCCTCCCCAGATCCGCATCCCCGAATCTTGGGGCCAGCCTCCTGGGCGCCATTGTTGCGAGCCGGCTGGGGTTGGCTGAACAAGTGCAGATTAAGTGCCGCTCGACCGTGTGGCGGGGAGACTGGCGAGCACGGTGCCGACGAATCAGCTGCCGAGCCTTCATTTGCGGCGAGAAGCCCATGAGGCCTCGTTAAGTGGACCAATTAATGTTGAATAGCGTTGCCGGCCTCGCTGGTCCAAGCGCCGAGAAGCTCGCGGCAATTCCCGCTCGCTACCACACTCAGAAATATTTCCGGAGAATCGTGCCCGAAGGTGATGCCGGGGAAGGATTCATGGAGTTCTACGACAGCAAAACTGCCGCCTCACCTGGGCCTATTCAACGACCATTGAGGGGCTAGCATTGGCGCCACATGGAACACAATCGATTCCAACGAGAAATGATGCAGGATTCGCCGGATTTGTGATTGACACCCGGGAGGCTGACAAGCTGCAGCTGCACATACACACTTCACTCCCCATATACACCATCCCAGCCAACAAGATGGCAGCGAGGATAGGGCCATCCCGTTTTACGGACGCCAAGCCCGAGGTCCTGATCGCCGAGGAGGAGAGGCGGGCAACCCTGCACCCCGGCCCGGGAAGGAGGCTGCCAGCCGTCGCCTTTCGCCGTGCCTGGGCGTGGGTGACAGAGGCTATAAGTGCCAGCCGTCCAGAGTGGCCAGCAGTGCCGTAAGAAACTGCATAACCTACTCTGGGCAGCCCTGGCACCAACCTTATCCTACACACCCGTAACCCTACACCACCCCCAGCCGGAGGGCATCCAAAGCTCCACCCTGCACCGCATGCCGGCACCCATACCGTCCGCCATGACCGGGTGCCCCGGCCAATGATGCCACCAGCTACCCACCCCCTGGGCTGCCTGCATCGGACTATCTAACACTGTGCGTTTTCTGTCCACCTCCCAGGGGAAAGCCACCCATAATCGGCGAGAGCGGGACAAGACTGGAGGGGGACCGCCAGACCTGCGGCCTCTGATCGTGGCAGAGCAGAGGGCACTGGATGTGGTCGGCGGGATGGAGGAAAGGGAAGTCCCTCGGGTGGAGGTCGGCGCGTGGAGAGCGAGGAATTGAGAACCTGCTGAGTTACAGTTCCTTGTGACACCACCCCCACACCACCCTCACCCCCACACCACCCTCACCCGTAGACCACCCTCACCCGCACACCACTCGCACCCACACACTACCTTCATCCGCACACCACCCTCACCCCCACACCACCCTCACCCGCAGACCACCCTCACCCCCACACCACCCTCAACCCCACACCACCCTCACCCGCAGACCACTCACACCCACACACTACCTTCTTCCGCACACCACCCTCACCCACAAATCACTCTCACCCCCACACTACCTTCATCTGCACACCACTCTCACCCCCACAGCACCATAACTCCACAACACCCTCACTCCCACAGCACTGTCACTCCACAACAACCCCACACCACCCTCACCCCAACACCATCCGCCTCATCCCCACACCACCATGACACAACCGCCAAACCCACACCACCCCCACACCCGAGCTCCAGCAGCCCCACCATCCCCACTGCCGCCCGACTCAGGGTCTAATCATGCGTCTTGCCTTGTGTCATGCAGGACCTGCTGGTGACGGAGCGGGCCGTTCTGGTGTCCCCCAACCCCAGCCACAGCCAGAGCCGCAAGTGCCGACTAGCGACGAGGACACCGACACGGACGTGAGCCAGAGACCTGAGACCCTGGATCGATGGCGCCACACACCCCAGAGCTCTGGTCCGAGGGTGACTCGGATTTCCCATCACAACTGTCTCCAACACCCTCCACCATCCCGGAGACATTCACCTCGGTTGGGCACTTTAGTGACGAGGCTCCAGGGACACTATCTGGTGCGCACCACACAGCTGATCCGGTACCGAAGGTGGAGATAGGAACTCCTGAGGGGACGGACGGCCGGAGGGCTGGCTGATCCCAGGACCAGCTGCCGGTTTGGGGTTTCTGGAACGCACAGTCTCATCAACGTAGAGATGCAGTTAGAAAGCTAGGGGACTACATGAGGGGTTGTCGGTAAGAATTGTTGTTGAGCATCCAGCATATGCAGATGCAGTTGGAGGAGTACAACCGCGTGTAGCAGCAGGAGGTGGTGCTGCCAAGCGTGCCTCCCAGGCCATCACCGCACACGTGGCATCCACTGTGAGGCCTTGGAGGCGAGAGTTTCGGCTATGGATCAGCATGGGGCAATCTGTGCAGGCGGTGGCCGAGGCTCAGAATGAGGCTCTCACAGGCAGCCGTGTGCCAGAGACACCTGGCTATTGCAGCGGTGTTCCTGAGCATGGCCCAGTCACAGAGGGAGGTGGCCCCAGTCACAGAGAGAGATGGCACAATCTCTGGTTGATGTGGCACAGACCCAGAAGGTTCCCATGGAGTAGCCTGGGGGCAATCAGGCACCCCGAGGGAGGAGGAAGTATTGGGGCCCGTGCTGGTGACTTCCGCAGGGGATGTGCCACCTTGGACTCCCCCCTACTCCTGTCCCTGGCACATCTGGTGGGCAGAAGTCAGAACAGGGCGGCACCACGCCACCTGGGACACCCGAGCAGCAGCCTGCCCCATCCAGGCCCAGTCACCCCAGATGACGCAGCTACAGGAAACCCAGGTCACTGGGCGGGAATCACAACAGGCCGCCTCCACTTCTGATGTACTGGCTGGAGATCCACCTAGACATAGCGTTAGGGCCTGTAAGGCTAGGAAAGTAGACACGAGTTAAGTTGGCACAGGTGCAGGGCACAGTTTAGTGATAGCTGCTAAGGCATGAATCTGCATATATGTTTTCACATTAAACACCTGTTCACACTGTTACAATCTGCCTCAGTGCTCTGTCGGATGGGTGGGAATGGTGGGCAGGCCTGGGTTGGCCGCAGAAGGAGCGGGGGGGGGTGAGGCAGAAATGGGCTGACATTGAGGTGGGTTTGGCTCAGGGACCAGAGCTCAGCCAGCGTTTACCGCTCCGGTGTCCCCACCACCATCCCCACCTCCACCAGCCTCCCCGCCCCCGGTCCCATGGCCTGTCCCCTGTCACCCCCCCCCCCCCCCCCCCCTCCCCCCCCCCCCCCCCCCACCCGGCCAGCCCGGCCAGTGCAGAGCCCGGCAACCAATGGTCACGCCTCTCCGTGTCCTACCTCGTCTCTCTCTTTTATCAGCCATGGCTCCTGTTCCTCGGTTTTTAAAAGCACAAGTGAACCTCGCCGTCAAGAATTCCTCCGAGTGGAGGCGGAGAACCACGAAGGCCCCGGAGGAAACTGTGTCAGGCCCGCTAATGATATGCCAATGGCATTTACTGTGCGTGCGGAGCGGAACACAATGATGCCACTGTCGAGGCACCAGGGAATTGCGATTTGGCGTGGAAGCAGCCCCGCCGCGATTTCCGTGTCAAAACTGATTCCCGCTAAATTGCGTTTCCCGATTCCCAATGGAGTATCCCGCTCAGGATCTCGTGCCTCTGCTTTTCTCTCTGCTAACCTAGTCACCCCCTCGTTCCTTACACATGTGTGCCTCAATGTTTGAACCAGTCTGTTTCCTCGCTTTGAGGGAACTCGACCCATCAGAGACTGATGTCCCTCTGCACTGCCTGCTGATAAGCTCAGCAGCCTATCAGCAAATGCAGATTTATCAGTTTCGGATTGGCGCCCACAGCGCCCCCAAATTGGTACGAGCCCTGTACCTAGGCACAGTGGGCGGGAGTCTCCGTAGCCCGACGCTGAAATCGGGAACGGCGAAGAATGGCTCCCGAAGCCGGAAACGGGGCAGGCGGCGGTTTGACGCCGGGTCGTGATGCTTCATCCCTCCAAATCGGCATCATCGGGACGGGCGCCGCGCGCAGTCGCAACGGAGTGGTACGTCATCAGCCGGCCCACCCGCAATGCTCCGCCTCCGATGAGCCGAGTCCCCGACGGCGCGGGCCACGCGTGGTCCCAGTGGTCGGTGTCATGTTGGGTGCTCTGCTACATAGACAAACCAACACGGTTGCGGAAGGTACAACTCAGTTTTATTACTAACAATATTAACATTTGTAAACTGGTTACTGTGGTTCGCTCATTACCCTCTAACCTGTGGACCCAGCCCTAACACTATCTCGGAGAGGCACTCAGCACACGGTGAATGTCTGAGTGGCTTGCTGTGAGCTCTGTGCCCTGAGCTGTCTCCTGCTGGAATGAGCCGGAAGTGTCATGTTCCCCGTTTTATAGTGTGTCTGCTCTTGCTTGTGACTGGCTGTGATGTTGCGTGTGTGTTGATTGGTCAGTTGATCTGTCCATCAGTGTGTATGTGTGTTTGCACCATGATGTTTATCTGAATATCATGACATCCCCCCTTTTTTCAAGAATATGTGCCTATGTGGTAATAAATATAAATGTGTACTAAGTGCAGCTGAATGTGCGTGTGTGCAATATTTACAACATGTACATGAGGCTAAACTATATACATAGGAAGGTGTCAGGTGCAACATAGCAACGAGGTTGTACCATCAACAAAACAAGTGTAAACATCAAGCATCAAAACAAAGTCCTGTAACGACAAAAGAGAAACTTATTAACATAGTGGCATAAAACTTTTAGTGAGTCCAATGTTCAAACAGGCTCATAAGTCCAGCCTAGTAGGTTGGCGACGAATTTGGGTTGACCGCCTCAAGTGTGGGTCAGGAACCACCGGCTGAGGAATGGGCTTGGCCACAGGCAGCAGAGGAATGGGCATGGTGGCAAGAAGCTCCACAAATTCGACATCAGGAACAACAGGAGGGCGTGGCACCGGTGTATGATCACATAGCGAGCGCGGAAGCAGGCGAAGAGCCCGGCGATTGCGCCGGCGAATGGAGCCATCAGGCATGCGAACCAGGAACGAGCGGGGAGCCACGCATCGGAGAACTTCGGCAGTTGCCGACCAGCCACCCTCTGGTAGGTGGATGCGGACTTTGTCTCCAGGTGCCAAGGCAGGAAGATCAGTTGCCCGACTGTCGTGTGCCACCTTCTGCTGAGCACGCTGCTGTCGCATCCTTTGCAGTACTGGAACGTGGTTGAGTGTAGGGACAAGAATGGATGGCACAGTGGTCCTGAGGGCGTGACTCATCAACAGCTGGGCTGGTGAGAGGCCAGTGGCTAGTGGGGCCGAGCGATAGGCCAGCAGGGCTAAGCAGAAATCCTCCGGCATCAGCAGCCTTGCAGAGGAGCCGCTTGACGATATGAACGCCCTTTTCCGCCTTGCCATTTGACTGGGGATGCAGAGGGATGGACGTCACGTGTGTGAAGCCATACGAAGCAGCAAAAGAAGACTATTCTTGGCTTGCAAAACAGCCCATTGTCCGACATGACAGTAATCGGAATGCCATGTCGAGCGAAGGTGTCTTTGCATGCCCTGATGACAGCGGATGATGTCAAATCGTGCAGGCGTATGACCTCTGGATAATTTGAAAAGTAATCTATGATGATTACGTAGTCCCTGCCAAGCGCATGAAAGAGGCCCACACCCACCTTCGCCCAGGGGGACGTCACCAACTCATGGGGCTGAAGCGTCTCAGGGGGTTGCGCCGGCTGAAACCTTTGGCAGGTGGGGCAGTTGAGCACCATGTTGGCAATGTCATCGCTGATGCCCGGCCAGTATACAGCTTCTCGGGCCCTCCGTCTGCACTTCTCAACCCCGGGATGGCCTTCGTGTAATTGGTCGAGGACCAGCTTGTGAATGCTGTGTGGAATCACAATCCGGTCCAGCTTTAGAAGGACACCGTCAATGATGGCCAAGTCGTCCCGGACATTGTAGAATTGCGGGCACTGTCCTTTGAGCCACCCTCCCGTCATGTGGCGCATCACACGTTGTAGAAGGGAGTCAGCCGCAGTCTCCCGGCGAATACGGGCCAGACTTGAATCATCAGCTGGCAGATTGGCCGATGTGACGGCCACATGCGCTTCGACTTGACAGATGAACCCCTCCGAATCGGGCGGTGTGCTCACTGCTCTGGTTAGGGCATCCGCAATGATGAGGTCCTTACCCGGGGTGTAGACCAGTTGGAAGTCTTACATCCGGAGCTTGAGCAGGATGCGCTGGAGGCGAGGGGTCATCTCGTTCAGGTCTATATGTATGATGCTGACCAGGGGATGATGGTCGGTTTCCACGCTAAACTGGGGGAGACCATACTCGTAATCGTGGAACTTATCTATTCCGGTCAACAAACCCAGGCACTCCTTCTCGATCTGCGCATAGCGCTGTTCTGTGGGGGTCATGGCCCGCGAGGCATAGGCGACCGGGGCCCATGATGCAGTGTCGTCCCGTTGCAGGAGTACCACCCCAATGCCGGACTGGCTGGCATCAGTCGAGATCTTCGTATCCTGGGATGTGTCGAAGGACGCCAATACCGGGGCTGTGGTGAGCTTAATTTTGAGCTCCACCCATTCCTTCTGGTGTGCGGGCAGTCACTGGAACTCCGTGGACTTCTTTACTAGGTGGCGAAGAGCCGTTGTGTGGGAGGCAAGGTTGGGAATGAACATCCCCAGGAAGTTGACCATGCCTAGAAAGCGTAGCACTGCTTTCTTGTCTGCCGGCTGCGGCATGGCTGTAATGGCGCTCACTTTGTCTGCATCCGGACGCACTCCCAATCGGGATACATGGTCCCCCAGAAACTTTAGCTCAGTTTGGCCAAAGGAGCACTTGGCTCGGTTGAGGCTCAGGCCGTGTTCTCGTATCCGCGCGAAGACACGCTGGAGACGACTGATGTGCTCCTGTGGTGTGGTGGACCAGATGATGACGTCGTCAACATAGACGCGCACCCCTTCGATGCCCTCCATCATCTGTTCCATGATTCTGTGGAATACCTCGGATGCCGAGATGATGCCAAACGGTATTCTGTTATAGCAGAACCTGCCAAAAGGAGTGTTGGAGGTGCACAGCTTTCTGCTGGACTGATCCAGTTGGATCTGCCAAAAACCCTTCGAGACATCAAGCTTTGTGAAAATTTTAGCCCGGGCCAATTCGCTCGTGATTTCCTCCCATTTGGGTATGGGGTAGTGTTCCCTCATGATGTTGTTGTTCAGGTCTTTCAGGTTGATGCAGATCCGGAGTTCGCCAGAGGGCTTTTTAATGCACACCATGGAGCTGACCCATGGCGTGCGCTCCGTGACCCAGGATAGCACTCCTTGGTCCTGGAGATCCTGCAGCTGCCGCTTGAGGCGGTCTTTGAGTGGTGCTGGGACTCTACGCGGTGCGTGAATGACCAGGGTGGCATCCGGTTTGAGCCGTATTCTGTAGGTATAGGGCAGTGTGCCCATGCCTTCGAATGCCTCCTGGTTGTGGGCGAGGAGCGAGTGGAGCTGTGCCCTAAATTCAGCATCCGGGAAGTCCGACGTGCCTTCTGGAGATAGAGCGTGTACCCGCTGAACGAGGTGGAGAACCTTGCACGCCTGTGCGCCTAGCAGGGAGTCCTTTGATGAACCAACAATCTCGAAGGACAGTGTGGCCGTGTACGCATTGTGCGTCACCTGGAGCTGGCAGGATCCCATGGCCGGGATAACGTTTCCATTGTAGTCGACCGTCTTACAACGGGATGGCCGAATTGGTGGTCTGACCTTCAAGGCGTAGAAGGCTGACCATGCTATCAGGTTGGCGGAGGCACCAGTGTCCAAACGGAATGTGATTGGTGATCGGTTGACCGTTAGGGTGGCACACCATTCATTACCCGGATTGACACTGTTCACTGGCATCGGCTGGTGGTTCCTGCTTGGAGATATCCGGTTCCTGTCGATGACCACAACGCGGAAGGCTTCCCGGTCGTCTGTATCGCTGGTCTGCATATCGTCCGGGTATGACTCGGAGTATAGAGGCTGAATGATCCGCACGTCCCTGCGAGACTGTCGGAATTGGGGAGCGTTGGCCGGTTGAGGTGCTCGACAGCAGGCAGCGTAGTGGCCCATCTTGCCACAGCGGAGGCATTGTCGGTTCTTTGCTGGACATTGCCGCTTTAAATGTGCGGATCCACAGTTGCCGTACGTCATGATGTCATGGCGTTCATTGCGCCATCGCGCATGCGCAGTTCGGTCCTGCGTAGAACGCACCTGCGCGTCACATCCCTCTGCGTCGACGTCTATTTTGGCGCGTACAAGCGCGGGAGGCCGCGAAAATCGCGCAAAATGGCCGCCCTCGTCCGGGCCGCGGGACGGGAGGAACTCGATGGACTGGACATGCTTGGCCTCGTAGGACTCCTGCCGTGCCGATTCGGCCGCTCGGAATTGGGAGTAGCGGCTGGTTGCATTTTCATGGAGGACGCAGGCTTCGATGGCGGTGGCTAGGGTGAGGCTTTTTATCTTGAGGAGCTGCTGTCGTAGGGTGCCCGAGGTGACCCCAAAAACGATCTGGTCCCGCATCATGGAATAGGAGGTGGCCTCGTAACCGCAGGACTGCGCGAGGATACGGAGGTGTGTAAGGAAAGATTGAAAAGGCTCATCCTGACCCTGCAGGCGCTGCTGGTAGAGGTACCTCTCGAAACTCTCATTTACCTCGACGCTGAAGTGTTGCTCGAGTTTGAGAAGGACCGTCTTGTACTTCGTCTTGTCCTCACCTTCCGCGAACACCAGGGAGTTGTAGATGTGGATGGCGTGTTGTCCTGCCGTGGAGAGGAGGAGGACGATTTTCCTGGTGTCCAAAGCATTCTCCCTTTCTGTGGCTTCTCGGAAGAACTGGAAGCGCTGTTTAAATAACTTCCAGTTAACGCTGAGGTTTCCAGCGGTTTGGAGCGGCTGCGGCGGGCTGATGGTGTCCATGGTGCAGGATGGCGGAATCCTGAGGATGCGTAGGTAGGTCTCACAGGTACTGGGTTCCAATCCTGGTACTATGTCGTGTTGGGTGCTCTGCTACACAGACAAACCAACACGGTTGCAGAAGGTACAACTCCGTTTTATTACTAACAATATTAACATGTGTAAACTGGTTACTGTGGATCGTTCATTACCCTCTAACCTGCGGACCCAGCCCTAACACTATCTTGGAGAGGCACTCAGCACATGGTGAATGTCTGAGTGGCACGCTGTGAGCTCTGTGCCCTGAGCTGTCTCCTGCTGGAATGAGCCGGATGTGTCGTGTTCCCCGTTTTATAGTGTGTCTGCTCTTGCTTGTGATTGGCTGTGATGTTGCGTGTGTATTAATTGGTCCGTTGATCTGTCCATCAGTGTGTATGTGTGTTTGCACCATGATGTTTATCTGAATATCATGACAGTCGGGAGCCTGGCATACTGGCTGCGGGGAGAGAGAGGGCGTGTGGACAGTGTCCAACACGACCACACTCGGCCGAGATCTGTGCTGCAGGCCGGTGGGGTGTCTGTCAGGGGCGGAAGGTGTGGTGGGTGGTGGTCAGAAGGTGGGCTGTGGGTCAGGGTGGGCGGGTACATGGTCCAACATGGCTGCCACCATTTTTGCCAGCGCGGCAGGTGCGTGTGTGGGGTGGGTAGGTTTGCGTGGCTGCAGCTTGTCAGCCCTACACATCTACAGCACGGGATCCGGCGTTTCTCCAACTGTTTTCCTTGCATTCCACGGGTATTTCACACGCCGCTGGTGCTAGCCCCTCACCAGTCCCGGAATTGGTGAGGGTTTCGCGCTGATCTTCCCGTCGTGAAACACTACGGATCCTCCATTGGTGTCGGCACTTAGCTTCAGAACGGAGAATCCAGCCCAATACATTTATATTTAGAGAAACATTGGGAAACCTGAACACGCTCAAAAGAAACCAACAAGAGGCTTGAATAAATGTGAAGTTGAAATTAAATGGGGAAGCTATTTTAGTAACGGAGCATTGGAAAAACATGTGACAGGTCAAGCACCATTAAAGGGCAGATGGGCCATCGAAATTCAATCCTTTCCGATCCTGACCCTCCCATTAAAGCATCCAACTTGTGAGTGGTTATTTCACGCAGTCTTTGAAGACATCCGAGAGAATAAACTTTGTTTCCAAAGACTCGTAGCTAAAGTAAACTAAGTTCGAGACATGGAAGAACTGTGTGGTAATCCATTCCGTAGCCTAATTCCATAACCCGCTTTATTTATCCTGAAGTCTATTCTTTTAAAAGCATAGCACGGTCATTTTTTGTTAATTTGTAGTTCTGTAATCCAGTCACAGAGTGCACTTCAACAGAGGTTAATGCAATGTTTAAAGGTCTGCAAGTGTTAATAAACAAATGGTTCAGGATCTAGTCAGTTTAACACCTCATTATTTAGTGTCGATTGGAGTATTCCCTGTAAATATCACACTCTAAACACACTAGGCAGCTTCAGCTAATGTCTTTGTTAAGATTATGCAGCAATGTTTCCAACAAAGTGATTTCTTTGCAAATCTCTGATTTAATATCTTACTATATCAATTTTGTTGTCCCATTTGCCGCTTCTACTTCCTTAGATTATATTCAGCTTTCTGCCAATGTCACTGATGTGGAGATGCCGGCGTTGGACTGGGGTGAGCACAGTACGAAGTCTTACAACACCAGGTTAAAGTCCAACAGGTTTTTTTCGATGTCACTAGCTTTCGGAGCGCTGCTCCTTCCTCACCTGAGGAAGGAGCAGCGCTCCGAAAGCTAGTGACATCGAAACAAACCTGTTGGACTTTAACCTGGTGTTGTAAGACTTCGTAATGTCACTGATGGAAGTGGAGTCTCTCTCTTTCACTGGCCCAGAAAGCCCAGCTCATTTTGTCTGAGGAACGATTGCAGGCACAAAGCCGTATCCTAATTCTTGGTGGCAAAGTGCATTAAAGCATCATCTGCTGATGCACTTAACTCAGTACCTTTATTATTCGTTCTTGGGATCTGAGCAACTCTGGCAGGGCCAACATTTATTGCCCATTTCTAATTCCCCTGGAAAAGATGGCAGTGAATTTGAAGTTAAATGGGGAAGATATTTTGGTAAAGGAGCATTGGAAAAACATACGACAGATCAATTAAATCATCATTAAAGGGTGGATGGCCCATTGAAATTCATCCCTTTCCGATTCTGTCCCTCCCATTAGAACATAGAATTTACAGTGCAGAAGGAGGCCATTCGGCCCATCGGTTCTGCACCGGCCCTTGGAAAGAGCCTCCACCCTATCCCCATAACCCAGTAACCCCACCTAACCTTTTTCGACACTAAGGGCAATTCATCTGGCCAATATACCTAACCTGCACATCTTTGAACTGTGGGAGGAAACCAGAGCCCCTGAAGGAAACCCACGCAGACACGGGTGTCATAATATACACCAGTAGATCATGGTGCAGACACACAATGGTGGACACATAGTGGGACCAATCAACATACACAAAACCGCAGCCAATCACCAGTCAGAGCACACGCACTATAAAGACAGGGGACATCAGAGTTCCCGCTCATTCGAGTAGCAGCTAGCTAGGAGCACAGAGCTCACAGCCTGCAACACATACATTCACCATGTGTTGAGTGCATCAACTGGTTAGGACAAGGCAAAGGTATTTAGTTAAAGCTGGTATCATATTTACCCACAGTTCAAGTATGTTTAAATAGTTAACCTTTTAATAAAATAGTGTTGCACTACTTCAAGTGTTGGTGACCTGTATGTGATCCAGAACACCCAACACATCAACGGGAAGAACGTGCAGACTCCACACAGACAGTGACCTAAGCCGGGGATCGAACCTGGGACCCTGGAGCTTGAAGCAACTGTGCTAATCACTGTGCCACCGTGCTGACCATTATCTGACCAAAATCTTAAACCACTGTGTGAGTCATGTGGTGTAATTACTCCAATAGTCTATTCGGCAGGGAGTTCCAAGAGTTTGCCCCACTGACAATGATTGGATGGTGAAATAGTTCCAATTCAAGGATGGTGCATGATTTGAAAGGGCACCTGCAGGGGGTGGGGTTCCCATGTGCCTGCTACCTTTGTCCTTCTAGACAGTAGAGGTTATGAGCTGGAGAAGTCCTCTTGAAGGAGCCTTGGCAAGTTGCTGCAATGCATCTTGCAGATGGGTGAGTACTACAGCCACAATGCACTGGTGGTGGACGGAGAGTATGTTGAAGGTGATGGATGGGGTGCCAATCAAGCAAGCTATTTTGCCTTGGATGGTGCCCAGCTCCTTGATTGTTCTTGGAGCAACACTCTGCTGCACATTTTTACATATATATTCATCGGGGTGTAAGTAAGTATATTCTTGAAAGAAACGCAACAATCACGTTGCATCAAGGTGTAAGAGATTCTTCCACAGTGCAATGATATTTCAGCAATTCAGCGTTTCAAATGTGCATTTTTCAATAGACCACCTGTAACTTATGTCTCGTATTATCTTGTTTTATACAAGTAAAGAAAACAAAATCATGTTAGGAGATAAACAAGCCAAGCATCAACTTTTCTGAAGCATAATTGATCTCTTTCTGTTTACTTTTTCAGGTGAAACTCTTCGAGCTTGATTCAACCTTGACCAAGTCAACAGCCCCACATGCCTTCAATAAGCATTAAACCTAAACCTTAATGTCACACCATGTCTGATTTATCCTCTCTGCAGGGCTGGCAGGACAGGTTTAATACCCCCTCATGCACAGGGTGCCCTGCCTCCAAGTAGAATTGCACAAACCTCTTTCATTGTGACAGTAATCAGAAATTAATAATATTATGGTAACGCCTTTGGATAATCTGGGTGCAGAAAAGCATATTCACTTACGCTGGGTGAGCAGACAGAGATGTCGACATGGCCTATCCTACCAAAAGGAATTTAAACACTCAAGTCACATGTTTCTGAGTAGCATACCATTTAACTTTGTGGCACATTGCAGGGCTCTTGGACTCGCCACTGCATCCACTGGAAATCAAAGAAATAACCAAAATATATTTCCATTGAGATCATCTGTAAGCTACTAGAGAGTATGATTATCCATTCTGATTAAACTGGATTCAAGCCAAGATCTTAATAGCGTAACAGTAAGACGTCTTACAACACGGTAGCATTGTGGATAGCACAATTGCTTCACAGCTCCAGGGTCCCAGGTTCGATTCCCGGCTTGGGTCACTGTCTGTGCGGAGTCTGCACATTCTCCCCGTGTGTGCATGGGTTTCCTCCGGGTGCTCCGGTTTCCTCCCACAGTCCCACAGTCCAAAGATGTGCAGGTTAGGTGCATTGGCCATGCTAAATTGCCCTTAGTGTCCAGAATTGCCCTTAGTGTTGGGTGGGATTGCTGGGTTGCGGGGATGGGGTGGAGGTGTGGACCTTGGGTGGGGTGCTCTTTCCAGGAGCCGGTGCAGACCCGATGGGCCGAATGGCCTCCTTCTGCACTGTAAATTCTATGATAGACCAGGTTAAAGTCCAATAGGTTTTTTTGGTATCACGAGCTTTCCGAGCGCAGCTCCAAAAGCTAGTGATTCCAAATAAACCTGTTGGACTTTAACCTGATGTTGTAAGACTTCTTACTGTGCCGACCCCAATCCAACGCCGGCATCGCCACATCATTAATAGCGGAAGGGCAATATGATACCTGTGTCACCTATATAGGCACTTTCCAACCTATTTTAATTTATTATTATTTTCCCGATTATAGATGCCAAGCCCCATTGCTAGGGGTTGGTTTAGCACAGTGGGCTAAACTGCTGGCTTGTAATGCAGAACAATGCTAGCAGCTGGGGTTCAATTCCCATACCGGCCTTCCCAAATAGGCGCCGGAATGTGGCGACTTCGGGCTTTTCACAGTAACTTAATTGAAGCCTACTTGTGATTATTATTATTATCATTTGCACATGAGTCCAGAGGAGGGATTCTCCAGCCTCCCAGTCACTTGTTTCTCAGCAGCCCCCACTGTTCACTGGTGGTGGAATTCTATACTTCCACCCCTTGTCAATGGGATTTCCCATTGAAACCACCCCATGCCATTGGGAAACCCGCTGGTGGGCGTGCGCTGATGGCAGGAGAAGTGAATCGCAACAGCTGGAGAATTCCAGCCCAGTTGTACATGTGAGCAGGTTTTCCTTTCCAATTGAGTTGGAATACTAGATATTTTTGCGGATTCATGCATCAAGCAATTCAACAGGGCAATAATCTTTGTATTAAGCACTATTAAGATACCAGATTCACAGTGACTTGATTCATTGTGTTTTTTGCACGAAATATTCTCTCAATTAGAAATATTTCAGAGTACCCAGATAAAACTTTCTGCTAAATACAACTAAAAGATACACAGAGAAACTCGCCAATGTTCAAGTTTTGATAGTTTTTTATTCTGAAGGCTGGATTTTATGTGCCCTTGTTTTCAGTTTAGGAGGGTGAATGTAAAATAGGATGGATGCCTGGCCCACCACTTTCCCACCCACCCCGAACTCACCATGATAGGTGGGCAGGTGGCAAAATTGTCAGCATGCCCACCATATAAAAATAACCAATTTGAGGTCAATCAAGCTGGTTAAGTCAATTAATGCCAATAATATGTTTCCTGTGCCCTAGTATGATTGGTAAGGGCAGGTGGGCGGGAGTGAGTAGTTCATTGGTGTTTTTTATCCATTCATGGGACGTGGGTGGCGCTGGGTGGGCCAGCATGAATGCCCATCCCTGAGGGCAATTAAGAGTCAACCACATTGCTGTGGGTCTGGAGTCACATGTAGGCCAGACCAGGTAAGGACGACAGATTTCCTTCTCTAAGGGACATTAGTGAACCAGGTGGGTTTTAACGACAATCAACAATATTTCATGATCAACTTTGGACTTTGAATTCCAGATTTGTTTATTTAATTCAAATTTCACCATCTGCCATGGCGGGATTTGAACCGGGTCCCCAGAGAATGACTCTGAGTCTCTGGATGACTAATCCAGCGACAATACAACTACGCCTCTGCCTGCCCTTTTAAAAGGACAGGAAAGACTCCTCGTTGCATACCAGGACCAGCCTACCTAAGGTAGTAAACCCCTCCCCCCCACTTCTTTTCTATGCACCTGCTCTCCAAAACCCACCATTCTCACCTCCTGCCCGTTGTAGTGATATTCAGATATCAATATACATGATCAATGTATGTAAATGTCGTACAGTCATTTCAACATTAGATGGCTCACAGTCAGATACTATAAGAATTGGTTTCCCGCCTTTTCTAAGTCAGATGATGATGTGATTCAGAACAATGAACAAGCAAGACATAGAATAGCTAGAGTGAGAGAAGTTAGAGCTAGATTGTTATAATAGTGTATAGTTAGATAGTTATCTGTATTGTACTTTAATTCTTTATTGTTAGTTTAGTATTGAGTAAAAGGACTCACAATTTATTATATTATTACTCATTAAATGGTTCACCTTTCAACAAGACTATTGGTTATTTTATCATCCTGGTGGATTCAAGAGTAATATATATATTTTAGATAAGTCATTATTTAAAATATAACACCCATTTCCCTATAAGCTGGTCAAGCCCTCCCCACCCATAACCCCAGACTTACCTCACTCTGTGATCCATTAGGCATCCTTCTTGGGATTGGTTGCAGTCCTGGCAGTTCCCAATAATGAGCTTGCTGGAACTGCTGGAGCTGAAACCCAAGGGCGTGGCTTCCTTCCCAGGGAAGGGTGGAAATCCCAACGTCCACCAATTTAGCCCGCCCGTAATGTATTATGGCTGTGGAGCTGGGTTTGCAAAGAGTGAGTTGCTTTCCAGCCATGCAGCCCTGAGAGCGGGTTGACTTGGCTCTTTTAATAACGATATCAGTGTGGTGAATGAGTATTTGGTATCTTCAACTCCTGAGTGGTAATGACAGGCCTGTTCCAATAATAATGAATCAGAAAATAAAACTAGTGAATACAATGTACTCCACATGAATATAATTCGGACAAAGCATACATCATTCTGAAGCTAATCCAGAACATGTTATATGTCTCTATATTATATATAATAGGTACAACCATATTCAACTTCAGACAAACATATTCCAAGTGGTCAGGCTCAGGCCTATAATTCCACCAAATCACTCTTGTTGTATTTAGATACCAATGTATGCATTAGATTTCCATACAAAAGTCTGGTTTAAGCTTAAAATAGCATCAAATTATTCTGTTTTTAATAGTCAGCAGTCAGCATGCAGTCAATCTGCTGTCAAATTTAACTCGGAACAGTGGCATGTTTTGGAAATCTAATCAATTTTGGTAAAAATGATGTTTTTTTGTTGCACAAGATTCTGTCGATTTTATTTTTGATTGAACTGCTGATGAACCTTTAATGGGCTATGATACAAGTATTTACAGACTGGCTGTCTTCTTTTTCACCAATCTTCTCCTCTCTCCTCCTCTTGCTGAAGATTCGCATTCCCTCACGGAGGAAGAGATCCATAGGCACTGGTCACCCTCTCGTATTCTGCCAAAGCCATCACTACTTACAAGCGAGAATTGACGGTGATTAACAGGGGACTGCTTAATAGTGAAGAACATTGCAAAGATCCCAATTCTGTGCTTATAAATTCGAACTGATGATTTCCATTTCCCTAACTTAGGCAAGTCATGAGCACTGCTACCATGTCCTTACCACTGCCCTGGCTGTGATTAACTGACACAACACAGAGGAGAAAGAAAAAAAGAAAAAGGAAATGCTTATGTTTATAGAGCCTCTCACAATCTCAAGACATCCCGGGGATAGGGTGGAGGTGCTTGCTTAGGTAGGGTGCTCTTTCCAAGGGCCGGTGCAGACTTGATGAGCTGAATGGCCTCTTTATGCACTGTAAATTCCATGAAATCTATTATGTAGGAAATGTGGGAACCAATTTGCACACAGCAATCTGTCACAAACTACAAGGAGCTAATGACTAGATCATTTGTTTTTGCGATAGTGATTGATGGATAAATGTTAGCCAGGTCACCAAGGATAACTATGATGTGTTAACTCTGGGATAACACAGGCTGCAACTCGATGCAGATTTGACCAAAAGATACTCCAGACTTTGAAGTAAGTTCAATGTGATTTATTGAACCATTAGCACAGTTCTCTATGAGTTTGACTCTCCTGCTAATCTTGCTATAGTAACTCAGTCTAACTAACCAGTCTGCTCTAAGCCACGTGGTGGGTGTGATGCTTCTGATCTGCCCCTGTCCTACTCTCTAAGTGTCGCCTGTGGAAAGAGACAGAGCATGTGTGCCCTGTCCTTTTATATGGGTTGTGTAATGCCCCCGTCTGGAGTCATTTCAGGTTCTTGTGGAGAGGCTCGAGTAGATGAGGTTTGAATTAACGTGGTGTCACTGGAGTCACTAGTAGCCTCAATTTGTTTGTAAAGTGCCCCCTTGTGGTAATGCCGCCTTTGGGTGTCTTGACTGCTCATTGGTTGTGTCCTATTATAAGTGTTCATTAGCTGCATGTTTGCATATCATGACATCTCCAGTGCTCCCTCTAGTGTTTACTTAGTTGTAGTGTATTTACATTATCCCCTTGTGTAGATACAGTGATGCATATCACCACATCCCCCCTTTTCTCGTTTTACATATTTTCTGTACTTTGTTGAAGAAAATTGAACAAAATGGGTAGATAAGTGATGGCATGTACAAATCATGATGACAGTGATGATTATACAATACCAAATAAGATTTCTGAGTCAAAAGTTCATGAATTTATATGGCCAAGTGGCTTTCTAGTTTTGTTATTGAAGTGTCGATGTTGATGTTGTAATTTTCTTGTGAACGCCGTCAGTGTCCCTGTGCTTAAGGAACCAATAAGTCATCAGGAGGTGTTCAAATGGTCAAATCACTTCGTTGTCTGATTTGGACTCTTTTTTTTCTTCGATGCTTGTGGTAGAGATTCTTGATGTCAACTTTCCTGTCTGACCTGGACTGGTGTCTGTGTTTGCGGTATTGATGCAGTATGTCAGCTGCCTTGAAAGCTGTTCTTGCTTGTGTGTAGTGGAGCAAATGTGAATTTATAAGATTTGTTGTCATGCCATGGTATGTTTGTACTCTTGCCATTGTTAGGAGCTGTGCTGTCATATTGTCCTGCATTTGCAGAGTTGTACCATGTGGTACCAGTTGTTGTTCCAGTGTTGTTGGTTTTGTCATGCTTGTTGTTGACGTTGGTGCCTTTTGTACGCTCCTTGTTGTTGTCGATGTTGTTGTTTTTGTAGGTTTTGTTGTTGTGCTTGTTGCGCTCAATGACCATTCCGAGTGGAGAATTAAAGTCCTTCACAAAGTTACTTGTGTCAGTGTCCTTTGTGGCATCTGCTGTTGCATTGAACGTTTCGCCTTTGATTCCTTGGCACTCCCCGTCTGGAGTCATGTCCGGTTCACTTTGGCTTGTCGATGCTCCCCGTCTGGAGTCATTTCAGGTTCTTGTGAAGAGGCTCGAGTAGATGAGGTTTGAATTAACGTGGTGACACTGGAGTCACTAGTAGCCTCAATTTGATTGTCGCGTGCCTCTGTACATACTAGCTGAGATCTGTCAGTCTCGCTGAGATGCCACACATCTTGTATGGGAATTGTGAAGCCTTTGTCACTTGTCGCACATACAGTGGGTAGACCTTCAGTGTCGTCTTGTCGGTTAGATGAGCTGGGTAGAATGTCAGAGTCTTCTTCTGGTGGCTCAAATAATCTGGGTAGACTGTCATAGTCGTTTTGTTGTTCATGTGAGCATGGTAGACTGTCATAGACATCTTGCTGTGCACTTGAGCGTGGCAGACTTGCACCGTCTGATGCTGGTTGCTCAGATAAGGTTGCTAGACCATCATGGTCTTGTTCATGCAAGGACTGCGCTCTGGAGTCTTGTGTTGCTTCCATCGTGGAGTCTGTCAATGAGCTCGCTATGGAGACTTGTGCCGCTCTCTCTGTGGAGTCTGGCATTGTCCCCTGTGTGGAGTTATGCAGTGGTCTCACTGTGGAGTCGATCTGTGCGCTCTCAACGGAGTCGTCTTTCTGTGTTCTCTGTGTGGAGACGTGCAGTGGTCTCGCTGTGGAGTCTGTCATCGCTTTCTGTCCGGAGTCGGGGACTCTTCGTGGTGCGTGGACCACTCTCTGTATGCAGTCAGGCACTCTTCATGGTGCGAGGACCACTCTCTTGGCATCAGGCCCCTCTCTGTGGGCTTGTACCGCTCTCTGTCTCTTGGCGTCAGGCTGCTGCAGAATCCTGTACTCATGGGTTGGGATGTCGTCTATGCTGGGCTGAGGATCCTCAAATCCGAAGAACTCGTCCATGACTGTGTCGGATGCTTCACTGTACAACACATCTCGTTGCGGTTCGGATTTGGTACTGAGGTCGCCACATCCAATGATGAAATCATCGTCTGAATCGTAGTCTTCAAGGACTAAATCATCTCTTAGGGCGGTGCTAACTGTTTGTTGCAGAGTTCTGCAGAGGTTACTTACAGCTACTGGTCGAAGTTCAGGCATTGTGCTCGTTCCAGATGAAAGAATTGTTTTCTGGATTTAACATTTTTTTTCACTATTTTCGGACATTTCCCATTTAAGTGGGTGTGGTCAGAGGCCTCTGATGTCATGACGCTTGTGACGTAGAGCGTAGGAATGGATTGTGCATGCGCAGATCGCTTTTCCTTCACTGTGCGCTCTTTTCGCAACTGCGCATGCGCAAAACACTGTTTCGCTGGTTCGCTTCTTCTCGTGAACTGCACATGTGCGGCTCCTTGCGCAAGATGGTTGCCAATCAAAATTGCCATTTGCTTCTGTTGCACGCCTACCTGTGCCTCGTGGTGAGTATAGGCACCAGTTTTACCGATTTCTGTTGTGTTCACCTCGCAGTAGTTTTCAACATTGTCCAGGACTGTCTGGAAGTCTCTCTTGTTCTGCCCTTTGGAGTACTTGAAGGAGTTGAAGATTACTGTTGCACTTTCACCCGCAGTGATGAGTAGAAGATCTATCTTCTCAGCATCGGCCACGCCATCTAGGTCGGATACTACCATGTAAATCTCAAATCTCTGCTTGAATGCACGCCAGTTGGCACTGAGATTGCCATGGTACCTGAGCTGCTGAGGAACCGGAATCGCGATCATCTTGCCTGGGTGCTGTTGCTGGTAGTCACGGATCTTGCTGAGTTAAACTATATAGATTCAACAGGCACTACTGGTACCATGATGTGTTATGTACTCTGGGATAACACAGGCTGCAACTCGATGCAGCTTTGACCAAAAGATACTCCAGACTTTGAAGTAAGTTCAATGTGATTTATTGAACCATTAACACAGTTCTCTATGAGTTCGACTCTGCTGCTAATCTTGCTATAGTATCTCAGTCTATGTGGCCTGTCCTTTTATATGGGTTGTGTAATGCCCCCTTGTGGGAATGCCAGCTCTGGGTGGCTTGATTGCTCATTGATTGTGTCCTATTCTCAGTGTTCATTAGCTGCATGTTTGCATATCATGACATCTCCGGTGCTCCCTCTAGTGTTTACTTTGTTGTAGTGTATTTACATTAACCCCTTGTGTATATACAGTGATGCATATCACCACAAACTACACTGCTCTTTTTTGAGATCGTGCTATCTTTTATGTTCACATCAGGGGGCAGATGAGGCTTCAGTTGAATGGCTTATCCAAAAGATGGTAAATACGAGGCATCAAACCTGTCATTTTCTGATTCTGTACGGTAATTGGATGGTTTATTTTCCATTAGATTTACAGAAATTTTAATCCATGCATGACCAATCTTGGTAAATTAACTTATTCCAGTCAAATCTACTTTGGGTATGGTGTGTAAAATTGTGATTAACATATATTTTATATTTGATAACAATGTAGTCCAACCATTTGTGCCAACCTTGACACAAAATGGGCAGTGTAAACCTTGTTGATTTTTTAGAAGCCACAGATTTAACTTGTATAGCAAGACAACGTGCAAGATTTGGACATTTTTAAATTTAAAAAACCACTCAGGTGCCTTAACTCTCCACCATTTGCAAAGGGATGATAATCACTTCATCTGTCCCCAGTCAGTAAAATGTTCATGCAGTTGGGGGTTGGTAATTAATACTCTGTCTATGTGTTGAAGCACACACTGCAGAGCTCCATCTTTACTCAGAGAGTAGTAAGGGCGTGGAATGCCCTGCCTGCACAGTAGCGGACTCGCAAACACTAAGGGCATTCAAATGGTCATTGGATAGACATATGGACGATAAGGGAATAGTGTAGATGGGCTTTAGAGTGGTTTCACAGGTCGGCGCAACATTGAGGGCCGAAGGGCCTGTACTGCGCTGTAATGTTCTATGTTCTAACTTTGTATCATTCAAAGACCTTGCAATTGGGAGTTTTAAGCTGCCAATCGTGATCTGGAAATGGTATCAATTTATAGATGAACAAATTGAGATTAGAAACGTTATCTTTTTGTCTTTGAAAGTGTAGCATCCCAGCCTGATTTCAGACCTGGGATCGTGTGGTAAACCAGTTGAAATGGGTGATTTCTGCAAATAATGCAACCAGCAAATCACAATAATTGGATATTCATTCTCTGACTATGAAGCTTATATAGAGAGGTGCCTTGGTGAAGCATGTTTGGCAGATTTGTACTTGTAATCTCTATTTTATATTTTATAGAGATGGCACAGTGGTTAGCAATGTTGCCTTACAGTGCCATGGAGCAGGGCTTGAGTCCGACCTTGGGTAACTGTCTTGGAAATCCATGTCTGCATGGGTTTCCTCCGGGTGCTCCGGTTTCCTCCCAAAGTCCAAAGATGTGCAGGTCAGGTGGATTGGCCATGCTAAATTGCCCCTTATTAGATGGGTTTATGGAGATAGGGCACGGATTGGGCCTAGGTAGGGTGCTTCTTTGGAGGATCGGTGCAGACCCGATGGGGCCAAGTGGCCTCTTTATGCACCCTAGGGATTTTATGATTCTATGATAATGAAGTGATGTTGCTCAATGCACTTTGTAGCCAATTGACCTGAACATAGTTGTTACCAACTTCAGGCCTCACCTCTCATTCCACTTTACTCCCTTCAATTCTGAAGGTGTGTTTCCCACATATTGTCTTGCTAACACCCTTTGGATGCCCGCAGCCAACGGAGTTGACCTTTGTATATAACCCAGCACTTCTCAATTCTTCCCAATTGTTCCCATGCCATTTATCTCTTTAGCAGTTTCCTGCTAATATTCAGCATTTTTGACAAGCAGTGTTCACTCATTGTCCTTCACTTGCCTTCTTTGCTCAACCCTACAAACAAAGTCTGTGGATGTAGCGTCACCTTCCCTGAAAATGTTCTCTACCTGAAATTCCAACATTTTGCATTTAATTCAAAGTTTCAACATTTGCACTCCTTTTTTCTTTTGACCTTGCTGCCCCAGTTCGCTGTTTCAAAAAACAAAATGTCAATTCCAAATTGAGTTAACTGTGAGTTAACCTCTCGCTGAGTTCTCAGGGTCGTCACCACTTCCAAGAAGGAAATGCTGGTGAGATGACGATGAGAACATATCCAAACAGAGGGAACAAATTGCAATACCAGCTAGCACTAGAGACAAGGCATAGGATCATTGCTGAATGGTGCCATGTGTGTGGGAGGTGGATGAATCTACAGTGAAACCTTTACAAACAGAGGTTTCCAGAAACCTGTAAAAAATGGACAATTAGTGACAGTCTGAAAGAAAACCTACAATGTAACAGAAACAACCTTCGCTTTGCAATTATGAACACTGGCAGTGGTTGATGGGAACGACTTTTGTGGAATGGGGAGCTCTTTATTCAGCATACATAGAGGCAGAGAAAAAACTCCACTGTTAAGATTGAATGGCTCCATGGCTTCATCCCAGGCATAAAGCAGTTTCTCGGGACAGCACACTGGAGCACTGGTTAGCACTGCTGCATCACGGCGCCAAGGTCCCAGGTTCAATCCCGGCTCTGGATCACTGTCCGTGTGGAGTTTGCACATTCTCCCCGTGTTTGCGTGGGTTTCGCCTCCACAACCCAAAGATGTGCAGGGTAGGTGGGTTGGCCACGCTAAATTGCCCATTAATTGGGGAAAATGTTTTTTTTTAATAAAGCAGTTTCTCTGTTTGGTGTCCACTGTGTAAAGAACTCTCAAGCTAGAATATGCCATGGACAGCCCCACAAGTTCATCAGTACATTAGATATTGGTGAGCTGCTAATAATCCCTTACGCACTCGTCAACACCAAGCCTCAGCAGCTACAGCACAGGGAGGGAGGAGGGGCTGGACAGTGTGCTGCTGGACATTTATGTTCCCACTCTCAATGTAGCTGAGATTCCAGGATCAAGTCATCCCTCCCTCAAAGAAAAAGGATGCCAGGGTGGTGGTGAGCAGAGAGATCCACTGAACAGAAAATTAACTTCAATTGCAAAATGTGGACAACGTTCTAGAATTTCAGGTAAAGGCTGTAGGAGAAGGAATGCTGCAGCCAATCATGAGATACTTGGTTTATCCTGTATACACTACGTTCAATGACCATTTCGAAAATAAACAAATGCAGAAAGAAAACCCTGGGGTGGGATTCTCCCGAATCCCCGCGATGGCCCGATCCCAGCGTAAAAAAACGTCGCAAACCACTGCGGCGTCGGGCCGAACGGAAGTTGCGGAATCCTCCGCACTTCTGAGTGCTAGGTGGGTGCCGGAGGGGTTGGCGCCGTGTCAGCTGGCGCCGAAGGGCTGGCGCGAGCTAGCGCATGCGCAGTACCGCCGGTGTGGTTCCGCGCAGACCGGCCGGCATATTCTAGCACATGCGCAGGGGGTGTCTTCCCCGCGCCGACCACGGCGGAGCCCTACAGGGGCCGGCACGGAGGGAAGGAGTGCCCCCATGGCACAGGGCCGCCCGCAGATCGGTCGGCCCCGATCGCGGGTCAGGCCACCGTGGGGGCCTCCCCCCCCCCCCCCCCCCCCCCCCGGGGCCGGATCACCCCAAGGTCCCCCCCGAGGACCGCACCATCCGGCCTACCAGCCAGGTCCCGCCATGTGCAACCATGTCCAATTCACGCTGGCGGGACTGGCCAGAAATCGACGGCTGCTCAGCCCATCGGGGCCCGGAGAATTGCCGGGGAGGGCCGCTGCCAACGGCCCCCGACCGGCGTGGCGTGATCCCCGCCCACGCCCGAAAACCGGCGCTGGAGAATACGGCAGCCGGCATCGGAGTGGCGGGGCAGGATTCACGCCGCCCCCTGGGGATTCCCTGACCCGGGGGGTCGGAGAATCCCGCCCCTGATGTCTCCTTAATTTGCAGATTTCACTGTAACCATGCCTGTCAAATACTGACCTTGCAATATTCTTCACAGTGTGGGAGGAGGTCATTATTCAATTGTATCTCAGACTGAAAATTGTTCAGTCATCTCCAAGCATAGATTGACAAGAAGATATGACGTACTGCTACTATTATCATTACCTGCTGAAGGATTTATCTACATATTACATTTCCGCAACATTATCCAAAAATCTGTCAAGTCCTTTATGTAAGTTGATCACATCCAACATTACCTCATTACCACCTCTTGTCAGGAAACACCCTTTGTCAGGAAACACAGATAGTTTTAGATAATTGATATTTGTCTTTCTGGGCATTGAAAATAGCTTTAAGTAAGTTTAGTTTTGTGTTTCTGTATTTGAAAGGGTTAATGACTTCAGTTTGGTTTAGATACATGCATGGTCATGAGGGTTTACTTAACGTGAAAGCAAACTGGGTTTAAAGGAAAATTAGATTGTTGCTTAGCAAGCAGGAGCCACCCTAGGACATAAAAAACTTTTGAGTTAGTTGTAAGCGAGAGCCAAGGGAAGCTGGATAGGACAAAGTAGCTGCAGAGAGCAAATTTCCCAAAAGAGCAAAAGAACGTCCCACAAACCAAGGAATGGGGACAAATATAAAGAGGGGATTCTCCGACCTTGCACCGTGTCGGAGAATCCCCGGGGGGCGGTGCAAATCCCGCCCTGAATCCCCGACACCAGCTGCCATATTCGTCGGCGCCATTTTTCGGGCAGCAGCGGGATTCCCGCCATGCCAGTCAGGGGCCGTTGGCAGCGCCCCCCCCCCGGCGATTCTCTGAGCCCCGATGGACCGAGCGGCCGTTCATTTTTGGCCAGTCTCGCCGGCGTGCATCACTCAACTCACGCATTGGCGGGACCTGGCAGGTGAGTATGCATGGGCGGTCCTCGGGGGGGGGGGCACGGAGGGATCCGACCCCGGCCGCCACGGTGGCCTGGCCCGCGATCGGTGCCCACCGATCTGCGGGCGGGCTTGTTCCGTGTGGGCATTTCTTCCTTCTGCACCGGGCCCCTATAGGGCTCCACCATATTGCCCGCGGGCCGGCGCGGAGAAGAGAACCCCCCGCGCATGCGCAAAAATACGCCGGCTGGTCCGGCCAAGCGTGGAATCACGCTGCCCATTCCGCGCATGCGTGAACTCACACCGTCCCTCCAGCACCGGCTGGAGCAGTGCCAACCCCTTCGGCATCAACCTAACCCACTAGAAAGGTGAGAATTCCTCACCTTGGGGGGCCATTGACGCCGGAGTCGGTGATGCCAGTTTTCCCGCCGCCGTGGGGACTTAGTCCCCAGAAAGGAGGATCCCGGCCAATGTCTCAGTAAGGAACTTAAAGTAAAGTAACAAAGAACAAGAAATTGAACAAGGTCCTGTTCGGTGAAGTTCAAGTAAAAAGCAGAGAAAGTGCTCTGAGTTAATATGTCAGCTGCAAGGACCAGTTTTAAAGTTGGCTAGGTGAGAAGCCCAACATCAAAAGTTTGGTGATGTTTTTATACAGCCTGTGAACCCATGGTGTTCTGTTGGCATGGATGTGTAACTGAGAGGTTGTGTGGAAACTCAAATGCAATCCAAGGCAGAAGAATACCGAAAGAAGAGATTGAAATCCTGGAGGTGTATCCTCGGTGAAGGCATCTGAGAAAAAGCTTTGCTTGTGAGACGGTTCCAAGTGTGTTCTTCGAGAGTGGAGTTTGCAAACACTCGTATGGAAGTCAGCGTTCCAGTGAGACTCGTTGGCTCACAGTGTGATAAGCATCTGGGGCAATTTGATGAGAAATCCACAGAGGTTTTGTTTGGTGGCATCCGTCACTTCTTTTCAGAGTGTGGTGTTTCTGACCACAGGTCACCTATTGGCTTACATGGACTGTGTATTTACTGAGAACATTAGAGTGTAAGATAGATTCTGCAACTTGTGTTACCCTCGGATCTTTAAATATATAGGAGGGGTGAAGGAGTAGTGTATTATAGTCAATCCTTGCTTGTTTAGTAAAGGCTTTATTCTTTTGTTAAAAGTTAATTGACAGTCCTGTGACTCTGTTCATCCACATCTCTAAACAAAACAAAAGTTATGATCTATCGAGCCAGTGTACCAACTGGGATTATAGCACTCTGAGCAACAACACTACCCCTGATTGGGATATTTTTAAATATATTACTTGATGGGATATGGGCATCGCTGGCTAGGCCAGCATTTATTGCCCACCCCTAATTGCCCTTGAGAAGGTGGTGGTGAGCTGCCTTCTTGAACAACTGCAGTTCCTGTGATGCAAGTATACCCCCAATGCTGCTTGTCTGCCCAAGCAGATATTTCTTCAGTTCCTCTTGATGTAAGATTTTGTGTGTAGCTTGGTAGGTTTCATGAAGAGGTTCTGAGTCTTGAATAGTTTAACGGTAACTATTTATTAACTACTCATAGCTGTGTACACATGTACAGTAAAAGGTCTAAGCTAGGAGCTATACCCATGCTTGCCTCTACACATGTCTCTGTCTAGTTCAAGACTGACCTCTGGACTCAGAACACGTGTTCTTGTACATCACAGCGTGGGTAGTATTTCACCCAGTCTCACGTTAACCCTTTCAATGCCAGACACTTATACTACGCCTCCCCCTAATTCAATGTATTTACAATGCTTTCCTGGTTCACCCAACGTATTTACATTACTTCTACTACATCATCCCCCCCTCCAATCTTTGAATACAGGTTCAAGTGGTCCAGAGACGTTGTAATGCTATCAGATATTGTCTTTACAACAGTTGAAGTAGAGGTAAAAAGGAAGTTGGTTTGGGTGTGGTTGTTCTGGCATTTAGTCGTCTTCTTCAATTTCTCCCCAATGTATAATGGGAGGATCACCTCAAGGGATGAGGGGAAGACTCCTCCTCTTCTTCCTCACTGTTCCTTCTGGAGTATTGATAAGATGCGACCATAGCTGGTCATCACCTCTATGGTAATAATGCCCTATCACTATCATGGTCCTTAATCTAGACTCTGCTGTCCTTGTGCAAATGTGGCAGGTGCCTTGTGCACTATCTTTTGTTTTAGGTGGCAGCCTGCTTTCGTCTATATGTCTCTGTCCTGGATGTTTTGATATTCTTTGATTGCTCTTGAAATATCTGGTCATTGTACTGCACAAGGTCCCACATGTCCCACATTCGGCAATGCCCCGGTGTTCCTGGTGTATATTTAGGAGCATCTCCGCCCAAAAGAAGTCTGGAATGACCAGCCCATTGTTGTAGACCAGTAGATCGTTGATGATGGCAAAGTGGTTCTGCTGAACAAACCAAGCCTTCATGATATCACCACTCAGCCTCTGCTGTGGCCACCCTTGTTGACAGTAACGGCAGACGCAGCCACACTCTTCATCTTGCATTTGTTCCTGGTAGAGTTGCTGGAGTTTTCCTATGGTTGCTGGCAGTTGTCTCCTCATCAATTGAGAGTTCACCATGTTTTGTTGGAAGGTTCACTGTGCCCTGGAAACAGTATCCACCATTGCTTGTTTGTTTTTCCCTAAAACCTATCACAAGTTCTGTCCCTAGCCAGTGACTCCATTACTGTTCCTGGTCACTGTCTGAGAATGAACCAGACTGTTCATAACCTTGGCATCCTATTTGATCCTACAAAACCCACATCCTCCCATCGCCAACACTTCCACTTCTGTAACATCGCTCAACTCCTCTCTACTTTACTTTGAGGTCTAAGCCAAGATCATACAGCCTAGATTATATGCTGAAGTACCTCGAGTGGACATTTAAATGCACACACGTCTAACGCAAGACTGCTACCATTAAACAGCAGCCGACAATGATAATTTACTATTGTATGGAACAGTTTTTTTTTTTTACTCATGATAATGACTAAGGCCTCGGTATAATAAAGGGAGAGGGCTGAATTTCACAACATTCACCCAGTGTGAATGAGGTGGCAGTGCAGGTCTTCCTGTCCCTACTCCCAGTATGACAATGGCCATTTCCTCAGGGTTTCAGCAGAACGGCCCAAGCATTCATCCATGTCATCTACTTTTAACGTGCTAATCGTAATCCCAAACAGGCTGTCAGACCCCCCAGTTCAATTTGGAGTCAACAGTGGGAGAAATGTGGCCCATACAAATTCTACCAATTAGGGTCAGCAATCAAGTCGTTCAATCAGCAACCAACAAGGGGACTATTGAAATGAAATGAAAATCGCTTATTGTCACAAGTAGGCTTCAAATGAAGTTACTGTGAAAAGCCCCTAGTCGCCACATTCCGGCGCCTGTTCGGGGAGGCTGTTACGGGAATCGAACCGTGCTGCTGGCCTGCCTTGGTCTGCTTTCAAAGCCAGCGATTTAGCCCTGTGCTATTACAGGCTATCCTAAAACCAGGGAAGTTTCTGGTTTTTTTAATTCTTGTACGATGCTCCTCCTCATCATACAACAATCCTTGAGGCTTGGTGATGGCTCTTCCCACCATTACTTTCCCCCCCCAAAGGAAAAGATTTGTAACTTGGCTCCACATTGACACAAGCTCCTTCGAATGTTGAGCGGCCCAGGGGAAGTTGAAGAACTGTACCTGGGATTTACACAGATCCTCCTCCTACAATTCCCCCTTTAATTCTGATGTGTGCAACAATGCTGGTCCCAACATATGTTTGGACCAATTCAATGTTAAAGCATTTAAACATCATTTGTAATGTGCATTATTGTCAAGTGATTTGACTGCGGCGTTATTGGCTTGGGAGCTCATTGAAATGATGGAGATGTGCGGTCACAAGAGGGGAGTGACACTCAGCCCCTTTTATATTCTTGGACATAATTGAACTCAATCCTGCATGACAGTGAAACTTACTGTAAAGGATTGCTGAGTGCTGACAAAAACATTTGAAAACTGATCTGACATCCTGTAGTCAAGATTTTATTAATTGCGGATGATGTCCCAGGTGGTTCAGCCCTCCTGTCATCTTTTATAAATTTCTCTTGGTTTAAATTCAGAAATACTGCCTTGAGACTCCATTGAAATATGCTCTCGCTGTGAATGCATCCTCCTGTGACATTCAAAGTGTCACACACGGAATTTCACTTTATCCTCATGCTAAATTTCCCATGCATGACTGGTGGAATGAAGCAGTAATGTTTGCATGTGCTGTAATTGCAATGAGGTTCTTTCTTAGCAGTCTCTATGAAGCACACCCAAATTGAAAACACCTCCTGTCCAATTTAATCTGTCTAAAAATTACATGGAATTAATACATGTTTTTATACTTTGTCACAAGCCAATTTCTGTGCCCCAGTTTAGTAAATATATAAAATATACAAATATAAATGCATAAAACGTTTACTGCCATTTTACTCTGACTACTAATTGACCTGAAGATCTTCCCTGGAGCAATTAGCCACTAACTGACCTCAAAAAGACACAGCAACAATTTTGATTGTCCGAAAGACATATACCAGATAACACAGAGTTGAAACTCAAGAGCAGATTAATATGTGGTGCGTTACATTGTATAACGCCAATCCAAATAGCCTTCCCGCCTATGAAGTAATTTTGAAGTGGAGTCACTGTTGCAATGTAGAGAAACATAGCTCAAAATGTTTACACTTCAAAGTCCCAAAGTCAGCAAGAGATAATAGTCACATAATAGCCTAGAATGCAAAGCTGTAATAACAGTGGAACAATCAATGCTCAGCATCAGTAAAACTGAGAGCAACTTCTGACATCCACACATGTACAGTTAAACGTGGACATCTGGATGATGCTGCCAGTGATACCTTGTTCCTCCACAAACTGGGCTGTTTCAGTCTTCCGAGATGCAGTCAAGAGTGTATCGATTGACATCAACTTCACCATTTTAAGCACTTTTCTTGCTGTAAAAACGATCGAAAATGGTAAATCTCGTTGAATGAGGTGTAGCTGAGTTTTTAATGGCGTCCAAAATGACAATTAATGACTGAATGACTTTGGTTCTAAAAAACTAATTTTAAAGGTACAGAGTGTCATTCCCTCAAAAATAATTTGAAAATTGCAACATTTAGAACCATAGGACCATAGAATTCGTACAGTGCAGGAGGCCATTTGGCCCATTGAGTGAGAAAGAGAATCGTATCCAGGCCCACTCCTCCGCCCTATGCCTGTAACACCTTCTAACCTGTACATTTTTGGACACCAAGGGGCAATTTAGCATGGCCAATCCACCTACCCTGCATATTTTTGGACTGTGGGAGGAAACGGAGCACCCGGAGAAAACCCACACACACACGGGGAGAACATACAAACTCCACACAGACAGTGACCCAAGGCCGGAATTGAACCCAGGTCCCTGCCGCCGTGAGGCAGCAGTGCTACCCACTGTGCCACCGTTCTTTTGGAAAAGGAAACAATTTTAATAACTCATTGATGTCAGGTTTTCTCATCACTGCGTTATGAGAAATAAAATATTGTTACATTTTCCAGCGTGGTGCTCTCTGGGTATCCTTTGCAATCTTGCAGAAATCCCAAAACGCCTTAGTATGTAGTCACAATGCGTGTAGAGCACACAGGCAGTGAGGATCGTAGAATCAGTTCTCGGTCTGTGCTGAATTCAGTTGGGCACTTGGTTAGAGAGAGAGAGAATGAAATTTGAGCTCCTATATTGATCATCTCCTTTAGTTTTTGCTGAAAAACGCAAGGTGCACGGTAGGTGTATAAAGGGTTGGCACCGGAACAATAGCCACTGGGTGATATATTGGGCTGATTTTGGTTCACAGATCACCACAGTACAGGGGGAAAACAATCAGATATTTGCCCCTTGCTTTGGCAAAGCACCAAGCCCAAAATGCGAAACTATTTTGTTGTTACAATAAGATCAGCTGTGCACATTCCGCACTTTCTTGTTTCATTCAATTTTCCAAATTGCCTTTTTATCTGCACTTTGTGAACTGTTGAGTTTTCAGTCCAATCCAGAGCACACCTCGTGGTGATGATTGATTGAACCCTCTTTCTATTTTTCAATAAGCTGTTTTCACTCATATTGCGACACAGCATCCCATCTGAACTTTGTAAGGTGAGAGGCAGTGCTCCTGGATCTGCCCCAGAACATTCAGCTTTTACGAAACGGCACGGTAGCACAGTGATTAGCGCTGTTTCTTCACAGCTCCAGGGTCCAAGTTCGATTCCTGGCTTGGGTCACTGTCTATGCGGGGTCTGTACGTTCTCCCCGTATCTGCGTGGGTTTCCTCCGGGTGCTCCGGTTTCCTCCCACAGTCCAAAGATGTGCAGGTTAGGTGGATTGGCCATGGTAAATTGCTCCTTCGTGTCCAAAAAGTTTGGCTGGGGTTACTGGGTTATGGGGATAGGGTGGAGGTGTGGGTTTAAGTGGCGTGCTCTTTCCAAGGGCCGGTGCAGACTCGATGCGGCAAATGGCCTCCTTCTGCATGGTAGATTCTATGATTCTATGAACCTCTGCTGTATCTACTGAATGCTGAATTTGTTTCTGGCGCTCCAGCTATCCAGAATGTTTATAACAGTCACCAAGTATCTGGGGAGGTTGTAAGAGAAGCTGGAAAATGTGCTTTTTGAAGAAAACAAACAGCCGCCTGTGAAAGATGCAAGTTAAAAGAACTGCTTAATAAGAAAAATTCTAGATTATATCCTGTAACTGAGATTGGTAACCATTATAATCTTACCCTGAGTTGCTCGGCAAATTCAAGCAAAAAAATCAACTTCAGAATATTAAAAATTCTACTTTTACTTCTCGTTGAAACAAAACCTAATTTTTCAAGTCGTAGAAATAGATACGAGTCCCTTTAATTTCAGAAGCAGTGCTGAAAAATTCAAAGGTAGGGGCTCAATTTTTCATCACACTTGTAGTGTATTCATTTAGTATTGAATTATATTCTCAGTGATTTAGATACAGTGCTGGAAATGGAGTTAGTTACAATCACTTTGGGGTCTCTGTGATGAAGGAGCAACGAGTGCGTTATTGAATGGTTCAGCAGTTTTGATTATATGATGTTTAGTTGACAACAGTACACTAAATATGATGTAGTGGAGATTACAATATAGCATTCAAGGTGGTGCAGTATCTCTACTGTTGGAGCATTAAACTTCTAAAGGAGATAGCAAATCATTGAGCTGTACTGAGAGGTTATATTTCAAAAGTGTGTGCGCGTGTTGCTGTTAAAATCTCTGCGGCAGAACCGTAAACCAAATTTATCAGATGAGACCCAAGTGAAGAAATTAACAACAGCGCTCACTTTTCTTTAATATGATTCAGAACCGACACAAATTAAACAAGAGATATTTCAAATAAATAGATAAACTTCACTTTAAATAGTCGATACAAAAAGACCCATCTTTCACAATGACAAACACCCACATCATTCCCTGCAGATACGTGGCACCATGTGCCGTTCCAAAGTTCTCTCACTCGACTTCTGGTATGGAGGGTCTCCCACCTATCCATTCAATTGATTCAGACCTTAGTTGCACTTTCCACCAGCAGCCATCTTCCACCTGAACAATGCACACCCTCAGCACCTCCTTAGTTAGGTTCACACCCGTCTTGATGCCACAGATTCCCCAGAGGCTCCTTTATCCAAACTCTTCAATAAACCTCGTCAAGTGATAGGTTGGCTCTGGCAAAACTGAAGCTGCAGCAATAAAATTGTTTGATTCGTACCCCTATCTTCAGCTTTATTCCCTGTTTAACTGCATTACACACACAGCTCTTTGTAAATGTGGCTTCTTTATTCTCACCTCTGCTGCAACTCCCCCTTTAAATGCAGATCTCTTTTGGTTCTGGCCACATGCTTTTCATGTGTTAACTTTCTTCCTGTTGGTACTGCGTCCAGGCCAATGCTCCTCTGATCACATGGACCAGTATCTCTTATTCTGCAAGCAAATTACAATTGTTCCCATTGCGATTGATGCAAACTCTTAAATGTCTCTTTCAAACATACTTTAAATCAATTATAGATTCCAAAGGCATTTTTAAACAAATTACAAATGTTCTTTAATGTACTGCTTCCAGTTCAAAGGTCATCACAGCACATGCACAGAGAGTGGTCATGTAACCTAGACACCAGAAGAACAAGAGTGTGGTGATTCGGATGCTAAAATGTCCAATCCTCATGACCATGGAGGCATAATATTTGAAAAGACACAAGAAGTCCTTGGGTTTCATTATATGTAGCCTTATGATAGTCAGGATTTATCACATTTTCCTTGTTGCATGTTAAAGGTTTTGTTGAAATGTGGCAAAATACATTGGCTGGGAGTTTCCACTCTGAACGGGATTTTCCACGCAACGCACCGTGTGTTTCGCGGTGGCAGAGACAGCTCATCTTTGGCCAGCGACGGGTTTCCCCATTGAATGCACCCATTCCAGTTTTCCCCACAATTAACTCCTCAGTCCCATTGTCCAACATTCACTTCAGCTACTCTCTTCCTGTCATGATATTCAGGTAAACATCATAGCACATACATACTGATGGACAGGTCAACGGACCAATCAACACACACACAACACCACAGCCAATCACAGGCAAGAGCATACACAGTACAAAACAGTACAACACTTCCTGAGCTTTCCAGCAGGAGACAGCTCAGGGCACAGAGCTCATAGCAAGCCACTCAGACACCCACCATGTGCTGAGTGCCACTACAAGATAGTATTAAGAATAGGTCCACAGATTCTAGGGTTATGATCGAACCTCAGTTTACCACTGTAAATAAATGTTAGCAATAAAACTGAGTTGTACCATTCGCAACCGTGTTGGTTCGTCTGTGTAGCAGAGTACCCAACACATCATAGTACCAGGAGTAACTGTGGGACCTACCTACGGATTCTCCGGAATCTCCCATCCTGCGCCATGGACACCGTCAGCACACCGCAGCCGCTACAAGTCGCTAGAAACCTCGGCGTTAATTGAAAGCTGTTCAAACAGCGCTTCCAGCTCTTCCTGGAAGCCAACGAAAAGGAGAGCGCTTCGGACACCAGAAAGATCGCCATCCTCCTCTCCATGGCAGGTCAACACGCCATCCATGTCTACAACTCCCTGGTGTTCGCGGAAGGTGAGGAGAAGACCAAGTACAAGACGGTCCTTCTCAAGCTCGATCAACACTTCAACGTCGAGGTCAAAGAGAGTTTTGAGAGGTATCTCTTCCAGCAGCGCCTGCAGGGTAAGGATGAGCCCTTTCAATCCTTCCTTACACATCTCCATATCCTCGCGCAGTCCTGCGGTTACGACACCACCTCCGATTCCATGATTCGGGACCAGATCGTTTTTGGGGTCACCTCGGGCACCCTACGCCAGCAGCTCTTAAAAATAAAAGGCCTCACCCTAGCCTCCGCAATCAAAGCCTGTGTCCTGCATGAAAACGCGACTAGCCGCTACTCCTAATTCCAGGCGGCCGAATCGGCGCGGCAGGGGTCCTACGCGGCCGGATCGGCGAGGCAGGCATCCTACGAGGCCGAACGGGTTCAGGCGATCGAGTTCCTCCCGGCCCGCGGCCCGGACGACGGCGGCCATGTTGCGCGCTTTTCGAGGCGTCCTGCGTTTGTGCGCCCCAAAAACGACGTCGACACAGAGGGACGTAATGCGCAGGCGCGCTCGACGCAAGACCGAACTGCGCATGCACGGTGGCGCAACGAACGCCATGACGTCACGACGTGCAGCAACTGCGGAGCTGCGCATTTAAAAGAAACCGACAATGCCTCCGCTGTGGCAAGATGGGCCACTACGCTGCCTGCTGTCGAGCAGCTCAACCTGCCAATGTTTCCCAATTCTGACAACCTCGCAGGGACGTGCGGACCATTCAGCCTCCTTACTACGAGTCGTGCCCAGACGATATCCAGACCAGTGACACAGACGACCGGGACGCCTTCCGTGTTGCGGTCATTGATGGGAACTGGATGTCTCCAGTCAGGACACACCAGCCTTTGCAAGTGAACACTGTCAATCCCGGTGATGAGTGGTGTGCCACCCTAACGGTCAACCCAAATTCGTCGCCCACCTACTAGACTGGACTTATGAGCCTGTTTGCACATTGAACTCATAATACCACTGTGTTAATATGTTTCTGTTCTTCCTTGTCGTTACAGGAGTTCGTTTTTGTCGTTCAACATTTCCCCATTCTTTGTTTATGGTACAACCTCGTTGTTATGTCGCACCCGACATCGTCCCTTATATATAGTTTAGCCCCATGTACATGCTGTAGATATTGCACACCACACACATTCAGCTGCACTCAGTACACATCTCTATTTATAACCACATAGGCACATGTTCTTGTACAAAAGGGAGGATGCCATGATATTCAGGTAAACATCATAGCACATACATACTGATGGACTGATCAATGGACCAATCAACACACACACAACACCACAGCCAATCACAGGCAAGAGCATACACAGTACAAAACAGGGAGCACAACACTTCCTGGGCATTCCAGCAGGAGACAGCTCAGGGCACAGAGCTCATAGCAAGCCACTCAGACATCCACCACGTGCTGAGTGCCACTACAAGATAGTATTAGGAATAGGTCCACAGATTCTAGGGTTATGATCGAACCTCAGTAACCAGTTTACCACTGTAAATAAATGTTAGCAATAAAACTGAGTTGTACCATTCGCAACCGTGTTGGTTCGTCTGTGTAGCAGAGTACCCAACACATCACTTCCCTTTTAGAAACTTACAGAAGCTGTTGCTATCCTGTTTTATATTTTGCACTGGTTTTCTTTCATAATTTTCCTTTGTTCTTTTTATTACTTCTTGATTAGCCCTTTGTTAATCTTTAAAAGTTTCCCAATCTTACGTCCTGCCATTGGCCTTTGCAATATGCTGTGCCTTAGTTTTTGCCTTTATGTTATCTCTAATTTCCTTGCTCAGTTATGTGTGTTTCCCCCCTCTTACAATCTTTCTTCCTCTCGGGAATATATTTTAATTGGGAGGGATTGAATATCTCCTTAAACAACTGCCGGTTATCATCAACCATCCTACCTTTTAGGCTTCCTCTCCAGTCCACTAGGCCAACAGGATCCCTCAGGATCCCATCTCCCTGCTAATCTATTTTAACCCCACCCCCGATAGCACTTCCAAATCTCCCTGTAAGGATATTCAACCTAGTCCTGTTCAGATGCAGACCATCCAGCTTGTACAGGTCCCACCATCCCCAGAATCAGTCCCAATGCCTCAGAAATCTGATGCCCTCCTTCCTACCACCTGTTTAATTGTTCTATTTTTATTCTCACTTGCACATGGGACTGGGTGTAATCCTGAGATTACTGCTTTAGAGGTTCTGTTTTCCAATCTCCTTCTTAGCTTCCTAACTTCTGTTCAGGACCTCAACCCCTTTCCTACCCACATTATTTGTACCAACATGGAGCATGACATCTGGCTGATCACCATTCCCCAGAAGAATGTCCCGCAGCCGGTTTAGAAGATGCTTGTTCTTGGCACCAGACAGGCAACACAGATCCTGGAGTCATGCCTCTGGCCATAGAAACTACTGCTCTGCCCCTCTTCTAACTCTCCTCTTGTATAGTTGAGCTGCCTTTGGTGCCGCAAACCTGGCTCTGACTGAACTCCTCCGAGGAGCAAATGTCCTCACTGGTATCCAAAATAGAAAACCGATTGGTGAATAGGACTCCATGGGACTGCTGCACTATCTATTTAATTTCCTTGGACTGCCTGGCAGTCTCTCATTTCCTTTCTGCTTCCAGGTTTCTAAAGTGCGGCGTGACCACCTTTCTGACCATGCTATCCACGTAGCTCTCGGCCTTGCCAAAGACTCCAGTCATTGCTTGAGACACCGAAGCTGAAGGTGGTGCAGCTGGTGATATTTCCTGCACAAGTGGTTATCTAGGACACCATGCTTGTCCACAACTTCCCACATACTACAAGACACACACTCCACAAGACTGAGCTGTCCTGGCATGGCTTCAATTTACTTCGCTTAAGTTAACTTTATTTTACTTTATTTCTTATGCAACCCTATTTTACCTGGTCTTGTATTAACTTTATTTCCTTATTGCTTGTATTTCCTACTTAAATGTAAGCAAAATGAATGTGATTTTCTAATTATCACTTACTTGATGATCCTCCGTAAAAGCAGTTTCACACAAATCTATGAACATATGTTTCTTTAGTGATGTTAGATGCTAGGTGCTGCTGACTGCCTGGTTTGGGGTCCTTCACTCTCCTCGAGGTGCCGCAGGCTGTCTGTCCCAGGGTCCTCCTCTTGCACTCTCCTATCAATGTATTAGGACTGGTCACAAATTAACCTTTAGTACCATTCTTAAATTGTGTTAAATATTATTTGTAATTTGTTACTTAGGCATTACATGGAACTGGAATTCAATGAAGATCATTGTGATCACTTAATTTATGCTCCAAAAGTGTACATGGTATCACGCTAGTGGATCACCAAAAACATTGGACCAAGAAAGCAAGGTTAAGGGAATTAAATCTGATGACCAAGAAAAGGGCAGCATGGTAGCACAGTTGCTTCACTGCTCCAGGGTCCCAGGTTTGATTCCCTGCTGGGTCACTGTCTGTGTGGAATCTCCACGTTCTCCCCGTGACTGCGTGGGTTTCCTCCGGGTGCTCCGGTTTCCTCCCACAGTCCAAAGATGTGCGGGTTAGGTGAATTGGCCATGATCAATTGCCCTTAGTGTCCAAGAAGGTTGGGTGGGGTTACTGGGTTACGGGGATACAGTGTGGGCTTGGGTAGGATGCTCTTTCCAAGGGCTGGTGCAGACTCGATGGGCCGACTGGCCTCCTTCTGCACTGTAAATTCTATGAAACCTATTCTATGAAATCTAAAAAGACTTTAAGCCATATACTGAATTGCCTTGTACAGTAAGGCTGGGATCGATTGTTACAATTTGGGTACAATGTCTATGACAGTGCAAGGCGTTGCCTGTTTGCCTAGTCAGTTGTATCTTTCAAAACAGCTGCGCACCCATTTTGAAACAGAAGTGAAGAATCTTAAACAATTTCCGACACCTAAAAGGAGATGAATGTATCCGGTAAACAGCTGGTTTAGCTACCCATCACCAGGTCTGGGTGCAGAGATATCAGGCCTGACACTCCAAAACAGCTCACAAATCCAGCTTCACCAAGAGAACAAAATAACCCTCTGCTTTTTTATTTTTTTGTTAACCAACAGTGTTCTTGAAGCCCTTTCCTCTGGCCTCACAAAATATTTGTGACCCAAGTGAAATTATTTTTAAAAGGGGGAAGAGAAAATTTGGTCATGACTCAACAGCAGAGTTCTTCGTCAGCATACCTCTGAGCATGACGACCTCAAGCTGTGTTGAACACAAAGACCCAAGGAAATATTCTATTCATATAGGGCTCTCACGCTGATCGAAAGCAGGTCACAGTAAAAGAAATTAAAATTGGGCCATTCTCTCTGAAAGGAGTCCTTAATTCATGATGTTAACTTTCTGAATCTGCAACCAATACTTCAACAAATAAACACGTAGGTCTATAATACGGGTCATGTACTCCATTGAAATCCGATAAGGTAAATATATCCAATGGCATTTGTAACATCTTGCAATAGTTGTCACAATTCCATCATGCCTGTAGGTGGTGCTTTGCTGGCATTTCCCATTTTAGTCTGAACACTGAAATGCCGTTCTAGGCTGTCCATGTGGAGTTACAGAGTCTCCACTGTAACTCTCTCTCTTTTCAGATACTGTAAGCCAAGAGGACATTGTTGTAATGATATTCAAACACACATATCATGATAGACACACCAACAGACAAATCAGCACACACAACACGACAACCAATCATAGACAAAGACAGAGACAGTATAAGAGAAGAAACACAACACCTGGTGGCCGGTAGATCTGGAGACCAGGACAAGGACAGGACCTGATTAACATCAGACACAGGGAGTCACACAGCAGAGTATCAAGACAGAACTGTAAATAACAAGTTGAAATAAAACAGCGTTGTACCAAATACAACCGTGTTGGTTCATCTGTACATCAGAACACCCAACACTACATGGTACAGGAGTGGATCGATACCTGCCGGCAAACCTGCCATCCTGAGATATGGACATCACCAACAAACCTCAGCCGTTGCAAGTCGCTGGGAACCTTGGCACCAATTGGAAGCTTTTCAAGCAGCGATTTGAACTGTACATGTGAGCCAACGAGAAACAGAGTGCCTCGGATGAAACAAAGATTGCGATGCTCCTCACCACCGCAGGTCAGCACACCATCGATGTATTCAACTCACTGGTGTTCGCGGAAGGCGAGAACCAATCCAAGTATGACACGGTCCTCCTCAAGCTAGACCAGCACTTTAACGTTGAAGTGAATGAAAGTTTTGAAAGGTATATCTTTCAGCAACGCCTGCAAGGTAAGGATGAGCTCTTTCAACCCTTTCTGACGCACCTCCGCATACTCGCGCAGTCCTGCGGTTACGGCAACACCTCAGAGACCATGATCCGGGACCAGATTGTTTTTGGCATTGCCTCCAGTGGCCTACGCCAGCAACTTCTTAAAATTAAAGGCCTGACCTTAGCGTCTGCGGTGGAAGCTTGTGTCCTCCATGAAAATGCAACCAGCCGTTTTGCCCAATTTCAGGCGACCGAATCGGCACGGAGGGGGTCCCTAGCCGTCGAATCGGCAAGCCAGGCCGCCCACGAGGCCGAACGCATCCAAGCAATTGATTATCGCCCGGACGAGGGCGGCCGTTTCCCGCGCTTTTCGCGGTCTCCCGCGCATGTGCGCGCCTAAACCAACGGCAACATCGAGGGACGCACTGCGCAGGCGCGCCCGATGCAAGACCAAACTGCGCATGCGCAGTGGCGTAACGAACGCCGTGACGTCATGACGTGCGGCAACTGTGGAGCTGTACATTTAAAAGGGCAATGTCCTGCTAAAAACCGACAATGCCTACGATGTGGCAAGATGGGCCACTATGCTGCCTACTGTCGTGCGGCTCAACCAATGGATCCTACACATCTCCGACAACCTCGCAGACACGTCAGGACCGTCCAGCCCATACATCAGGACATCCAGCCAAATGACACAGATGACCAAGATGCCTTCCGGATTTCAGTCATTGATGTGAACAGGGTCAACACCATCAATCCGGCCGATGAATGGAGTGCCACCCTGACGGTCAACCCGAATTCGTCGCACACCTACTAGATTGGACTTATGAGACTGTTCACACGTTAAAGTTGAAACACTATTGTATTGTAACATGTTATTGTTTTATCATTCCAGATATCGTTTGACCGGACCACACTTCAAAGTTTTTCGTCTTCCTGTTTTGTTATGGTACAACCTCGTTAGCATGACACACCCGACATCGCCCCATGTATATAGTTACGCCACATGCACCTGCTGTAAATATCACGCACACACACTTTTAGATGCACTCACGACACATTTGTATTTATAACCACGTAGGCATATAATTTTGTAAAAAAGGAGGGATGTCATGATATTCAAACACACACATCATGATAGACACACCAACAGACAAATCAGCACACACAACACGACAACCAATCATAGACAAGGACAGAGACAGTATAAGAGAAGAAACACGACACCTGGTGGCCGGTAGATCTGGAGACCAGGACAAGGACAGGACCTGATTAACATCAGACACAGGGAGACACCACGTGCAGAGTATCAAGACAGAACTGTAAATAACAAGTTGAAATAAAACAGCGTTGTACCAAATACAACCGTGTTGGTTCATCTGTACATCAGAACACCCAACACTACAATTGTCAAATGGACTTCCTGCGGTGATTTGATTGCCTTTTGCAGGTCCTGGCTGACCAAGTGACTCTTCTATTCTTACAAACTGCCATAGGCGTATTGGGAGGTATTGATGGAAAGCCATTTAATGAATGCACCTTCTGTGGCCATCAAACCCCAGAGTAGGAGTTGATCTCAGAGCTTCCAGCTAGGAGGTAAGGATGATACCCACTGCGCCTCCACTCACCACAACTACCCTGTGCATTAATACCTCAATTTCTAGGTATAGTTTCAGGGAGGATCCAAAACGAAAATCTTACTTAATAAAACCTTAATTTACATTCATTCATATAAGTTAATGTTGGTGTCCCACCAACTCATCCATGTCCGTTATATCCTCTCTCAGTCCTGATATACGCTATCTGATTCAGCTCCTGTTCTGAGCAGCTACTCACCTACAGGATTGGATCTGCTCGGGCTTTCCGATGGCTCTGATATTTGCCATCATCCGCAGCCTCTGCTGCATTAAGCAGTTATGTTGCTGCAATTTGCTGGCACCCTCTGCTGCCTGTGACCTTGGCCCAAAGTATGGTGCCTCCCTTTGGCCCTGCAGTATCTTTGATCCATTCTGGTCTTGTATCCTGTTCACTGGTATCTCAGGTTCCTGTTTCTCAACTATTGCTCCACTGATTCCAACCATTGATATTGCAGAATTATCTGAATATCATTCAATGTACTGGCCCATACCTTCTGACACGCAGACGCACACATCATTCCAACTCCCAAAAGAAATAGGATACACCGTTCTGTACTTTAACAAGTTAATTAACTTGAAGGGTATGGACTCTTTAAACATTTTTTTCCTAATGGAGTCCCTTAAATCATCAAACTCCCAGTTCCAATCCATCAAGTTGGTGAACATGAGCTGAACCTAACCGCTGTCCTATAATGGGTGAGCAATGAATGAGAAATTGATCACTAGAATACACTTGTATGCCTCACAATATGCTTTTGTGCTATTTGAGAGAAAGCTAGCTAAGTATATGAAGGAGAAAGGGATAGAAGGATGTGTTGATAGAGTGAAATGAAGTAAGGAGCAAACATGCTGGTGCACACTCGATGGGCTAAATGGCCCGAGTCTATGTTGCAAAATCTTTGCAATAAATGTAAATAAAACAAAACAGCAAAAATGTCACAATTGATGCCAAAGCTCATTTGCCATGGGCTATTGATGCTCTTCACATTTTGACAACACAAGTGCTTTTCCTATCTCGTACTATCCCTGTCCAAGTCAATGCCGCAGATGCATCAGCCCCATTTGCTGCTGCTCGCTTATGTGAGGTGTCCCAAGAGCATGCCCAACATCTGACAAGGTTATGAGGGGAATGGCAACGTTACAAAGGTTCAACAGCTGTTCAGGGTGTCACCATTCATCACCTTGGCCAGTTAGCGTAGGCCGCATGTCACAGGTGTTTAATCTGTGAAAGAGGCCTGTGAGCTAAATAACTAATGAAATCAGAGAATGACACCACTAATGTTGCACTTAACTCAAAGATTCACTGCTAGCTGCCAAGGATGGCAATGGTGGTATTGCACAAGTAAAATGAGTCATTCATTTGGGCTTTTTCACTGTTCATTCAGTTGAGGCTCAGAGATTTACCTATGGCATTAGATTTTCCAGAGGCTGGCGGAATTGCAGCTGTGTCATTGCAATGATGAACATTGTCATGTGAGAGTACCTTTAAGAAATGGGTGTTTATAAATGGGTATGTATACAAATATCTGTAGTGAGGTTTAGGACTTCCGGTTTCGGCTATGCCTAGGTAGGTCGCACGTTCGGCAGCTCCCGCTGGGAACGGACTTTTGGGCTCTTCAGAGGGGCCCCAACGGCAATTGTTCGACGGCTTCCAGTGTGGCAAGGTGACAGCAAGGTCCCCCCAACATTATATGGATTGGACCAGGAGTGGAGCGGCTAAAAAAGTGATCCTGGGGCACCGAAAAATGCGAGGGAGGAAAAGCAAGATGGCGGCGGGTGGAGACCAAGCAGCGTGGGCTCAGTGGTCGCAGGAGCAGCAGGAGTTTCTTAAACGCTGCTTTGAGGAGCTGAAGACAGAAATGCTGGCGCCAATGAAGACGTCGATTGAGAAGCTTGTGGAGACCTAGAAGGCCCAAGGGGCGGCGATCCGGGAGGTGCGGCAAAAAGCTTCGGAGAACGAGGACGAGATCTTGGGTCTGGCGATGAAGGTGGAGGCGCATGAGGCGCTGCACAAGAGGTGGGGGGAAAAATTCGAGCACCTGGAAAATAGGTCGATAAGGAAGAATCTTCGGATTCTGGGTCTCCCTGAAGGAGTGGAGGGGCCCGATGCCAGGGCATATATGAGCACGATGCTCAATTCGCTGATGGGCGCGGGAGCTTTCCGAGAACCCTGGAGCTGGATGGGGCTCATCGGGTCCTGGCAAGGAGACCCAAAGCCAACGAGCCGCCAAGGGCTGTAGTGGTGAGGTTCCACCGCTTTGTGGACAGAGAGTGTGTCCTGAGATGGGCCAAAAAAGAGCGGAGCAGCAGGTGGGAGAACATGGAGATCCGAATTTATCAGGACTGGAGTGCGGAGGTGGCTAAGAAGAGGGCTGGTTTCAACCGGGCTAAGGCGGTGCTGCATCGGAAGGGGTTGAAGTTCAGGATGCTGCAGCCAGCGCGATTGTGGGTCACATTCCAAGATCGGCACCACTATTTTGAAACGCCTGATGAGGCATGGAACTTTATACAGACTGAAAAGTTGGACTCAAATTGAGGGTTTGTCGTGGGGGGATGTTTACTGTGTTTACTGCGTTTGGGGAATGTTCTTTTTGTTTGAGTGCTGGGTGGGGGTGGGTGAATGGATTTGATGTGGGGGCTGTGGGAGAGTGTGGGCGTCGGTGTTGGAGGGGCAGGGCCCCACGGAGAGAGAGGGGGGGGGTGGAGGCCCGGGGATAGGGAGTTGGGGTAAGGCCGCAAAAAGGAGCTGCGCCGGGGGGGCAGGGCCGGCTCAGGAAAGCGCGGGTTTTTTCCCGCGTTAGGTAAGGACGGGGGCGGTGCCGGGGGGGGGGGGGGGGGGGGGGGGGAAGGGCGGTGCTGGAGAGGAGTGCACACTGACGGCCAAGGGGTGGGGGGATTCTCACACTGGGGGGTCGATGGAATGGTGGGAGAGGCCGGGGTCAGCAGGACTGGTACTGGTGAACGTATATGCCCCGAATTAGGATGATGCCGGATTTATGAAACCCATGCTGGGTCGGATTCCGGATCTGGAGGTAGGAAACTTAATAATGGGGGGGGGGACTTCAACACGGTGCTGGACCCAGCACTGGACCGTTCTAGGTCCAGGACGGGTAAGAGGCCGGCTGCGGCCAAGGTGCTCAGGGGGTTTATGGACCAGATGGGGGGAGTGGATCCATGGAGGTTTGCCAGGCCGCTGGCCAGGGAATTTTCCTTCTTTTCCCACGTCCATAGAGCCTAATCCCGGATAGATTTTTTCATTTTGAGTAGGGCGCTAATCCCGAAAGTGGAGGGAACGGAACATTCGGCCATAGCCATCTCGGACCACGCCCCGCATTGGGTGGAGCTGGAGTTGGGGGAGGAGAGGGACCAGCGCCCGCTGTGGCGCCTCGATGTGGGACTGTTGGCGGATGAGGGGGTGTCCGGGAGGGTGCGGGGGTGTATTTAAAGATATTTGGAGGCCAACGACAACGGGGAGGTGCAGGTGGGGGTAGTCTGGGAGGCGTTGAACGCGGTGGTCAGGGCAGAGCTAATCTCCATTAGGGCCCACAGGGAGAAGAGAGAGGGGAGGGAGAGGGAGAGGTTGGTGGGGGAGATTTTAAGGGTGGACAGGAGGTATGTAGAGGCCCCCGAGGAGGGGCTACTTCGGGAGCGACAGAACCTCCAGACGGAATTCGACCTGTTGACCACGGGGAACGCAGAAGCACAGTGGAGGAAAGCGCAGGGGGGCGGCGTATGAGTATGGGGAGAAGGCGTGGAGGATGCTGGCACATCAGCTTCGTAAGAGGGAGGCAGCAAGGGAGATTGGTGGAGTCAAGGATGGAGGGGGGAATACGGTGCGGAGTGCGGTGAGAATAAACGAGGTACAGGTCTGAGCCCCCAGCGGGGGAGGAGAGGATGTGATGATTCCTGGATCAGCTGAGGTTCCCGAGGGTGGAGGAGGAGGAGGTGGCTGGTTTGGGGGTGCCGATTGGGCTGGAGGAGCTGGTTAAAGGATTGGGGAGCATGCAGGCAGGGAAGGCTCCGGGGCCGGATGGGTTCCCGGTTGAATTTTACAGGAAATACGTGCACCTGCTGGGCCCGTTGCTACTGAGGAGTTTTAATAAGGCGAGGGAGGGGGGGACCTTGCCCCCGACAATGTCCAGGGTGCTGATTTCTTTGATCTTGAAGCGGGACAAGGATCCATTGCAATGTGGGTCGTATAGACCGATCTCGCTCCTCAATGTTGACGCTAAGTTGCTGGCGAAGGTGCTGGCTACGAGAATTGAGGACTGTGTCCCAGGGGTGACTCATGAGGACCAGACGGGATTTGTGAAGGGTAGGCAGCTAAATACAAATGTGCGGAGGATCCTCAATGTGATTATGATGCCCTCGGTGGAGGGGGAAGCGGAGGTAGTGGCAGCTATGGACGCGGAGAAGGCCTTTGATCGGGTGGAGTGGAAGTATCTTTGGGAAGTGTTGCGGAGGTTTGGGTTCAGGAAGGGGTTCATCAGTTGGGTCAGGCTGCTATATAAAGCCCCGGTGGCGAGTGTGGATATGAACCGGCGGAGGTGGGAGTACTTTCGGCTGTACCGGGGGACGAGGCAGGGGTGCCCCCTATCCCCCTTGTTGCTTGCACTGGAAATTGAGCCACTGGCCATGGCACTGAGGGAATCTAGGAGATAGAGGGGATTGGTCCGGGGGGGAGAGGAACACCGGGTGTCGTTGTATGCCGATGACCTGTTGTTGTATGTTGCGGATCCAGTGGAGGGGATGGCGGAGGTCATGCGGATCCTTAGGGAGTTTGGGGACTTTTCAGGGTACAAACTCAACGTAGGGAAGAGTGAGCTCTTTGTGGTGGATTCAGGGGACCAGGGAAGGGGGATAGACGAGCTACCGCTGAAGAGGGCGGAAAGGAGCTTTCGGTACCTAGGGATCCAAGTAGCTAGGAGCTGGGGGCCTTGCACAAGCTCAATTTGACGCGGTTGGTGAAGCAGATGGAGGAGGATTTTAAAAGATGGAATATGCTGCCACTCTCGCTAGTGGGTGGGGTGCAGTCGGTCAAAATGACGGTCCTCCCGAGGTTTCTCTTTATGTTCCAGTGCCTTCCCATTTTGATCCCCAAGGCCTTTTTCAAATGGGTAAGCAGGAGCATCATGGGATTTGTGTGGGCGAATAAGATCCCAAGGGTGAAGAGAGTGTTTCTGGAGCGTAGCAGGGACAGTGGGAGGGGGGCTGGCGCTGCCGAATTTGTGTGGCTATTATTGGGCTGCCAATGTGGCGATGATCCGTAAGTGGATAATGGAGGGAGAGGGGGCAGCGTGGAAGAAGCTAGAGATGGGAACGAGCCTGAGGGCGCTGGTGACGGCACCGCTACCGCTCTTGCCGACAAGGTACACTACGAGTCCGGTGGTGGCGGCGACGCTGAAGATCTGGGGGCAGTGGAGGTGACACAGGGGCGAGGTGGGAGCCTCTGTTTGGTCACCGATTCGGGAGAATCATTGGTTCGTCCCGGGAAGGATGGATGGGGGGATTCGGAGCTGGCATCGGGCAGGGATTAGAAGAATGTGGGACCTGTTCATCGATGGGACGTTTGCGAGCCTAGGGGCGCTGGAGGAGAAATTTGGGCTACTCCCGGGAAAGGCTTTCAGGTACATGCAACTGAGGGCGTTTGTGAGGCGGCAGGTGAGGGAATCCCCGCTGCTTCCGGCAGGTGGGATTCAGGACAGGGTGATTTTGGGTGTATGGGTTGGAGAAGGCAAGGTTTCGGCGATTTATCAGAAGCTGAAGGAAGAGGAGGAGCCCTCGGTGGAGGAGTTAAAGGGCAGGCGGGAGGAGGACCTTGGGGAGGAGATAGATGAGGGTCTGTGGGCTGATGCCCTGAGTAGGGTTAATTCTTCCTCCTCTTGTGCCAGGCTCAGCCTAATACAGTTCAAAGTTACTCACAGAGCGCATTTGACAGGGGCGAGGTTGAGTAGGTTCTTTAGGGTGGAGGACAGATGTGGGAGGTGCTCGGGGAGCCTGGCAAATCACGTCCATATGTTCTGGTCATGCCTGGCGCTGGATGTGTTTTGGAGGGGTGTTGCGAAGACTATGTCCAAGGTGGTGAACGCCCGGGTCAAGCCGAGCTGGGGATTGGCATTATTTGGGGTATCGGACGAGCCGGGAGTGCAGGAGGCGAAAGAGGCCGGTATTCTGGCCTTTGCGTCCCTGGTAGCCCGGCGGAGGATTTTGGTACTATGGAAAGATGCGAAGCCCCCTAGTGTGGAAGCTTGGATCAATGACATGGCAGGGTTCATTAAACTGGAGAGGATAAAGTTTACCTTGCGAGGGTCTGTGCAGGGGTTCTCCAGGCGGTGGCAACCGTTCCTAGACTATCTCGCGGAGCATTAGGAGGAGGTCAGCAGCAGCCCAGGGGTGTGGGGGGGAGGGGAGAGGGGGGGTTCTTTTGGGGTGGCGTTTGGGTGAAGGTGTTTTTTTTTTCCTATTTTGTGCTTTTAAATGTTATATGGGGGGTTATTGTATATGGGGGAAATACAATGTATAATTTCTGATTGTTGTGTTTTTGCTTATTTTTTCTTGTTAGGGGGGGTTTTGTTGAAAATTTGTTGGAAAATTTGAATAAATATATTTTTTTTAAAAATAAATGGGTGTTTACTACTGCAGTGATGTCAGAGAGTGGGTGGAGCTGGACTGTCTGTCAGCTTTTTACTTTTGTTTTAGGCTGTTTGCTGCAGGGTGTGTTTTAGTTTCGTTTTCAGAGCTGGATAGTTGCAGTCACAGCCAGAAGGAGTATGAATCTCTCTCTGTAATCTAAAGACAGTAAATCAATCCTGGTGATTTAAAATTAATAGCAGTAATGACTTTAACCTGATGTGCTCCTGATAAAAGGTGTTTTAAGTCGTATGGATGTTAAAAAGGAAAGCTTAAAGGATTACTTAGTGTTGTAGTCTTTGGGGGTTGTATTTGGATGAATAGTTGCTAAGATATTCACTGTGTGTTTTAAAAAAGTTAACTTGAGTTCATAGAATGAACATTGTTTTGCTTTTAAAAAATACTTTTCCATTTCTGCTGTACCACACCTGTAGAGTGGGCCGTGTGCTCCCCAAAGCACAATCTATTAAAAGTTGTGGGTCAGGTGAACGCCATGATACACTTTGGGGTTCACTAAACTCTGGCCCATAACAACATCAAAACTGATGGTGGGCTTAGAACTATAACATGGTCCTAATGGAGATGACTGGGCTCTGCTGCAAAGGACACTGAATCCAACTGAGATGCTTGAAGCTACACGTCATGCCTTACTGTGGTGGGGATTGAAACCTGATGGAGTGGCTTGGAGTTCTGGTTGTATGATAGCTGTAATGACCACTTTCCGGCTGGAGGGACCTTGAGATGTAACTATGCAATGCTACGAGGCTCTGTCTTCAAGATACAGCTGTCCCTGACATAGGCACTGGACCTGATACTACACTTAACTATAATGTGCAGCCTATTACACTTAACTATAATGTGCATCCTCTGGAACGTAACCCTTCTATTATTGCATTTCTTTGCTTTCTATCCTCTTTAAATCTACCTTTCTGGCTCACCTCAGTAATCATCAGTGTTTTAAATTGTTTACCGCTGGATGAATTAACTTGCAGACTGCATAGCACTGATAGCCGCATGTTGAAGTAAGACAATATTTCAGAATGTCATAACTTTGAGATTTTGTCAAATATTTTATGAGAGACAGGGTCACAGGTTTTTGATTAAAAATGAAAATATCAACACACAGGGATACCGTACTAAATTATCATCATAATGAACAACAATGCCACAAAAGCTCACCTTCCTCTTTATTTATATTGCTGTCAATGCTGCTGACCACATGGACTCAGGAATCACACTAACTGGAGTGTATTTAATACTGCATTTATATTGAGTAACACTGACTGCTACTCTGGATGATATCAGATACATACGCACAGACAAGAAATCCTGCTGTTCTCCATTTCCTAACCACTCAATAGAACCACTGAATAGAACCACTCATAGACCAAATGTATAGTGTACCTGGAAGCATCTTCCTCTGGCGATTGGGCAGGCTCTGCAGAGGTCATCAATGGTCAAACCTCTTTACTGGCCTGTACAAGCTGCTCTGACCACCAATGTCTGTCAGATGTGGCTACCTCTATCGGCAAAAAGGAGCCATTTACGATGTGTGTTTTGGTTTTGAATCTGCCTCCAGTCATGCAATCTTACCATCATTGGTAGTCACATCGTGTTGCTGACATCTCCATCAAATATAATAATGCCGCAAAAATTAAATCTGCATCATGAACTTTGAGTAGCAACTAAATGCTACAAAATTTAAATGATGCAAGATTTTTCCCATCATTTCCGTAATAAAATGTACTCAAAAATTCAAACCACAAAATATGAATGTCATTCCCAATTATAAGACCAACCATAAATGACTGAGTTAATCTTAAATGAGGGAATGGTTAGTATGCGGTCAAAGTCCAAATACATAATGCAGATTTAGAATAAATATTAATGATAAGTCATAAGGAAGGATTAATTATTATTAATGACGATCATAAAATTGGATTTGTTACTCAAGTTTCCTTAATTAAGTCATTACCCTTCAATCTTAAGTGGTATATTTTTATCTAAATTTATTCCAACGCTGTTACAAGGGGGAACCTGATATGTGTGAATTTTATCAGCTCACGATTAGTGACAGTAATCTAGTAGCACATATGGATAATAACTCGCAAATTATTATTTTTCTTATGACTCAAGACAGAAGTCATTTTCCGACTTTGGTTTCATCCTGAAGACAGCATTGTGCATTTTCATTCTCAGCTGAAGTGGGAGTTAGGGGAAGAGCAATGCTCTTCCCAATGCTGATTTAAATTCGATTCACTCTGAAATAATGCAAACCTTTGTTTGTACGGAACTTTAAAATGTTAATTTATTCACCACAATGTCACCCTGGGGAAGCCAATCTCCTTCCACCCTCTTCCTTCAGCCGAGGAAGGTCCCATAAACTTTTAAATTCAGGCAAATCTCGCCCTTTCTTGGCTGTGGGCTGTAATACTCCTTTTCTTCAGGAAATGTTTTTTAATTGAGTTTTCATATTTTATGTCCAACTAATTATAAATGATACATGATCAGAAAAAAACACGCAAAAACCAACACGTATATTTACAAGCGAGCATTTTCATGACAACTGTGGCCGTGACCAGCCTCCCCCCACCTTTAAACAGCATACATATCTTACATTCCCCAATATGGCCGGGACACAAATTTACAGGCATTTACGTACAATTTGGTTTGGGCCTCAGCTTGTCATAGGACCGGCCCTTTGTTTCTTTACCCGTCCTGCTCGTACCTCGTGTTCCTTTTTGTTTGCTTTCACCACCCCCCCAACCTCCGTCGGCCCCCTTCCCCCCATCATCTCCTTTCTCCTCCCCCCAATGCCCGCCCCCCCCCCCCCTTTTGCTCTACTGGTTGCTGGCTGCGAACAGGTCTTGAAACAAGTTGGTGAACGGCTTTCACGTCCTACGGAAGTCATTGTGCGATCCGTGGACCGCAAATTTTATTTTCTCCAGCCTGAGAAATTTCACCAGGTCGGACAACCAGTTTGCAGTTTTGGGTGGTGCTGCTGATCGCCAGCCGAGCAGGATTCTCTGGCGGGCAATCAAGGAGACAAAGGCTAGGGCGTCACCTCGATCCCCATGAAGTGTTCTGGCTGCCACCTTTGTGCATGGTTCCACCTTCATTCTCACAACCCTGGACATGGCCTCGAAGAATGACATCCAATACCCAACAAGCTTGGGGCAAGCCCAAATCATGCGGGTGCAGTTGGCCGAGCCCCCCTGGCACTGTTGGCATTTGACATCCACTTCCGGGAAGAACCCGCTCATTCAAATTCTGGTTAGGTGTGCTCGATGCACCACCTTTAACTGTTAGGTTCTGCCTTGCGCAAGTGGAGTTGAAGTTCACTCTATGCAGTGCTTTGATCCAGAGTCCTCCCCCTATCTCTACGCCTAGTTCCTCCCCCCCATTTTCTCCTCGTCTTGTCCAGGGGGGAGTGTACCTCCTCCAGCAGTTACCCATACATGTCCTCACAGTACCCTCCTCTCGGTCACCTGCATTCAAAAGTTGTTCTACTAATGAGTGTCCTGGTATCTGGGGGCATGTTGTTGTTTCTTTGTGGAGAAGCTTTTTTGACTTAAATGGATCTCAGGTCGTTCCTTCTTGGCGGCTGGAACCTCTCCATGAATTCCCCTAGGGTCACTACTCTATCGTCTATGTGCATGTCCCTAATGATCAGAGTTCCCTCGTCCTGTCTCCACCTTTTGAAGGTGGCGCCCATTATTGCGGGAGTGAATCTATACTCCTGATAGCCAGTTGGTAAAGGAAGAAACTAGAGGCACCTTTTCCTTGGAATAGGTTTCTTCCTTTCCAGATGTCCATCGTCTGTCTCAACTCTACTCCTGTGTCATTAAGCATGTCTTTATTTTTTATTTATTTATTTTTTGTAATTTCTTTTCATTCAATAAAATCCAAACAACATCTAGAGAATTCAGCTCCTCTCTGTGGAGGCAGGGACTGTTTTAGTTTTTCAGCCTTTTCTTTATCCGTGATGATTGGCATGTATAGTTGACTTTGAATTTTCCGTTGTACATAGAACATAGGGTGAACAACATAGAACATACAGTGCAGAAGGAGGCCATTTGGCCCATCGAGTCTGCACCGACCCACTTAAGCCCTCACTTCCACCCTATCCCCGTAACCCAATAACCCCTCCTAACCTTTTCTTTGGGACACTAAGGCCAATTTAGCGTGGCCAATCCACCTAACCTGCACGCCTTTGGACTGTGGGAGGAAACCGGAGCACTCGGAGAAAACCCACGCAGACACAGGGAGAACGTGCAGACTCTGCACAGACAGTGACCCAGCGGGGAATCAAACCTGGGACCCTGGCGCTGTGAAGCCACAATGCTAGCCACTATGCTACCCATTGTTCTTGTTCTTTTTTTAAAAAATGCTTTTCTCCAATCCTTAAAGTTACAAAGACAATGCGCGGAGTGGGTAGGGAAAACCATTAATCCATCTCATTGCTTGCTCCAAAAACCTCTTAAAAGTGCTTAAGTAGGGGCTTCCGGTGTGGACCATGGAGTAAGTGGTCACACACAAGGCAGCTCCTGCCCAAGGTTACAGAAAAGAACTCTTTTTTTAATCAATACGGGATGGAATTTTGATGAAAAGACGTAGGTGAATGTTGGAGGGGTACTTTTCCCCAGGAATGGCATGTCTCCTGGTTACCAGACCCGGCAGTAACAGTAAAAGATTTGGCTGGAGCTGCAGGAATAGACAAAAGCCTCTTCCAGCATTCAGGCTGGGGAAGGGCAAGCTTAAAGGCTTCAAGCTGACTTGAGGGCCTTTATTAAAGGTGAATTCTAGCAGCAGAGGAAACAACTGTGAAAAGATCTCACCAAGGCCATTGAAGAAGCGGGGACGAGACTTCCGGTGGCGGCCATGGAGGAGTAGGTCGCGCATTCGGCAGCTCCCGTCTGGAACGGACTCTCAGGCCTTTTTCAGGAGTTTCCACAGACTTTTGGGGGCAGATTGGTGAAGCGAACACTGCCAAAAGGATTCCCTCTCTGTGGGACCTCCGGTGACGGCGGGCGGGAGGCAGCTGCGCGTTGGAGGGCTCCCGTTCAGGAACGACATTGTCGGGGGTTAACGCCCGGTCTTAGGGACAGCGAAGGCAGTGAAAGTTGGGAGACAACACAAAGAAGGGAAATGTCGAAGACCGGCAAAAGAACGACCGTGAAAAAAGCAGCTGAAAGTCCGTCGGGGAGTGAAAAGGTCACCGCGGGTCAGTAAAGAAAATAGAGGCTGGAGCGCTAGGGGAGGCCACATTGCTTACAGCTGAAGAAATAACTAAGGTGATGGCCGTGGAATTCGAAAGGCAGTTTACGAAACATATGGAGGCAATGAGGAAGGAGATGGGGGCGATTTTGAGAGTACTGGTGGAGGAGACGATTACCCCAGTGAGAATGGCGGTGGCGAGCGCAGTGGTGGAGGTGTGGGCGCTAGAGGAAGTGGAAGAGACAGAACTGCAGCATAGTGGTCAACTTACCTCGATGGGGAATGAGATGCGGAAGGTGATGGAGATCAACAAGGATCTGCGAGGCAAAATGGAAGACCTGGAAAACAGATCCAGGCGACAGAATTTGAGGATTGTGGGGCTGCCTGAAGGAGTTGAAGGACCGAGGCCGACTGAGTATTTTGCCGCGATGTTGCCGAAACTATTGGGGGAGGGGAGGATCCCTCCCGATATGAGCTGGATCGGGCACATCAGTCGTGGAGGCCTGTACCAAAGGCGAGTGAGCCGCCAAGAGTAGTGACTCTGTGCTTCCGTAGGTACAGTGTAAAAGAGAAGGTCCTATGCTGGGCTAAGCAGAAGCGGGTGGTGCAGTGGGCTGGAGCTGGTATACGCGTATACCAGGACTTTACAGTGGAGCTGGCGAGGAGGCGGGCTGCCTTCAACCGGGTGAAGAGGGCACTGTACGTTAGCAGGGTGCAGTGTGGCATTGTATATCCAGCGAAGCTGAGGGTGACCTACAAGTTCAAGGACTTTTATTTTGGGATGGCAGAAGCAGCGGAGGAGTTTGTGAAGGCAGAAGGACTGTGGCAGAATTGAGAAATGGTCATATAGCAATGTAGCCTCATGACTGTATTTTTTTTCTTTTTTGTTTCACTGCATGCTGGTGTATGGGCTATAGGAGCCAACGTTGTGTATATTTGGACAAGGGAAGAAATGGGACTTTCAGTCGAAATGAGGGCTTTTTGGGGTGTAGGTGGATATGCGGGGTTTGTGTGCTAAAAGGGGACTTCTGGGTTTTTCCTGGGGCCGGGCAAAGGGGAAAGCGACCCGGGCGGGGGCCGCCATGCTGGCCGGTTTAAGCCGGCCAGTGAACTGGAGTGAGGTGGGGGGAGGGGGCTGCGGTCATCAGAGCCTGGCAGAACAGGGTACGAGTGGTCTAGCCGGGGTGGAAAGTTGGGGGGAAGGAACCGAGATTGGGGGGAGGGGTTTTTACAAGAGGAAGTGGAGGGGGAGGAGTTGGGGGGGGGTTTACAACTCTTGGGTGTCATTTACGGTACTCTTTTGGAGGTTGGATGGCATTGAGTGTTGTCGTGGCGGGGGGGGGGGGGGGGGACTCTATCGGTTAATGGTGGCCATGGGCGACTCCGGACTCCCTTTCTCTTTTTCGCTTTTGTTTTTTTTCCCACCGTGGGAGGGTTTGTTTTATTTGAGGCATATATTGACAGTTGGGTGGGGTGGTGAGAGGATGGGATCATTGTTGATGTTAAGGGTATTGACTTTATATTTGTTCCCGTTTGTTGCCTGTTGGTGGGGTGTACATTTTGAAGGAAAATGTGAAAATGGAGAATAAAAACATTTTTTAAAAAGTGCTTAAGTAACCATCCTATCAATGCCCTTCCCCCATATATACTTAGCCTGAGTTGATACAATTAACACGCGGACCCTGTCATTTAGCATTCCACTGTTTGGCTGAGAAAAAGGCAATCAAGTTGTCACAACATCTACCTAGTATCACTCTTTAATCATGTGGAATTATACAGCATCCCGAAGCAAGCCATTCAGTCTATTGTACCTGTGCCAGCCCTTTGAAAGAAATCTCTAATTAGTTCCACTCCCTCTTTTTTCCCATTGCTCTGTAAATTTTTCCTTTTCAAGTGTATATCCGATTTAATTTGCAAAATGCAATTGAATTTACTTCCTCCACATTTTCAAGCCGTGCATTCTAAATTATAATGACTCGTTGCGTAAAATGATTCCACTCTTGTTCTTTTTGGCCAATTATTGTTGTATAAAGGGTAAATAAATATTATGCGAATAACGAAATGAAATGATAGAGTGCATCATCATTGATGTCAGATCACATGTAACTGGAGCCTGAGGAAAGAAGGTTCTAATGGAGTCCTGCTAAAGTCTGTTTCTGTAAATAGTCAATTAGTATTCACTAGTTTGCAACAGCGCAGTTTCCAGCAGAGCCCAGATGTGATATTAATACGAAATATCTCTGTATTTGTCCTGGAGTCCATTTCAAGGAGGGATGGTGATGGCTGCTGTAGTGGATTGAGGTTCCTCTCTCTTTAAGGCAGCACAACAGAGGAGGGTCACCTGGCTCCGGGGACTGAGTGTGGAGCCCCCTTCCGGATAGAATACATCAGGAATCCATGTTGTAAACATGCATGGCTGGAGCAGCAGCTCTGTGCTGCTCCTGGGCAGCGAGGCCAGCGGCCACTGTACCATTATTCCTTGTCGTCAATACATTCTGTTTATTCACAAGAAGAGCCTCTGCCTCATTGCTGCCAGGTTACCACAGCTGACATTGTGGCTTGTGATGTTCTTCAACTGTGACAGGTGGTGCAAATGGTTTTGTTTGTTCTGTAGCAGAGCACAGTAATGCATATTCAGGTGCTTTGCATTACTTGCACATAACCATTGTCAATGTGCACATGGGCATAATGTACAAGTTGATGATAATTGATTAACACTCAAATGTCCGCGTTTGGAAGCATGTGTCAGGTCTTCCAATATGAAAACAAATATGCGTTTCTCATTTGCCAGATGAAACTTCTGTGTGTGCCTGAAATTTGCCCTGGATTGTAAATCGCATGGTAGAGATCAGTGTTTTTCCCGGGTCCTAGTTTTACCAACTGCTGGACCTTTGGGACCCACGCCGGCCGACCTTAGCAACACACCTGTCACCTGCTTGGTCCTCACGATCTCACTTGCTTCGTCATTCAATGTTACATTTTTGCTAAGGACTTCAGCTGACGATTTCAGTTCTCGCTGCACCCTTTGAGAAAAATCAAGCAGTTTGTCGTCGAACTCGCCATGCTTAATTTTCAAATGCATTTGAAGAGTTGAGAGTTTTAAACTTCCATTTGCCAGTACCTCCCTGCATATAACACACATGGGCTTTGCTTCCTGATTTGCATTGGCACAATTAAAGCCATACCTCACGAAATCATCTTTATACTGCTTTGTTCCTGATTTCAGTTTCTTCTTAATTGTTTGTTCACCAGAGGCCCAAGAGCTCTGGATACAGCTCACACCAGCACTGCTGTGTTCTGCTGTGGAGTCTCTTGAGAAGCTCTCTCCAGCAGGTTCAATTGTGATATCCTGGCCTGTTTGTGTCTCTGGCCCTTGATGCACGATCAATTACATTCAAGACGAAGTGATTTCATAACTGAAGGCTTTAATCTACTAGAACTTGTTCCCCAGCAGCTTCGGAACAGAAAGTGAAGGCTGCTGGGACGGCACCGTTTCTTATACCCCGCCTGTCAGGGCGGAGCTACATAACAACAGCCAATGGTAAACTCCTGGGTTTAACCAATGGTCATCAGCCTCTTAGGTACTGCAATACTTGGTACTACCACAGCCCTCTCTTCCTTTATTACAAAATAATCCATCTTCAGTTCTTCACACAGTCCTGTTGTTTTCTTGCTGGCAGCTACAAAATGGAGGAATCTCTCCTCCATGATTTCGCTCCCAAAGCATGGACGCACAGGGATCATGGCATGTACGTGCTGGGTATGTGGCCTTCTCTCTGTTGCTACCCCTGGCGGAAAGACTCCATCGTTCATATTTAAAGGCCGGTCGCGGCCAGCATTCTTTTTTTAAAACTTTAAAACTTTATTTCCATTACCTGATTTTTCCAATTTTGTGACTTTTTACTGCTAAACATTAAAACAATTTCAGTGGAACATGAGCATCCTTACATTTACACACAAACGTTGTTCTAAATATCATAGAATTTACAGTGCAGAAGGAGGCCATTCAGCCCATCGAGTCTGTACCGGCTCTTGGAAAGAGCACCCTACCCAAGGTCAACACCTCCACCCTATCCCCATAACCCAGTAACCCCACCCAACACTATGGGCAATTTTGGACACTAAGGGCAATTTATCATGGCCAATCCACCTAACCTGCACATCTTTGGACTGTGGGAGGAAACCGGAGCACCCGGAGGAAACCCACGCAGACACGGGGAGGATGTGCAGACTCCGTACAGACAGTGACCCAAGCCGGAATCGAACCTGGGACCCTGGAGTTGTGAAGCAATCGTGCTAACCACTATGCTACCGTGCTGCCCTATTCACATTTCTTTAGAAATTTAAACAAGTGTCGGAAAAAGTACAATCTTGTTTTCACTTTACAAACAATAACTTTAAATGAGATGAAATAACTTGTCAAACACATACAATGTCACAATATTTCTTACTGGTTCTACTGCATTGCACTATCCAAACATCCAAGTCATCTCCTTCTCCATTCTCACCAAAAGCACTTACTTCCTGGTTTCCAGAGAATGGTGACATAAAGTGATGACTGTAGGTTTCTTCCAGTGTTGACATGTGTCAGCCATATTGACTGGCCCTTGGATGAGTATTCCTCACCAACAAACCTGGCCTGGCTCCCCTCTCATTGTCTAGTTGCTGCATTCACCCCAGTCGCAGACCGCTGACCACTTCCCGACTCGTACTTCATGCTGTGGGAGTGTAAGCGGACGTTGTGCCAGCCACTGAACTGCTTGATCACGGAGCCACAGGTCGCAGACTGCCGATTGGTGGCGAGGGACGAGTCGAGCAGCACACAAATGACGAGCACCAGAGCGGAGCTGTAAGCTGGGGCCACCACTGTTAGCATCACATGCCCACATGGATGCCCATCAGCTGTGTCCCCACCCTGGCTAAACTACTCAAGGGACATCTTGTACTAAGAGACAAAAGAATGCCTTATGCTTTGGGTCCAAATGATAGAGTTAATGGGAGGAGCCAGGTCTGTCTGTAAGAATCATTTGGTCCGAGAACTCACACCTTACCAGAGGTGTTTCAGATTGGTCCTGAAAAGTTCTCTCTCCAAAGATTCCGCACAGAGAAAAGGAAGTAGAAACCTGTTTGTTAACTTTATACATGAGTGGTATGTTATACATAGTGGTTTGCTTAATTGTGGAATGTAGTGGCAGGTTGAGGAAGTAAGTTAAGTTTCCATACTTAACTGTTGTAACCATTAACTTTAAAGCTATTTCTTTATTGCCAATGTGGTTAATTCAGCGATTCAAGTTAAAGTTTCTTCAAACATAAAAGATACCCACAGGTCAGTGCTATCTCTCCTGTGGTTGGTAAAATTTCCTCGCAGTTTTACAAATTGCAAATAGTTGGGTTCTCGTTCGGGATCGTAACACCACATTTCCAAAGCTCCCGGACAAGTCCTTCAAATAAACACCGGGGACGGGATTCTCCGCTGGCGTGATTCTCCATTTTGCTAGCTCCCGGGGGGTTCCCGACGAGGTGAGGCTGCCCCACAATGGGAAACCCCATCGACCGGCCAACGTAACGGAGAATCCCGCTGGTGGGTCGAGGCTGAAAAGTGGCGCGGCGGGGCAGAGAATCCAGACCCTAAAGCCTGCTTATACAGAGTCAAATGCTTCCTGTTTGATGCATTTTTCAATGTTGTATCCTTATGTACAAGTTGTATCTTTTAAGTGAAGGAACATTGAGATTGAGGTTCAACCAATAAGAGTATCTTTTCCAGGGCAGCACGGTGGCGTAGTAGTTAGCATTGCTGGATCATGGCGCCGGGGTCCCAGGTTCGATCCCGGCTCTGGGTCACTGTCTGTGTGGAGTTTGCACATTCTCCCCGTGTTTGCCTGGGTTTCGCCCCCACAACCCAAAAATGTGCAGGGTAGGTGGATTGGCCACGCTAAATTGCCCCTTAATTGGAAAAAACGAATTGAGTACTCAAAATTTATTTTTAAAAGTATATTTTTCTTATTGTGACATATTGTAATTTTCATAACCATGCTATTGTTATTTTTATATGTCACAGCTGATCTTCTATCCTCTTGGTTACAAAGTATTTTTTGCATAAGTATGCATTTTATTGATAAAGAAACAGTTCTCCTACTTCACAGCAATACTCCTTCCATGTCTTATGCTCTTCTTTGCAACATGCACCTTCTCCCAGATCCTCCAAGAGCTCAAGACAGCATTGACCTTCTTCATAATACATTGCAAACTCTGTGCTTTCCTTAAATGCAAAATGGTTGTCCGCCCCTGACAAAAACATGTTTGTGACACTCTGTCATTATGTTCAGCTGGCCTCGAGGGGACAAAGTTAGCATTTTCCTCTGCTGGTATTCAGACAATTACCCCTTTCTCAGCTGGATTGGTGAACCTTCCAATATTTGCACTGGTTAACCACCTGCTGGAGAAGAATTAGAGGGTCGTTATTGCAGGTGCTTCGTGATTCGACGATATATTTCCACAGCCAGTAACTAGGTCTTATCCTGTAACAAATTACATGTATAAAAGCTGCAGTGTTGCAGTATGATCAGTATTTCGTCAGATAAGCATGTTTTTGTCTCGCTCTTCAGTAATAAAACAAGAGCTGAATCTAAGCATTGTTGGAAAATTTGAGAAAAGAGGGTCCACCCCTCACCAGGAAGTGCCATCAGTTTGATATCCCAACAAGCTTTCATCTGTAATGGCCGTCACCTTTGGAATTGTCACCTTTCTTTCTTTAATTTGTTTAGGTAATTAGAATCTCAACTCCCAAGTCTACATGGACTGCTTGAAGTGCTTGCTGAATTATCTGCCTGTCATCTGTTTGCCATCTGTTATTTTATCTGTGTAGACCAAGGTTTGTAGAGTATAATTCTCCGTACTAACCCATCAGGAGACACTGGCGTGTCCCAGTTTCAAAGTTGTCTCAGAGGGAATGAAAGTAAGTCATCCTACTCCAAAATGTATTAAAACTGTGCGTCACACATCACAAATTAGTTTTTAGCTCTGTGACACATTAGAATGCCAAAAAGAACATGTAAAATACTTTTTTTTTGTCTCTTCGTACTCGGCAACTGTAGAGAATCAATCTGTGCTGTCGATAAGTAACTACTACTAAGCAGCTGCTCTCTAAAATGGTCTATTTTCCTTCATGACTCAGTGCTGAGGTATTTTCTATTGCAGACTGTTTACCAATTTCTTTCGACATCCGGGGTTTTCAATGTGCAACATGATTTTGATATCTTACGCCCTATGGAATGTGGAATTGTGGAATGTATTTTCAATTTTCCTCTCTCTCTTTCTCTCTATATCCGGAGTAGAAATTGGACTTTGTTCTGCCTGCTTTACAATTTTAGGAACCAATGTCTACAGCTAAAGGATGGCTTTGGTGGCCAATGGAATCAGATGTTAAGACACTACCACGTGTAAATGGGAGGCCTGATTTAGGCACCTTCTGCTAACTTTTATATTGCAGGAGTTGGGTCTTCACCGCTTGGGATTATCAGGTGGTTGCTAGGCAACTGCCACTACAAGATAAACTCTTCATTGAAAAGTTAAATGGTCTGCACCAAGGTGTTGATGCCCTCCGCAATGCCCTCCTGCAATTGGAACAAGCTCCGCAGCGCATTGGCCATTCCCATCTGAGAGCGGGATATGTCCTTCAGCACCTCATCAAGGTCAGCCTGGTACTGGGTCAATTCCCCCAGCGAATCGGACATTCTGCCGAGACCCTCAGCCATGGCCGTCACTAACTGCGCGATGCCTTGAACATCTTCACTAATGCTGCAGACGTCGTATACCAGACTAACCACTGTAGTCGCCAACCTAGCAGTGGTGGCCTCATTGCCAAGCATTGCCGGCGACATCTCCTGCACACGTAGTTTCTGGGACTCCTCCAATCGGCTATGGACCTACTGGAGTGTCACTGACATCTCCCTCTGAATATCCTGGCTAAACCTGGAGTATCCATCAGCTCCGGGTAACCCTGTACCAGCGGCTCAGTATCAGGCTGGGACCCATTGGGGTCCTGGGATCCAGCAGGCCTCTAACTGCTGTCTTGCCTGAGGGTTCCTGCCTCCATCTGATGTACACTGTCAGCTCTGTGGTGCTCACCAGATTGTGCCCAGATGCCTGACCACTAACATTTTTCACTGATGTGTGTGTCTCTGCGCTGGCAGAGGATGGTGCGCTGGCAGAGGATGGGGCTGTGACGCAGCGATCGAGTCTTCCTTGAAGTTCTCCTCTGAGGTGGTCTCCTGGGAGGCTGAAGAGTGGGCCACCGGATATGGGCCGGCTCTGTCAGCTGGAGGACCTGTGGGAGAATGGACATGTGGTCAGTTGAAGGGACAGGTCAGTAAGTAAGGCAATAACAACTCATATGTGACAGATCCTATGGGTGGGGCCTTGGATCCTCACCCCTGTGGCTCCTGCAAACCTCCGCGTTAGTGACCACTCTGTCCTCGACCACCCCCGCCACCTCCAGGACCCGTTCATCAAAGGTGGTGAAGACTTTTAAGTTCGCTTCCCTCCATCGGTCTGGGCCCACTCCCGGCGATTGTGCGAGAGCTTCTCCTGCGGAGAAAATGAGAGGGCGCCGTTAGCCACACGCGTGGTTCACAGTGGTGGGATGGGGTGTTGACGGGGATGAAGGGAGAGGAGGGGTGAACGGAAGGTTGGGGTCTGCATGGAGAGTTGGGGGGAGATGTGGATGCTTGCGTGGGGGCGGAAAGGTCTCGAAGTGGGGGTGGGGAGGCGGGAGGCTGAGGGGCGTTGGTGTCAATTCACCCATGCTGCCCAGTGTAGGTCTTTGACCTTCTGGAGGCCAGTTCTCCTGGTCACACTCCCCGAGCTTTCAGCCACCACCACCTTATCCCATGTGCCAATGCCTGCCCTGTGGCTCACACTCCAGAACCCGCGGGGAAACAAGACATCCCTCGACCTCATCGAGGAGCCTCGTCAGGTGTGCATCATCGAATCTTGGGGCCAGTCTTCGCGGCGTCAAGACGGTAGCAAAGTGGGTAGCACTGTTGCTTCAGAGCTCCAGGGTCCCACATTCGATTCCCTCTTGGGTCACTGTCTGTGCAGAGTCTGCACGCTTTCCCCTGTCTGCGTGGGTTTCCTCCGGGTGCTCCGGTTTCCTCCCATAAGTCCCGAAAGACGTGCTGTTCGATGAATTGGACATTCTGAATTCTGCCTCAGTGTACACGAACAGGCGCCGGCATGTGGCGACGAGGGGATTTTCACAGTAACTTCATTGCAATGTTAATGTAAGCCTACTTGTGACAATAATTAAGGTTCTTGCCTGCCTTGCTGGGTATTTCCAGAATTTTCTGTCTTTGTTTCAGGTTTCCAGCATCCGTAGTATTTTCCTTTTTTTTACTCATTCCGGGTGTTATGGAATTGGTGAGTTCAGGGAACGCCGGTCGTCCTCGCATTTTTCCAATGAAAACTTCAATCTTAATTCTGGGGTACATACACAAAAATACACACCTTTTGGGGATCAGGTCAATGATGGATTTATCCAATATATGGATTGTGAAATTATGACTTTTGCTATTTGGAAGTTCTGCCATGAGGTAAATAAAAGTAAGAAGGAACTTTCTGGTTTGCTATTAATCCCGTGGGCCTTAACCACTTAAGGTCTTAGCAGAGTGCCTGTCATTCAGCCGAAGGATTGGTGACTGTTTGAAATGACTTCCATTATTCCAGAGTAGTGACGCCCTCCACCACAAAACAGAAGAAGCAGTAAAAAGCAGCATCGCTGGCAGTGGAAGACTGGAGAGTGGCTTATTGATGCCTAAGCCTGAATGACTATTTGTATGATTTATATCAGCCCCATCACTTGCCGACAGATTTACAGAGCAACACCTTGCCGTCCTGACATTTAAAATTTCACGTTAACTTCCACATCAGCCTCATTTTCGCTCAGTGTCACAGCGCCCAGCACAATGGCTGGCAATAAATTCCAGCTGTGTTTTCCAAATGACTGTTTCAGGTTTTTCACGACACATACAATAATTTGGGTAATTGCTTCCTCCAAGGTACAATAAATCACGCATTTTGACTCAATTAATGCCTCTGCTAAGGGCATCTTTATTTTCTGTTGGAAGATTTGATAGCTAAGGGAGCTGGAATAATGTTAGGCCCATTTTATTGAGCTCTTCTTGTTAAGGCAAGTTCAAATCTCAAGTGTTGCTGCCTGAAATCATGCAGATCGATTTTTTTTTAAAATTAATCATTATCCCTTATTAAACATGAATCAAATATTATTTGCAGATTTCGACATCTTCAAAACAACACAATTTTTCTGTGCTGTAATGAAAACGTAAATTTAAAAAAACGGCGATCACTGAAGTGCAGGTGGAATCGCAAACCAACTGCAGGCACTTCTGATTTTCACATTCAGATCTACAGATATATAGGGCCAGGTCTTGCTGAGGAGAAAAGTATGCAATCACCATGGAAATGAAGCAGCATCCCAGAATTTACAAATTGCCACTAGTTGTCTGATGCCTCAATGATCAAAGGTCATCGACCTGAGACATTGGATGGAATTCTTCCATCCGTAACCAGGTCCTGTGGCTGGGGTGGTGATGGAGAGTGTTTCCCACTGCGGAGGCTGACAGGCAACCGCGCCATATCTTCTGGTCCCAATGTCATTAGTTATGCACTCGGAGGTTTTGCGCCATGTTCCATGACAGGGCACGCTTGAGGGCACACGCCTCACGTTCACGACGGCACGGTAGCGCAATGGATGGCACGGTGACACAGTGGTTAGCACTGATGCCTCACAGCGCCAGGCTGTGTCAGTTCTATTTTGACATTGGGTGACTGTCTGTATGGAGTTTGCACGTTCTCCCCATGTCTGCATATGTTTCCTCCGGGTGCTCCGGTTTCTTCCCACAGTCCAAAAATGTGCAGGTTAGGTGATTTGACCATGCTAAATTACCCCATAGTGTCTAAAGGTTAGGTGTGATTATGGGAATAGAGCAGGGGAGTGGGCATAGGTAGGGTGCTCTTTCAGAGGGTTGGTGCCGACTTGATGGGCAGAATGGCCTCCTTTCTGCGCTATTGGGATTCTATCTGGGCACCATATTTCAAAGATGCCCAGATATCCAGAATGACACTAAAAACAGATATGTCTGCAAGTTATCCGATGACCCAGCTCTGAAATTCAGTGCCACCTCCTAGCATGGCCTCCTGGGATATGTGCAGGTTCACAGGAATGTGTTCACGAACCTGCTGGGAGGGTGAGGCCAAGCAGGGAAACCTACCTTGGATTGGCGCAGGTGTCCAATGCCATCAGTGCTAGGGGACACACAAGAGGTCGACCATAAAGGGCTGGAAGGGGATGAATGCGCCACCTGTGTAAGTTTCATCAGGCACTCACATAAGCCACAAAGGCTCCAATGTTTCAGGGTCCAAGGCCCAGTGGCAATGACATATTCTGCCTCAGAGCTCCACTTGGGTGTAACTACACTGAGGTGGAGTGACCACTGTGCCTCCTTCACCCTTCAGCAGGCACGGAACACTGCATGGAAGTGGATTGGGGGGGTGGGACGGGATAAGTGGGGAACCGGCATAGACGCAGAGGGAACCAGTAACCTCTGCAAATCGCATACCTGTCTGAGCCTTCCCCCAATGTGTGGATGTGCTCAACGCTCTGGAAGAAGCTGGTGCATTACCCTTCTGTCCAAATCGCACCACTCGCTATCTTTCAGGGGAGGAATGATCAATTAATCAAATTTCAATGCATGCAACATGCAACTCCCATCAAACATTTCCTCTTCTTTGAGCAGAATAAGTTCCATCACAATCATAGAGATCGTGATAAGATGGGCCGGGAGGGGGCGATCATTTCTCAGGTCGTTGCCGAAGTTCAAGGAGAGGGCATTTGCGCTCGCAGGATTGATGCAGGACAGAGCAATTGGTGGTGGGATGCTCGGTCTTGGGCATCGCCCAGTCAGGAGTCATCCAATCTGTTGTATCTTTAAAACCTCTGATACGTTCGGCCAGTTTACTTACTCAAAAGTTTTACCCAAGTGCCCTTATTTGTGAGATGAACAAAGGACAAAACAGGTTCACAGTTTAACGCAATTTTATTCACAATTCTATTACTCAACTGTAGCACAATCAATCACTCATGAGACGAGATGAGAAGGAGTCAATCAATGGCTTTATTACGCAGACTTGTTCCCCAGCAACACAGTTTTAGAATGTGGCTGCTGGGAGAACCCGGGCTCTTATACGCTGCCTTACTGGGTGGAGCCAGTAGGCGGCTGATCCAATCGGGACCTGGCGTCTATCCACCAATAGCCTCTTGTCATCACAGGGTACCGTAATACCCCTAATGCATACCACTACATTCACCCCTTGTTAAAAAAGAACCCGGCAGGAGTAGCGGGCTGCATGGTGGTAGGGATTTACAGAATCGGTACCTGGGAAGCCACTAACACAGCGGCTATGCTCTGATATCAAACTACTAGCACTATTTACAATGCCGCTTTTACTGGGCAACTGAATTATTTACAGAGGCATTTCTTGCTTTGTTATAATGATTCAATGAGTCGAATTGGTGCCCTGGTCGTCCTCCACGATCGTCTCAGCCCCGGCGGCGAAGCAGGCGCTGGCTCAGGCACCGTCGTCTCTGGGAGCGTAGCGATGTCTCTTCCTGCTTCACTACCCCTAGGCGGAGCCGGGGGAAGGACCGATCCACCCGGGAAGGGAGCAGCTGTGGGGCACGCCGGTGGGAGGGAGGGGGTGATTGATGCTTGGGGTGTGTGTGTAGATCCGGCGGGCACCAGGTCCCGCAGAGAGACCGTGTCCTGTCGGCCATCGAGGTACGCCACGTAGACGTACTGAGGGTTCGCGTGGAGGAGGTGAACCCTCTCGACCAACGGGTCTGATTTGTGTACCCGCACATGTTTTCGGAGCAGGATGGGTCCCGGGGCTGCCAGCCAGGTCGAGAGTGACGTTCCTAGGGAAGACAAGGAGGCATTCGTGAGGTGTTTGATTTGTTGTGGTACACAGCAGCGACCGGATGGAGTGAAGGGCGTCCGGGAGGACTTCCTACCAGCGGGGGGCTGGGAGATTTCTGGACCGTAGGGCCAGCAGGACAGTCTTCCAGACCGTTCCATTCTCCCTCGCTATCTGTCCGTTACCCCGGGGGTTGCAACTGGTCATCTTGCTCGAGGCAATGCCCTTGCTGAGCAGGAATTGACGCAGTTCGTCGCTCATGAAGGAGGACCCCCTATCGCTATGTATGTAGGCGGGGAAACCGAACAGTGTAAAGATGGTGCAGAGGGCTTTAATGACCGTGGCCGCGGTCATGTCGGGGCAGGGAATGGCGAATGGGAAACGGGAGTACTCGTCAACCACGTTCAGGAAGTCCGTGTTGCAGTCGGTGGAGGGGAGGGGATCTTTGAAGTCCAGACTGAGGCGTTCAAAGGGAGGGGAAGCCTTTATCAGGTGCGCTTTATCTGGCCTGTAGAAGTGCGGCTTGCACTCTGCGCAGATTTGACAGTTCCTGGTGGCTGTTCTGACCTCCTCGATGGAGTAGGGCAGGTTGCGGGTCTTCACGAAGTGATAGAACCGAGTGACCCCCCGGGTGGCAGAGGTCCTCGTGGACGGTACGGAGGCGGTCCACTTGTGCGTTGGCACATGTGCCGCGGGATAGGGCATCAGGAGGCTCGTTTAGCTTCCCGGGACGATACAGGATCTCATAGTTATAGGTGGAGAGTTCGATCCTCCACTGCAAGATCTTGTTGTTCTTGATCTTGCCCCGCTGTGCATTATTGAACATGGAGGCAACCGACCGCTGGTCAGTGAGGAGAGTGAATCTCCTGCCGGCCAGGTAATGCCTCCAATATCGCACAGCTTCCACAATGGCCTGGGCCTCCTTTTCCACTGAGGAGTGGCGGATTTCTGAGGTGTGGAGGGTGCGTGAGAAAAAGGCCACGGGTCTGCCCGCTTGGTTGAGGGTGGCCGCCAGAGCTATGTTGGACGCGTAGCTCTCGACTTGGAAGGGGAGGGACTCATCGATGGCGTACATCGTGGCCTTTGCGATATCCGCTTTAATGCGGCTGAAGGCCTGGCGGGCCTCTGTCGACAGGGGAAAGACAGTGGACTGAATTAGCGGACGGGCCTTGTCCGCGTAGTTGGGGACCCACTGGGCGTAATAAGAGAAAAAGCCCAGGCAGCGTTTCAGGGCCTTGGAGCAGTGAGGGAGGGGGAAATCCATAAGGAGGTGGGCATGCATTCCGGGTCTGGGCCTATAACTCCGTTTCGCACTTCGTAGCCGAGGATGGCTAGCCGGTCGGTGCTAAACACGCATTTCTCCCTGTTGTATGTGAGATTCAGGGCGTTTGCGGTCTGGAGGAATTTTCGGAGGTTGGCGTCGTGGTCCTGCTGGTCGTGGCCACAGATGGTGACGTTATCGAGATACGGAAACGTGGCCCGCAAACCGTACCGGTCAACCATTTGGTCCATCTCCCGTTGGAAGACCGAGACCCCATTAGTGACGCCGAATGGAACCATTAAAAAGTGATAGAGCCGCTCATCTGCTTCAAAAACAGCGTATTTGTGGTCGCTCGGGCAGATGGGGAGCTGGTGATAGGCGGACTTAAGGTCCACCGTGGAAAAGACCCTGTACTGTGCAATTCGATTGACCATGTCGGATATGCGGGGGAGAGGGTACGCATCCAGCTGCATGTACCTATTGATGGTTTGACTATAGCCTATGACCATCCTCTGCTTCTCCCCGGTCTTTACAACTACCACCTGGGCTCTCCAGGGACTATTGCTGGCCTGGATTATGCCTTCCCTCAGCAGCCGTTGGACTTCTGACCGGATAAAGGTTCGGTCCTGGGCGCTGTACCGTCTGCTCCTAGTGGCGACGGGTTTGCAATCCGGGGTGAGGTTCGCAAACAGGGAAGGCGGATCGATCTTGAGGGTCGCGAGGCCGCAGATAGTGAGTGGGGGTATAGAGCCGCCGAATTGAAACGTTAAACTCTGGAGGTTGCACTGGAAATCCAACCCCAGGAATGTGGCATCGCAGAGGTGGGGAAGGACGTAAAGCCGATAGTTCTTGAACTCCCTCCTCTGCACCCGTGAGGTTCATGATGCAGAACCCTTTGATCTCTACAGAATGGGATCCTGCTGCCAGGAAAATCTTTTGATTACTCGGGTGGATCGGAAGGGAACAGTGTCTTACCATATCGGGATGTATAAAACCCTCCGTGCTCCCAGAGTCGACCAGGCAGGGCGTCTCGTACCTGTTTATAAATATCATTGTTGTTGCCGTTTGGAGCGTTCGGGGACGCGACTGGTCCAAGGTCACTGAAGCCAGTCGCTGTTGCTGCATCGGGGCGTTTTCCTCAGGCCCGTGGGGCCGTCCATCCCAGGGTCCTTCGCCGTCAGCCAAGGCGGTGGCGTCCACCCGTCGCACGCGGTCGGGGGTGGACAAGATGGCACCGCCCATTGATCGCACATGGCCGGAGAAGCACAAAATGGCGGTGCCCATCCCTCCCGCATGGAGTCCGGGACCCAAGATGGCGGCGCCCGGTGGCCGCACATGGATCGTTGGGGGGGTTGAGGGTGGGGTCCTGGTTCTCCCCCGGAGATTGCGGCGACCCCCTGGGCCTGGCACACTGCTACAAAGTGCCCCATTTTGCCGCACCCTTTACAGAGAGCTGAGCGGGCCGGAGCTGAGCTTTGGGTTTTACCCGCACTTAGTAAAGAAGGCTGGCAGGCTACGATCACTCGATGTGGATGTCTTCTCTGGGTTCGAAATCCAGGGTCCTTTCTTCTTGCGATAGTTGTGCCTGCGAAAACTCCCAGGTTATTGCTCCAGAACTGTTCAATGCTGCTTTCTTTATACTGGGAAGCTAGGGTTGAGTTATAGGTATGCGCCCACCACTGGCCATTATCCTAGCCAGACGCCAACTTGTTAATGGACGAGAGTGGATACTCCCGTTTATCCAAGGTGTTCGTCTGAAACTCCCCTTGTCTAACCAGTCATCAGCTCAATATAAAGTCTGGGGGCTTCTTTTATCTGTTCTTCATTCTGCTTCAAAGTTGATCACCTGTGTCTGTTACATATTCATAAGCTTTGGAGTGGGTGATCACAAAATCCATTATACAGTGAATGGTAGAACCCTCAAGAGTATTATACAGTGAATGGTAGAACCCTCAAGAGTATTGAAAGTCAGAGAGATCTAGGTGTACAGGTCCACAGGTCACTGAAAGGGGCAACACAGGTGGAGAAGGTAGTCAAGAAGGCATACGGCATGCTTGCCTTCATTCGCCGGGGCATTGAGTATAAGAATTGGCAAATCATGTTGCAGCTGTATAGAACCTTAGTTAGGCCACACTTGGAGTATAGTGTTCAATTCTGGTCGCCACACTACCAGAAGGATGTGGAGGCTTTAGAGAGGGTGCAGAAGAGATTTACCAGAATTTTGCCTGGTATGGAGGGCATTAGCTATGAGGAGCGGTTGAATAAACTTGGTTTGTTCTCACTGGAACGACGGAGGTTGAGGGGCGACCTGATAGAGGTTTACAAAATTATGAGGGGCATAGACAGAGTGGATAGTCAGAGGCTTTTCCCCAGGGTAGAGGGGTCAATTACTAGGGGGGATAGGTTTATGGTGGGAGGGGCAATGTTTAGAGTATATGTACGAGGCAAGTTTTTTACACAGAGGGTAGTGGGTGCCTGGAACTCGCTACCGGAGGAGGTGGTGGAAGCAGGGACAATAGTGACATTTAAGGGGCATCTTGACAAATACATGAATAGGATGGGAATAGAGGGATACGGACCCAGGAAATGTAGACGATTGTAGTTTAGTCGGGCCGCATTGTCGGCACGGGCTTGAAGGGCCGAAGGGCCTGTTCCTGTGCTGTACATTTCTTTGTTCTTTGTTCTTTGTTCCATATAGCAATAACAGGTTTATGCCTTGACTTGGGTGCTTTTGCAGATGGCCAGTATCGATTCCAGCCAGGGTCTCATTACTATTGTGACATTGTGACTATGTGCATCTTCTCAGCCTGTTTTCAGTACCACAAATATATGCAAACCCGAGGGTCAAATGTTGGAGGCAGCTGATGCTGTCACTTGCACTCTACTTCTCAATTTTCACACTTAAAGGTGCCTCCAGAAAGAGACCGAGGCCTTCACCCTCCACCAGCTCGGGAACGCACAGCTCAATGGGTATTAGTACGAGTTCAGGAAGGGTCCCACAATTTGGTGGTCACCGCAGCAGGGGGGCGAGGCAAGGTCAGCTGAGCTCCCTAAATCTCAGAGGACTGCTGGGAAAGAGGCATCTGTGAGGTCCCAATCAGATAACAAGCCTCTACATTCAGCCTTCCATCTCAAGGTGGAGAGTCAGTAAGGTGGGAGGCCATCAGGCAATGTTGTTGGGAGCCTGCAACAGAGTAGTACGTGAGTAGGAAGAATCCATCCACCTGCTCTCTGATGAAGTGGTGTCCATGTGTGCATGTATCAAGCTTTCCATGGGGAGGATTGCAGACGCCATGGAAACCCTGGTCCAGCAGAATGCCCAGTGAGCTGACCTGCTCTCCATCGCCATGGGTGAATTCATGCAGAAGAACAGGGCACCTCTATTTCCCTCCAGGTGCCCCTCCTCCTCAAGGAGCCAGCCCTCAGGCACCCAAAGGGAAGAGGAGCAACAGCTGTACTTCCCTGGTTCATCTACTCGGGACTCTCAGAGGTTGTCTGCTCCCTCCGAATTTGCTTAACTTGTGACCCCTTCAACCTCATCCTCTGTCACCAAAGAGGGAGCAGCTGGCCCACAGGGGGACAGCCACAAAAAGCAGCCCCTCCCCCCAGGCCCTAGCTGTCCAGAGGATGGCCACTCATTTCATCAAAGGCAACAGGAAAGGCATCGCCACAGGCCGTGTCCATCCCTGCTGCAGATGTCAGGGCAGCATTCAGAAGTATTAGGCTGTGTGAAATCCCCCAGAAATTCCCATTCCGATCGGACCTTCATTTGAATTCCGTTAGCAGGATACAAATTGATTTCCCACCAGACTCCAGCCTGATTCCCAATGCGCCATGGCGGGCAGCATCAGAAGACCCCACTGTAAATTCACGGTGACGTGAAACCGATATTTTAGCCTCCTGTCAAATTGTGTCCCCCATCTGCTGTTGATCCCACCAGCCGGGACATGGAGGAATTTTCCCCATTTACTCTGTTTCTTTCCATGGATGTGTTGCTCTATTTATTTATCTCGGTGAACCACAAGCCTTTCCCTTATATCGATCAAATGACCACACAACCAGTTAGTTAGTTCAAAAGATAGTCTATTTACATTCACAAGAGTTATCTCAACATGCAAACCCAATATCTACTACGAGTTAAACTACACCTATTAGCTACAATAACAGAGACTTAACTTCAGAGTGACCAGCACTGTGCAAATGGATAGAGGCCTTTATCTGGATTTCACTTGGCTGGTTCGAAGAAAGTGGCTCTGTTTCTGCTGGGTTCATCCATCAGGTAGCGATCGTTGATATTGAACTTAACTGGCTATTCCAGCTGCAATTGGGTTGGCCCAGGCCGGATCCAAAAGAGAAAGAACACATGGCTGCGCTCTCTTTTATCCCTCTGGGATTTTGCACTCTTTGGGGCGGTCCTTAACCTTGGACCCAATAGTTTGGGCTCTGATCACTCTCTTCGATTTTGGCCAATAAAGGGGCGGATGCCTTGGTAGCTGGGCGTGTCCTTAACGGTCATTGACCTTGGCAGTTGTGCTTTCTGAGTAAGGGGAGTGGTGCCGATCAGTCTGTGGCTGCACTGGTTGCTTGATTGGAGTTCTATTGTCCTGGAAAAATGGGCCATTAAAATGTAAACGATTGGGAGTTTCGATCAGGTCTGGTTACCTGTGTATTAGATACATATAGGCTCTGTATCTGTCTGAGTCCTGGGTTGGCCATAATTCCCATGGTCCTTTGCAGGTGGCCATCCTAGATGGCTACATTTCGTCCTCTTGATCCTGAACGCGAAGCATGGTGGACCACACTATCGATCCCTGTTCATCCTTGGGGGACCGGTCACCCTGGTCAAGGCAAGGTTCTACTCTACTCTATCTTATGGTTTGGGACGTTTACCTAATATTCCATTAATACATTCATAAATCAATTCATCTCTAACGGTTACTATAATTTTGGTCACTATAACATTTAATTTATCCGCACAGTTGATCTCCAGCTAACCTTACCTAAGCTACTCTCATGTTGCTGGTGAATATCAAAGGACTCATATACAGTACAAAATTTAAAACAGCAACATCACATTTCTACTTAATCCTAATAAAGTTAAAGAGGTACATGGTTTATTTTTAGCGGTGATTGTTAAATGAGTTCAATTTTGTTGAATTCCAAAGAAGAGGGATTGGACTGTATATATCGGGGAGCGGGAGACTTTAGCTCGCCATTTACTGAGTCGAATGTCTGAATGACACTGCCGATTATTGCAATTGCTAGAAGGGCCTCTACTATGTATGAAAGGGGTTCCATTTGGCAATGTTTTCGCACCAGGTGGGGGTTTCGATGTCTGTCTTTATGTGTGGTGTAGTGTCCGGGCTGGTGGTGGTCTGTTGGGTGGTAGTGTTCAGGGCTGGTGTGGGGTTTGTTACAAAGGTTTGTAGCGCGCAGTTGCAGAAGTCCAGCGATGATCCAAACGCATGTCAGCAGTCCTTGCTTCATCCCGTGTTGTCTGTTTTCCGTGTAATCCTGGGGGGGCAAACATAGTATCTGTTATTATCTTTGGTTAATTTCTCGTTTTATTAGTCTTTCTCTCCTGACTCCAATTACCCGCTATGATTGTCACCATGTGTGACTCTCTTTTTTTTAAAAAAAGAGACAAGAAATGAAAATTTTTAAAGTACAGAGACTCTCGCAGCTTGTGGTCGATGCGGGGAGTGGTCAGACAATGTCTTCGACCAGTCTTTTCTTTACTTGCAACCAGTGGTGGTTGAGGCTTATCTTAACCAGCCGAATTTCAGGGTGGCCAGTTTTATAAAGGTTCATCCCAGGACTCACAGAGGTAGTTCGCATGTAGCAGCGTATATAGCAGCAGTGAGCAGCAACCAATTGTGCCATATGTGTAAATAGCATGTGGGGAACGACCAGGGGGTCGCGGGAGGTAAAGGAAATAAGGGGTGAGCGTACGGAACGTGGCAAAATACATTATTTATACCACAACCAAAGAGAGAGTAGCGAAGGTGAAACTAAGGCCTGCCAAAGGCAATGCAGAGTGTAGAGAACCATTCCAGAGCGTATGAAGTGAAGGGAACATGAGGTGCGTGTGGGCCGCTGCCGGAGAAGAATGGTTGGAATCCCCGGGTAGGGTGGGAGTTAGTGCCATTACTCCACTACCCGAGCTTAACTGACCGGATGAATTGGTCCTCAGGTAGGGTGGGGATCAGTGCCGTTACTCCCTACCTGGGTGACCTGGGTGGACGGAAAGAGTTTGTAGTCATGTGGAAACCTGTCATAAAGACTGGGAGAACAGTGTTTCCCAACAAACGTGTGCCTTTAACTGACATTGGGCATCATACCCTCGAATCAGAAGAATAATTTTGTGTCGGGCGACATGAATTAAAACCATGTGGTAGAAGAAGAAGAAGGAAAAAGGCGGGCAGGCTCCATCAGAACTTTGGACATCTTAATACTTAGGCGGTGTCTCTTTCTCATCATCTGGACACCTCAGGGTTCTGTACCAAACAGTGCTGTAAAAGCGTTACCGAAACGAGAGTCAGTATCTGAATCATCACCATCTCCTGGTTGCCAGACTCGTGACTGCCGTTTCTGTGCCATGGCCGCGTGGGCCGTCGGATGGTCCGAATCATTGTGCCTTACCAGTCTGCAAGAGTTGTTGCGGTGCCAAAGAGAGGCTTGTTTGTCGTGAGGCGTAGGGGCGGTGGGAGTGGAGGGCAAGTTACTATGGTCGGGCGGCGGATGTGGCGGTGGCTGGGGGAGGGCATATAGGGGGTCTAAGATATATAAGTCGTGGTTCCGGGGGCTGGGGTGACTGGTGGAAGAGAGATCGTGCCAGTGTTCAGGGATAGTAATCAAATCCGGGAAGCTCTCGCTGTCGTCGGAGTCAAGGGCAAGGTGAATGTCTGTACCTGTGGGCAGAGACAAGTTCGGGTCTGTGGGTGTAGACAAGGGATAAATGCCGGCATGGCTGGGGGAGGGTTGGCGCAGGGGTCGGACTAGGTTGTCGATAGGCGGGGCATAATCGTCTCCTACTGCCAGAGAGTTGTGGTGGGAGTGGCTACATTGTGATCCGTAGACTGAGTTGGTTGATGTGGAACCAACCAGTTTTACCGTTGGGGTGCGTTATCTTGTACACGGAGGGGCTCACATTGTCTGAAATGGAGTAGGGTCCTGCAAATTTGGGGGAGAGGAAAGAACTGGGGTTGTAAAGTGATACCATTACTTGCTGACTGACTGTGTACTCCACGGGGTGGACGGTTTTGTCAAAGCTGGCTTTACTCTGCTTCCTTATAGCACCTAATCAGACAGCTGCAGCGAGTTGTGCCGCTTTAATGTTATCTGTAACCTGTTGGATTGCTTTTTTGTGGGTGAGGGCGGTTACTGTAGGGGTTGCCAGATCGAGGCCTAATAAATATTCAATACCCTTCATGGGCCGTCCGGTCATGAGAGTGTGGGGGGTGAAACCTGTGGAACTGGAAACGGTGTTCCGAATAAACATGAGAGCAAATGGGAGGACTGTGTCCCACGTGGTATTGTTCTGTGGCACCATCTTCCTAATGGTCACTTTTAAAGTTCGATTCATTCTCTCGACAATGCCACTGGATTGGGGGTGATATGCTATATGGAATTTCTGCCTGATCCCAAAAATGGCAAACGTCCAAGTGATCGAAAACAAGTTGGATGAACTTAACGGCAGAATTATCTCTCAGAGGAAAGTAAGAGACTGCTGTGTGCTCTGTTTCACAGAGACATGGCTCACCCCCGCCTCACCGGACTGTGCCATACAACCTGAAGGCTTCTCAATTCACCGGGCAGACCGCACCGCGTTATCAGACAAAGCGAAGGGTGGAGGGGTTTGCCTCATCATCAACTCCTCCTGGTGTTTGGATGTGGCGACTGTGGTGACCTACTGCTCCCCAGACTGGAATACCTGACCGTGAAGTGCCGCCCATACTATCTTCCACGTGAGTTCACTTCAGCCATTATCACAGCAGTCTACATCCCACCCCAGGCAGCAGTGAGGAAGGAGCTGGACGAACTGCACACAGTTATAAACAACTACGAAACAGAACACCCGGAGGCCTTGTTCATCGTGGCCGGAGACTTCAACAAGGCCAACCTCAAGAGTGCACTGCCAAAATTCCACCAGCACATCTCCTGTCCCACCAGGGGCGATAACACTCTTGACCACTGCTACTCAAAAATCAAGGGCGCCTACCGTTCCATCCCCCGACTGCACTTTGGGAAATCAGACCATAAGACGGTGCTCCTTCTTCCAGCGTACAAGCAGAAACTCAAGCGGGAGAATCCAGCTAAGAAGGTTGTGCACTGCTGGTCCGAGGAAACAGAAGAGCTCTTACGTGGCTGCTTAGAGACAGTGGACTGGTCCATATTTAAGAACTCAGCAACCAACTTAAATGAGTACGCTACCACCGTCACAGACTTCATCAGCAAATGTGTGGACGACTGCATGCCAAAGAAAGCAGTACGTACGTTCCCCAACCGGAAATCGTAGCTCAATGGCGGGATTGACTCCCTACTGATGGACAGATCTGAGGCGTTCAAGTCAGACGACCCTGACCTATACAAGAAATCCAGGTACGACCTCCGCAAAGCCATCCGAGATACCAAGAGAGAATATCAAACCAAGCTAGAGTCACAGACAGACTCTTGGCGATTGTGGCAAGGACTAAACAACATAACGGGCTACAAAGCGAAGCCGAGCAGTATCTCTGGCAGCAGCGCACCCCTCCCCGATGAACTCAATGCATTCTATGCTCGGTTCGAGCAGGTAACCAACAATCCGCTGTTGAGTGCCCAGCAGCCCATAACTCACCCATACCCACTATCACAGCTTCCGAAGTCAGATCGGCCTTCCTGAAAGTGAACCCTCGGAAGGCGACGGGCCCGGACGGGATCCCTGGTCGTGCACTCGGAGCCTGCGCGGACCAGCTGGCAGAGGTGTTCGCGGACATCTTTAACCTGTCCCTACTCCACTCCGAGGTCCCCACCTGCTTCAAGAAGACCACCATCATGCCGGTGCCAAAGAAGAATCAGGCAACGTGCCTCAATGACTACCGTCCAGTGGCCCTGACTTCAGTCGTAATGAAGTGCTTCGAGAGGTTGATCATGAAGCGCATCACCTCAATATATTCCCAGAATGCCTTGATCCACTGCAATTCGCATACCGTCGCAACCGGTCCACAGCAGATACCATTTCCCTGGCCCTATACTCATCCCTAGAGCATCTCGACAACAAGGACTCCTACATCAAACTCCTATTCATTGACTACAGCTCCGCCTTCAACACCATAATCCCAACCAAGCTCATATCAAAGCTCCAAAACCTAGGACTTGGCTCCCCACTCTGCAACTGGATCCTCGATTTTCTGAGCAACAGATCACAATCAGTAAGAATGAACAACAATACCTCCTCCACAATAGTCCTCAATACCGGGGCCCCACAAGGCTGCGTACTTAACCCTCTACTCTACTCCCTGTACACACACAACTGCGTGGCAAAATTTGGTTCCAACTCCATCTACAGGTTTGCTGACGATACGACCATAGTGGGCCGGACCTCGAATAATGACGAGTCAGGATCCAGGAAGGAGATAGAGAACCTAGTGGAGTGGTGTAGCGACAACAATCTCTCCCTCAATGCCAGCAAAACTAAAGAGCTGGTCATTGACTTCAGGAAGCAAAGTACTGTACACACCCCTGTCAGCATCAACGGGGCCGAGGGGGGGATGGTTAGCAGTTTCAAATTCCAAGGGGTGCACATCTCCAAAAATCTGTCCTGGTCAACCCACGCGACGCTTACCACAAAGAAAGCACAACAGCGCCTGTACTTCCTCAGGAAACTAAGGAAATTTGGCAGGTCCACATTAACCCTTACCAACTTTTACAGATGCACCATAGAAAGAATCCTATCTGGCTGGAGCACAGCCTGGTATGGCAACTGCTCGGCCCAGGACCGCAAGAAACTTCAGAGAGTCGTGAACACCGCCCAGTTCATCACACGAACCTGCCTCCCATCCATTGACTCCATCTACACCTCCTGCTGCCTGGGGAAAGCGGGCAGAATAATCAAAAACCCCTCCCACTCTGCTTACTCACTCTTCCAACTTCTTCCATCGGGCAGGAGATACAGAAGTCTGAGAACACGCACGAACTGTCTCAAAAACAGCTTCTTCCCCGCTGTTACCAGACTCCTAAATGACCCTCTTATGGACTGACCTCATTAACATTACACCCTGTCTGCTTCATCTAATGCCGGTGCTTATGTAGTTACATTGTATACCTTGTGCTGCCCTAAAAAGTATTTTCTTTTCTTCCCTTTTCTTCCCATGAACTTAATGATCTGTTGAGCTGCTCGCAAAAAAAATACTTTTCACTGTACCTCGGTACACGTGACAATAAACATCCAATCCAAATTGTTAAAACATTTTGCATGACTCGACCAGTGAAGTGGGAACCTTGGTCTGACTCACTGCTGCGGGGAGACCCCAGCATGTGAATATCTGTTGGGTCAAAATCTGAGCGGGGGCCTTTGCTGTGTTTCTCCGTGAGGGAAATGTTTCCATGATGCAGAGGTTTTGGCAACGCGACCGGATCTCCTGGTCCTCAACATTCTCCTTCAGTGCCCCTTGCATCGCCATCAACCTTGCCATTTCTGTCTCCAAGGTCACTCTGGTCAGTCGTCGCTTTCCCCAGTTCTCTGATTGTCACCTCTTGTGCCTCCAACTGCTGCTCTGTCTTTTCTAGTGCCATTTTGAAGGGGCCCAGGGCTTCTCCAACCGCCGCCTTTACTGTCGCCATCATTTCGAGCTTGATGGCATCCCTGTATTTTAGTAGCTCTGAGTCAGGAGGTTTATCCACTCGCTTATCGGTGGGTAGTCCGGCGTGAGTCCTGGAGATCCAGCCTGTTCAGGTGTGGCCAGCTCCGGTTCGCCTCCATGTTCGCTGATGCTCGTTCTTCCTCTCTAGGCTTTTACTGATTCCGCCGTCTTTTTGGGTCCTAGAGAAACACCTGGGCATTTCTTGCTAGTTGTGCTGGTCTTGGAGGGAGGTGGGTGGGTTTCAACAGATTTAGTGGCCTATTTTCATGCTAAAAGTGCTAATTTTCTGAATTCCCGGAGGAGAGCCACCTTTCGTGTGACCACTCAGCTCATCCCCGTCACCGGGTGTTGTGGAGGTCACTATTAACCAGAAACTGAACTGGAACAGCCATGTAAATACTGTGACTGTAAGAGCAGTCAGAGGCTGGGAATTCTGTGGGGAGTAACTCACTCGCAAAGTCTGTCCACTATGTGCAATGTATTAGTCAAGGGTGCGATGGAATACTCCTCACTCTACACCATCCAGGATAAAGCAGCCTACTTGATTGACATCCCTTAACATTCACCCCCTCCACCACAGTGCACAGTGGCAGCAGTGCGTACCATCTACAAGATGCACAGCAGCAACTCACCAAGGCTCTGTCATGTTGTTCACCCTGGGGTAACACGGATTGCGCACAATGCAATTAACTGATCAAGTATACACCAAACAAAGGCGTTGGTTCAATAAAAGATTTATTGAACTCTAACAACAAAACACACAGCTGCCTGTGGGTTGACTCTCTACTACCCTAAATAAACTAAAGCTCACTATCTAGACCAGGCTAGCTCTGAACCACGTGTTGGAGGTGTTGAATGATTTGTACACCCTGACTGTCACTATAGCTATCACCAGTGGAAAGAGGCAGAGTGCTGATACCTCGTGTGTTTTATAGGTGTAAGCCCCCCTCTGGTGTCCTGTCTTGTGATTGGATGAGTTCTGTTCTGTACATTGATTGGCTCACCTGGGTGTCTGTCACTGCCTGCTTTTACCTCATGATGTGCATGGGTGCATATTATGACAGGCTCCTTCACCAACATTTTCAACAACTTCAACACCTCGGATTGCTTTGTGCATTCAAGCTTCCACAAAGTCTCTCAGGTACCCAACAATACCAACAGAACACTACTGCTTCACAGGATGTATTGAACCTTGGAATTACTTCCGATGTCTGACTTCACACTCGCCCACTTCACCAGGTCTGCACCTTACAACTCTATCTTTAACTTCATTGAACAGTACTTGACTTCAGTCTGCCTGAAATTTCTCTTTTATCTCCTGGTTTCTGGAACTATCGGTTTTTTTTAGCTTCGGGGGCTGGATTTCTGCCCTTTACTCCATTGCCTCGCCTGGCAGTTTGTGTGAGAGCTGCTTTCTTCTCAGGTATCTGGTTCCAACTGAACCACAAGTGCTTCTGCATTTCAGTGTGGGCTCCTGGTTGCTAAGCCACAGCCGAGTCTTTCTTTAAACTCTATTTGTTTTCACGTCGTAAATCTTTAATTTCAATGCAGGAACAGTTTCAAAAGCGACCAAACCCCACAGACATGAAAGCACCTTTATTTAACATGGAGCTAAATAATGTTTCAACATTTTACTGACAGAGAAACACAAGATTAAACTTACTTAAAGCTATACTTTGTTTCCAATGCCCACAAATATACATGTTGATTACTTAAAACTAGCTCTGTTTCCTGACAATAATAACAAGGTATTTTTCTTACATCATTCCTGTGACTTTCACAACCTGATATTAAATGTAACAACACTACTCAGTGTGGTTCCCTACAGACTGCAGTAGAAATCAGGACCTAGGCTATTTTAACTCCTGTTCCCTACTCGCCACCAAAGAAAACTGCAAAACTTTCCTTCATGCCACTTTACCTTGTGTGGCATCTCCTTATTTTGCTTTTACCTCAGGAAAGCTCAGGCTGGAGATTCAAGTATTTGAGTGGATCACTTTCTCCTTCTGCTTTCATCGTCCCCATTTTCAAGAGCTTTGCAATATTTCCAAGTCAAGAGGGAACCTGTTTTCAACTGTTTCCAGATCTCTATTAAAGCCTCGCCAGACACAAGATGTCATGCAACAGGCTTGACTTTCTGACTACTATTTCCTATTCCTGTGAAGAAAGGTATGAGTTAACATCAGTTCGTCTCCACAATATTGTCGTTGAGATATCTTTTTAAAACCCACCAGACCTGCAGTTGTAAACCATCTTTGGTGAAGCATGCTCCAGTTCAATTACCAATTCATATTACTAATACGATTCAGTGAAGCCAGATCTGGAGCTATTCAAACTTTCCAGAGAACTTTTAGCATGTAATTTGCAGAATAAAGTTGCATTTATTTTCGAATTGGAGGTGCGGAAAATTAATTTCAATTTGAATTAAAATTTGCTTCACTTCAGACTGAGGTTGGACTTTCACACATGATTTACACGCCGGGTTCAGTTACAGTGTGAAGTGGTTTCAGCCCTGTGTGGATGCTTGTTGTAGCTCTTCAACCTGTTATCGCTAACTTCTACGAACGAACGATTTGCAGGAGGCTCCGGTTTACAACCGTTTATTCAAGCATTTGCAAGAGTGACAGGCCAGCCCAAGGGTTAATCCGAACTCTGGTATTTTACAGAAAACTGCACCTTCCAATACTATTCTTCGCATGTAGATAGACATTGTTTATATTTCAATCTAAGGGCAGCACAGTGGCGCAGTAGTTAGCATTGCTGCCTCACGTCGCCGAGGTCCCAGGTCCGATCCCGGCTCTGGGTCACTGTCCGTGTGCAGTTTGCACATTCTCCCTGTGTCTGCATGGGTTTCACCCCCACAACCCAAAGATGTGCAGGGTAGGTGGATTGGCATCGCTAAATTGCCCCTTAATTGGAGCAATCATGAATTGGATACTCTAAATTTATACACAAAAAATATATATATTTCACATAGATGTTGACCAAAGCGGATACATCCTGTACCAGGCATATGTTTACGCCCATACCCATTCTAGAGGCCTACTAGCTTATCTTAGTATTGCTAAGGCAACTCTATTGCTCTCCATCTCTATTGCTTAGGCAACTGTCCTTGCTATCCAACTTTAACACTGTGTTGTTGCTAAAAAGGTCACCTAATGCAGGTCTTGCAGCCAGAACATTAATTGGCATAGTTTTCAAGTGTTACAAGGGTCAATTTGCTGATTCTTAAAACAAAGGCATCGGCTGACCTTTTAACAGACATTCACAAACCCCTTTAAAAATTAATTTCTTATCAATTCTTAAACCTCACTATGCATTCATATTAATTCATCCTTTATTATTAGTTCTTCCCCTAACAATGCTAAACATGCACAATCTAAATATATGACCAGGAGCCAACTTGTATTGCCACAAGGAGGATTAATTTGCTTTGCTTTTTGGAGCTGGCATAAAATGGTATTTTGCCAGTCTGCATAAGGTCAGCTCATGGTTTTCTGTTGGATTGCTCTGTAGCATTGTCACTCACCAATTTGTCCTTCAGTTAACTCGTCCCCTCACTTACTTCTGTCATTGAGATTTCCAGAGAGAATGTGTATTATTCTTACATTGTAACCATTTGTACTTCCAACACTTCCTCTGACAAACCTGCCAAAATTGTTTCTGTTGCTTGCATATCTTGCTGCAATTTGAGTGTGAGATATATTTATCTATGCTATTTAATTTGAGTGAAGGCACGCTGATGTGATGTATAATGAAAAAATGAAATGAAATGAAATGAAATGAAAATCACTTATTGTCACAAGTAGGCTTCAAATGAAGTTACTGTGAAAAGCCCCTAGTCACCACATTCCGGCGCCTGTTCGGGGAGGCTGTTACGCTAATTGAACCGTGCTGCTGGCCTGCCTTGGTCTGCTTTCAAAGCCAGCGATTTAGCCCTGTGCTAAACAACCCCTGATGTGTTGCTTTACACTTTATATTTATTGCTGCATAGAGTAATAACAGCACAGAAATAGGCCATTCAGGCCACTGAGTCCATGCTGGCTCTCTGTAAGGCAATCAAGTTAGTCCCATTCCCCTGCTCTATGCTCATAACTCTATGCAAGTTTGTTTCCCTCACGGGCCCATCCAATTTCATTTTGAAATCGCCGACCACCTCCGTTCCCCTTATCTTCATGGGCAGCGGGTTTCAGGCCATTACAGCTCACTATGTGAAAAAAAAGTTCTCCTCAGCATCTCTTACGCAAAATCTTACATCTGTGTCTTCTTTCTCTGATTTGTATTAGTGTCTGATGCAAAGCAACATGGTGGAAATAGAACAACTTATCATTCTAAGAGACAGCTGAGATGGGAAAAGCTACATTTAAAAAAAATAATTGTGTGTTTTGAAGCATGTTTTGTTCGAAACAAATTGAACGATATCTTTGTTTATGTCAATTGTAGGGTCAATATTAGCGGTAACAGACAAAAAAATGATATTGAAAAGAAACAAAGAGTATGAATTGGACTTATTCTGATACATTTGCGGATGAAAGAATTTGCCCAATTTGGACAATTTTAAAATCATGTGCGCTGATCTCTTTAGGAAAAGACATATACACCCCTCCCAAAGAGAGACAAAACATCCCTTTTCACAATGACAGTACCATTGTTAGTGTCCTGCTAAAAGGTTTTCCTAAAAGCTTTTTTCTATCATGCATCAACTCACAAACATCCATGGCAGTAACTACAGCAACAGAAGTAGATCTGGTTATTGAATGGATTTTTTACATTAATGGTATCCTGGCAATGTATTAGCAGTTTAATGCATGCTTTTCAAATCCCTGATGAATGAGAGAAAACTATTTGCTATTTTAGCCTGTACAGTTGAAATTCAGATTCTAACCATCGTAAACCAAATACACACCTCATCCACTTGCTCAGTAGGGCGCAATGACTAATCCTGAGTTTCCTATTAACCTTTTGGGGCTGCAGTGGTAGTCATGCATTCAAAATTAAGATTTGAAGCCCTTACGTTAAATCAGAAGGTGTTGCGTTCAATGCAAACAACTTGATTCAGTTCCAGATTTTTTTCCCTGAAGTTCTGTGAATATTTTAAGCACTGCAAAAGACACAGGGTATGATCTATCAGACACATCCTGCCTGAACTGGGGGACGCGGCCAGGAAAGGCTTCTTCTGGGGTTTATCCGGCGCGCCACGCCTCGCGAGCTCTAATGGGATCTCGCGAGATGTTGTGGTCTGGATCCCACCCATTGTGAGGACCCCTTTATATGTGAGTTGGGGCATTGGGGATGTCTGGGAGTCACGTCGGGGGGTCAAGAGATCGGGGCGTCATTTATAAATCGCGTCTCGATCTCCTCTGCAACTGTGGAGTTCCGGCTAGTGGAGATCCTCAGTGCAGGAAATGTGACTGAGTGCAGTCTTGAGAGGGGTGTTCCCCGTTGGACAACCAAAAAAACCCAGAGTGCCGTTAGATAGCAAGATCGTCCCTGCCGCCTGTAGCGCCAGGAACGACCTCTCGATTGCAGCCCAGAACAGACTCTGTTTTTGTTTAGATCTGTCATGATATGCAGACACACACATAATGATATACAGACAAGCAGCTAATGGACACAGAGAACAGGACATGACCAATAAGCAGTGATGTGCCATCAATTATAACAAAGACGAGTTGTCGAACAAAACTGTGGCTTTAAATGAAAATTGAAATGAAAATGAAATATAAGCAAAACGAGAATCTGCTGGTAACTGATCCCGAGCTGGGGCAGGGCCAGAGGTCGGCCACCTTTATACAGAGCCTGAGGGGAGGAGCCACAGGCGGACCTAGCAGAGACAACAAACAATACATACAATACAGTAACAATGGTTTACCGCAATATATAATACAGTAACACTGGTTTACTACATTCACCCCCTGTTAAAAAAAACAGTACGGCGGGGGTGAAGTGGACTTAAAGGTCGAGTCTGTCGGGGGCTTTTACCTTCCGCCGTGAATGCCTCAGTCCCGGCTGTGGTGTGGGCACTGGTGTTGAGACCTGCGCATCCGGGAGCATGTTGTCTTCTTCTTCGCCCAGTAGTTGAGTCGGTGGTGAGGGAGACGGTGTAGGGGCGGGGGTGGTGGTGATGGTCGCTGAGGGGCCTGCGGGTGCCAAATTCCGAAGTAGCTGAGTAGTGGTGGAGGGATACGATGTAGGGTCGAGGGTGGTGGTGATGGTTACTGGAGAACCTGCGGGTGCCAAATCCCGAAGGGAGACTGTGTCCTGCCGCCCGTCATGATGTGCCATGTAGGCATATTGTGGGTTGGGATGGAGGAGAAGAACCCTTTCGATCAGGGGATCAGATTTATGACTCCTCGCATGCTTCCGGAGGAGGACGGGCCCTGGGACTATCAGCCAGGACGGGAGCAAGACCCCTGAGGTGGACTTCCTGGGGAAGACAAACATTCGCTCATGAGGGGTCTCATTGGTGACAGTGCACAGGAGCGACCGGATGGAGTGGAGCGCATCGGGAAGGACCTCCTGCCAGCAGGAGACTGGGAGATTTCTAGACTATAGGGCAAGAAGGACGGCCTTCCAGATCATCGCGTTCTCCCTCTCCACCTGTTCGTTTCCTGTATCTGGTAGTCCTGCTTGTGGCGATGCCCTTGCTAAGCAGGAACTGACGCAACTTGTTGCTCATGAAAGAGGAACCCCGATCGCTATGGATGTAGGTGGGGGAACCGAATACGGTGAAGAGACTGTGCAGGGCCTTGATGACAGTGGCAGAGGTCATGTCAGGGCATGGGATGGCGAAAGGGAAACGTGAGTACTCGTCAATAATGTTGAGGAAGTACACGTTAGGGTCAGTGGAGGAGAGGGTCTCCTTGAAGTCGATGCTAAGGTGCTCAAAGGGGCAGAAAGCCTTTACCAGGTGCTCTCTGTCTAACGCCACCATGCTGTCCTACTGTTATAACCTTTACAAGACCCATGGGGATGATCCAATTGATCTCCCCATGGGGCTCGTGGAGTATGAGCTCCGCCGCTTGAGGTGTTGGGTACTCTGAGGTACAGACGAACCAACACGGTTGCGATTGGTACAACGCAGTTTTATTCCATCTAACTATTTATACATCAGGCTTGGTACTCAGCACGTTGTGACTGTGTGATTGTCTTGCTATGAGGTCCTGGCCCTGTGCTGTCTCCAGATAGACTGCCCAGGAAGTGTTGTGTTTCTTGTCTTATACTGTGTCTGCTCTTGTCTGTCATTGGCTGTCGTGTTATGTGTGCTAATTGGTCCGTTGGTCTGTCTATCATTATGTATGTGTTATGATGTATGTTTGAATGTCATGACACCGCTGAGGGACAGGGGCCCAATAGCAAGCTTGTTAGTTCACTGAGTTAAAAGCTGGCCCAGGAAGGAGCCGACATCTCACGATGGTCCTGGCCACCTGCAAGTTCCATCCAAGGCAAACACCACCCTGATACGGAAGCACATCACCATCCCTTCATTGTCCCTGGGTCAAATCCTGGAAAGAGGATGGAAGGCTACAGGTTGCTGACTCTCAATCTGCCTTTAAGTCCCACCCACTCCCCCCAGTTTATTGTGAGGACAGACATGAGTTGAACATCTCATTTAAAGGACTGTTCCTAGATTTTATGTGTCCAAGTCTCGGGAGTGGGGCATGAAAGGTGAGCATGCTGCGCCCTGAGCTAAGGCTGACACTTGCAACCAATTTGCCATGTTGAAAACACAGGCCCAGAAAGGGACCCACATCAAGCTGCTATCTGTCCTCATAACCCTGAGTCTTTGTGACAAACCATAAAAAAAAGTGTCCAATGTTTTCAAGTCTGAAAAATTAATAAAACTGTTATAATTCTCAACTTCCCCAAGCAGTTGGCAGGTAATTGTAAATGCCTTATGTCAGAGGGCATTGGAGGTTGTCCCTTGTCTCTTATTTGAATATGCACTCCTCAAAGTAAGTTGGCATTGAGCAGCACCACCACCACTCCAATTGTGGCAACGTGACAATATTGTGATTACTGAAATAGTGATTGTAATCAAGATTGTTTAATTAAAGTGGTAATGCCTCAGTAATCATCGCTCTTAAAAACAGCACGAAGTACTTTTAACCAGAAATGAGATACAATACAGAAATAAATTAAGTTTACCAGCAGCTCAACTCATGAGTAGCAACGTTGCTAATTTGATATTTAAGAAGTCTGGCGTTGTGTACTTCAGTTCCAATGGGGCTTTTTCTTTTGGTTAATGTTCCTGTAAATATTGAACAGTGACTCAAATTCTTCTTATGTGAAACAAATCATCCAAAGCGTTCACTTCAGGTGATAATTATTTATTGAGTAATTGTGATTTCTGTCGACACACATGCTAATGCTTACTCACTTTTAAGAGCTTTCTTCAGAAACTGAAACGACAGAGAACGGAGAGTAATAAAACTTGCTGCTTGCCCTTTGGGCAGTCCATACTTTACAGTCGGAGATGCACAGGGGGCAGATGGCTTTAAATTAGGCACTTTTTTGATGCAGACGTATTCCAACAGATGCATAAATCTCAATAAATCCTGATGGGCAAATAAATAAGTTTGCCTCACTGAGGGGAAACTTTTCTCTGCTAAATTATAGTTTTGCCTGAGATTTCAAAAAAAATAAACTTCAGGATTAGGTTTTGATTTAGATAAACTACACCCTTAAAAATCTGGCTACCTCGTGCGAAAAGAAACAGAGAATTGTTTGAAAAGATTAAAGAGACTCTGGCAGTAAAATTAAGGTTTGAGAGCGAGCCAACAGAGAATATTGAAATTTAGTCAAAAGGAAAGTCAGTATGCAAATTTACCCATTAGGAACAGGAGTAGACCACTCGGCCCTTCGAGTCTGCTCCACCTTTCAGTAAGATCACGGCAGATCTGCTTGTAATTTCAACCCCCACATTTCTGCATACGATAGCACAAGTGGATAGCACTGTGGCTTCACAGCGCCAGGGTCCCAGGTTCGATTCCCTGCTGGGACACTGTCTGTGCGGAGTCTGCACGTTCTCCCCGTTGTCATGATATTCAGATAAACATATCATGGTGCAAACACACATACACACTGGTGGACAGATCAACGGACCAATGAACACACACGCAACATCACAGCCAATCACCAGTGAGAGCACACGCACTATAAAACGGGGAACACCACAGTTCCCGCTCATTCCAGCAGGAGACAGCTCAGGACACAGAGCTCACAGCGTGCCACTCAGAAATACAGCATGTGCTGAGTGCCTCTCTAAGGTAGTGTTAGGGCTAGGTCCACAGGTTAACGGGTAAATTACGAACCACAGGCATGAGTTTACAGATGTTGTTATCAAGAGTAATAAAACAGAGTTGTACCATCTACAACCGTGTTGATTCGTCTGTATAGCGGAACATCCAACACGACACCCGTGCCTGCCTGGGTTTCCTCGGGTGCTCCAGTTTCCTCCCACAATCCAAAGACGTGCAGGTTAGGTGGATTGGCCATGATAAATAGCCCTGAGTGACCAAAAAAGGTTAGGAGGGATTATTGGGTTACGGGGATAGGGTGGAAGGGAGGGCTTAAGTGGGTCGGTGCAGACTCGATGAGCTGAATGGCCTCCATCTGCACTGTATGTTCTATTCCCCAATAACCTTTCACCCCTATGTTAATCAAAGTCTATCGAGCTCAACCTTAAAAACATTCAAAGGCTCTGGGCTGGATTCTCCGATCCTGCGGCTATGTCCGCAGGATCCCCCTGGTTTTACGACCAGAAAGTCAGCACAGCCCCTGCATTGATCCTCCGGCAGGTGGGGGGCTAGCAGCCGTGCAGCATGAAGCCCCAGACTTTACCTACGGATACGGCCGCATAATGGCCAGGTCTGTGCCTGCACTTGCGCACGGTGGTGGCCTGCAGCAGCCACGCTGTGCAACATGGCGCCAGCCACACGCGGGCTCGTCCTGCCAAACACTGCCCCCCTGTAACCAGCCTAGCCACCCCTGCACCAACCCCCACCAATCCCCCTAGCTCCCACGAAGCCCCACCTGCCAGCGGAACGGTTCCCACAAGACTGTGGCAGCACTGGACTCAGTCCCCAGCTGTCACGTGAGGTCCTCGACCGGTTTTAGCACACACGAGCAATGCCAGCGGGGACTTGGCCCATCGGGGGCGAAGCATCGGGGGGAGGGCCTCAGGTGACTAAGGCTGTCCCGACGGCATATGGCATACTCGAAAATGCCGTTTTTGAGGGGGTGGTGCATAGCAAAAATAGCGCCGCCCCCGTTCCGGTGTAAAAGTGGATTCTCCGGCTGATTGCCGAACGCGATTTTGGCAGCGCCGATCGGAAAATCCAGATCCCTGTCTGTCAAGCATCAGTCAATCTGCTGTTATCCATTTTGTTTGTCTCACAGTGTCGAATTGTACCGCCTTGTTTTGTCAATTCGTCAACTGCTAATTGCATCAGAGAGGACAAGAGGTTAAAATTCTTCTGTTTGTCAAAACATTATAAATGCTTGACAATTGCAGCAGGTCTGACAGCATCTGTGGCGAGAGAAAGAAGCTCACGTTTCGAGTCTGGATGACTCTTTGTCAAAGCTGGTCATCCAGACTCGAAACAGTAAGTGGGATTCTCCAGCGTAAAAAGCGGCGTGAACCCCTCCTTCGTCAGGCCAACCGGAAGTTGCGGAATCCTCCGCACTTCTGGGGGCTAGGCCGGCGCTGGAGGGGTTGGCGCTGTGCCAACCGGCTCCGAAGGCCGGCGCGAGTTAGCATATGCGTACAACGGCCGGCATGGTTCCACGCACGTGCAGACTGGCCGGCGGATTCTAGTGCATGCGCAGGCGGGTGTCTTCTCCGCACCGGCCATGGCGGAGCCCTACAGAGGCCGGCATGGAAGGAAGGAGTGCCCCCACGGCACAAGCCCGCCCACAGATTGGTGGGCCCCGATCGCGGGCCAGGCCATTGTGGGGGCCCCCCATGGGCCGGATCCCCCCCCCACCCCCCACCCCGACGACCGCACCAGCCAGCCTACCAGCCAGTTCCTGCCGTGAGGGACCATGTCTAATCCATGCCGCCGGGACTGGCCAGAAACCGACGGCCGCTCGGCCCATTGGGGCCCGGAGAATTGCCGGGGGGGCCGCTGCCAACGGCGCCGGAGAATACAGCAGCTGGCATCGGTGTGGCGGTGCGGGATTCACGCCGCCCCCCCCAGGGATTCTCCGACCCGGCGGGGAGTCGGAGAACCCTGCCCAATTAGCTGCCTACTCTTTCCACAGATGCTGTCAGACTTGCTGCGATTGTCCAGTATTTTCTGTTTTAGTTTCTGATTCCAGCATCTGCAGTTATTTGCTTATAAATTATTATAAATACTTGTGTTTGGTATTTTCAATGAAATCTTAAACATTGTAAGTAACGAGCTAATCTACCATCACATCATACTGTGTGATTCGGGTCAGGAAGAAAATAGGGGCAGGATTATTCCTGTGGATTTCTGAACCCCACCATCAGGCTGAAGTGTGGGTCTCATTCAGTGGGGTTTTCCCCAGGACAGCCAGTTAATGGCTACGTCAGGGCAGACTCAACATCGAATTAAGGACAGCGGGTGAGCTTTTGAAATTGGAGGGTCACTTAGAGGCCTTCCAAATTAAATGGAGAGCATCCTGCAAGGGCAGGTGAGTTGGGGATAATGTTTCAAAAGTGGTTGACTTCTCTCCAGCTTTTAAAAATATAAACTGAAGAACGTATTTTCCAGCAAGGTTACCATTCTGTATGGCGGGGTGCGGGCGGAGGAGTTCACCTTTTTAAGAAATTCTTTTGCAGGATGTGGGCCCCACTGCCTCGGTCAGTATTTATTGCCCATCTCTAGTTGCCCTTGAAAAGGTGGTGGTGAGTTGCCTTCTTGAACCGCTGCAGTTCCTGTGGTGTAGGTACACCCACTGTGCTGTTAGGGAGGGAGTTCCTGGATTTTGGCCCAGCAACAGTGAAGGGATGGTGATATATTTCCACATCAGGATGGTGAGTGACTTGGAGGGGAACATCCAGGTGCTGCTGGTCCCAGGTATCTGCTGTTCCTGTCCTTCGAGATGGCTGCAGGTTTGGAAGATGCTGCTGAAGGAATTGCCATTGAGAATGTGGTGACGAGCCGCCTTCTTGCACCACTGCAACCCTATGTGGTTTAGGGGTGACTCTGATATTTCGTGATGTTGTTAGCACAATGGAGAGGGATGGTCTAAGTTCAGGAAACGAGAATGCGGAAACAGTTTGGGTAAAGATGAGAAATGGCAGAGGCAATAAGTCACTTGTGGGAGTCGTGTACACTAATCCCATGGCATGTGGAGTACACAGGAAGAAATCATTGGAGCTTGTCAGAAAATCATCGCCATAATAATGGGAGATATTAATCTACATATAGGCTGGAAAAGTCAGGTGGACATAGGTAGTCGAGATGAAGAGTCCATTGAACGTTTTGGGGATAGTTTCTTAGAACAGCATGTTCTGGAGCCAACAAAAGTCCAGGCTATACTCGACCCAGTAATGTACAATGGGATGGGAGTAATTAATTAATCAAGGGGTGAGATTCTCCATTTCCCGGCGCCGATTTCATAATGGGTGGTGCAGGGACTGAATTTCAGGGGCTGGGGTGCCAATCAAGCAGACAGCATTGTCCTGGGTGGTGGCAAGCTTCTTGAGTGTTGTTCAAGCTGCACTCAGTCAGACAAGTGGAGAGTATTCAATCACACTCCGAACTTGTGCTTTATAGATGGTGGACAGCTTTGGGAGTCAGGAGGGGAGTTGTTTCCGACAGAATTCCCAATCTCTGAAAATCCCTTGTAGGCATGGTAATTACAGGGCTGGTCCAGTTCAATTTCTGGTCAATGGTAATCCTCAGTGTTCATCCTGCTATTCGTTTAGAGCATGTGGGTGTCATTGGCTGGTTTGCTGAGCCAATTTATAGAGAGCATTTAAGAGTCAATCACATTGCTGTGCATCTGGAGTCAACTGTAGGCCAGACCAGGTAAGTACAGCAGATTTCCTTCCCTAAAGGGTATTAGTAAACCAGATAGCTTTTTATGATGCGGGAATTCAGTAATGGTAATGCCATTGAATGTCTGGGGGAGATGCTTAGATTCTCTCTTGCTGAAGATAATTGTTTCCTCATACTTGTGTGGCATGATTATTCCTTGCCACTTATCAGCCCAAGCCTGGGTATTACCTGGGTCATGCTGCATATGGACATAGACTGCTTCAGTATCTGAGGAGATGCAAATGGTGCTGAACATCATCAACAAATATCTATCTCATGATGGAGAGAAGGTCAATTATGAAGCAACTGAAGATAGTTGGGCCTAACAGATACTACCTTGAGGAACTCCTACAGTGATATCAACCTCCAATAATCAGAACCATCTTCCTTTGTGTTAGGTATGACTCCAAATGATGGAGATTTCCCCCTGATTCCCATTGACCAGTTTTGCTCGGGCTCCTTGATGGTACACTTAGTCAAATGCTGTCCTGATGTCAAGGTTAGTCACTCCCCCCTCAGCCCTTTTTTAGTACATGTTTGCACCAAGGCATTAATGAGGTCAGAAGCTGAGTGGTCCTGATGGACCCCAAACTAAGTGTCAATGAGCAGGTTATCCCTGAATAAGTGTCACTTTGAAAGCACTGTTGACGACCCCTTCCCATCACTTTGCTGATGATCGACAGTCGACTGATGGGGTGGTAATGGGCCGGGTTGGATTTGTCTTGCTCATTGTTAGATTGGGCATACCTGGGAAACTTTCCACATTGCTGGATGGATGCCACTATTGTAGCTGTATTGGAACAGCAATAGGGCATCACCTGAGCTTAAAGGAAGTCATATGTGATTACATTTTCCATTTTCATTCATGTATTGTTAATGTATAATATCTATAAAGAAGCCGGTGGCTGCTGCAGCCACAGACAGGGAGGGCTTCCAAGCTGCCTGGGGCCCTAAACCCCCTAGTCTTTCATGCAGAGGCCACCTCCAGGCAGCTAAATTGGCTCCCACCTCTTACGTGAGCTGGATGACTGAGTAATCCAAGCTGATCTCCTTTATTTGGCCTTAGCTACCCATTGCTTGTGGGTGGTTAGCTCTACTACCCCCATATTGTCCCCACAGAAATGGCCTGGATTGAATCCAGGGAACTGGTACATTGGCCAGTGGTGCTATTCTTAGATCCTGCCCATCTCCGATCCCAATCCTGACAGGGCCTAAAACTTAAACCCGTTGTGTCCAAGAACAAGTAAATAATTCAACGTTTGTCAAATTGATGATAAATGTTCAGTTAATCAGAGAAAAAGGAGCAAGGGGATGAATCAGAATGAAAGGCATACGATTAAATACCCTAAACTGACGTTACTACTGCTGAACATGCTCTCTTTATAACTTTCACATTGGAAGTACGCACATTTGAATTTAACTGCATAGTGGATGGAACTACCTTTAGAAAGCTGCTGGGTTCATTCAGAGTGGTGGAAACGTCTTGGTCTAAAGGGTAAATGAATGGTATTGTGTTGGTGTTCTTTATCATAGATACACATCAGCAGCCTGAACTGAATAATATGTACTGCCACAATAATCCTAGCAAGAGCAACTTGGAACTCCGACCTCTGTAATTCCTCACCAAAGATAAATGCTGATCATTCACGCATTTTTGTTTTGCACAGTATGTAATCAGCAAAGGTTTAATATTTTTGAAATGCTCAGAATTTTGGGTACTTTCTCTGATAATCATCTGTTTTCTTTGTTTTCTGCAATAAATAAATACAGGCCCGGGGTGATCTCCTCTCCCTTCAAATCCTTTCTTCTGAATGTTACACTCCCTGAGGTAATGCTCTGTAATAACTCATTCATATTAAAGGTACAAGTTAGTACGGAAACTTGTGCCATCATCAGAATATCTGCACCTTGTGTGAAGCATTGCGTTTGGCACCCACTTTCTTGTGATGTATTATTTTCGAACCAGTGACTGCCATTCCCTGGTTCATGTTGAACTAAACTAGTTATCTGGCTGCGACAGAACATGAATGGATGTATTCCTCCTGCATTTGGGTTCAAGGTTGATAATTTCAGGTAAAGTGACAGCCATTGCTACTGTTTTTATTTCATACAACGTTTGGCACTATGGCAACTCACTCTTTCCAATTGGCAACAATTGGCGGAAGAGATGACAAATTCAGATTCATGGTGTAGAGATTACCGGGTTGCAACAACTGACGACAACGGCCGATCAGGAGAAAACAACAGCAGCCAGACCAGTGGCACCACAACCGGTTCTGTTGCTCAGCAGGGGAGGGCAAAGTGCAGGAGAACAATAGTTATAGGGGACTCTATAATAAGGGGCACAGGTAGGCGCTTCTGTGGACGTGAAAGAGACTCCAGGGTGGCATGTTGCCTCCCTGCTGCCAGAGTCAACGATGTCTCTGAACGAACACAGGACATCCTGATGGGGAAGGGTGAACAGCCAGAGGTCGTAGTACACGTAGATACCAACGACATAGACAGGAAGAGTGATGAGATCTTGGTGTACAGGTCCACAGGTCACTGAAAGGGGCAACACAGATGGAGAAGGTAGTCAAGAAGGCATACGGCATGCTTCATTGGCCGGGGCATTGAGTATAGAAATTGACAAGTCATGTTGCAGCTGTTTAGAACCTTAGTTAGGCCACACTTAGGAGTATAGGGTTCAATTCTGGTCGCCGCCCTACCAGAAGAATGTGAAGGCTTTAGAGAGGGTGCAGAAGAAATTTACCAGGATGTTGCCTGGTATGGAGGGCATTAACTATGAGGAGAGGTTGAATAAACTTGGTTTGTTCTCACTGGAACGAAGGAGGTTGAGGGGCGACCTGATCGAGGTCTACAAAGTTATGAGGGACATAGACAGAGTGGATAGTCAGAGATTTTTTCCCAGACTAGAGGGGTCAATTACTAGGGGGCATAGGTTTAAGGTGCAAGGGGCAAGGTTTCGAGGAGATGTACGAGGTACGTTTTTTACACAGGGGGTAGTGGGTGACTGGAATTCGCTACCGGAGGAGGTGGTGGAAGCAGGGATGATAGTGATGTTTAAGGGGCATATTGACAAATACATGAATAGGTTGGGAATAGAGGGATATGGACTTCGGAAGTGTAGAAGATTTAAGTTTAGGCGGGCAGCATGGTCGGCACGGGCTTGGAGGGCCGAAGGGCCTGTTCCTGTGCTGTACGTTTCTTTGTTTTTTGAGTTCCTACAGAAGTGGTTCAGGGAGTTAGGCAGTCAGTTAAAAAGCAAACCTCTAGGGTTGTAATCTCAGGATAACTCCCTGTTCCACGGTGCCAGTGAGGCGAGAAATAGGCGGATAGTGCAGCCAAACACATGGCTAAACTGGTGGTGTAGGAGGGAGGGTTTCAGATTTCAGGACCATTGGGATCTCTTCTGGGACAAGTGGGACCTATACAAGAAGGACTGGTTGCATCTAAACTGGAGGGACACCAATATCCTGGCTTGGAGGTTTGCTAGAGTCACTCGAGAGGATTTAAACTAGTATGGCAGGGGAGTAGGAACCAAAGCGTTAGCTTAGAAGGAGGAATAACTGAAGGGGAAATAGAGAACAAAAAAAAGAGAACAACATCACCCTCAGGCAGAGCAAAAAAGGTGACAAGTGTGAGAAGGGAGAGGCTCAATGCAGGACTAAGGGTGTTGTACCTAAATGTGTGCAGTATACGGAACAAGGTATTGAGCTTGTTGCGTACATTGAAATTGGCCGGTATGATGTTGTGGGTATCACAGAGACGTGGCTGCAAGGGAATCAGGGCTGGAATCTAAATATACAAGGATATGTGTTCTATCGAAAGGACAGGAAGATGGGCAAAGGAGGAGGGGTTGCATTGTTAGTATGAAGTTAAATCCATAGCAAGGAGTGATATAGGATCAGAAACCATAGAATCTCTGTGGGTAGAGTTGAGGAATCGTAAAGGTAAAAAGACCCTGATGGGAGTTATGTAAGGGCCCCTGTAGTCAGGATGTGGGGCAGGAAATAAATCAGGAGATAAAAAAGGTATGTAAAAAAGGCAATATTACAATAATCATGGGGGACTTCAATATGCAGGTGGACTGGAAAAATCAGGTTGGTAGTGGATCCCAAGAAAAGGAATTTGTGGAATGTTCCCTTCCAGTTGGGGAACGCTTCAGCAGACAAGGTCATTCAGCCTCTGATGTTTGGGTTAACGTTCTCCAAGGCAGCCTTCGGGACGCACGACAATGCAGAATCGCCGAGCAGAAACTGATAGCCAAGTTCTGCACGCACGAGTACGGCCTCATGTCTCTCTACATTTAACTACATTTAACTCCCCATCATTTGGCCTGGGTTTGCTAAATCTTACCAACTGTCCTGGCTTGAGACAATTCACACCTCTTTAATCTGTAAAGATTTAATTACCTGCAAAGACTTGCATTCAAAGTATCATCTTGCATCATTGGCTTTGTCTTTATACGCTGTGTTTGTGTAACTTACCTCTTTAATTACCTGATGAAGGAGCTACACTCCAAAAGCTAGTGTTGTCAGACTTCTTACTGTGCCCACCCCAGTCCAAAGCCAGCATCTCCACATCATAGCCCTTTCGTACCAGCATCATCCCAGTGTCCAAGTGAGCACCTGGTCTACATGTGGTATTGCGCTGTAAGAGACATGTAAGAGGCAGTTCAATTTTTAGACATGCTGAACCATCGCCCCTGTCCTGTTGGCCCCAGATTTCCATGGCTTCTAGCGTTGGTGGAAGTTTTTGGCCTATTATTTCACTGACATGCCAATTGCTCAGTGTACCCATGAAGTACAGTAACAGCCCAGCCCAAAATGTTGTTGGGGATTCCAGCCATGAACCTCAGTAACGCTCAGGGATCTGGCTGTGCAAAATAGAGAGGAGCCCCAAGTGAAAATAAACATTTTCGATCAGCTGAATAGCAGAACTTTAGATCTTCAGGCCTATGCATCACTGGTCTCACAATTAGAGGCCCTGATTTTGGAGGAGGTGGTGGAAGCAGGTACAATAAGGAAGTTTAAGGGGTATCTTAACAAATACATGAGTAGGATGGGAATTGAGGGATTCGCATCCCAGAAGTGTAGAAGGTTTTAGGTTCGACGAGCAGCATGGTTGGCGCAGCATTAGAGGCCGAAGAGCCTGTTCCTGTGCTGTACTTTTTTTTGTTCTTTGTTTGTCAATGCTGATGGTTGGCAGCATAACTATAGGGACTCTGACATGCATCAAATCAAAACCTCTGGCCAATTTCATAAAAATAACTAATTGGTAATGTCTATCTTTTTATTCAGTGCGCCTGCTCGCAAAGTAATGATGCAGGTTATATTCAGAACCAAGTTAGGGGAAGCTATATAAGCACATGAGGGACAAGAATGTGATAGCGTCACGTTGATGGTAGATTATGACTGAGTGAGGTCGACCTATACCTTCACAAGGTTACTAAAGACACATTGAACTGTTTAAACAGGAGTTGTTTATTAAAAATATATAAGAAAAGACATGGACCAAAGGTGGATACCAGCAGTTACCTGGGGCAGGATTCTCCGACCCCCTGCCGGGTCAGAGAATCGTCGGGTGTTGGCGTAAATCCTGCCTCCGCCGTCCTCCAAATTCTCCCGCCCACCCAAAAATCGGCCCAGTGTGAGTAGCACTGCCCACCTCGGAGAATGGCGGGGTCCAGCGCGTCTCAATGGGCGCCGAGGCTGCCCAAATTCTCTGGCCCACGATGGGCTGAAGTCCCGCCCATCTTTTGCCAGTCCCATCGGCGTAAATTGGAGTAGGTCCCTTACCAGTGGGACCTGGCGGCGAGGGCAGCCTCCGGAGTTCTTGGGGGTGTGTGGGGGGGATCTGGCCCCGAGAGGTGTCCCCACGGTGGCCTGGCCCGCGATCGGGGCCCACCGATCCGCGGGCGGGCCTGTGCCGTGGGGGCACTCTGTCCTTCCGCACCGGAGGCTGTACAAGTCCACCATTCCCGGTGCGGAAACTGAGCCCTCTGCGCATGTGCGGGGATGATGCCAGCACACGCTGGTGCTCCCGCGCATGCGCCAACACGGGCCGGCCTGCGGAGGCCCTTCGCTGGCGGTTGGCGTGGCGCCAAACCCCTTTCCCGCCGGCCGGCGGGGTGCCAACCGCTCCTGGGCGGGCCTAGCCCTTGAAGGTGCGGAGGATTCCTCACCTTTGGGGCGGCCCAACGCCGGAGTGGTTCACGCCACTCCGTCCGGCCAGGACCCCCCCGCCCCGCCGGATAGGGGAGAATCCCGCCCCAGATGTCTGGTATTGTAAGCGATTACTTTTCTAGAATGATCTCTTTGGATCGCACTGCAGATCTGCTCTGCGATGTTACACGGAAGTTCACACTTAGGGAGTATCAAGATCCACATCAAACTGGGACTCTTGAACGAAAGGCATTAAAAATGCGAAGTGCTGGACTTTAAATACATTGTAATTCAGTAAGACCATGGGAACTGTTCCCAGCCAGTTTACCATACCAGGCACTCAAAACCCACTGTGGAGGATAGATAACCCCACACCCTGTTAGTTTCTACTATCTCAAAATCCATCAAAATGTTTCTGAGATGAAAGGACCACAAACTGATTAATAGGTGTACAGCAATGACTGTGCAACGTTCATTAAATACCTTCCTTGGAATATATAAACAGGAGGCTTAAGAACTGGTTTTACAAAGTCTGAAGCAGAGAGAAATCATCAAAGTGTCTCCAGCAAGATGCAGTACCTAAACTTCAATTCGACTCCAGGATTTTAAAGCAATCAATTCACCTGAAAAGAAACATAACATTCAATGAGCAAGCCTCGTGGACAAGCAAAACGATTTAATCGTATATCCTCTTAACTTTCATTTGGACATTAACTTCCTTATTTCTGATATGAAGTGAATGTGTTGTCGCATCCTTATTTTTTTTCTCTCGGGTTTAGTAACTTATAAACATACTCTTTCTTTGATTCAAAAAAATAAATGATTTGGAAAAAGCATTCATGAGGAAAATAAATTTTTAAAACCTTTGTTGCAACCAACCAAAAGGGACTGAAATAAATGAGAGTCAGTTCATTCTTTCTCAACCAGTCGCAACAATAGGGATGAGATGAAAGTGTAAGGGGAAGCTTGTTAGGAGTTTGGTCCAGATTAGCCCAATGGTCTGCTTCTGTGCTGTATATTCTATGTAATTCTACATTTTACATGGTAAATTCTAAAATAATATAAAACAGCCAAAAGGATGACAATTTATGACAAAGCTCATTTGCAATGGGCCGTTGTTGCTCTTCATCATTTACAAATTACATTTTCACACCGCAAGTGCTTTTCCTGTCTCATACCATCCTGGCCGAGGCCAGCACTACAGATGCATCTGCCCCAGTCATTTGCTGCTGCTCGCTTCTGTGAGGCATCCAAGAGCACGTCAAACATCTGACAAGGTTACCACTGGAATGACAACTTCACAAAGGTTCAACAGCTGCTCAGGGTGTCACCGCCCATCACCTTGGCCAGTTAGCGAAGGCAGCATGTCGCAGGTGTTTAATCTGTGAAAGAAGTCTGTGAGCTAAACAACTAATGAAATCAGAGAGTGACACCACTAATGTATCACTTAACCCAAAGATTCACTCGGTAGCCACCAAGGATATTAATGATGGTATTACACAAGTAAAAGGTGTCAATCATTTGGGTTTTTTCACCGCTTTCAACCTAACATTGAGGCTCAGAATTTTACCTCTTCATTGTTGAGGCACACCACCTATCTGATTTGTTTGGCTAGTTGTGTCACATTCGTCACCAACTGCAATCTGTTAAATTTATTTTCCTTGTACCTGCAAATTCAGCAATTTAAACAAAGTCTACACTACCTCAATGTTTTTGTCATCACATTTTCCTCTGTACTATCAATGATTATTGAAAGCTTAACCACTAAAAATAATATTTATCTATCTTGCAGACTCCCGATCTCATCATGCAGCAGTCACAAGTGAACTCCGCGTTGACATTTACTTATGTATGTGGTAGAATTAGTGCTTTATCTCAATTAATCTGGATAAACTATGATGCAAATTACAGGTACCAATGTTCAACATTGTTTTAAATATGATTACACTAATTAGTAGAACTTTCCCATTATTACACAAAATGGTTTTAATGTAATGGAAAAAAATTGCATTATAAAAATTGTGGATCATGCAATGCCTGTCTTACAATTGTAAAATTAATATCTTAAGTCTAATAATCGGGGAGCGCGAGGTGGGAGGGGGGCATACCAGAGGTACGTCACGCGCCATATCAGTAAAGGCTCCTGCCTGAGTTTCCAGGGTGGGTTCTTGAATCAGACTATGCAAATAGAGGCCCGGACACCAGTTTCGGCACCTGCACTGTGCATTGCACGAGATCACAACCCAATCTTTGTGGCCCAACTTTTAAGACATTGGGCAGAATGTTATGGGCTCCAACCTGCAGGTTTACAGTAGAAGCGGCCTGTAAAGTTACTAGGGTGCACTTCCCATCACCTTCCCACCTGCCACCATTGATATGTCCAGAGTTTGCCGATGTCAGATTTCCCCTAATTGAGGCCCTTAAGTCGCCATTTAATAGGAGAAGGTCAGGGACGATGGGGGAGGGGGGTGGTGATGTGTGCAGTCAGGTTATCCAGCTCGAGCGGGGAGAGCTCGGGGGGGGGAAGAATGGGGGACCTCCATTCCTGCCCTCCTTTCGAGATCAAATGCCATCTCACTCTCACCAGTAAGGCCTGGGTCCCCTGGGTTCTCTGTCTATGCTTGCCCACCAAATCACAGCCCTACTCTCCACCTCCCCAATCTCTGAAAATCCCCCCCCCCCACTATGAGACTTTGGGCTTCTAAGCCTCCTGAGGCTCCGTCACTTTGACCCTGCAGTGGCCAACGGTTTTGGCAGCTGGATTGGCTGGCAGCTTTACGAGGTGGGAGTTCCACCAAGGTAAGTGACAGAAGTCCGTCCTCCAGCCAGTTTATACTCTTTGGAGTGTTAAATGACTGCAGGGCAGCCCTGTGCGGCTGTGGTGCGTTTGCCACCAACGTCCCCAGTGACGGGCCAGGAAATCCCGCCGTTTGAATAATGATGCCGTTTGTTGTTTATTTCCCTTTTAAAACTATCTCAATATATATATCAATTATTTTATTATGTGGAGGTGCCGGCGTTGGACTGGGGTGGGCACAGTAAGAAGGTTTGCTTCAAATCACTAGCTTTCGGAGCACAGCTCCGTCCTCAGGTGTTTGACATTCCAGCTGTTTGACCTCCTTCTGCACTGACATTTTATGATTCTATGTGGGCTTTGCTGGCAAGGACTGCATTTAATTCCCTTCTCCCGGTTTCCATGAGGAAGTAGTAGGTCTGATATTTTTGTAGCGGTTTGAGTGGCTTGTTAGGCCAATTCAGATAATTAAAAGTGAAACATGTTGGTGTGCAACTGCTGCAATTCCAGGCCAGAACAGCTCAGTATAGTAGGTTTCCTTCCTTTATCATCACTTCTAGCCACAGCAGATTTTATTTCCAGATACTTTTAAACAAAAGTCAAACTCAAAACTGACACAGTGAGTTATGAACATACTTTCTCTGGATTAGTAGCTCAGCAACATAACCAGTAAACTACCAGAGCTTCATAAAACAGAAAGATTATGCTGCATCTTTCAGAAAAACATTTATAGTTGAAATTAAAATTGGGCCATTTGCAGGAATTTTTGAAAATAAATTCTCCGACCCCCCGCCGGGTCGGAGAATCACCGGGGGCGGCATGAATCCCGCCCCCGCCGGCTGCCGAATTCTCCGGCGCCGGAGATCTGGCGGGGGTGGGAATCACGCCGGACGGCGGGCTTCCCCCGGCAATTCTCCGTCCTGCCATGGGCCGGAGTCCCGCCCGTTCTATGCACGTCCCGCTGGCGTAAATTGGAGTTGGTCCCTTACCTGAGGGACCTGGTGGCGCGGGCGTGCTTCGGAGTCCTCGGGGGGGCGCGGGGTGATCGGGCCCCGGGGGGTGCCCCCACGGTGGCCTGGCTTGCGATCGGGGCCCACCGATCCGCAGGCGGTCCTGTGCCATGGGGGCCCTCTATTCCTACGTGGCGGCCATGAAAGCCTCCGCGATGGCCGGCGCGAAGGTGAGCCCCCCCCCACTGCGCATGCGCGGGGATGACATCAGCAGTCGCTGACGCTCCCGCGCATGCACGGACTCGCGCCGGTCGGCCGAGTCCCTTCGGCCTCAGCTGGCGCGGCGCCAAAGGCCTTCCACGCCAGCCGGCGGGGCGCAAATCAATCCGGGGCGGCCTTAGCCCCTGAGGGTGCAGAGGATTCCACAACTTTGGGGCGACCCGCGGTGGAGTGGTTCACGCCACTCCGTCCCGCCGGGGCCCCCCGCCCCGCCGGGTATGGGAGATTCCTGCCCTGAAGGCAATGGCATGGTGGTATTTCCACTGGATTAGTAATCCCGAGACCCAGGGATCTGGGCTCTGGGTTCGAATCCCACCATGGCAGATAGTGAAGTTTGAATTCAATAAAAAGACTAAAATTAAAAGTCTAATGATGGCCATGAAACTATTGTCGAAAAACTCACCTCATTCACGAATGTCCTTTAGGGATGGAAATCTGCCATCCTTACCTTGTTTGGCCGACATGTGACTCCAGATCTACAGAAAAGTGTGGTTGTCTCTGAATTGTCTCCTTACAGAACCACTGAGTTCAAAGATACTCAGGGATGGACAATAAATTCTGGCTCCGCCAGTGACTCCCACATTCCATGAATGAACAAAAACAAAGTCAATATATATGTCCTTTATTTTGATGCTCTCACTCGGACGACCATTGGCGACAATGAAGAGTGATGTAAAAGCTACGTGCTGGAGCTGTTTTGATTATTTACATCACATCTGAGTGTGTGCCCAGTTGCCAAGTTATCAAAAGTTGGCTGTTTGGTTCGTTGCTGAGACGTTTCTGTCTATGCCTCAATTTAGCTGTGTCGTACAGCAAGGGTTGCACAATAGCACAGTGGTCAGCACTGTTACTTCACAGCGCCAGGGTCCCAGGTTCGATTCCCACTGGGATGCTTTCTGTGCAAAGTCTGCATGTTCTCCCCGTGTCTGCCTGGGTTTCCTCCGGGTGCTCCGGTTTCCTCCCACAAGTCCCGAAAGACTTGCTTCTTAGGTGCATTGGACATTCTGAGTTCTCCCTCAGTGTACCCGAACAGGCGCCTGAGTGTGGCAACTGGTGGATTTTCCAAGTAACTTCATTGCAGTGTTAATGTAAGCCCACTTGTGACAATAATAAAGATTACTATTATAGTGTCAGTTTGCAGTAGGGTGACGTTTAGAATACAGCAGCAGTGAAAATCAGAATGATATTTAAATAGTAGTTGATTTAGTTGAAGCCTGAAAGTTCATTAGGAAAATTAGGAGTTTAGGCTCAGCCTTGGCAAACCACTCAGAACAATATTTGCATGAATGCACAAACGTTCATCAGCACTGAGCTAGAATGAGAAGCAGCAACTGCAAATCACACTGAACTATTTACACAATTTCAGAGTGTATTCCCACCATTCAACCTTGCAGTTGTCAGCAGCTATGAAGCAGAATAGCATCAAGGTAATAGAAACACATCTTTGAGAAGGGATAATGTGATAGATTGCACTTCATGCCTCATTATCTTCAGATAACAAGTGATTGATACAAATCTCCTGGTGATTTCATCCGCAAGTCAAGACATTCTACATGCATTGAATGTGGAACTCAACATAACTGCATGCATGAAAAGACAGGCCAGTCCTGTGCAGCAAACCTAGAAATCACATTGCCATTCAACTCGTCCTGGCTCCACAGTGTTAATTACAACATTAGAGTTCATTTGAGAGAAAAGAAATCAATGCACCCGTGAAGCAGTGAAGATATTTGCTTTACATTCTTGTGGCTACTCGCAAATCCAACTGCCCCTTGACATTCAACACTACTCGCCACACAAGGCGACTGGTTATGATGCAAAGACAGGCAGTGATCATCTCATGTACTGCTAGAGTGCCTCTTCTTGTCAGAACATAAGAGTGACTTCAGCAATGAGGATGTAAGGAAACTGCAATCTTATTTTTTACATATCTCCCTTGACAAACTTCCCTGGGGCCAGAAGGGACTGCACAGTTTGCATTAGTTTCTATGACATTGTTAAACCCTATATCATGCAGATAGTTATCAAATGTATTCCAGTAAAATGGGGGAGGTAGTGGTACAGTGGTAAAGTTGCTGGACTAGTAATCCAGAAACCCAGACTCATGTTCTGGTGACTGAGGTTTCAATCCCACCACCTCAGGTGCTGGAATTTAAATTCAATTCAAAGAAATGTAGAATTAGAAGTCTAATGACGACCATGAAACCATTGTCAATTGTTCTAAAAGCCCATCTGGTTCACTATTGTCCTTCAAGGAAGAAAACCTAGTGTCCTTACCTGTTCTGGTTTACCTGTGACTCCAGACCAACAGCAATGTGGCTTGTAGTGATCTCTATGTGTGCATGTATACAAGGGGTTAATGTGTAATCAGTAGCACCACATGATCACTAGAGGGCCGGACCAACAGGGGTATAAAAGGCAACCACATTCTCTCTCGCTCTCTTGGGGGCACGGTTATCAAAGCAACAGCAGACTAGTTTGGATGGCCAGTGGAGTTACGTATAGTTACCATAGTTAGATCTTGTTAACCTTATCACTAGTATCAAAGTTAAAGTAAAGAACTCATGTAAATATTGTTGTAGTTACTCAATAAACCTTTTGTGACGACTGGAAGAGTTCGAATCTTCTTCATCGGGATTCGGAATACCTCATCACTAACCAAGGATTGAGTAGCACATGTTACCTACCACATAGGTAACAAAACATGGCTGACTCTTAAATGATCTCTGAAATGGCTGAGCAAGCCACTCAGTTCTATCCAACTGCTATGAAGAAAACAAAAAGGAATGAAACTGGACAGACCACCTAGCATCAAGCCAGGCAACAGAAACAACCCTGAAAAGTCCTTCTTACTAATATCTGGGGGCTTGTGACAAAATTGGGAGAACGTCTCACTGACGAGTCAAGCAACAGCCTGATGTAGTCATACTAACAGAATGATGCCTTACAAGTAATGTCCTAGGCGCCACCATCAACATTCCTGCTATGTCCAGTCCCATTGGCAGGACAGACCCAGCAGAGGTGGTGCCACAGTGGTGTACAGTTGGAAAGGAGTTGCCCTCCTGGGCTATCATTTATTGCCCCTCCCTAGTTGCATTTCAGAAGGTGGTGGTGAGCTGCTTTCTTGAATCGCTGCAGCCCCTGAGGTGTAGGTGCACCAACGGTGCTGTTGGGGTGAGAATTTCAAGATTTTGACCCAGCGATAGTGATATATTTCCAAGTCAGGGCGGTGAGTGACTTAGAGGGGAACCTACAGGATGTGGTATTCCCAGGTATCTGCTGCTCTTGTCCTTCTAGACAGTAGTGGTTGTGGGTTTGGAATGTGCTGCTTAAGGAACCTTGGTGAGTTCCTGCAGTCCATCTTGTAGATGGTGTGGTAATACCAGGTATTGTGGTACCTGAGAGGTGGATGACCATTGGCTAGACCCAGGAGTCTACCATTGGCTGATGTACATAGCTCCGCCCTGAGAGGCTGAGTATAAGAACTGATGCCGTCCCAGCAGCCTTCACTTTCTGTATCGAAGCTGCTGGGGAACAGTTCTAGCAGATTAAAGCCTATTAGTTATGACTCACCTTGTCTCGAGAGTAATTGATTGCGCATCAGATGGTACACACGGTTACCACTGTTCATCGGTGATGGGGGATTGAACATTTGTGGACGAGGTAGTAATCAAGTGGGCTAGTTTGTCCTTGATGAGGATCAAGCTTCTTGAGTATTGTCGGAGCTGCACTCACCCAGGCAAGTGGAGTGTATTCTATCTTACCCCTGACTTGTGCCTTGTAGATGATGGACAGACTTTGGGGTGTCAGGAGTGGGTTACTTGCTGCAGGATTTCTAAGCCCTGAAAAAACCCACCTTGTGGGAGAGTTTGTGGCCACTGGGGGAACCCTGCTGAGCAGTTACAGACATTGTGACAGCGAAGTGTTAACTATATGTTTTGACAACTTCTAATATCACTATTGGATGCTGCATTTGTAATGTAAACATGCTTTAACTGCAATGATTCATCATAAGGCTCTGTCCTCAAGAAAACCTGATTAAATTGGCTCCCTTTGAAACATAAAAGTTGCATCTGGAAATATTTTGTTGGATTAAACCTTATTCCTACCAGCAGGGGGAGCGGTTAAATAAAGATCGAACCAGTCATCTCTCCTCACCTTGCTATGTAACAATTTAGGGGTATCCCAGCCAACTGGTGACAAATTGTGGGGGTCTCACCCAGATCAACTTACCTGGGGGTGGTCGAATCCGAATTCTGAAAAAATAAATTGAAACTTTACAATGATGTTAGTTATGATCATTTAAATTAACACCATTTTTTTTAGAGGACATTAAGAGGCAGTTGGAGTACGTTGGTGTGAAGTTATTCACTTTAGGGTGGCACAGTGGTTAGCACTGCTGCTTCACAGCGCCATTGACCCAAGTCCAATTCCACCCTTGAGAGACTGTGTGGAGTTTGCACATTCCCCCCATGTCTGGGTGAGTTTTCTCCAGATGCTCCAGTTTCCTCCCACAGTCCAAAGATGTGCGGGTAAGGTGGATTGGCCATGCTAAATTGCCCCTTAGTGTCCAAAGATGCACAGGTTAGGTTGCGGGATTTATGGAGACAGGGCGGGGCTGTTGGAGGGGTGGACCTCGGTAGAATGCCCTTTCAGAGCTGCAGACTCAATGAGCCGAATGGCCTCCTTCTGCACTGTAGCAAATCTATTCTATGATTCCAATCAGTACATTAATTTTTACACCTGTGAGTGTAATGGATGTAAACCAGTATTATCATTGGGTTGATACTTCTGGAGCAAGGAAGTGGCAGCCTGCAATGCATCTAATTTTACGGCTACATTTCCGATCTAACTGTAAACCGTGAACTGTATTGCTTCACAAAGAGCTACTAAAAAATGATGTTTTCGGATATTGACCAATGTAACATGTCATGCAAGCCCCGAGTTTGTTAAGCTTTTCTGCATCTGTCCTGCTCCTCAGTTATTTCTGCTCTGTCCACCGTCAATGAAATATTCTTCCTTCAAGTATCTCTTGTGACAGCTGTTACTGTCATGTACATTACATTTGGACTTAGATTCTGTGCAGAGATTACAATAATAGACTTGTATTTATACCTCAGGATTTAAGGAGTTTGCGTTTTCAAGATCGCCAAACATTTAACATTTACAACACAGCAACCTAACTCACTGACAAAACAACTTACACCTAGTTCATTGTGATTAAAAGCGACAGCACTGTTTTCAACTCTTCTCCTCCCCTGAACAAAACAGGCTTGGCAAACAGTTTAAAATGAATTAGCATTAAATCACACCGTCACTACAACAGGGACTTGGAATGCAGTGTTACCGTGTGAGCTGTGACGAAACTGAGGTCAGTGGAACAATTTTCTCAGTCTTTGTATCCTGTCAGAGCAGGCGAAAATTGATTATGAAAGGCTTAGGTACAATGTCACCCTGTCTCAGATTGCCTTCAATGTTACCTTCCCTTTTTCTTAGCTCTTTGTACTTGTGTATATCTGGAAAGAGTGTGCTCTGGAGCACTTCAGTGGTGTGGGTTTGTGATCATCATTACCCTTTGAAGGTTTATAATCCCTTACGTGAAGAGATTGGCATCTATGTATCATTGGCTCTATTTAGGCAATTCCTATGTTTTCACATTTTAGCAGGTTGAATGGGCGTTTCCACACCTGAGGGAAGCACAAGACAATTTAATCATGTAGAGCTGAAGAAATTCTAATGTAGCACTTGCGTGGATCAAATAGTATAAAGATATGGGGCTGGATTCTCCGCCGGCGGGATTCTCCGTTTTGCCGGTGCCCGGGGGTTTCCCAATGGCGCGGGGCTGCCCCACAATGGGAAACCCCATTGACCGGCCAGTGTAATGGAGAACCCCGCCGGCGGGTCGGGGCAGAGGTGTGGCACGGCGGGGCGGAGAATCCAGCCCAGTAGGGTGGGATTCTCCGATCCCCTCCGCCGGGTCGGAGAATCGCCGGGGGTACGGCATAAATCCCGCCCCCCCCCCGTTCCGACGGCGGCTGGCAAATTCTCCGGCGCCGGTTTTCGGGCGGGAGCGGGGATCACGCCACTCTGGTCGGGGGCCGTTGGCAGCGACTGCCCCAGCAATTCTCCGGGCCTCGATGGGCCAAGCGGCCGTGCATTCCTGGCCAGTCCCGTTGGCGTGAAACGGATATGGCCCATCCCGGCGGGACCTGACTTGGAGGGCGCCTAGCGGAGTCCTTGGGGGGGTGCGGGGGGATCCGGCCCTGAGGGGGGCCCCCACAGTGGCCTGGCCCGCAATTGGGGCCCACTGATCTGCGGGTCGGTCTGTGCCATGTGGGCACTCTTTACCTCCGCGCCGGCCTCTATAAGACTCCACCATGGCCGGCGCGGAGAAATAAAACCCTGCGCATGTGCAGGAAACACGCACCGGCCCTTCGGCGCCGGTTGGCATGGCGCCAACCCCACCGGCGCCAACCCCACCGCCGCCGGCCTAGCCCCCGGAGGTGCGGAGGATTCCGCAACTTCCGGGCGGCCCGACGCCGGAGTGGTTCTCGTTGCTCTTAGAATAGAACAGAACATTATAGCGCAGTTCTGGCCCTTCAGCCCTCGATGTTGCGCCGACCTGTGAAACCACTATAAAGCCCATCTACACTATTCCCTTATCGTCCATATGTCTATCCAATGACCATTTAAATGCCCTTAATGTTGGCGAGTCCACTACTGTTGCAGGCAGGGCATTCCACACCCTTACTACTCTCTGAGTAAAGAACCTACCTCTGACATCTGTCCTTTATCTATCTCCCCTCAATTTAAAATTACGTCCCTTCATGCTAGACATCACCATCCGAGGAAAAATGCTCTCACTGTCCACCCTATCTAATCCTCTAATCAGCTTGCTCTTGGCGCTGGCGTCAGGCCGTCCTGCCAATTGCGGGAGAATTCTGGCCCAGATCTTTTGATTTTACTTATAGCTGGCTCACTGGGTGCACAGTGGGCGTGCCAGAGGATCCATTGCAGAGTTCTGCATTAATCTTCAATGACTCTGAATACTTAGGTTACGGTTAGTTTCACAGTGGTAAAATTGATTGCTCACTATTAAAGACAGTGCTAAGGTTCCTTTCTGATTGTGGACAAACCTTTCCCAATAAATTATCATTGAGTCCTTAGTTTAATTATATACTGCATATCGAAGACAGAACAAACGTGTTAGTGAATCAACTGGACAACACCAGGCAAACAATCTACTTCTTTCAATCTCTCACAATGGTGTCATGATATACATCAGCATATCATGGTGCAATCACACACACACTGACACACTGATGGACATACAGTAGGACCAACCAGCATACACAACATCGCAGCCAATCACCAGTTAGAGCACACACACTATAAAGACAGGGGACACCAGAGTTCACGCTCATTCTAGCAGCAGCCAGCTCAGAGCACAGAGCTCACAGACTGCCTCTCAGACATTCACCATGTGCTGAGTGCCTCACCTAGATAGTGATAGGACAGCGTCCACAGATAAGCTGGTAATGCACGTACCCAAGCTTACAGTATGTTATTACAGTTGAGTTGTTAATAAAATAGAGTTACACCATCTCCAGCCGTGTTGACCTGTTTGTAGACCAGAACACCCAACACGACATGGTTCCAGGAGTGGGTGCATTCTAGTCCCTGTGAGACCTACCTGCAACTTATCAGCAATCCGCCATCCTGCAGCATGGAGAACATCAACCCGCCGCCGCCGCTACGCATCGCTGGCAATCTCGGGGTGAATTGGAAGCTTTTTAAACAGCGCTTCCAGCTCTTCCTACAGGCCACAGACAGGGAGAATGCATCGGACACCAGGAAGATTGCCCTTCCTCTCTCCACAGCAGGGCAACACGCCATCCACATCTTCAACTCCCTTACATTCGTGGACGGCGAGGACAAAACAAAATACAAGACGGTGCTCCTAAAATTTGATGAAGACTTCAGCGTTGAAGTCAACGAAAGCTTCGAAAGGTACCTGTTCCAGCAGCATCTGCAGGGTAAGGACGAGCCTTTCCAGTCTTATTTAACGCACCTCTGCATCTTCGCGCAGTCCTGCGGCTATGGGCCCACCTCTGACTCCATGATACGCGACCAGATAGTTTTCGGGGTCATGTCGGACACCCTGCGCCAGCAGCTCTTTAAAATCAAACAACTCACCCTAGCGACGGCCATCAAGACCTGCGTCCTGCATGAGAACGCCACCAGCTGGTACTCACACATCCAGGCGGCGGAAACGGCGTGGCAGCGGCCCCACGAGGAGGAGCGGGTCCAGACGATCGAGTACCTCCCGGCCCGCGGCCCGGAGGAGGGCGGCCGTTTTGCGCGCTTTCTGAGGCCTCCCGTGCATGTATGCGCCAAAAGAGGGGACGTTGACACGGAGGAATGCGATGCGCAGGCGCGCACTATGCAAGACCGCACTGCGCATGTGCTGTGGCGCAACGAACGCACTGACGTCATGACGTGCGGCAACTGTGGCTCCGCCCATTTAAAGCGGCAAAGTCCAGCCAAATCGCGACAGTGCCTACGCTGTGGCAGGCTTGGCCACTATGCTGCCTGCTGTCGAGCACCACAGCCTGCCAACTCGCAACAGTTTAACCAGCCTCGCAGAAATGTTCGGGCAATTCTACCCACGTTCACCGAGTCCGATCCTGACATCATACAGACCAGTGACAGTGAGGACAGGGAGCCTTTCCGCATTGCTGTCATCAACAAGAACAAGCTGTCCCCGAGTCGAACGCACCAGCCGCTGTCGGTGCACAGCATTGATCCGGACGACGTGTGGTGTGCCACCCTGACGGTCAACCGATCCCAGATCACATTCCGCCTGGTGCTTCCGCAAATCTCCTCGCATGGTCAGCATTTCAAAACCTGGGGGTCAAACCAGCAATTCTTCCATCCATCTGTCAACTGGTCGACTATAATGGCAACGTCATCCCCGCCACGGGGTCGTGCCAACTCGAAGTGACGCACAACTCGCGTAAAGCCATCCTACCCTTCGAGATCGTGGGCTCTTCAAAGGACTCTCTGCTCAGCGCACAGGCGTGCAAACTCCTCCACCTCGTTCAGCGAGTACACTCTCTCTCTCCAGAAGGCACGTCTGACTTCCAAGATGCGGAATTCAGGGCGCAACTAAACTCAATACTCTCTCACAACCAGGATGCTTTCGAGGGCATGGGTACACTGCCCTACACATACAAAATCCTGCTCAAACAGGTTGCCACCCCGGTAGTTCATGCACCTCGCAGAGTCCCAGCACCCCTCAAGGACCGCCTCAAGCAGCAGCTGCAGGACCTTCAGGACCAAGGAGTGCTTTCCCGGGTGACGGAGCCAATTGCACGGGTCAGCTCCATGGTGTGCGTCAAGAAGCCTTCCGGCGAGCTCCGGATCTGTATTGACCAGAAAGACTTAAATCGCAATATAATGAGGGAACATTACCCTATACCCAAACGTGAGGAGATCACGTGCGAGATGGCTTGGGCAAAAATATTCACCAAGCTTGATGCCTCAAAGGGCTTCTGGCAGATTCAATTGGATCAGTCCAGCAGGAAGCTGTGTACCTTCAACACTCCATTTGGCAAGTACTGCTAGAATAGGATGCCATTTGGAATCATATCGGCCTCTGAAGTTTTCCACCGCATCATGGAACAGATGATGGAGGGCATCAAAGGCGTGCGCGTCTATGTGGACGATATCATTATTTGATCTACCACACCGCAGGAACGCATCAGTCGCCTCCAACTCGTCTTTCAACGGATACGGGACCAGGGCCTGCACCTTAATCGAGCCAAATGTTCTTTTGGCCAAACCGAGCTCAAGTTCTTGGGGGACCACATCTCCCGGTTGGGTGTGCGGCTGGATGCCGACAAGGTGGCAGCCATCACGGCTATGCAGAAGCCGACAGACAAGAAGGCGGTGCTACGCTTTCTAGGAATGGTCAACTTCCTGGGAAAATTCATCCCTAACCTCGCTTCCCACACCATAGCTCTCCGGCACCTTGTCAGGAAGACAACTGAATTCCAGTGGCTTCCCACCCACCAGCGTGAATTGGAGGAGCTCAAGGTCAAGCTTACCACCGCCCCGGTACTGGCGTTCTTCGATCCTGCAAGGGAGACGGAGATCTCAGCTGACGCCAGCCAATCCGGCATTGGGGCGGTTCTCCTGCAACGAGATGACGCCTCATCATGGGCCCTTGTCGCCTATGCGTCACGTGCCATGATCCCCACAGAGCAGCGCTATGCGCAAATTGAGAAGGAGTGCCCAGGCCTGTTGACTGGCGTTGACAAGTTCCATGGCTATGTGTATGGCCTTCCCCAGTTCACTGTGGAGACCGACCATCGCTCACTGGTTGGCATCATCCAAAAGGACCTTAATGACATGACACCTCGCCTCCAGCGCATTCTGCTCAAATTCCGGAGGTATGACTTCCAACTTGTATACACCCCGGGTAAGGACCTGATCATAGCAGACGCTCTCTCCAGGGCAGTCAACACTCCATCCGACCCAGAGGGGTTCGTTGGCCAAGTCGACGCACATGTAGCCTTCACTTCTGCCAATCTGCCGGCCACTGACGAACGCCTTGCCCACATTCGCCGTGAGACTGCGGCTGACCCCCTTCTGCAACGTGTGATGCGCCACATGAAGGACAGTGGCTCAAAGGACAATGTCCACAGTTTTACAACATTCGGGATGACTTGGCAGTCGTGGATGGTGTCCTCCTGAAGCTGGACCGCATTGTGATCCCACACAACATGCATCGGCTTGTCTTAGGATAGCTGCACAAAGGCCTTCTCGGCGTTGAGAAGTGCCGACTGAGGGCCCGAGAGGCTGTATACTGGCCGGGAATAAATGCGGACATTGCTAACACCATGCTCAATTGCCCGTCAGCGGTTCCAGCCGGCACAACCATGTGAGACCCTTCAGCCTCATGAGTTGGTCATGTCCCCCTGGTCGAAGGTGGGCGTGGACCTGTTCCATGCGCTCGGCAGGGACTACATCATCATCATCGACTACTTTTCCAGCTATCCTGAGGTCATACGCCTGCACGACACCACGTCATCGGCTGTTATCCGGGCCTGTCAGGAGACCTTTGCTCGCCACGGCATTCCGCTCACCGTGATATCAGACAATGGCCCCTGCTTCGCGAGTCAGGAATGGTCTTCCTTCGCTAGTGCATACAACTTTGCACACGTGACGTCCAGTCCCCTGCACCTTCAGTCAAATGGCAAAGCAGAGAAGGGCGTCCACATTGTAAAAAGGTTCCTCTGCAAGGCTGCTGATGCAGGATCTGACTTCTGCCTCGCCTTGCTGGCCTATCGCTCGGCCCCACTGTCCACGGGCCTATCGCCGGCCCAACTGCTTATGGGTCGCACCCTCAGGACCACTGTGTCGTCCATTCACGTCCCAGACCTCGACCATGCTCTGGTTCTTCGGCGGATGCAATAAGAGCGTGAGCAACACAAGGCGGCTCATGATGCTCGGGCGACTGATCTTCCTGCCCTGGTGCCTGGAGATCATGTCCGCATACATCTTCCGGAGGGTGGCTGGTCGGCAACCGCTGAGGTTCTTAGACAGGTGGCTCCCCGCTCGTTTCTGGTTTGTTTGCCTGATGGCTCCATTCGCCGCCGCAATCGGCGTGCCCTTCGTCTGGTTCCACGTTCGCTATGAAATTCTGCACCGGTGCCACGCCCTCCTGTTGTCCCTGACATGGACTTTGTTGAGCTCCGGATACCCTGCCTCCTCCTCACTCGACCGTGGTCCGGCCCATTCCTCAGCCGGTGGTTCCTGAACCACCCTTGAGGCGGTCAACTCGAATTCGTCGCTCACCCCAAAGACTTGATTTATAAACCTTGCATTATTGGACTCACTGACTTGCTCTGCCGTACTGTTTAAGAGTTTTTCATCGTTTGTTAATAGCATTTGTTTCGTTCTTGGTGTAATAGTTTTCCTCTGCACCTGGCACCTTCCCGTGTATATAGCATAGCCACATGTACATATTGATGTAAATAATGCACACACATGATCAGACACACTCACTACACTTTATTTATTCTCATGTAGGCACACATTCTTTGCGAAAAGGGGGGATGTCAGCATATACATCAGCATATCATGGTGCAATTACACACCACTGACACACTGATGGACATACAGTAGGCCCAACCAGCATACACAACATCGCAGCCAATCACCAGTGAGAGCACACACACTATAAAGACAGGGGACACCAGAGTTCCCGCTCATTCTAGCAGCAGCAGCCCAGAGCACAGAGCTCACAGCCTGCCTCTCAGACATTCACCATGTGCTGAGTGCCTCGCCTAGATAGTGAAAGGACAGGGTCCACAGATAAGCTGGTAATGCATGTACCCAAGCTTACAGTATGTTATTACAGTTGAGTTGTTAATAAAATAGAGTTACACCATCTCCAGCTGTGTTGACCTGTTTGTAGACCAGAACACCCAACACGACAAATGGGACTGCCAATCACTGCATAAACCAACCATTTCTTGAGTGATGCACTTTTGAATCTTGAAATAAGGAAGTTTATGTTGTTACTTCAAATTAATGTAAGACTCTAGCTGTGCAGGGTACTTGAAATTCAAAATTAAAGCACTTATGGGTTTTTAAATTGTATTTTGCATTCTTTCATTTCAATTCTAAACCATGAGTATAATAACCCAACAGATTCATCAATCCTAAGTTGCAATTAGTTGCGGTTTATTTTTCCTCGCCTACTTGGACAATACGTCTCCTGGGAAGGCCAGTTACTCTGTGGATGAGGAAATGGGTTTTGTACAAATTCCATCTGCAGGGCCTAAGTTTGCGACTTGTCTCGTGAGCGCAGTTGGTGAGATCAGAAGCAGATATGAAATGCCCAACCGCTTGCGATCAGCTTCCGAAAGGGAGTTCACGCTGGTTGACCAATTAAGTGCTGGCCAGCGTGAAACGTGCATTGAGAGAGGCTCAGTGCAGCTTGGCGGGCAGAGGGGGTGTGAGGGGAGAAGAGGGTGGGCACCAGGATAAATTGGAGTGTGGGTTGGGAGTTTAAAAGGAGCTCCGTGAAGGCTGACAATTGTCGTGGGACTGCCTCAGGGGAGCTGCAGTGATTTCCCAACAATTAAACAACCTTTTTGAGATATTGTGCTGTCAGTTGAGAATATGCCTTCTGCACTCAAAACCCATGCCAGGCGGGATGGGGATGGCCGGAGCCAGTCAGCCCTCCCTCATCCTCCCGCACTTTTTTGATGAACGTTTGTGGGTTCTGCTGGAGGTACGTCGGCGGTCGACGAGAGAAAGCGCTGCTGCGCGACAGCAAGAGGAGGCCATCGCACTTAACAAAGAAGCCATGGTCAGCGGACATGATGTAGTCCGAAGGACCTGAATGCTGTGCGGGAAGAGGTTCAATGAGTCTCAGTGTTCTACGAAGGTGAGTACTGTTTACAGATGTAACCTTGTGTGTCGTGCCGAGTCTAAATTAGTACCTTTTCCTGTGCCCTTAAAGATGGTTGACATGAATATAAGGGTCATGTGCCACAACGTGATGGACACCTGAACTTGTGACAGTGATGGTAGTGGGGGGGGGGGGGGGGGGGGGGGGGGGCAGTGAGGGGGGGGGGGGGGGAGTGGAGGGGGGAGTCTGGTATGTTCTGGCATGTAGAGGGGACTGCACATGAAATCACGTACCTGTGACAGGAGGAAATGAATCACAGAGTGAGGATGAACAACTGGTGATGTTCTCATCCTGCTGCTATTCAGTCAGGTGGAGTAACAGGTCCTTAAAATAGCGTGGGGCCATGTCTACTGGTCGCAGAGAGGCGGGTGTTTCAAAAGAGTCCAATGGACAAGGAAGAGATTGAGGGAGGGTATGAGAGATATATCACAGCAGTTATAAGACGAACAGGGGAAATCTACCAATCCCCATTACTCATCCATTCAGAAGTCCTTTCTCATCCAGATGTCTATTCTGAGAAGCAACCGGAGTTCATGCATTCTGATTTCTTACTGATCAAGACTTACATTTGGTTTCCCTCCCTCAGATGGACCATCCTCTAGACTGCAGAATGACCCTGTCTGTGCGGAGTCTGCATGTTCTCCCTGTGTCTGTGTTTGTTTCCTCCGGGTGCTCTGGTTTCCTCCCACAAGTCCCAAAAGACGTGCTATTAGATCATTTGGACATTGTGAATTCTCCCTCTGTGTAGCCGAACAGGCGCCAGAGTGTGGCGACTAGGGGCTTTTCACAGTAAGTTCATTGAGTCCTCTCCTCCTCAGGGCTCTCTCTGTAGCCATTGAAAAATAATAACAGTCTTTATTGTCACAAGTAGGCTTACATTAACACTGCAATGAAGTTACTGTGAAAAGCCCTTTGTCGCCACATTCCGGCGCCTGTTTGCGTACACCGAGGGAGAATTCAGAATGTCCAAATTACCTAACAGCACGTCTTTCGGGACTTTTGGGAGGAAACCGGAGCACCCGGAGGAAACCAACACAGAAACGGGGAGAACGCACAGACTCCACACAGACAGTGGCCCAAGCTGGAAATTAAACCTGGGACCTGGAGCTCTGAAGCACAGTGCTAACCACTGTGCTACCGTGTCACCCACACGCGGTGAATAATTCACCAAAGTAGACTTTCTCCTTACATGGTCTGTGACATTCATTGTCAGCAAGCTATTTGTCCACAGCGATGTAGAGTGGTTGAGACCAATCCGACATCCATGCAGAATCATGTTTCCATCGGGTAGATACTGCAAGTAATTGGAAATGAGAATGCTGGTTGGCATTTTGGAATTTAGACTTAATTCATGCCCTTTGTACCTTATAGCAATAAACTGACTAAAACTCTTGTAACGTTTTGTTCATAGATCAGCATCAGAAAGAAAAATGGTGCACATGATCTACATAAGGGTGAATTTATCTGAGACACTTTGCTTAATGTGTCTATTCTAAACCAGCTCCAGGGCTAGCGACAATAAAATAAATGTATAGTTTAATAACTGTGTAGAAATATTGATAAATTTTGATAAATAATGAAAGCATTAATATAAAAAATACCATCATTCCATCACCCAATTAACAATTAATATTTCAGGAAACCAGTAATTGAAGAAAAATATTAGTTTAATAAACGAGTTCCGATACAGCATCTTTGCCCAAATTGACTTTTCTCCTTTCCAGTTATTGATGAAGTTCTGGTGTGTTGGCAGCATTTCCTTTTTACTTTCAATTTAATAAAAGGTTGGCAGATGCTTTAGCCTTCTTGTCGCCTCTCTTTGGAATCACCTTTTCAAATCCATCTCTCCGTACCTTCTGTGGAGATATACATCACTGTAAGTACACAAAGGGTTAATGTACATACACTACACCTAGCTAGACACTAGAGGGAGCACCAGAGACATGACACACAGACAGTCAACCAATAGGTCAGTAAGCTGGGACACGACCAATGGGCATTCAAGATACACACAGAGGTGACACTGCCACAGGGGGGCATTGCACCAACCCATATAAAAGGACACAGCACACATGATCTTCCTCTTTCCAGTAGAGACACTCAGTGTGTACACAGGGTTGATTTGAAACACATCACACCCACCACGTGGATTGTAGCAGACTGTTTTGTCAGTTTGAGTAGCTATAGAAGGATTAACAGTTGAGTCGAATCCAAGTAGGAGAATTGTTAATAGTTTAATAAACATGTTAAAGCTATCTCCAAGTCTGGGCCTTCCTTTGTCAGAGTGCACATCAAGGAAGCAGCTTATGCTACGACAAGAACATAACAAAATATGGTACTCAGGAGTGACTGTTAAATCCATATAGCTCAACTCAACAAAACAGTGACAATCAGCAACAGCAGCCAGGCAAGATGATGTTCAAGATTCCGGTTCCACAGCAGCTCGGGTACCAAGGCAATCTCAGTGAAAACTGGCGTTGGTTCAGGCAGAGATTCGAGATTACCTGGTAGCGTCCGACCTAGATGGCGTGGCGGATGCAGAGAAAATAAAGCTTCTACTTACAATAGCGGGTCCAGAAGCAGCTGAAATCTTCCAGACCTTCAAATACTCAAAGGGGCACAACAAGGGTGATTTCCAGGCAGTCCTGGACAATTTGCAAGAATTCTGCGAGGAACATACAAGAAGAAAAGATAAAAGAGGCGCCAAAACTCACCACGAGGTAGGCTTGCAGCAACGAACAGCAGTTTTGAATTGCAGCCATCTTGGAAAGGTGCTGCACATGCGCACTTGCGCGAGAAGCCTTGCGTGCGCAATTGAGAACAAGGCCCCAAGTAAAGAAACAGTGATCTGCGCATGCACAATCGCTTCCTACGCACTACGTCACATGCGTCATGAAGTCAGAGGCAACGGACGATGCCCACTTAAAGGGGAAATGTCCCAAAACACGGGAAAAAAAATTAAAGCCTCAAAACCAGATTCTTTCACCTGGAACGACAGCACAATGCCTGAAATTCGACCAGTAGCTGAAAGTAACCTCCACAGAAGCCTGCAACAAGCAGTTAGCACCGCCCAAAGAGATGATACAATCCTTGAAGACTATGACTCAGACCTTGAGTTCTTCTTGGACATCGTGAACCCAATGCCAGCTCCGACACAAAACGTGATGATATGGTCCTAGAAGACTACGACTCAGACGATGATTTCATCATTGGAGATGGCGACCCCAGTACCAAATCCGAACCGCAACAAGATGTGCTCTACAGTGAAGAATCCGACGCAGACGCGGATGTGTTCTTCGGATTTGAGGATCTTCAGCCCAGCATATATGACATCCCGGAGGGGCAGCACGGTAGCCTTGTGGATAGCACAATTGCTTCACAGCATCAGGGTCCCAGGTTTGATTCCGGCTTGGGTCACTGTCTGTGCGGAGTCTGCACATCCTCCCCGTGTGTGCGTGGGTTTCCTCCGGGTGCTCCGGTTTCCTCCCACAGTCCAAAGATGTGCGGGTTAGGTGGATTGGCCATGATAAATTGCCCTTAGTGTCCAAAATTGCCCTTAGTGTTGGGTGGGGTTACTGGGTTATGGGGTTATGGGGATAGGGTGGCGGTGTTGACCTTGGGTAGGGTGCTCTTTCCAAGAGCCGGTGCAGACCCGATGGGCCGAATGGCCTCCTTCTGCACTGTAAATTCTATGATAATCCCAACTCGTGAGTGCAGGATTATGCTGCGGCCTGACACCAAGAGACAGAGAGCGGTACAAGCCCACAGAGAGGGGCCTGCTGCCACACAGAGAGTGGTCCATGCACCATGAAGGGTCCCAGCCTCCACACAGAAAGCGATGAAAGACTCTACAGCAAGCTCGTGGACAGACTCCATGATAGAAGCAACGCAAGACTCCAGAGCACAGTCCTTGCATGAACAAGCAGTGATGACAGTTTCCACAGCGAGACCAATGCACGATTCCACACAGGGAATGCTGCAAGACTCCATAGAGGAAGTGACACAAGCCTCCATAGCGAGCTCGTGGACAGACTCCACGATGGAAGGAACGCAAGACTCCAGAGAGCAGTCCTTGCATGAACAAGACCACGAGGGTCTAGCAACCTCCTCTGAGCAACCATCAGCAGACGATGCAAGTCTGCTCAAGTGAACAACAGAAAGACTATGACAGTCTGCCATGCTCAAGTGCACAGCAAGAAGACTATGACAGTCTCCCATGCTCCAGTGAACAGCAAGAAGACTATGACAATCTACCACACTCAAGTGAACAACAAAGCGACTATGACAGTCCACCCAGATTTTTTGAGCCACCAGAAGAAGACTCTGACAGTCTACCCAGCTCAAGTGAACGACAAGAAGACACTGAGGCTCTACCCACTGTATATGCAACAAGTGACGACGGCATCCCACTTCCCATACCAGATGTGCAACGTGACAGACCTCAGCTAGAATGTACAGAGGCACTCGACAGTCACAGTGAGACTACTGATGTCTCCGGTGACACCACGTTACTTCAAACCTCATTCGCTTGATCCTCTCCACAAGCAAATGAATTCCTGATCGTTTTGACTCCGGACGTGGAGCATCAAGAAGCCTCAGAAGATGCAAGTGAACCTGAAAAGTCTCCGAACGTGGAGCATCAAGAAACCTCAGAAGATGCAAGTGAACCAGAAAGGGCTCCAGACAGGGAGCATCGACAAGCCAAAACTGACTCAGGTGAAACAGACCAGACTCCAGACGGGGAGCATCGACAAGCCAAAGCTGATTCAAGTAAGCCGGACATGACTCCAGACGAGGAGCGCCGTGAACTCAGTGACAGCACATTCAAGAAAACAGCAGATGCCACAAAGCACGCTGACATGGGTAACTGTGTGAAGGACTCATGTTATCCACAGAGTGTGGTCCTTGAGCGCAGCAAACATGACAACAAAACCAACCAACACAACAACATCAAAGACAATAACAAGAAGCGTACCAAAGGCAACAGCGTCGACAACAAGCACGACAAACACAACGCCACTGGAACAACAACTGGTACGACATGGTACAACTCTGCAAATGAGGGACACTGTCACAGCTCAGCTCAGTACAATGACATAACATGGCAGGATGATGCATCTTACCAATTCACATTTACTGCACTACCAACAGGCAACCCAGCTTTCACGACAGATGCCATCAAGAATTGCTACCATAAGCATAAAAAAAACGAAACAGACTCCAAATCAGTCAATGAGGTGATTTGAACACTTGAACACCTCCTGACGACCAAACACCAGGACACTAACGGCGTTCACAAGGGAATGACAACGTCACCATTGACACTTCTATACCAGACCATATAAATTCATGAACTTTGGACTCATAACTTTTATTTTGTATTGTCTTATCCTCAAAGTCATCGCAACTATGATTTGGTCTTGTATCATATTGGATTACATCACAGTTATCATAACTTGTACATAACATCACTTATCTACCTAGTTTGTTCAATTTTCTTTAACACTGTACAGAAAATATGTAACACGAAAAAAGGGGGGATGTGGTGATATACATCACTGTAAGTACACAAAGGGTTAATGTACATACACTACACCTAGCTAGACACTAGAGGGAGCACCAGAGACATGACACACAGACAGTCAATCAATAGGTCAGTAAGCTGGGATACGACCAATGGGCATTCAAGATACACACAGAGGTGACACTGCCACAGGAGGGCATTGCACCAACCCATATAAAAGGACACAGCACACATGATCTTCCTCTTTCCAATGGAGACACTCAGTGTGTACACAGGGTTGATTTGAAACACATCACACCCACCACGTGGATTGTAGCAGACGGGTTCGTCAGTCTGAGTAGCTATAGAAGGATTAACAGTAGAGTCGAATCCAAGTAGGAGAATTGTTAATAGTTTAATAAACGTGTTAAAGCTATCTCCAAGTCTGGACCTTCCTTTGTCAGAGTGCACATCAAGGAAACAGCTTATGCTACAACATGAGCATAACAAAACACCTTCAAAGGCATCATGACATCTTCCTCTTCACCACTGCCTTCAGCAGTTCCCATCAATTATTTCACACTTCACCTCAGGTGGAACACCTTTTTTTGCTTTGTTAAAGGCACTACAGGAAGTTGTTATTCTTCCTTTAGCCTACACACTTCTCGGTAATACCATGCGACAGATAGTTGACAATGAAGTCTCAGTTCCCAGGAGCCCGATATGTTTCTATCAACTGCTGGCAAATGCAGAGAATGTGACATAGATTATTTCTTATACAGCCTTTTCTCTCTGCGGTTTGGGAAGCGCCTCCCTGTGATTGTGCTGTTATGATGATACACCAGCACTTTGAAAAAAAATTCAAGCAAAAAACATTCCATTACACAATGCAGAGCTCCATCAATGTTTGATTTATTTGCATCTGACGAATAATGAAAATATGGTAAAAAAGTAGGTTGGTATGGAATTTTACCTCTACTCTGCAGTCTAACTATTCTCTGTGGTTGTGCTTAACACAAGTCACAAAAGGAAAAATACACTATTTCTACAAATGCTTAGCAATCGATCATCGAATATATCAATATATCAGTTGAGCAGTGGGTAAGGTGTCAGTGAGAGTACTGAGCAACTTTTGCTTTCAACGGACAAGATTTCAGCACTAATGGTACTTCTGATAGACAATTCACCAAATAGGTTTTGCCAGTATGGCAGTATTGAGCAGCAGAAATTAGCAGGCATTATGTGTATGAATCTGAAAATTCAAATGTGACAGGTGCTACTAGAGCAATAAACCTGAATAGGAAGATTGAGCCGAAGAAAACATTGCGTACACAGTCAATTCTCCATTTCAAAATTGGATGAACCAACTTTTTGAATTGTATTAAGTAGCTTGCTGGCTGTTTTTGAAGCATTTAACAATGATTCTCAGAGCAGCCTCTATTTCCTGCCTGGCTTCTTTAAACAGCCTGGGACAAAATCCATCCAGTCCCGGTGATTTATCTGCTTTCAAGGATGTCAGTCCCTCCTGTACTTCTTCTCATAATGCTTATTGCATCTAATATTTCACACGCCTCCTCTCCCACTGGAATGTCTTCATCATCCCTCTCCTTAGCAAAGACAGAGACAAAAGGCTGGATTCTCTGATTCTGGGGCTATTTCCCCATGCCGGCGTGGGAACGGTGTCGTTTTACGCCAGAAAACCTGGCACAAAACGGCCACCGATTCCCCGTTTGGCTGGAGGCTAGCATGCCAGCAGCGAAGAGAACCCGGCTCTAGCTGCCAATACGGCCCGGAGAATTGCCGGGTCCGTGGCCACGCATGCGCACGGCGGCGGCCTATAGCGGACGCGCAGTACTACATGGCGAACGCAGCCCACGTACCCGGCCCGTGAAATAGAGCCCCCCTATGGCCGGCTTGTACGCCCTGGACCATCCCCCCACAGTGCCCCCAGCCCCCAATAATGTCCCCCCTGCCCACGGATCGGCCCTCTCTGACTATAGCAGCGCTGGACTGAGTCCGATAATTTGGTCGGAAACTTGGATTCTCCAGCCATTCGCCGAACGCGACTCCGGGGTCGACGACCGGAGAATCCAGCCCAAAGTGCTCGCTGAGAACCCTGCCTACATCTTCTGCGTCAATGCATAAGTTATCATGCACATCTCTGAAAGGCCCTACCCTTTCCTTAGTTACTTAATTCTTCGAGACAGGATCAACTCCCATTTGGAAGCAAATGGACGTATTAATGAGAGGCAGCATGGTTTTGTGAAGGGGAGGTCATGTCTCACTAACTTGATAGAGTGTTTCGAGGAGGTCACGAAGATGATTGATGCAGGTAGGGCAGTGAATGTTGTCTATATGGACTTCAGTAAGGCCTTTGACAGGGTCCCTCATGGCAGACTGGTACAAAAGGTGAAGTCACACGGGATCAGGGGTGAGCTGGCAAGGTGGATACAGAACTGGCTAGGTCATAGAAGGCAGAGAGTAGCAATGGAAGGATGCTTTTCTAATTGGAGGGCTGTGACCAGTGGTGTTCCGCAGGGATCAGTGCTGGGACCTTTGCTCTTTGTAGTATATATAAATGATTTGGAGGAAAATGTAACTGGTCTGATTAGTAAGTTTGCAGACGACACAAAGGTTGGTGGAATTGCGGATAGCGATGAGGACTGTCAGAGGATATAGCAGGATTTAGATTGTTTGGAGACTTGGGCGGAAAGATGGCAGATGGAGTTTAATCCGGACAAATGTGCGGTAATGCAATTTGGAAGGTCTAATGCAGGTAGGGAATATACAGTGAATGGTAGAACCCTCAAGAGTATAAAAAGTCAGAGAGATCTAGGTGTACAGGGCCACTGAAAGGGGCAACACAGGTGGAGAAGGTAGTCAAGAAGGCATACGGCATGCTTGCCTTCATTGGCCGGGGCATTGAGTATAAGAATTGGCAAGTCATGTTGCAGCTGTATAGAACCTTAGTTAGGCCACACTTGGAGTATAGTGTTCAATTCTGGTCGCCACACTACCAGAAGGATGTGGAGGCTTTAGAGAGGGTGCAGAAGAGATTTACCAGAATGTTGCCTGGTATGGAGGGCATTAGCAATGAGGAGCAGTTGAATAAACTCGGTTTGTTATCACTGGAACGACGGAGGTTGAGGGGCGACCTGATAGAGGTCTACAAAATTATGAGGGGCATAGACAGAGTGGATAGTCAGAGGCTTTTCCCCAGGGTAGAGGGGTCAATTACTAGGGGGAATAGGTTTAAGGTGAGCGGGGCAAGGTTTCGAGTAGATGTACGAGGCAAGTTTTTTACACAGAGAGTAGTGGGTGCCTGGAACACGCTACCGGAGGAGGTGGTGGAAGCAGGGACGATAGTGACATTTAAGGGGCATCTTGACAAATACATGAATAGGATGGAAATAGAGGGGTACGGACCCAGGAAGTGTAGAAGATTGTAGTTTAGTCGGGCAGCATGGTCGGGCTTGGAGGGCCGAAGGGCCTGTTCCTGTGCTGTACATTTCTTTGTTCTCTCTGGTAAAATATCTTTGGGTTTTCTTTGATTTTACCTGCCAATTTTGTTTCTGTATTCTCTCCATATTTACTTCACCCCTCTACTTTCCATAGGCTTGTTGCAGTATCAAGCTTTTTGTGACTGTCTTTTTCTTTTTGCTACTTTACTTACCCTGTATGTTCCAGGATAACCAGGGAAATTTAGATTTGGAAATACCATACTTTATGTTTATGGGGATATGTCTACGCCATGCCTGTGGAATCTTGCTTTTGAATGCCTCCCACTGATTTGACACTGTTTTACCTTCTGGTAGCTGCCTTCCCCCAATTTAGAATTTTAAGTCTTGTTTTATCTTGGTGCTTTTCCATAATGATGCTAAATCTAACCGTATTTTGGTCACTATCCCCAAAATTGTCCCCTACTGCTACTACGTCCACTTGCCCAGCTTTATTCCCTAGAACTAAAAATCTAGGACCGTAACTTCCGAGTATCGGTGGAAACCCATTGCCCGCCGATACTCGGAGAAAGAATTGCGTACTTATCTGCGCGCAAAACGCACAACAAGCTTTCCAGCTCCAGCGGCAGCCTCAGGCCTCCAGCGCGACAGTCTGTGTAGGCCCCAGTGTGGCGCAGCTTCAATATATCCAGGTGACACAGCAGCTGCAAGAACGCCCATTGAGGGCACGCATGTAAACTGCCGTTATATATTGAAGGCAAAAAGAAACAAGTTTTACACATGATTTAAAGGCATGTTGAAGTTTTTTTCACAATTTATTCTGCTCTTTCTCGGATGCAGGCATTGCTGTAGTTATTGGATCTTTTCAAGTACTTTTTTATGATTAAAGATGATTATTATTTATTTGTAAGTGAACAAAGGTTTTGTTATTGTTTTAAATCTGCAAAACAGCATTTCAATCTGCGCTATATTACTATATAACTTTACGTGTGGCATGCTTAAAAGTGTTTGTATGTTTTAATTTAGAAGATGGCAGTTGAAAATTTAGTTGGGATTAAGAGAAATCAGAACTCCTCGGAGCATTAACAATGGAGATTCTTGATGCAGGATAAAATTGTAAATAACACAGTCCCCTGACAGACCTACAGAAGGGGGTCATAAAATACTGTTGCAAGATGATTCTGATCTGGTCATAAGATTGAAAAAGTGACCCCAGGGCTGGTCTTAGCTGTCACTGTCCTTGTAACATCTGATTATTTTTGATTTGTGTTTATCATTATTTTATTTCTGCGTGGTTTACTTCAATTATCTTATTCATTTATAATTATATCATAATTAAATGTTGTATTTTGATGTTTCAATAAGACATTTGTAGAAGCTTGTAAAGTTTAATGGAAAACATTTATGAACAAAAATAAAGTTTTAAATATAAAACTTTGATACCATGTTAACATCTAACTTAACGTTTAACATTAGCAGCTGCCGTATAGCTTTTTATTTAATAACTACCTCAGCTTTTCCAAATTTCTTGCAATAAAATATTTTTTGACTTGAACACAACAGTTCTTTTGTCTTTCTGTAAAAAGGGGAGGGAGGCAAAAGCGAGCGGAAGGAGGAAAGGCAGGCGAGGAAGGTGGGGTGAAAGTAAGGGGACGGAGGGAAGGGAGGTGAGGGGGAAGTGAGCGGAGGGTGGCGAGGCAGGTAAGGGGGTGAGGGAATGTGAGGGAAGAGAGGGGAGGGAAGTGAGGGAAGAAGAGGAGGGTAATGAGGGGATGGAGATGAGGGGAGGGAGGGGAAGGAGAAAATTAGGGAATATTCAACATCCAAAATCAGCAGCTGCCAGGTAAACCCATACTGCCCTTGCGTCACCAGGAGCCTGGGCTTGCACACCTGCACCAGGAGTTACGTTTGCATCAGGCTCCATATTGCCTTCCTCCAACTCCTCCATTTCTGGTCACAAGTTAGCTTCCGGGTGAATGCTCAGTCCGTCCTGAAGGAAAAGTTGTGAAATGCACAACACACCACAATAATCTTTGTGACTATCACCGATGCGTACTGTAATGTGCCCCAACCTGTCCAGACATTGAAAACGTGATTTCAAGACAGCAATTGTCCTCTCCACTACCTGACGTGTTGCTACATGTGCAGGATTGTATCATTCCTGTGTTTTATTGTCGACCCTCTGGAATGGTGCTGTAAGCCATGTTCTGAGTGGATACCCCTTATCGCCCAGTAACCATCCTTCAATTCCTGGTGGTATTCTCATGGACTGGTGCAACACTGAGTTGCAAGAATGAATGAATCGTGGACACTTCTGCTGTTGTTTGAATTTACAGTGAGGATCCTTATTTGTGCATCACGCACTATTGTAGCATTTAAAGAATGGAACACTCTCAGGGTGGGTAATTGATTCACTTTCTCAGGTGGAGTGATGCCGGACTCGCTATTGTGATCTCTGCAAAGCCTCGAAAGAACTTCAATGATTTTAAGAGCCCAAGCTAAAAGTGTGATGCACCAGTGGGGGTCGAGCATGACTCCAGATTCTAAATCTGCACTGGATTCTGTCATACCTGACAGAGAGATAGTTTGCTTCAGTTTACAGGAGGCTTTCATACGTAACTAAGGCATTAAACATTCCTAAAGCATTCAAAGCAATCGCTGAGGTAAGGATCAACAGAACATCAGGGAAACTCTGAAACAACATAGCTTAAAATACATTGAAAAATCCAAATGTATTTTAGCTGAAGCTTAATAATTACACTCCAAACCCACTCTGTGGTGCATCTGTAAAAGTTCTTGGTGGTAATATCGACGTGGGTGGACCAGGACAGATTTTTGGAGATGTGTACCCCTAGGAATTTGAAGCTGATAACCATCTCCACCTCAGTCCCATTGATGCTGACAGGAGTGTGTACAGTACTTTGCTTCCTAAAATCAATGACCAACTCTTTAGTTTTGCTGGCATTGAGGGATAGATCGTTGTCGCTGCACCACTCCACTAGGTTCTCTCCCCCCCACCTGACACGAGTGTATCTGCTGGGCAGCGGGCAGAATAGGCTGTCATGTCGCCTGTGACACCCAAAAGTGTGCCGGGTCTATCGAGGTGCAGGCCCTCCAGTGGACGAATGCCAAGGGCATCATAGGGCAGAGGATGAGACAGCAGCAGGCCACCTCCAATTCTGATGTGTTGTCTGGGTTAACACATAGAAGAAGCGGTAGGCCATGAAAAATGAGAAAGATAGATGTCACTTAAGTTGACATGGGTGTAGTAGAGAATTGATAGTAAGGGGGAAGGGCAAACATGTTGTAAATAGTCACCATTAAACACTTTTGCACCATCAGTCCGATCTGCCTCTAACCTCTGTCTCATGGGTTTGAAGGATGGGCTGATGCTGGGTGTTGTGCAGTAGCTGGGTGGGTCTGAGGTGGGGTGGGGAGGGAGGTAGCGTGTGCAAGGAGCCCATGACACATGAACGTTCCACGTGGCTGCACCCTCACTGAGAAGTGGCAGGACATGGGGGCAGCAGTGAACCCGTCTTGTATGACAACATCTCCAGTGATGTGGAGATGCCGGCGTTGGACTGGGGTGAGCACAGTAAGAAGTCTTACAACACCAGGTTAAAGTCCAACAGGTTTGTTTCGATATCACTAGCTTTCGGAGCGCTGCTCCTTCCTCAGGTGAATGAAGAGGTACGTTCCAGAAACATATATATAGACAAATTCAAAGATGCCAGACAATGCTTGGAATGCGAGCATTAGCAGGTGATTAAATCTTTACAGATCCAGAGATGGGGTAACCCCAGGTTAAAAAGGTGTGAATTGTGTCAAGCCAGGACAGTTGGTAGGATTTCGCAGGCCAGATAGTGGGGGATGAATGTAATGCGATATGAATCCCAGGTCCCGGTTGAGGCTTGGCTATAAGTTTCTTGCGGAACTTGGCTATAAGTTTTTGCTCGGCGATTCTGCGTTGTCGCGCGTCCTGAAGGCCGCCTTGGAGAACGCTTATCCGGAGATCAGAGGCTGAATGCCCTTGACTGCTGAAGTGTTCCCCGACTGGAAGGGAACATTCCTGCCTGGTGATTGTCGCGCGATGTCCGTTCATTCGTTGTCGTAGCGTCTGCATGGTCTCACCAATGTACCACGCTTCGGGACATCCTTTCCTGCAGCGTATGAGGTGGACAACATTGGCCGAGTCGCACGAGTGTGTACCGCGTACCTGGTGGGTGGTGTTCTCACGTGTAATGGTGGTATCCATGTCGATGATCTGGCACGTCTTGCAGAGATTGCCATGGCAGGGTTGTGTGGTGTCGTGGTCACTGTTCTGAAGGCTGGGTAGTTTGCTGCAAACAATGGTTTGTTTGAGGTTGCGCAGTTGTTTGAAGGCAAGTAGCGGGGGTGTGGGGATGACCTTGGCAAGATGTTCACCTTCATCAATGACGTGTTGAAGGCTGTGAAGAAGATGTCGTACGACATCTTCTTCACAGCCTTCAACACGTCATTGATGAAGATGAACATCTTGCCAAGGACTCTCAAACCCGTTCCCTACCCCCTAACATTTTGGGCCTGTGAGAAGGAATCGCCAGTGCACATACAGAGATCACCCAGGCGGACAGTGGCTTGTTATCTTAAAAACAGGAGTCAGACTTATCAGACTCTGAGCAGCAGCAGAGCTCATCTCACAGTGAGTCGTCATCATCATCCTCGATCCCGTGGACAAAGTCTGCTGATACTGCCAACTCAGGGTCACAAACACTCTGTGGTGTGATGTGTTAGGCAGGTTGGTTCGATGTGGATTGTACTCGATGCAGGGAAGTTAGAAACAGATGTCTAACACAGGAGAAGATCCAACACTGTTTTATTCACCGAGATGAACTGCTGTACATATTCAGCTGTGGGTCGACACTATACTGATCTGACTAGTGACCTTGTAGTAGCCTCACCAGACTTACTAGCTACCGCATGGTGTTTGTGCTTGCTAGCACGTGGACTCTGACTGTCTCAGTAGCTGGGTCCCGAGAGAGCGGGAAACCTAATGCCCTCTGGCTTTATAGTGGTAGTGTCCTGTCTGGTGATTGGCTGTGTTGTGTTGTATGCTTACTGGTCATCCTACGTGTCAATCACTGCCTGTCTGCATCTCATTATATACATGAGTGGATATTATGACATGGTGATGCTGGTAGGACCCTCGGAAAGAGGGAGGGGGAAGCTGTGGTTGTACACAAGTCCCCACTCGAGCCATGGAATGGGCTCAGGGTGACCATCACCTTGATAGCCACTGGGTGTCCTCCTCCATATTGCCACGGTGCCAGGTGCACCACCATCTGACACAGATGGCATGCGGTCTCCTTGACAGGCAGGAGCTATCGGCAAAACACACTGTCAGGCAGCTCCTCGAAGGACAGGCGCCGACGGTACAAAATTTCAGATAGGATTGCTGCATCTTATCTTGTTACATTACATTTTTGGGACAAAGTAAGTGCCCTGTTTCTGGATGTAAGTGCCGAAAGACGTGCTTGTTAGGTGAATTGGACATTCGGAACAGGCGCCGGAGTGTAGAAACTAAGGGATTTTCACAGTAACTTCATTGCAGTGTTAATGTACGTTTCTTGTGACAATAAGAAAGGGTATTATTATATAGAAATCAGAGGTAAAATACATATGAATGCTTGAGATGTGAAATAAGTGCAGTATGCGCATTAGTCATCATCCGAAGGTTAATATTTCAGGTCAGAGCCATTTATCAAAACTGACAGTGTCACATGACTAAGGATTGTGTCTTCAAGCACTGCAGCATAAAGCTTTCAAGTCAGTGTTAATTTGTTGTTTAATACGCAAATCCAATATTGTTTTATTATTCAATCAGGGGCTGTGGGCATTGCAAATAAAACAAGCTCTTAGGGCCCCTCCACCATTTTAATTGAGAAGACAGAATGAGCTGCCATTTTGAATACAACTGCTTCAGAGCGCAGTTAAGAGTTAGTCACTTTATTGTGAGACTGGAGTCAAATATAGGCCTTTATCGAGCTGTTTCATGGCCCCAGTTGTTGATATCAGTCTTTTATTCCAGATTTTATCAATGAATCAAATTTAAATTCCTCAGATGCCATTTAAATTACTCAGGGCAGCACAGTAGCAGGGTTAGGGTACTCAGGTAGTCAGGGTTAGCATCATGGCTCCACAACGCCAGGGTGCCAGGTTCGATTCCCTGCTGGGTAACTGTCTGTGCAGAGTCTGCACGTTATCCCCGTGTCTGCGTGGGTTTCCTCCGGGTGCTCCGGTTTCCTCCCACAGTCCAAAGACGTGCAGGTTAGGTGGATTGGACATGCTAAATTGCCTTTAGTGTCCAAAATAAAGGTTAGGAGGGGTTACTCCTAACAGGGGTAGGGTGGACGTGAGGGCTTAAAGTGGGTCGGTGGAGACACAATGGGCCAAATGGCCTCCTTCTGCACTGTATGTTCTACGTTGGTATTTGAATTTATACCTCTCCCTGGATCATTAGCCCAGGCCTTCCTAGCCCAGCAACATAACGAGTATGCTACTGCCACCCCCTGTAGTTTATATGATTAATTTGAGCACTAATTATTTCTAGGCACGACAATGTAACTGACCCAGCCCAGAGAGGTTGACTGACAAGGTTTGCACACCGTCACTCCTCAAAGCAAACTGGCTGTTGGAGATTATATTTGCTCTTGGATACTAATAGAAGAGTGTGACATATCCCACCCAATAAACATAATGAATTATCTGTCAAATATCAAATGTAATTTCATCGATAGCAATGCTTTACTGCAGAAGGGGCAGATATTTCGGAGAATGTCACAAACCAGTCTGCCAAACGGAATTATCACTGTTCGCAATGCCGAGATTATTTGTGACTCTGTGTAATGCAACTAAAGCTATCTCTCAGAGTGCAATGTATGGAAGAGACATTATCAGAAGAGCCATCAACACATATCACACACAGTTAGTATTTTGACAGCATTACAACGGAATATGGTTACAATTCCTCAGTGAGACATAACCGCAGGCTATCTGTGTGACCTTACTGCTATGACAGAAAGTGAAAACATTCCAGTTTCCAACCTTGTATTTAAAAAAAATTATGTGCAACAATCTTTTAATCTATTAAGTCGCACTGGCGCCTCATTACAACATTTCATTTCGGAGGCATAAGAACCCACATTGATAAGGCATTGAACATACATACGAATTAGCACCATTTGGCCCTCAATCCATTTCAATCAAACCCTGGCTGATCTGATTGGGATCTCAACTCAAACTTTCCTGTCTACCCCCTATATCAGTAGTGGGCAACCCGGGGCCCAAGGGCCACGTGCGACCCATCAGGGTTCAGAGTCTGGTCCATGAGACTTTTTGTTGATTGTTGCCCACATGCAGAGTTGCCACAGCCCACCAGTTTCCATCCATGCAGTTTTTATCTTACTGGTTTGACTGAAGTGAAACACATGTAAAACAAGAGCAAGTGAAGAGAGGGGTGTGCTGATTGTTCACAACATTGACAGTGAGAGACCTGCGCTCACTGTGCATTCGATCAAATGTAAATATTCATCTTGTTTTTACCACTTGAAGTTGATGACGGCTGTATTAATATATGAATGATTCAGCACTTCCTCTGTAAGGGTTCTTCCTGTTGATTACCTTATTTCCCCAACATAGTACTTGATGCTAGTGTTCGAACAGAAGAACTCAGGCTATTTGGCACCCGAGAGAAGGGGTGGGATACAGATTGATTGGTTGGCTGGTGGCCAACAAATTGGCCAAAAGGCTGTATTCTGCCCAGAAACAGGTGGTGATTGGGTCCTACTCAGTGGATTTTCAGAGTTCCAAGGAGCTTAGTTTGAATCCTGGAAACTCAGGGGAAGTTACTGCTCGCTCTCTCGCTCTCTCTCTCTCCAGAAAGGCTGTGAGTTGCTGTATTTCTGAAACTGCAGAGACCTGAATTAATCTATTGTGAAACTATTACCAGCTGTAAACAGAGACCTGGATCTGAAAGCTTACTTTGAAGGAAGGTCTGCTTAAAGACTTGAAACAAAGACTCTTTTTCCTTTTGCTTAATATATTTACCCCTCTCCGCCCCTCTGTGGCTGTCTGTCTTGTGATTTTGTATAGAGGGTGGGGGCAAGTTAAAGTGGTGGATTAAGAATTATATAATAGTTAACCAGTTGTGTTTTTTGCATATTTCATTATAGTTCTTGTTGTAAGTAAAAAGTAATTGTGTTCAAATTTACAAACCTGGTGACTGTAATTATTGAGCAGCCAAGGGCCAAAGACCCCATATTATTCTAAGAATTATTGACTAATTCAATGTTTTTGACTCTGGGTCAAGGGGAGCTGGAATTGACCATGCCCTAGCCCAGGGTGTCGTAATACTTATAACTTGTAATGAAATATTTGGCATGTATTAAATATATTCAATCTTATTCAGGGGTCACAGTTAGCGAAATGCCCAATTTCAATCTTGTGGCCCACGGAGATGAAGGAGGGGCACTTATACAGCCCACACACTGGCATAGATTGCCCACCACTACTCCTTACCCGTTGACTCCTTTGTCAATCAAGAACCTACCAGACTCAGATTTAGAAATAGTCAAGCTTCCACTGCTCTTCGGGAAAGAATTTGCACAAACTAATGACACGTGGAGAGAAAACAGTCCGCAGTCACCATTCGGGGTTCCCAACCGCTCAGACCACACATCAACCGCACGGTTGGGAACTCAGCCCATCGGGGACTGAGCATCACACGAGGGCCTGCCGATGATGCGGCAATGCCGTTGCAATGGCATGTGGTGCACGATGCGATTATGCCACTTCCGAGGGGGCGGAGTATGGCTGACTGGCGCCAAACTGGCGCTACCCCTGATTTGGGCATTGGAAGGGATTCTCTGCCCAATGGCCGATTACGATATCAACGTCGAGTAACGGAGAACCCTGTGTTCTCCCGCCGGAGCTGAATTGCACCAGTTTTGCGATCCCCTTGAGATTCCGTATTCCTTGCCATGTAAGTATATACATGACGTGGAATATAAGGGAATCCTGCTATCGGACCACCATCTTGAGCTGGCGGCCCAATAGCGAGGTCCCGCGGCCAGCCATCCCCCCCTCTCGCACCGCAAATTGGCTCTGAACTCCCCCTGCACCGCAGAGCAGCCCCCACCTTTGGATTGCCTAGATGCCCCCCATCCCCAAGGACTGAGGTGACCCAACCTGCTCCCCCCACACCCCAGGACTCCTGTAATAAGGGGGCCCTCACAGGGACCCTGTGATAGGGAGACCCCCCCCACCCCACAGGTCTGAAATAGGGGGACCTCCACAGAGGCTCCTGTAATAGGGGGACTCCTACAGGGATCCCTTGCCTAATGTCCTCCCCCTTAACACAGACCCACCCAGAAAGGAGACCCCTGCCTGGAAAGTGGAAAGCAGTCCAGAGAGAATCAATGAGAAGAATTACAGCTGTAACACTTACCTTACAGCTCCATTCCTTGAAGGACAGCAGTTGTGACTTGCATCTGGTTCCTACAGATCCATTAGCTACAAACCATTCATAGCTTTCTAGTTGTGGTCTGCAATTGACAGCTTCTACAAACCATCTGCAACATTGATTCGTTCACGGCACGGTGGTGTAGTGGTTAGCACTGCTGCCTCACAGCGCCAAGGAACTTGGGTGATTGTCTGTGTGGTGAGTGCACTTCTCCCCGTGTCTGTGTGGGTTTCCTCTGGGTGCTCTGGTTTCCTCCAGCAGTCCTAAGATGTGCAGGGTAGGTGGATTGGCCACAGTAAAATTGCCCCTTGTTGTCCAGGGATGTGCAGATTATGTAGGGTTACGGGGATGGGGAGTGGGCCTAGCTAGGGTGCCCTTTTAGAGGGTGGGTGCTGACTTGATGGGCCGAATGGCCTCTTTCTGCACTGTCGGGAGACTATGATTCCATCTGTGGGGACCTCAACAGTACACCTTGTGGAGGAACAGGGAGTATTATGGATTCTGGATTTCCATGTTTAACAGTACATATATAGGGCAGCACGGTGGTGTAGTGGTTAGCATTGCTGCCTCATGGCACCGAGGTCCCAGGTTCGATCCCAGCTCTGGGTCACTGTCCGTGTGGAGTTTGCACATTCTCCCCGTGTTTGTGTGTATTTCGCCCCACAACCCAAAGGTGTGCAGGGTAGGTGAATTGGCCAAGCTAAATTGCCCCTTAATTGGAAAAAATGAATTCGGTACTCTAAATTTATCTTAAAAAATAACAGCACATATATAGATATCAGAAGCTGCCGTCAGTTTCACAAGGTAATATTAGCGTCCGTAACATTTTTGCTGTTATGATAACCACAAAATCTTGACCAAATTATTATTATGCAAGTATGCATGTTTTCTTTGGTTTTGCTTTAGTTCTTTATCAGTGATGCACCTCTAAAAATAGACACCAGTTATGGCCGCAGCTGATGTCAATGCTAGGAAAGTCAGTTCTCAGCGTGAAATCCATCTGGGAAGATCATAATCTGTTGTTGTTTGTCTTGATAAAGTGAGGAGGGATAGCTACTGAACACAAAAGCACAGGACCTCAGTGATAACTTCTACAATTTGAAGAATTAAAATGTTTATTAAAATAAAAGATAACACTTAAACGCACAAGAAAGAAGTTACACAGTAAGAAAGATCTTACAAAGTAACACCCAAAATGCTTTATCAAAGGCATAATAAAACTATATTTTTCTGGCAACAGCCTTGAGAGATTCTTAACCATACAATCCAGGAAGTGACAATCATACCAAGAAACTGCTTTCATTTTAAACAGAAGTACATTCAATGACTTCCCAGAATAAATTCATGCTGATCTTATTTTTCGAAGTGAGACTCAAAACCACCCATTTCTCAGGTCAAATATTTCCCCGGCTGAAAAGCTGAGATGCTTTTCTTCAATTCAAAGACCTTCACAGCTTTTTCAGCACACTCCAAACACATGGGGGGTGACTTCCAGCGGGATTTCCCCCACAGCAACTCACTACAGGTGAAGCCCAGTTATCATAAATACCCTTTTCACCCCTTTCATCGGAATCCGCCACTGTCTTCAAGTATCTCTTTGAAAATTCAGACTCCCAAATGTTTAAATCTTTCACGTTTCTGTTCCAGCACTATTCAATAAAATGGCAGAACGTCTGGCCCTGTTCACCAATCTCCTGTACAATGAAAATGTTTTTTGACACCTTTGAAACTTTATCAAAATGGAATAACTACACGTCAATTTCAACACTTATCCCCAAATGCAAATTTCAAATCTACTCTGCTTATTTGTAAGTTAAAACCCACTATAAGACCTCAATACAACATGCAAAAAGATCACACTTTCAGTTTTTCATCTGTTGAACTCTACAGATAAGCTGAATCCAACAACCTCTCCTTTGGTTAGCCATGGCCACACACAGACACAGTTTTATCTTTACCTGCACAGAATATATGCAGAGGAAGGAATTTTCCCGTCATTCCACTGGTGGGATCTTCCAGTCCTGCTGACAGCAAGCCCCCACCATGGTGTTCCCTGTGGTGGGGGTGCATAAAACGGGAAACCCCATCGACAGTGGCGGGAGCAGAAGATCTTGCCGACGGCCAATAGTGGGCTGTGTCCGTCGCAGCTAAACACTGGGTGGTAGGAGCAGATAATCCACCCATAAACACAAAAATGTGCACATATTATACATCACTAAGTAAAATACTTGGTACTAAACTACCAGGAATAATCTACCATTACTGCAGTCATTTTTACCTCCCCACACAGAGATAAAAACAGAGAAATTGGGCATATGCTATCATCAGGCAAATGTGGAGAGTGAATAGAGTAACAGGAAGCTGAATGCCTTGCGTAATGGTAGCTTTTGAACTACAAGCAGCTAATAAAAGAGAGGCACCTACTTTCCTGTCGTCACTCTGAACCTATGCAGCAGGACTGCACATGGACAGAAGGACATCAGTTTTCATAGGGCCAAACTGGGATAAATTTGGAATTTGCTGAATATTGAATTTCAATCAATTTCAGACTTGAATTGCAAGTTTCTGCATTTGCAAAGGCTATGCAAAAGGGGTCTAAATGCACCAAATTTTGGAAGTCAACTTTACCATAAGACTAGAAGGCTGCAATAAAAAGAATTGATAGTAGAAATTGCTCATAATTAGCTTCCTGCCTTGTACACGTATGTGTTCAGAGACTGAGTTGTTGTGATAGATGTGTCATAATTTTGTTATTGCTCGTGGGGTTCTTGAGCTTTATTTGCTCACGTGGGAGAAATAAGGCTTCAGAAATTGACTCCTTTGTGCATAAAGGGGCACTGATTAAATTCCTATTGCCAACACGCTAATTACACCTTGGCTGCTAATAATTCTTTAATTGCAAAATTTCAGGCTGAGTTGGAAGCTGAACATCAGTTGGCGGTAGAATTTTAGTGACTGAGCATGTGTGAGTGCTCCAACTATATCCCATGAGCAGTAGTTTTCTGACTAGGAATGTTCCAGACTTACTGACCTCTAAATTCTACTTCATCGCACCTCTTACCGTCCATAAAAAAAGACACAAGGAATTTTCGTTGCAGAGACATTCACATCTGCCAAGATGATGAATCCCAGGATGTTAGATGCAGGTGTAAGGTGAATATAATTCTTAAGCTAATGTGTGTAAAGAACAGCTGTTAACAGAAAAACACTGTGCTACTGAGTGATAGCATCTCTTTGTTTGCAGGCTCCGGTTATCGTTTTAAATTGGTCAGGATGTATGAGCAGCCCTAATTGGTGTAATTAATAATAGTTCCTTGTTAGTTCTTCCTTTGATTTATTGGTAACGGTTTTCAATAACCTATTCATTGCCATTTTACTGCACTTGCGTGTCTTTTTAAAATATTAAAATCGAATGAGTTAAAATTCATAATCAAATGATGCAGCCATAACAAACTAAAATATTAATTCGTACTTGTAAGTGACACTATATCATATTGAATGCACACAGCTGCTATTTCCCAATCTATGCAAACTTGTTTTCAGTACACCGATCCCTAAGTGTTTCATGTTTTTTACTCTTGTCTTTTTCAGGAAATGCCCTGTTGAATAGCTCTTTAATAGAGCCTTTAGGAACTGGGTATTGAACAAAGGCTATGCTCCAATGACACTGGGTAGGGATTTCCCCACTGATTGTGCCAGCTTACATTAACCGAATAGTCTGTTTACAGATTAGTCAGGAGCTTTATTTTGTTTCTTTCTCTGATCATCCTGCCATGGGTTCTATGCTGCAAATTTGGCACTCAGCAGGAATTTTGTTGCAAACAAAAGGCTGAATGCCTGACTGATTTAAGCAAGCTCAGCCGTGTGGTGATCAATGCAAGCCAGTGCAACCTCTCTGGCATGGAATCATGTAACTGAGGGTACACTTCAAGAGGATGCAAAAACAGCTCATGAGGGGCATAATACAAACGTTTCAGTCCTTGCCAAGAAAAAGCTCCACATTAAAATATGACCTTGATAAATAACCTTGGATTTCACCTCATTTATCTTGGTGACAGAAACTCAAATTCTGATACATACAAACCTTGAAAAGCCAATATGCTTGAATACCATACTGTATTGCAAAAGAATTTCCATTTCTGTAATTACAGAAAGTCTTGAATTTAAATAGCACCTTTCACAACCTCAGGACATTGTAAAATGCTTCACAACCAGTAAGGTGCTTTTGGAATGTAATTTTTGCTGTAGTCAAGAAATTGCAAAGTCTAATTCGCATTCAGCGGTTCCAAAAATAACAATGCAATAATGACCAGATCACTTGTTTTAGGTATTGCTTAATCATAGAATTATAGAATCCCTATAGTGCAGAAGGAGGCCATCTGGCCCATCGAGACTGCACCGACTGCTTGGAAAGAGCGCCCTACCTAGGCCCATGCCCCCACTCTAGCCCCGTAATCCAGTAACTCCCCTTAAACTGTTGGACAATAAGGGGCAATTGCTTGCGAGAATTATATTGATCAGGAACGGGGAGAGGACTCCCCTGCTCTTTAGAGAACTTACAGTGCAGAAGGAGACCATTCGGTCGATCAAGTCTGTACTAGCCCTTGGAAAGAGCAACCTATTTAAGCCCACCCTATCCCCGTAACCCAGTAACCCCACCTAACCTTTTTGACACTGAGGGCAATTTTAGCAGGCCAATCCACCTAACCTGCACATCTTTGGATGGTGGACAGAAACCGGAGCACCCGGAGGAAACCCACGCAGACACAGGGAGAAAGTGCAAACTCCACACAGTCACCAGAGGCTGGAATTGAACCTTGGACCTCTGAGGCAGCAGTGCTAACCACTGTGCCACCGTGCCACCCCCGAACATTTACTATTTGTGTCCTATCTGCTGTTTTGCTCGATCTGAAAGTTTCTGTTATTTGTCACAGATACAGAATGTCTGAATCAAAGTCTCCTTTTTTTTATCGGGAAGAGTTCAATGAGGGCAGGTTCAGGGCAGTCCCCCTCTCAAACATTTTTTTAAAATTTAGAGTACCCAATTATTTTTGTTCCAATTAAGGGTCAATTTAGCGTGGCGAATCCACCTAATCTGCACATCTTTGGGTTGTGGAGATGAAATCCACGCAGACACGGGGAGAATGTGCAAACTCCACATGGACAGTGACCCGGGGCTGGGATCGAACCCTGGTCCTCGGTGCCTTGAGACAGTAGTGCTAACCATTGCGCCACCGTGCCACCCTCTTCTATTTTGGAGGATATTTTATGTTCACAAGAAAGGGAAGACAGGTTTAACATCTCTACAAAAACTAGCATCACGGATTGTGCAGTGGGCCTTCAGTAATACGCTGACATGTTAGCCTAGGTGGTGAAGTGGGTGGGCCTTGAACTCACAGGTCTCTGAAGACAAGAATGCCACCGTCAAGCTATGGCCGACAACTGATGTAACTATTATCGATACTCAACTTTTAGGGGATTAATATAGAGTATAGAGAAGGAATGAGAGTAAAAAAAATGTTCTGATGAAAGGTCAGTGACCTGAGGTGTTAACTCTGTTTCTCGCTCCACCGTTGCTACCACACCTGCTGAGTATTTTCAGAATTTCCTGCAGTAATAATATGCGGATTCATTTTAATTCCTAGAATGTTTTCAATCTCGAGCAGCAATCCAGCAATAATAACTTCTCTTTCCCTATTAGATTGAACACTTGTTATTTGCGTTACAAGGATTTACATTAATAGTTTAGAATGAATAATGACTATTTGCATTACTCAGTGATGCTTGCATTTATAGTGTTAGATAATGATGTTTACATAAAATGTGAAAAAAAAGAATTTACAAGAGGAGAACAAATACTTGCTGAATTAAATTTCTAATTCATATATATAGTGCTCCTGTAGTCAGACTATTTTTTTGTGATCTTTTTATCTGCTTAATGTCTCTGAAACTATTCCTGTGAAAGATTTTCAGAATTTCTGACGCAGAACAACTTTTGCTTCTTTTGATCACAGATAATAAGGGAATAAATTGTGTTTATTGAGACACCATTGCTTGGAAATGGAATACCGTGGTTGATTTTGTTACTGAGGGGAATTCTCCCAGTATTATGACCAATATTCATCCTTCAGCGAACAAAACTTCGGAATGACAGATCATTGGTTATTGCATCTTTTTACTGGTGATGGGATTTTAGAGAGCATTACACAGTATTTACAGCACACAAAGAGCCCATTTAGTCCAACAGATCTACGTTGTGTTCATGTTCCATGGAAGTCTCTCCCTGCCTCTCTTCACCGAACCCAAACAACATATCCTCCTATTCTTCTCTCCCTACTACACATATCTAGCCTCCTGCTAAAATGCATCTTTGTGATTTCTGGGGTGGTGAATTCCACATTCAAACCACTCTCCAGTTAAAGAGGTTTCTCCTGACATCCCCATCAATGTTGAGTTGATTGGTCTATAATTCCCTGCATGGGTTTGTTCTATCTCCCTTTACATAAATAGGAATCAAATCCTCTGGCACTATTCCTTGTCTGGTAACTTTTCTACATATATATATATGAAAAACTGTGTCTCTGTTATCTGTTTTATAAGTTCTTTTCACATGCCTGGATGTAATCCATCCAGATCAGGAGTTTTATCTTCTCTAAGTTTGATTAGTTTAACAACTACCTTCCCCATACCTAACTTAAACATCTAACTTATATCCCTCTTATATATCTTCCACTAATATAGGTTTGTTTCTCAGTTAAATATTGAGGAAAAGTAATTATTCATCATTCCTGCCATTTTGCTATTAATACGTCTTATAAAAAACAAGGTAGGGATAGGGATCAATCAGGGATACATGTTAAACTATATACTGACGTGTCTTTCGGGAATACTTCAATGTTTCTTTTTATTGCTTGATGATTTAATTTTGTAGTTTGTTTTTGCCTTCCTAATTGCATGTCTCATTTATTTCCTAACCTTTTCATATTCCCTTTCATTATCATTTCTTTTGTTATCTGTGTGTCAGTGCATGCCTTTTTCTTTAGTTTAAATGTCACACTTATTTCTTTAAGTAGGGGAATGGGAAGAAATGTTCCCAGCCCTTTGGAGATGGGCTGGGAGGTGGAAGGCTAGCATGATGGAGGGTGGGGTACCAGGCTGCTCCTGTTTCATTTCCACAGTCAAGGTTGAAAGCACTGATGACAGAGATTTTGCAGCAGTAACTTAATTTTTATCATGCTCCTTCTAGCTAGCAATATTTCTGTTAATGCATTTAACATCTTTGACCTGTAAATAGTACAAGCAAGGAAAGTTTGCAATTTTTTGTGGGATTTGTTTTTAAGAATGTTTGAAAGGCAAATGCCAGGGTTCATATCAAGGGATCAATTGTAACTTTCTTGGATAAGAAAAAAATAATGAACCATGTGACCTGACACACCTTGATCTAGATGCAGTGTCAACAGGTAGGAAGTTAAGAAAAATGCCATGTGGACAGATATGGCACAATATGGACACAAAGAGAAAGCAGGCAGAGACAAAAAATGTAACACACCAAATTCTTGTAAGGAAGAGAAGAAAATCGCGTTAAGGCAAAGGTCAGCTTTTCTGTTAACAGAAAAAGAGACAGGACTCATTGTATGCAATGTGTGAGCTGCCTAAAAAGGTCTAAACCTGGAAGTTGTGTGAATAGCTCATCGAGCGAAAGAGTTGCAAAAGTTGCAAAACCGTGAATCAAAGTGTTATTGATTGGTCAGTTGAAAAGAAACTCTGAAAAGCTACACCATCAAGAATATTCAGGGAGTGAGGGTTCATAGAAATTGCTGATGATAATAATACTTGTGAAACTCAGAAACTCAGAAAAGGATTCCTGACCTACCCTGTATGAAAAACAAGCTGTATTGTGGAACTGTGTAGCTACATAATACCATACATACCGAAGGGGAATGCTTGTGGTTGCGTAAGACCTACCTTTATTGTGTCAACTAATTAAAGTGAGGCAGTCATGCAATGCAAACATAGGAGTAGCTGCATTCTCTGTGATTTCTGGTGCTATTTAGCAAGAAACCTTTGGACTTATTGTGTTCATATAGCTCATACTCAGCTGATTCAGGAGTGAAAACTCTATATTATCTCCCTGGAATATTTTTAGTCAAATTTTGCTGACAAAATGCCAAAAAATATTCAGAAAACCAAGAACAAGAAAGAAAAGTCGGAGGCAACTGGGGTGCAGTTGACTCCTCAACATGGCAACTGGGTGAATGAGCCAGACCTCGACTCGGCACTTTCAAAGGCATTACAACTGATGACTGCAAATATTATCAAGGATATTGAAGAGAAGCTCGGTCTATTAGCACAAAATATCACTGGTCTTGATATAGAACGGCAGAACATTGGTAAATGGCTTGGGGAAACTGAGGAGAGAACTTTTACGATGGAAAATGTAACTTTCTCGGTAGAGGCCCACTTACAATCCATGGAAAAACAATCACTCAGTATGCCAGACTGTCTGGATGATCTAGAGAAACGAGGCCAGAGGAAAAATGTTCAGTTTATTGGTTTGCCAGAAGGAGCCAAGGGTAACTTCCATTTAAATTTCATGGGGGTGACTTTAATATGGTCCTGGACCCGAGGTTGGACTGGTTGAGTGCTAGGTCGGGGAAGCTATCAGCAATGGCAAAGGAACTGTGGGGGTTCATGGAGCGCATGGGAGGGGTGGATCCATGGAGATCTGAGAGACCAAAGAGCAGGGAATATTCATTCTACTCCCATGTACATAAGGCATACTCCACGATAGATTTCTTTGTGGTAGATAAAACACTGTTCAAGGGTTGAGGACACTGAGTACTCAGCAATTGTGGTCTCAGATCATGCACCACACTGGATAGACCTACGGGCAGACACGGGAATGCCCCAGCGCCCACAGTGGAGACTAGATACAGGGCTGTTAGCGGATGAGGATATCTGTGAGTGAGTGAGAGAGGCCATTCGGGGGTACATAAAGATCAATGACACGGGAGAGACTGCAGCTGGGGTGGTCTGGGAGGCACTGGAAGCGGTCATTAGAGGGGAATATATTTCGATTCTAGCCCACAGGGATAAAACTGAGCAATCGGAGCTGGACAGGTTGGTAGGAGAAATCTTACAGGTGCACAGGAGATATTCGGAGTCTTCAAATGAGGAGTTCCTGAAGGAGCATTAGAGACTTTAAATGGAGTTGAGGCTCCTTTCCACAGGAAAGGCGGAGGGTCAGCTGAGGAGGGTAAAAGGGGCAATATATGAACATGGGGAGAAAGCTAGCAGGATGCTGGCGCATCAGCTGAGGAAACAGGAGGCAGTGAGAGAAAGAGGGAAAGTAAAGGATCTGAAGGGGAAGATGGTGACGGACCCGGGGCCAATGAATGAAGTGTTCCAGGAATTTTATAGCCAGCTATATGAGTCGGAACCCCCGGTTGGGGAGGAGGGCATGAATCAATTCCTGGGGAGGCTAGGGTTCCCGAAGGTAAATGAGGAGCTGGTGGAGACTCTGGGGGGCCCGATTGGGCTTGGGGAGGTGATAGAGGGACTGGGGGCTATGCAATCGGGTAAAGCCCCGGGACCTGATGGATTCCCAGTGGAAATTTATAAGACGTTCTCTGGGTTACTGGGGCCGCTCCTGGTTAAGGCTTTCAACGAGTCCAAGGAGCTGGGAGTACTCCCCCCAACGTTATCATAGGTGGCAATTTCTCTCATCCTGAAGTGTGAGAAGGATCCGGAGAGCTGTGGATCGTACAGGCCAATCTCCCTCTTGAATGTAGATGCCAAATTATTGGCAAAGATCTTGGCCACTCGAATAGAGGATTGTGTCCCGGAGATAATTGGGGAGGGTCAGATGGGATTTTTAAAAGGGCAGGCACCTGACATCCAACATTAGACGGCTTCTTAATGTAATTCTGATGCCAGCGGAGGGGTGCAAGGCTGAGGTGGTAGTTGCTATGGACACGGAGAAGGCTTTTGACCGAGTGGAATGGAAGTATCTATGGGATATTTTAGGCAGGTTTGGGTTTGGGCAGGGATTTGTGCAGTGGGTCCGGCTACTGTACCAGGCCCCGGTGGCAAATGTAAGAACTAACTGAGTTCGGTCAGAATACTTTAGTCTTTGCCGGGGGACAAGGCAGGGATGCCTGCTCCCCCCATTACTGTTTGCCATGGCCATAGAACCCTTAGCAATGGCCCTGAGAGCAGCGAATACCTGGAGGTGTATAGTGAGAGGGGGGGTGGAGCACAGGGTCGCTCTCTATGCGGACGATTTGCTACTTTATATCACGGACCCGTGGGGGGCGGTGACCAAAATCATGGCGGTATTAGGAGAATTTGGGCGATTTTCAGGCTATAAGATAAACATGGGAAAAAGCGAGATGTTCGTGATTCAGGCAAGGGGGCAGGAAAGGAAGCTGAAGGAGCTACCTTTTAAAGTGGTTGGGAAGAGTTTTAGGTATCTGGGGGATTCAAGTGGCCAAGGATTGAGGGCAGCTTCACAAGTTAAATTTGGGCAAAGCAGTGGATCAAATGAGAAGGGATTTTTGTAGATGGGACATGCTCCCACTGACGCTGGCGGGGAGGGTTCAGACGGTGAAGATGACTGTCCTTCCGAGACTGCTTTTCATTTTTCAGTGTCTCTCGATTTTTGTCCCATAGGCTTATTTCAGAAGTATGAATGTGGCGATATCGAGGTTTATATGGGTGGGTAAAACCCCGAGAGTAAAGAGGACACTCCTGGAACGGGCCCGCGGGGAAGGCGATTGGCTCTCCCGAGCTTTATTAACTATTACTGGGCTGCCAACATATCGATGGTCAGGAAGTGGTTAATGGGGGAGAGGTCGGTCTGGGAGCGGATGGAGGCAACATCCTGCAAAGGTACGAGTCTGGAGGCTTTACTGATGGCGCCCCTGCCATTCTCGCCGGCTCGGTGTTCCAGAGGTCCTGTGGTGGTGGCAGCCCTGAGGGTGTGGGGGCAATGGAGATAGCATATGAGACTGGAGGGGGCTTCAGTGTGGTCACCGATCTGTGACAATCACCGGTTTGTCCCGGGGGTGCTGGATGGGGGCTTTAAGGTATGGTAGCGGGCAGAGATTGAGAGGTTTGGGGATCTATTCATCCAGGAGGGCTTCCCGACCTTGGCGACATTAGTGGAGGAGTTTAATTTGCTGGGTGGGAACGGGTTTCGGTACCTTCAAGTGCGGGGCTTTGTACGGAGACAGGTCCCAAGCTTTCCTCGCCTCCCCCTGAGGGGACTACAGGATAAAGTGCTGTCAAAAACAGGGGTTGGAGGTGGGAAGGATTCGGACATATGCAGGGAATTGTTAGAGTGGGAAGGGGCCCCTATCAGAGAGATGAGGAGGAAGTGGGAAGAGGAGCTAGCAGGTGAGTTGGAAACTGAACTGTGGGAAAAAGCCTTGAAAAGGGTAAATGCATCCTCATCCTGTGCTAGACTTAGCTTGATTCAGTTCAAGGTAGTCCACAGGGCCCTCATGACGGTAGCTCGGATGTGTAGGTTCTTCCAGGAGGTGGAGGACAGATGTGGGCGGTGTGGGGGTAGCCCGGCCAAACATGTTCATATGTTTTGGGCATGTCCGAAACTGAGGGAATTCTGGCAGGGATTTGCAGATGTTATGTCGGAGGTCCTGGAAGGTAGGATAACTCCGAGTCCAGAACTAGCAATATCTGGGATGTCGGAAGATCCGGGGGCAAAGTGGGGGAGGGAGGCCGATATTCTGGCCTTCTCCTCCCTGGTGGCCCGGAGACAGATCTTGCTGAGATGGAGGGACTCGGCGTCCCCGAAATCAGGAGTGTGGGTCAGCGATATGATAGAGTTTCTCAGTCTGGAAAAAAAAATCAAGTTCGCTCTAAGAGGCTCAATACAGGGATTCGCTCAGAGTTGGCAGCCGTTCAGCGATTTCTTTACCAAAAACTGAATGTCAGCAGTAAGGGGGGAAAGGGAAAAAGGGAGGAGGGGGAGGAAAATACAAGGCATGGTAGTGTTAAATAAGGACACGGAATTTAGTATACGGGTAATTGGGGATGGGGCGGGAGAAGTGGGGTCCGTGGTCTATTGTTTGATGTTATTTTAGGGGGTATTTTGTATGTCAACCCGTGCGGTTGTTGCAGAAATGTCAATATGTTACATTGTGAAAATTACAAATGCTTCAATAAAATATTTTCTAAAAAAGAAAAAAAAGAAGTGGAGAAGGTGTCTGAGAGGAAACTCACTGACAGTTTTTGAGGGAGATTAACATGGCTTGATTCCTTGCTGACCGAGTGGGCTAAGAGGAGTTTGATCCCTTGATGTAAACTCTGGCATTTCCCTTTCAAACATAGATCATTTAAAGAAATTACAAACGTTCCTTATTGGCCATTCCTATCCTGAGACAACTGCGCCAACCCCATGGGTTGATGTGTCACAAGCAAGCTGTAAGCTTAGTTTAGGATTGTAATGGACCAATAACTTTGACTTCTTTAAAACCTCTTTGACATTTTGATAAGCATTTTCATATTCTTTGATCCAGTGCCAAGCTTGTTTGGCACAAAGCGAAGTGTGTAATGGCTTCAGCCTCTTTGCCAAGTTAGGAACAAATTTGCCATAATAATTGAGCAATCCTCAAAAATTACTTCAACTGCGTCACATTCTGTGGATGTGGAGCTTCTAGGATCTCAACCATTTTCTTTGGTTCTTTCTGTAAACTGTCTTTCTCAATCATAGGACTCAGATAGTTGATAGAACACTTTAAGAATTCACACTTTTCTTTCTTGACTCTAAGATCATGATTTTGCAAATGTGCAAGAGTAGCTTCCAAATTCCTTACATGTTCTTCGTCATTCAGACCTGTAATAAAAATCTCACCAAGGTAACATTGCACACCAAATAGCACACTCAGAATTTGGAACCCTAAAATTCCTACAGTGCAGAAGGAAGCCATTTGGTCCATTGAGTCTGCACCGACCCTCTGAAAGAGCAACCTACATGGGCCCACTCCCCTGTCCTATCCCCGCAACCCCATCTAACCTGCACATCTTTGGACAGTAAGGGCCAATTTAACATGACCAGTCCACCCACTGTGTGGGAGGAAACCGGAGCAATCAGAGCAAACCCATGCAGACACGGGGAGAATGTGCAAACTCCACACAGAGAGTTAACCAAGGCTGTAATATAACTAGTACAAAAGGTGAAGTCACACGAGATCAGGGGTGAGCTGGCAAGGTGGATACAGAACTGGCTAGGTCATAGAAGGCAGAGAGTAGCAATGGAAGGATGCTTTTCTAATTGGAGTGCTGTGACCAGTGGTGTTCCACAGGGATCAGTGCTGGGACCTTTGCTCTTTGTAGTATATATAAATGATTTGGAGGAAAATGTAACTGGTCTGATTAGTGAGTTTGCAGACGACACAAAGGTTGGTGGAATTGCGGATAGTGATGAGGACTGTCAGAGGATACAGCAGGATTTAGATTGTTTGGAGACTTGGGCGGAGAGATGGCATATGGACAAATGTGAGGCAATGCATTTTGGAAGGTCTAATGCAGGTAGGGAATATACAGTGAATGGTAGAACCCTCAAGAGTATTGAAAGTCAAAGAGATCTAGGAGTACAGGTCCACAGGTCATTGAAAGGGGCAACACAGGTGGAGAAGGTAGTCAAGAAGGCATACGGCATGCTTGCCTTCATTGGCCGGGGCATTGAGTATAAGAATTGGCAAGTCATGTTGCAGCTGTATAGAACCTTAGTTAGGCCACACTTGGAGTATAGTGTTCAATTCTGGTCGCCATACTACCAGAAGGATGTGGAGGCTTTAGAGAGGGTGCAGAAGAGATTTACCAGAATGTTGCCTGGTATGGAGGGCATTAGCTATGAGGAGCAGTTGAATAAACTCGGTTTGTTTTCACTGGAACGAAGGAGGTTGAGGGGAGACCTGATAGAGGTCTACAAAATTATGAGGGGCATAGACAGAGTGGATAGTCAGAGGCTTTTCCCCAGGATAGAGGGGTCAATTACTAGGGGGCATAGGTTTAAGGTGAGAGGGGCAAGGTTTAGAGTAGATGTACGAGGCAAGTTTTTTACGCAGAGGGTAGTGGGTGCTTGGAACTCGCTACCGGAGGAGGTGGTGGAAGCAGGGACGATAGTGACATTTAAGGGGCATCTTGACAAATACATGAATAGGATGGGAATAGAGGGATACGGACCCAGGAAGTGTAGAAGATTGTAGTTTAGTCGGGCAGCATGGTCGGCACGGGCTTGGAGGGCCGAAGGGCCTGTTCCTGTGCTGTACATTTCTTTGTTCTTTGTTGTTCTTAACCCCGGTCCCTAGGGCTGTAAGGAAGCAGTGTTAACCATTGTGCCACCCAATTTGATCCATGGATCTCTGAAAAAGAGCAGGTGCTGAAGTTATCGTCAATGGAAATCTCCAAAAACAAAAAAGAACCTTATGTGTCACTATGATAAGCAACAGTTGTGACTTTGCAGCCACATTCATCTGTAGATATGATTTAGAAAGATTTATTTTGCTAAAGCTTTGGTCTCCTGAAAGTCCAGCGAATAAATCTTCGATAAGTGGAAGAGGATAATAGTCAACTGGGTTGATTGTGATTTTGACATCTTCACATATTCTTACTGAACTACCCCTCTTCAGCACAGGAACGATTGGTGTCACCCAATCACTCGTGGTAACAGGCTCACTGACGTCTGTCTCAATTAACCTCACAAATTTTTCATCCACTTTTGGCTGCATGGCATGGGGTACAGTATGCATTGTAAAACACTTAGGCACACTGTCTGCCTTGATCTTTAGATTCACTTCCACTCCAGACATGTATCCAATTGACTCTTTAAATAACTTAGCACAATTATTCAGAAAAGGTTGTAGATTATTTGTAGAATCAACAAATTGGTTCCCGGTGGCCCAGTTGAGTTTTATCTTTCTCAACTACGATCTACGAATCAATGTTGGAACGATTCCTTGGATAACATGGAGAGGCAATTCTGCTTTATGACTGTCAACTTCCACATTTACCCTGATGCATCCCTTTAGCATTAAGGCCTGTTTGGTTATGTCCTCAGGACAACATCTGATGGATAAAGGTAGATGTTTTAGCTTCTGACTGTACATTGTCTCAGATTTGAGTGATACTGCAGTGCTTGTATCCACTTCCATCTTGATATTGTTTCCATTAAGTTTTGAATAACTCCAAAAGCATTAATGATCTCCTTTAACTGATAAGACATCAAGCTTGAATTCTTTAAGGTGATTTGACAAATTGTCCCCTAGTGAATCTTTAGTTGCGTCATTTAACTGGTAAACATGACCAGCAGACTTAGCTATGTTTTTCTTGGTACACTACTTTTCTACTGACGAAGGTTGGCATAACCAACATGCCTTGGTGATGTGGCCTACTTTCCCACAATTTACTCCAACATTCTCTTTCTGAATGGCATCACTTTTCCCTGCCATTTTTCAGATCCTAGTTCCCTGATCTGTGCTTCTTCAGCCTTCAACTTTTCTCCCTTCCATACATTTCCCAAAAGCAAGCAATCTCCAAGTCCACAAGCAACCTGGTTATCCCCTTGCCTGAACTATCAGTTTCTGAGCAGTAGGTTGCACAGTCAGCGGCCTTCTAGGTCCCTGCTCCCGCAACATGTTTGCCGTGTCATGTGCACGGCCTCCGCAGCTTATATCCACTAAAAGCAGTAGGTACGCCTGACACTTTAATTCTTTTGTTTAAAAGATGTACACCAGTAACTCGTAATTGAGATCCAATTAATTTCCAAAACTCTTATTTCGCACTAGCAGCTGTCGTGATTGATCAATTGACTCGCCGACGCCTCTCTACAATTTGAACGTTGTTTTTTTACTGGCCACAAACTCAGCAATAATTTTCAGCCCGAGTATCGATGATGGTCTCCGTCAGACCTCCGGATCTTTCTCGATGATTAGCTATGGTCCGAATCTCTGTTAATGATTTCTTTTTTCTGGCCCCAAATTTTCATCGATGGTTGTTTATGGCCCAAATCCTCATTGATAGTTTCTTCATACCCAAATCCTCACCGTTAGTTTTCTCTTCTGTTAAATATATGTTATTACCGCAAAGAGAAAAGGAAGTAGAGGTGCCATGCTTTAAGTTCATAAAAACATAGTGCATGGTTTATTAAGAGATGTTGGGCTGGATTCTCCATCAGCGGGATCCTCCATTTCGCCGACAACGCACTCACGCCCGCGGATTTCCCGATGGCGTGGCGTGTCCGCAATGGGAAACCCCATTGGCTGGTTGGCGGGACGGAAAAGCCCGCTGCCGGCGGGAATGCGGAAAGCGGGTGAGGCGTGATGGAGAATCCCACCCCTTCTATTGAGTAAAATGGTGAACTCCCCCAAAAACCCACAAATGCTCCCCTGATGTCGCTGTGTATCACGTAACATTTCAACAGCCAATAGTGTTGAATACATAACAGAGAATCATTGACGCTAATGAAAAAAGGCTGCATAATATCCTAACCATTGCAGCTCGGAAAAATATATCCTCTACTCCTGGATTAGTGACAAGTATCCTTTGAATCAAAATTAGCATTAAAAAGTTATGGATTGTATTATTATGGAATTCCTGACTTCTGTGTTCCGTTCTAAGTCAGATACATTCCATAAAGTGTGGGAGACTCACGAAGGCCCGGAGAATATGATGCCCGGTCCGGTAATTGGATGCAAATGACCCAGGGGAAGAGAAATGTGCAGGTGGCAGTATATTCTTCCATCTGCTGCCCTTGCCCTTCTAGGTAGTTTGGACGATGCTGTTAAAGGAGCTTGGTGAGTTACTGCAGTGCATCTTGAACATTGTGCACACTGCTGCCATTGTGTGTCAATGGCGGTGGGAGTGAAGGTGAATGTTTTGGGTGGTGGATGGGGTGCCAATCAAATGGACTCAGAATCACAAAATTGTTATGGTGCAAAAGAAGGTCATTTGGCCTATCATGTCAGCACCAGCTCTCCAAATGAGCATTATGACTTGGTGCCATTCTCCTGCCTTTTTCCCTTAACCTTACACTTTGGACAGAATTCTCTGTCTGTTCAGGCCGGTGAGATTCTCCAGTCCGGCGCCAAATTCTCCATTCTCACTGGCAGTGGTGGAGGGGTGAACTCAGATTGAAGAATCTTGTCCATTGTTTCTATTCAAATAATCATCTAATTCCCTCATAAATGCTTCGCCACATTTCAAAGCAGTGCATTTCAGACACGAACCACTTGTGTGAACAAGTTTTTCCTAACATCACATTGTCATGCGAGAGTGCCTTTAAGAAATGGGTGTTTATCAAATAGCTACAGTGATGTCAGTGTGTGGGTGGAGCTGGGCTCTGCTCTGCTTTTACTTTTGTTTTGAGCTGAAAAGCTGCTGTGTGGATCTGTTTAGTTTCGCTTTGAGTTGGAGAGCTGCAGTCAAAGCAAGCAGATGTATACTGGTATCGAAACAACATAACGGACCCTAGACAACATAACGGGCTACAAAGCGAAGCCGAACAGCATCTCTGGCAGCAACACACCCCTCCCCGATGAACTCAATGCATTCTATGCTCGGTTCGAGCAGGTAACCAACAATCCGCAGTCGAGTGCCCCAGCAGCCCATAATTCACCCTACCCACCATCACAGCTTCCAAAGACAGATTGGCTTTCCTGAAAGTGAACCCTCGGAAGGCGACTGGCCCAGACAGGATCCCTGGTCGTGCACTCAGAGCCTGCGCGGACCAGCTGGCAGAGGTATTCGCGGACATCTTTAACCTGTCCCTACTCCACTCCGAGGTCCCCACCTGCTTCAAGGAGACCACCATCATACCGGTACCAAAGAAGAACCAAGCGACATGCCTCAATGACTACCGACCAGTGGCCCTGACTTCAGTCGTAATGAAGTGCTTCGAGAGGTTGATCATGAAGCGCATCACCTCCATACTCCCAGAACGCCTTGACCCACTGCAATTCGCATACCGCTGCAACCGGTCCACATCAGACACCATTTCCCTGGCCCTACACTCATCCCTAGAACAGCTCAAAAACAAGGACTCCTACATTAGACTCCTATTTATTGACTACAGCTCCTCCTTCAACAACATAATCCCAGCCAAGCTCATATCAAAGCTCCAAAACCTAGGACTTGGCTCCCCACTCTGCAACTGGAACCTCGATTTTCTGACCAACAGACCACAATCAGTAAGAATGAACAACAACACCTCCTCCACAATAGTCCTCAACACCGGCGCCCCGCAAGGCTGCGTACTTAGCCCCCTACTCTATTCCCTGTACACACATGACTGCGTGGCAAAACTTGGTTCCAACTCCATCTCCAAGTTTGCCGACGATACGACCATAGTGGGCTGGATCTCGAATAAAGACGAGTCCGAATACAGGAGGGAGATAGAGAATCTAGTGGAGTGGTGTAGCGACAACAATCTCTCCCTCAATGCCAGCAAAACTAAAGAGCTGATAATTGACTTCATGAAGCAAAGTACTGTACACACCCCTGTCAGCATCAACGGGGCCGAGGTGGGGATTGTTAGCAGTTTCAAATTCCTAGGGGTGCACATCTCCAAATATCTGTCCTGGTCCACCCATATTGACGCTACCACCAAGAAAGCACAACAGCGCCTATACTTCCTCAGGAAACTAAGGAAATTCGGCATGTCCACATTGACTCTTACCAACTTTTACAGATGCACCATAGAAAGCATCCTATTTGGCTGCATCACAGCTTGGTATGGCAACTGCTCGGCCTAGGACTGCAAGAAACTTCAGGGAGTCCTGAACACCGCCCAGTCCATCATACAAACTTGCCTCCCATCCATTGACTCCACCTACACCTCCCGCTGCCGGGAGAAAGTGGGCAGCATAAACAAAGAACCCTCCCACCCGGCTTACTCACTCTTCCAACTTCTTCCATCGGGCAGGAGATACAGAAGTCCGAGAACACACACGAACAGACTCAAAAACAGCTTCTTCCCCACTGTCACCAGACTCCTAAATGACCCTCTTATGGACTGACCTCATTAACACTACACCCTGTATGCTTCATCCGATGCCAGTGCTTATGTAATTACATTATATATGTTGTGTTGCCCTATTATGTATTTTCTTTTATTCCCTTTTCTTCTCATGTACTTAATGATCTGTTGAGCTGCTCGCAGAAAAATACTTTTCACTGTACCTCGGTACACGTGACAATAAACAAATCCAATCCAATCCAATCCAATCTACAAGCTAAAGAATGTCTTCAGCTCATTTGATGATTTCAAAGTAATACCTGTTTCTGTAGAGAATTCAAACCTACTGTCTTTGTTAAAAAGTGTTTTGGCTCATGGATGTTGTTAGGAAAGTTACTAAGGGTTACCTATAGAATATTATATTTGGGAAAGTATCAGTGTTTGTAGTTGATAAGATGTTTACTGTGTGTTTATAAAGTGTTAACTGAATTCATAGAATAAAAACATTGTTTTGTTTTAAAAATACTTTAGATCTCTGTTGCATCACACCTGTAAAGTGGGCCCTTGTGCTCCCCATAACCAAAATCTATTAAAATTTGTGGGTCAGGTGAACTCCATGATATACTTTGGAGTTTTCTAAACCCTGGCCCATAACAACATTTGTTTCTTTGCAAATTACCTTTAATCTGTGCCCTCTCATTCTTGACCTGTTTACTCTGTCCAGCCCCAAATTGATTTTGAACACCTCCATCAGATCTCATCTTAGTATTCTTCTCTGAAGATTCTTATCCCTGGAACCATTCTTGTAAACCTTTTCTGCACTCTTTCCAATGCATTCACATCCTTCCTATAGTATGGTGCCCAGCACTGTACACAATACTTCAGCTGAGGTCTAAATGTACACAGTACTTCAGCTGGGTTCAGCATAACCTACTTGTTCTTGTACTCCATACCCCTATTGGTAAAGTCAAGAATACTATATGCTTTATTCACACTCTCCACCTCTTCTGCAACTTTCAATGATCTATGCACATATACCCGGGTCCCTCTGCTCCTGTACAACCTTTAAGAATTTTACCCCGTACTTTATATAGTCCCTTCATGTTCTTCCTACCAAAATGCATCACCTCACACTTCTCTGCATTAAATGTCATTTGCCACCTATCTGCCCACTCCACCAACATGTTTATGTCCTTTTTAAGTTCTACACTGTCCTTTTCACAGTTTACAATACCTCCAAGTTTTGTATCATCCACAAACTTTGAAATTGTCCCCTACACATCAAGATCTAGATACTTAATACATATCAGGAAAGACAAGACTCCCAATACAAACCCTGGGAACACCACTACGACCATAAGAACTAGGAGCAGGAGTAGGCCATCTGGCACCTCAAGCCTGCTCCGCCATTCAATAAGATCATGGCTGATCTTTTTGTGGACTCAGCTCCACTTATCCGCCCACTCACCATAACCCTTAATTAATTTACTGTTCAAAAATCTGTCTATCTTTGCCTTAAATACATTCAATGAGGTAGCCTCAACTGCTTCCCTGGGCAGGGAATTCCACAGATTTACCACCCTTTGGGTGAAGAAGTTCCTCCTCAACTCAGTCTTAAATCTGCTCTGCCTTATTTTGAGGCTATGCTCTCAGTTCTAGTTTCACCCGCCAGTGGAAACAACATCCCTGCTTCTATCTTAAGTATTCCCTTCATAATTTTATATAAGATCCCCTCTCATTCTTCAAAATTTCAATGAGTATAGTCCCAGTCTGCTCAATCTGTCCTCATAGGTCAATTCTCTCAACTCTGGAATCAACCTAGTGCATCTCCTCTGCAACCCCTCCAGTGCCAGTACATCCTTTCTCAATTAAGGGCGGCATGGTAGCACAGTAGTTAGCACAGTTGCTTCACAGCTCCAAGGTCCCAGGTTTGATTCCCGGCTTGGGTCACTGTCTGTGCGGAGTCTGCACGTTCTCCCTGTGTTGCAATGGGTTTCCTCCGGGTGCCCCGGTTTCCTCCCACAATCCAAACATGGGCAGGTTTGGTGGATTGGTCATGGTAAATTGCCCTCAGTGTCCAAAAAGGTTGGGTTGGGTTGTTGGGTTACGGAGATAGAGTTGATGTGTGGGCTTAAGTGGGGTGCTCTTTCCAAAGGCCGGTGCAGACTCAATGGGCCGAATGGCCTACTTCAGCACCGTAAATTCTATCATTCTATAAGGAGATGAAAATTGTACACAGTACTCCAGGTGTGGCCCTAAACCTTCCTCCATCTGAAAAATATCCGTTGACCTTTACTCTCTGCTTCCTATTATTCAGCCAATTTTGTATCCATATTGCTACTGTCCCTTTTAGTTCTGTGACAGACCTGAACAGTTTGCTATCTGCAGACTGAAATCATTGCCTGGAAGATCAGGGGTCGGATTCTCCGCTTGCCGACGCCGATTTTGTAATCCGCGATTGGGCGAAGAATCCCTTTTTACAACCAAATCAGGGGCTGTGCTTGTTTTCGGATACTCCGCCCTCTCCAAAATGACATCGCTGAGGAGTACGCTGCACGCCGTTGGGACGACCTCAGGATGTTACCTGAAGGTTACCTGATGCTCCGCCCCGATGGACCGAGTTCCCGACCGCGCGGTGACTCATGGTCTCAGTGGTCGGGGACCCGGCATGGCGGCTGCGGACTGTGTCCAGCACCGCCAACAGCTGGGCGGGAGCCATGCTGCAGGCCGAGGGGGGTTTTGGCGAGGGCTGGGAGGACCGGTAGGGGGTGGCCCGGAGTTAATGATAATAACAGTAATAATAATAATTGTTTATTGCCAGAAGTAGGCTTCAATGAAGTTACTGTGAAAAGCCCCTAGTCACCACATTCCAACACCTGTTCGGGGAGACCGGTATGGGAATTGAACCCGCGCTGCTGGCATTCTTCTGCATTACAAGCCAGCTGTTTAGCTCACTGTGCTAAACCAGGTTGGCGAGGGATTGTCCAGGGGGGTACTATCTGGCAGGTGGGGTCTGTGCGCAGCCGGCGCCATGTTGTACGGCATGACCAATGCAGGTCGTCGCCGTGCACATGCGCGATCACGGACCCGTCAATTCTCCAGGCGTTTATATCGGGGAGGCTGTGCATTTTACATGGCGCGGCTGCTAGCCCCTCACCGGTCGGAGGATCGGTGTTGGGGCCTCGCCGATTTTTCTCACGTAAAATGCCACAGAACCTCCGGACATAGCCCCAAAATCGAAGAATCCAGCCCCAGGTGTTTTGACATTGGCATCGCTGCCCTAAGTAAGACCCGGCGGGCAGGTGAGTTCAAGGATCACGGTGGCGGACACAACTTCTTCTATTCAGTTGGTTAAGAATAAACAAATCCAAGGAAATTGGTGCCAAAAATAAAGAAACTGGGGAGGAGTTTCCACTAGGTTGCTCCTGTTCCAGGTGTAGCCGGAAATTTGCTGAAACAGTGCAAAAATTGGGAAATTTCAAGAGGAGTAAGTTATGCCCAGCGCAAACCAAGTTGCTGTGATACTTTGCGCTGGTTTAAAAAACATCTTGTGGAAGCCAGCCCCACCCAGCAAACTGCCAACCCCCGTGCCAGCCCCCCCCCCCTCCCCTCCTAATCAACTTAATCACCATGGTGAATTTCTGCGATTGCACCCATTTGCAGCCGTTCGAGGAGGCTCTTAAAATTAGGTGCCCTCTTTCGGCACAAGGGCATTAAAAAGGTAATTTCTTTTTAACTAAATAAAATTAATTTAAGAAGACGTTTATTTTTGAGCGTTGGATTGCCTTCTTACCCTAATTCATCTTTTTGCTTTAAACATTGGAGTACAGACGCATGTAGTTACAACGATGCAGAGTCAGGTCTGTATTGAAATATGACAACCCAGTATAACTGCTCAGGCACATCATATTTCACAATGTCAAAATGTGCACAACATACAGCGTTGTATTCACAACTCCTACACTAATTCTGTGTTTGAGCTGCACTTTCCATGCATGCTACCAATAAATCATAGGTCAGCAAAGATACACAAAAGTGACAGCGCAATAAAATGAAGACAACAATATGCACTTGGAAAGGAATAGGGTATAATGGGCAAAGTACAGAAGGAGGCCATTCAGCCCATCAAGACCATGCTGCTCTCTGTAAGAGCAAGGTGGCTAGTTCCATTCCTCATCATATCCTGAGAGTTTTGCATTTCTTTCCCCTTCGAGACCTATTCAGTTCCCTTTGAACGCCTACTTAAGTCTTCTCAACCTTTCTTCTAAAAATCCTGTAACCATGGTTATATTGCCATTTTAAACTCCATGATTATTGTTACCTCACAAATGCTTTCAATCATTTTATATCACAAGCACAAGTGACCTGATTAACATCTTCCAAATCATCAGAGACATGAATGTGTGAATTTGAAACACGCATTCAGCAGAAAGCTGTTTTAACTCATTATGTGTTGGTCTCAGAGACAACCCAGCTCATCAAGGTACACGTAAAGTGAACCATCATTCCCACAGTATGCTCCAACAAAACCAGTAAAAGGTTCTGTTTAGCTTTTGAAAGTCATTCAATTATTTAATACTATTTAAAATCAGGTGGAAGACTAGAACTCTTATTAAAAATGCATAATTTTGTTATAAACTCATTTTTATCCGTATTAGCTCTGGCGCCACCACACAAACATGGTAGATATCTATCTCCGGGAAGTCATGAAGAATATTTCTGGGATGTTGAGACCAAAATAGCTTGTGTGGCTTCCTGTCCTGAAACATATTTAGCCTTCTAATGTCCACAGGGAAAACATACTTCTCAAAAAACACAGCTGACTGCTGACAAAACATTGTCATTGACACGAGACCTGAAAAAGCCCCATGCACCTGGCTGAATTCTATAGCCACTACTGGAATAAACTCCACACCCTACAAGCTGATGACAGACCTACCTCTTGAATGGAGCATCTCCTGGTTGACTTCAAACATTACCAAACCACATCCTGTTAACTGACCTGACTGGTGAAGTCCCAACCTCCTGACCAAACAACCAAGTCAACCTTTCCTGAAAAATCTGGACAACCAACAAATACTTGAGAATGGGCCGGGGAAGATATGGCCACTTGCTCTACAAGTGGATCCTGAGGAACAGCTCAAATTGTGACAGTGGTCACACTATCACCCATAGACTGAACGTCTGCGCAGGAGATCCATTCGTGATGGCATCATACCCATTCATACTGCATCACCTGAAGCCATTGAGTGGCTGATTAATCTTGACTATAACTATAACTACTTCCCTAATCATACAGAGAAAAAAAATCTGCATTAATAAAATGACACCAATCATATCAAGGAATATCAATGTCAGGGAACAAAACTGAACAGTTCTGTTCTAAAATGCTGGCTGATTGCGCTGATAATTTGAAGATTTAAATCTGCAGTTTTAGATGAGCTGAATAGGAATGTGAATCATGACTTCACTTCGGAAAATTGGTGCAATTTCGAACACAATTTGCGTGCGGGTCACCAATTGCAGCCGGTGCGGAAACCCTGCTCAATAACTTCACAGTGAAATGCACAGTGGTGTACTGTCTCAGGTTGGTATAAGTTAAAACAATCAGATCTTTATATCAATCTTAGAATAATCCCAGCAATGGTTTTGTCTGCAGTTGTATAAAGACCATTAATAATGAAAATAAATAATGTGATATGTCCAATTAGCATGTTTTGTCTCAGTGACCTGGAAGTGATTGTGATATTTATCAATTTAGACAGCATTCTTTTAGAGCAGGCTTTTTACAAGTTAATGATATCAATTTCAATATTTTGTTGTTGATTAGTGTTAAACCATTCTTGTGTGTCTCAGCTATTAATCTTCCTTTGATATGTTTATGATCCTGGTGTAACTAAAATCCCAATAATCGCAATAAAAAAATTGAAATATCCTCTGTAACAAAAGCTATTTATTTTCTATTTGGTAAGTGATTTGATTACATAATGATAGGGAGATGGAAGTTCATTTGCACTCTGCAACTTGGCATTCCACTAACACTTCATCCTGCTCCAGGAACTCCCTTGGATATTATTATAGTTTCAATGATTTAATGGCAAAGTGCTTCATCAGAATTACTTTCTTTTATTATTGAGAAGGCTTGATGAAAGGCCAAGGTTTCACTGTGCAGAGCACTGCCAAGCTTGTAGAGTAGTAAAAATTACAAGCTAAATCATCAGAGAGTGCTTAGGTGACATCTAACTTAGGCTTTAGATACACACACTTTGCAAGAAGATAGGGTAAATGTTGAAAAGAGCAATTCCGCTGTTTGAGGTCATAGAATTATAGAATTTACAGTCCAGAAGGAGGCCATTCGGCCCATCGAGTCTGCACCGGCCCTTGGAAAGAGCACCCTACCCAGGCCCACATCTCCACCCTATCCCCATAACCAACTAACCCCTACCAATACTAAGGGCAATTTTGGACACTAAGGGCAATTTAGCATGGGCAATCCACCTAACCTACACATCTTTGGACTGTGGGAGGAAACCGGAGCACCCGGAGGAAACCCACGCACACACGGGGAGAACGGGCAGACTCCGCACAGACAGTGACCCAAGCTGGGAATCGAACCTGGGACCCTGGAGCTGTGAAGCAATTATGCTAACCACTATGCTATAGAATTTCAAAAAAAGAAGTGTCACGGACAGAATATATTTGCTCTCTTAATGCCTTTAATCAGTCTGTTTTGTATGGAAAGAGGTGTGCATTTTCTACTTGAAACTGGAACAGCTTCAGTGCTTTGGCTCCTTGATGACTTGCAGCTAGTTTCGAACATTGGTTTTTTGACTGGCTGATGATGGATGACTCTGATGGATTTGCTGAATCCTGGGGTAATAAAGGGACTGACACTGAAACCAGTTTTGATCACCTGACCACTGTGTTAACATGTCTGTGGCCCACTCTGTCTAGTTTGGATGGAGAGGACCATCGTGATACACTGGGAGGTTGATATGGCCAGTGAGATTTGGGTCGGAGTTCTCCAGCCATCTGCTGGCAGTGGGATTCTCTGATCCCGCTGGCAGCGCACCACAGGCCACAGGTTTACTGGCAGTGTGGGGTGGCTCCAACAGAATTCCCATTGTCAGGAGCAGAGAATCTGCCATCAGCAAACGGAAAGCTGCCCCCTGCAGCCTAAAAACATGCAGCTGGGAGGGCAGAGAATTCTGCCCTTGATCGTCTCTTTCATACAGGTTGAAACATGGAGGCAGTGGGCAGGATTCTCTGATCCTGAGGCTAAGCGTTGACGCCATCGTAAATGCCGTCGCATTTCTTGACGGCATCAACGTGCCCTCAGGAGCAGCAATTCTGACTCCTACAGGGGGCCAGCACGGCACTGGAGCGACCCACGCCGCTCCAGCTGCCGATCCTGTCGTCAGATGGGCGCCGCGGGTCTGCGCATGCGCAGTGGCACTGGCGCCAACGCGCACATGCGCAGTGGGACCGGCGCGATTGCCGCACATGCACGGTGGCTTCCTTCTCCGCGCCGGCCCAGACGCAACATGGCGTAAGGCTACAGGGGCTGGCGCGGAACAAAAGAGGCCCCCATCCCAAGAGGCCGGCCTGCCGATCGCTAGGCCCCAATCGCGGGCCAGGCCACAGCGGAGGCCCCCTCCCCCAGGGTCAAACCCCTCCCCCCCCACCTGGCCACCCCAGATGCATCTACGCCGAGGTCCCGCCAAGCAAGAGCAGGTGTGGACGGCGCCGGCGGGACTCGGCTTTTTTAGCGTGACCGCCCGGGCCGAGAATCGCCGGGGGGCCCCATAGAGCGGCCCTCAACCAGCGCCGCGTCGGCGCCAGCCGATTCTCCGGAGAATCGGCAGACCAGCGTCGGGGCGATGCGCCGCGATTCGCGCCGGTCCCAGCGATTCTCCGGCCCGGCCCCGGGGTGAGAGAATTCCCCCCAGGCAGTCTGGAACCTCCATAGTTTTTAGGTGTTGGCCCATCCTTAAACAATGAGATATGTGAATTCCACAATGAGGTACCCGTATCCATGTCCACATTTAATTAGGTATACACTGGAGATTTGGTACTGCATGTAGTCCAAATGCCACATGATTTGTAGTAATCACCTTAACTTGCTTGTTTTAATTTTTAAACGTATTGATTAATGTTGTTCGTAATATGACATGCCTATATTGGGCGTGATATAAGAGAAAATAGAATGGGTCCAGATGAGGTACACAAGAATGATCCCTGGAATGAAGAGCTTGTCATATGTGGAACAGTTGAGGACTCTGGGTCTGTGCTCATTGGAGTTTAGAAGGGTGAGGGGGGATCTTATTGAAACTTACAGGATACTACGAGGCCTGGATAGAATGGACGTGTAGAGGACGTTTCTATTTGTCGGATAAACTAGAAGCAGAGGACACAATCTCACACTAAAGGGATGATCCTTTAAAACAGAGATGAGGAGGAATTTCTTCAGCCAAAGGGTGGTGAATCTGTGGAACTCTTTGCCGCAGAAGGCTGTGCAGACCAAATCACTGAGTGTCTTTAATACAGAGATAGATAGGTTCTTGATTAATAAGGGGATCAGGGGTTATGAGGAGAAGGCAGGAGAATGGGGATGAGAAAAATATCAGCCAAGATTGAATGGCGGAGTAGACTCAATGGGCCGAGTAGCCTAATTCTGCTCCTATGTCTTACGGTTTTATGGTCTTCATGACCACACAATCTCCCAAAAAGATTTACAACCACTGAAGGACTTTTGAGATGTTGTCATTTTGATAATGTAGGATCCTCAACAGGTACTTTGCATGCAAGAGGCTTACACAAACAACAATGTGACTTAGACTAGATATGCTGTTTGGCGATGTTGATTGAGGAATAAATACTGGCCACAACACTGGGGATAACCTCTCTGCTTTTCTCCAAAACTGAGTTATGGAATCTTTTAGATCTATTTTAAAGAGGAAATAAGGGACCAGGTTTTTGCAGAGTTTGGAAAACTCTGCAGTTCCTATAAAAATGGTAGACAAGATCCAGATGTGGAACTCCCACCTCTATTTCTGACGCAGTCCTATTTTTGCTGCTGGATAAATGGGGAGGGGAGGGAAACCCTAACTCAGTTGTGCCAATTGATCTTAGCATTGAGTTCAAACAGGCCCCATTTTGTCTGTTTCAAGGGCCTTAACCCGCAGTCTGGGAGTCACAAATTTATGGAGTGGATGTAAAAGCTCTTGAAGAGTAGCTAAGATCTGTTGAACTGTCACGATCTGAAAGGTTTTTTAAAATTCCCCACCCTTTAAACTATAAAGAGAACTGCAATCAGTATTTGTTTAAAAAAAACTCTGCTGGACTGTTTTGATTGACCATGAAGTAAATGTTGCATATGATTGAGTAGTTTTGAAAGAGTTCTTTGTTGACATTTCCCTGAGGAATATTCATTATGAATGCTTGGCTGAATTTTAAAAGCTACAATCAGGTGAAAAAGTGGTTCTGAGTGCACAGTTTGATTGACAACTGAACAAAGTTATCAAAGGATTAGAGGTCTGAACAGAAGTTTATTTTTATAAGAGATTACCCACCGAGACGACTTAAAAGCTTTTGATGCTTTCATGATTTTTTTCACCATCATGGCTGTGTAGTGTGAGCTGGTTAAATTTTGAGAAGTGTATTTAATGCAATCTTCACATCTCTCCTGAGTTCTACAACCCCCCCCCCCCCCCACCCCCACCCCGGCCACACACACACTAACACACAAAGGAAGTCTCGCGGTTTGGAGTACTTTTTACCAAAGCAGATCTGTCAAGTTGGGGAACTTCCTGATTCGAGCGACCCACTTCACGTAGCCAAGTCCAACCCTAGCTTGGTTGGGAAAACTATAGAAGGCATAGCATAGATCAATCAGTTTGTATTCCAGTTCTGTTTCCAGATCACCATGTTTCAACATGTTGCATATGTTAATATTACCACCAGATATACAGCAATAACACGATAGGCTGGGGAGTCTTTGACAGTGGTGGCTGTGATAACTTTAAAATCTGTCCTGTTGAATTTCGTAAGAGTCTTTTTATTGTAGTTTTTATTGAGATTTGTGGGGTAAACATCTTAAATTGATTACTGCTCCTATGTTTCCTCACTCACTGGTGAAGAAATACACATTCAGGTGACTGCTTGGAAAGGTCATGGGGATCATTACGCCTTTTGATAGGGGTGGTGCCTTTGAGGAATCATTTCAACTGTTCCTTTTATTCAGTTACCTCGACTTATGGCAAGATATTACAGGATCAGATGCTTCAAATACATTCTATCCTTCCTAATGTTTGGCTATGTGAATCCATTTTGTTTTGGAAACAATAAGCGTGCAATGTGTAATTATCTTTTGACTGACAAGCGATCATCTCAAACATTTTTGAAATCTGTACTTAAATAATTAATGAGTGAAAGTTCCACTTCTGTAACCCCTACTTCACACATTGGAAGTGTATATTGTGAAACTGCCTCTGATTTAATATCTATTTTAGTACATTAAAGCAATGAGGTACATCATCAGATTATTTGTTTGAAGGACTGACACTACACTCTATAGTTTATATTATCCTGTAATCTTCTTGAGAGAATCTTTGCATTATAATGGTGCCAGTCATATGATACTGTGGATTTAAGCACCTTCGCTGTCATTACTTTCAACTCCATCACACTCCAGCGACCATATTACATGCAACCGCCATACAAAAAAAATGAAAACCAACTTTTAAAATATATCACAAAGAATAACAAATGTCCAGCAGTAAGTCGAGGACAGTAATTCAGTCTCAAGGTTCTGTAGCTGTTCATAAATGGCTTAAGCTTAGCTCTCATGCTTTATGATATCATCCGAGTCTCTCAATTGAATTATTGCCTTGTAACTTGCTGCCAGCCATCTATTATCCTCTATATAATTTCACTCCTGGTTGGGTTTTACAGATGGCATCTCCATATAACATCCAACCATTACATCACATGAATTACAGAATTTATATAAAAATCAATTTAACACGACAACAAAGAAAAGCTGATTTAATAACAAGCTGGGTATCAACAGATTGTAATGAGACAGTATTACTACCGTCCTGGTCACTCAGACTGTGACCATAGGCCAGCAATACAGCATATTCAAAGACTTAACTGGAACTTGCATGAGAAAAACATCATTTAGGGAGAAGGAAGTTGTGCACTCTGTTTATCACAGTGACATAATTCACAAATGAGACGTCCATGTATTTTGATGCAGCTTAATGCATTGAGGTTGCAAATAAATGAAAAATGTGCAGAATAGCTCCATCAAATCACCTTAAAAATCAAATATTACAAAGAACAGTGAGTACTTTTAAGATCCTTTTCTGTCTGTTTCTGTCAATGTATTTTGAATACTTTCCGTAATATTGAGGGCTGATTAATTCCATCAGTGTCCTTTGGACCTATTACTGAACCTAGAAGTGCAATCGGCATATTGGAGTGCAGCTGCATAGGAGAAAGGAGAAAGTTTTCAGTGTGCTGCGGTCACGAACCTCATACACTGACAGTACACCGTGAGCATTCAAGCAGCCTAGCTCATGGTTTTCTGACTGCTGTGATTGGATGAATATTGGTAGGTCAGTGAGTGTACTGGAAACTGTATTGTGCATTTAGTCCACTAAAGGTTACCACACCCTGTACCAGCCAAGAGAGTTTAGAAGGAGAATAACGGAATTCATGGCCAAAATCTTATTCTCCCCTTCCACCATCCCGATGGGGGCGAAGGTTTTGAGGCAGGGTGTGAGGGGAACATGAGCGTAAAATTCGGGTTCCCGTCTGCCCTGACCAAGTTGTGATTTTGCACTGGGGCGGACAGGGCTTCAGACAGGAAGCCTGCCCTTGCCCCAATGAAGGCCCTTAAGTGCCCACTGTGCCTGAAGGGACATGAAAGCTGTCAATTTGATAGGTGGGGCAGAGCGTAATATGGCATTGGGGCTCAGCTCTCACCATTCTAAAAGTTCAGGCCCATGTGAAGGAGCCATTTAAGGTTTTGTTCTAAAGCTAAGTCATTTATTTTTTTCATTTTGTGAAGAGGATTTAAATTTATTATCTTGGGCGGGATTCTCCTTTCCGGGGACTAAGTCCCCACACCGGCGGGAAAACTGGCGCGAACCACTCCGGCGTCAACAGCCCCCGAAAGTGCGGAATTCTCCACACTTCCAGGGGCTAGGTGGACGCCGGAGGGGTTGGCACCATGCGGGCCAGCGGCGAAGGGCCGGTGTGATCTCGCGCATGCGCAGAATTGCCGCCGTGTTTTGCCGCATGCGCAGGGGGGTGTCTTCTCCGCGCCGGCCATGGCGGAGCCCTACAGGGGTCGGCGCGGAAGGAAGGAGTATCCCCACGGCACAGGCCCGCCTGCAGACCAGTTGGCCCTGATCGCAAGCCAGGCCACCGTGGGGACCCCCCACCCCGGGGACGGATCCCCCCATGCCCCCCTGAGGACCGCCCCCACCGACTTACCTGCCAGGTTCCGCCGTGTGGGCCCATATCTAACCCACGCCGGCGGGACTGGCCGGAGAATTGCCGGGGGGACCCTGCCAACGGCCCCCTAGTGGTGTGGCGTGAACCCCGCCCCTGCCCGAAAACTGGCGCTGGAGAATACGGCAGCCTGCGTCGGGGCGCCAGGGCGGGATTCACACCGCCCCCCCGGGGATTCTCCGACCCGGCAGGGGGTTGGCGAATCCCGCTGCAGGTCTTCATCCAAATTGGATTGTCCAGAATTAAATAAATGATCATCTTTGCTAAATTGGTTTATGATACCTAGTCTCAAGGATCTGCACATTTTTGAACACTGAAAGCTACTTTATCATGGCCAATCCACCTAATCTGCACATCTTTGGACTGGGGGAGGAACCGGAGCACCCAGAGGAAACCCATGCAGACACAGGGAGAACGTGCAGACTCCACACAGTCACCCAAGGTTGGAATCAGACAGGTGTCTCTAATGCTGTGAAGCAGCAGTGTTAGCCACTGTGCCACCGTGCGCCAGACCAATGTGACGTATATGAACTGAAGGAGAGCGAACCTTGGTCAATGAATGAGAACCCAGGGTGAGAATTTGTATTTGCGGCAGGGTTAAGAAATATTCTAGTTTGCACTATGTGGTTAAAGGGGAGAGTAGGAGAGATAAACCAAATCGCAATAAGAATAATAGATACGGAGTAGCATAGTGGTGCAGTGTTGAGCACTGCTGCTTCACGGCACCGAGGACCCGGGTTCGATCCCAGCCCCACGTCACTGTCCGTATGGAGTTTGCATATTATCACCGTATCTGCGTGGGTCTCACCCCCACAACCCAATAAAGATGTGCAGAATGGGTGAATTGGCCACGCTGAATTGCCCCTTAATTGGAAATAAATGAATTGGGTACTCTAAATTTATTTTAAAATAATAGATACAAGACAAACTTGACTCGTAAAGTAGAAATAAGAACAGTCACCAGACATCTCCATAAAATGGGCAGAGAGCTATAGAATGATGACAGAACTGTCTTTTGTTTATGGGAGTTGAGTCGAGGATTGTTTCTTCAGCACAGAGGAAAACAAACATGTAATCAGTGAGTTGCTGATCACTAAGTCATTGATCAATATGTCTTTGAAAGGATGCTTGTGGGACTGAGAGGAGATAATGGATAAATAACGCAAAAGTTTGAAGGCGGGAAAATGAAAATGATTCAGAATTGATGGCACAATTATGAGTTGAAATAATGTAGCGTGCTCTTTTAATTGAAGGCAAAGAAAGAAAAAGTCACGTGACAAGATGGACAGATTATCCCAGTGACTGAAAGTAATAGACCAAAAAAGATCAGTGCCGCAATTCTCTGGCCATTGACATTCTCTTTTCCCGCTGGCAGCACACCCCCGACCCATAAGTTTCCCGCGGCGTGGGGTGGCTTCAATGGGAAATACCATTGACAAGCTGTGGGAAGAGAGAATCCCGCCACCAGCGAATGGCGCGCTACCGAGAAACACATGGCGGGGGACCAGATAAACCCCTCCAGGTCTCTGATGGTCAAATTTGCCTTAGACACTATGGTTAAATGGGTGAAAGTTGCTTGGACTGTTCTGCTTATGATTCCCCAGCACACATTTTGTCTTAAGAAGTGTCCACCACATTTAAATAACAAGAAGTAATAAGTGTTTCTATGGAGCCAAGAGAAGCAGGAGCTGCTGCAATCATGCTATCACACTCTCAATGCCATGTGTCCCTTAATCCTTACCTTCCAAGGATGTATGTCCCACGTCCATCTGGCTATCTTTCTTGCAAATCATTGCCGACCTCCCTCTAGCATATCCTTACTAAGGTACATTTGTTTGCCAAAATGGCATTGGAAAATTGGCCGCTCTTACTATGAATTTGTAAAATTATCCTTAAGTATTCCAAATGAGCCCGGACCACTGCAGCACACAGCTTCCTTGCATTTGTACCGTACAATTCTTGTAATGAAGGACAGCATCCAATCAACATTTGTAACATTTTCATAACTTATGTACCTCGACCTACTCCTTCTCTCATCTACTTGGCCCACACTAATGCTTCCCTTTTTATCTGTAATGCATCTTCCATTTTCTAATCTAATTAAACTATCACACACTTTGTTGCATTGATCTACATTTGGATACATTTGCTCAGTGGCTTAATCTATTTATGTCCTTCTGCAATTTTTTACAGTTTACTAGAGCTGGTAGGTTAATTTTACCTCAAAACTTAGACATACTCCCCCTCAATTTCCAAATTCAGCTCATTTATATGTAACTGCAAAAATGGAATGATGACCAAGTTTCTACAATAACTAAAAAAGTGCTTATAATACTGGATTGGCCTTGAGCCTCCAGGGTTTGAAGACAAACCTCCAAGGGACACAACTGTGTGAAACCCAAGAGGCAAATCATCAGGATGTTAAAAAAGAGAAGGCAGGATATTCCGCCCCCGGACCCCCGGGGTGTGTTTTGTAGCAGTGGAAGCTGCATTGCCCAGTGGTGGGATTATCCAGTCCCGTCGCTGTCAATGGGGTATTCCATTGTTTGCACCCTATGCCACTGGGGAACCTGCGGCAGGGGGCCACCATTGGTGGTCCTGGCCATAAAACCCTACCCATAATTTTTTTTTTTCATTTTCTTTTAACATTTTTCTTTACCAGGTCTAAAAATATTGAAATTGTGGGAAAAAGATTGTTTGGCTGGCAGTCAAGCATCATCCAAATAAACCTTTTTGCTTCCCAATTGGTATTGGAACAAAATGTGCCACAAGAACGGATGTGTTGGTCAACTATTGTCTTGGTGTGGTGCAAGTCATGTGATGAAATCTCCAGGAATACAGTAATCCCAGTTAGCAACCCCAATTACAAATTAAATGAAGGGATTGATGAATAACATGAACAACTGGACAAATTATGAAAAAATGGGTCGACAGGGTTGATTAGCCAAATAGAATTTCCTTGTTTGGACCAAATGATCATAAGAATGTTAAGCCCTAATAATTGATGACCTCTCTCCACCACCATAACTCTTGTAGAATGGGATTCATGTGGAAGAGCCTGACTTCGCTGGAGCTCTCGGATTGGCGTACTTCCATGGTATAGGTGGACAGCTGTGACAGAATTGGTGCATCTTTGTCATGTGCTAGATAGGGATGGTGGAGCTGGGAGAGGGAGTGCAGGGTTACAAAATGGAACACTTGCTGTTGCATAAGGGCGAAGCTGGCAGCATAACTTAAAATTGAACAGATATACAAATCAACTCCATTAAAATAAGACCGTTAGCCTTCGGAAGTCATTCCAGACGCATGGAATTCTCTTGCATAGTCCTGCATACACCTCACTTCTGAATTGGATCATTCAATCCCTACAGTGCTGAAGGAGGTATTTGAGCCATTCAGTCTGCATTGACCCTCTGAAAGAACAAACCTAGGCTCACCCCCCCTGCCCTATTCCTGTAACCAGCCTTAACCTTTGGACACCAAAGGGCATGTTAGCATGGCCAATCCACTTAGCCTGCATATCTTTGGACTGTGGGAGGAAACCAGAGCACCCGGAAGAAACCCACGCAGTCACGGGGAGAATGTGCAAACTTTGCAAAGACAGTCACTCAAGGTCAGAATCAAATGTGCATCCCTGGCACTCTGAGGCAGCAGTGCTAACCACTGTGCCATCGTGCCCGCTTCCCTCACCCCCCCATATCCAGCTTGCTTAGGTCACAGTAGAAACCCTCCCTGGTCGCACTCACCTGGTTGACACTGATAATTCGGGAAGTCAGTTCATTGGCTGTTAAAACCAGAATGCAGATTTAAAAAGGCTCGTATTTGCCTTTTTGCATCATGCAATTACCTTCCTGACAGTAATTCTCAAGGGCAATTTGGGATAAACAACAAATGCTGTCATTGCAAGCAACCCACATACTCTATAAAAAAGTAAAACATACATGTTACTCAAGGGTCTCCTGCTCGCCTTCAAACCCACATTGGTAAAAGCTGAAAAAGGGCAGGGTGACTTTGGGATCATGACTCAAACCAACCCCCTCACTTTTATTGAAGAGGACTCTTCAATCTGATTGCTCTAAGAGCCCCACTGCTTCTTGCCCTGATCATAGATCACCACAAATCACCTGTAGGTGGCGCCAGGCTGAGTCAGATGGGAGAATTCCTCAAGTCTGTGCTCTGAACACTGCGGAAGCATTGCGGGCCATTGTCAGTGACGTGGACAGGAATTGCCGTTCCTTCAATACTGCCTGCAGAATCAGGAGCCATATCCTTCATTGCATAGAAGGGACTGAGGGACTCACCAAGATTTCTTTTGTGCACTTAATGTGGCTAAGTTGTAAATGCATTTATAAATAATCATAGAATTCATAGAATTTACAGTGCAGATAATGTATTTAAGATTCTGCTGCCCCTACGCATCAATGGCATCTTCCCAATTATTCTTGACTAAAAGGTAGAAATCAGCCTTGTTATAAGAGGTTTGTCTATGAATTTTGGTTATGTTCCAGGCCAGTGGCATGGCATGGAACATCCTTTCTTCATCCCACTTACCCTACTTCTTTTGACCTGATCACAGGTTGATTAAATCATCTTGTGTCTTGTCTGTTTCAAATAATCACATTTGGGTATTATAAACATAACATATACTTACAAATATTGAAGTTTGAAAAGAAAATGTGAAAAATGTTCTTTATAATATCTATATTTTTGTGAATTACTCATGCCTACATCATGCACATGGTACAACTGCATTTCCTCCCACACTGCATGGTGCAACATACTGCTGCACTGCTTGTATCCTGTGGATGCACGTACACTGTGAAACCACTAAACCCAGACCATTACATCTTCAAATTCACTTCTATACATTTCATTTAAATTGTACAATAGTGACAATTTCCAAAAAGAGCAAGTATATTTACAGAAATGAGGCAGAAGTGTAAATTCTGTATGTCATTTCAACAGCTTGGACCATAATCACCTATCCTGCATATTCTTCTCGAAAGCTTATAAATTTAGATTCCTTTCATCAATCCTCACAGTTTAGTAATCTGTGGCCTGAACAAATCCGTGTTGTCTTTTTCAGGCTGTGAATTTATTGTGCGAGTACAGTGGAAACAGCAAACACAATGCAAAATGATCACGGTTCCTGCTCTGCATGTGGTACATATATCAAATTATAATTTGTCCCCTGCCGGCACGTATTAGGATTCAAGAGAAGCAGCAGAAATTGTGGATATATTCGACTCAAATCATGAGTTTACTTTGAATATGGAATCAGATATCTGCTGCAGCCAACTCCACAGCAGAAAGGAGACACAAGCAAACGTCCTGATTAATATCTAGATCGGATAGGAAAAAGGTTAGACCTCAGAACACTGGCTTTCAAAGCCTGCACACATTTCCTATTATATACAGTTGGCAAATTAATTTTCCATGCACTTTTAATGCTTAGGTTTTACAATAATACAGATATATACTGAGCCATAGATCAATTATTTCCAGGATTAATCTTAGTCCCACTAATTATGATTAATTTTAGTTATTGTTTAGATAAGGCACAAAATGCTACAAATAGTTCTCAAAATATTAATCATCCTACTCCAGCCTCAGAACCTCATCCACTGTAACCTCAATATTGAACTTGTCACAACCAGCTAATGTGCATCCTGTCGACATTCATTACAAACTGGGTGACAGATTGGAGTAATGATGCCACAGCATTGTCTGTTGATCATTCATGTTTTTCCTCAGGGTTAAGTGGAATATTAGCAAATAAGAATGGGAGAGAAATTATTTATTAATCTGGAATGTCTGCCATAGTTTACACATTGTGTTGATAAATCATCTCTAGGCAAACAGTATAAGGGGAAAAGTATTCTAATAATTGTACAGCAAATTGCTGAATATATTAACTGATTGTCTAATCAATTATCTCAATGGGTGTGATTTCCAATTAATAATGCAATATTATATGCAAAGAAAAATGATTATACTTGTGCACGTGTGAAGTAGCAATGTTTGATTCAAAGCAACAGAGCAACAAATGAAATATCTTTTATATTCAGTACCTGTCACTGTCAATTTTGAAAGTTGCATTTCTTCTCAAGAAAGTTTGAGCACCTCACTTCATAATACTTTTCCGTTGTGGTCCATTACATGTAGCAGTTGAGAGGGAAGGGTATACCATCAGTTTGCAGGTCATTAGCAATCCCATACCTGGTTGGTGTAGGCAGATTTTTGGTAACTTGACAAACATGATCTTGGACTCACTTACCTAAGATGGAGATCAATTCATTTAAATTAAACTTTTAAAGCTTATACCTAAAGTACTGCCAACTTTATTAGATCATGCTTGTGTGAACTACCAACAAAATTAGAACCAGTGTAAGAAAATACAGAATTAATAACATACTTATGGTCATCAGATTCACACGGTTTAACAGCAATTAACAGCAAGAAGAACATGCTGTATGATAGGAGAAACAAGGGGCGGAATTCTCTGACCCCCCCACCCCCCCGGGCCAGCGCGCCGATTCTACGGCCCGGATGGGGACCGAGCGGCTGTCAACAAATAGCTGTGTCCCGTCGGCGCCGTTCTAACATCCTCTGAGCCGGCGGGACCACGGCGTTGAAGGGCCGGGGCGGCCTGTGGGGGGAGACGGGGGGGGTCCGACCTGGGGGTAGGGGGCTCCGTCGTGGCCTGGCCCGCGATCGGGTCCACCGATCGGCGGGCCAGCCTCTCTGCCCCCCGGCCTCCTTTCCTCCGTGCCGGCTCCTGTAGCCCTGCGCCATTTGGCGTCAGGACCGTCGTGGGGAAGAAGGAAACTGTGAATGTGCTAGTTGGCGCCGGCTCAACTGTGCATGCGCGGACCCCGCGGCGCTGGGTTTAGGCCGGGATTGGCAGCTGGGGCAGCGGAGGCCGCTCCAGCGCCATCCTAGTCCCCTCTGGGCAGCAGAATGCGGTCCCAGAACGGGTGCCGACGCCGGAGTAAAACACTCCCGTTTTTACTCCTGCGTCGGCACAGCCGCCCGTTGGTAGAATCCCACCCAAGTAATCTCGAACTGGACTGTAACTATATCATGACTCGTTAGTTAGGAATTCATTTTACTTGCTAAACTATCAAGAAGCTACATATTTGTTCATTGGTTTCTCCCGATATGCAATTGTTTTAATTGTTTTCAGTGCAATCCTATAATGGGTAAATGTGCCAGTGGTCATGTATACCTCGGGAGGAGGAATTGGTTAACAACCAAAAATGAACACAGTGTTGGTGGTGCAATGAAGCTGCACCCGTTCATTACACTGCTGGCAGCAAAGTAAATTTGTGCTGCCTGCTGCTCTACATAATTGCTAACAGCACACTAGCAAAGTGAGCCATACCAAAGACATTATAAATCACATCATCGTCAGCCTCAAGCAAAACTTCTGCTGTCTGGGCCTGCTCTGGAGGCATCCACCAGCTGATCAGGTATCAATACTTCCTGCAAATAACCTGATTATTATGAGAAGACAGGAGGAGCAGGGAGATGAGGAAGAGCAGAATTAGGCACAAGTCAAAGAGCAAAGAGCAGGAGAGAGAGAGAACAACATAGATGTTCGAGGTGAGGGACACCGTCAGTGGCCCTGCTGAGTTCACCTGTGGGAAGTGCACCCATCTCCAGCTCCTCAAAGACCATGTTAGGGAACTGGAGCTGGAGCTGGATGAACTGAGGATCATTCGGGAGGCAGAGTCGGTTATAGATAGAAGCTACAGGGATGTAGTTACTCCTCAGAATGAAGGTAGCTGGGTGACGTTTAAAAGGAGGGGGAAGAAGCAGTCAGTGCAGGGATCCCCTGCGGTTGTTCCCCTCAATAACAGGTATACCATTTTGGATACTGTTGGGGGGGGGGGGGGGATCTACCAGAGGTAAGCCACAGTGACAAGGTCACTGGCACTGAGTCTGTCTCTGTGGCTCAGAAGGGAAGGGGAGAGAGCAGGAGAGCATTAGTTATTGGAGACTCTATAGTTAGAGGTACAGATAGGCGGTTCTGTGGCAATGATAGAGGCTCACGGTTGGTGTGTTGCCTCACGGGTACCACAGTCCGTGACGTCTCTGATCGTGTTTTCAGGATCCTTAAGGGGGAGGGGGAGCAGCCACAAGTCATGGTACACATCGGTACCAACGACATAGGTAGGAAAAGGGACGGGAATGTAAAACAGGAATTCAGGTAGCTAGTGTGGAAGCTAAGAGCCAAGACAGACCGTGTTGTCATCTGTGGTTTGCTGCCAGTGCCACGTGCTAGCGAGGTGAGGAACAGGGAGAGAGTGTAGTTAAACACGTGGCTACAGGGATGGTGTAGGAGGGAGGGTTTCAGTTACTTGAATATTTGGAGCACATTTTGGAGAAGATGGGACCTGTACAAACAGGACGGGTTACACCTGAACCAGAGGGGCACCAATATCCTTGGAGGGAAATTTGCTCCAGCTCTTCGGGGGGGGGGGGGTTAAACTAATTTGGCAGGGGGATGGGAAACTGATTTGTAGTCCAGGAGATAGCGTTGCTGGAGTTCAGGAAGTTGAGGGTAGTGCAGTACTGAGGAAGGTACCAAGGTCACAAGAGTCGACCTGCAGGCATGAAGGTGGTTTGAAGTGTGTCTACTTCAATGCGAGGAGCATCAGGATTAAGGTTGGTGAGCTTGAAGCATGGATTGGTACCTGGGACTATGATGTTGTAGCCATTACAGAGATGTGGATAGAACAAGGGGCAGGAATGGTTGTTGGAGGTTCCGGGGTTTAGATGTTTCAGTAAGATTAGGGAAGGTGGTAAAAGAGGTGGAGGAGTAGCATTGTTAATCAAGGCTAGTATAATGGCTGCAGAAAGGCAGTTTGAGGAGGATCTGTCTACTGAGGTAGTGTGGGCTGAAGTTAGAAATAGGAAAGGAGCGGTCATTTTGTTCGGAGATTTCTGTAGGCCTCCAAACAGTAACAAAGATGTGGAGGAATAGATTGCAATGCAGATTTTGGATAGGTGTGGTAGTCACAGGATAGTTGTCATGGGTGACTTTAACTTTCCAAATATTGATTGGAACCACTATAATTCGAATAGTTTGGATGGGGCTGTTTTTATCCAGTGTGTGCAGGAGGGTTTCTTCACACAATATGTGGCTAGACCGACAAGAGATGGGGCCACATTGGATTTGGTACTGTGTAATGAACCGGGCCAAGTGTTAGATTTGGTTGTGGGAGAGCACTTTGGAGATAGTGACCACAATTCGATGACTTTCACTGTAGCAATGGAGAGGGATAGGAACATACGGCAGGGCAAGGTTTATAACTGGGGGAAGGGTAATTACGATGTGATTAGGCAAGATTTGGAGAGCATAAGATCGAAACAGGAACTGTCAGGGTTAGGCACAATTGAGATGTGGAGCTTGTCAAGGAGCAAATACTGCGTGTCCTTGATATGTATGTCCCTGGCAGGCAGGGAGGAAATGGTTGAGTGAGGGAACCATGGTTTACAAAAGAGGTTGAATGTCTTGTCAAAAGGAAGAAGGGGGCTTATGTAAGGATGAGAAAACAAGGTTCAATTACGGCACTTGAGGGATACATGATAGCTAGGAAGGAGCTCAAGAAAGGGCTTAGGAGAGCTAGGAGGGCATGAGAAGTCCTTGGTGGGTAGGATCAAGGAAAACCCCAAGGCTTTTTACACTTATGTGAGGAATAAAAGAATGACCAAGGTGAAGTTAGGGCCGGTCAAGGACAGTAGTGGGAACGTGTGCATGGAGTCTGAAGATATAGAAGAGGCCCTAAATGAATACTTTTCTTCAGTGTTCACAAAGGAGAGGGGTCATGTTGTTGAGGAGGATAGTGTGATACAGGCTGGTAGGCTGGAGGAGGTAGATATTCGGAGGGACGATGTGTTAGAAATTTTGAGAAGCCTGAGGATAGATAAGTCCCCTGGGCCTGATGGGATATATCCTAGGCTTTGGGAGGCAAGGGATGAGATTGAAGAGCCATTGGCTTTGATCTTTATGTCCTCACTGTCTCCAGGAATAGTGCCAGAAGACTGAAGAGAGGCGAATGTTGTCCCCTTGTTCAAGAAAGGGAATAGGTATAACCCTGGGAATTATAGGCCAGTTAGTCTCACATCGGTCATAGGTAAATTATTGGAAAGGGTCCTGAGGGATAGGATTTATGATCATTTGGAAAGATACAGCTTAATCCAGGTTAGTCAGCACGGATTTGTGAGGGGTAAGTTTTGCCTCACATGTTTGATTGTATTCTTTGAGGAGTCAACTAAGTACATAGATGAAGGTAGAGCAGTTGATGTCGTATACATGGATTTTAGTAAGGCGTTTGATAAGGCGCCCCATGGTTGGCTCATGCAGGAAGTAAGGAGGCATGGCATAGAGGGAAATTTGGCCGATTGGATCAGTAACTGGCTATCACATAGAAGACAGAGGGGGGTGGTAGATGGTAAATTTTCATCCTGGACCCCAGTCACCAGTGGTGTACCACAGGGATCAGTGCTGGGTCCTCTGCTATTTGTGACTTTTATCAATGACTTGGATGATGGAATTGAAGGTTGGCTTAGTAAATTTTCTGATGACACCAAGATTGGTGGAGTAGTGGATAATGTGGAGGCTGTTGTAGGCTGCAAAGAGACATTGATCGGATGCAGAGCTGGGCTGAAAAGTGGCAGATGGAGTTTAACACCGATAAGTGTGAGGTGATTCATTTTGGTAGGACAAATTTGAATGCGGATTGCAAGGTTAACGGCAGGGTTCTGAAGAATGTGGAGGAGCAGAGAGATCTCAGAGTTCATGTCCATAGATCTCTTAAAGTTGCCACCCAAGTGGATAGAGCAGTGAAGAAAGCCTATAGTGTGTTTGCATTTATTAACAGGGGGATTGAGTTTAAGAGCCGCGAGGTTATGCTGCAACTTTACAAGACCTTGGTTAGACCATATTTGGAGTATTGTGTGCAGTTCTGGTCACCTCTTTATAGGAAGGATGTGGAAGCATTGGAAAGGGTGCAAAGGAGATTTACCAGGATGCTGCCTGCTTTGGAGGGTAGGTCTTATGAGGAAAGGTTGAGGGAGCTAGGGCTTTTCTCATTGGAGCGAAGGAGGATGAGAGGTGACTTAATTGAGGTGTATAAGATGATGAGAGGGATAGATAGAGTGGACGCACAGCGACTTTTTCCTCAGATGGATGTAGCTGTTACAAAGGGGCATAACTATAAGGTTCATGGTGGAAGATATAGGAGGGATGTCAGAGGTAGATTCTTTACTCAGAGAGTGGTTGGGGCGTGGAACGCAATACCAGCTATGGTAGTGGAGTCGAACACTTTAGGAACTTTCAAGCGGTTATTGGATAGGCATATGGAGTGCACCAGAATGATTGGGACTAGGTTGATTTGATCTTAGTTTCTGACTAGTTCAGCACACAAAATCGTGGTCTGAAGGGCCTGTACTGTGCTGTACAGTTCTATGTTCTATCGATCATCCTTTCTGTTCAGGCTCTACGTGATGAAATAATTAATGAGTGATAGCAGTAACCTCAAGCAGACATTTCAATTTATGGATTTTCCCCAAATGTCCTAACAAACAAAGAAATGTACAGCACAGGAACAGGCCCTTCGGCCCTCCAAGCCCGTGCCGACCATACTGCCCGACTAAACTACAATCTTCTACACTTCCTGGGTCCGTATCCTTCTATTCCCATCCTACCTCTTATCTATCACAGACCATCACAGTGTCCACCTTCCGACAACACAAAATTAAAACAACCAGAAAATGCAAGTTGCAATATAAATGTAATCATGATATAATGCACACTAAAACAAACTAATATTGTGCCGTACTTCCATGATCCTTTGCCTGTTCTTATGGTCCTGTTAGGTGCTTTCCTGTTGCTGCTGCATAAGTGGTGTAAGGCTGCTGACCTCCAATTCAGGAGCCTGTAGATCGTCTTGGAGGGCAACCTTGAGCAACTCCTGGGTTAGAAGGCCCAGCTTCAGGATGGGGCGGCAGCAATCTGTGCTCGCTGGCTGACAACAAGGACACTGGTAGATTGACAGGGGTTTGAGGAGGAATGCTTTCATCCTGATTGGACAGCAGGTTCATTATTGAAGGAGGTGCTGCCACTCTCCTGGGTGGTACCCTTTTCAATCATATGGTAGAACAGATTAATGGACTGCTATGATGTCCCAGAAACTCCCTTGAATAGTGATATTCAAAGCCATGATGACGGCAATCTGAGTGTCCATTCTAGCAGTCAGACCCTGATGGAATACATTTGTGCTGCAGTGGAAGTTGCGGCATCAGATGCTATATCGTGATTTGTTCCACAGATATGCTGATGGAGAGAACCATCTATGATGTCCGGTGCCTCATCATGTGCAGATCCCTTCTCCATTCTAACACTTAAAACATTTGCAATGTGAGTATCTAAGCTGATGGCTAGCACTGTAAGATAGGGTGACAGTGATTCTTCGTATTCAATACCTTCTTCCATTTCTCTCATTGAATGGGGAGGCGCTAATTCTTGAGTATCTGAAATGTAAAAGGAACAATAATTGGATTTTCATGAAGGATGAGGAGAGGAGAATGTAAAATGTTTGTGCTTACACCATCTACAGCTTCTAAGTCAGAAGTAATTATTTAATGAGGGAGAGATGTGGTGCTGAGAGATAAAGAAGTAGGTATGCTGTTAAAATTCACATACACACTGATAAATGTTAAAAATGAATTTGAATTCCCAGAGACCAACTTAATGGAGTTGCATGACAAAACTTCAACTTTTAAAACTTTTACTGTAACAAACAAACTAAAGCAACATTAACTAACCATAATTTTGCGGACAACTTATACTCTAAACTACAGAAAAAGTAACCCTAATTAATGCTTTAACACAACCGAAAATCTACCTCCACAGTTCCTTAAACACACTTCCTGGAACCAGACCAGTGTGATTCTTAGCTCTTGACGATTTGCTTACTTTCTTTTCCTTTTCCAGCCAGTTAAGTTATAATCCCAGAAAATCTTGTTCAAATCCTTATAAACTTGGTCTCTTCACTCATGTGGTGAACCATAAATATTTTTAAAAATTTGTTCATGGGATGTGGGCATTTCAGGCTGGGCCATCATTTTTTGCCCATCCCTAATTGCCCTTGAGAGGACAGTTAAGAGTCAATCACGTTACTGTGGAACTGAAGTCACATGTCGGCCAGACGAGGTAAGGGTGGCAGATTACCTTCCCTAAAGGATATTAGTGAACCAGATAGGTTCTTGCAATAATCAACAATGGCTTCATGGTCATCATTTGACTTTTAATTCCAGATTTTTACTGAATTCAATTTGCTGCCCCATATCCCTCTCTCTCCATCCCCCTCTCCTGGACTCTTGCAAATCAAACCTGTTGCGAATTCAGTGATATTTTTAGGAAAACCTGTAACCTGCTCCTATAATAGATTCCTATGGACTCTTCACCTCTCAAAGTCCATCTCCATTGTAGTGAATCACATGGGCCTTGTATATCGGTAGAAATACTAATCCGCTATCTTTTGGATTCGCTATTCCATTCTATCATGAAATTAACCACATAGTTTTGTGTATAACCATTTACAAATCTTCCTGGGACTTTGGGGACTAACAGTCTATCCACCATCAGCAAAGATGCTTCTACAGGCTGAACACCTTGCACCTTCCTTCTGATAAAATAACCTGAGCCTCTAATCTTTAACAATCAAGCCACTCAGACTTCAGGGCTATGAAAACAGAATTCAGAACAGACCACATGAGTCCCTTCATTTATCCATTTTAACCTAAATTATTGACACAGTCCCGGACTTCGCATTTGTAACAACGTAGAAACATTCATCCATCCCTCGAGCTTCACCGATACCATCAGCCATGCCCCTTCCCAAGAAGCCCTACATTGTCACCTCCATGGGGGTTAAAACATCTCTGAGTGCTTGTCCTTTTTTCAGTCCTTTGTTACTACTCACCGAACTCACCTGAATTCTTATTCAATACCCGCACCTAATGGTACACCAATGCAGACTTCCATCTGTTTTCAGAGCGAGTTATTCCTGGAACAAGTAATTAGTCCATTGTTAGTAGCTTATAGCTTTCGGGGCACCACTCCACATCAAGCGTGATTGACCAGATGTCCCACCCACTCTCAGCACTAGCCATTGGCATGTTTGGAAGAACTCGCAGGTTGACACTCAACCTGCTTGATCGCGTTATGAACGCACCTTCTTTGACCATCAATTTCTGGGGTGGGACTCGAACCTAGAACTTCTGGCTCAGAGGCAGGGACACTACATACTGACCACAAGACCTCCATATCATCACATGAAATAAAGCGAGAAATGTGTCAGAGAGCATCCTGCAATATGTTCAGGTGATATGGCTGTCATGGTTGCCAATGTGTATGAACTGTGAGTTATGGGCTGGAATTCTCCGGCCAATGGGATTCTCTTTTCCTGATGGAAGCACACCACCACCCGTGTGTTTTCCGGCAACGTGGGGTGGCATCAATGCGAAATCCCATTGACAAACAATGGAAAGAGAGAATCCTGCTGCCAAGAAACACACGGCTGGGGGGGTGGAAGAATCCAATGCCTCTGGTATGAAGGCTTGCAATGGTGCCAAATATGTGAGGTAAAGCACATTAATATCAGGGTTGAGTACTGAAAGATAGAGAGTTATGGTAGTTGGGTGATGGGTATATAGCATATTAAACAAAGGTTGAGGCCAGTGGCACTATTGGTAGAATGTGCCAGTTGAAAATGAACTCAAACCACGCACATATGTTTTGGGCGTGCCCGGCACTGGAAGGGTATTGGAAGGGAGTGACGGGAGTGATTTCGAAAGTGGTGAAGGCCCGGGTCAAACCAGGCTGGGGGCTAGCTCTATTTGAAGTTGCGGATGAGCCGGGAGTGCAGGAGGCGAAAGAGGCCGACGTTGTGGCCTTTGCGTCCCTAGTAGCCCGGCGCAGGATCCTACTCATGTGGAAGGAGGCGAAACCCCCCGGACTGGAGGCCTGGGTAAATGATATGGCGGGGTTCATTAAACTGGAGCAGATAAAGTTTGCCCTGAGAGGATCGGCTCAAGGGTTCACCAGGCGGTGGCAGCCATTTCTCGACTACCTAGGGGAACGTTAGAGGGAAGACAGATGACCAGCAGCAGCAACCCAGGGGGGAGGGGGGGGGGGGAGGGGGGAGGGGGGGGGTTTAGTTTAGTTTATGTCAAAAGATTATGGGGTTTAGTTATTTGTGTATTGTTAAAAAAAAATCTTTACTGTTACGTTTGCTTTGTAAGAGGGAAAAAATTGTTGTTTGGAAAGAATTTTCAATAAAATATATTTTTTAAAAAAGAAAATGAACTCACCTTGACTGCTCATGTGAGATCATTACACCTCTTCCTCCACTGCATCCATGTTCTTGGAGCAACATTCCTGGCTCTACCATGACCTCTTCCTTTTGCCTCCTCAGCATTTACTTGGAGGATCTCATTCTCATCTGTGGATACAAGACAACACTCCCTCTTTACACCAAGATCTTTAATGCTGCATCTGAAGACTTTGGTGCTTGTGCAGCAGAATTCAGAACAGACCACATGAGTCCCTTCATTTATCCATTTTAACCTAAATTATTGACACAGTCCCGGACTTCGCATTTGTAACAACGTAGAAACATTCATCCATCCCTCGAGCTTCACCGATACCATCAGCCATGCCCCTTCCCAAGAAGCCCTACATTGTCACCTCCATGGGGGTTAAAACATCTCTGAGTGCTTGTCCTTTTTTCAGTCCTTTGTTACTACTCACCGAACTCACCTGAATTCTTATTCAATACCCGCACCTAATGGTACACCAATGCAGACTTCCATCTGTTTTCAGAGCGAGTTATTCCTGGAACAAGTAATTAGTCCATTGTTAGTAGCTTATAGCTTTCGGGGCACCACTCCACATCAAGCGTGATTGACCAGATGTCCCACCCACTCTCAGCACTAGCCATTGGCATGTTTGGAAGAACTCGCAGGTTGACACTCAACCTGCTTGATCGCATTATGAACGCACCTTCTTTGACCATCAATTTCTGGGGTGGGACTCGAACCTAGAACTTCTGGCTCAGAGGCAGGGACACTACATACTGACCACAAGACCTCCATATCATCACATGAAATAAAGCGAGAAATGTGTCAGAGAGCATCCTGCAATATGTTCAGGTGATATGGCTGTCATGGTTGCCAATGTGTATGAACTGTGAGTTATGGGCTGGAATTCTCCGGCCAATGGGATTCTCTTTTCCTGATGGAAGCACACCACCACCCGTGTGTTTTCCGGCAACGTGGGGTGGCATCAATGCGAAATCCCATTGACAAACAATGGAAAGAGAGAATCCTGCTGCCAAGAAACACACGGCTGGGGGGGTGGAAGAATCCAATGCCTCTGGTATGAAGGCTTGCAATGGTGCCAAATATGTGAGGTAAAGCACATTAATATCAGGGTTGAGTACTGAAAGATAGAGAGTTATGGTAGTTGGGTGATGGGTATATAGCATATTAAACAAAGGTTGAGGCCAGTGGCACTATTGGTAGAATGTGCCAGTTGAAAATGAACTCAAACCACGCACATATGTTTTGGGCGTGCCCGGCACTGGAAGGGTATTGGAAGGGAGTGACGGGAGTGATTTCGAAAGTGGTGAAGGCCCGGGTCAAACCAGGCTGGGGGCTAGCTCTATTTGAAGTTGCGGATGAGCCGGGAGTGCAGGAGGCGAAAGAGGCCGACGTTGTGGCCTTTGCGTCCCTAGTAGCCCGGCGCAGGATCCTACTCATGTGGAAGGAGGCGAAACCCCCCGGACTGGAGGCCTGGGTAAATGATATGGCGGGGTTCATTAAACTGGAGCAGATAAAGTTTGCCCTGAGAGGATCGGCTCAAGGGTTCACCAGGCGGTGGCAGCCATTTCTCGACTACCTAGGGGAACGTTAGAGGGAAGACAGATGACCAGCAGCAGCAACCCAGGGGGGAGGGGGGGGGGGAGGGGGGAGGGGGGGGGTTTAGTTTAGTTTATGTCAAAAGATTATGGGGTTTAGTTATTTGTGTATTGTTAAAAAAAAATCTTTACTGTTACGTTTGCTTTGTAAGAGGGAAAAAATTGTTGTTTGGAAAGAATTTTCAATAAAATATATTTTTTAAAAAAGAAAATGAACTCACCTTGACTGCTCATGTGAGATCATTACACCTCTTCCTCCACTGCATCCATGTTCTTGGAGCAACATTCCTGGCTCTACCATGACCTCTTCCTTTTGCCTCCTCAGCATTTACTTGGAGGATCTCATTCTCATCTGTGGATACAAGACAACACTCCCTCTTTACACCAAGATCTTTAATGCTGCATCTGAAGACTTTGGTGCTTGTGCAGCAGAATTCAGAACAGACCACATGAGTCCCTTCATTTATCCATTTTAACCTAAATTATTGACACAGTCCCGGACTTCACATTTGTAACAACGTAGAAACCTTCATCCATCCCTCCAGCCTCACTGATAGCATCAGCCGTGCCCCTTCCCAAGAAGCTTATATGTTCAGCTATTGCTCAAACGTATCAGAGTCAGTTTTCATATGACTCTTACCACAGGCTGCCTTCAAGTGGACACTCTCGATATTGGGGCTCCCACTGATGTAACACTAATGAAGAGCACTGGTAGCCCTGGCTAAACGCAGCAATTGTAAAAAAAACCCAATAAGGAACCAATTTAGCATGTTGCCTGCAGTACAAAACGTAGTATAGGCTAATCGTGCAATGTACTCCCATTTTCAAGGGTTAGTCAATTTCTTCCCCACAATTTCTTATTAACATGTTGAAGTTCCAGTGAATGGAGAAATGTATTGTGTCCAATTGACTCAAAGTCCTAAAGGCATTAGAGGTACTAAAGGTATATCTGTATGACTTTTGTGAAATTATGTTATTCTACCTAAGGTGTTACAGCTTTTTGTGATTATTCCACCACATTCCTGTCCACCATCATTACCACAATCACCTGCTGATCCCCTCCTTTAAGGGCCACAACATTTTGACTCTTATCCCTCTTGAAAAAGCAAGCAGGTGTATTGAAACCTTAAGTTTTTCCTTCTCAACAGTTATCCATCTCACTCTTCTTCAAAGGTATTGGTTTACTCTGAATGAATTCCTTTCTCTGGGTAGGTATTCCACAGTCTAATGCTTGTGAGAAAGAATTCCACACGACAATGAATTTTGTACATGAATTCTCTACTCCTATGTTCTTTGTCCAACCTCAGGGTCTCATGGATGTAGAAGTTCTTTAAAAAGCCACCTGGCTAGTAGAAGACACAGTAACAAGAGGTGATAGGAAGTGTATACATACCTGCCTTCAGTAAATATAAGAGTATGAAGCCAAGAAAATATTGTCTTCTGAAAGAAACTAGCTTCACTGTGAACGAAATGTCAGCTTCTTCTCCAGAAATAACTGAATTTTGTGGCGATAATGCATGCACCAGAGCCTCATCAACACAGTGGGTGGGATCCCCCCTCCCTCCCCCCCCCCCCCCCCCACAAGCAGGCCGCCCCCCCCCCCAGCGTTTCCGCGCTGTTCCCGACGACAGCGACCAGGTGTGAACGGCGCCGGGGGGAGCCCGCATTTTGGGATGGCCGCTCGGCCCATCTGGGCCTGAGAATAGCAGGGGTGCTGGAGAATCGCCATTTTGGGTGTCTCGGGCGTTTCTCCGGCCTGCGGCCCGCGGAATTCAACGGGGCCGTTCCCGCCGCTTGGGAGAATCGCGGGAGGGCGTCGGACCGGCGTCGCGGGAAATTTTGGCGGCCCAGGCGATTCTCCCAACCGGCGCGGGAGTGGAGAATCGCGCCCAGTACATCTCATCCTCTTAGACCCATAGCTTTTCCCCATTGAGCACAAAATCTGGGTTGACACTCCAGTGCATTATTGAGGGACTGCAGTACGGTGAGTGGTCAGTCCTTTGGATGCTGGTGAGATTTCGATTGGGCCTCACCTGCCCTCTCAGATGGACATAAAATAATTCATGCCACTATTTTTCAGAAGAACCGGGGGCGGGGGGGGCGGGTGTTTCCAACTGTTCTGGCAATATTTTCCCCTCAGCCAAGATCACTAAAATACTGTAATCTGGGCTGGAATTCTCCGGCCATTGGGATTCTTTGTACCCGGAGACAGCGCACCTCCACCCGTGGATTTCCCAGCGGCGTGGGATGGCTTCAATGGGAAATACCTTCAATAGGTGGCGGGAGTAGAGAATCCAATGCCAGGGAACGGCACGCTGCCGGGAAACACGCAGCTAGGGGCCAGAGAATCCTGCCTTTGGTCTTTATCACATTCCTGCTTGTGAAACCTTGCTGTGCACACATTGACTACTCCGTTTCCTATTTTACATCATTGACTTTATTGCTTTCGTTCAAAAGTGCTTTGAGACATGTTGAGAATGTGAGAAACGCTATAGAGATGAGAGTAATTATTTTTTCCAACATTGATATTGCAATAAGAAATATATCAGTAAGGTTACTATGGCACAGGCATCTAACAGAAGAGAAAATTGCTTTGTTCTGCAGAAATTCTATGACAGCTAAAAACAGTCAAACTATTGACTGACAGGATTTCATAATGAAGGCAGCAACAGGAACGAATAGAAAAATGGTATTACAGAAAGGGGTACAGCTAAATCAATGTTTGCAGTGGTGAATTAAGCTCATCCGAATGCATCAGAAATATTGAGGGCTTGCTCAACAACATTTGCTGGTTGCAAGGTACAAAGCAGATTTCCAGAATCTTAGAAAGGCATCCAAATTCATGCAGCATGAAGAGATTCCAGTACAGAAGCATGACCGTGCTTAACAGCTGTCACAGTAGAAGGATCTAAGTTGCCCTGACAGAGAGCCCTAAATATGATTTTTGAATTCATTTTTCTGGAAAGTTTTGAAGTGGGGTAATTGAAATAATTTGATATCGAGAGGCACGGTAGCACAGTGGTTAGCACTGTTGCTCCACAGCTCCAGTGCTATAGGTTCGATTCCTGGCTTGGGCCACTGTCTGTGTGGAGTCTGCACGCTCTCCCCATGTCTGCATGAATTTCCTCCGGGTTCTCCGGTTTCCTCCCACAGACCAAAGATGTGCAGGTTAGGTGGATTGGCCATGCTAAATTGCCCTTAGTGTCCAAAAAAAAAGATTGAGTTGGGTTACGGGGATTGGGTGGAGGTGTGGGCTTAAGTAGGGTGCTCGTCCCCAAGGGCTTGTGTAGACTCGACGGGCCGAAGGACATCCTTCTGCAATGTAAATTCTACGAATTCTATGATAGTGAAACGCATATTAAGATCTTTTTTTGCAGCTTTCGAGGTGAACGTAGTTTGAACATTAATAGTTTTAAAGTCAGCTGTGGGTGTCTTTCAGGCATGATGGAAAATCTGGGCCACAACAAGGCATTAAAGGGATAGTCAAGCAGACAGGGAGTTGTCCCTGCTGTGGGTCAGGAAGGCCACAGTATGGAGGTCAGAGGTCACCTGTGTAAAACTTGTTACTGGTTAACTGATATCTGCCTGACACCTTGGGCGGAATTCTCTGGCCTTTGGGATTCTCTTTTCCCGCCAGCAGCGTCCCCCGTCCGCCCGCCTACAGGCTTCCCGACAGCCGGGAGGGGGGGGTTGGTGGTGGAATAGAGAATCCTGCAGCCAGCAATGGCGCGTCAACGAGAAACATGCCGCTGGGGCTCGGAGAATCCAGCCCCTGCTGGTTTTCTATGACCAAAAGATATAAATATGTTACACAGTCACAGCACCAGGCAGGCATTCTGCAGTTTCTGAATAAAGTCGCAGTGACTGCATCTTACAGACTTGAGTGGTTTCAATCTTTTACCACAACAATTTCAAACTTTAGAGACAATCTATAACATTATTTGTGTTAACTACTTTTAACATGGTTTTATAATGATTATAGTTTGTGATGAATAAATCAGTATTTTTGTTCTTTGGTTCAGAAGAGAAAAGGAAACAGATTTTAATCAACAATGCTTTCTGGGGTCTCATGCTGATCCAATATGATAGCATCTTTTGGTGGTGATCATTTGTACTGTTCATAAAGGGGCAGCTAACTGAGGAGATGAATGAGTTATGAACATAAAAGCACATGGAAAGGACAAGGAGCACCTCCTTCTCCAACTTGGGATGAAAGGGTTATGTTATGAGGAAAGGGAGGGCAGGTTAGGAATGAACCCATTGGAGGTTGGTTGGAAGAATGAAAGGTGGGCCAGAATTTTCCGAGAAGGTGTGTTCCCTGACCCGGGCTACACAAAATCAGGCGAAAAGACGTTGCTTGCGAATCTCAATGTCATTGCGCACTTGCGCGATATTCCAAGCAGCGGGCATGTGCGAGAGTCAGAAGCGTGCCCGCTCACAATCAAGGCGGCAATTTAGCGCATTAATGGGTCAATTAGAAACTATTTTATATGGCCTGTCTGCTTTTACGCCTGTCGGGCAGGATGATTGGCCAGGTGGGCCTTTACGTTTTAGCTGCAACCTCAATCCAGGATGGGGCGAAAAATCAGGCCTGAAATAAAATTTAAAAGGTGTCTGTGGACTTTGTTTCTGCTTGAATGTGCTGCCTAGACAGTCTTTACTTTACAGTACTTTTCCATTGCAATTTGTATTTCACAGGCCTGCAGCTCCTGAGATAGCTCTGCAGCGGCTGGCCACTGAGGGAGCACAGTATAAGCGTAAACCCACACTCTCCCTTTTCCTGGCACCCACCCTCTTCCGGGCCCATCGAGAGCGCGCGCCCAATGGGCAGAAGATTCAAGCCGTAACCATATTGCAACATATAAGATCCTGAGGGGACTTTCCAACAGGATATCTCTCCTGTGGGAAATACTAAAACCAGTGGACATAGATTAAAAATAAGGGGTCTCCCATTTAAGATGGAAATGAGAATTTCTTTCTCTCAGAGGATCGTTTGTTGGTGAGATTCTCCTCCCCAGAGAGTAGTGGAGGGAGGGTTTCTGAATATTGCTAAGACTGAGTTAGATTAATTCTTGACTTACAAAGGAGTCAAAGTTTACTTGGGGTAGACAAGAAAGTGGAGTTGATGACACAATCAAATTGTCCATGATCTTATCAAATGGCGAAACAGGCTCGAGGGACTGAATGACCTACCCCTGCTCCCAATTTGTATGCATGTATCTTTATCTGAGTCATTGGATGTTTCCAACTGGTCCATCACCTTCTCCACCAATCATTAATGTCGAAATGTCAAAAAAAAATGAAACGATCTGGTTAATTTCAGGAAAATGCTCGGTAAATGCCTCTGACTTCATAATTAAGAAAATTATAGGAAATCCTGTGTATCATGACACTTCATGAGCCAAACTTACAAATTCTGAATTCTTTCTCAAGCACTTATCAAGCTTTTTCTTAAAATACTACAGCTTCTCTCTACTTCTCATATCCATGTCCATGGAGGTAGTGCTTTCTGAGTAAAGAAATATTTCTTGGCATCAAATCTGACTCTATTTCATGTCTCTGATTCTATGATCACTATCCATTGTGTCCACCTTATCCACATGGATTAAATCCAATTTTTGCTTTTCTATTAAAAAACAACTGAGCCTGTATTTCTCTAAATTGGATGTCTTTAATTTCCCAATTTCATCCTCATAACTAAGAAGATTACATTTAACCATTGTTACGACACGCTGGGCACGTGCGCAGTCAGTTCCACCTCTATATACCCTGGAGTCAACACAAGAGAAGTAACCAATAATTCTTATAAAAATACCCAAAGTCTTTGGCCGTTGGTTGCACAATAATTACAGTCACCAGGATTTAAGTTGAAACATGATTACTGCTTATTTATACAAAGAACTATTATGAAATATGCAGTAAATGCAACTGGATGACAACAAGCTAATACCTACTACCCACTTTAACTGTCCCATCCTCGGCTCACACACACTAGACAGATAAACACAGAGGAGTGGAAAGGGGTAAAAATAATAAGGATGAAGGTTAAATGATAAGAGACTTCCGGGCGCGGCGATGACCAGCTGAGTCGCACGTTTCGGCAGCTCCCGGTGAAACGGACTTTTGGGCACTTGATAGGAGCCCCAACGGCAATTTTGACGGCTAAAAACACTGTGCGGTAAACCAGAAGGGAATCCCCCCTGGATACGGATGAAAAAAGGAGGAGAAAGTGGCCGGATTTCAGTGGATCCTTTAGAACAGCGGCAAGGAAGGCAAGCAAAAACCAAGATGGCGTCGGAAGGTGGCAGTTTAACATGGGGCCCTGAACAACAAGAGTTCTTGAAATGCTGTGTGGAAGAGCTCAAAAAGAAAATGAAGAAAGAGCTGTTGGCCCCGATACTACAGGCGATCGAAGGGCTAAAGGAGGAACAAAAGACCCAAGAGCGGGAGCTTCGGGTCGTGAAGGCAAAGGCAGCCGAGAATGAGGACGACATACAGGGCCTGGTGGTGAAGACGGAGACGCATGAGGCACATCAGAAACGATGTGTGGAAAGGTTGGAGGCACTGGAGAACAACGCAAGGAGGAACAACCTGAGGATTCTCGGTCTTCCTGAAGGTGCGGAGGGAGCGGACGTCGGGGCATATGTGAGCACGATGCTGCACTCGTTAATGGGAGCGGAGGCCCCGGCGGGTCCGTTGGAGGTGGAGGGAGCATACCGAGTGATGGCGCGAGGACCGAGAGCAGGAGAAATTCCCAGAGCCATAGTGGTGAGATTCCTCCGTTTTAAGGATAGAGAAATGGTCCTTAGATGGGCAAAGAAAACTCAGAGCAGTAAATGGGAGAACGCGGTGATCCGCGTTTATCAAGACTGGAGTGTGGAGGTGGCGAGAAGGAGGGCGAGCTTTAATCGGGCCTTCATAAAAAGAAGATAACATTTGGAATGCTGCAACCGGCAAGACTGTGGGTCACATATCGAGGGAGGCACCACTACTTTGAGACGGTGGATGAAGCGTGGACTTTTATTGTGGAAGAAAAACTGGAATGAGGGGTTATTAAAAAGAACGTTTGAACAAAGTGGTGGGGCGAATGTGGGGGGCGAAGAGGGGGGTTAAAAAGGGGGGAAAGAGGAGTTTTATGTACTAATCCTGCGAGGTGGTAACTTTTCTCTCTCCCACAGGTGGTGATGGGGGGAGGAGGGGAGGTGGAGGAGATGGGGCGTTGGCCATTGTGGGGCGGGGCCAAGGGAGGAGCGCGGGCTTGGTTGCCGCGCTATGATAATCATGGCGGGAATAGAGAAGCAGGAAGGAGGGGGCGTCGCACGGTGCGAGCCGAGGTCACGGGGGGAAGCCGAGGTCGGCCAGAGTTTGCTGACTTCTGGGAGCAACATGGGGGGAGTAATTACGCTAGCGGGGGATCTAGCGGGGGGGGTGGGAGGGGGGAATTACTGGGTTGCTGCTGCTGGGGAGAGGGGGGAGCTGGTATGGGAGGGGATGGGCGGGGGGGCACCGCCTGGGGGAGATACAGCTGCGTGGGAACCGGGTGAGGAGCTGGAAAAAGGGGATGGCTAATCGACAAGGGTGGGGGGGGTAGGAAGCCCCCCAACCCGGCTGATCACGTGGAACGTGAGAGGGCTGAACGGGCCGATAAAGAGGGCACGGGTACTCGCACACCTTAAGAAACTTAAGGCAGATGTGGTTATGTTACAGGAAACGCACCTGAAACTGATAGACCAGGTTAGGCTACGCAAAGGATGGGTGGGGCAGGTGTTCCATTCGGGGCTAGATGCGAAAAACAGGGGGGTGGCTATATTAGTGGGGAAGCGGGTAATGTTCGAGGCAAAGACTATAGTGGCGGATAATGGGGGCAGATACGTGATGGTGAGTGGCAAACTACAGGGGGAGACGGTGGTTTTGGTAAACGTATATGCCCCGAACTGGGATGATGCCAATTTTATGAGGCGGATGCTAGGACGCATTCCGGACCTAGAGATGGGAAAGCTGATAATGGGGGGAGATTTTAATACGGTGTTGGAACCAGGGCTGGATAGGTCGAAGTCCAGGACTGGAAGGAGGCCGGCAGCAGCCAAGGTACTTAAAGATTTTATGGAGCAGATGGGAGGTGTAGATCCGTGGAGATTTACCAGACCTAGGAGTAAGGAGTTCTCGTTTTTCTCCTATGTCCATAAAGTCTACTCGCGAATAGACTTTTTTGCGCTGGGAAGGGCGTTGATCCCGAAGGTGAGGGGAACGGAGTATACGGCTATAGCCATTTCGGATCACGCTCCACACTGGGTAGACTTGGGTATAGGGGAGGAAACAGGAGGGCGCCCACCCTGGAGAATGGACATGGGACTAATGGCAGATGAGGGGGTGTGTCTAAGGGTGAGGGGGTGTATTGAAAAGTACTTGGAACTCAATGATAATGGGGAGGTCCAGGTGGGAGTGGTCTGGGAGGCGCTGAAGGCGGTGGTTAGAGGGGAGCTGATATCAATAAGGGCACATAAAGGGAAGCAGGAGAGTAAGGAACGGGAGCGGTTGCTGCAAGAACTTTTGAGGGTGGACAGACAATATGCGGAAGCACCGGAGGAGGGACTGTACAGGGAAAGGCAAAGGCTACATGTAGAATTTGACTTGCTGACTACGGGCACTGCAGAGGCACAATGGAGGAAGGCACAGGGTGTACAGTACGAATATGGGGAGAAGGCGAGCAGGTTGCTGGCACACCAATTGAGGAAAAGGGGAGCAGCGAGGGAAATAGGGGGAGTGAGGGATGAGGAAGGAGAGATGGAGCGGGGAGCGGAGAGAGTGAATAGAGTGTTCAGGACATTTTATAAAAAATTATATGAAGCTCAACCCCCGGATGGGAGGGAGAGAATGATGGGCTTCTTGGATCGGCTGGAATTTCCCAAGGTGGAAGAGCAGGAAAGGGTGGGACTGGGAGCACAGATCGAGGTAGAAGAAGTGGTGAAAGGAATGAGGAGCATGCAGGCGGGAAAGGCCCCGGGACCGGATGGATTCCCAGTCGAATTCTATAGAAAATATGTGGACTTGCTCGCCCCGGTATTGACGAGGACCTTTAATGAGGCAAAGGAAAGGGGACAACTGCCCCCGACTATGTCTGAAGCAACGATATCGCTTCTCTTAAAGAAGGAAAAGGACCCGCTACAATGCGGGTCATATAGACCTATTTCCCTCCTAAATGTAGATGCCAAGATCCTGGCCAAGGTAATGGCAATGAGAATAGAGGAATGTGTCCCGGGGGTGGTCCACGAGGACCAAACTGGGTTTGTGAAGGGGAGACAGCTGAACACGAATATACGGAGGCTGTTAGGGGTAATGATGATGGCCCCACCAGAGGGGGAAACGGAGATAGTAGTGGCGATGGATGCCGAGAAAGCATTTGATAGAGTGGAGTGGGATTATTTGTGGGAGGTGTTGAGGAGATTTGGTTTTGGAGAGGGGTATGTTAGATGGGTGCAGCTGTTGTATAGGGCCCCGATGGCAAGCGTGGTCACGAATGGACGGGGATCTGCATATTTTCGGCTCCATAGAGGGACAAGGCAGGGATGCCCTCTGTCCCCATTATTGTTTGCACTGGCGATTGAGTCCCTGGCGATAGCGTTGAGGGGTTCCAAGACGTGGAGGGGAGTACTTAGAGGAGGAGAAGAACACCGGGTATCTTTGTATGCGGACGATTTGCTACTATACGTGGCAGACCCGGCGGAGGGGATGCCAGAAATAATGCGGATACTTGGGGAGTTTGGGGATTTTTCAGGGTATAAATTGAACATGGGGAAAAGTGAGTTGTTTGTGGTGCATCCAGGGGAGCAGAGTAGAGAAATAGAGGACGTACCGTTGAGGAAGGTAACAAGGGACTTTCGTTACCTGGGGATCCAGATAGCCAAGAATTGGGGCACATTGCATAGATTAAATTTAACGCGGTTGGTGGAACAAATGGAGGAGGATTTCAAGAGATGGGATATGGTATCCCTGTCACTGGCAGGGAGGGTGCAGGCGGTTAAGATGGTGGTCCTCCCGAGATTCCTCTTTGTGTTTCAGTGCCTCCCGGTGGTGATCACGAAGGCTTTTTTTAAAAGGATTGAAAAGAGCATCATGGGTTTTGTGTGAGCCGGGAAGACCCCGAGAGTGAGGAAGGGATTCTTACAGCGTAGCAGGGATAGGGGGGGGCTGGCACTACCGAGCCTAAGTGAGTATTATTGGGCCGCTAATATTTCAATGGTGAGTAAGTGGATGGGAGAGGAGGAGGGAGCGGCGTGGAAGAGATTAGAGAGGGCGTCCTGTAGGGGGACTAGCCTACAGGCTATGGTGACAGCCCCATTGCCGTTCTCACCGAGGAACTACACCACCAGCCCGGTGGTGGTGGCTACACTGAAGATTTGGGGACAGTGGAGACGGCATAGGAGAAAGACTGGAGCCTTGGGGGGGTCCCCGATAAGAAACAACCATAGGTTTGCCCCGGGGGGAATGGATGGGGGATATGGAATGTGGCAAAGAGCAGGAATAACGCAACTGAAAGATCTGTTTGTGGATGGGAAGTTCGCGAGTCTAGGAGCGCTGACCGAGAAATATGGGTTGCCCCAAGGGAATGCATTCAGGTATATGCAACTGAGGGCTTTTGCGAGGCAACAGGTGAGGGAATTCCCGCAGCTCCCGACACAAGAGGTGCAGGACAGAGTGATCTCAAAGACATGGGTGGGGGATGGTAAGTTGTCAGATATATATAGGGAAATGAGGGACGAAGGGGAGACTATGGTAGATGAACTAAAAGGGAAATGGGAAGAAGAGCTGGGGGAGGAGATCGAGGAGGGGCTGTGGGCAGATGCCCTAAGCAGGGTAAACTCGTCGTCCTCGTGTGCCAGGCTAAGCCTGATTCAGTTTAAGGTATTACACAGGGCGCATATGACTGGGGCACGGCTCAGTAAATTTTTTGGGGTGGAGGATAGGTGTGCGAGGTGCTCGAGAAGCCCAGCGAATCATACCCATATGTTTTGGTCATGCCCGGCACTACAGGGGTTTTGGATGGGGGTGACAAAGGTGCTTTCAAAAGTAGTGGGGGTCCGGGTCGAACCAAGCTGGGGGTTGGCTATATTTGGGGTTGCACAAGAGCCGGGAGTGCAGGAGGCGAGAGAGGCCGATGTTTTGGCCTTTGCGTCCCTAGTAGCCTGGCGCAGGATATTGTTAATGTGGAAAGAAGCCAAGCCCCCGGGGGTGGAGACCTGGATAAATGACATGGCAGGGTTTATAAAGCTAGAGCGGATTAAGTTCGTTCTAAGGGGGTCGGCTCAAGAGTTCACCAGGCGGTGGCAACCGTTCGTCGAATACCTCGCAGAAAGATAGATGGAATGGAAAAAAGAAGGCAGCAGCAGCAGCCCAGGATCGGGGGGGGGGGGTGGGGGGGGAGAGGGGGGGTGGTGGGGGGGGGGGGGGAAGAGGGGGGGAGAGGGGGGAGGAGGAACCAGAAGGACTCTCAGGGTTGTTAATATATACTGTATAATATGTATAGGTCGGTGCGACAGATAATTATATATTGGACTGTTAAATTATATTTTTGGAGAGTGTTACTTGTGATAAGGCAGTTGCCAATTAGGGTTAGTTTTCATTTTTGTTATTTATTATTTATTCATTTTTGTTTATAAAATAGGTCATTGTTATTTGTGTTGTTATAATATTGTGTAAAGGATGCACAATGTACTGTGTTGGTTGACCAAAAATTTTCAATAAAATATTTATATTAAAAAAAAGATAAGTCTTTGCTTCAAATGGTGGTTCGTTAGCAGACTTTCCCCACACTACGCTTGCAGTCTCTGGTTTATAGCTGGTAATGATCATCTTTGCAGAGTCATTAATTCAAGGTCCCACAGGTTAGAAAATGCAGTACACGTAGCAGGCTTTCTGGAGAGACACTTTAATTCTCATCAAACTGGGCCTTCAGCTTGAAGTTCACATTCTGGTCTCTACCTTTCTGAAGAGACACATTTCACATCAAAGCTTGCTTCCAGCTCGTGGTTTGATTTCAGGCCTTTGCAGTCTCAAGAGAACAGCACCCAGACTTGCTTGAGAGAGAGTCAGCTTTGACAGTGGATTTCCGAAAATAATTAGTTGGATCTTTTTGGCGAGAGTTAGTTAGGTCCCTCCACCAGAATCAAAACTGAAACCAAACTGTAACTCTGAAAACATTCCAATGGGATCAGATCCAATCAGCAGCTGTTACCGGGCAGAATATAGCTTTTTGAGTCAATTAATTGGCCACCAGCCAAATCAATCAAACTGAGTCCCAGCCAATCTCTATCATTGGTGCCAGACAGTCTACAGCTCTGGTTTGAATCAGCACAGCCGAATACAGTGGTCTGTCCTTTTGATGAAATGCTCTGCTTGAATTAAAGACACAGGCCACTGCTTTCTTCTGCTTGAATTAAAGACACAGGCCACTGCTTTCTTCTGCTTGAATTAAAGACACAGGCCACTGCTTTCTTCTGCTTGAATTAAAGACACAGGCCACTGCTTTCTTCTGCTTGAATTAAAGATATAGGCTGACTTAAAGACACATGTCCATAAATCATCAATGGATCAAAAATGTGACGGCAAAAAAAAAAAGAAAAGGAAAATAAGGGAGTAAACAGGGAATAAACAAGAAGGACCCTTACACTATTGCACCTGTCCCCTACTTCTTCAACTTAACTAAAACCTCAAAATCTATCTTCAGATGCAAGGACAGAAACTGGACACAATACTTCAAGTGCGAATGTAACTTTTTGAACTTACACAAATTCCACTAGTTTTCTCTATATTTGAAGCATGTTGTTGTGACCCTGTTGTGGATGGTAAATGACTACCTGCAAGTCTCTTTTCACTCTATTACTTTCATAGGACATTAATGTACGGGGTAGATAAGCTTCGGTTTGTCTGACCTCATACGCCTTACTTAACAGTTCTCCATATTAAATGGCACTTCCTGCTTGAGAGCCCCATACATTTTAGGAATCACCTGCTAACCTACACATTGTCGATCCTTGCATAGATTTTGTACAATCTCAAAATGTAATAACAGCGTTATCAATAGATTTTCTAGATCATATAAAAAATAATAAAGAACGATTAACTAGAACCCCCCCCCCCAAGCACCACCACAAACCCCCCCTCCACCCCCACCCCCGCCCCCAGAAGAATGCTGCAAAAAGTTGGCAGGTCCAGCAGCATTTATAGAGAGAGAAACAGTTCATGGTTGGCGTTTTCTGGACTCTGAGGATGAACCCGGTGGAAGGCAGGCTTTCACAATGGTGTCAGCAGGTGTCAGGCATGCTCGATGTCTTCCAGCCTCTGCTGGTATTTCACCAACACCAGGGGTTCCTCTAACGCCTGCTCAGACTGCCAAGTAAACTTGCGACAGCCTCTTTAGCTGGCTCTTTTCTTTGGCTGCTTTGCTTCTTGTCTCCTTGGCTCGGGAAAGGAACCCCCTAATGGTAATGGGTGCCATTTGCCCTCAGCGTTACTCACCTCCCCCCACCTCACCAGGGCCTGGGCTGGTGTCCCCAGAGTCCATTTTCCATTGGTTGTGGGGGGCATACGTCCATCAATGCACCCTTGAGCTCCTAGTGTAGCCCCATCAGTGGCTGCTGCTCACAGTGATACTGCAGAGGCTGCTGAGCTGCCCTCTGATTGGGCTGGTAGTTCTTGGGGGAGGGACACTCTCATTAATTGGTTGTTCTAAGTTGCCACTTAATTGTCTGCCACCTAGACAATGTGGCCCTGTGTTCCGCTACCTGCCAAAGTGGAGTCACAACTCCCTTCGGCTCCGGCAACGGGACCCCCTGCCACCTGCATTTCAAGTTAATGACCTTTCATTGGAACTCGTGAATGGAAAGTTGTATTGATCACCAGGTCCCAATTTAAATCCATCTTATTAAAATCCAATATCTGTTTCTTGAATTCGAAAGAAATCTTGGTTCTGTTCTGCAATTTCTTCAAACATCCCACAATCTTTTTCTTTTCTCATAACTACCTGTGGGAACTTTATTAAAATCTTTCTGGAAATCAAAGTAGGAAATAGCCATGAAATTTCATCCCGCACTGCCATAGCCGCTCCCTCAAACAATTCAGCCATTGGATCAGGGAACATAATTTTCTCCAATGCAAAAGAGCAAATGACCTGCTGATGTTAGGAACACCATCGGGAGAGAAACTCCACTGCGTTTGTTGTCTTAACAAGGACACGGGGAGTCCACACCGAGTAAAATAAGAAACAAAGTTTTATTTACACAAACGATATGTACACTACCCGGTCGATCCCTACTGGTTTCTTATTCTGGTTGATGCCTTACCAGCCGACCTTTTATACATGGGTTAATTGAGATACCCGGCCCTAGTGGGAGAGCACGTACTCCGCAAGGAGCACAGGGAAGACGAGCATTCGCACCCTGTAGGTTCCGTGCGGGATATCACAGTTGTCATCTTGTTGATAACGGAAAAAAAATGTTAGTGCTGTCGCGTTCAAAGCAACTAATCATAACATCCCTGTAGTGAAGAAAGAGGCTATTTGGCTGACCAAGTCTGCACCGACCCTATGAAAGAGCACCTTACCCCCCGCCGTATCCCCGTAACCCAGTAACCCCACCTATTCATTTGGAAACTAAGGGGCAATTAAGCATGGCCAAACCACCTGACCAGCACAACTTTGGTGCGGCGGGAGGAAACCGGTGCACCCAGAGGACACCCAGACAGGCACAGGGAGAACGTACAAACTCCGCACAGTCACCCGATTGAAACCGGGTCCCTGATGCTGTGAGGCAGCAGTGCTAACCACTGTGCCACCCTGCTACATAAGGTTTTGTCATTGCCAAATATAGCAAAGGTGCTGTGTCTCGTTGTTATTCTATTGAAAGATATTTTAAAATGTCAGTCAACACTGAAGGCAAAGTTATATTTTCACGACCAATGCATATGTACGATGTTGATAACCAACACTGTGATAAGCAAAATGTTTCTTCTGATCAAATATTACATGGCAACAGCTCGCATTGTTTTGTGTGGTTGGATGAATCTTGTATAAGTCGACTGACATTGCTGGAGAAAACCATTAATAATTTATTGCGAAATAACAAATCTGTTATGAAATTTGAAACAAAACTTCTTGCTCTCATCAAATTACAGCTGCAAAACCATAGTAGATTGTATAGTGGGCACTGCAGAATGTGACAGGGTTATAGTATAACTTAATGAAAGAAACTTGTTTTGCCTTTTATTTCCAGTGAAAGTTGGAGCTAGCTTCTGACCTTAATTATTCAGTAATTCCTTCTAATAAAGTAAAAGTGTAAAAAATCTCTTCTAACCAAACAACTCAACATTCTTGCTATCCAGTATAAAGGGAACGTCACAGAGTTGGAAGAAGAAATTTAAATAAGTAACTAGGAGGCATATATTTGGTAGGCTACTAGGGAGTGACACTGGTTTCCCAATCATTATTGGAGCATGTTCCTTCTAGGACCATGCTACTAACATACTTGGCTTATCCACTTAATTTAAATTAATTCCAGATATTTATGCCTGTATTTTTTCCGGAAAGACCTATGTGGTGCACACCGATTGCGAAAGCGTTTGAGCCACCTGTTCATGCTGAATGGCTTCCCTGAACCTGCACTGCGCATTGGGAAGGTAGGAGGGGAGACTGCTTACAGGGGCGTCATTCTCCGACCCCCCGCCGGGTCGGAGAATGGCCGTTGGCCGCCGTGAATCCTGCCCCCGCCCCCGCCGAAGTCTCCGAAGGGAGAAAAGTCGGCGGGGCGTTAATGGCGCCGCTGCCGCGGAGAATGTCACGGGTCTGCGCAAGGCAGCCGATTTTCGGCCTGCCGATATTCTCCCTTCCGGATGGGTCGAAGTCCCGTCGACGAGATGACCGTTCACGTCGACGTCAATCAAACCTCCTTTTCATCGGCGTGACCCGGTGCTCCAGGCTCACGCCGACCAGCGAGGAGGTGAGTGACGGCCTGGGGGGTTGGCTCTGGGCAGGAAATGGCGTGGCCGCAGACTGATTGCGTGAGGAGAGGTGTGTCTCGGTTTGTGTGTGTGTGCGGCGGGGGGGGGGGTGGTGGTTAGAGTAGGCTGGGCTCCGGGGGAGTGCCGGGGTGGAGGTTGGGGGGGGGGTCCGTGCCGGGGTGGAGGTTGGGGGGGGGGTCCGTGCTGGGGTGGAGGTTGGGGAGGGGGTCCGTGCCGGGGTGGAGGTTGGGGGTTGGGGGGGGTCCGTGCCGGGGTGGAGGTTGGGGGGGGGGTCCGTGCCGGGGTGGAGGTTGGGGGGGGGGGGTCCGTGCTGGGGTGGAGGTTGGGGAGGGGGTTCCTGGCGGGGTGGAGGTTGGGGGGGGGGTCCGTGCCGGGGTGGAGGTTGGGGGGGGGTCCGTGCCGGGGTGGAGGTTGGGGGGGGGTCCGTGCTGGGGTGGAGGTTGGGGAGGGGGTCCGTGCCGGGGTGGAGGTTGGGGGGGGGTCCGTGCTGGGGTGGAGGTTGGGGGGGGGGTCCGTGCTGGGGTGGAGGTTGGGGAGGGGGTCCGTGCCGGGGTGGAGGTTGGGGAGGGGGTCCGTGCTGGGGTGGAGGTTGGGGGGGGGGGGTCCGTGCCGGGGTGGAGGTTGGGGGGGGGTCCGTGCTGGGGTGGAGGTTGGGGAGGGGATCCGTGCTGGGGTGGAGGTTGGGGAGGGGGTCCGTGCCGGGGTGGAGGTTGGGGGGGGGGTCCGTGCTGGAGTGGAGGTTGGGGGTTGGGGAGGGGTCCGTGCCGGGGTGGAGGTTGGGGGGGGGTCCGTGCTGGGGTGGAGGTTGGGGAGGGGGTCCGTGCTGGGGTGGAGGTTGGGGGTTGGGGAGGGGGTCCGTGCCGGGGTGGGTGATGGGAGGGCAAATGAGTTGGTCCACCTGGCCAGGTGCCAGCCTCCAACAGTTGGACCCATGCGGTCCATGCCACCTGGCTGGGGGGAGGAGGGGATATGGGCAATGATGACATGTTGTCGTTCCCCTCCCCCCCACCAGGCCGTCATGTTTTCAGACCATCCAGCGATGTTGGCCGCCGTGGTGGCAGCCGCTCATGTCTATGTTGCCCTGGATGAGGAGGAGGAGGAGGAGCGTGCCAGAGAGGCGGCGCAGGCTGCCGCAGAGGGGCAGGCGGCAGCCGCCCAGGCTGGAGGGACACCTGACCGACAGGACGAGGAGGGGGAGGAGGACGTCGCGGCCCAACGGCAACGGAGGCACCCGAGGGCGCCCCGTGTGTACCGGCCCCGGCAGTCATACCAGGACCTCACGGACCGGGAAAGCAGGAGGAGACTCCGGATGAGCCGGGAAACCGTGGCACACATCTGCCACCTGCTGGCACACCTGTCACCGCGTGGCACTGGCGGGGGACACCCTCTCCCCGTGTCCGTCAAGGTTACGGTGGCCCTGAACTTTTATGCAACGGGGTCATTCCAGGCACCGAGTGGGGACCTGTCCGGCATATCGCAGACATCGGTGCATCGGTGCATCCGGGCAGTGACAGATGCCCTTTATGCCATGGCGCACCGCTACATCCGCTTCCCCATGGACCGGGCCAGCCAAGATGCCCGGGCCGTGGGCTTCTCTGCCGTTGCCGGGTTCCCCATGGTCCAGGGCGCGATCGATGGGATGCACGTCGCCGTGCGGCCACCTGCAGAGAACAGGGCCGTGTTCACTAATAGGAAGGGGACCTATTCAATGAACGTACAGGTGGTCTGCGACCACCGCATGATGATCCTGCACGTCTGCGCCCGTCACCCAGGCAGTGTACACGACTCATTCGTGTTGTCGCGGTCATCCATCCCCGGCATGTACGAGGGACGCCATCCCCGGCTGAGGGGCTGGTTGCTGGGCGACAGGGGCTACCCATTGCGATCGTGGCTGATGACGCCTATACGGAGGCCACGCAATGAGGCGGAGAACCGCTACAATGATGCCCATGTAGCGACAAGGGGAGTGATCGAGAGGTGCTTTGGCGTGCTGAAGATGCGTTTCAGGTGCCTGGACCTCTCTGGGGGCGCCCTCCAGTATCGGTCAGATAGGGTCGGCCGCATCATTGTGGTGTGCTGCGTCCTGCACAACATAGCCCAGCAGAAGGGCGATGTGCCGCAGGCAGAGGAGGGCGGAGTGGAGGAGCAGCAGGAAGAGGCCCAGTCCTCCCCAGATGAGGGGGATGGGGGCAATGGTCAGGGCAGACGGGGTAGACACAGGCGGGTGGCTGTCCACCGTTACCGGCTGGCCCAGCGGGCACGGGACAGACTGATAGACGCCCGCTTCACTGACTAGATGGGCATGGGAATCGGGTAGTATGGCCACAGACCGCACACCATGACAACAGCCGACCACCCACACCCCCCACCCATCCACCCACCCAGCACCCTCACCCCCCTCCCCAACCCCACACACCCCACCCGCATGCACACCACCCCCCCACCCCCAATTGCCGATCCACCGGCGGCACAACGGGCCGGGCTCACCCAGTTGCGGGTGGACGCGTGTCTATCGCAGGCCATGGAGGATGATGACAACCCGCCTCCGATGAGCTCCTGGCTCTACATCGTTGGACTATGTCTGACCCATGGCCACAGTACCACCATCCACCCGGACCATCCCTGCATGCGGCTGTGACACTGCAGCGCACTGTCCCGTCCTCTGCCCGGGGGATGTTGATGGCGGCCCAGGGGGAAGGGGGCAGACTCACCTGGGGCTGAGGTAAGACCACCCGTCACACACACTTGCGCTCAACGTACAAGACACGCCCGCACACTTTGGACAGAGCACAAAGGCAGCTTCGGTAGGTGTAACATTGACTTTAATAACCAAAGGAGTTCATGCACGTGCCCTAGCCCCTAAAACTCATCTGTGCCCTGCACCCGTGCCAACTTACTCAGTGTCTAATTGTTTGGCCTTACGGGCCCTTTGACTACGTCTACGTGGTTCCCAAGACGGTACAGCAGAACTGGAGGTGGACTCCTGTGATTCCTGCCCTCTGACACTGGATCCCTTTGGCGGCCGTTTCCTGGGGCGTCCTGGCCTAGATGGGCCAGGCTGCGGCCCGGGCGACTGGGATGGCGAGCTGCCAGCCTGTCCTGCCCGTTGCCCACCCGATGCACCTGGGACGGAAGGGGGGGGGAGTCCTAGGTGTCGCGGTGTACCGGGACCTCCCCTACAGAGGGAGCCGGGACGGACCACACCACCTCCTCCTCCCCCCCGATGGCCCCCAGGCCTCTACATGGGTGGGGGATGCGAACGGACTGGCCATCCGACGCCCCCCCGACATCTGGCGCTGCCAGTCCTGGAGGCCCGTGCTGGTATCGACAGGGGTCTGCAGGTTTGCAGCCATGGAGCCCAGGGGGTTGTCGAACCCTGTCTGCGACAGTGCGACGCCAGCTCGCACATGGCCACTGGCGCCGATGCCCTCAGCGATGGCCTGCTGAGACTGGGCCATGGCCTGCAGAGACTGGGCCATGGCCTGCAGAGACTGGGCTATGGCCTGCTGAGACTGGGCCATGGCCTGCTGAGACTGGCCCATGGCCTGCTGAGACTGGGCTATGGCGTTGAGCGCCTCTGCCATCTGGCGCTGGCACTGGCTCATGGCCTCCTGTGAGAGGGCAGCCATTTCCTGGGCCACAGACGCCGCCTGCACGGAAGGCCCCAGGCCTCGCAAACCGTTCCCCATGTCTGACACCGTCGCACCCATTGCCTCCACCGCGGACGCCACCCGTGCGGTGTCAGCCTTGGTGGCACGCATGACCGGGACCACTCCCAGCTCCTGGACGCGGGTGGAATCCTCCACCTGCGACCGCAGCCGCCGCAAGCCACCCGGCACCCTATTCGCTCGTCTCCGTGTCGGTGGTTGCATCGGATCTATGTGTGGGTGTGGTAACTGCAGGAACCCGGGATCCATCTGGGCGGCAGATGTTCGCTTGGCCTGGGCTGCCCTCCGACCGCCCGGTCCCTCTGCTGCTCCTACCTCCACCTGCTGTACCGGGACGGCTGTGTTGTGCGCACCAGTGAGTGTACCAGACGCCTCATCACTAAAGTGCCCAACCGTGGTGAGTGTTTCTGCGATGGTGGAGGGTGTTGGTGACAGCAGTGGCGTTGTGTCGTGCTCTTCGTCCCACTCTGAGTCCATGGCACTTTGGGGTGGGGGTTCGTCTCCACCCATCCACTCTGAGTCACTGTCCGGTATTTCGTCTTCCCGGGTAGGGGTGTCCTGGGTAGTGCTGTCCCGGGTAGTGCTGTCCCGGGTAGTGCTGTCCCGGGTAGTGCTGTCCCGGGTAGTGCTGTCCCGGGTAGTGCTGTCCCGGGTAGGGGTGTCCTGGGTAGTGGTGTCCCGGGTAGGGGTGTTCTGGCTCGGATGTGACGGGGGCCTGTGGCTGCCCCCCTCATCGCTGGGTGGTCGCTCCCGCACGTGACGGGGGTGTCGTCTCCCTGTTGCTCCAGGTCTCTCCGTCTCCCGTGGTGTGCGAGGGGCATCCTGCGGGCGTCGCATGCTGGAGGGTGCGGGTCTCTCCGTCTCCTGTGGTCTCCGAGGGGCATCCTGCGGGCGTCGCATGCTGGAGGGTGCGGGTCTCTCCGTCTCCTGTGGTCTCCGAGGGGCATCCTGCGGGCGGTCTGCATCTGCGGGGATGGGTGCCTGGACGTTTGGTCCTGCGATACACAATGAAGCATGCATGGTTAGACATCAGGCAGTGATCAGGTGATACGGGGGAGGGGGATATAGGGGAGGGGGGATATGGGGACGGGCTGTTGGTGGCTCACTTGCCCCGACCTCTGCATCAGCAACCTCCCGGTCCTCAGGTCCGCCAGCCAGTTCCAGGGCCCTTTCCTCGTGTACGGTCAGTGGCCTCTCATCAGCGGGCCCTCCTCCAGTCCTCACATGCTCCCTATTGTTGTGTGCGCGCTTCTCCTGTGGGGGGGGGGGGGGGGTGGTGGCAGGGGTAAAAGGCAACAGTGTTCGGCAGGTATATGAATGCACGCCATCGGTTGCGCGTGCATTGCAGAGGTTAAGGTTAGGGCTGGATTCACTTGGGGATATGGGGGATATGGGGGAGGGGGGATATGGGGGAGGGGGGATATGGGGGAGGGGGGATATGGGGGAGGGGGGATATGGGGGATATGGGGAGGGGGATATGGGGGAGGGGGGATATGGGGAGGGGGGATATGGGGGATATGGGGGAGGGGGGATATGGGGGAGGGGGGATATGGGGAGGGGGGATATGGGGGAGGGGGGATATGGGGGAGGGGAGATATGGGGGATATGGGGGAGGGGGGGTATGGGGGAGGGGGGATATGGGGGATATGGGGGAGGGGGGATATGGGGGAGGGGGGATATGGGGGATATGGGGGAGGGGGGATATGGGGGAGGGGGGATATGGGGGATATGGGGGAGGGGGGATATGGGGGAGGGGGGATATGGGGGAGGGGGATATGGGGGATATGGGGGAGGGGGGGATATGGGGAGGGGGGATATGGGGATATGGGGAGGGGGGATATGGGGGAGGGGGGATATGGGGGAGGGGGGATATGGGGGATATGGGGGAGGGGGGATATGGGGAGGGGGGATATGGGGGAGGGGGGATATGGGGGATATGGGGGAGGGGGGATATGGGGGATATGGGGAGGGGGGGATATGGGGGATATGGGGAGGCTCACCCTGCCTGCTCTGACGAGGTCGTTCACCTTCTTGTGGCACTGGGTGCCTGTCCGTGGTGTTAGGGCCACAGCGGTGACGGCCTCTGCCACCTCCCTCCACAGACGCCGGCTGTGGTGTGGGGCAACTCTGCGGCCGTGCCCGGGATACAGGGCGTCCCTCCTCTGCTCCACCGCGTCCAGGAGCGCCTCCACATCGCGTGACTCGAACCTCGGGGCTGAGCGACGGCCAGCCATCAAGTCGGGTGTTGCGGTCGGCTGTTCCGGTCGGGTGGGGGGGAGCTGCGCGGCCTTATGAGCCGTCACGCCGTGCAGCGCGTATGACGCTGCACGGCGTGAACCACTGCGCAAGCGCGGATCCCATTACGTCGCTGCTAGCCCATTTCGGGCCGCAGACTATCGGCCCATTTTTATGACGTGACGCAAGTGGGATTTGCGCCGTTTTTTGCGCCGATCGGCGGACTTTCCGCCGATAATGGAGAATTTCGCCCCAGATCTTTGACAAGAACAGAAGGATAGGTAAAAATAGATTTGAGCAAGCGGCAAGCAACCAGTTTGAGTTAAGCAAGCATCAGTTTGAATTTCATCATTAAATAATTCAGATGAGGAATTATAAAAAATATTTAGCAAATTAATTATTCCAAAAAAAAGAGACATGCTGTTGAAGCTTTTTGTCTTGTACTCATCAGGACAGATCTGCAAGAATACCACATCTAAAATGCAACAACAATTTATACTGCATGAGAGAGGGTGCTGATTATTTGGGAAGTGTTTTGATGAGTGCAAGATGAAACACTTTGACAGTATGCCTCTTTTCCACCTTCAAGCGACTATTTGGAAAAATTATCATACCATTTATTATCGGGCAGCACGGTAGCACAGTAGTTAGCACTGTAGCTTGACAGCGCCAGGGACAGGTTTGATTCCCCGCTGGGTCATTGTCTGTGTGGAGTCTGCACGTTCTCCCATGTCTGCGTGGCTTTCCTCCAGGTGCTCAGGTTTCTTCCCACAGTCCAAAGACGTGCAGGGTCGGTGGATTGGCCATGCTAAACTGCCCCTTAGTGTCCAAAAAGGTTAGGAGGGGTTATTGGGTTATGGGGATAGGGTGGAAGTGAGGGCTTAAATGGGTTGGTGCAGACTCGATGGACCGAATGGCCTCCTTCTGCACTGTATGTTCTATGTAATTATTGAAAATAGAATGTCTGTGGTCAAATTCTTGGCTAAATCCAGAAGGATCTCAATTCATCAACTATCTCAAAATATCTTTGGGTTTTAGTTCTCTGGTTTGTGGAAATTATTGTTAAACAGTGGAATTTGCTGTTTGCTTGGGTTTGTTTGAATGTACAGAATGAATGTAGCAGTACCAACAGCAAAGTAGTAGATTGCGAATTAGGCAGCAGGAAAGGATAAAACCAAAAATTGAAGTTAACAACTTTCGTAAGAACATAAGAACTAGGAGCAGGAGCAGGCCATCTGGCCCCTCGAGCCTGCTCCGCCATTCAATGAGATCATGGCTGATCTTTTGTGGACTCAGCTCCACTTTTCGGCCCGAACACCGTAACCTTTAATCCCTTTATTCTTCAAAAAACTAAACTATCATTATCTTAAAAACATTTAATGAAGGAGCCTCAACTGCTTCACTGGGCAGGGAATTCCATAGATTCACAACCTTTTGGGTGAAGAAGTTCCTCCTAAACTCAGTCCTAAATCTACTTCACCTTATTTTGAGGCTATGCCCCCTAGTTCTGCTTTCACCCGCCAGTGGAAACAACCTGCCCGCATCTATCCTATCCATTCCCTTCAAAATTTTATATGTTTCTATAAGATCCCCCCTCATCCTTCTAAATCCCAACGAGTACAGTCCCAGTCTACTCAACCTCTCCTCGTAATCCAAACCCTTCAGCTCTAGGATTAACCTAGTGATTCTCCCCTGCTGGAGATGAAAATATATCAATGTGGCTACAAAAGCAGGGAATGGTCTGGTCACTCCATGCCAAGTTGCTCACCTCCTGACCTTTCAATGCTTCTTCAGCACCTATGTGGCCGAAGATAAGTGTGTGATGGAACAATTAGCGTTAGGTAGGTCAGGTGCAACTGCAACAACACTGAATAAGCCTGGTGTCATCCATGATAGAGCAATCCTTGTGGGTGGTCCCTGCCACTAGTCTCAAGATCCATACTCAAACCCCACCCCCCACCCCCCTTGCACTGTGGCTGTATATGATGGACAAAATGCAACAGAGGAATTCACCAAGCTTACCTCAACAGCACCTCATATGTGCACAATTTCTACCACTAAGATGCACAGTCAGTCAGATTGTAGGAAGACCATCAGCTTCATAATTCCCTCCACTATCGAATAAAAATCATCTTTATTATTGTCACAAATAGGCTTACATTAACACTGCAATGAAGTTACTGTAACAGCTCCTGGTCGCCACATTCCGGCACCTGTTCGGGTACACTGAGGGAGAATTCAGAATGTCCAATTCACCTAACAGCACATCTTTCGGTTTCGGGACTGGTGACAGGAAACCGGAGAACCCGGAGGAAACCCACACAGACAAGGGTAGAATGTGCAGACACCGCACAGACAGTGATCCAAGCCAGAAATCGAACCTGGGACCCTGACGCTGTGAAGCAACAGTGTTAACCATTGTGCTACCGTGCCACCTTGACTTGAGGGGCAGGATGGTAGCACAGGGGGCAGCACGGTAGCACAGTGGTTAGCACAGTTACTTTACAGCTCCTGGGTCCCAGGTTCGATTCCCAGCTTGGATCACTGTCTGTGCGGAGTCGGCACATTCTCCCTGTGCCTGCGTTGGTTTCCTTTGGGTGCTCCGGTTTTCTCCCACAGTCCAAAGATGTGCAGGTTAGGAATATTGACCATGATAAATTGCCCTTAGAGTCCAAAAAGGTTAGGTGGGGTTACTGGGTTGCTGGGACAGGGTGGAGGCGTGGGCTTAAATGGGGTGCTCTTTCCAAGGGCCGGTGCAGGCTCGATGGGCTAAATGGTTGCCTTCCGCACTGCAAATTCTATGACTATGACAATAGACCATCATTCTTTCATTGATCTGGGCCAAGCTTTTTGAATTCTTCACATCACGAAAAAGACTTTGCTAGTTCAGGAAAGTCTACGATTACATTGTCAGAGCACCTAGGCTGGGCATAGATATAGTATTATTAATATTGCCCACAACCTGAAAGCAAATAAAAACAATTTGTTTGTTTATTCTTTTTAAATAATATAACTTAATACTTAACTAAGTATTATTAGAGAGAAAGGAAAACAGATTTACATCTTCTAAACATATATTGTTATTACTGTTTGAATAATCATCCTACTAGTTGTAACACTGTAGACTATTGCTTGTGCAATATAGTAGACTGAACGTAAATGAAGATCTCCTAATGTGGGGCGAAATTCTCCCCCAACGGCGCGATGTCCGCCGACTGGCGCCAAAAACAGCGCCAATCAGACGGGCATCGCGCCGACCCAAAGGTGCGGAATGCTCTGCACCTTTGGCGGCCTAGCCCCGACATTGAGGGGCTAGGCCGACGCCAGAGGGATTTCCGCCCCGCCAGCTGGCGGAAATGGCGTTTGTTGCCACGCCAGCTGGCGCGGAAATGCGGCGCATGCGCGGGAGCGTCAGCGGCCGCTGTCAGTTTCCCGGCGCATGCGCGGGAGCATCAGTGGCCGCTGTCAGTTTCCCGCGCATGCGCAGTGGGGAGAGTCACTTCCTCCTCCGCCATGGTGGAGACCGTGGCGGAGGCGGAAGGGAAAGAGTGCCCCCACGGCACAGGCCCGCCCACGGATCGGTGGGCCCCGATCGCAGGCCAGGCCTCCATGGGGGCATCCCCCGGGGTCAGATCGCCCCGTGCCCCCCCAGGACTCCGGAGCCCGCCCACGCCGCCTGGTCCCACCGGTAAATACCAGCTTTGATTTACGCCGGCGGGACAGGCAATTTCTGGGCGGGACTTCGGCCCATCCGGGCCGGAGAATCCAGCAGGGGGTCCCGCCAACCGGCACGGCCCGATTCCCGCCCCCGCCCAATCTCCGGTACCGGAGACTTCGGCAGGGGCGAGGGCGGGATTCACGGCGGCCAACGGCCATTCTTCGACCCGGCGGGGGGTCGGAGAATGACGCCCCGTATATTTGAAGGAATCCCAGATTGTTCATAGCTGTGCTGTTGAATAATTAGAAATAAAAACGCTTTTCACTTTAAATTAATTTTCTTTCAGGTAATCAATTGTGTATTAACATTTTTCTTGTGTTGTCAATGTCGTTGATGGATGAGAATAAGGTAGCAGAAAAGGGTCATATTAAGTTGTAGAAGGCACTAATGCATTTCGAGCACTGTAAATTGTCGATGGTATGTGGAAATAGAGTTGAAGGAATCCAAGAATTGAATACATTGTGATAACTTAGCTTTGAAATGAAAACTGCTATCAATATGGTATTGGCTGAAAAGAACAAAACAAAGAATTGGAAACTTCACCAGTAAAATAAAGAGAAAGTAATCAAAAGGCCTTAAAATTATTTTAGACTGGAACAATTATTTCCACAAAATATGTATTCCATAACATTATACAATCCCTAGGGTGTTCTGAGTAAGTCAATATTACTTGGGTCCAAGTGACATTGCCACAATTGAATTCAGCATACTCTGGCCTGGGTGGAGAAGATTGATAAAAGTCCCTACACGTTATCAAGCAACCCAACTGGAAGTGAACGTGCGAGGATGTCCCACAGTTCATTCGCTCTCCAGGACTCAATGTCCAAGGGATTATAGGGAAAGGAATGATTACTGGCAGAAAGTATGGAAAAGCCATGCTTCCCATCGAGCTATTACAGGGTATGAATCCTGTTTGAGAAAAGGTTTGGTTGAGAGGGGATAAAGAACAAACAAATAGAAGAAAATAAATGTTATAACAATACAATTTCAAAGAGGAAAAGAAGGAAACAAGACTGAAAATGTGTGAAGGAGCACTTTCCCCAACCCAGGCTAAAACCATTCTCTGAACAAAAATTGATCAGAATGGATTTGCTAAACGGGTAAATGATAAATACTCATGTGGAACATATTTTTGAAGAACTGAAATACAACTTTAAAGGTGAGTATCTTGTCACCTCAGCATTTGAATTATATGCACAGCATCCAGATTTATTTATGCTGATGCCCATTACATGGCCATTAAACTTCCCTTGCTGTTGAGCATTCCGTTCAATTGATGTGATGCAAAACCAATGCCTGGAAACGTCTTTTCCAAAGACATACAATAATGGCTTATGAAAGGTTAATTAGCCTGTGGTGGGTTCTTAAATGCTGGAGCTCGGCGGGAGAAGAGAGGCTGGCGAAGAAAGAAGGAGAAAGTCAAGGCAGATGAAAAAATGTGGGGCATAAATTCTCAGTTAAACAATTCCCTTCAGGCCATCGTTTCCACAAACAATGCTGATGTGGGAGACTCATGGTGAAAATGAGACTGCTGTGTGTACCACAAAGCCTTCTCATGCACTGCTGTCCCGTGGGAAAACCAGCCGATTGATTGAAGGTGATGCATTAATAGATTGGCCACATAATCCAGGAAGTGAAGTTGGATCGATTCCACCGTTAACGCTGACAGAGAAGGTACTTTTGGAACAAATGTGCAGCATGTATTATGAGCTTGGAGTGCGGTGCAAAAATATCTCAACACTGTTCACCATGCGCGAGCCTTTCTGGTAAAAAATACAATGCTTGAAAAGAAATCTGTAACATATTTCATTTTGGATCAAAATCATTGGTTTGAGCTCAGTCAACTGTAAATGCAATATAAAACTGTACATTTGATCAGTTGTTCTTGCCGCCTGTGGGGAATGTACAGGAGCAGGTGACCTCTCTGTCTGTACCTGCTTAATTATTCACAAATAATTATTTTGTTCCCAATAATCTAAAAAAAAACAAGTCCATTTGGTCTCTAGCTGCTGGGTTCTATCTTTGAATTTGGGGAGGGTCGAAGTGCAACCACCAGAAAATAATGTAAGGAGCATTTCAAATAAATAATTACCCAATACCATTAGATAATGCTCCAGAAGTTTGAATGTTTTATTCTTCTGGGTGATAGGAAAGTTCCCCAACTGCTGCCAATCTGAATCCTTTACATTGTAACCTTGCTTCTTTCGTTTACAAAAATTAATGATTTTATTTGAAATTTTCCAAGCATAAATGGCTCTATTGACTCTGTATCTTTTCTAACTGCATCACTGTGTCTAATTAGAACCACAGCAGATCTTTTGGTACTTCTGAGTTTAGCAGCTCCTCTGAGAAGAGTGGATTTCAAACTGTGTGGATCTATTTGAATTTGAATGCCTTAAAAACTGATGTGTTGGATAGCTAAAGGAAAGGTCAGAATTATTGCCTGTTCTTGGTTATCAACCATACACCTGTGAGGTGAGAACTTAGCAAAAGCAGCACAGACCGCTGCACTCTTGGATTAACCTCAGAAAATGATATTTGCTTTATGGACTTGGAGCAGGGATCTAGCCTTTTGTTGTCACATGCATCAAGAACCTGTATACACCATGTATTGTAGTCCCTTTTCATTCCGATACACTTTCCCAATCACGTCCCTTAAGCTGTTTAGGCTGGGTGTTTGGAGCGAATCTACTTTTATTAAAATAGTGAACTTGGGGGCGCAGTAGTTAGCACTGCTGCCTCGCGGCGCCGAGGTCCCAGGTTCGATCCTGACTCTGGGTCACTGTCCATGTGGAGTTTGCACATTCTCCCCATGTTTGCGTGGGTTTCGCCCCCACAACCCAAAGATGTGCAGGGTAGGTGGATTGGTCACGCTAAATTGCCCTTAATTGGAAAAAAATAATTGGGTAAATTTATTTTTAAAATAGTGAACTTGCCATTAGAAAAAGAATTAGCTGCAGTGGCGTGGTAACTACATTCTGGGGCGCAGTTCTCCCAGAAAATGACTAAGGGTGCGATTTAACCATCGCATTGCCAGTTAAATAACAGGAAAGGCCGAAATCGAGATTTGCGCTGGAATTTGCTATCTAACCAGCCTGCTCTTGGTGACCGGATCACACCCAAATATGGCGAACATATGATTAACACTCATTTGCAATATTTCCTATCTCATTAGCGGGATAGAAGTCAAATGCAACGGCCTCCCGGGAATTAAGTGGCTCACCAGCGAGAAATCACATCGTCATCATTTAGTACTCCTTTTTAAAAACATGAAACTGATGCAATGGCTTCTGAGCGGAGTTGAGGAGGGGAGCAGCCACTTCCATTTTCAGCATGCAGCTCAAGGGCACAGGAGCTGCTGCCCCAGTGCTCGGGGGGTGGGGGGGACGACGACACACCCCTCAGGGGGGATGGGCTCGGTCCGAGGGCTGAAGTGTTCCAGGTCGGGCGTCCCCCCTGGGCTGGGGGGTGGGGGGTAGGGGCCTTCAGGTCTATGAGGCTTTCATACCACCTTTTAATATTGTGGAGACCCATAAGAGGGACAACTACAGTTGTTGTCTCTCTGTCCTTCCAAAAACCTCCAGGAGTTTCCCTACCCCAGAATACTGAAGGAGGCTGGAGAGGAAATTGCTGAGGCCTTGACAGAAATCTTTGGATCCTCGCTGTCTTCAGGGGATGTCCCGGAGGACTGGAGAATAGCCAATGTTGTTCCTCTGTTTAAGAAGGGTGGCAGGGATAATCCCGGGAACTACAGGCCGGTGAGCCTTACTTCAGTGGTAGGGAAATTACTGGAGAGAATTCTTCGAGACAGGATCTACTCCCATTTGGAAGCAAATGGACGTATTAGTGAGAGGCAGCACGGTTTTGTGAAGGGGAGGTCGTGTCTCACTAACTTGATAGAGTTTTTCGAGGAGGTCACTAGGATGATTGATGCAGGTAGGGCAGTAGATGTTGTCTATATGGACTTCAGTAAGGCCTTTGACAAGGTCCCTCATGGTAGACTAGTACAAAAGGTGAAGTCACACGGGATCAGGGGTGAACTGGCAAGGTGGATACAGAACTGGCTAGGCCATAGAAGGCAGAGGGTAGCAATGGAGGGATGCTTTTCTAATTGGAGGGCTGTGACCAGTGGTGTTCCACAGGGATCAGTGCTGGGACCTTTGCTCTTTGTAGTATATATAAATGATTTGGAGGAAAATGTAACTGGTCTGATTAGTAAGTTTGCAGACGACACAAAGGTTGGTGGAATTGCGGATAGCGATGAGGACTGTCTGAGGATACAGCAGGATTTAGATTGTCTGGAGACTTGGGCGGAGAGATGGCAGATGGAGTTTAACCTGGACAAATGTGAGGTAATGCATTTTGGAAGGGCTAATGCAGGTAGGGAATATACAGTGAATGGTAGAACCCTCAAGAGTATTGAAAGTCAAAGAGATCTAGGAGTACAGGTCCACAGATCACTGAAAGGGGCTACACAGGTGGAGAAGGTAGTCAAGAAGGCATACGGCATGCTTGCCTTCATTGGCCGGGGCATTGAGTATAAGAATTGGCAAGTCATGTTGCAGCTGTATAGAACCTTAGTTAGGCCACACTTGGAGTATAGTGTTCAATTCTGGTCGCCACACTACCAGAAGGATGTGGAGGCTTTAGAGAGGGTGCAGAAGAGATTTACCAGAATGTTGCCTGGTATGGAGGGCATAAGCTATGAGGAGCGATTGAATAAACTCGGTTTGTTCTCACTGGAACGAAGGAGGTTGAGGGGCGACCTGATAGAGGTATACAAAATTATGAGGGGCATAGACAGAGTGGATAGTCAGAGGCTTTTCCCCAGGGTAGAGGGGTCAATTACTAGGGGGCATAGGTTTAAGGTGAGAGGGGCAAAGTTTAGAGTAGATGTACGAGGCAAGTTTTTTACGCAGAGGGTAGTGGGTGCCTGGAACTCACTACCGGAGGAGGTAGTGGAGGCAGGGACGATAGGGACATTTAAGGGGCATCTTGACAAATATATGAATAGGATGGGAATAGAAGGATACGGACCCAGGAAGTGTAGAAGATTGTAGTTTAGTCGGGCAGTATGGTCGGCACGGGCTTGGAGGGCCGAAGGGCCTGTTCCTGTGCTGTACATTTCTTTGTTCTTTGTTCTTTGTTCTTTGAGAGCCCTGTTCTTGGTTATATGCTAAAAGTTACTTTAACTCCCTTTGACTGTGAGCAGCCTCTAGCTTCACAGCTGAAGGCTATTGCTAATGAGGAATTGGCTTTGTTTGTTGTGAAAGAACTTTGCAGCTTTCAAGTAGCTTCCCATGGGTAGATGTGCCATGTCTCAGGTGATGATTATTGCATTGCATTTTAATCAAACTTAGAAGTCTGAACCATTTGCTTGCCCTCTAGTAGCATCAGCACTATAGAGGCAGCAGCCAACAGTCAAACACTCAGGAGCTGGGCTTCAACACTAGAAAATTCCTCGCAACAAAAGTGTAAGTGTGTGGATCGGGGAGGGCAACTGAGCATGGTCTCCCTAATGTTCCTGGCAGGCATCTGGGGTCTAGGGACTCCTGGTGCTGCCGGGGGTGAGTGTGCAGAGCGAGGTTCTCCAGCACAACTAGCTTGGTGGATGACACTCTGAGAGAAGGCAGGACACGTAAGAGGGATTTGAGGGTCCCAGGATGGAAGCCCTAATTGAATGTCGGTCTCCCTCCTTCTCCAATTCCTTACAAATATGACAAATGGCTGGTTATGTTGGTCCTGCAGATGCTGCCCTCGCGGTGCTGGTGGGAGCCCTGGCAGTCAGATGCCAGAGAAAGTGCAGCGCGATGCAGACTGGATGCAACACCCCTTATGCAGGGGGCCGCTGCACACTCTGAAGACCCGGCCGCACATCAGGCTGATGAGGAACCCAGAGGAGGACGCAAGCGATGGCTGAAGGTGTACAAGTATCGTTGGTCTTTCAATGAGATGACGGACAGCAGGTGCCACAGGAGACTCCATCTCAACAAAGAGCCTTGGCATGGACTTGGCACCTATAGAGGAGGCGGACACCAGCTCCCGGTGGCCATGAAGGTCACCACAGCCCTGAATCTTTATGCACCTGGTTCATTCCAGGGCTCGATCAGGGCCTTGTGCAGTATCTCACAAGCTAAAGACCACAAGTGAGGTCACGGATGCCCTGCATGCCCGGGCATCAGGCTATACTTGAGCTGGACCAGGCCCACCAAGATGCCCAGGCTGCAGGATTCTCCAGGATGACCCAGGTCGAGGGGGCAATTGATGGCACGCATGTTGCCTTGCGTGTACCAGGGCATCAGGCAGTGCCTTTCACTAACAGGAAGGAGTCCACTCATGTGTGACCACCACCTCCGTATCATGCACGTGTGTGCACGTTACCCAGGGAGCATGCATGGCAGCTACATTCTGGGACACTCAGAGATCCCCGGCATCTTCGAGGACCTCCCGAGCATGACGGGTTTACTCTTGGGGGATAAAGGTTATCTGCTGAGGTCCTAGCTGATGATGCCAGTGTGAAGGCTGGAGACCGTGGAAGAGACCCGATATAATAAGACCCATGTTGCCACTATGTTGAGCGGTGCATCAGACTGCTCAAAACATGGTTCCATTGCCTGGAACGCTCCGGTGTGCACTGCAGTACACCCCCCAGAGATCTCTGGCTTTGTGGTGATCTGCTGTGCCCTTCACAACCTAGCACAGCACAAAGCGACATGCTGGAGGGGGAGGAGGAGGGAAATTCGGCCTTGTCTGAAGAGGAGGTGGACGAAGAGGGGATGGAGAACGAGCCTGGGGACAACCTGCAGGTGGAGTCGGAGGATGGAAGACAGGCAGTGGCAAGGCAACGGCATGCCCGGAGGACAAGGGAGGCACTCATCCTTGCCCGATTCTCATTGGACGAGGCTTAGTCCATCAGCCCATCCCTCCACCCATCCCTCCTTCCCCCATTCCCCTCCTTCCCCCCTTCTCATTCCTGTCCTTCCCCTCCCCCCCGACTATCCTGTTCCATCCTCCCAAGGTCTGTGGAACATCACCCCAGGGTGTTGGGCCTGTGTCGACACTGTCAGTGGGTCAATATACAAGGCAGGTGAGTGATGAAAGCACACTTTGAGGTAAGCTCTGGTGTTCCTCAGTTTGTGCCAATATCTGAATCATGTCTTTCTGCTGACAGCAAGCTCACACCTATCCTCTGACAGGCACCTGCATTGAGGTCTTTTGATCTTGGATGACTGTGTCTGGCGGCGTGTGGGGAGCAGAGGGCAACAGGGTGCGGAGGGACAGGCAGGCCCGCTGTGATGATTAACATGACAGAGGCTACACATGTATCAGGTGCAACATGTTTTAATAGTGAACATTGGACATTTCCAATCCCCATAATTACACATAGTGACCGCCTCCTACCCTTCCAGTGCCCCCTATTCCCCACCAAGTGATCCGCTCTCTTCTTGATCTTACGTGGCCTGCTGCTATGTCTAGGTGTGTCCCCAGGATGCACATCAGAGGTGGAGGCAGCCTGCTGCTTTCCATGCCCTTGGTGGATATCCTCTGGAGGACCTGGAGCTGGAGGGCCCCAACTGCATGTCCGGTGTCCTAGGTGTCACCATGGTACCCTGTTCTGCCCACTGCCCTCGAGATGTGCCGGTGTCAGGAGAGGGGGTGGGGGGGTCGGGGGTTTCGACCACCATCATCTCCTTGGTGGCAGGTCCCGGATTGGCCTCCAGCGCTTCCTCCTCTCTGCCTGCATGTAGGGCCCTGGGGTTTTCCATTGGATGAAGGAGCATCTCTGGAGACCTCTGCGACATCTGTATGCACTGAGTGTTGATGCTCTTAGCGATGCTCCTCAGTGACTAAGCCACGCTCTGCAGTGCTCCGACGATGTCCACCTGCATCTGAGGCATGTCCCTCAGCGACTAGGACATGATGTCGAGGCCCTCAATCATGGTCACTGCGCACTGAGCCATGCCTTGGACACCGGCACACAAGGCGCTGACGCATGCTCCAGCTTTCCAATGCGGTCGTCACACTAGCAGTGTTGGCCTCAGTGTCACGCATTGTCGGCATCATCTCCTGCGCCTGTAGCCTTTAGAGCTTCACCAACCCGCTTTGCACTCACTGGAATGTTGTGTCATCTCCTCCTGAATCTCACAGCTGTGTCCTGTCATCTGCATCAGCCCTGGGATAATCTTGTCCGGAGTCTCGGCACCTGACTGGGACTCAGCTGAGTCCTGGGATCCAGCAGACCTCCGACTGCTCACCCCCTTGGATGTTCCTGTCTCCACCTGATGTGCAACAGCTACTGTGTTGTGCTCACCTGATTGTGCCCCAGAAGACTGTCCACTAATATCAACCATCGAGGTGTGTGTCCCTGCATGTTGAAGGTGGGGATGATAGCTGTGACACCTCGATTGTGGTCTCCTCAGAGCTCTCCTCCAAGGTGGTCTCTTGGGTGGCTGGTAGGAACGACTCCAGATGGCCCAGCCCCACCAGATGGAGACCCTGCGTGGCAATAGACATGTGGGGCGAGATTCTCCGACCCCCCGCTGGGTCGGAGAATCGCCGGGGGCTGGCGTGAATCCCGCCCCCGCCGGTTGCCGAATTATCCGGCACTGGAGATTCGGCGGGGGCGGGAATCGCGCCGGTTGGCGGACATCGCCATCAACACTCAGTGCATACAGATGTCGCAGAGGTCTCCAGAGATGCCCTTTCATCCAATGGAAAACCCCAGGGCCCCCGGATGGGCCGAAGTCCCGCTGCTAGAATGCCTGTCCCGCCGGCGTGGATTAAACCACCTACCTTACCGGCGGGACAAGGCGGCGCGGGCGGGCTCCGGGGTCCTAGGGGAGGGCGCGGGGTGATCTAGCCCTGGTGGGGTGCCCCCACGGTGGCCTGGCCCGCGATCGGGGCCCACCGATCCGCGGGCGGGCCTGTGCCGTGGGGGCATTCTTTTCCTTCCACCTTCGCCACGGTCTCCCCCATGGCGGAGGCGGAAGAGACTCCCTCCACAGCGCATGCGTGGGGATGCCGTGAGCGGCCGCTAATGCTCCCACACATGCACCGCCCGGCAATGTCATTTCCGCGCCAGCTGGCGGGGCACGTCCGCCAGCTGGCGGGGCGGAAATCAGTCCGGTGCGGGCCTAGCCGCTCAAGGGTAGGGCTCGGCCCCACAACATGCGGAGGATTCCGCACCTTTGGGGCGGCGCGATGCCCGACTGATTTGCGCCATTTTTGGCGCCGGTCAGCGGACATCGCGCGGATACCGGAGAATTTCGCCCGTGGTCAGTGAGAGGAAGGGATCATTTTGCCTGATATGAAGAACTCACCCAAGACATGTCGTCTGGGTGAAGGGGCAGTGGGTTCTCACCTCCCTGCCATAGGCCAACCTCGCTGCCGGTGACTGCTCTCTCCTTGGACAACACCGCGAACAACAGGACCCATTCCTCATAAGGGGTGAGGACTTGGATCTCTGGTACTGTGCCCCTGTCTTTGCCTTTTCCCGTTTATTATGGGCTATCCTCCTCTTGGGTGGATGGGGAAAGAGAGGACTTTCTGAGCTGCGTGCTTGATGGATCAAGGGGATCTATAGCAGGTGGCATGTGTGGGCACAGCAACTGGACATGAAGGGGCTGTGCTGGTGGGTTCCTGGTGGGTTCCTGGGGGTGCTCAGGAAAAAGTATGAAGATCGGATGTGGGGAGAATACGACGTGTCAGCCAGTGATTTGTGGGGTGGGGGATTGGGAATTTGAGGTTTGGCAGGCGGAACTGATGCCAGGAGAGAGAAGGAGGTCATTGATCTTCTTCCGACATTGGATGCTGGCCCTCCTAAATCATGCTGCCCACACTGACAACCATTGCCACTTCCTCCCAGGTGCTATTGGTGGCCTTACTGCTGGTCCTCTGACCCCCTTGGGCAAACATGCTGCCCTGCCTCTCATTCACAGTGTCGAGAAGCCTGGGCGAAATTCTCCGGAAACGGCGCGATGACCGCCGACTGGCGCCCAAAACGGCGCCAATCAGACGGGCATCGCGCCGCCCCAAAGGTGCGGAATGCTCCGCATCTTTGGGGGCCGAGCCCCAACATTGAGGGGCTAGGCTAACGCCGGAGGAATTTCCGCCCTGCCAGCTGGCGGAAACGGCCTTTGTTGCCCCGCCAGCTGGCGCGGAAATGACATCTCCGGGCGGCGCATGCGCGGGAGCGTCAGCGGCCGCTGACAGTTTCCCACGCATGCGCAGTGGAGGGAGTCTCTTCCACCTCCGCCATGGTGGAGACCGTGGCGGAGGTGGAAGGGAAAGAGTGCCCCCACGGCACAGGCCCGCCCGAGGATCGGTGGGCCCCGATCACGGGCCAGGCCACCGTGGGGGCACCCCCCGGGGTCAGATCGCCCCGCGCCCCCCCCAGGACCCCGGTGCCCGCCCGCGCCGCCTTGTCCCGTCGGTAAGGTAGGTGATTTCATTTACGCCGGCGGGACCAGCAATTTATCGGCGGGACTTCGGCCCATCCGGGCCGGAGAATCGAGCGGGGGGGCCCGCCAACCGGCGCGGCGCGATTCCCGCCCCCGCCGAATATCCGGTGCCGGAGACTTCGGCAACCGGCGGGGGCGGGATTCACGCCAGCCCCTGCCGATTCCCCGACCCGGCGGGGGGTCAGAGAATGTCGCCCCTTGTCCTGGTCAGCAACCCCAAAGCAAGGAGCGGTTCTGCGCGCTGCCAGGCTTGTGGTTTGTCTGGGAGTGAGTGCTGAGGGAGTGTTTAAAAGCAACACGTCTGGCAAATCAGACGGCCAAACAACCAGTAATGGCGAGAAGCTCGAGGAGGCTCACTTCCGGCACTAAGTGCTGTTAAATACAAGCTGTGATCTCACTATCGCAGCCATCGAGAAACCGCCTGCCAATTGATCCCAAAATGATACTTACAAATTTTTCAGTTAAATCGTGCCCTAAGTGTCACTTTGGACAGGTATGGCAGGGCGATTCGCGCCATGTGTTTGGGTGTGCTGCAGGCCGGTATTCACCCACAATTAGTAAGCATGGGGCGTTTCTCATCGGTAAATCCCACACTTGGAATTTTTTTCTGTAGGAGGGAACTAAAGTTGCCGGAAAGACCAACTCCTCAGAAATTGGGGCCCCATTTTTAATGGGTGCCCAGATCTCAAAGTGAGGTTGAGGGTCCCTCACACCCCACACCAATGGGCGTGGAGACTCCCCACAGGCATCGGCAACACCAGGCATGGAGCAAACCCCAACACTAAAGTTCTGCACCACCCACCACTACCACCATCAACACCACCCAGGCGCGAGGGCACCTGGCCACACACCCATCCATTCTGCCCAAGTTGAGCATTCCATGCAAAGGGATTGCTGAGGACCACCCATCCCGCACATTTAGGACCCCCCTTTCAGTCCCCCACTTTCAATTTCTCCCCCCATTTCAGGTCTCAATCCTTCGTAAACCCCCTTCATGCCACCCTTCGGCCGCCACCTTTCAGATCCACCCTTCAACCCTCACCATTCATACTTCCTTTCATAGGGATGACCCCCGAGGCCATGCCCCTTGACAGTGGCACTTGGCACCCAGGAAGTGTATACCTGGCATCTCGGCCTGCCCCTGGAACTTTGTTGGTGCCAACCTAGCACTCCTGCAGTTCCAGGGTTGCACTGCCAGGGTGCCAGGATGTCAGGTTGACACTGCCTGTGTGCCAGGGGCACTGCCTTGCCCTATCACAGACCACCCAGGGGACTTCAATGGCCTCCAAGCCACCTTGGCCCGACCGTTACACCTGGCCTCGTTGGAGTGAGGCCTCTTTGGTGCTGCTGATGACTGCTGGGAGAATGTGGCCTCAGATGGGCTGTGCATATTTCAATGAGCCTAAGGGTTCATTTAAAAATGAATATCTGGATCGCACGCAGAAAGGGGGTAATCCAGATAGTTGAGACAATCACATCCTATTTGTTAAGTACAAGCCCCCAACACAGAACAAAATTTTGTCTTCCACATTTAAACTATTATTTCACTGAAAGAGGTCACTGCAAAAATAGAGGTTAATAAAATAAATTTTGGAAAAGTATAGTTACGGGCATAGTTGGGAGAGAAACAAAACCTTAGTTCATTTTCCCTTACTGTGCATAATGAGTGAAAATGGTGATGGGTATGATCCTTTTCTCCCAGAGTGAGCAGGCAAATTGAAAACCAGCAGCAGGTTTTCGTGAGTTTAAATAATGAGAATTATTTACTTATGCATTCAGCCTGAAGGTTGAAAAATGTCAGCAGAGTGGCACAGTGTTTCCACTGCTGCCTCACAGCACCAGGGACACAGGTTTGATTCTAGACTTGAGTGACTGTATGTGGAGTTTGCATGTTCTCCTCATGTCTGCATGGGTTTCCTCCGGGGTGCTCCAGTTTCCTCCATTAGTCCAAAGATGTTCAGGTTAGGTGGTTTTATGAACTTAGAGTGGGATGGTGGGCCTAGGTAAGATGTTCTTTCGGAGGGCCAGTGCAGCATTGATGGGCTGAATGGCCTCCTTCTGCGCTGTAGGGATTCTATCAACACTCCATTACTTATGCACACATATACACAAAGGTGATGCAGCTCAAGAGAATAGTTTACTTTTGAAGTTGGAAAAAAAAGAATCGTTCATTATTCACATGTTTGGCTCATCATTAGAGAAATAGTTGTTTTGACCAGTTTTGTGAGGGCCATGAAGAATCCAGCACGAGTTTTAAGGATACAAAGAAATAACATTTATTTACAACAACATATATATATATATACACAACAGCCGCAGCAACTTTGCTTGCTGCTCACTCCTTCCTCCTGGTTCCAAACTGTCCAGCTTTATTTATACAGGGAGTCTGCTAATGATTTCTCCGCCCCCCTCATTGGGGAAGCTCATACTCCCACAGGATTGTTGGATTGTCATTAGTCCCCAGCCAATGGTAAGCAGGCAGGTTATAACAACCTGTTAAACGTGGCATTATCATTCCAAAAGCGTAGCTTAGGTGGGAACACCCTGAAAGAGCTGGCTTTTCAACAGGTTGTGAAGCTAGTCACATGTAATTTTCCTTGCCAGGAGGCCAAGTTTCTTGCAGTTGAACATAAAATGGCCCAGGTATTACTACCTTGTTCTGAAGCTCGTATTCTGCAGTGGGTGTTTACAAATTGTCCAGGTTCTCTCTGGTTACTGAAATAATAAATTTGTTATTTACAGCGGGTTTCAGTCACATGATGGCAAGTTTCAATGCCTTCCCTTGTCCACATAATAAGTTGGAGTCTGGATGATTAATACACAATAGCGTAATGATTGGAAACCTATCAATATTCCAGTGACAATTAACACATTGGGAGACCTCATTTGATATTCCATCTTCACGGTTCCGACATGTGTGACAGCCATTGTTTGTCAGATCTCTTCCATTTAGGTGGTAAGAAGGTGGTCCCTTTGCATCCGAGAAACCTATTTGCATTTCAGAACTTTCCAGAGCATGTTTACACTTGAGTTAACCTTTTTGTCTGTGCAGAAATTACAAATAACACTGGAGATTTGGCAACCAACATGGTTTAATGTCCTTTTTTAAAAGAGAGAGGATCCCAGAAAATTATATACTGAATGCAGTCCATATTTAATGTTATAAATATGACATGCCTTCATTGGGCATGATAGTATCTATAAAACCTTCCTAACATGCAGCGGAAGCTTGATTGTAATACATTAACATTGCTTATAAGTGATAGGATTGTCAATATATTTTCCAAGATGTGTGCAGTTTAGTCCAAAATTATTAAAAGTGGTACAGAGTTTGCCTAAAGTGAATTGCATTGTTTGCACACAAGTTTCTGTCGTGAACTCATTACCAGAATAATGCTGATTCTGGGTTTAGATTTAGACATGTGTAAAGAACATACAAGTGGTGGGAGAAGATTCCTTGCTATTTTAGGAAAAGCTCCAAAGGAAATTCATCCCGTTGACAGCTTTTGCCAAGATTGCAGAGGAAGAGGAAACAAATAAAAATAAAGTTGAACTGGCAGACCTTTTCCGGAGCTCCTAATGGATATCTGTACGTGGTGGTGTTGGATTAGGTGGTTGTGAGGAGGATGTCCTTTTGTGCCTCTTCATGACACTATGTCCAAAGTTTGGCATTGCAGAATCCCTAGATGTTGGCAGAGGCTGGATTGAAGCACAGCTCTGAATCTGGTTCCCTATTGAACCAGTCATTTTCATGGCCATTCGCCAGTAGATGTTGTAGGGTCCGAATATGTGATTTCGCACTTCTTTCAATCAGTTGTGCTGACTGTGTTGGATCTTTATAATTTTATACAATACTATTTAATCTTATCATGCTATGTTTGGAGTGATTGCAAGGAACATCCAACATTGTGATAAACCACATAATGTTTGTGCCAACTGACAGACTCCTTTGGGAATTGGAACCTCTGCATACACTAATCCTCTGCCAAAAATGAGGTATGTACCCTCTATCTGGAGATCCAAGAATCGCTACAAGGCAGAAGGGGGCCATTTAGCCCATTGAGTCTGCAATGAACCTTCGAAAGAGCACCATACCTAGGCCCACGCCCTATCTATCCCCATAATCCAGGAACCCCACCTAACCTTTTGGACACTAAGGGGCAATTTAGCAGGGCCAATCAACCTAACCTGCACATCTTTGGACTGTGGATGGAAACCGGAGCTCCGGTGCAGACATGGGGAGAACAAAAAACTCCACACAGAGAGTCATCCAAGAATGGAATTGAATCCGGGTGCCTGGCACTGTGAGGCAGCAGTGATAACCACCGTGCCGCACATTCTGGCCCGTAACTTCTGAGTATCGTCTGGAAGCTATGGCCCGCCAATACTGAGAAAGACAAATGTGCACTTACCTGCGCTCAAAAAGCCCGGCAAACATTCTGGCACCAGTGGCAGCCTCAAGCCTCGGGCGGGTAGGCTCCAGCGCAGAACAGATTTAATGTAGCCATGTTCCCTTATGATGGGAAACTAAGGGAACGTCCATAGAGGTCAGGGATCCAAACTACAGGTTTGTATTGAGGACAACAAGCAACAGGTTTCACAATTGTTTTAAAGTAATGTTGAAGTTTTTAAACTGTTTTTTGTGTTCTTTATTTTAAAAGGGCAATGCTATTGTTATTGTTTCTTTAAAGTAATTTTTTTTTCTAATTTTTATGATGAAAAGCGATTATTAGTTAATACTTATAAGTGAACATAGGTTTGTTATTTGTTTTAAATCTGTGAAACTATTTAAATCTGTGCTTTATATATATTTACATGTGGCATGCTTAAAAGTGTTTGTAATGTTTTAATTTGGATTACGGCAACTGAAAATTTAGTTGGGAAGAAGGGAAGTCAGAACTTCTCCTTCAAGAATCTCCACTGCTTGTGGTCCAAGGACAAAATGTTAAAAGTACCGTCTCCTTACAGACCTGTAGAAGGGGTCATCAAATGCTGTTACAAGATGGTTCTGACCTGGTCATAAGATTTTAAAAGTGCCCCCCAGGGCTTTTGCTGTTAGCTGTCACTAACCTTGTAATATCTGATTATTTTTGATTTGTGTTTATCATTATTATATTTCTGCCTCGCTTACTTCAATTATCTTATTCATTTATAATTATGTTATAATTAAATGTGTTTTGATGTTTCAGTAAGACATTTCTAGAAGTTTGCAAAGTTTAATGGAAACATTTATTCACAAAAATAATATCAGAAATAGAAAACTTTCATACCATGTTAACATTTAACTGAACGTTTAACATTGGCAGCTGCTGGATGACATTTCATTGATAACCACCTCAACTTTTCCAAATTCTTTGCACAATGATCAATAAAATATATGTTTTTACTTGAGCACAACTGTTCTGTTGTCTTTCTGTAAATAGGGGAGAGAGGATGAGAGTGGGTGGGAGGGAATGGAGGGACAAGGAGGGAGGGGGAAGAAGGGAGGGTTCAATGTCGAAATACAGCAACTGCCAAGTAAATTCAAACTGCTGTAGGATTCTGAAATCCAATTTAACTTTAATCGTAAGACTCAGGGACTGATTAAGCACAAGACCACTCTGGCTACAAGTGTGTTCAAATTGTTAGGACACCCTGGGCGAGTACACGGCCAATTCCAGCCCCACAGGCTCTGGAGTGCCAACACAAGCGGATTAACTAATAATTTATTATAGAATGTCTGAGATCTTTAGCCCTTGACTGCTCCAAGTACGTAAAGGCGCCAGATTTGTAAGTTAAACACAACAACTGTTTATTTACACTACAAATAGAGTTGAAACATGCAATAATTATAACAGAATAATGGCCAGCTAATTTACTACTCCTCTCTTTTACCGTCCCACCCTTTACCCAAACACACCAAGAGAGATACATACAAAGGGACAGAAAGGGATAAAATAACAGTGATCCATATGAAAACAGAGTGTCCTTGCTTCTGATGTTGAGGTCGCAGCAGGCTGTCAACCCAGGACATGGAGTGATTGAAACCACCAGTTGGATTTCTAATGAGGGTCTTCTGGCAGTAACATTCAGTCAGAACTACCAGGCTGTTGGGTTCCCTGTGCCTTTATTCAAAAAAACAGCCTCAGGCCAGTTTGATACATAAGATCCTGTGTCTTACCTTCTCCTCACCTTCAGCCTATAGTTTAAACTTAACTTTCCATACTCACCAGAATGTTCCCTAGCTTTACTGAGGAAAGCAGAGTATCAGAGAAGTAGCTTCCATGAGATTTCAGAGAAGTCTGTTACCCTTTCATGGAGAGAAACTCAAAGAATTCCATCCAGCTCTTTCTTTAGGAATTAAACACTCACAAGTTGGATAGAGAGTAAAAGCTGGCTGGATCCGTTTGTTGAGAATTCCAGCTGAGGTGTTCATCTCCTGCTGGAGCTTTAAAACTGAAACCAAGATCAAACCTTCCTAGCTCTGTAGAACATTCCAGAACAGTCAGCACCAATCAACATTGACTATTAGCAAAGCCCAGCAATTTAAAACAGCTCATTGGCCAGCAGCCAAGTCCGTCAAGACGTGTTATCACGGATGTCAGGCCAAACAGTAGATACTGTTGGAGTTTTCTGTTTTTAAATTAAAGGTAAGCTACTTGGTCTCGAAGGCATTAACCATCCATGGGCAGAAACTGGCAATAGCGAACAGGTTAATGGAAATTAAAAGGAAAACAGACAGGGATTAAACAAAACAAAATTTACCAATATATTCACTAATATATTATAAAAGTGACAGCAGAAATTACTCTAATTCAGATCGTAGGTGCAGCTTCTTCACAGTGGAATGCTGAATCTCAGTCAGCAAGGATGTTCTCTCTCTCCAAAATTCTTCTTTCTTCTATCTTCTATCTTCTTTCTGCTTCCGGTATCAATGAAACTCGGGCCGAATTAATCCTTTCCAAATCACAGCTACACCCTGACCTGTGGTATCCCTGAACTATGATTGATCCATGTGCACATGATGAGGATCTGGTTGGCCAGGTGAGGAATGTACAGTGCATGGTCATCGCCTGATGACAATTCTTCCAGGGTAGGAAGCATGATTAGCTGACTGTCTCAGACTTTGATTATTTTGTGCGAATTCCGAATGAAATCAGACATGCATCTGTAAGTGTTGTTGTTTAGATCAGTTTTTAAATGTCTGCCTGCTTTTTGGCAGTCTCCTGCTGGGTGAGATATTTTACTGTGGCTGTGTTATGTTTAGAGTGGCTATTATACTTTTAGGACAGCTTGGAAAGCTATTTATAAATTTAAACAATGCAAGATCAACCTAACACAAAGGATTATGTAATGGGCAGCAGTTACAAGTCTATAGACAACGGGCTGCATTCTCTGATTCTGAGGCTATGTCCCCATCCCGGCATGTGAATGGTGGCACCCATTCACATGCTGAGTCCGCACCCACCACGCCGAGTTGCCGACGGCAAGAGACCATGAGAGACCCACGCTGTCGGGAACTCGGCCGGTCAGGGGCGGAGCATCGGAGGGGGGGTCACAGGCACATCCTGAGGCCATTGATACATCACGCAGCGCTTTGGAGAGGGCGGAGCATCGCAAAAGCGGTGCCACCCACGATTTGGTCGGGATCTTTAATTCTCCGGCCGATCGCCGAACACAATTTCGGCGTCAGCGACCGGAGAATCCAGCCCAATGTAAGTAACGTAAGTGGATTATAATCATGAGCATTTAAAAGATGGGCTGGGTAAAATATTCTTACACATTCAGTTATGGTTGGTAGAGTCACAGCGATTAAAGTCATAACTAATCACCCACGGACAGAAGTTACACCTCATACATAAGTATATGTAGATCCTTTGATTCTGTATTAAAACTAAACCAAACTGCTAACTCCTACATTGCCCTTGTGGTACCTGGAGTCAGGGCTTGCAAACCTGCATCAGGAGATATGGCTGCGTCAGACTCCATATTGCACTCCTCCAGCTCCTCAGTTTCTCACGGTAAGTCATCTTCCGGGTGAATGCTCAATCTATCCTGTACAATACACAACACACTACAACTGTCATCAGTTTCACCTTCACTGTTAATAATAATAATCTCTTATTGTCACACGTAGGCTTCAATGAAGTTACTGTGAAAAGCCCCTAGTCGCCACATTCCGGCACCTGTTCGGGGCGGCCGGTACGGGAATTGAAACTGCACTGCTGGCACTGTTCTGAATTGCAAGCCAACTATTTAGCCCACTGTGCTAAATGAGCCCCGAGGCAGTGTGGCAGTTAGAGATGAGGGGCGTCATTCTCCGACCACCCGCCAGGTTGGAGAATCGCCGGGGGCTGCCGTGAATCCCTCCCCCGCCGGTTGCCGAAGTCTCCGGCACCGGATATTTGGCGGGGGCGGGAATCAGGCCGCGCCGGTTGGCGGTCCCCCCCGCTCGATTCTCCGGCCCGGATGGGCCGAAGTCCCGCCGATAAATTGCCTGTCCCGCCGGTGTGGATTAAACCACCTTTTGAACGGCGGGACAAGGCGGCGTGGGCGGGCTCCGGGGTCCTGGGGGGGCGCGGGGCAATCTGGCCCCGGGGGGGTGCCCCCACGGTGGCCTGGCCCGCGATCGGGGCCCACCGATCCGCGGGCGGGCCTGTGCCGTGGGGGCACTCTTTCCCTTCCGCCTCCGCCACGGTCTCCACCATGGCGGAGGCGGAAGAGACTCCCTCCACTGCGCATGCGTGGGAAACTGTCAGCGGCCGCTGACGCTCCCGCGCATGCGCCGCCCGGGGATGTCATTTCCGCGCCAGCTGGCGGGGCAACAAAGGCCGTTTCCGCCAGCTGGCGGGGCAGAAATTCCTCCGGCGCCGGCCTAGCCCCTCAATGTTGGGGCTCGGCCCCCAAAGACGCGGAGCATTCCGCACCTTTGGGTCGGCACGATGCCCGTCTGATTGGCGCCGTTTTGGGCGCCAGTCGGCGGACATCGCGCCGTTTCGGGAGAATTTCGCCCCAGCTTCAGGTCTTCCTTCAACATTTCACAAAGGTGTCCCAATGCTTCCTTGCTGAAGCACAGTCTCCTGGCACACATCTCCTCTGACATCACTCCAGACAATGTCCTGTGCCGATGATACGCCGTTTTGGAGGGGGAAGAGCATCGCAAAAGCGCCGCCACCCCGATTTGGTCGGGAACTTTGATTCTACGATTGATCGATGAACGTGATTTCAGCGTCAGCAACCAGAGAATCCAGCTTCATATCTCTCAATCCTGTCCTCCTTGCCCTATTCTCCTTTCGGTGGCTTTGCCTCAGTAAATTATCCCTTCCGCTGGAATGAAGTGGCAACATGAAGTTGCATATTTCTCCACAGGCTAAGTTCTTAGCACACAGGATCCATTCTTGTTGCAAAACATGTAGAATATTTGCATACCCTTTGTACAACATACAATTTACTTTCTTTCCAAAATGGAGGCCAGTACTCCCCCAAAGTGAATCGACTCTTCTTTAATTAATAACAATGGCTGGATTATATTGTGAGTGGAAAAACCCAAAAGACATAGGACGATGGTTGTGATGGTTGGAGGTCAATCATCTCAGCTCCAGGACATCACTGCAGGAGTTCCTCAGGGTAGTGTCCTAGGCCCAACCACCTTCAGCTGCTTCATCAATGACCTCCCTTCCTGTTTTGTTATGCTCTTGATGTAGCATAAGCTGCTTCCTTGATGTGCACTCTGACAAAGGAAGGTTCAGACACATTTATTAAGCTATTAACAATTCTCCTACTTGGATTCGACGCTACTGTTAATCCTTCTATAGCTACTCAGACTGATGAACCAGTCTGCTACAATCCACGTGGTGGGAGTGATGTTCAATCAACCCTGTGTCTGTACTCACTGAGTGTCTCCACTGGAAAGAGACTGAGCATGTGTGATGTGTCCTTTTATATGGGTTGGTGTAATGCCCTCCTGTGGTACTGTCACCTCTGTGTGTATTGTGACTGCCCATTGGTCATGTCCTATCTTACTGACCTATTGGTTGACTAACTGTGTGTCATGTCTCTGGTGTTTCCTCTAGTCTATAGCTAGGTGTAGTGTATATACATTAACCCTTTGTGTACTTACAGTGATGTATATCACCACACTTCCAACATAAGGTCAGAAGCAGGGATGTTTGCAGATGACTGCACAATGATCAGCATCATTCATGACTCCTCCGATAATGAAGCGGTCCATGTCCAAATGCAGCAAGACCTGGACAATATCCAGGCTTGGGCTGACAAGTGGCAAGTTACATTCATGCCACACAAGTGCCAGACAATGACCATTTCTGCAAGAGAGGATCTAACCACCGCCCCTTGACATTCAATGGCATTACCATCGCTGAATCCCCCATAATCAACATCCTGGGGGTTACCATTAATCAGAAACTGAACTGGACTAGCCATATTAATACTGTGGTCACCAGGGCAGGTCAAAGGCTAGGAATCCTACGACAAGTAACTCACCACCTGATGCCCCAAAGCTTGCCCACCTCAACAAGGCACAAGTCAGGATTGTAATGGAATATTCTCCACTTGCCTGGATGAGTGCAGCTCCAACAACACTCAAGAAACTTGACACCATCCAGGACAAAGCAGCCCACTTGATCTAGAAGGACAAGAGCAATAGATACCTGGGAACCCTACCACCTGGAAGTTCCCCTCAAGATCACTCACTAACCTGACTTGGAAATATATCGCCACTCCTTCAGCGTCACTGGGGAAATATCCTGGAACGCACTCCCTAATAGCACAGTTGGTGTACCTACACCACAAGGACTGCAGCAGTTCAACAAGGCAACACACCACCACCTTCTGAAGGGCAATTAGGGATGGTGAATAAATGTTGGGCTAACCCGCGACACCGCATTCTGTAAATGATTCACAAAAAGATTTTTATAAATAAGCAAAGTTGGCTTGGATTCAAAAACAGAAGCTCAGAAAAAGTGAGTCCAAATCATGAATGAAAATCATCAGTCCCAGAATCTACAATTCTTCCCTCCCACCACACCAGAAAGAACAAACAGTAAACTTGGGAAATAACTAATACTGGTTCCAATTGGTCTTGTATACCTTGAAACTGAACTTCATTTTTTTTTCTTACCTTGCAGATTTGAACATCCTCCGAAGCCTATGGAGACCTTTTGACCCGCTCGACCTGACCTGGCTGCACTCCATATGACCCGACCGGGAAGCGGATGAAGCCCAAACTGGAAGTGCGACCCCGACCTCGATTTGGACCCGACCCGGTTCTCGGAGACCCCGACCCAGCCTAGGTACCGACGCCAGCCCTCATACCACCAGGCCGAGTCGCCAGAGCTCCCGACCCGGCCCCGGACCACAAGATCCCGACCTGTCCCGGAGAGGCCCATCCAGCAACCCGACCTACCTGGAGATGGAGGATAGAAAAATCCATGTGGAGGCCCGACCGGGCTTACTCCAAGACCCGACCCCAGGAGCGCCCAAGGAGGGAACAGAACACGAGACCCAGCCCAACCTGCCTCCGGAAGCCCCTGCCTGTGACCCAGGACCCCCAAAATGGCGGAGATCCCGCGCGAGGACCCGAACACAACGGAAGGTATTCCCGTGCTCGCAGAACGCCGGGACCCGACCGGATCACAAGCATGCCCCCCCAGCAACCCCACTACCTCAACCAGCACCCGGGACCCGGCCAGATGCGACCCCGGAAATGTAACCAGTGCCCTGGACCCCGCCAGCACCCCCCCCCCTCCCCCCAGATGCAATCACCTACCTTCCACAAGGGCAGACCTCTCTCATCAGATCCCGGGACCATTCAGCCGAAGCCGCCGTCCGAGGAAGCGAGGGAAACGTTGCAGTCGGCAGGTGAGACTGAAGCAACGCGGTTTCAAGAATCCTCTCCCCAGCATTCAGCATATAAACTGAACATAGATGCACAAACCCCACCTTGGAAAATAAGATGGGTAGAAAGTAAAGTAAATGACAATTGGCAAATTTGACCAGAAATCCTTAGTTGATCAAGCTCTGCCCAAGACCGCAAGAAACTTCAGAGAGTCGTGAACATAGCCCAGTCCATCACATGAACCTGCCTCCCATCCATTGACTCCATCTACACCTCCCGCTGCCTAGGGAAAGCGGGCAGCGTACTAAAAGATCCCTCCAACCCGGCTTAGTCACTCTTCCAACTTCTTCCATCGGGCAGGAGATACAAAAGTCTGAGAACACGCACAAACAGACTCAAAACAAATTACCAGACTCCTAATCGACCCTCTTATGGACTGACCTCATTAACACTACATTCCTGTATGCTTCATCCGATGCCGGGGTTATGTAGTTTTATGTATGTTATGTATTTTCTTTTCTTTTATTTTCATGTATTTAATGATCTGATGAGCTGCTCGCAGAAAAATATGTTTCACTCTACCTCGGAACACGTGACAGTAAACAAAATCCAAATACAATCCATTTCTGACGAGTGTCAGTCATTTCCACGGTTTGCTGATTTTTCCTTATATTTTTCTAGTTAGAACATTATTCCGATGGTGCAAGAGCTCTTAAATTCTGGAGCAATAAAATATTACCAGCCAGCATTCCAGGAAAATCAGATGCTTATACCGATATTAAAACATGACAAATGTATTTTTTCTTTATGTTTGCAGAGTATTTATTTTCTCCTAAAGACAGTTGTTATTGAGTTGTTGATGAGGATAACCCAGGTTATTGCAGAGATTTAAGTTTACACCATATTACAGCTACCTTTGACGATACTTTCTTGGTATGACAACCAACATATAAATTTTAACAAAACAGGCAGAGAGAATTAATTTAAACAGGAGGATTCTTTAAAAGGCTCCATCTGAGCAATGTCTTTATAAGTTTTCTTGGGACCCGAATTTGCCGAAGCTTGATCCACTCAGGGTTTCTGGTCAAATTTGCCAATTGTCATTTCCTTTACTTTCTACCCATCTTATTTTCCAAGGTGGGGTTTGTGCATCTATGTTCAGTTTATATGCTGAATGTTCATCTAATAGTCAAACTTCCTGATTGTGACTTGCAAGCGATAGATATATAGTTCAATGGAATGTCTGTTTCAAACTGCTGGATGGCTTTGCCTTGGCACTCCTGCCTATACCTAAGAATTTCATAGAATTTACAATGCAGAAGGAGGCCATTCAGCCCATCGAGTCTGCACCGGCTCTTGGAAAGAGCACCGTACTTATGCCCATGTTTCCACCATATCCCAGTAACCCCAACTAACCTTTTTGGACACTAAGGGCAATTTACCAAGGCCAATCCACCTAACCTGCTCTTCTTTGGACTGTGGGAGGAAACCAGAGCACCCGAAGGAAACCCACTCAGACACGGGGAGAAGGTGCAGACTCCGCACAGACAGTGACCCAAGCCAGGAATCGAACCTGGGACCCTGGAGCTGTGAAGCAACTGTGCTAACCACTGTGCTACCGTGCTGCTCATTCATTTACCTTCATTTTCCTCCAAAGAACAACAGGAGACAGCAATCCCTCTTTTAGACATCGTCCGCCATGCTTCCTGTGCATTTTGGCAACAGGAGGATCTCTTCTTGCACCAAACATAGCTGCTTTCCTCTGCTGCAACTCTGTCAGCACAACACCCAGGCCATGATCATCAGAGACAAGTACCACCACATTCCCACTTCTTTCCCCTCATTGCAGTCAAAAAGTAACCAGCTATTTCCAAATAAAGCTTAAGAGCAGTTGTTCTGAGAATTTCTCACCCGCTCCAGTCATTGCACTCCCTGTAGTTATGGAAAATACACAAGTAGCACATTCAGATAATTAAAATGCAATGAGCTTCTGAATCTGGTACGGTCAGCTGTCCACCTCTGGTCCTACATTGGATTACAAGAACATAGTTTCATCAGCTCCACTTCACTGGCATCGATGGCCCATCCCTCGTAGTTAACATTTGATAAACTTATGAGACATTTCGAAACGTCCTGGAGATATGGAGGAAAATGCAAACCAAAGCCGTCAGTATATTCTGAGCCTGGATACTTGTCATTATACGGTTTGCACTCAAAACTTCAAATATCTGAATGCAAAGCAGAGGAGTTTCTAATCACTGAATGCATTCCCATCACTGCCGTCTGTACAAAGAGAAAAAAAGACAAATGGCCTCCTGCTGCTTGTAAGGTGCAGCACAGCACAGTTCACACAATGGGGATCATTGCTGAAAATAAGGCCTGCAATTCTTTCCCACACAATAAACAATACAAAAAAGGATTCAGGTGGATTTGTGTTGTGTGAAAATTAGTGTTGAACTGTTTGAACTGGTAGCTCAGAGTAATGAATTATGCAGATGTTCCTCCTTACGTAAGGTGGCCAGGCCAGTGAGCTGTTTCCAATTATATGCTACACTTCGGGTTCAAAAAGAATGACTGTTACTGGGTGTAAAGTAAGGTTGGTGGACTGCAAGCTTCTTTTGCAGCATACTTATGCAAGATCCAGAGAACTGTGCACAATATTAATGACACAAGGGACAAAACTCCATAGGTTGGGATTTGTTTCATTTTTATTTAATTTTATTTACCGTGACTATTTCTTTTTACATTCTGTGGGACCCTGGAAAGAATGGAATGGGATTGTTTAAAGAACCATTTGTATCTCTGTAATTGATAATACCTTAGATAATATACTGAACAAACACAAAATTGTGACTCAATAACCAAAAAGGGACATGATGTATGGCAGATATGTTCAAACTACATACGGTGCATTCACACCTAAATGAAACTGAAACATAATGCCAGTCTGAAACTATTAATGCTAAAGTGAGGATGAAACGTTAAGTGAAGACAAAAGACACCTTAGTAATGCAAAATAGATGAATAGAATTATGATTCCATCATAATTCTAACTTGAATTCTGTTTTTCTGCTGCTACATTCCTTATTCCCAGCATGGACAGTGACTCAACGTAATTCAACACCACAAAAATATTTTGTCAAAAAATATAGGAGCAGATTTATTGTGAAAAAGTGTGAAATTCAAACTTCTGTATAAAACCTGCCAAAGGACAGTTTTTTGACAGCTGGAAGTCATTTTCAACGACTTTGGGGAAATACTCGGCAGCCTATGTCAGCGATACTAAGTAGCCCTTAACTAGAATGATTTACACATGAACATGTGGATTAGGAGCGGGTATGGGCCATTAGCTTCTCGAGCCTTCTCCGCTCTTCAATAATATCATGGCTGATTTGATTGTGGCCTCAACTCCATATTCCCTACCCTGGGTAGCCTTTAACTCGCTTGACAAGCCAAACCTGATTGAGCGCAGAGCCAGAGGACCTGGCCAGATACAAAAGGCTGAGCAAAATTCAAAAGTAAAAAGGTAGCAGGCTGAAAGTGAGGAGAATAGCCCACTGTGAAAAGAGGAACCTGGGGCGAAATTCTCCCCCAACGGCGGGATGCCCGCCGACTGGCGCCAAAGCCGGCGCCAATCAGACGGGCATCGCGCCGGCCCAAAGGTGCGGAAGGCTCCGCATCTTTGGCGGCCTAGCCCCAACATTGAGGGGCTAGGCCGACGCCGGAGGGATTTCCGACCCGCCAGCTGGCGGAAATGGCGTTTGTTGCCCCGCCAGCTGGCGCGGAAATGCGGCGCATGCGCAGGAGCGTCAGCGGCCGCTGTCAGTTTCCCGCGCATGCGCAGTGGGGAGAGTCTCTTCCGCCTCCGCCATGGTGGAGGCCGTGGCGGAGGCGGGAGGGAAAGAGTGCCCCCACGGCACAGGCCCGCCTGCGGATCGGTGGGCCCCGATCGCGGGCCAGGCCACCGTGGGGGCACCCCCCGGGGTCAGATCGCCCCGCGCCCCCCCCCCAGGACCCCGGAGCCCGCCCACGTCGCCTGGTCTCGCTGGTAAATACCAGGTTTGATTTACGCCGGCAGGACAGGCAATTCCTGGGCGGGACTTCGGCCCATCCGGGCCGGAGAATCCAGCGGGGGGTCCCGCCAACCGGCGCGGCCGGATTCCCGCCCCCGCCCAATCACCGGGAGCGGAGACTTCAGCGGGGGCGGGGGCGGGATTCACGGCGGCCAACGGCCATTCTCCGACCCGGCGGGGGGTCGGAGAATGACGCCCCTGTTGTGTACTCTGGGATAACGCAGGCTGCAACTCGATGAAGCTTTGACCAAAAGATACTCCAGACTTTGAAGTAAGTTCAATGTGATTTATTGAACCATTAGCACAGTTGTCTATGAGTTCGATTCTCCTGCTAATCTTGCTATAGTAACTCAGTCTAATTAATCAGTCTGCTCTCAGCCACGTGGTGGGTGTGATGCTTCTGATCTGCCCCGTCCTACTCTCTAAGTGTCGCCTGTGGAAAGAGACAGAGCATGTGTGCCCTGTCCTTATATATGGGTTGTGTAATGCCCCCTTGTGGTAGTGTCACCTCTGGGTGTCTTGACTGCCCATTGGTTGTATCCTATTCTATGTGTTCATTAGCTGTATGTCTGCATGTCATGACATCTCTGATGCTCCCTCTAGTGTTTACTTAGTCATAGTGTATTTACATTAACCCCTTGTGTATTTACAGTGATGCATATCACCAAAGAAATGGGTGAGCAAAATATATCGGACAGTATCTGGCTGCCATTTTGAATTGGTGACCCCATTACAAAGTGCAGCGGCTGACCCCCTCCCCCCACAATGCAAATCCTGACTCTCCCCACTGACAAGACAGGAGCATCTTGCCCCCCCCAACACAGGAATGACAGGTCAACCCCCAGTACCATGCTCGTTTGACTCCCAACTGACTCCCCAAGCACCTCCTTCTGTACCCCTTTCAGTCCCTGCTCCATGGCAATGCCAATGTTCAGACTGAGGAGTCTACATCAGAATTACTAAATCAGACTAGGATGATGCTGTTGAGCAGAGGGCTGCCTGAGATCACCATGCCAAGATGGACGGGGCAGACTAGACACAGGACATCTATCCTGGGGGAGGGTGGGGATCCCAGGGTCAACCCGTCAGCCACAGCCCGAGCCTTCCAAACTCCCAGAACCCTTGGGGATCCCACCTCTGAAGCCTGGCAGCGGCAGAGTGGCACATTATCAGTGCTCTGACTCCCTGGATCCCCCTTAGGGTACACCGCACCTGCCGGGGTGTAGGTGCCAGTGCACCATTTGCAATGCTGGGGGAGAGGACTGAAGGGGGGGCTAATGGAGGTGGTTGATGGAAGGGATGACCATTTGACCAGAATCCCTCAGAACATTTGTAGTACAAGTCATCAGTCCGCAGTCTCGACAGCCAGGAGCCTGTAAGTTCCAGCTAGGGGGTGGGTTTTAAATGTATTTATAGAGTAATGGGGTTCTCAGCCAGGGCACCCAGATCCAGAGAGGGACACCTTGAGTCCATGTACTTGCCACCAAGTTGTTCTCCGCTATTCTCTGAAGTGCAGGCATGCACCCCCAAACAAGTCCAAAAAGTTCCAAAACTTTGCATAACTCCTTGCTTTCCCTCAGGAGCCATGGTTCCTGTGTCCCATTTAAATATACTTGCACCAAATCATGCCCAGGTGACTCCCAGGTGTGAGGGATGGAGCATAATGGTGGTGGAGAATCGGGCTTCCAGCTTGTCTCTGACGCAGGGTGGGTCGTTCGCTGAGGCCGGTGGTGAGGCAACGGAGCATCACAATGGGTCTAGTGCTCGGCGCAGATCCCCTTCTTTGGGTGTCGCACTATTCTCCACCCAATCCAATACCGGCATCAAGCAATGGAGAATCCATCCCAATATTTTGTACACTTGTTTGGTGTATTTATGGATGAAGTAATCCTAAGGCAATGTATAGATAGATAATCCTCAACCACATTTGGGCAGCACGGTAGCATTGTGGATAGCACAATTGCTTCACAGCTCCAAGGTTCCAGGTTCGATTCCAGCTTGGGTCACTGTCTGTGCGGAGTCTGCACATCCTCCCCGTGTGTGCGTGGGTTTCCTCCGGGTGCTCCAGATTCCTCCCACAGTCCAAAGATGTGCAGGTTAGGTGGAGTGGCCATGCTAAATTGCCCTTAGTGTCCAAAATTGCCCTTAGTGTTGGGTGGGGTTACTGGGCTATGGGGATAGGGTGGACGTATGGACCTTGGGTAGGGTGCTCTTTCCAAGAGCTGGTGCAGACTCGATGGGCCGAATGGCCTCCTTCTGCACTGTAAATTCTATGATAATCTATGATTTGATGAGATATTAAAAGCCTTTGACAAATATTTTAAACACCATGTGTGGAGAATGTGGAACTTAAAAGAAGGTCTAGAACACCCCCAATAAATTCCTGAAGGGATGAGGAGACAAAGGGGTACGATCCCAGCTTCATTTCCCGGCTTAGGTCACTGTCTGTGCGGAGTCTGCACGTTCTCCCTCTGTCTGCGGGGGTTTCTTAAGGGTGCTCCGGTTTCCTCCCACAAGGCCTGAAAGACGTGCTGTTAGGTAATTTGGACATTTTGAATTCTCCCTCTGTGTACCCGAAAAGGTGCTGGAATGTGGTGACTAGGGGCTTTTCACAGTAACTTCATTGCAGTGTTAATGTAAGCCTACTTGCGACAATAAAGATTATTATTATAAAACAAAGTCCATTCTAGGCGGGATTAATGGGGCCATTCCGATGGGAATAGTCCCGCTATCGAACAGCAATCTGTCAAGTTTTGGCGCCCCAGCGAGGAATGCCCCCCTTAGGCCTTATTTAACCGCATTTCCTGCACTCCACTCAGGAAGAGATTGGGACATCATTTTAAAATGTTGCCCCGATCTCTAGATCCAAGACATATCCCCCCCCAAACACATCTGTTGGGAGGAAGACCCCCGTACCCAACACATACCGGCAGAGTACCCCCAGGCCCTGTCCCCAGCGTGGGCACAATGTCAGCTTGGCACTTTGGCACTGCCAGTCAGGAACCCTGGCAGTGCCATGTCAGCATGGCAGTGCCAACTGGGCACCCTAGCAGTGGCAGGTTGGCACTGCCAGGTCACCAGGTTGGCAGTGCCAAGGTGCCCAGGTAACACCAGCAGTACCCGGATGCCACCCTGCCCAAAGGCTGACCACTCGGGGGCCTCCGACCACCTGGACCCCCCCCAGGTAACCCTTCTGCCTGGTCCCCATTTGTGGGGACCAGTACTGAACAACACCCAGCTGGAGTATCCTCAGGGGTGTCAATAGATGCCGATGGCCATGTGATCTGGTTTTGGCAGGGCTAAGTGGGTTGTAAAACTCAGTTAGCCATGTGAGACTGGGTCCTGCCCATTGTGGGCCGGACCAAGATCGCAACGTCCCGCAAGATCTGGTTAGATGTCACGAGGTGTAACGGCATCAGGAATCCTCGGGGAAGCCTCTCCTGGGATCTACTGGCTGCGCCTGCTCCGATTGTGGTGGGACTTGGCCGGTAGATCCAAGGTTAAGGGAAGCAGGATATCCAAGACTGAGGGAGACAAAAGACTGGAGAGTGAGGGAATATAAAGACCCCAGGTTGATGGAGATAGTATCTCAGCAACCATAAGATAGTTGCCGATCATGCGAGCGCATTGAAGTGCGTGAGTCAAAGAGTTTACTGCATAAGGAAGAAGAGACTGCGAAGCAGCTGAAATATTTAAAAATAGAGCTTTTTGAAAGTACCAACCCATCACCAAAACTGCAACAGCAGATGGGAGTGCAGAGTGAGCAGCTGGCTGTGAATGAGGGTAAGCTATCTGAGATAACCCAAATTGAACAAAACATGTAAAAAGAAAATGAAACTGTCCCACAGGAAAACGTTTGTATCAAAGCTGAATTGGAAGAACTCAACCACAAGTACAGCCAGGCAAAACAGTGGGCATAAAAGGTACTCAAAGAAGATAGTGCCTTGAAAGCCCCTTTGAAGAATCAATGGGCGGGATTTTCCATCGCGCCAGACCCAATATCTGGAACGGCGCGCCCCCACCGGCAGGGGGAACCTCCGTCCTGGCAGCCGGACAATGGGGTTTCCTATCGTAGCCAGCTCCGCGCCGTTGAGAAACCCGCAGATGTGAGTGCACTGCCGGGGAAGTAGAGGATCCCACCGATGGACAATCCTGCCCAGTATGTGGCAAACAATGGATAGTTTTTAAAAATTGAATATTACTTCAGAAAAATGTAAGTGTGAGTTAATAAGAGGTCAACAAGAAAATATTCAGATGAAAGAACAGCAAATTGTCTTTCAAGATCAAATGCAAAAAGAACACAAACCCTTCAGCAGTATGAAAAAAATGAAGACTGTCTTGAACAGCAGAATGGTAGAACAGCAGAAGAAGATCAAGGAGACTCTGCTAAATTACAAGAAAACTCAAGGTGCAGCAATTGAGCTTCACAAAGAAAATATAAACCTGGTGGAGGACAGTAACATGTTACAAAGATCCCTCAAGTCAAAGTTTGTTCCTCAGGAGAATTATGAAGAGAAGCAAAATCAATTTAATGTCACTCTAAACAAGCTGAAGTACCAGTTGCCAGAGAAAACACAGCAATATTCGATATTCTAGGAGGCAGTCAAGAGGTAGGGAGCCAGTGACATTGTGGTATTGTCACTAGACTGGTGATCCAGGCACCCAGGGTAATACTCTGAGCACCTAGGTTTGAATCCCATCATGGCAGATGGTAGAAATTGAATGCAAGAAATATCTGGAATTAAAAGTCTAATGATGACCATGAAACCATTGTCAATTATCGTTTAAAAAATCCCAGCTGGTTTTAATGTCATTTCAGGAAGGAAATCCGCAGTCCTCACTCCAGATCCACAGCAATGTGGTTGACTCTGAAATGTTCATAGAATACACTCAATTGTATCAAAATAGCTACAAAGTCTAAACATGAGCAACAAAACCTTCTGCTGATTACCATGTACCGTCGCTGTCAGTTGATGAATCTGTACTCCTCCGTGTTGAACAGCATTTCGAGGAAGCACGGGGGGGGGACAAGGGCCCAGAATGTATTTGGGTAGGGGATTCAATGTCCAACATCAAGAGTTGTTCAGTAGCACTACTACTGACTGAGCTGGTGAGTCCTAAAGGACATAACTGCTAGACTGGGCGTGTGACATGTGGTGAGGGAACCAACTAGAGGGAGAAACATCGTAAACCTCACTGTCACCAACCTGCCTGCTGCAGATGCATCTGTTCATGACAGTGTCGGTAGGAGTGACTACCACACAGTCTTCACATTGAGGATCCCTTCCATTGAGTTGTGTGGCATTAAAATCATGCTAAATGGGATAGATTTAGAACAGATCCAGCAACTCATGACGGCACCCATGAGGCGCTCGGGCCATCAGCAGCAGCAGAATTGCAGTCAGCCACAATCTGTAACCCCATGTATCACCAATCTACCGTTATCACCAAGCCAGGGGATCAACCCTGGTTCATTTAAGAGTGCAGGAGGGCACCCTGGGAGCAGCACCTGGCATGCCGAAAAATTGAGGTGTTAACCTGTTGGAGCTACAATACAGGACTACTTACATGTGAAATAACATAAGCAGTAAGTGATAAACAGAGCTAAGTGATCCCACAATCAATGGATCAGATCTAAGCTCTGCAGTCCTGTCACATCCAGTCGTGAATGGTGCTGGACAATTAAACAATTCACTGGAGGAGGAGGCTTCACAAATATCCCCAGCTTCAATGATGGAGGGGCCAGCACATATGTGCAAAAGACAAGGCTGAAGCACTTGCCATTATCTTCAGCTAGCAGTGCCGAGCGGATGATTCAGCTCAGTCTCCTCCCCAGCATCTTCAGCCAATCCGATTCACCACACGTGATATCAAGAAACGGCTGAAGGCATTGCATACTGTAAAGACTCTGGGCCCTGACAATATTCAGACAATAGTACTGAAGACTTGTGCTCCAGAACTTTCCGTGCTCCTAACAAATCTGTTCCAAAACAGCTACAACATTGACATCTACCCGACAATGTGTAAAATTGCCCGGGTATGTCCTGTATGCAAAATTCAGAAAGGTCTAACCCAGCCAATTATCCACCTTATCAGTCTATTCACAGTCATCAATAAAGTGATGGAAGGATCAACAGTGCTATCAAATTTTAGCGATAACCTACTCACTGACACTCAGTTCGGGTTCCGCCAGGGTCACTCAGCTCCTGATCTCATTACAGCCTTGCTTCAAACCTGGACAAAAGAGCTGAATTCCAGTGGTGAGGTGAGAGTGACTGCCCTTGACATCAAGGCAGCATTTGATCCAGCAAAACTGGAGTCAAGAGAGAAAACTCTCCACTGGTTAGATTCATACCAAGCACATAGAAAGATGGTTGTGGCTTTTAGAGATCAGTCATCTCAGCTCCAGGATATCACTGCAGGAGTTCCTGAGGGTCGTGTCCTAGGCCCAACCATCTTCAGCTGCTCCATCAATAACCTCCCTTCCACCATAAGGTGAGATATGGGGATTTTCTCTGATGACTGCACAATGTTCAGCACCATTTGCGACTCCTCAGACACTGAAGCAACCCATGTGCAAATGCAGCAAGACCTGGACACTATCCAGGCTTGGGCTGACAAGTGGCAAGTAACATTTGTGCCACACAAGTGCCAGGCAATGACCTCGACAATAGGAGAGAATGAAACCATTATCCCTTGACATTCAATGGCATTGCCATCACTGAATCCCCCAGGCCCAACATCCAGGGGATTACCAATGATCAGAAGCTGAACTGGACTAGCCATATTAATGCCCTGGCTACAAGAGCAGGTCAGTGGCTAGGAATCCTGCAGCGAGTAACTCATCTTCTGACTCCCCAAAGCCTGTTCACCAGCTACCAAATCATGAGTATGATGGAATACTCCTCACTACCCTGGATGAGTGCAGCTCAGCAACATTCAAGAAGCTCGACACCGTCCTGGAAAAAGCAGCCCAATTGATTGCCACCCCTTCCACAAACATTCACTCCCTCCCATCACCAACGCACATTAGCAGCCATGTGTACCATCTACAAGATCCACTGCAGGAACTCACCAATGCTCCTTAGACAGCACCTTCCAAACCCATGACCACTACCATCTAGAAGGATAAGGGCATCAGATAACTGGGAACACCACCACCTGGGAGTTCGCCTCCAAGTCACACCATTCTCACCTGGAAATATATCGCCGTTCCTTCACCGTCGCTGGGTCAAAATCCTGGAACTCCTTCTGTAAAAGCACAGTAAGTGTATCTGCACCACATGCACTCCAGCGGTTCAGGAAGGCAGCTCACCATCACCTTCTCAAGGGCAGTTAGGGATGGGCAACAAATGCTGGCCTAGCCAGTGATGTCCACATCCCATCCCATAAAAATGAATAACAAAAAATGTACAAGAAAGAGACTGAAGAGTTGAAGACCCAGCTGAAAGGAAAACAGGAGGGATTGAAAGGAAAAGTCCGAGGACTTTCCAAGCTGCAAGAGAATGACAAAGCCACCTGGAACAAGTTAAGACTTCACCGGAGTTAGGCATGGCAGACGGTGAAAGCAAAATGAAGGACAAGGACAAAGTTCTGCTGCAGCCAGAGAAAGAACAGACAGGAATAAGATTGGGACATGGAAACATGATGCTTAGGTTCAAGGAGCTAGAAGAAAAATCACTGGATGCATCAAACGTACAGAGAACCATTAAATTATTGAATAATGACATGGCTGAAATGAAAATCAAGTACCGAAGAGAAAGCAGAAGCTCGCAAAAAGGAGCAGTCAGTGACCATGAAGAAAGATTCCAAAAGGAAGTGAATGCCAAGATGAAGTTGTAAAGCTAGAGCATGAATATCACAGATAACTCTGAAGCTGAACTCAACAGAGTACTTGCTGAGCTGAATTAAAAGATCAGAGGGTAATCAATATTTGGGTGAAATTCGGAAACATGTGAAAACTAAGGTTCCATTTTTGAAACATTAACTTCCAGGAAGAACATGGTGGATCCCGTGAAGAAAGAAGATCCGAATCCATCCCAGGAATGAACAAAGTGAGCATTCCCTTTGAAAGGAACGGGACAAAACCAGGGTATCTAAACAAAGCAGACGGGTTATCGGTAACGAGAAATGCAACTCGAAGGAGCGCAAAAGGCAAATCAAATGAAGTATCATGATGATGGGATCTTCCGCTCCTGCCCACCATGGCGGGTCATAATTCCCACCAGAGGGAAATCTAGACAGTCCAGAATGCGTCTGGACCAATGTGGTGTTTAAAGGTGGGGATTTCCATAAGAAGGCCTGAGGCTGCCTCCAGAGTTCGGGATGGAGACTTCCAGCAACTGTGGACCGGGAACGTGCCACGGCGAGTGGGGCGAGCATTTATCAAGTGGATTTTCAAGCTGACAATGGGCCAGTATCGGGGCCGCGTCATCTACCCGCGCCAGGCCTTGTCGCCCGCGTAAAAGCGGCGCTGCATAGATGACGTGGCCGGCGCCGCATAACGGACGTCATCCGCGCATGGACGGCCCGACGATCGGTGGGCACCGATCGCGGGCCACCCCACATTCAAGATGAAGCCCGGTGCAGGATCCTCCCTTGCCCCCCCACAGGCCACCCCCCCCAGCATTCACGCACCGCCCACGACTGTAGCGACCAGGTGTGGACGGCGCTGGGGGGAACCCGCCGTTTTGGCCTGGCCGCTCGGCCCGTCCGGGCCTCAGAATAGCGGGGGTGCCGGAGAATCGCCATTTTGGGTATCTCCGGCGATTGTCCGGCCTGCGGCCCGCGAAACCCGACCGGCCCATTCCCGCCGCTTGGGAAAATCGCGGGAGGGCGTCGGACCGGCGTCCCCGGAAATTTCGGCGGCCCAGGCAATTCTCCCAACCGGCGTGGGAGTGGAGAATCGCGCCCATAATGTTGGGAAAACCATGGGCTGTATTCTCTGCGGTCCCACGCCAAAATCACGTTTAGCGCGGGGGCTGAGAATCCACTTTTATGCCCGAATCGGGCCTGGTGCTGCTCCCGCGGTTTACACAGTGCCGTTGGGGGGCCATTGCCAGGGGTCCTCCCAGCGATACACCGGTTCTGACTGGCCGAATTCCCAATGGCATGGTTCTAACCACATACGGCCGGTTGGGACTCTTGCGCGGCGGTTGCAGACTCAGTCCGCGCCTGCCCTGGTTGGGGGCGGAGCGATCAAGTACCGAGGGAGGAGCCTTATGAGCGGCCGGGGTGGCGTACAGGTGGGTTAGATGGAGCGGCGCGGGACAGATCGTTGGGACCTTCTTTGTTGGTCCAGGTCCTCCAGCTGAGTCCGCCATCGCGTTCGGCACAGCCGCTGGAGGCCACCGCCGTGCGCGTGTGCGGACTAGGAACTGGAAATGCGGGGGCCCGTTCGTGCAGCGAAAGCTGTGAGAAGCACCCCGGGTCCCTCCCAGCCCCCTGCAGATAGGTGAACAGCTTTGAAGTTTTTAAAGGAATTTCTGGAGTGAAATGCCCGCGTTTTTACACCGGTGTGGGGACATAGCCCCATTTTTGGAGAATCCAGCCCCAGATCTTCAAAAACTGTGTTCATATTTTACAATTTGGAAGGACATTGCATTGATTGGATACATGGATCTTTTAAAATGAAGGTCAAAAATTCACTTTCGACTGCCAATAAGCATGTGTTTTCTAGGAAATCACATTATTTCATCTACCTGATCAGCATGGCCCATGAAGGAGGAAAGCTGTTTGTTTGAACTGCAATTATTTCAATTGTTCGGAAAAAGTGGCTTAAAGGCAAAGCTTGGTGGTTTACTGGAGATCACCTGACAGAGGAGCTTTAAGTTTTGAATCTGTTGTTTTTGAATAAGCTGAGAAAGGGAGTGAGCTGAGAAAGAAGCCTGCTCCACCTCGCTCTCTCCCTGCCTTGCCTGAAATTCCATGTATGGTTATCAACCTGCAGCCAGAGAATCATTATCTGAGTATATCTTGTCTGCATTTGGAAACCTGCAAAGCTGGGACAAGAAGAATTGATTCATCTCTATATGCTCCTCCACACTGAAGCTCTGTTGGTGGGAACCTCCAGACATCTACAGTCTTCACATTATATTGACAGCAGATCGACAGCATTGAAACCCTGCAAACTTTATCCTTTATAATATCTATCCTCCAAAGCCCACCTCTGCAAAGACCCTCTCTCTTTGTCCTTTGTTTGTTGGTGTGAATGTGTGTGTGCTAGTGTATTTTTAAAAAAGGATGGATAGTTATACTTTCAGAGTATAATTGTGCGTGTACCAGTTCTTGCAATGTATTATACAAAATAGTTTTGTCTTATAATAAAGCAAACATTCTGAGTTTATTGAAAGAAGCCTGGTTAGTCTTTTGTATTCTGGGTCTAACAGCCGTGAAGATAAATAATTGACCATTTTGGTGAGTGAATTAAACTTTGAAACTAATGGTGCATACAAACATATTAATTAAGAGCAGGAGTAGGTAACTCGTCCCTCAATCATGCTCACCCTTCAATAAGATCATGGCTGATCTGATTACAGCCTCAATCTCACATTCCAGTCTACCCACAATAACTTTTCATGACTTGTTAATAAAGAATCTATCTTGCTCTGCCTTAAAAATATTCAAAGATTCTGCTTCCATTGTCTTTTGAGGAAGGGAGTTCCAGAGATTCACAACCTTTGAGAGAAAAATTTCCATCTTAAATGAGCGACTCTGTATTTTTAAACTGTGACCCCTAGTTTTAGATTCTCCAACAAGCAGAAACATCCTTTCCATATCCTCCCTGTCAATACCCCTCAGGATCTTAAATGTTTTGATCAAGTTGCCTCTTATTCTTCTAAATTGGAGTGAATATAAACTTAAACTCTCCAACCTTTCCTCATTCAAGAACCTGCTCTACACTATTTCTAATACAGTTACACCTTTCCTTGGATAAGGAGACCAGTACTGTACACAATACTCCAATTGTGGTCTCATAATTGGCGTCGACAACTGAAGCACAACATCCTTACCTTTATAATCAATTCCCCTCACAATAAACTATAATTTTCTATTAGCTTTCCTAATAACTGCTGTACCAGCATACTAGCCATTTGTGATTCATACACCGAGACACCCAGATCCCTCTGCACCTCAAAGCTCTGCAATCTCTCACCATTTAGATAATAAATTTATTTTTATTCTTACTGCCAAAATAGACAATTTCACATTTGCCCACATTATACCCCATTTGCCAGATGTTTGCCCACTCACTTAACCTATCTATGTCCCTTTGTAGCCTCCTTACGTCCTCTCCACAATTAATTTTCCTGCCTATATTTGTATGCAGAGTAGTAGGGCTAGTTAAGATGCGCACTCCTCCCAGCCCGGTCGTAACAGGATTCTCTGGTCGCTGACGCCAAAACCACGTTCGGCGATCGGCCGGAGAACCCCCGTCTGCGCCGAAATCGGGGGCGGTGCCGCTTTTGCAATGCTGCACCCCCTCAAAAACGGCGTACTCAAAGAGTCCATCACACGCTGTCATGACGGCGACAGGATGTCACCTGAGGCCCTCCCCCAATGCTGCGCCCTCGATGGGCCGGGTTCCCGACTGCGCGGAACACTTGTCCTTTATTTTCATGAACCCGGCGTGGCAGTTGCGGACTGAGTCCAGTGCCGCCACAGTCGGGGGGGAGAGCCATTCCGCGGGCAGGGGGGATTTGGCGGGTGCTGGGGACACTGATGGGGGGGGGGGGGGAGGGGAGGGGAGGCTCCGGGGGTGACGAGGCTGATTGCAGGGAGACAGATTTTGGCAGGTCGGGTCTGCCCGTGCCCGGCGCCATGTTGCACGGCGCGGCTGCATGCAGGGCCATGGATCCGGCTATTCTCCGACCATTTCCGCAGGTAAAGCCGGGGGCATTATGCTGTGAGTCTGCTAGCCCCCTACCAGACGGAGGATTGGTGCAGCATTTGCGCCGTTTCTTCGGGCATAAAACACCACTGTTCCCATGCTGGCATCAGCACTTAGTCTTCAAATCGAAGAATCCAGCCCAATATATTCTACAACCCATGTGTGACTGGGTGATTGGACATTCCACAATGATTTCTAACACCATAGTGATTGCTGAGTTTGTGGGAATTTTGGTAGAAAATCAGTTAGTATTTTCGAAATGACACAAGAATATCGAATGGATTCCATGGCTGCCATCCATTTCAAATCTTCATTAGTTTTGAATGTTTAAATATTACAACTTAATTCACTCTTATTACCTGCCTTGTAGAATCATGCATTCTTACTTCTATCCTCATTTCTCATTTGGCTCAATGCTTCCAGGCCTGGGAGTTACAATTAGATTTGCAGTTGGCAGCAGATTAAGAAAATATAAAAGAGGTAAGGAAGAATAAAGGAGTATATAAAGGAATCTTTGAGCCTCTTTATTAGATTAAGGCAGGAAACCGGATTTATTTAAAAAGCGTGGGATTATTCAAACAGGCTGATTATTTTACTCATTTTCTTTGATCACTTTAAATATTAAAGCCACTTCCAGTTAGTGAAAGTACTAAAATGATAAGCAATACAAATAAGCATACTTGGTTTGGATATGCCTTTCTGCGATACTAAATCCCCACTTTGGCTGACTGAGGCTGTTTGTATGTAATAATGCTCTGCTCAGCAGGAAAAAAAACATTTGGGAATAAATATATATTTTGAATTTTTTTATTGCGAAGCTGTTTTTCTGTGTAGGCGTTAGACAATAGGGCAAAGATTGAATGGCATCACGTTAAACAACTATGAAAGGGCAGCATGATGTGTCGAATGCAGGAGTGATGCTGCATAACACTTTTAACATTAAACATGTCCCCAATTAAAGTCTACTGGATAATGTTTTAATTGTTGCCTGATGTCACAATGATCATCTACACAAGAGGAGTATTTTATCGGAGAAGCAGATTTTATCGCCTGATGGATCATCAGGATGACTGAAAGGTTTCCATGGAGAAAACCAAAACAGAATGCTATTCAAGGCCAGGATTTGAAATTGGACTTGGCATGCATGTCTTTATCACTGCAGCTATGAAGGCACACAATACCCCAATGCTGCATTTTCATTGTAAAGCAACAGCTAGGGGAGTAGAATGTGAATGCGTCACCACTACAACAGTGAAGTTACTGAAAAGAGTGTCAAAACCAGCACAAACGAAGGTTATAGTCACAGTTGTTGTTGCACGGCACCAGGCACTTGCAGTACATAATGCTTTATCACTCCATTGATTTTAATACTATAAATTTTGCAGGCGTAACAGAGTTGCAGGATGGCTGGTCAGGAACTTGTCAGCTCCATTCCACTTCATTACAAGTATTGCCATTTATCTAGAGAAGACAAGTAACTCCAACTAGTCCATATTCTGCCTGAATTTCTGTTGTTTTGATATAAAAAAAGTGATTTACATTATTCCATGTGCAATTCATGAAATGTCAATTGAAGCAAAGAAGCTTCACTTTGCATTTTTAACACATTCTGAAATGAAAATCACTTATTGTCACAAGTAGGCTTCAAATGAAGTTACTGTCAAAAGCCCCTAGTCGCCACATTCCGGCGCCTGCTCGGGGAGGCTGTTACGGGAATTGAACCGTGCTGCTGGCCTGCTTGGTCTGCTTTAAAAGCCAGCGATTTAGCCCATTCTGGTTGCATTTTGACCAAATACCTCCAAATATCCCTGTAAAATGTTCCTCCTCACCCCTTATTCTGACCATTTTAAAAAATAATTACAAAACTGTAAAAATAGAGAGAATAGCTGATTGACCAGAAATCAGGGGCGTCATTCTGCGACCCCCCAGAGGGTCGGAGAATGGCCGTTGGCCGCCGTGAATCCCGCCCCCGCCGGTTGCCGAAGTCTCCGAAGGGAGAAAAGTCGGCGGGGCGTTAATGGCGCCGCTGACGTCGGAGAATGGCACGGGTCTGCGCAAGGCAGCCAATTTTCGGCCTGCCGATATTCTCCCTTCTGGATGGGCCGAAGTCCTGTCGACGTGATGAGCGTTCACGTCGACGTAAATCAAACCTCCTTTTCATCGGCGTGAACCTGTGCTCCAGGTTCACGCCAACCAGCGTGGAGGTGAGTGATGGCCTGGGGGGTTGGCCGCTGGGCAGGCGATGGCGTGGCCGCAGTCTGAATGTGTGGGGAGAGGTGTGTCTCGGGTTGTGTGTGTGTGTGTGCGGCGGGGGGGGGGCGGTGGTTAGAGTGGGCTGGGCTCCCGGGGAGTGCCGGGAGCGGGGTCCGTGCCGGGGAGGAGGATGGGGGGTCCGTGCTGGGGAGGAGGATGGGGGGTCTGTGCCGGGGAGGAGGTTGGGGGGGTCCGTGCTGGGGAGGAGGTTGGGGGGTCCGTGCTGGGGAGGAGGATGGGGGGTCCGTGCCGGGGAGGAGGTTGGGGGGGTCCGTGCTGGGGAGGAGGTTGGGGGGGTCCGTGCCGGGGAGGGGGATGGGGGTTCCGTGCCGGGGAGGGGGATGGGGGGTCCGTGCCGGGGAGGAGGTTGGGGTCCGTGCCGGGGAGGAGGTTGGGGTCCGTGCCGGGGAGGGGGATGCGAGGGCAAGTGAGTTGGTCCACCTGGCCAGGTGCCAGCCTCCAACAGTTGGACCCATGCGGTCCATGCCACCTGGCTGGGGGGAGGAGGGGATATGGGCAATGATGACATGTCTTCGTTCCCCTCCCCCCCACCAGGCCGTCATGTTTTCCGATCATCCAGCGATGTTGGCCGCCGTGGCGGCAGCCGCTAATGTCTATGTTGCCCTGGATGAGGAGGAGGAGGAGGAGGAGCGTGCCAGAGAGGCGGCGCAGGCTGCCGCAGAGGGACAGGCGGCGGCCGCCCAGGCTGGAGGGACACCTGACCGACAGGACGAGGAGGGGGAGGAGGACGTCGCGGCCCCATGGCAACGGAGGCACCCGAGGGCGCCCCGTGTGTACCGGCCCCGGCAGTCATACCAGGACCTCACGGACCGGGAATGCAGGAGGAGACTCCGGATGAGCCGGGAAACCGTGGCACACATCTGCCACCTGCTGGCACACCTGTCACCGCGTGGCACTGGCGCGGGACACCCTCTCCCCGTGTCCGTCAAGGTTACGGTGGCCCTGAACTTTTATGCAATGGGGTCATTCCAGGCACCGAGTGGGGACCTGTCCGGCATATCGCAGACATCGGTGCATTGGTGCATCCGGGCAGTGACAGATGCCCTATATGCCATGGCGCACCGCTACATCCGCTTCCCTGTGGACCGGGCCAGCCAAGATGCCCGGGCCGTGGGCTTCTCTGCCGTGGCCGGGTTCCCCATGGTCCAGGGCGCGATTGATGGGATGCACGTCGCCGTGCGCCCACCTGCAGATAACAGGGCCGTGTTCACCAAAAGGAAGGGGACCTATTCGATGAACATACAGGTGGTCTGCGACCACCGCATGATGATCCTGCAAGTCTGCGCCCGTTACCCAGGCAGTGTACACGACTCATACGTGTTGTCGCGGTCATCCACCCCAGCATGTACGAGGGACGCCATCCCCGGCTGAGGGGCTGGTTGCTGGGCGACAGGGGCTACCCATTGCGATCGTGGCTGATGACGCCTATACGGAGGCCACGCAATGAGGCGGAGAACAGCTACAATGATGCCCATGTAGCGACAAGGGGAGTGATAGAGAGGTGCTTTGGCGTGCTGAAGATGCGTTTCAGGTGCCTGGACCTCTGGGGGCGCCCTCCAGTATCGGTCAGATAGGGTCGGCCGCATCATTGTGGTGTGCTGCGTCCTGCTCAACATAGCCCAGCAGAGGGGCGATGTGCCGCACGCAGAGGAGGGCGGAGTGGAGGAGCAGCAGGAAGAGGCGCAGTCCTCCCCAGATGAGGGGGATGGGGGTAATGGTCAGGGCAGACGGGGTAGACACAGGCGGGTGGCTGTCCACCGTTACCGGCTGGCCCAGCGGGCATGGGACAGACTGATAGCCGCCCGCTTCACTGACTAGATGGGCGTGGGAATCGGGTAGTATGGCCACAGACCGCACACCATGGCAACAGCCGACCACCCACACCCCACACCCATCCACCCACCCAGCACCCTCACCCCCCTCTCCAACCCCACCCACCCCACCCGCATGCACACCACCCCCCCCCCATTGCCGATCCACCTGCGGCACAACGGGCCGGGCTCACACAGTTGCGGGTGGACGCGTGTCTATTGCAGGCCATGGAGGATGATGACAACCCGCCCTGCGGTGAGCTCCTGGCTCTACATCGTTGGACTATGTCTGACCCATGGCCACAGTACCACCATCCACCCGGACCATCCCTGCATGCGGCTGTGACACTGCAGCGCACGGTCCCGTCCTCTGCCCGGGGGATGTTGATGGCGGCCCAGGGGGAAGGGGGCAGACTCACCTGGGGCTGAGGTAAGACCACCCCTCACACACACACTTGCGCTCAACGTACATGACACCCCCGCACGCTTTGGACAGAGCACAAAGGCAGCTTCTGTAGGTGTAACATTGACTTTAATAACCAAACGAGTTCATGCACGTGCCCTAGCCCCTAAAACTCATCTGTGCCCTGCACCCGTGCCAACTTACTCAGTGTCTAATTGTTTGGCCTTACGGGCCCTTTGACTACGTCTACGTGGTTCCCCAGACGGTACAGCAGAACTGGAGGTGGACTCCTGTGATTCCTGCCCTCTGACACTGGATCCCTTTGGCGGCCGTTTCCTGGGGCGTCCTGGCCTAGATGGGCCAGGCTGCGGCCCGGGCGACTGGGATGGCGAGCTGCCAGCCTGTCCTGCCCGTTGCCCACCCGATGCACCTGGGACGGAAGGGGGGGAGTCCGAGGTGTCGCGGTGTTCCCGGACCTCCCCTACAGGGGGACCCGGGACGGACCACACCACCTCCTCCTCCGTCGGGGTGCCCGATGGCCCCCAGGCCTCTACATGGGTGGGGGATGCGAACGGACTGGCCATCCGACGCCCCCCCGGCATCTGGCGCTGCCAGTCCTGGAGGCCCGTGCTGGTATCGACAAGGGTCTGCAGGTTTGCAGCCATGGAGCCCAGGGGGTAGGGGGGGATATGGGGGAGGGGGGATATGGGGAGGGGGGGATATGGGGGAGGGGGGATATGGGGGAGGGGGGGATATGGGGGAGGGGGGATATGGGGGAGGCTCACCCTGCCTGCTCTGACGAGGTCGTTCACCTTCTTGTGGCACTGGGTGCCTGTCCGTGGTGTCAGGGCCGCAGCGGTGACAGCCTCTGCCACTTCCCTCCACAGACGCCGGCTGTGGCGTGGGGCAACTCTGCGGCCGTGCCTGGGATACAGGGCGTCCCTCCTCTGCTCCACTGCGTCCAGGAGCGCCTCCACATCCCGTGACTCGAACCTCGGGGCTGAGCGGCGGCCAGCCATCCAGTTGGGTGTTGCGGTCGGGTGTTCTGGTCGGGTGGGGGGGAGCAGCGCGGCCTTATGAGCCGTCACGCCGTGCGGCGCGTATGACGCTGCACGGCGTGAACCACGTGCGCAAGCGCGGATCCCGTTACGTCGCTGCTAGCCCATTTCGGGCTGGAGACTTTCGACCCATTTTTACGACGTGACGCAAGTCGGATTTGCGCCGATTTTTGCGCCGATCGGCAGACTTTGCGCCGATAACGGAGAATTTCGCCCCAGATACTTGCGGCGTGATTCTCCGGAACGATTTCTAAGTGTGTTAGCGAGTGGGAATTGCCACGAGTTTCCCGGCGTCGGCCAAGCAAGGCCGGCAACGCTATTCAATGTTAATTGGTCCATGTAACAAGGTCCCACAGGTTTCTCACAGCGAATGGTGGCTCACCAGCCCATTAGCCGGGACCGCACTCACCAGACCCCGCTAACGAGGGCAAACAGCACTTAAACAGCATTTGCACAGCCAGTCACACTCGGCTCGCTGCCATGGCGAGGAATACACGATCGATGCGTCACAGCTGTCATCCCCACCTTCCGCCAGCACAAAGGCACATACCATGGTGGGAAACGTTAGTGGTCAGACTTCTGGGGACAATCTGGTGAGCACCACACAGCTGCTGATGCATATCAGGTGGAGGCAGGAACCCCCAGGCTAGACAGCAGTCGGAGGTCTGCTGAATCCCAGGACCCAGCTGTGCCCCAGCCTGATGCTAAGACTCTGGTGCAGGGTTACCTGGAGCTGTTGGAGGCGTCAGGGTGCAGCCAGCACATTCAGAGGGAGATGTCAGCGACACTCCAGCTGGTCCATAGCCGATTGGAGGAGTCCCAGAGACCACGGGCACAGGAGATGCCGTAGCAATCTGTGACACCGAGGCCAACGCTGCTTGGGTGGCGACCGCTGTGGAGAGCCTGGTGCACGACACCGGCAGCAAGAGGGAAGGTGTCCAAGGCATTGCGCAGTCGGTGACGGCCATGGCTGAGGGTCTCGGCAGAATGTCCGACTCACTGGGGGATGTCCCCCAGTACCAGCCTTGATGAGGTTCTGCGGGACATGTCCTGCTCTCAGATGGGCATGGCCGAGGCGCTGCAGAGATTGTCCCAGTTGCAGGTGGCCATTGCTCAGGGTTGCAGAACGTGGCCCAATCACTGAGGAGCATCGCCGAGAGCCATCAACACCTTTGTGCAGACAACGGGGAGCTGCTAGGGCTGGCAGCGCCAGAGCCATATGACATAGGGGCAGCCGGGGCTCAAACCAGCTGCCCCTCCGTCCTGAGGCAAACCCTGGGGCCCTATGGCCACTGAGCGGGAGGAGGGGGCTCTGGGTGTGACGCCTCTGTCACTTTCTTCCGCAATGCGGGCCGACCTCTGAACCCTTGGCCCCTCTCTCCAGGCATCCCTCCCCGCCCTGGAGCACTCACCCACCCTGCAGCTTGGATCAGTCCCCGGATCAGTGTCCCATCCCCTGGGTGTTCGGATGTTGGCTGCTGTGTGTGTGGTGCTGTTTCCCACAGTGTTCAGGCACAGTGTCCATGCATCAAGGTGTGATTGGGATGCTAGGCAATGTATCCCATATGCTACATGGCCTGCCCACACACGGGAATCCACGTGGGTTGTGTGAAGTGCTGAACTTAACCACGATTGTCAATTCCCTATTGTGGTGAACGTATTATGGTAACCATTCACCACTGTATTACATTGTCCTATGCTGTTGCCCATGTGGACCTATGGACCATTGTACTGTATTACACCGCTTGCACCGTTGGTGCCCTTGTGGGCTCTGCCCCTGGCTCCACCCCCTTGAGGGAGGTATACAGAGCAGCTGTCCTGTAGGCGGCTCTCAGTGCAGAGCAGTCGCAGGCATGCACTGGTCTAGTTGATTAAAGCCACTGTTCACTTCAACTCTCTGCCTTGTGTGAATTGATGGTCGCATCAATTTAATCAACTACAACATCGCGATGGAAGCAGCCCTCAAACCAAACCGTCTGGAACTCGACCCACAGGCCGCGGAAGCCAAAGGGATTTTTTCACATTGGCTCCGATGTTTCGAGACCTACCTCGCCACCTCCTCCTCGCCCTCCGTCACCGACGAACAGAAGCTGAGCCTCCTCCACGCCCAGGTGAGCCATCAAATCTCCGTGCAACTCGAGGAAGCGACCACATACGCAGACACGCTCACAATGCTGAAGCGCCAATACATGAGGCCGGTGAATGAAGTTCGCGCGGCATCTCCTCACCACTCGCAGCCAACGCCCCGGGGAATCGCTGGAGGAGTACCTACGTGACCTCAAAGTCCTCACGCGAAGCTGCAACTTTAAGGCCGTCACGGCCTCCCAACACATGGAACTCGCCATCCGGGATGCCTACGTGGCTGGAGTCCGGTCCAACTACGTCAGACAGCGCCTGCTCGAGAAGGGCGCCCTCGACCTAGAAGAGATGGTAAAACTAGCCACCTCCCTAGAAGTAGCGTTCCAGAGCCTCAACGCTTTCCCCTCCGACCACGCGACCCCCTCGTGGACACCTGATCAGAGAGTACCCGAGGCCTGTGCCATGCAGCTGCCCGCCCATCCCGGGGGCTGCCCTGCGACTTTTGTGGCCAGAGTCAGCACCCCAGGCAGCGTTTCCCGGCTCGGAACGTGAACTGTGGCGACTGCGGCAAGAAAGGACACTTTGCCAAAGCTTGCCTGGCCAGGTCCAGGTCCTCCAAATCACAGGCCCGACTCTCAGACTCACAGGCCAGCAGACCCCGCAGCATGGCTGCGTTCCTGCCGGCTCCGCCCCCTTCTGACGCGTCACCCGCCTCGTGTTGTCCGTGGGAGCAGCCATCTTCGACTCTACACAACACGTGCGACTCATGGGGGCCGCCATCTTGGCCACCATCTTCACCGCCGCCCGACACGTGCGAACAATGGGGGCCGCCATCTTCAACGCCATCATCAACGCCATCCGGCAGGTGCGACCGACGGGGGCAGCCACCTTGTGACCATCCCACCACCTCTGACCACGCCGGCTACCCGCAACTCGGCGAGGTCACCCTTGACCAGCTACGCCCAAAGCACCTCAGGAATGCGATGATGACCGTCCGGGTCAATGGGCACGAAACGCCCTGCCTGTTTTACTCTGGGAGCACGGAGAGCTTCGTTCGCCCAGACACAGTAAGGCGCTGTTCTCTCCAAACCTCCCCCGCATTCCAAACAATCTCCCTCGCTTGCAGATCGCACTCAGTGCAGATCCGGGGGGTACACCGTCACGAACCTCGCGATACATGGCGTCGAATACACTAACTTTAAACTGTATGTACTCCCCGATCTCTGTGCTCCTCTTCTGTTGGGACTGGACTTCCAGTGCAACCTCAGGAGCCTGACCCTAAATTTCGGCGGGCCCCTACCCCCCCTCACCGTTTGTAGCCTCACGACCCTGAAGGTCGACCCTCCCCCGATATTTGCGAATCTCACTGCCGACTGTAAACCTGACGCCACCAGGAGCAGGCAGTACAGTATCCTGGACAGGACTTTTATCAAGTCCGAGGTCCATAGAATTTACAGTGCAGAAGTAGGCCATTCGGCCCATCGAGTCTGCACTGAGCACCCTACCCAAGGTCACCACTTCCACCTTATTCCCATAACCCAGTAACCTCACCCAACACTAAGGGCAAATTTGGACACTAAGGGTAATTTATCATGGCCAATCCACCTAACCTGCACATCTTTGGACTGTGGGAGGAAACCGGAGCACCCGGAGGAAACCCACGCACACATGGGGAGGATGTGCAGACTCCGCACAGACAGTGACCCAAGCCGGAATCGAACCTGGGACCCTGGAGCTTTGAAGCAATTGTGCTATTCACAATGCTACCGTGCTGTCCAGCGGCTCTTTCGGGAAGGGATCATCAAGGCCAGTAACAGCCCCTGGAGAGCCCAGGTGGTGGTTGTCAGGACCGAGGAAAAGAACCGGATGGTTGTAGTTTACAGCCAAACCATAAACCCGCCAGCCTCCCCGAACAGGCACTGGAATGTGGCGACTAGGGGCTTTTCACAGTAACTTCATTTGAAGCCTACTTGTGACAATAAGCGATTTTCATTTTTTCATTTTTTTCAACCGGTATACGCACCTCGATGCGTACCCCCTTCCCCGGATAGCGGACATGGTTGCACACTACCGGGTGTTCTCCACGGTAGATCTGAAGTCCGCTCCCAGTCCGCCCGGAGGACCGCCACTACACTTCCTTTGAGGCAGACAGCCGCCTCTTCCACTTCCTCCGGGTCCCCTTCGGCGTCACTAACGGGGTCTCGGTCTTCCAAAGAACGATGGACCGAATGGTGGACCAGTACGGGCTGCGGGCCACATTTCCGTACTTGGACAACGTCACCATCTGCGGCCACGACCAGCAGGACCACAACGCCAACCTTCAGAAGTCTCTCCAAACCGCCCAAGCCCTCAACCTCACTTATAACAAGGAGAAATGCGTTTTCCGCACAACCAGGCTAGCCATCCTCGGCTATGTCGTGGAAAACGGAGTTCTGGGGCCCGGCCCCGACCGTATGCGCCCCCTCCTGCAACTCCCCCTTCTCCACTGCCCCAAGGCCCTGAAAAGGTGCCTCGGGTTCTTTTCCTATTACGCCCAGTGGGTCCCCAACTATGCGGACAAAGCCCGCCCACTGATCAAAGCTACATCTTCCCGCTGGGGGCTGAGGCCCGCCTGGCTTTCAGCCGCATCAAGGCAGATATTGGCAAAGCTGCGATGTGCGCGGTGGATGAGTCCATCCCCTTCCAGGTGGAGAGCGACGCGTCAGAGGTCACTCTCGCCGCCATCCTCGTCACCTTAACCAGGCTGGCAGGCCAGTAGCATTTTTCTCCCGTACCCTCAACGCCTCCGAAATTCGACACTCCTCAGTCGAAAAAGAAGCTCAAGCTATCGTGGAAGCTGTACGGCACTGGAGGCACTACCTCGCTGGTAGGAGGTTTACCCTTGTCACCGCCCAACGGTCGGTAGCCTTCATGTTCGACAATACACAGGAGGGCAAGATCAAGAACGATAAAATCTTGAGGTGGAGGATCGAACTCTCCACCTATAATTACGATACAGTGTATCGTCCAGAGAAGCTCAACGAGCCCCCAGATGCCCTGTCCCGCAGCACATGCGCCAACGTGCAAGTGACCGACTCCGGACCATCCACGATGACCTCTGCCACCCGGGGGTCACCCGTCTTATCCACTACATCAAGGCCCGCAACCTGCCCTACTCTACCGAGGAGGTCAGGGCCATGACCAGAGACTGCCAAATCTGCGCGGAGTGTAAGCTGCACTTCTATCGACCGGATAAGGCCCACCTGGTGAAGGCACCCCGGCCCTTCGAGCGCCTCAGTATCGACTTCAAAGGGCCCCTCCCCTCTACCAACTGCAACACGTATTTCCTCAACGTTGTTGACAAGTACTCCCGCTTCCCCTTTGCAATCCCTTGTCCCGACATGGCCGCAGCCACTGTCATTAAGGCCTACATAGTATCTTCACCTTGTTTGGTTTCCCCACTTATGTCCACAGTGACCGGGGCTCCTCGTTTATGAGCGACGAACTGCGTCAGTACCTGCTCGGTAAGGGCATCGCCTCGAGCAGGACTACCAGTTACAACCCCGGGGAAACGGACAGGTGGAGAGGGAGAACGCGACGGTATGGAAGGCCGTCCTCCTGGCCCTACGGTCTAGGAATCTCCCAGCATCCCACTGGCAGGAGGTCCTCCCCGACTCCATTAGGTCCACTCCATTAGGTCACTTCTTTGCACAGCCACGAACGAGACCCCTCATGACCACCTATTTGTTTTCCCTAGGAAATTCACCTCCGGGGTCTCGCTTCCATCCTGGCTGAAGACACCGGGGCCCGTACTACTCTGGAAACATGTGAGGAGCCATACGTCCGACCCCCTGGTCGAGAAGGTCCAGCTCCTTCACGCCAACCCCAAGGATGCATACGTAGCGCACCCTGAGCGCCGACAAGATACGGTCTCCCTCCGGGATCTGGCACCCGCAGGATCCCCTACCATCACCTACCCCCCCAACCTACACCAAACAGCGCCCCCGACCCTACATGGCCTCCACACACCCTCCTATACCCCCTCCCCCCCATCGCTGACCTACAGGGATGAAGTTCCAGAAGACATGCTCCCGGAGTCCACACCTGTCCCTGCATCGACGAGTTCAACACCCATGCCTGCACCGATGAGTTCGACACCCATGTCCGCTGCGAAACCAGAGCTCAGGCGATGGCAGCGCACGATCAGGGCGCCGGACAGACTCAACCCGTGAGCCCTTCAACCCCGCCTGACTTCAATTTTTTAACAGGGGGTGAATGTGGTGAACATATTATGGTAACCATTCACCACTGTATTACATTGTACTATGCTGTTGCCCATGTGGGCTCCACCTATGGACCATTGTACTGTATTACACCGGTTGTATCATGTTGGTGCCTTTGTGGGCTCCGCCCCTGGCTCCGCCCCCTTGAGAGCAGCTGTCCTGTAGGCGGCTCTCAGTGCAGAGCAGTCGCAAGCAGGCACTGTTTCAGTTGATTAAAGCCACTGTTCACTTCAACTCTCTGTCTCGTGTGAATTGATGGTCACATCACCTATTAGCAATAGCCTTCAGCTGCATGGTCAGACGACTCAGTAGTCGGTGGGGCTATGGGTGGTCGACAGGGCAGATGGGTAGGGGCTAGGGTTGTCCTCGGAATGGGTACACATGATCGAGGGGTTGGCATGCTGGTGCATTGTTACACCCCCTCCCCCCCCCCAGCGCTCCCCCCTTCCCATGGTGGTCCATACTTCCGGAGATGCCTCCCAACTGAGGGTCCCCCACCCCCCGCTGAGGACTGGGGCGGCAAGCCCAGCACCCCCAGGCTCTTTGTCTGTGAGCAAAGATGGCAAGATGGCTACTCACCTCCTCGGCTCCCCGCAGAAGTCCTTCCGCCTGGTTTACTTTTTTCAAAAGGAGTACTAATCGGCACCAGCGTGACCACTGGCTGGGGAGGCCATTAGTTTTATGGAAATAGGGTTTAAGTGGTGATAATTGGTTGCTCGCCACACTACAGCAGGATCCCAATTTCGCCTACGGGAGCAGGCCGGTTGCATCGCAAACTGTTTTCGGCCTCTCCCGCTATTCACCGGCCTCGTTTCTCTCGAGCGAGAGAGTAACAAGGCCTGAGAATCACACCCTGGTTCTTCTTGTGCAAGTAATTTGATATTTTGCGTTCACCGCTCAACGCCGTGCATTCATTTGTAAAGGCGAAATTTCAAGAGCTGTGGGAAAACAGCAGGTGCGTGGGATTAACTGGACATCTCTTTCAAAGAGCCAGCACAGAAACATGGGCCAAAAGGCCTCTTTTTATGCCGCATGATTCTATTCTATTCAGGTGGGAAAAGGGAATAATCTAAGTCACAAACATTCTTATCAGTTCCCCTGATTCGCAGTCAGGCCACTACATGGGCATTTGGGCAATAGATAGTGGTATCCATCCCAGAATGGTTTCTATCTGCTTCCCTGATGAGCACAGGCATAAATCAACTTGTCAATCTTAATAGAAAAACGTCTATCAGGGAAAGAAAGTGGACCTCATTGTCCTCATTTCAGGAACAACAATCTGTGTGCAGTATTGCTTAAAAAATCTTGATCACAAAAATTGGGATAAGCCATTTATCAGATGCACCTAGAGGCCACCAAACACTATTAGGCCCACTACATGTGCAAATAATGGAATAAGGGGCCTCATGACCATTTTAGATAAGTCTTAGAGCAATTTAACATTTCTGGGATTGTTCCCTGCGCTAATTTCGTAACTAATGAGCTTTTTAGCCTAAATGTTGGCATACTATGAAAATTTACCTCAGTCTGTCCTCAATGAGAGCCCATTTTTGTTATCTGTCCAATACAGTTGTTGAACTTTAGATTAGTGTGTCAGTCTCGACTGAGTGGTGGCGCTCTCAGTTCAAAGTCAGATGCTTGTGGATTCAAGCCCCATTCCAGAGGCTTCAGTAGAGAACCTAGACTGATACTCTGTGCAGTACTGAGGGAGTGTTGCGCTGTAGGAGGTGTTGCCTTTCTCAGACCTTCACAAATTCCCGAAAATATGGGGCGGAATTTTATGGTATTTTTTCAACATGTTGTCCGCGGCAAGAAAACCAGGAAGAATTCCACTAGCTCTGTCAGTGGGAAAAAAATCACCGTCTATTCAGCTTCTTTAAGGAAAAAAAATGTTTTCACTAGTTTCACGCCACTCCCATGGCGGCCTGCCTCTAATTTGTTCACCCCGCTATAGCTGAATCTCTGTAATTAGTGGGGTGCCCCATTTAAACATCTCCCCAGCACTTGTACCAAGTCGAATCGGGGGATGGCTGCCAGAAAGACTGCACCATGTTTTACAGAGGGAGCCCTCAGCAACCTTCTCGATGGAGTCGAGCAGAGACAAAAAGCCTCTACCCACAATCATCAAGTTTGCTGACGACACGACGGTAGTGGGTCGGAACTAGAGCAACGATGAGTCAGAATATAGGAGGGAGATAGAGAACCTAGTGGAGTGGTGCAGCGACAACAATCTCTCCCTCAATGCCAGCAAAACGAAAGAGCTGGTCATTGCCTTCAGGAAGCAAAGTACTGTACACACCCCTGTCAGCATCAACGGGGCCGAGGTGGAGATGGTTAACAGCTTCAAATTCCTAGGTGTGCAATCTGTCCTGGTCCACCCACATCGATGCTACGACCAAGAAAGCACAACAATGCCTATTCTTTCTTCGGAAACTAAGGAAATTCAGCATGTCCACATTGACTCTGAACAACTTTTACAAATGCACCATAGAAAGCATCCTATCTAGCTGCATCACAGCCTGGTATGGCAATTGCTCGGCCCAAGACCACAGGAACTACAGAGAGTCGTGAACACTGCCCAGTCCTTCTCACGAACCCGCCTCCCATCCATTGACTCTAGCTACACCCCCACTCCCTTGGGAAAGCGGGCAGCATAATTAAAGACCCCTCCCACCTGGCTTATTCGCTCTTCCACCCCCTTCTATCGGGCAAGAGATACAAAAGTCTGAGAACACACACTAACAGATTCAAAAATAGCCTCTTCCCTGCTGTTACCAGACTCCGAAACGACCCTCTTATGGACTGATCTGATCTCTTCACACATCTTCTCAACTGAGTAGTACTATACTCCTGTATGCTTCACCCAATGCCTGTGCCTATGTATTTATATTGTGTATTTTATGTTTGCCCTATTTATTTTGTTTTCATGTACGGAATGATCTGTCTGAACTATACGCAGATCAATACTTTTCACTCTACCTCGGTACACGTGATAATAAACAAATCCAATCCAATTAGGCAGACATCCAGCCAACAAAGTGAGCAACCCTGCCTTATATAGGTGTGATTGTGATCGCCAGCTCATTCCTTAAGAGGATGGTGCTGCAGTGTCTTGAGAAGATGAATGACCTTCTTCATGCAGCCAGGGTAAGTCTGCCTCCTCGTGTCTCCCACAGCGCTCTCTTAATACACCCCTCAGACAGAATCCATGCCATGGGAAACGCAAAGCCAAGTGGGTGCACTCGATGACACCCTGCACATGGGGCAAGCCTGCTATATGGAAGAAGTCCATGGCCTTGGCATCGTGGCTCGCCTGGTCCCAGTCCAAGTTGGTGTACATGTAGGCCATCGCAAATAGCGCTTCTATGCACATGTAAGTGTGGTGATATGCCTTTGGGCTATATCATAGATGGATGGTATGAGATCTCTAACCAGCAGTTGGCGGTGCAACACACCATGCTGTCTCAAGACCAAAGTCATGTGACCAGTGACTCCCATATAAGGGCAGACACATCCGACCATCTTCAGAAGAAGATTGAGAGGGTAATAAGACATACAAGTCAATGGTCAGTGCTAGGTGCAGATTCCAGAGGAGTAATAAGCAGCCTCCATGATAACGTGCTCTGTAACAGATTGCTATCTCACCACACGAGACTCAGTAAAGATTCTGGTTTAGACAAGTCTAGGTGTTTGGTGGATTTCTTTGTAAGGTATAGAAGACCAAACACAACACGCAGTAGACTTGGAGATGCCACACAGGTCACCTGTGCAGCCCTGAAACAAGCCACTGAGATAGGAATTCAGCGGTGCAGTGACTTTCAGGGCCACAGGCCAACTCTTGCATCACCTGGCACATGTGGTCCACTGTCCCCCGGGACAGATGCAGTCTTCTCTGACATTGCATATCTCAGATCTGGAGGTACGAAGTTCTTCGCCGGTATACCCCTGGCTGGTAGTGTCTCCTCCGCGGCTCTGCCATCTGTGACCCTGCTCCTGGAAAATCAGTGAGCCCTGCCTCCCCCTGCTCTGCAGGGCACTGGTCCTGGATGCGTGCAGTGGCACATCGATGTCACATTGGAAGCGATACCTGCAAACCAGTCGCCAGACCCCTTTAAAGTTAGAAGCTCACAGCCATGAAGGGCCACTGATCGATGGCCCCGCAACCCTCCCTATACCTGCCCGCAACCCACCCACGGGTCGCGACCCTGAGTTTGAAAGTGACTTTTAAATCCTGCCTGTGTGACATCACACCAGCGCCCAAAGAATATTCAGTGAGGGGTAAATCCCCAGCGGGAGGGTTTGACAATGATATGTTGATGCATGTAAATGAGGTTCCCGACCTTCCATGGTGGGATTCTCATTACATCACCGGTGAGGGGCCTGGAAAATGGGGAAACGTGATCCCGCTAGCGGGAATCGTGTTTCCCGATTCTCGCGTACCATTCTCGCTGCCGGCTAAAGTGGGCTGAAAATTGTCCCTATGGTGTCCAGAATTGTCCACAATTCTCTTGCTAAGGTCCAACCAGTCATTGATAAAGGTCGAGCATGGTCTCTTTGCTTTAGGATTTTATTCTTCCATTTATAAGCTCATGTAACCCATATGAGGGAGGTACTGTGGTGCAGTGGGTTGCATCCCTACCTCTAAACCAGTTTTCGAGTCCCTTCCTAGAGCATGGAGGATGTTCTCAAAACGCAGCAAAATAAGTTGATTATCAACCTGCAAATCCTTCTAATATGTCTATTGTGTGCGGTAGGACTGAAAGATTCTCCTAGTCATTCATGCTGGATGTGGAGTAGCACCCCTCAATCCAAATAGCCTTGGGTTTCAGGCTTGCATCCTTTTCGATGAGATGTGAGCTATGGAAACAGATGTAAGCATCTGTGCAGAAGGCTACCCGGTCCATCAAATCTGCACCGACCCTCTGAAAGAACACCCCACCGAGGTCCATACCCCTGCCCTATTCCCATGACCCCCCTAACCTTTGGGTACGGTGGGGAAATTTAACATGGCCAATCTACCTAACCTGCACATCTTTGGACTGTGGGCGGAATCTGGAGCACCTAGAGGAAACCCACACAGACACAAGGAGACTGGATGGAGTTTGCACTTTCTCCCAGTGTCGGCGTGGGTTTCCTCCAGATACTGTGGTTTCTTCCCACAGTCCAAAGATGTGCAAGTTAGGTAGAGTGGCCATGATAAATTGCCCCTTAGTGTCCAGGGATGTGCAGGTTAGGTGGGGTTATGGGGATAGGGCAGGGGAATGGGCCTAGGTGGGGTGCTTTTTCAGAGGGTCGGTGCAGACTCGATGGACCAAATTGCCTCCTTCTGCACTGTCGGCATTCTATGAATATAATGTACAAACTCCACACAGACCGTCGTCCAAGGTCGGAATAGAACCCGGCTCCCTGGCACTGTGAGGTAGCAGTGCTAACCACTCTGACCCTGTGCCGCCCCAAATGAATACCTACAATGAAGGCTCTGAACTTGGGGTTTCATTGGGTTGTGCAGACTTTTGGTACAATTTGCCTCCAAAAATTGCCGAACAAAGCAATTCCAAGGAAATCTTTTAAAATGGAGACATAAGCATAAATCACATTCAGTATGAAATCTGCAATCTTTGCACTTGTTTAAATCTTCTTTGTTTTATCGGTAGTTGTATTGTACCATTCCCAAATTCCGCCATATGTGACAGAAAAAACAGGCAATGCAGTACAGTTACTCTTTGTTTAACTAGTCACAAAGAGATAAAGAGAAGGCAGTGGAGAAATTTGCTTATCATTGCTGTGTTTGTTAGGCTGGTCTTGAGGCTCTCAGTCATCTGCATCTCTTTGGTGTCAACTGAACCAAGGCAGTTATGGCTAATTCTCCTTTATCTAACCACTTAATTGTTTGCAATGACTGGAAAGGGTATTGAAAGGGACAACTAAATAGGTGGAGGAAAATAATGCAGAGAAATGGTGAAGGTGGTGTGAGGGGGTGGGAGGAGAGGAATTGGTACTCCTTGGATTGCTCTTTGCAAGAATCAGTGCAGTCTCGATGGATCTAATGGGCTCCCTCTGTGCTTTGTTACTGCAAGATTCTATAAACTAGTTTTCTCAGCATTCAAAAAAATCCCAGAAAGCGATAAAGAAAATTGACCTCAACTTGACCTTTTCTTTGCCATTCAAATGTTTGAACTTACGAAATATTTGAAATGAAAATCGCTTATTGTCACGAGTAGGCTTCAAATGAAGTTACTGTGAAAAGTCCCTAGTCGCCACATTCCGGCGCCTGTTCGGGGAGGCTGGTACGGGTTCCAGCATTTCCTGTTTGTGCAGCATAATGAGATTATTTTCAGAATTTCGTAATATGTTGGCATGGAGAAAAAGGCTCCCTTGTTTTATGTCTTATGAAACAAATTGCGCAGTTCAATGTTCACGTCGCTTTGCCTCATTTAGTTTATTCTGTCTGACAGTAGTCATTATGGCGACTAATTATAGTTGCCTATTTCCCTGTCAGAGGATGGATATTTCTTACGTTTACTAAAAACTATCAGTGACATTGGGGACATCTAACATTCCAAATCCATTCTTTGTTCAATTTTCATGATTAAGAATAGCTTTTCAGGTCTACATCATGATATCATAAACTCTCCATCTCTACCTTTTATAGTGAGAATCAATAATGTGCATCTATTTATCACTCCTGCCCTCTGTGTGCCCCCTGCCTCTTAAACACAAGATTCATGAAGCTTTACTTAGCTTTAATCCCAACTGAGATTTACACAAATCTATTCTCATCTTTACGATGGATGAGGACCAATATATCAGTGGCAGCTGCCATTTGTTTTTAAAACAACCTCTTCCATTGATCTGTTGCTGATAATCAATCCCATGAATTAAGCTTCCTTTCAAACCATATTTTTCTGTTTATGGTTTACACATTTAACACTATATATGCCTTTTCCAAATTTTTAAAAAATATCAATTTAGGGTACCCAATTCATTTTTTCAATTAAGGGGTAATTTAGCATGGCCAATCCACCGATCCTGCACATCTTTGGGTCATGGGGGCGAAACCCACGCAAACACGGGGAGAATGTGCAAACTCCAAATATGGCCCAGAGCCGGGATCGAACCTGGGGCCTCGGTGTCGTGAGGCAGCCGTGCTAACCACTGCTGCCCTTTTCCAAATTTCTTGTCACCCCTTTGGCATAAAGGCTGGAATGTGGGATAATGATCTTTTTGAACAGCAGAGGAGGCCAGATGGGTTAAGTGGCCTACTCCTGCCCTGAATTTGTACGTTTGTATGCTGGTGAAGATCAGTATTACCTTGGCCCTTGGATTTCTTCATCATTGCACTACTTTCTGTTAACTGATTAGCAAGGTACTCTATACAACAAGACTGACCAGATTCCTAGTGTTTTTCCAACCTTGCCCCAAACGTGAAGAAGTCAAGCGGCAGAACGTTCTTTTTCTGGTAGCCCAGACAACACTGCGAAAACTGATTGGTGGCGTTGAATTTTGTTGAATTGGGGTTTGCCCCCCTCCCTGACAACCTAACTGCTGCGGCAAGTGATACCAAGCTCTTTGTTTCAGCTGTGGTTGAATGTGGATAATTTTCATGTGGCTAATTCATGGACCTTAAGGAATTGTGTGCTGTTAGAACACTGTCGCTTTTGTGATGTCGGGATTTCAAATATATTGCGTTGTAGGTATTTGGAGCAGTAAGAGTTAAAAGCCTGAGTTAGTACGTGACTGCTGGATTCATAGAACATTGAACATAGTGTTGCTCGTTTTAGCCTTAGTTTAATTGCTCTTATTCTGTCACCTTTGCTCTTGAGTCGCCAGGTATTTTTCTGATACCGCCACGTGGTTCAAGTCTGAGTAATGATTAATAATCCAACACACCGCTTAGTAAGAGTTAAATTAACGCTCATTTATTATATGCAGCAATTAATACTTATACATTAATTCTACCTCTAAGCTACTTCCTACAACTAACAGGCCAATAGTTAACTTTGGAAATGGCCCACCAGGTCAGGGAAACGAATGGCCTTTCGTATGGGTTCTGAGCCTGCGGGATTCAAAGCTGGTACAGGTCGATAGTCAGGAGTGTCTATCTGGTAGCGATCATTGGAGTAAGACATACGTTTCTTTCGGCTGTTGTTGGAGAGAGTGAAGAAGGGTGCAGCCGGGAGGAGAATGGTCGATTTGAACTTGGCCCCTATTCTTATAGTCCCCAGGGGCTTCCCGCCTCTCGGGGCAGACCTTGTACCTGGTTCCAAGTGATTGGACTTGGTCCCAATCACTTGGTTCGATATTCTCCAATGCTGGAGCGATTCCTTGATCGAGGGGTGGTCGTTTACCTTTCTTTGTGTCAGCTCCTGCTGGCGCCGAAAGGCCTGGGTCGGCTTTGTGTTACTAATTTGTAGCATATTGTTCCTGGGATTGCTACTTTATATGCAGATGGCTGGGGTATTGTTATGTTGATGGCTGCAGGTATCGATTCGGTCTGGCTTCCCCAGAGGCGAATACACTGTTTTACCTGCAGCTGTCTGTTTGAGTCCCGTTGGCTGATTTTCCCATCAGCCTCTTCCGTTCGCCATTTTAAATTGGGGTTTGGCCATTCTAATCGGGAGTTAGCCATTTTAAGCAGCTACATTTTACCCTCCTTGTGATCCTAACGCGAAGCGTGAAGGATCACATCCTGATTGTTATTTTCCATTCCCTGACCGGGGGGGACACCTCCTACATGGCCTCTGCACTGACCATAGATATGCACAAAAAATGTTAACTAACAATTCTAAGGGCGCTATGTCAGACAGGGACATGCATTACAAAACAACAAACTTGGAACCTCTAATTTATCCTTAATATACTACACTCGCTAAACATTCCATTATCCTACCTTCCTCAATCATACAACAAAAATCACAGTATATCATACAATCTTTCCTGGCTTGGCAGTCAAGCTGAGGATCATACAATTTTTTTTTTGTTCATGAAAAAGTTTTTTTTACATCTCTTTATTTACAACAACAACAATAAACGCAGGTGAATGCACTTTATTATTTTATTATAGATCGCGGGGGTCGGGGGTCTGGTCGTAACCGAATATAGAGGATCTGATCCTATATACCGTAGGCTCTCCTCCTCCATTTACGTAGGCGCATAGTCTGCACTACACAGCAGAGTATCGCCAACACTAACAGTGTTTCGATCACATAGGACAGGAGTACCAGGTTATGAACCTGGTACACCAAGAAGATGTAGTGTCGCTGGTGACTGGGCTCTGGGTACTGCGGGGCAGTGAAACATTAACGGCTGGGGGGTTTGAGGTCATGGGGTTCGCGGTGACGCGCAACCAAATGTCCAAAAATAGTCAGTTGATCACGATGAAGGAAGTCCTCATGGCTGTTCTTGGTCCTTTTCTTTCTTTGTGTTCTCTTTATTTTCTCCGGTCCTGGAGCTTCTGGAGTTCTGTAGAAACAAGCATAGTGTCTGTAACTATCTTTGTTTAATATCTGGTGTGCTAGTGTGTCTGTCCTTTTGTGCCAATTATTCCCTTTATAATTGGTCACTCTATGTGACTCCCTCATTTTTTTTTCAAAAACAAATTTTAGGACACGGCACACTTCCCAATCATGAACCAGTGCTGATTTACCATCCAAATGTTCCAGGATGTAAATAGCAGATGGCGGGCAACCTAAAGGTTCCCTAAACAAACAAAACTTTTTGAAATGAAAAATGTCAAATGAGGTGCGTCTGGGCCGCGACGGGTAAGATTTGGATGGAGTCCCCGGGTAGGACGGCTACCAATGCTGTATCTCCCCTACCCGAGCGTGATTGACCAGCGGGGGGGGGGTCCCCAGTCAGGGCAGGTCTCAAGCCGTTTATCCACTGCCTGAGCAACCGACAAGAACGGGCAAAAATGTAGTCATTGTGGTGGGGCTGCCGTAGTGGTTCTATCCTTCGAACCAGAAGGGCAGTTACGATCGGGCGTCTGATAACCGAACAAGTATCAGCTGAAAAGCTAGTTCCTCTGAACAAGCGTGTGGTCTCTTGACCAGTATCTGCAGACAAGCTAGTTCCGCTGAACAAGCGTCTGGCAACGGTGGGTCTCTGAGGGCAAGTCCTCAGAGGTTTCAGGTGAATGGGTGTGTGGCAATGAGAAAAAAAATTCTCCTGTCGGACATACAACATTTAACAAACATACAAACAACATAAAACATTCTGCAGGTTCCATCAGAAAGGACAACACTTTTCCCAAGCGTTTCCTTTTAAAACATCATCTGGACACCTCAGTTCTCGGTTGCGAACAGGGTCGCAAAGGGGTTGGCGGTTTGGGAGTCAGACCCGAGGCCGTCACCTTCTCCCGGGTGCCACACTCTGGAGTGGATTAGGGCTGAAAGGGCTGCATGCTGTGAGTTGGGGTTGCTCTCGTCATTGCGGACGAGTCGGTATGAGTTGTCACAGTGCCAGTAATTGGTGTCTAGTTGTGTGGGGACAAAATCGGGGTCGTCAGTGTGGTTCGGTGGTCGGTGGTGGGGTTTATTTAGAAAAGTGATCAGGAAGGGATCACTGGGATCGTAGTCGGAGTCACTGGGTGTGGGTCCGGTTGCATGGGGATAGTAGGGAGGCATGCTGTGGCTATTGTCCGAGTCACAGTCGCTGTCTCTGCTGCTGCAGTCTGTGGGCGTTCCGGGGCGGAGTGTATATTTGGGGGGTGGAGTCGAGGTCGAGTCCGTGGCTGGGCTGGACGTGGTGGGGGTTGGTCGGGTTACATCGGCTGTGGGCGGGGTGTGGTCTGCTGCGTCATGCATGACGTGGTGTGCGTGGTTCGACTGTGCTCCATAAACCTTCAGCTGGTTAATACAAAACCACGCAGTCTTACCATTGGAGGTACTTGATTTTGTAAACGGATGGGCTTACTTTGTCGGCAATAGAATATGGATCCGAGTATTTAGGTGACAGGAATGTGCTGGGGTTATATACAGACAGCATCACTTGCTGTCCGATATCGTACTCAGTCGCATGCACTTGTCGAAACAAGCCTTGCTCTGTTTCTTTTTGGTGCCGAATTTTACTGCGGCTGCTAACTGAGCCGTTTTAACATTTGCAACTAATGGCTCCACGGCTTTCTCGTGTGTGAGGGCCGTTACTTCGGGGCTGGTCAGGTCTAAACCTAACAAGTATTCTGTCCCTTTCATGGGGCGTCCGGTCATGAGAGTGTGTGGGGTGTAACCTGTGGATGTAGAAATAGTGTTCCGCAAAAACATCAGCGCAAAAGGGAGGACTGAGTCCCAAGTGGTGCTGTTCTGCAGGACCATTTTTCTGAGGGTGGTTTTTAGGGTCTAATTCATGCGCTCCACGATACCACTCGACTGTGGGTTGTATGCAATGTGGAATTTTTGGGTGATGCCAAATATCGTGAGGACGTTCTGCATGACACGTCCCTTAAAATGAGAGCCTTGGTCCGATTCAATGCTGCGGGGGAGTCCCCATCTTGTAAAGATGTGGTGGTTTAGAATCTTGGCTGTGGTTTTGGCAGTGTTTGTGCGGGCTGGGAATGCTTCCACCCATTTTGTAAAAGTGTCTATGACCACAAGTACACATTTATAGCCATTCCTGCAAGGGGGCAATGGACCTATAAAATCAATCTGGACGTTAGTCCAGGGGCCATTAACGGGTCAGGTGTGGCTGAGTTTGGCCTTTTTGGCATATCTGTCGGGGTTATTCTGCGCACAGATAAGACAATTTTCTATGTAATGGCTTACATCTTCCTTCAAATTTGGCCACCAACAAAGCTGTTTGAGATGGGCTGTAGTGGAATCGATTCCCTGATGTCCATGACTGTCATGGAACAAACAAATCAATTGGTTCCTGTCCTGTTCAGGAACCACATAAAGGGTGTCCTTTAACACCACACCGTCATGTGTGGTCAGTGTATTTCTAAACCTCTCGTAGGAGGCGGGATACTTTCCTTTTACAATCTCCAAGAGATTGCTGTCCTGCTTCTGGGCCTCTACTAGATCCTCGATTCTAGTCTGTGTGACCTGAAATGCACTCACTGGCGCGCTTTCGGGGGGTTTCCAAAAATACCCATGTCTGGAACCTGCCTTAGCCAGTGCGTCAGCTTTTACATTTCCAGGGGGGGAGGAACGATGGTGGCTGCGGACTTTGATGATCTCAAAAGTCCTGTTCTGGGCTTTTTCTAAAATATGGCGAAGTATGGGGCTGAGAGGAGGGGTTTCCCATCTGCGGAAACAAATCCTCTTGCTTCCCACAGGCGCAGAAATTCCATGAGGCTGTTACAGACATAGAGGCTGTCCGAGTATATGTCTGCTGGGCTGGGGAAGGAATCTGGGTATTCTACTATATATGCAATGGCCGCAAGCTCTGCTGCCTGCGCGCCTAAATGTCCGGGTAGTTTCAACGCTATTTCCTCAAGGGCGCGTCCCTGCGTGTCCTCGAAATAGATCCCGCAACCTGTTATGCGCTTCCCAACTAAGACTGTGGAAGATCCATCCACATAAATCTTACTGTGCTCACACGTGTCCGTGTGCGGGGAGCTCTGAGATGAATTTCCTATCTTTCTGGGGGGTGTTTTAGCGATAAAGGGGCCTGTATTGTGGTGTGGAGAGATAATCTCACATTCATGGGGGGTTCCGGGGTACTGTAAATTGTCGGCTAAGAAGCTGTGTGTCTTTGTCCTTTTTACTGTGATGTCCCGTCCCTGCAAGAGAAGGGTCCATCTGGCTGCTCTTATTTGAGTGACGGTACCGTCCTTGAGTCATCCGTCCAGTAAAAGTTGGGTGGGGGTGTGTTCTGTCAGAATTGTGATGGGGTTCAGTCTGGTAATATATGAAAAGTACTGGACTGCCCAGAAAACTGCGAGCAGGTGCCTCTCACAGGCTGAAAATCCCTGCTCCACAGCATCTAAAAGTCGGGAGGCGTAAGCTACGGGTCTTAACTGGTCGTGCCGTTCCTGGAGGAGCACGGCTGAAAGAGTGCGGTCTGTGGTCGCTACCTCTATGGCGCAAGGGGGAAGCGGGTCTGGAACTTGGAGTGCAGGGGCTGCTATGAGTGCCTGTTTTGAAGAGTCCACAGCATCCGTATGCTGCGGAAGCCATTCCCAGGGGGCTCCCTTCTTTAGGAGGTCTGAGAGGGGCGCTGCCTTGCTGGCGAAACCGTCAATGTGGTTTCGGCAGTAGCCAACCAGTCCTAAAAACGACCGGAGGGCTGAAACGTTCTGGAGAAGGGGCAATTTAGCAATCGAGTCAGTTCTTTTATGCTCGATCTCACGTTTACCGTGCGTGATAATTGTTCCCAAATATACCACTTTTTCTTCCAAAATCTGGGCCTTTTTGGGGTTGACTTTACAACCAATTGAATGTAACAGTTCCAGGAGTTCGGACAGAAGCTCAATGTGCTCTTCCTTGGTGTCTGTCTGCAGTAGTAGGTCGTCTACATACTGTACCAGACATTCGGGGCGAGAGAATTTTGCTAATCCATTTGCCAGCTATCGGTGGAAAATGGAGGGGGAGTTGTGGAATCCTTGTGGCAGGCATGTCCACGTGTACTGCTGTGCTTTAAAGGTGAAGGCAAATTTGTACTGGCACGCCTTTGCCAATGGAATGGACCAGAATCCATTATTAATGTCCAAAACCGTGAAATAGCGGGAGTTGAGTCCCTGCTTGAGCATGGTCTCGGGACTTGTTGCTACGGTGGGGGCTGCTGCGGTATGATTTTGTTGAGTTCGCGATAATCAATGGTCAGTCGCCATGATCCATTGGGCTTTCTCACTGGCCAAATCGGGGCATTATTAGTGGAGGCTACTGATCTAAGTACGGCCTGCTCTAATAAGCTCTTACTTTTAAGATTTCTCCCTCTGCCTCTAGGGGAAATCCGTACTGTTTTTAGGGTCCAGGGTCAGGTCCTGTTACTTGTACGGAGCCAGTCATCCGTCCACAGTCGTGCTTGTGGGTCGCGAATGCTGCCGTGTTCTTTTGCAGGACTGCCCTAACCTGCTTGTCTGTGCTAAGCGTGGTCGGGTTGAACCAAAATTCACCTACGGCGCTAATTTTGTTCATGTATTCCCCTATGTTGGGCTTTTTCTAAAATATGGCGGAGTATGGGGCTGAGGGGAGGGGTTTCCCATCTGCGGAAACAAATCCTCTTGCTTCCCACAGGCGCAGAAATTCCATGAGGGGTTTCCCATCTGCGGAAATTCCGTGAGGGGTTTCCCATCTGCAGGGGCTCTTGCGGTTTTCGCCATCTTCCAGACACACTGGTTGACTGGATCGAATGATAGGTGGCGGGAATTCATGAAGGCAATTCCCAGAATGTGTTCTGCTGTGTGGGGCAGGTCAACTAAAACTATGGGATGCTTGGTGGTGATGGTGCCGATTTGAATGGGTACAGGGGCTGTGATGTGTCCCTGCTGTGAGTGGCCTGTAAAGCCGCTGAGGGTGATAGTGGCTGTAGTGGGCCACGTGTCCTTTTGAAATAGAGTGGAGGAATTTATAGTGGTGCGGGACCCTCCTGTGTCCCAAAGAAATTCGATAGGCTGTCCCCGAATTTTCGCTGCAACTACTGGTCGTCCTGACCTATCCCAAAGGGTGTCGCAGGCCCAACTGGGGGAGCCCGTACACCGTCAGTCCGTTCCGGCCAAGTCCGTCTGATCTGAACGGGCGCTGACGCTATGGATGGGCTGTCTTTTTCTTACTCAGAGTGCCTGTTGGGCTCTCTGTGGCTTTTTAAGGGCATTGCATTCTTTTGCGAAATGTCCCAACTGTCCGCAGTTGTAACACTCTAGTGACTTGGGTGGGGGGCTGTTCTTTCCATCATTTACCCATGCGTGGTTGTGATGTGTTGCTTTTACTGCCTGCATGTCTGCGGCGGCCTGCTTTTCTTCGGTGTTTTTAACTGTGGGTTTACTCTGAACAGATTGCTCCCAAACGGGGGACAATCTTTTAACTACCCACTTCTTGTTATGGGCCTCTTCTGAGGAATCATAACTCATACAGGCTTTCTGTCCTGCATCTGTGGCATGGGTGATAAGGGTGCGGGTCCATTTGGCCATGTTGTCTGGGGACAAATGGGCACGGTCTACGTCTCCGAAGACTGCTGCGAAGTGAGCGAACAGGCAAAGTGAACAGGCGTCCAGCGAACACTGTAGGGTGCTCAGATTTCTTCTGCCTACATTTATTGAGGCCATCTACGGGGTCACCCCGGTTATACCCGATCGCATCCAAGATCGCGGTATGCATTTCTGCAAGGGTGCCTCCTCCTACATTCTGTGGGTCGGGAAGGGCTGCTGCTACCGACGGATCTAAACTTAAAACCATGAGCTTTACATGCCCTCTCTCATCCAGGCCGTACGTGTTCGCCTGATGTCTAACTGTGGCAAAGAAATGTTGGGCGTCTGCGGCGGGGAGGAACGGTGTGATTTTCTCGCACGCGTCCCGTAATTGGGTCACTGTTAGGGGGGTGGAATATAGATATTCCGCATCGTCTGATGTGGCTGTGCGGTGGGTGGTTACAGGGTTCATTGGAGCCTGAACTACCTGCTGTGTGGGCGGTTGGGGTGCTTTTCTCTTTTGGGTCTTTCCCTGCGCACATGTTCCCTGAACATATCTCTGTGCTGTTTCTTGTAACTCTTCCCAATCAGGGCCGTCTTCCTGGTCTAACTTTTCCCCAAAGGTTTCCTGAAAACATTTCTGGACAGAAAGCAGTGACTGCAGCTCTGCAATCTGCTTCCGGCACTTTGCATGATCTAAGGTGCTCTGTCTTTGTTCTGTGGTGGCAGTGTGGAGTGCTCTTAATGCTGCTTTGAGATCACTACACTGTTTCTGTAGCGTCTCTACCTGTTTTTCTGTCTCTTTTCTTACCAGGACTGCACGTTGCGTGTCCTGATAGGCCTTTTCATACTGTGACTGGAAACTGCTTAAATGCCCCAGACAAGACTGGTGACCCTGTTTGGCGGCAGCCACCTCTTCATCCTTTGCTGCCAATTTCCTCCTTAATTCTAAATTCTCTTTCTCAACTTCGCTCACATCGACTTTACTCAACCGACGTATGCCCTCAACTTCTTTGCGTAGCGTCTTGACGACCTCCTCTGTGCCTCGCAATTGCACCAAACAGGACACGATTGCCATCGGCTTGCAAGTTTTTTTTTGTATCTCGCTCAGGTTCTCCCACCAAGTATGCCCCATACTTCCGGGACCTGATTCATCGTTATCGCAGAAATCATTCCACAGGGGCTATCCTTTGCCCTTGAGATATTTCCGGATTTCCTCCTCCCAAATGGGACACTGTCGCACTCTACTGCTGCTGGTCGCTGCGACCGCAAATTCCTCAGGGTTCATGAGGCGCTGCATTGCCTGCATGGCCATCTCTCCTATCCGACTGCTTCTTCTAAATTTGGAACAGGGGGCTAAGGTGGTGTTGTAAATGTGGGTACGGCTTTCGCTATTTTCTGAAAATACAGACTTCCGACAGTTTTGACGCAACAAAAATCTATCAGTTTTACCTTTTAGCCCTGTTAGTTACGCATGCATACACACACTTCCGAATTATGATTATTGACTTCTTGAACACTTGTGGTTTTCTGTTTCCAATTGGGTTTCCAATTCAAATTTCTTGGGGTCTCCCGGAGTGGTTTTCCACTTCTAGATCGGGTCCCGTCAGGATGTCACCAAAATGTTGCTCGTTTTAGCCTTAGTTTAATTGCTCTTATTCTGTCACCTTTGCTCTTGAGTCGCCAGGTATCTTTCTGATACCGCCACGTGGTTCAAGTCTGAGTAATGATTAATGATCCAACACACCGCTTAGTAAGAGTTAAATCAACGCTCATTTATTATATACAGCAATTAGTACTTCTACATTAATTCTACCTCTAAGCTACTTCCTACAACTAACAGGCCAATACTTAACTTTGGAAATGGCCCACCAGGTCAGGGAAACAAATGCCCTTTCGTATGGGTTCTGAGCCTGCAGGATTCAAAGCTGGTACAGGTCGATAGTCAGAAGTGTCTATCTGGTAGCGATCATTGGAGTAAGACTTACGTTTCTTTCGGCTGTTGTTGGAGAGAGTGAAGAAGGGTGCAGCCGGGAGGAGAAGGGTCGATTTGAACTTGGCCCCTATTCTTATAGTCCCCAGGGGCTTCCCGCCTCTCGGGGTGGACCTTGTACCTGGTTCCAAGTGATTGGACTTGTTCCCAATCACTTGGTTCGATATTCTCCAATGCTGGAGCGATTCCTTGATCGAGGGATGGTCGTTTACCTCTGTTTGTGTCAGCTCCTGCTGGCGCCGAAAGGTCTGGGTCGGCTTTGTGTTACTAATTTGTAGCATATTGTTCCCGGGATTGCTACTTTATATGCAGATGGCTGGGGTGTTGTTATGTTGATGGCTGCAGGTATCGATTCGGTCTGGCTTCCCCAGAGGCGAATACACTGTTTTACCTGCAGCTGTCTGTTTGAGTCCTGTTGGCTGATTTTCCCATCAGCCTCTTCCGTTCGGCATTTTAAATCGGGGTTTGGCCATTCTAATCGGGAGTTAGCCATTTTAAGCGGCTACAATAGAACATACAGTGCAGGTGGAGGCCATTCGGCCCATCGGGTCTGCACCAACTCACTTAAGCCCTCACTTCCACCCTATCCCCGTAACCCTATAACCCTTCCTAATCATTTTTTTGGTCACTAAGGGCAATTCATCATGGCCAATCCACCTAACCTGTTTTTAAAGAAATCTGAGTTTGAAAGACAACCAGGTTTAGGAGCCAGTGTGCGATTAGGCCATCGTAAAAGCTTGGGCTAATGGAACGTTGTTTGAATTAAGGGGATTCACTGTGGAGTTCATTAGATTTCAGCTTGGTAAGATGATGTAATTACTGGGAGGAGCCAAGATATCAGAAATTTTGCAGAAAAGCAGTGCTAGTTGTGCGTTAGTTAAAGATGTGAGCACAAGTCAAGCATCTCAGTTCAGTTAAAAGAAAGGTCTGTAGTTAGATTAGCAGTTTTGTTCCAAGCAGTTCAGAAGAGTGTAAGTAGACGATGAGCTGAAGCAGCTTTTGAAGAAGCGTAGCCTGATCTTCGGCAGGATTCTGGCAGCATTCAGATATTTCCCTGGGTGAGAGAAAATGCAGTTCAGGTGCCTGGACCATTCTGGAGGAGCACTCCTGTATGGTGCTGAGAGGGACGCCCGTATCATGGCGGCCTGCTGCGTCCTCCACAACATCGGGCAGCAGAGGGTAATGTGCTGGAGGAGGAGGAACTCCAGGACTCGTCTGATGCAGGGGAAGGGAGGATAGGCGGGAAATTGAGCCCAGGCAGGCAAGGGAGGCCGCACGACATGTGCGTATGGGACAACGCGCACGGGACACTCTGATTGCCACCAGGTTCACCAACTAGACGAGGGGGGGGGAACTTGCCAGGGGCAAAGACACCGCATCCCACTCCCACATACCTCAACCTCCGGCCACCCCCTCGCCTGCAACCCCCTCTGTGTTACATACCTGCCGTAGTATGTTGTGTGTGCCCTCGGTTGGCAGTAACATCGGGTCTGGTTCATGGGATGGAGGATGATGCCAACCCGCTCCGCGATGAGCTCTGGTGCACCACCTCGTTTGACAATGCCTGACTCCTGCCCACAGATAGCATTTTCCACCGTCCACCTCTCAGATATTTTTCTAATCTTAGGTGTCTTGAAGTATATTTTTATGGAAACTGTCTTGGAAAGCAACAGTACTGTATGATACTCTGATAATACTCTGAATGAAAAATGCCACTTCGCATGCCATCAAAGTTATCATGCCTTCCTCTCGCAGGATCCAATACTCACAGTGCCATCTGGTATTAAATAGGCCTGGTCCACCATTTGGCATGGACAGGCTCATCATTCAGCCCTTGTTCAGCAATGTGCTTACTAGGCTTTAATGACACTGGAATCAATTTATTTACTTTATAGCATTGTCTGTGATGGTGTTCCTGACATCTTAGGCAGCTCTATAAAGTCACAGGAGTATAAATATTTTGCAAGACAGCCTGACAACATTACCTGGCAATGTCCCCGGCAGACTAGTAAAATCACAAATCTAAACTAACTACCGCCTACAGGAGACTCACACATATGATTACTTATGGCTTGGTGGTACATTGTGTGTGGATCTCTCATGTGCAGTTATCTATTGTTAGGGAATGTGACATGCAACGTAAAATAGAGTAGATTTGCGAAACGAATTAAATTAGCCATTAATCTGCTTTGTTTGAATGCAAGGATCGAGGAAATCATGTGATTTTCATTGAACGTAAGTAAATTACTGCTGCTTTGTTTGTTTCACTCCACAAAGAAGTTGTAAAGCTGTACTACAACAGAAAAATATCCCTCCTCAGGTCAACACTGCTGATTACAGGAGAGATTTCAGAGCAATCAAACCCAGGCTGTGACTATTTCACTCTGACTTCTAACACATTAAATCAAAGGAGCTAGGAGATGACAGACACAAGGCTTTCAGTAAAAAGAACGCTACCTGTGTATCAGCATCTGTTTGGCTTTGCAAAGAAGTGGGAAGTTTCAACAGTGTAATATTGTTGCATATAATCCGAGCAAAACACAAACCAGAGGTCAGGACTGACTTGCAGCTTTTGTTCTAATTCTGCTATTTTCCCACAAACTGGAATTTCTCACTTCCAAACTGGCATCATTACAAAACTTTATAATTATGAATGAGTAGTTTCTTTTAATCATTTCTCCTTCCTCTAGGTTTTAAAGCACTATTTTCTGAGGCTTTTGAATATATTAATCAAGATATATTACTTTTTCAAGTTTTTGACATATTTTCAGAAGTTAAATACTGCCATGAATAAGAAAAGTTTAATTATGCCTGGCATCATAAATCAACCTTTACTTGAAAAAACTCAACATTTTGAATATTAAACGGCTGCTCCAAATACACCATTGCATTCACATTCACATCGTGGAAATTATAATAATAGATTTCTGAACTTTGAAATTATTGTATTTCATCCTTCTGGAGAAATTAGATTGAGGGCATTAATTCAAGTGACATCTCTTCCATTCTCTTCCCCTCTTGTCCCTTTTACAGGCATAGACGGCAGTAATGTGGGTCACCAACGTCATTGTTACCCTACTATTGTGAGACACAAACAATCTTTGACAGATTACCACATAATAACTGATAAGTGTTGGGATGAGAGTACTGACAGGTCAATCTGACTGACAACTTACTTTGATCAAATTCATTGCAATTTTTCTCAACTCTATCAAAGTTCCACACTGTTGAGAAATGTACAAAAGATTAACAATTAGATGTTTCAGTGGGTTAGAATATTCTCTTTCATCTTAAGGACTTGTATTTAGTCCAACCCAAAAGGTCTTGTCTCATCCCGTTAACTGTACTGAACAAATTAAATTCAGTCAATTATCTTTCCATTTACAGTGGGCACATGCCCCCACCACAAAACTGCAAACTCACATTTAATTAGACCACATCAGCTGACTCACAAAATCAGGCATCAGCTGGAAATCAAAGTCTGCGCCATTGAAAGGCCTGAGCGAGATCCAGGGGCTCTGCTGTCACCTGGCGCTGCCAGTCCTGGACGCCTACTCTCATCTCGACCAGGGTCTTCATGCTGCTCAGGTCTATGGAGCACATCCCTCTGGGACTGTGCCATGTTCCTCTGGGACTGTGCTACATCACTCATGGACAGTGCCACGTCACTCAGTGACTGTGCCAGGTCCCCCGGTGTCTGGCTCAAGTCAACCAGAGCCAGGCCAATGTTCTTGATGTCTGCAGCCTGTTATGACTGGACCATGCTGGAGCACCATAGCAATGCCCATGTGTCCCTGGTTCATGGCTGCCTGTCACATGGCTGCCCTGTCCTGTGCTTCAACCATGCCTGCACAGAGTGCCCCAGGCCTTGGACATCCTGCCGATGGCCGATAACCTACGCACTTAAGGCCTCCATCATGGATGCCACCTGTGCAGTGTTGGCCTGGGTGGCATGCATGGTTGACTCTGCCAACTGCACCAGAGGCACTGGATGGTTGCTGACATCCCCTCATGTAGTCCCAGGCTTTGCCCTACATCTTCAACATTGATGGGATCGCCCTTTCCAGAAGCGCGACCTGGGGTCAATCCGCCCTCCTACCATCTGCCATCTCGGGGGTTCCTACCTCCACCTGATATACCGCTGCATTTGTCTGGTGTGCCCCAGATAGTGTCCCAGGAGCCTCTTCACTAACGTGCCCAACCAAGGTTGTGTCTATAGCGAGGATAGTGGAAGGTAGCAGTTACGAAAAGTCGATGACGTCCCCAGGCATGTGCTCCGTGTTGTGGCTGAAGGTGTGGGACCCTGGACGGTCCACTCCGTCACCCGGTGAGCCGCACTGTTGCGGCTCGGGGTGGGGGACACCAACGGTGCCTCGTCGGGAGGTGATCTTGCAAGACAAAAGACAAGAAGCACGATTAGATCGCAGGTAGGTGTGGTGTGGCGTGGAGGGGTAATTCACGTTCTATAGTGATGTTGCAACGCATTGGGAGCTCACTTGGTTGTGCCATACTGACCTCCACCTCTGCGACCGCCCGTTCTCCGACCGTGCCAACCAGGACCAACGCCCTCTACTCTGCGACGGTGGTGGGCCACAGGTCCGGCTAGCCACCTCTGGTCTTTTCCCACCCCCTGCGGCTGTGCGCTGCCTTCTTCTGAGGGGACAGATAATGCACAGTGTGGGACACTCAAGAGGCAGGCAACACAGGGGATCCATAGCTGATGGCCTGTGTGTGCAGGGCACCCGGCCATGGTGGGCAGTATGGATGTTGGCATGTGGTGCAGGGTGGGGTGCGAGGGGGCTGCCGGTGGGTGGGGTGTTGTCACCCTCTGGGGGGAGGTCGGGGGTGCGTGGCGTAGGGTGGGGGCATATGGAACAGGGGTGGTGCCAGGGGCATGGAGGAGGTGGCCAGCATATCTGGCCAGCGGGTTGCCCATCATGGGTCCACCTGCTGGTGGCTCAGTTTGTCAGGCTCTCGAGTGCCAATCCTGACCACAATGAATCTGACACCATCGCCTGTTGGAATTGCACCAGTTCCACGTGATGCATGGACTGGCCCATTCGCATATCCTGAATTGTTCTGTCAGTCACCCCCCCATCATCATCATAGAAGTCCTGCGACTCAGCCCTGGTGTCAGCATTTAGTCTCTGAAACAGAGAATCCAGTTCTATGTTCCCCTGCCGGGGCTGAATTGCACCAATTTTACAATCCCAATGAATCCCGCTACCAGGCCGCCACCTTTAGTGGGCGGCCAAATAGTGAGGTCCCATGGCTGGCCACCTCCTGACCTACACCACAGATCAGCCTCGACCCCCCCACCCTACCGCAAATCGGCCTCGGCCCACCCCACCATCGCACAGCAGCCCCCCACCCCTGGATTGCCTGGCCACCCCCCCCTACTCCCAATTATGTCCCAGGCCCATAATCATTCACTTTCATGACTTCAATGATCACCAGAAGGTTCATGAAACAATGAGGTATGGTGAGACCTGTCTCCATGAAGGGGCGAGGATCTCCTTTTCAGACTTCTCGGTGGCGACACAGCTGAAGTGTAGAGGCTTCGATGAAGTTCGAAGACAGCTTAAGGCAACTGGAGTGAATTATGCCGTACTTGATCCTGTGACCCTGAGGGTGATATCCTCTGACTCTGTTATGAGTTTTGCCAACTGGCAAAGGCCTTGGTCTTCAGAGTGCATAGACCTTGAGGAGTTGGACTGACAATCTGCAGTTCGTTGAAATTTGAACTTTCTCCCTGTTATATTGTTTTTTGTCTGATTTTATATTGTCATATATCCTGTTTATTCATAGAATAATACAGTGCAGAAGGAGGCTATTCGGCCCATCAAGCCTGCACCGAAAGAGCACTCTACCTAGGCACACTCCCCCATCCTTTTCCCAAAACCTAACTTTCAACCCCTTCTTTGTTTATTTCAAATGGAAACCGGAATTCATGGGTCTGTCTAGGCAATTACACTTAGGACCTTTGGGATTGGTTAGCAATTATGTCCCTTTATTGTTACCGGAAGTGGTAATCAATCTTGGGATGCTTTTAGAAGTACCTTGTCTGGAATTAGGGAGGAGTCCCATTGTCCCTCAGAGAAAGACCCCCAGCCACTCCTGTACATTCTCAGCCACCTTCGGAGTGTAAAACCCAGGTCTTTTTAAAGTCCAATATTTCTGTGTTTTTTTCTCCATCATTGTGACAGCTGCCAAGCCAGAGAAAAATGCAATACTCTGACTGAAATCACCCCAGGCGTTGGAAAATAATAGGATACTGAACATTTACTTTTTTCATTACTTTGACACTCACTCTCCAATTTTATTACAGCTAACAATCTCAGTCATTTACTGCATTTCGAGTCATGCCTTCACATTTTCAGTTCTACCATTAGTTATATTTTGATTTACTAAAACTATTAAAGCTGCATACAGCATAAAGCAGGAGTAACTGCTGCTGAATTTCCCCATAGTGAAGGTTTTACACGACCTTCTTGGCAGCACCTCCCAGTCCTTCAACCTCTTACCTAGACGGAGAAGAGCAGCAGATGCATGTGAGTAGCATCTCTTCAGTTCTGAAAACACACCTTCCTGATTTGGATGTTCCCGCTGAGTCAGAACTCCTAACAGCAGATTCACTACAGGGAATCAAAGGGTGTGGTGAGTGGACAGGAAAACAGAGTTGAAGCAGATCAGCCATGATCGCATTGAATGGAGGAGAAGGCTTGAGGGAGTGTACAGTCTATTCCTGCTGCTATTTCTTATTTCTTTACATTCTTACATTCTTACTCCAATGGAATACCACCTTATCAAGAGCAATTAAGAATGGGGAACAGGTGCTGGCTTCATTGATGAATGAGTAAAAGGACACTTACTGTATTTCACTCAGGAACCTAATAGTGTTCGTTGTGCATCAGGTCACTTTAAATAACCATACAACCTTTCTTCTGCTGATCATCCATACATTAAAAGGGTCTTGGAATGTGTGTTATAAAGGCAAGGGCTGTTGCCGGATCCATTCTTACATTTTATAATCCACATATCATGATGCTTCTACAAGCATTAACCTCCTAAGTGAAGAGGATAAGTGGAACCTGTTCACAAAAAACGAATTGGGCTAAATTGTACTGAAGGGTCCACATCCAAAGCATCATAGTTTGCCTTTTCTCTTTACAGATGCTCCCTGTCCTGCTGTGCGTTTGCTGTGCTTGCTGTCTTATTTACCAGTAAGCTGTCGCTTATCTCCTCTAATAAGAACTCAAACCTTATTTGGAATAGCATTAGAGTTTCAGCTGACAATAAAGATAGTCCATTTCTGCTTGGGAAATAATGCTCCCATGTCACTGGGGTTAGGGCAGTGAAATACTGGGGAGTATAGCTGAATGGTGGAGATGTAAGGAAGGTTGAACATTTAGCTTGATTATCTTTGAGGATTAGAGAATAATTAGGCAGAAATTTCAATTGGGAGAGAAAGTAAATGAACAGAGACAAATGATCTGATAGGTTTATACATGGCCTGCGAAAAGAGCAGGCTTGTGTCATGCATTTACAGATACCAATTACTAATAAGGAATTGTGTAAATACATTGTGAGCTCATTTACTTTAACTAGACAGATGAGAACATCGATACGGATAGAAAACTTAAGACATCAGCAGCAGAGCTGTGTGCCTTGTGCTTTGCTCAAAGGCAAAGGCAAAACTTAAACGAAAACTGGACCTCATGACACACTTCGTTTCTAGGAATGTCTTGTTGCTGTACCTTAAAGACCATTACATAAGTGTATAGAGCTGATGAATCTTTGAGTCTTTACAGTATAGAAGTACTCTGCTGGCACACCCAGGTCTTGTAACCGTATCTGGAGGAGTACGTAATTACTTACAGTGACCTGTAGAATTGTCATTCTTGGATGTTGTTCCTGGTTTTATTCTGGATCTTGTCCTAGATGCAATAGGACTTCATGATGGTTTAGGAGTTGGAATTAATCTGATTTGTCCTTGGTTATGCCTTTCTGTTACACCCTTATGTGTAATGGTTTCATGGGATTTTGGTTCCAAACAAATCCTTGTCACATTGGCTGGTTGTCCCATATCATTTGTGGGATCCTGGATGCAAACTTGTTATCCCAACAGTAAGCAATTTTATACCTGCATTTTTATCATACACTCTGGTCATTTTCTCTTGTGGTTTTAAAAAGGCTTCTGAAAAAGTAGAATAGGTAAGAGTAGATAGATTGGTATGCACTGTTCTGCTAAACATGAGCTTTATTGGTGACAGAATGGTTTCACTTAAAGGTGTCACTCTTAGATGTACATTGCTTGCTCCATCTACATTTATGAATTAGAGATTTCACTGTGTGCATATTATTCGTTCAGCTAAGCCATTAGATGTAGAGAAATGAGGAGAAGAGGTACTGTGTTCGATATTCAACTTCTCACCCGTATCCTGAAATGGTTTACCAATAAATTGTGGACCGTTACCTGTAATGATCTCTTCAGGCACACCAGATAAACTGAAGATAGCACTTAGAACGTGCACGACAGTTGTGCTTGATGTATTGTGCAATTGTTGAATAACAACGATGATTAAGTCCGTGCCATTGGCGTAAACGAGGTTGGATGCAATTGTGGACAAAGGATGGGTAGGAATTTCATGTTGATCAATGGTGCTTTGAGCTCACTTGACATATTTTCTTGACATGTGACAATGACTTCAATACCATTGGTCATACTCAGCCAATCAATTTGTTTGCGTGTTTTCTCATCTGATCTATGGCCATGCATGAGTGATGACGTTGTTGAAGAATATCAGGTCACCAAAATTCCGGTATGATGACCTGCTTGTCTTTAACAATGTCTCCTCGTGAGATGCCTAGCTCGTCCTGATAAGGCCAATATGATTTCATGTATTCATAGACAAGCTGAATTGAATCAGGCTATCCTTTGATGATGGTTTTCCACAATTTATGTAGTGTAGAATCTTGCATCTTGTTTCTTTTTTCTTCTTGTAGCTGCTGGCCTTTGCATTGTGAAAAATGTACTGGATCAGTTTGGAGAACATCTTCAAGTTCGCTATCAATGAGGTCAATTTATAGATGCAAGGACCTACTCTTTTCACTGTGTTAGGTAATCTATTAAGTGTGTCCGATGTGATCATCAAGTTACCTGACTTGTACCTAATCTAACAGTCATAACCTGAATCTTTATCAAGGGATGTTGCCAACTTGGCAGTGCACTAGTCAATGGTCTTTTGCCGCATTATCTCCAGTGGTTTGTGGTCAGTGTTTACCATAACTCTTTTGCCAAATAGATAGATATGAAAACACAAGATTTCAAACACTAAAGCTAATGTTTCCCATTTGCTGATATAGTTGGATTGTGTCATCGGTAAAGATTTCTTTGCAAATGTAACCAATGCCTTTTTGTTCTACACATGCTCCCAGAGCTTTCTGTGAGGCATCCATCTTCAGGGCAGTTGTCTTCCTAAGATCATAAAATTGCAATGTCAATACTTCTGATAATGATTGTTTCAGTGCTTCAAAGAGATATTGGTGATCCTCGTAGCAGGTTGTCACACATCACAATCCCCCACTCCAACATTTGGGCCCTCAAAGGATTTTACTTGGGCAACTAAATTCCCAAAGACTGAAAGAAAACCAGAAAACATTGGAAATACTCAATGAGTGCAATCTTCCCAGCCCTGTGCAGTTGTATTTGGAGGTAGGAGCAGGCGTAAATATGGAAACGAGCATTTAGGGTTAGCTGACCCGGGTTCAATTCCAGCCTCGGGTGACTTTGTGGAGTTTGCACTTTCTCCCCGTGTATGCGTGGGTTTCCTCCGGGTGCTCCAGTTTCCTCCCACAGTTCAAAGGTGTGCAGGTTAGGTGGATTGGCCATGCTAAATTGCCCCTCAGAGTCTAGAGATGTGCAGGTTAGATTAGTAGAGTGTGTTGGATGGGGGCGTGGACTTGGAGTGGTTCTTTTGGAGGGTTGGTGCAGACTCAATGGGCCAAATGGACTCCTTCTGCACTGTACGGGTTCTATGATTCTATATTCCTGCCTCTGAGCAGTCTCACTAGAAATGGAGTCAATATGGTAGTGACCAGCTGCCCAAAATCAGTGGGTAGCCAATGAGGCCCAATTGGGGTCATGGTTTGAGGTAAACAAGTTGTTCCTGACGGCAGGCAGATCCCTATCAGGTAAATGGAGATGGCTGCAAGGCAGCAAAATGAGGAGCCATCAGCCAAAGGACATCATTTGGAAGGGTTCCCCTTCCACACTGATGGCCTGCCAGAGTTTTAAATCCTAGAAAGTGCCTCCATTCTAAGCCATTCTCGGGATCTCCTACCTCCCTCTGCAGTCACCACCTCTTCCATTGGTGTTGCTCGTCATCAAGGGCATTGGGCCCTCCGACTGGTCCGTCCACCTCATGAACCCACACGTAGTCCTTAACGGATGGCGTATGCTGAATGGCCTTTCAAGTGGCTGGTCCTAGTTATATCACAATGTTGTTCAGCCAGCCAACTCCAACCTGGTCAGGACTTGCTTTTTTTCCCAACTGCATAACATTTTCAGAGGTGGTAAGATTCCATTCAGCAGGTAAGACAACGGCCAGGACTTTACAGCTGTTACCACCAACAGAGTTTTGCAGTCCCGCTGAATGGCTTGTCGCATTTTCCGACCCGGCAGCCGTCATGACAGGGACATAAAATTCCACCCAGATCTATAAAGAGGAAATACAATAGATTGTCCTGGGCCCATTCTATGTTGCATGCAAAACAATAGATCGAGGCAGGAACAGCTGATGACAGACTCGTCAACTTGCCAGCAATGCCAGAATGCAGTCTAAACCTGATGAGTAATTGGCCTTGGCTGAAACTGATATTGTGAGGGTTAATGTAGCACTCTCAAAGTTTTAAAAATATATCTTGTGTCACAGGAAAAACTAGAATCACAATGGAGTACAGGCCTTTTACTTCAAACACACAACTGGTAATAAACGTTTTCACTTTTCCTATAAAAATGTACTCGTTGAATCCTGAGTCACTGACTGGAAATGCTCAAAGGAGTTTAGTTTGCTTTCTCTAATAAGACCTAAGAGTACATGATTCATCAATAAGTGGAAAGTATTTTGTTTTATAGTCATATCTATGTCACTCAGAAACTGAGATCAGAAAAGATACAGGAAGAGCAAACTAAGTCAATATAAGATATCAATTTCAAATCAATGCAAAACATGCTATAGGTACCTGCAGTGTGCATATTCGCAACTTTGAGAAAACCAAAAGTGCCAGGGCCACGGTGAATCAGTTATATATAGACATTTTATTATCCCTGTAACTATCCAACATGCATTCTCCAAAGTAATTCTTAAAACTACACAGGCAATTTTACAACAAATGCACCCTTGATCTGCTTCGCCTTCCGATAGATTCAGTTACAGAAGATTCTCCTAGCCTAGCAGAGGGGTCCTCTGTAAACCTTATATTTGTATCAAACTCAAAATGCAGAGTGGATCTATTAGAAAACACAGAATTAATCTATCACAAACACTGGAATGGACCTATCATTCAGCATTAATAGATCTGTCACAAATCACAGAATGGATTGTATAACACCCTTAGAAATTATGTAACTCATGCCTTAATGTCTCAGTTAAAATTGTGAATGATGGAATATCGTACAAATGTATTAAACATTTGCTTGCTATTTTATCAGTAATTTTGACTTTAAGCTGTGTCAACATGTCGTTAAATGTGTTTTTATATTTTTAGATGAAGCACGACAATAAATGTCTAAAAGCACAAGGAAAATCAAAATTTGTTTTGGGGCTTTCCTTGGTATGATGGTTTACACCCTTCAGCTATGTGCACAATGTTTTAATTCAAATACAGTTTACTCTGTCCCGGCAAATACTCCATTTTGTGAGGGCCACGAAGAATCCAGCACGAGTTTCAAGGATACAAAGAAATAACATTTATTTACAATAACATATATATACACAACAGCAGCAACCTCGCTTGCTGCTTACTCCTTCCTGCCAGTTCCAAACTGGACAGCTTTATTTATACAGGGAGTCTGCTAATGATTTCTCCGCCCCCTCATTGGGGAAGCTCATACTCCCACAGGAATGTGGGATTGTCAGTAGTCCCCAGCCAATGGTAAGCAGGCAGGTTATAACATCCCTCCCCCCAAAGTCCAAGGAATCCACTGAAGACCCTGGCGAAGGAGGGCTTCGGACTTGTTTTGCCGCAGGCCGGACACAATTTGCACGAGGCGCTGGATCGGGCGGCGTGTAACGAGACGGAGACCGGCGCTTCCGTGATGAACAGCGTAACGGTTGTACATCCACGACCCATGGGCCCGAGGATTCCCCCGCTGATGCGTCCTGTGTCTCCATCTCGGAGTCAGAGTCTGCTGCCTCTGTCACCTCGGCGTCTCTCTCTCCGCGCGGTTCTGTAACGACCTGCGCAGTCTTTGACTGAGGCACCAGAGGAAGATTGTGAGGACTACTTTCCATTGTCCCTGGTATCTGCGGCTGCAGAAATGAGCTCCGGAGGCGGGGAATCTTTGGAAGGGATAGTCTTCTGGACCGACCGTGGTCTACATGTTTGCGTTGGAGACGACCCTGGGCTTGCACCTGGTAAGATATAGGGCCCGTTTGGAGAAAGATTATGCCAGGAACCCACTGGGCACGACCAGCAAAATTGCGAATGAACACTGGGTCACCGGGCGCAAACTGCCGAATTGGCCGATGCCGAGAAAAACCCTGTCCCTGCCGTTCTTGTGTGCGGCATACTTTTGCGCCAATGTCCGGGAAAACCATACTAAGGCGGGTGCGAAGTCTCCGGCCCATTAGGAGTTCTGCGGGAGCTACCCCAGTCACCGCATGGGGGTGATCCTATACGAAAACAAAAAGCGCGCCAGTCTCGTGTCCATTAACCCGGAAGACTGCTTCTTTAGGCCTCGTTTTAATGTCTGCACTGCGCGCTCCGCCAACCCATTTTAAGCCGGGTGGTAAGGGGCAGTGCGGATATGGCGTATTCCGTTCAGCTTCATGAACCTCGCAAACTCCTCACTGGTGAATGGAGTGCTGTTATCCGTGACCAGCACCTCGGGGAGGCCATGTGTACTAAAAGACAAACGCATCTTCTCAATTGTTGCGCAGGACGTTGTGCCTAGCATCTTATGCACCTCTAGCCATTTAGACTGGGCGTCGATTAATAAAAGGAACATGGATCCTTGAAAAGGGCCGGCGAACTCCGCATGCAAGTGCGCCCAAGGCCACCCTGGCCATTCCCAGTGATGCCGGCGGAAGCTTCTGATGCTCCTGACAAATGGAGCAGTTTTGGGTCACCTTCTCAATGTCGGCGTCAAGGCCTGGCCATCAAACATAACTACGGGCCAACATTTTCATTTTGGTCACACCTGGATGCCCATTGTGCAAGTCTCTTAGTATCAGCTCCTGTCCTTTTTCCGGGACAATCACACGCGTCCCCCACAAGACGATGCCGTCTTCCACGCTGAATTCTGACAGCTTGGAGGAAAATGCCCGCAACTCGCCTGGGAGCTGTCTATGCTGCCTGCCATACAGGACTATGTGTCGAACCTTTGACAGGACTGGCTCCGTCTGGGTCCACTCACGGATCTGTGGTGCCGTGACAGGCAAGGTGTCCATAAAATTTAGGGTTGCAACCACCTCACCGGTCGTGGGGGTCGACATGGGGCCGGTCGATAAAGGCAATCGGCTCAGTGCGTCGGCATTCGCTATCTGCGTTCCTGGTTTGTGCTCCAGAGAATACTTGTATGCAGCGAGCAACAAAGCCCAGCGCTGGATCCGTGCAGACCAATGGGCGGTATTGGCTTATCCTCTCTGAAAAGTCCCAGCAGAGGCTTATGATCAGTCACGATAGTGAAGTGGCGGCCATAGACGTACTGGTGGAAGCGTTTCACCGCAAAGACCTCTGCCAGGCCTTCCTTCTCGATCTGCGCATACTTTTTTTCCGCTGCAGTCAATGTGCGGGAGGCGAAAGCTATCGGCCGCTCGGCCCCGTTCTCCATCTTGTGGGACAGGACGGCCCCAATACCATGCGGGGATGCATCACATGTGACGAGCAAAGGCTTTCCAGGATCATAGTGGGTTAGTAACCCAGATGACGACAATTGTTTTTTTACCTGGCGGAAAGCGGTTTCTTGCGGCTGACCCCAAACCCAGGTGTGATTTTTCTTTAGCAGAAGATGCAACGGGGCCAGCGTAGTTCCAGGTTGGGGAGGAACTTCCCGTAATAGTTTACGAAGCTGAGAAAAGAACGAAGATGCGAAGTGTCACTCGGGGCGGGGGCCTGTTGAATCGCGCGCACCTTCTCTGCGACGGGATGCAAACCTTCGCGGTCCACCCGATAACCTAGGTAGACTACTTCCTTCGCCTGAAAGACGCACTTTGTGCGACGTAAACGGACTCCAGCCTCCGAAAAGCGTCTAAGGACAGCCTCAAGATTTTCCAAATGTTTCTGCTCCGACGTCCCTGTGATCAAAACGTCATCTAAGTAGACAGCGACACGCGGTAAACCTCTCAAAATGCCCTCCATAACGCGTTGAAAAATAGCGCAGGCAGAGGATACTCCAAAGGGCAAACGTGTATATTCATATAGGCCCCGATGTGTATTAATCGTTACATATGGTCGGGAGGCAGGGTCCAGCTCCAACTGTAGGTAGGCGTGACTCATATCTAATTTTGTGAACGAGAGTCCACCTGCAAGCTTTGCGTAGAGATCCTCTATGTGAGGCATTGGATATCGGTCGAGTTGGGAAGCCGTTTCACTGTAAGTATATAGTTGCCGCACAAGCGAACTGTGGCATCTGGCTTCATTACAGGTACAATTGGTGCTGCCCAGTCAGCGAAACGGACGGGCCTGATAATACTCAAAGTTTCCAAATGAGTGAGCTCCCCTTCTACCTTCTCGAGCAAGGCGTAAGGCACCGGGCGCGCCCGGAAATAGTGCGGCGTGGCTTCTGGTTCGATTTGGATACGGGCTACGGCCCCTTTTATTTTCCCCAAACCAGGCTGGAATACATCTGGGTATCATCCTACCACCTCAGTCAACCCTCCAGAAACTGTTTGGAGGATGTGCTGCCACTGCAAGCGCAAATGGCGCAACCAGTCCCGACCTAACAGGCTGGGCCCATGGCCGCGCACCACGATAAGTGGGAAACGCCTCTGCTGGCGTCCATAAACAAAGGGGTCATCGTAGTTCCTGCAATGTCCAATGGTTCCCCTGTGTAGGTGGCCAACTTGGCCTGTGTGTCCGTTAATGTAAGGGTCTGTATACCCTGCTTGATGCGGTCGAATATCCTCTGGGCGATCACGGAGACCTCTGCGCCAGTGTCCAACTCCATCTCAAGCGGGTGACCATTGACCCGTACTGTCACCTTAATGGGGGCCACACGTGGAGCTGCCACACAATGCAGCTTGCAGGCAGTCGGCCTCCGCCTCCACGTCCTCAGGAGTAGTCGCCGCAGGTTCATCCACATAGAAGGTACGGTCCTTGGGCTGGTCCCAATTTTGGTCAGAACGACGGCGCATCTGGCGCCCCCAGGACCGGCGTCCGCGACGGAGTCGGCGCCTATAAGTCTGACACGGTCATGGCTCCTCATCCATTCGTTCTGGAGAAGGCTCCCTTCGGTGAGGAATGTCCGACGGCCACTGGCGTCGTTCCGGATGTCGTCTCACCCAAGGTACCACAGGAGTGCGGGGGGACGTTTTCGGACGGATGAGGCTTCACCCCAAGGCATGCACTTCCATTCCCTGTATCTCCTGCACTCTTCGTTCTGCGCTGTCTCGGGACAATACTATTTGAATGGCGTGTTGAAAAGTCAATGTTGGCTGAGCTAACAACTTTCTCTGGGTGGCCGCATTGTCAATACCGCAAACCAAATGGTCACGTAACATTTCTGACAAGGTCTCACCATAGTCACAGTACTCTGCAATCCTGTGTAGCCTGGATAGAAAGTCGGCAAGGGATTCTCCTGGGGTTCTCTCAGCTGTATTAAACCGGTAACGTTGGACTATCGTGGACGGGGTTGGGTTAAAATGTTGCCCCACTATATTCACAAGTTCATCAAACGTTTTGGTGTCCGGCGCAGCTGGGTACATAAGGCTCCTAATCACCCCAAATGTATGCGGGCCGCATGCGGTGAGCAATATGACCACCTGGCGCTCGTTTTCGGTGATATTGTTTGCCCGGAAATAGTAACGCATCCGTTGTGCATACTGGTTCCAGCTTTCCAGCGCAGCATCAAAAACATCCAAACGTCCGTACAGAGGCATGGTGTAATAGAAAACAACTTCCAATCTGTCTCCAACAAAAATCCAGGGAGGTGGCTTCAGCAGTGTAGACAGCTATTCACTTTAACCCTCATCGCCAGTTTTGTGAGGGCCACGAAGAATCCATCACGAGTTTCAAGGATACAAAGAAATAACATTTATTTACAATAACATATATATACACAACAGCAGCAACCTCGCTTGCTGCTGACTCCTTCCTGCCGGTTCCAAACTGGACAGCTTTATTTATACAGGGAGTCTGCTAATTATTTCTCCGCCCCCCTCATTGGGGAAGCTCATACTCCCACAGGATTGTGGGATTGTCATTAGTCCCCAGCCAATGGTAAGCAGGCAGGTTATAACACTCCACATACATTTGTTAGGAATACAAAGGTAGTTTTAAGGGACTTATAATTTGTATTGTTAAACATTAGAAATAAGGTACAGTTTTCAGCATGCTTCATTTAACATTTCTGTCACCAGCACACACTCCTGTGAAGTCCCCCACGCACACTTCAACATGGCCATTTCCACTTTCCCGCTCCGAACCATCTCACCCTTTCCATGACTCTAGTCACATTTCTCTTTCTCCTACCACCCCCAACTTCCCCTCCAAACCCCCATCCCACCCCTCCACGTCCGTCCCACCTCTTCATTCCTCTCCTCCCATGTAATCCCAGCGCAGACCATCTGCATAGCCACTGCGAGAGTTCACCCATCGCTACAGGAATGGATTGAAGGTCTGTGCGCATCTCCAGCAGAATCTCATGGACCAGGGTCTCCATGGCATCTGCCACTTTCCTCATGGGGACCTCCCTGTGTGCACATGTCGGAGCCACTTCATCAAAGAGCAGGCAGATGGATTTCTCTGCCTCATGCGCCACTCTGTTGAGGGCCTCGGCCATCTCTGCTTGATGTTCCCCACCTCTTGCTGAGTCTCCAGCCACTAATGGAAGGCCAATTCCAGAAGCCTTCCATTGGACAGGAATCTTATAGATACTCCTTCCCCAGCAGGCCTGAGTGCTGGTGAGATTGATAGATCCTGCCTCCTGCTGTGGACATGTGTCCATGCAGAGAGCACCAGATTGAAGGAGCCTTACTTAACTAGATCTAGTACCATTGAGGTGTGTGACTCTACGCTGGTGGAGGGTGCAGGCAGCTGCTGTGACACCTCTGCAGGTGCACTTTCTTCCTCCGCCACAATGTTCTCTGTCCTCCATGGACTGCTGTGACTTCTAGAGAGGGCGTTGATCTCTTCCTTGACCTTTTCCTGCTGGCACCTGTGACTGAGAGAGAAGAGAACAAGTGACTGCATGATGTGCCTCCAACATGGAGCCTCACCTGACAATTAGGCATGCATAGATCCTACTGGATGGAGGCTGCAAGCCTATATCTCCATCTCTACAGGCTGTCAAGTTCCTCCCCTGCCAGCTGGGCTTCCCGTTCCTCAAAGTCCATCAGGCTCTTGATCTCAGACCGGCCCTCTCCTGTCTTCTCCCTCTCTCTCTTATTGTGACTTTGCTTTTCCAGTACAAAGAGAGAAGGTGCGGTTGAGAGCTATTGGGTTTCATGTATTCTTTCTCATATTTCCAGCATTACAAATAACCCACTGGATTGTGTCCATTTGATTGCAGGTTGTCCAGAAGGATTCTGGGGCAACACCCTCCAGGGTAGTGAAAACATGCAGCTGTGAGGATAAGGCTCACAGAGGCGGGTCACCAGCGGTGCTTGCTGGTGTCCTCAACGCCTGAGCCCTTTCCCCCCGCCCTCCCAGACAACATGTGAGCTCTCTGTGTGCCAGGTTGAAGAACCCAGAGTGGCATGTCCACCTGCAGAGAGGATAGATTGCAGTGGGGCTATGAGACATTACCTTCTCACATTGACACTGAGGCCCATGTCCCGTGTACAATTGGTGAGGTGAGAGTGAGTAGTTCAGGTTTCACTTACTCTGGCAGAGCTGATAAGTTCGTTCATCCATTTCCTTCAGAGCAGGGCAGTCCTCTGGTAGAAGCCCTGGGCACTGTCTACCCTTGAGACTCCCTGCCGTGCCGGATTCGTCTGTTGGTTTGGCCGGACGCCCCTCCTCTTCATTCAGCAGCATTTCATTACTGCAGCATCATTGAATCTGGGGAAGGAGGTCCCTGCAATCAGCGGACCATCTCCTCTTTGAACATTGAGTAACATGATGTGACTGCGGAGTATGCGCCATCCAGCCCAGACCACCCCAACGTGAAAAATGTCAGGAAACCCCTGACTGCATAATTAGTGAGACTGGCACCACTTGATTCAGACCGAATTCCCGCCGGCCTTCACACTGGGAAAGACTCCCTGGGGGGGATTCTCCAATAATGGGGCTATGTCCCACACAGTATGAAAAGCGGCGCCAACCACTTCGGCGTCAATGGTTCCCGATAATGGGGAATGCTCCCCTTCCCAGCCGGCGCGAAACGGCCCACAAGAGTTTGTGCATGCGCGGAACGGCCGGCATGATTCCGGGCAATATGGCGGAGCCCTACAGGGGCCTGGCACGGAACGAAATAGGTCCCCGCGGAACCAGCCCACCCGCCGATCAGTAGGCCTCAATCGCGGGCCAGGCCACCGTGGGGACCGCCCTGCCACAGGACTTAGTCCTGGAATGAAATTTCCTGCTAATATTTCCAACTAATGATGAAATATTTGAAGGTTTCATTTGGAAAGAAGGGCTTCCAGATTGTTTGAGGGCAGAATGTATTAAATGCCTCATTATGTCAAGATCTATAGCTAACTGAGGATTCAACACCACTGTCCAGCTCTGATGCAGAAATTGTTCTGTAGTCTACGCTCTTCCTCACCCTGTCTCATTTGAACTCAAGAAAGTTTCACGGCGCAGCAAAAATTACAGATCGAAACAGGTAGAAATTCTATTATAGTTTAAAGATGCAAACAAATATGATTAAAGGCGTGAATCACACCCCCGCCAGTTGCCGAATTCTCAGGCACCGGATATTCGGCGGGGGCGGGAATCACGCCACACCGGTCGGCGAGCCCCCCCTGGCGATTCTCCGGCCCAGGATGGGCCAAAGTACCGCTGCTGGAAAGCCTGTGCCGCCGGCGAGAATCAAACCATCTCTCTTACCGGCAGGACCTGGTGGCGCGGGTGGGCTCCGGGGTCCTGGGAGGGGCGCGGGGCGATCTGGCCCCGGGGGGTGCCCCCATTGTGGCCTGGCCCGCGATCAGCGGGCGGGCCTGTGCTGTGGGGGCACTCTTTTCCCTCCGCCTCGGCCACAGCCTTCACCATGGCCGATGCAGAAGAGACACCCCCCCGCCCCTGCGCATGCGTGGGGACGACGTCAGCAGCCGGTGACGCTCCCGCGCATGCGCAGACTCCGCCGGCCGGCAGAGTCCTTTCGGCCCCAGCTGGTGTGGCGCCAAAGGCCTTCCATGCAAGCCGGTGGAGCGGAAACCACTCCAGCACGGGCCTAGCCCCTCCGCACCTTTGGGGCAGCCCGACGCCGGAGTGGTTCCCGCCACTCAATCCCGCCAGGACCCCCCCCCCCCCGCCCGTCGGGTAGGGGAGAATCCCGGCCCAGGACTCTGTAAAGATATTATTATATCAGTGAACATTTGAATCATAAACACAAAGGATATAAAGTCCAATTGCCCTCTTTTGGCAGCTGTATTAGAATCCACGGCAGTAAAAGGGAATAATTTGCTTCATTTTAAAGCTGTTAAAACTTCGAGGCAATGTGAACAGGGGCAGTCTCAATTTAAGTCCAAATTCATACAAATAAACTTTCCTAAATCAGCATGAATTGGGTACTGGCGGGCAGATTTTCACCTGATCGGTTTGGCAATAATGAGGATGTAACCACTTCAAGTTGGGGTTGCAAGATTTACTCAGCAGGTGAGGCAGGAGGGAAATAGATGTTTTGGGTCAATGACCTTCGATCTGAACGGCAAAGGTCACCTCGACCTGAAACGTTGGGCATGATTTAACCACTGTGTGGCGTCCAGCGTTGGTCTGAGCACGCCGGTCAAATAGTGGGAAAGGTCAAAATCGAGATTCACGCCAGGTGCGAATCAGTTTGCTATCTAATCGGCCTGCTCCCAATGGCGACTTCTGGATCACGGCCAAATATGGCAAGCATATCATAAAGCACAATTTGCATTAATTTCCATCTCGTTAGCAAGACTGAAGTTGAATGTAACTGCACCCCCCCCGGTCAGATCCCACACCGCCGCCCCGACGCCGGCTGCCGTATTCTCCGCCGCCGTTTTTCGGGCGGGATTCCCGCCACGCCAGTCGGGGGCTGTTGGCAGCGGCACCCCCGGAGATTCTCAGGGCCCCGATGGGCTGAGCGGCCGTCCATTTTTGGCCAGTCCCGCCGGCGTGAATTACTCACCTCATGCACCAGCGGGTCCCCAGGGGATTCTCTGTCCTGGTGGGGAGTCAGAGAATCCCGCCCCATGTGTTTGTTTTTTAAATGTGCTGATATAGCTTTGTATGTATAACTTGTACAAGTATGAAACTGGAATGTTTCCTCCTTGATTAATGGTTAGTGTGATATGTCGAATGTGCCATAGTTGATTTTAAATTTTTGTTAATGTTGACCATTTTTGCCAATAAAATATTACTCAATAGGTTGATTATTGCATTGCATTTCAATCAAACTTTGAAGCCTGAACACTTTCCCTGAACTCTAGAAGCACCAGCACCATAGAGGCAGCAGCTAACAATGAAACATTCAAAAGCTGGCTTCAGCGCTTGGGATATACTCGTGACCAAAGTGTGAGTATGTGGATCAGGGGAGGGCACCTGAGCACGGGCGCCCTAATGTTCCTGGCAGGGGTCTGGGGTCTAGGGGCTCCTGCTGTGGCGAGGGGTGAGTGCGCAGAGTAAGGTTCTCCAGCACAACCGGTTTGCTGCATGCCACTCTGAGAGAAGGCAGGACATGTAAGGGTGAGGGAGGCCTGGAGGATTTGAGTGTCCCAGGGTGGAAGCACTGATTGCCAGTTTATTTCCTTCTCCAATTCCTTATAGATATTAAAATGAATGGTGGTGTCGGTCCCGCAGAGGATGCTCTTATGTTGCTGGTGGCAGCCCAGGTGGCCAGACACTGGAGGAGGCAGCATCGTTGACGCAGGCTGGAGCCGGCACCCCATGTGCAGGGGTCCACTGCATACCCTGAAGACCCAGCCGCCCATCAGGTTGAGGAGGGACCCAGGGTGGGATGCAAGCAACGGCCTAAGGTGTACAGGTGTCGTTGGTCTTTTGAAGAGTTGACGGACAGCATGTGCCGCAGGAGACTGTCTCAACAAGAGACATTGTGGCATCTATCCCATGTCGTCGTGGACTTGGCACCCCATGGTGGAGAAGGTCACTGCAGCCCTCAACGTTTATGCAACTGATTCATTCCAGGGCTCGAGCAGGGATCTGTGCAGCATTTCACAATCTTCAGCCCACAAGTGCACCCGTGAAGTCACGAACACGATGTATGCACTTTTACAGCATAGTAGGGTGGAGAATCGAGGCCATTACGTTTTCATTCTGTTATATTCGTTGTTGTCGTCGCAAAGAGAAAAATCAGGGGCGAAATTCTCCCCCAACGGCGCGATGTCCGCCGACTGGCGCCAAAAACGGCGCCAATCAGACGGGCATCGCGCCGGCCCAAAGGTGCGGAATGCTCCGCATCTTTGGGGGCCGAGCCCCAACATTGAGGGGCTAGGCCGGCGCCAGAGGGATTTCCTCCCCGCCAGCTGGCGGAAATGGCGTTTGTTGCCCCGCCAGCTGGCGGAAATGGCGTTTGTTGCCCTGCCAGCTGGCGCAGAAATGCAGCGCATGCGCGGGAGCGTCAGCGGCCGCTGACAGTTTCCCGCGCATGCGCAGTGGGGAGAGTCTCTTCCGCCTCCGCCATGGTGGAGGCCGTGGCGGAGGCGGAAGGGAAAGAGTGCCCCCACGGCACAGGCCCGCCCGCGGATCGGTGGGCCCCAATCACGGGCCAGGCCACCGTGGGGGCACCCCCCTGGGTCAGATCGCCCCACGCCCCCCCCCCAGGACCCCGGAGCCCACCCACGCCGCCTGGTCCCGCCGGTAAATACCAGCTTTGATTTACGCCGGCGGGACAGGCAATTTCTGGGCGGGACTTCGGCCCATCCGGGCCAGAGAATTGAGCGGGGGGTCCCGCCAACCGGCGCAGGCCGATTCCCGCCCCCACCCAATCTCCGGTACCGGAGACTTCGGCAGGGACGGGATTCACAGCGGCCAACGGCCATTCTCCGACCCGGCGGGGGGTCGGAGAATGACGCCCCAGAGGTAGCACACGTCAAGTTTATAAAACATAGTGCAAGGTGTTTATTTACAAGCTGCTGCTCAAACAGGGTACAATAGTGACCTCCACAAAAGCTAACATTAACAAAGATTTGAAATCAATTACGTAATGCTCCATATATCACAGTAACCATTAATCAACAAGGAAACATAACAGTTCCATATTGGTACTAATACAAAGCTATATCAGCTCCATTTTGGCAATAAATCCCAACACATGACATTGCACCAGCCAATGGGGTTACTCTGATGCAACACCCTTTCCTCTTAACTCCTTTATTGTCCCTTGCATTTTTACTTAATCAAACACTAACACAGATCCAATACATTATGCCATAACTAACATTGTTATGTTACAGGTACATATGTACATTAGTAAGACAGTCTCTTGGGTGGACATCGGTCTTGTTTTGCCAGAAGATAACATTCAGGAGCTTGGCTCGAAGGGGTTCTAGGTGGGTCTTCCTGTACACTGGTCAGTGTTACATCTGACGTAACCAACTCAGGAACCGTCTATGGTGGCGTGGATGACTGTCGTGACAGATCTCATAATTTCGGCAATTGTAGACCTCAAGTAGGGCCTGTCACTGCCCATACACTGTGGTGAAAACATCTGGTACAGATTCTGTACTCTCACTATTTGCAGACAATAATTGGTCAACGTGGCAACGCCAAATTCATTCATTGTCAGATTGTACAGTATTTCAATTCAGACTCGTTTTTGCTAAGAAAATTGCTGGAGTCCATTTCTCGCCTGAGGTGTAATTTCTCACAAGAACACGTTCCTCATGTCATAATATCCACTCATGAATATAATGAGATGCAGACAAGCAGTGATTGACACACAGGATGACCAGTAAGCACACAACACAGTGCAGCCAATCACCAGACAGGATACCACCACTATAAAGCCAGAGGGCACTAGGTTTACCGCCCTCTCGGGACCCAGTCACTGAGACAATCAGTGTCCACGAGCTAGCAAGTGCAAACACCATGCGGTAGCTAGCAAGTCTGGTCAGACTACTAAAAGGTCTCCAGCCAGTTCAGTATAGTGTTGACCCACAGCTGAATATGTATATCAGTTCTATCGTTGAATAAAACAGTGTTGGATCTTCTCCAGTGTTAGATGTCTGTTTCTAGCTTCCCTGCATCGAGTGCAGTCCACGTCGAACCTACCTGCCAAACACATCATGGTACCGGAGTGATACTGATCTTGACAGATCTACCCGAGCTGGCCCCAACTGATCATGGTCGTGTCCAGTTGCCTGAGGGTCTTTGGTCAGCCACAGCTGTTGTGATCAAACAAATGGCCCCAATATCGTTCCTTGTCCGCATGGCTGATGGATCCCTGCTACGGCGCAACAGACGGGCACTGCGAAGAGTTCCATGCCCGCTACCTGACCAAAGTGCCCCGCCGCCCACGATGCGTCCTCTGGACGTACCCTACCACGAGGCCACCGATCTACCAGCAATCCTGCCGGCCCATGCGACCACCGCGATGGCAGCGATCCCGCCTATCCACGTGCAGGTGGCTCCTGATCCACCTCTGCGGCGATCGACAAGAATTCGTCCCCCACCACAAAGACTGAATCTGTAGACTGAACTTTTGTACATTTCGTGACTTCATCGATTTAACCTCTGTAAATATTATTTTGTTTGCCACGTATCTGCACTATCGAGACCTTGCTATGTATATACGTTCATTTAGACACCTTTTGTACATAGTCAGGCATATATATATATGCACGCACACCTTAGTATTTATTTATCTAAAATAAAAGGGGGGGAGATGTCATAATATCCACTCATGTATATAATGAGATGCAGCCAGGCAGTGATTGACACACAGGATGACCAGTAAGCACACAACACAGTGCAGCCAATCACCAGACAGGACACTACCACTATAAAGCCAGAGGGCACTAGGTTTCCCGCTTTCTCGAGACCCAGCCACTGAGACAAAGAGAGTCCACGAGCTAGCAAGTGCAAACACCTTGCGGTAGCTAGTAAGTCTGGTCAGGCTACTAAAAGGTCTCCAGTCAGTTCAGTATATTGTCGACACACAGCTGAATATGTATATCAGTTCTATCATTGAATAAAACAGTGTTGGATCTTCTCCGGTGTTAGACGCCTGTTTCTAGCTTCCCTGCATCGAGTGCAGTCCACATCGAACCTACCTGCCTAACACATCACCTCACATTTAAAGACTGCTTTTGGAATGTTGCTCCCTTCTAACCTCTTGCATCTGATGTTGTTGCCTGACTCTCTCTGAAGTTGAAGAGGAAGTCAGAAGGTCGAACTGTGTGCGTAGTTTCCTTTTGAATATCAGTACAGCCAGTGAGCTTGTGTTTTTGAATGTTTCTCTATGTCATTAGAAAGCTATTGGCACGTTTAGGTCACGACCTTTACTGCATTCTTGAGCGATTGTATGAAACATTCAGCTAAGCCAATGCTAGCTGGGCCTTAGGGGCAGATTTTATATGGTGGATGCCACACCCCTTCAGGTAGTACTCTAATTTGGCTGATGTGAACTAAGTACCGTTATTGCTCATGAGTTGTTCAGGTTTCCCAAGATTTGAAAATACCTCATTTAACCTGTCTACGGTCTGTTCCATAATTGCTGGTTTCATGATGGCTGATGTGTTAGGCTGACTGATTCAGTGTAGACTGCACTTGATGCAGGGAAGCTAGAAGTAGACATCGAACACTGGAGAAAATCCAACACTGTTTTATTCAATGATAGAACTGATATACATGTTCAGCTGTGGGTCGACACTATACTGAACTGACTGGAGACCTTGTATTAGCCTGACCAGACTTACTCGCTAAGCATGGTGTTTGCACTGGCTAGCTCGTGGACTCTGACTGTCTCAGTGGCTGGGTCCAGAGAGAGCGGGAAACCTAGTGCCCTCTGGCTTTATAGTGGTAGTGTCCTGTCTGGTGATTGGCTGCACTGTGTTGTGTGCTTATTGGTCGTCCTGTATGTCAATCACTGCCTGTCTGCACTTCAGTATATACATGAGTAGATATTATGACAATGGCAACCTCAGGCAACTTCAAATGTGCGTCAACCATGACCAAAGACATGTCCTTCGACTGGTCCGGTATGATCAACATAGCTTCTTTGCCACGGCCTGGTTGGCCATTCCCATGGATGTAAAAGGTTGTAGTCGAGGTACATTTCCCAACCCAGCAGGATTTGCATAACCCCACCTTCTCCTCTATTTGGACATCCAACGTGGGCCACCAGAAGTAGCTTATCGGCAACTCCTTCATGTAGCAGTTCCAAGATTCTACTTCATAGTCACGACAGAATGATTACTCTAATACCCCACAACAGTGGGATTCGGTTTAGGGGCAGATTTAGCTCATGTGGTTGGTGGCTGGTTGGTGATGCAGAGCGAGGCCAGCAGTGTGGGTTCAATTCCTGTACCGGCTGAGGTTATTCATGAGCCTTCTCAATCTTGCCTTTTGCCTGAGGTGTGATGATCCTCGGGTTAAATCACTACCAGTGAGCTCACCCCCACAAAGGGGCAAGCAGCCTATGGTCGTCTGGGATTATGGCGACTTTACTTACTTACCCCACAACAGTACTCTATTTTGTACTGTCAACTCAATATGCTTGGTAAGATAGGGTTTAATGTCTGGATTCTTCCAGTGCTCTTGTGATAGAGCGCCTTTTTGAATCATTTCCAACACCTTCCCCATCACCGGATCTGGTCAGGTAAATGTTCGCACCTGAGAAGACGTTACAGGATCATTTTTCATATGAGACAGAGAGAATATGTCGTTGAAGAGTTAATCAGATTTGTGCTCGTCTTTTTGGTCTTGTTGATCTTACAGGAGCAGTCTAAACAAATTGTCCATGTTTGCATGCTGTTCAGACTTATGATATTCAGTTACATAATCGTGTGCCGATAAGATTAATGTTCAACGTTGTAATCAACTAGCAGTGAGCGAAGGGATCCTGTTATGCAGCCCATAAATTGTTGGTAAAGGACGATGGTCGGACAAGCGTGTAAATTAATGGCCAAATAAATAATAGTGGAATTTTCGAATACCACAAATTACGCTGAGAGCTTCTTTCTCAAGTTGAGCATAGTTGGACTCATCGCAAGTCAATGTCCTGGAAGCAAATGTTACTGGTCACTCTTCACCTGAAGACATTACATGTGCGACTACTCAAACCCAATAGGGTGATGTGTCGCAAGCAATCTGCAGCTTCAGTTTTGTGTTATAATGGACCAATAAATGATTCCTGTAATTTGTTATGACATTTCGGTAAGCATTCTCACAATCTTTTGTCCCGTGCCAAGCTTGTTTGTTACAAAACAACGTGTGTAAAGGCTTCAGCCTTGTTGCAAAGTGCAGTACAAGCTTTCCATAGTAGTTTAACAATTCTAGAAATGACCATAACTAAGTCATGTTCTGCGGTTGTGGAGCATCCAGGATCTCCAACATCTTCTTAGGCTCTTTGTGAAGATCGCCTTGGTCAATGAGGTATCAAGATAGTGAATCGATGATTTTAAAAATTTGCACTTTTCTTCAAAATTACCATAATTTTTGTATTTGTTCTCCTTGTAACAACAATTTCCAGCCATATGTCCCACTTGGTTGCAGCGATGACATGGTAGATTCCTGGCGAACCTGCTTCTCACAGACTTCATCTTACAGACTTCAGCACAAACTCAGAATCAGTGAAACTTTTCGCAGCAAGTTCCATAGAGATTGCGATTTCTATAGAAGGTTTTAGGGTTAATGCAACTTCAGTCAATAATTTCCTGTTGATTGCTTCATTCCCGAGGTCAGAAACTAATCGGTCGTGAAGTGTATCTTCCAAAGTTTGACCCTGAGATTATGTAGATGCAGCCTTGCAAGAGTAGCTCCTAAATTCTTTACATGTTCTTCATTGTTCAAACCTGTAATCAAAATGTCATCCAGGTTGCATTGCACACCTGATAGCCCACTTAAGATCTGATCCATAGATCGTTGGAAGAGAGCCGGTGCTGACATTATCCCGAACAGAACTCCGATAGTGAAACAGACGCTTGTGTGTTACTATGGCTAGTAATGGTTGAGACACATCAGCTACGCTCATTTGCAGATAGGCTTGGGAGAGATCAATTTTGCTAAATTTCTGGTCTCCTGAGAGGCCTACAAAAAGATCTTTGATAAGTGGTAGAGGGCACTAACCAGCACATAATACAGGGTTGATAGTCATTTTGAAATCCCCGCATATTCTCACTGAACCATCCTGCTTTAAGACTGGGATGATTGGGGTTGCCCAATCCCTGGTGGTAACAGGCTCAATAACTCATGTCTTCAGTAACCTCTTGAGTTTGTCATCCACTTTAAGTCGAATAGCATAGATTACAGTACATGCATTCAAACACTTGAAAGCATATACTGCCTTTGTCTGGAGTTTCACTTCGACCCCAGTCATGGATCCAAGTGACTGCTCGAATATCTTCACATACCTTCTCAGAAGTGTTTGAAGATCATTTGTAGAGTTAACACGTTGGTTGACGATGGCCCAGTTTAGCTTAAACTTCCTTAACCAAGATTTCCCAAACAATGCTGGAAGATTTCCTTGAATGATGTGAAGAGGCAACTCCACTTTCGGTTCATCAACTTCCGCAGTCACCTTGATGAAGCTCTTCAGTGGCACAACCTCCTCGGTATATGTCCTGAAGACCACATCAGATGGTTGCAATAGCAGGTACATCAATTTCTGATGGTATATTGATTCAGGTATAGGTGATACTACAATGCTCGTAACCATTTCCATGTTAATAGTGTTCCATTTAATTCTGGATACATCCAAAATTGTTACTGATCTCCTTGTGCAGCTAGAACGCCGAGCTTAAATTCCTTAAGCTGTCTTGACACTCTGATACTCGGTGGATCTTCAGCTGGATCGCTTAACTGGTAAGCCCGCTCTGTAGATTTTGCAGTATTTTTCTTGGTTCACTTTTTTTGTGCTGGTTGGTGTGACCAACATGCCTTGGCAATGTGACCAAAATTACCATAATTTTTGTATTTGTTCTCCTTGTAACAACAATTTCCAGCCATATGTCCCACTTGGTTGCAGCGATGACATGGTAGATTCCTGGCGAACCTGCTTCTCACAGACTCCGTCTTATGGACTTCAGCACAAACTCAGAATCAGTGAAACTTCTTGCAGCACATTCCATAGAGATTGCAATTTCTGTAGAAGATCTTAGGGTTAATGCAACTTCAGTCAATAATTTCCTGTTGATGGCTTCATTCCCGAGGCCACAAACCAATCGGTCGTGAAGTGTATCATCCAAAGTTTGGCTAAATTCAGAGTGCTTGGCAAGCGTGGTCTTCAAAGGGCCCCTCCCCTCCACCGACCGAAATACGTACTTTCTTAACGTGGTCGACGAATATTCCAGATTCTCCTTCGCCGTCCCATGCCCCGATATGACATCTGCCGCCGTCATCAAAGCCCTCAACACCATCTTCGCTCTGTTTGGTTTCCCCGCCTACGTCCACAGCGACGGGGGATCCTCATTTATGAGCGAGGAGCTGCGTCAGTACCTGCTCAGCAGGGGAATTGCCTCGAGCAGGACGACCAGCTACAACCCCCGGGGAAACGGGCAGGTGGAGCGGGACAGTGGGACGGTCTGGAAGGCTGTCCAGCTGGCCCTCCGGTCCAGAAATCTCCCGGCCTCCCGCTAGCAGGAGGTTCTCCCCGACGCCCTCCACTCCATTTGGTCGCTCCTTTGCACTGCGACTAACGAAACTCCCGATGGACGTCTCTTTGCCTTCCCCAGGAAATCCACCTCTGGGGTTTCGCTCCCAATGTGGTTGGCAGCTCCAGGACCCGTTCTCCTCCGCAAGCACGTGCGGCTCCACAAGGCCACATTGGTCGAGAGGGTACAGCTCCTTCACGCGAACCCGCAGTAGACCTACGTAGCGTACCCCGACGGCCGCCAGACACAGTCTCCCTCAGGGACCTGGCGCCAGCTGGGTCCCCACACGCCCCCACCCTGCCCCAGCGCCACCCTCCCTCCCCCCAGCGCACCCCACCACAGCCCCCGCTCCAGGATGATCCGTCCTCCCTTTGGTCCAACACGGGGATGAAGATGAGGTTGACACGCTCCCGGAGTCACCGATGACCGAACCGACGCCTGAATCTCCACTGAGACTGCGGTGCTCGCAACGACGGAGCAAGGCGCCCGATCGTCTGAATTTATAAACTTTTCCTAAAATGGTAAACGCCTACATGTAAATAGCCTTCCACCACCCCCGCCGGACTCCTTTTTATCAGGGGGTGAATGTGGTAGTCACCACTGTTGTATTGTATGTACCGCATATGAGGTGTATTACAGTAAGGTCCCTGTACTACAGGTATGGAAGTAGATACCTGCCTGCTGGCTCCGCTCAGTAGGCGGGGAATAAATGTGTGGGCTCTCCGAGCTGCAGGCAATTCGGCAGCAGCTGCGGCAGGCTACACATCTCTGCGTAATAAAGCCTCGATTACACTCTACTCTCGTCTCGTCGTAATTGATAGTGCATCTCCTCTACAACAATAAGTGTTCTGCAAGCCCCCAGTAACTCGCAGTCGTCTGAGAGTTTTTTTTTTAGACCCTTTTTACTTGCATTCGCGTCTGTCGCGATCAACCAGGTGATTTGCTGATGCGCCACTGCAAACTTTACAGTTTTCAAGTATTTACTTGAGAGCTGTTTTTACTGCCACAATGATAATTTTGTCTTGGAAGTTGACAATATTTCTCCTGACCTCGCTCCTGATGGTGTATGAGCCTGGATCTCGATTGATGATTCCTCCTTCTGGCTTACAAAACGGTTGTAGAAAGCTGTCTTTCTCCCTTTTTTTATGGCCCAGATCTCATCGCCAGTTTCTCTTTTGTTATGTTCTTTGTTGTAGCCACAGAGAGAAAGAACCAGAGGTGACACATATTGAGTTTGTATATCCTAGTGCAGGGGGTTTATTTACAAGATGCTGCTCGAACAGGGTACAATGGTCAACTCCATAAAGGCCCACTGATTGTGACCTACGGGGTCAGGGCGTCGAGGATCCATTGCAGAGGGAGGAGCCAAGTCCTAGGTTTTGGAGTTTAGATATAAGCTTGGCTGGGATTATAGTATTGAAGGTGAAGCTGTAATCAATGAATAGGAGCCTGACGTAGGAGTCCTTGTTGTCGAGATGCTCCAGGGATGAGTATACTGCCAGGGCGATAGCGTCCGCTGTGGACCGATTGTGGCCGTATGCGAATTGCAATGGTTCAAGGCATTCTGGAAGTATGGAGTTGATCTGTTTCATGACCAACCTCTCGAAGCACTTCATAATAATAGGTGTCAAGGCCACCAGATCTAGTTTTTGAGGCAGGTTGACTGGTTGTTCTTTGGCACCGGTATGATGGTGGTCTTCTCGAAGCAGGTGGGAACCTCAAAACCAGAACCTCGGAAGAGGGAAGAGACCAGGTGAGAGCATGCAATGTCCCAGGGAGAGATCTTTAAGTGGAGAGGCATGGGTTCAGTTGGGTTGGTGCAGGGTCAGCAGAGAGACCAAGGCAGGACCCAGCAGCCGGAGTGTACAAGCAGCACTCCAAATACCTCCAAATGTCCGGGGTCCAGTGCCACAGGTGGCTCTGCCTTTCCAAGGACATAATGACAGTCAATTTAGATTTAGATCTGTTGTCACAGGTACCGAGGTACTGTGAAAAGTATCGTTCTGCGTACAGTCCAGGCAGATCGCTTCATACTTAAAAAACATAAGACATACGATATATACACAATGTAAATACGTAGACATCAGGTGAAGCATACGGAATATGTAGCATAATAATAATAATAACTTATTGTCACAAGTAGGCTTCAATGAAGTTACTGTGAACAGCCCCTAGTCGCCACATTCCGGCGCCTGTTCGGGGAGACCGGTACGGGAATTGAACCCGCGCTGCTGGCATTGTTCTGCATTACAAGCCAGCTATTTAGTCCACTGTGCTAAACCTGCCCCTAATTGTAGGTCTCACATCCAACAGCGTGGGCCGACACTGTCAATGACTTTGAAGGTCACAATGGCCCATAGATTAATTTATTTGGAATGTCTCTGTTTGTAATTTTAATAAAGCTGCTTACTCATTCAAAATAGCAAAAAGAGGGGAAGCTGAATAAAGAGTAGAAGGATAGAGGTCAGATGAGAAGGCGTGGGAAGAGGCCTGTGTGGAACATAAACACCACCACAGAGCTACTAGCCTGTTCCTGTCTTGTCAATACCTGTTCAGCAGCTTGAAGAGCATCAGCTCAGAGTCATTGAGCTGGTGTCTAAGTTGTGGACATTGCAGGGCATTAGTGAGGGGGAAGGTTACCAGGACACCTTGTACCAGGAGGCAGTCATACCCCTAAGGCTAGGCAGATCTTTAGATTTGGTCACTGGTCAGGGACACAATGATGTGTCTGTGAGTCAGGCAGGTAAGGGGAACTAACAAAAAGGATGGAGGAGCCTCAGGCTCTTATTTTGTCCAGACGGTACAAGGGGCTTGCTACCTATGTGGATGATGAGAAGGGCTGCAAGGTGGATGAGCAGGCTGACTATGGCACCATGCTAAAGGATGCCATTCAATGAGGGAGTATGAAGAGGAATGTGGAAGCAATAGGAGGCAGCATAGTTAGGGAGATAGATACTATGCTCTGCAACTCGATTTCCGAAGGTTGTATTGCCTGCCTGTTGCCAGGACATCTCCTCTTCTTGCAAACCTTTGGAATTATCTGCCACAGAGGATTATGGATGCTCCGTCAATTCATAAATTTCTCAGGGAATCAAGGGGTATGGGAAATGAGTAAGAAGGAGAGTTGTAGCCGAGGTTCAGCCATGAGCGTGTTGAATGATGGAGCAGGCTCAAAGGGCCATGTGGTCTACCCCTGTTCCTGTTCCCTGTGTTCTTGTGTTCCATTCGGGTAGATATATCTTTCACTTAACTGAACAGAAAACAAATGTAAAAAAACAAAGTGCATATATGTAGCAGTTTTTAAAAAATGTTATTGAAATCCTGTGTATAAATCAGTTGTGGTATAATACCAGGAGCGTAAATGCATAATTTAAAGTTTGTAAATATTTCACTCTTTTCATTTATATGTGAAAGTTTCACACTGGTAAATAAAACATACCTCTGGGCAAGATGTGATCTCATTGATCAAACAGTCATTTGGTAGTTATTTAATGCAAAACCCGAGATATTTGATATATTTGTTCAAAAGGACTGATAAATATGCTATTAATAATTTAGTTTAAATTAATTAAAATGTTATATCCTAAGACTTTAACATATTGATGACTTTTTGGGCTCTACACTTGTAATTTTGAAAAATGTGCAGGCTCTTCAAGATTTATGGTAATACCTGTAAAAAGCCTTCTTGCTTTCCCAGCTCACATAATGATGGCGAATTGCCTGGGGAAAAAAATAACAAACCCTAATTGTAATTTTAATAATTACAAAACATAATTAACTCATTTTGTTTGATTTTCTTTCATCACGCCAGCCACTCAAGAATGAGTAAGACCAGTCAAATACATGGAAGCAATAAAAAACACATTTCAACGTGCAGGCATAATTGAGCTGGGAGTGCAAGGGCATGAGATGATAAATGGGCAAAAAGATTTAATGTAACAGGGAATAGAGGAATATATTGTGGTATTTTTTTAGTCTCTCTCGGCAAGATGCTGTTTATTTTAAAACATAAAATCATTATCTTCCGCAAATATTTATTCATGTGCAGACGGAACCATGATCTGCACGCAAGCATTCAACACATTGAGAGGACAAATTTCTCTTCTCCTATTGTATTGTCAATAAGGTTAAAGGGCCACACAGGGAATGGTGCTTCCCTTTGTTCTATAGATCCCAGATTCCCCAATTGCATCATCTCCTGTTGTGGAAGTTGGAAACTAATAGCTGCTGCAGTTTTGAATTACATTAGAGGACATCGTTATACACTGGATTAGCCCATTTATCTCTCTGCTATATGAGGATTCATACTTGTACAATTTGATTGCTGAAATTTCCTGCATTACAACAGTGACCGTACTTCCGAAGTAATTTGTTGGCTGCGACAGGCTTTGGGGCGTCCTGAAGTAATGAAAGGCGCAATATAAATGCAAATTATTTTGTTTCTTTTCCAGAGACAGTCTTAACCATAAATTTCAACATAAAAATGTTATAATGTAAAGGCTTGACAGAAAATCCACACAGGTGTTAAGTTTTTAGCATACCAGCAGCACCGAGTAGACAAGGTGATGGGCCAGTCCCACATACATCTCAACAGAATTTAAACCAACGAAAGTTAAGTGATAAGCTAAGTATTAAGTATAATGCACATATATCAACATTAGAATTGTGGTAAAGAGTCACATTGGAATATGATGTCTTGGTGATAACAGAGACCTGGCTCAATAAAGGGCAGGATTGATATTAAATATTCTGAGGTAGGAGGTGTTCTGTAAAATCTGGAAAGGAAAGAAAGTTGGAAGGGTGACTGTAATGATTAAGAGAATACTACAGCACTGGAGAGAGAGGATTCCCTAGAAGGATCGAGGACTGAATCGATTTGTTTTGAGTTAAGAAAAAATAGAAGTACCATTGTCCTACTGTGCACACTCAGTAGACCACCAACTCAGGAGCAAATCTGCAGGCAAATTACAGCAAGGTGAAAAAACTATGGAGTAATGTTGACGGGACCTTTCGGGCAGGATTTTCCTGCCCTACCTGTCGGCAGTACCTTCTGGCCCCACCAAAGTCGACCCCTGCGGTAGTCTGGTGGCGGCATGGGCGAGCCATGCAAAATGCTATAGCGGAACCAGGAGATCCTGCCTGTGGCTAATGGTGAGCAGCCTCCGCCATTGAAAAACCCGCCAGGGTGGGGAGGGCTGGGAACTTGCAGGGCTGAATTCACCGCCATCTTGCCAGCAGCGCACTCACGGCAGCAGATTTCTCGACGGCATGGGGGGTGCCCACAACGGGAAACCCCATTGGCCAGCTGGCGGGAGGGGCGGAGGATCCCGCTGTCGGCGGGGTGCACCACACCAGAAAAAGGGTGCGGAAGGACGGAGAACCCCGCCCCCTCTCTTTACTTATCCTAACATAGACTGGGATGATAATAGGTTAAAGGCAGAGAGGGGAAAGAGTTTCTGAAGTCTGTTAAGGAGAATTTACTTGATCAGTATGGGTGCAGCTTTCCCACTGCTGGGCGCAATGGGTGAGTCGCGCGAGAGCCCAAATAGGGCTTTGCGCCAGGGGCAAGTCACCAGGAGTCAACGGTCGCGCCTGCGCCATTTAGCATTGCTTGCTTCCACATGTGTGGACTAGGCGTGATCATGGAATCATAGAATCCCAACAGTGCCGAAGGAGGCCATTCAACCCATCAAATCTGCACCAACACTCTGAAAGAGCACTCTAATTTGACCCACTCCCCTACCCTATAACCATAAACCCACCTAACCTGCACATCTTTGGACACTAATGCGCAACTTTTAATATGGCCAATCCACCTAACCTGCCCATCTTTAGACTGTGGGGGGAAACCATAGCACCCGGAGGGTACAAACCCCACACAGTCATCTAAGGCCGGAATTTAACCCTGGTGCTGTGAGGCAGCCATGCTAACCACTGTGCCACCGTGCCACCACCTCGGGGTGGGGGGGGGGGGAGCTCCTTATGAGGTCTCGCAGGCGATTAGAGCCCCCTGAGTGGCCAGGGACAGGGGAGGGTAGTACCCTGGCACTCCCTCTGGCACATGGGCACTGCCAGCCTGGCATCCTAGCTGTGCCACCTGGGCACCATGGTGATGTCAAGCTAGCACTGCCAACATGTCAGGTTGGCACTGCCAGGGTGCTGTCAGGTTCTGAGGGGCCATGCCTATGAACGGGAGGGGGGTGCTGAGGAGGAATTTGAGAGGGTGGCCATAGGTTGGGGGGAGGGGTTGAAGGAGGGGGTCCTCAAAGCTGGGGTGGTGTCCTGAAAGGTAGAGATCGGGTCAGCCTTTCAAAATGGCATCCCAATCTGTGCGGAGCTGGTCCGGCTGGCGAACTCAGCACCCCTTTGCAGGGAAACTTTCCAAGTTTGGCCTCAACGGGGAGAAATTCCGCGAGGCACAAAATATAGCGATGTCAATCGTGGCACTGCAGCTGTTGCGAAACACCGCCATACATGCCCAAAACATGACTTAGAAATTTTTACGGTGAATCACATCCTATGTTTTTGACTAAACGTGGAAGGAGAACATAAGAACATAAGAGCGAGGAACAGGAGTAGGCCATCTGGCCCCTCGAGCCTGCTCTGCCATTCAATGAGATCATGGCTGATGTTTTGTGGACTGAGCTCCACTTTCCGGCCCGAACACCATAACCCTTAATCCCTTTATTCTTCAAAAAACTATCTATCTTTAACTTAAAAACATTGAATGAAGGAGCCTCAACTGCTTCACTGGGCAAGGAATTCCATAGATTCACAACCTTTTGGGTGAAGAAGTTCCTACTAAACTCAGTCCGAAATCTACTTCCCCTTATTTTGAGGCTATGCCCCCCTAGTTCTGCTTTCACCCGCTAGTGGGAACAACCTGCCCGCATCTATCCTATCTATTCCCTTCATAATTTTATATGTTTCTATAAGATCCCCCCGCATTCTTCTAAATTCCAACGAGTACAGTCCCAGTCTACTCAACCTCTCCTCGTAATCCAACCCCTTCAGCTCTGGGATTAACCTAGTGAATCTCCTCTGCACACCCTCCAGCACCAGTACGTCCTTTCTCAGGTAAGGAGACCAAAGCTGAACACAATACTCCAGGTGTGGCCTCACTAACACCTTATACAATTGCAGCATAACCTCCCTAGTCTTAAACTCCATCCCTCTAGCAATGAAGGACAAAACTCCATTTGTGTTCTTAATCATTTGTTGCACCTGTAATCCAACTTTTTGTGACTCATGCACTAGCACACCCAGGTCTCTCTGCACAGCAGCATGTTTTAATATTTTATCATTTAAATAATAATCCCTTTTGCTGTTATTCCTACCAAAATGGATAACCTCATATTTGTCAACATTGTATTCCATCTGCCGGACCCTAGCCCATTCACTTCACCTATCCAAATCCCTCTGCAGACTTCCGGTATCCTCAGCACTTTTTGCTTTACCACTTATCTTAGTGTCATCTGCAAACTTGGACACATTGCACTTGGTCCCCATCTCCAAATCATCTATGTAAATTGTGAACAATTGTGGGCCCAACACTGATCCCTGAGGGACACCACTCGTTACTGATTGACAACCAGAGAAACACCCATTACTCCCCACTCTTTGCTTTTTATTAATTAACCAATCCTCTATCCATGCTACTACTTTACCTTTAATGCCATGCATCTTTATCTTATGCAGCAACCTTTTGTGTGGCACCTTGTCAAAAGCCTTCTGGAAATCCAGATATACCACATCCATTGGCTCCCCGTTATCTACCGCACTGCTAATGTCCTCAAAAAATTCCACTAATTAGTTAGGCATGACCTGCCTTTTATGAACCCATGCTGCGTCTGCCCAATGGGAGAATTTCCATCCAGATGCCTCGTTATTTCTTCCTTGATGATAGTTTCCAGCATCTTCCCTACTACCGAGGTTAAGCTAACTGGCCTATAATTACCCGCTTTCCGCCTACCTCCTTTTTTAAACAGTGGTGTCACATTTGCTAATTTCTAATCCGCCGGGACCACCCCAGAGTCTAGTGAATTTTGGTAAATTATCACTAGTACATTTGCAATTTCCCTAGCCATCTCTTTTAGCACACTGGGATGCATTCCATCAGGGCCAGGAGGCTTGTCTACCTTTAGCCCCATTAGCTTGCCCATCACTACCTCCTTGGTGATAGCAATCATCTCAAGGTCCTCACCTGTCGTAGCCTTATTTCCATCAGTCATTACTGGAGGCATTACTGAATCCGGTTCTGAGGAAAGTGCAGGTCCAAGTGGATCAAGCACCAGCTGGGAACCTTTTAGGAATGGTGATCGCAGTGTCATAGTGTTTTGGTTAGCCACGGAAAAAGACAATAAGCAATCTAAAGTAAAAATACTAGATTGGAGGAGGACCAATTTCATGTGAGGTGAGAACAGATCAGACAAAATTGTGATGGCAAAATGGGCTGCCATTCAAGAGGAGATTGTTTGGTACCGTCAAGGTACATTCCCGGGGGAAGGTTAAGGCAACCAACGCGAAAGCTGCTTTGATGATGAGAGATGAGAGAAAGTAAGATGAAGCAGAAAAAGATTGTGTATAACATATGTCAAACTTATAATACAAGTGAGTACCAGGCTGACTGTAGAATGTTCAGGGATATAGGAAAAGTAAATGAGAGACAAAGCCAGAATTCTCCAGCCTTTGTGAATCACTTTTTCAGCCACCCTCCTTAGAACCTTCACAACCATTCTAAAGCACAGTGCCCAGAATTGGACACACTACTCCAGCTGAGACTGAATTGAGGCAGAAGGTCCTGGCGGTATATGCGCACATCTTGTTTAAAGAGGCAGGGCAGATTGAGAAAATGGTTAATAAGGCATTAGGAAGGGCGGCACGGTGGCACAGTGGTTAGCACTGCTGCCTCATGGCGCCGAGGACCCGGATTCAATCCCGGCCTGGGCCATTGTCCGTGTGGAGTTTGCACATATTCCTGCATGGATCTCACCTCCACAACACAAAGATATGCAGGGTAGGTGGATTGGCCATGCTAAATTGCCCTTAATTGGAAACATTGAATTGGGTACTTTAGATTTATTTTTAAAAAGGCATTAGGGATCCTGGGCTTTAAAAATTGAGGCATAGGGTGGACAAAAGCAAGGAAGTTATGACGAATCTTTGTAAATCTCTGATTCGATCTCAACTGGAGTAGTTCTGGGCATTGTGCTTTAGAATGGATGTGAAGGCATTAGGGAGGGTGCAGAAAAGATTTACGAGATTTCTGAGGTGATGGATTCTGTTATGTGGATAGATTGGATAATCTAGGATTGTTATTCTTAGGAAGAGAAATTTGAAAGGAGATTTGGTAGAAGTGTTCAAAATCCTGAGGGGTCTAGACTGAGTGTACAGAGAGTCTGCTCCCACTGGCGGAAGGGTCAACAACCAGAGGATTCCAATTCAAGTTGATGTTTAAAGAACTAATGGCAACAAAAGGAAAAACATTTTCATGCAGCGAGTGGTTAGAATCTGAACTGAATAGGGCAGCACAGCGGCGCAGCGGGTTAGCACTGTGGCCTCACGGCACCGAGGTCCCAGGTTCGACCCCGGCTTTGCGTCACTATCCGTGTGGAGTTTGCACATTCTCCCCGTGTTTGCGTGGGTTTCGCCCCCACAACCCAAATATGTGCAGGCTAGGTGGATTGGCCACGCTAAATTGCCCCTTAATTGAAATGAATTGGGTACTCTAAATTTAAAAAAAAAAGAATCTGAAATGAACAGCCTAAAGTGTGGTGGCGGTAGAGCAATCAGGGTTTTCATTCGAGAATTATATAAGCTCCTAAAGAGTAAACATTTGCAGTGCTATAAGGATAGCATGGGGGAGTGGAGACTAACTGAGTTGCTCTTGCAGGGAACTGGAATAAACATGATGGGCTGAATGGCCTTCTTCGGTGCTGTAGCCATTCTATGAGTCTATAACTCTAAGTTTATTTTTAATGTTTACTTTCCTTCCAACTTTCCGGTGGATCCAGGTGGAGCGGCTGTATCCTTTCAACTCCACAATCTTCTGGGTCGCCCCTCCCTCATATGTTGCCTGCTCTAACCTCCGTATCAAGGCTGATCATTGGTCCATTGCCAGCTATGCAAGCAGTCTGATCTTGGTGCGCCTCAAATATGGAAGCCCAACAGGCAGCTGAATTTTTAATCTGGTAAGTAAATTCCTTAAATATCAAGAGACAATTGCGCCAGATTTGTCTGTGCACAATGCATGATGATGGAAACTAGGGGCGGGATTCTCCAACCCCCCGCTGGGCCGGAGAATCGCCGGGGAGTGGCGTGAAACCCGCCCCGCCGCACAGACGCCGGCTGCCGGATTCCCCGACGCCGGCTTTTCGGCGGGGGCGGGCATCGCATCGTGCCGGTCGGGGGCCGTTGGCAGTGGCACCCCCAGCGATTCTCCGCCCCGTGATGGGCTGAGTGGCCGCCTGTTTTCGGCCAGTCCCGCCGCCGTAAATCAAACAAGGTCCTTACCGACGGGACCTGGCTCTGCGGGCGGCCTGCGGAGTCCTCGGGGGGGCGCGGGGGGATCTGGCCCCGGGGGGTGCCCCCCACAGTGGCCTGGCCCGCGATCGGGGCCCACCGATCCGCGGGCGGGCCTGTGCCATGGGGGCACTCTTTCCCTCCACGCCGGCCGCTGAAACGGTCCGCCATGGCCGGCGTGGAGAAGAACCCCTCTGCGCATGCGCTGGGATCACGCCAGCACACGCTGGCGCTCTCCGCATGCGCTCCGCACATGCGGCAACTCGCGCCGGTCGCCCTTCGGCGCCGGTTGGAGCGGCACCAACCCTGCCACCGCCGGCCTAGCTCCTGAAGGTGCAGAGGATTCCGCACCTGCCGGGCGGCCCGTCTCCGGAGTGGTTCACGCCAATCCTTGGCGCCGGTACGGCCTGCCTGCCAGTTAGGGGAGAATCCCGGCCTAGATTCCTGGAAAACAATTAAATTGGCAAAAAAAAATCAGATAATTTTAGTCCAATAAAGGCCATAATCTGACTTCAAGAGTTGAGAATGGGAACAAACCAAAGTGAAAGCCAAGCATAGTGCGTTGCATAACGCGGTCGAATGGCAATGTTTTTGAAGGGGGTTAACGCTCAAATTTGAATCATAGTCCGTTTTACATAGAACATAGAACATACAGTGCAGAAGGAGGCCATTCGGCCCATCGAGTCGGCACCGACCCACTTAAGCCCTCACTTCCACCCTATCCCTGTAACCCAACAACCCCTCCTAACCTTTTTTTGGGGTCACTAACGGCAATTTATCATGGCCAATCCTCCTAACCTGCACGTCTTTGGACTGTGGGAGGAAACCGGAGCACCCGGAAGAAACCCACGCAGACACGGGGAGAACATGCAGACTCTGCACAGACAGTGACCCAGCAGGGAATCGAACCTGGGATCCTGGCGCTGTGAAGCCACAGTGCTATCCACTTGTGCTACCTTGCTGCCCTGTTTTGATTTACTTTTCAAATTGCCCTTTGCATTTTTCTTTACAAATCCACAAGCCTTTCTTTACACGCATGATAAGACCAAAGGATACAAGGTAACTTGGAAATGACTTTCCCCTCAAGTAAGAATTACATTCTAATGATTTCTGTGCTGATATGTCAAGGCTTTATTAAAAAATCTATTTTCACAATCTGCACAGCAGCATTAGAAAGAAATAGCGTGTTGCACAGCTTTTGTGCATTGACGATAACCTGAATTCCAACATTTTCAGGAGATAAAACCTTTCAAAATTTCTTCACTTTCACCATCCATCAACAACCGTTTTCTGCCTTAAAGCCTTTGTGCCATGTATAACAAATTCAGTCAATTGGACTAATTAATGGAGTGTGTGACATAAATCTGATAACACTCGGCTTTCTGGAAATTGTGCAAACATGGATATTAAGATTATGATGAATATATGACTGAGTAAACTGTTTACTGTTCAATACAATAAATAATCCCATTTTTAGTCAGCACGAGTGCCAGTTTGATGTGAATTTTAGCCTGTTCATCTCTTCGTTAGAAGATAAGGTGTCCAGTTGCAGCTCCTGTTAGACCGCTTGACGGCTCTGGAACTGCGGATGGACTCACTTTGGAGCGTCCGCGATGCTGAGGACGTCGTGGATAGCACGTTTAGCGAGTTGGTCACACCGCAGGTGAAAGGCACTGAGGGAGATAGTAAATGGGTGACCAAAAGACAGAGCAAGAGTAGGAAGGCAGTGCAGGTGTCCTCTGCGGTCATCTCCCTGCAAAACAGATATACCGCTTTGGATACTGTTGAGGGAGATGGCTCACCAGGGGAAGGCGGCAGCAGCCAGGTTCATGGCACCGTGGCTGGCTCTGCTGCGCAGCTGGGCAGGAAGAAGAATGGCAGGGCTATAGTGATAGGGGACTCAATTGTAAGGGGAATAGACAGGCGGTTCTGCGGACGAAATCGAGACTCTAGGATGGTATGTTGCCTCCCTGGTGCAAGGGTCAAGGATGTCTCGGAGCGGCTGCAGGACATTCTGGGGGGGGGAGGGTGAACAGCCAGCTGTCGTGGTGCACGTAGGCACCAACGATATAGGTAAAAAACGGGACGAGGTCCTACAAGCTGAATTTAGGGAGCTAGGAGTTAAACTAAAAAGTAGGACCTCAAAGGTAGTAATCTCAGGATTGCTACCAGTGCCACGAGCTAGTCAGAGTAGGAATGTCAGGATAGAGAGGATGAATACGTGGCTCGAGAGATGGTGCAAGAGGGAGAGATTCAAATTCCTGGGACATTGGAACCGATTCTGGGGGAGGTGGGACCAGTACAAACCGGACGGTCTGCACCTGGGCAGGACTGGAACCGATGTCCTAGGGGGGGTGTTTGCTAGAGCTGTTGGGGAGAGTTTAAACTAATGTGGCAGGGGGATGGGAACCGATGCAGGAAGTTGGAAGGTAGTAAAACAGGGACAGAAATAAAAGGCAGTAAGGGGGAAAGTGTAAGGCAGAGAAGCCATAGTCAAAAATCAAAAAGGGCGACAGTACAAGGTACAGTGACTGAGGGGAGCTCAGTGAATAGGACCAGGAATACTAAAAGAAATAAAACGGGAAGTGAAAACATTAATGGTAAGCGATGCGGCAGGTTGTTACAGGAAGATGTGGGTTCGACGACAAGGAAAATTAGGAGAAAGGTTAAGAGGAAATATAACTTAGGAGAGGTTACTGATCGAGGTGTTAAGATTAAGAACAGAGGTAAAAAAGCCAACATAAGTGTACTTTACCTGAATGCTCGTAGTATTCGGAATAAGGTAAATGAGTTAATGGCGCAAATCATCGTGAATGACTATGATTTAGTGGCCATTACTGAAACATGGTTAAAGGATGGTCACGACTGGGAGTTAAATATCCGAGGGTATCAAACTTTTCGGAAGGACAGAGTGGATGGTAAGGGAGGTGGTGTAGCTCTGTTATTTAAGGATGACATCCGGGCAACAGTAAGGGATGACATCGGTGCTATGGAGGATAAGGTTGAATCCATTTGGGTGGAAATCAGGAATAGTAAGGCGAAAAAGTCACTGATAGGAGTAATCTATAGGCCACCAAATAGTAACATTATGGTGGGGCAGGCAATAAACAAAGAAATAACAGATGCATGTAGAAATGGTACAGCAGTTATCATGGGGGATTTTAATCTACATATTGATTGGTTTAACCAGGTCAGTCAAGGCAGCCTTGAGGAGGAGTTTATAGAATGTATCCACGATAGTTTCCTCGAACAGTATGTAATGGAACCTACGAGGGAACAAGCGGTCCTAGATCTGGTCCTGTGTAATGAGACAGGATTGATTCAGGATCTCATAGTTAGGGATCCTCTCGGAAGGAGCGATCACAATATGGTGGAATTTAAAATACAGATGGAGGGTGAGAAGGTAAAATCAAGCACTAGTGTTTTGTGCTTAAACAAAGGAGATTACAATGGGATGAGAGAAGAACTAGCTAAGGTAGACTGGGAGCAAAGACTTTATGGGGAAACAGTTGAGGAACAGTGGAGAACCTTCCAAGTGATTTTTCACAGTGCCCAGCAAAGCTTTATACCAACAAAAAGGAAGGACGGTAAAAAGAGGGACAATCGACCGTGGATATCTAAGGAAATAAGGGAGAATATCAAATTGAAGGAAAAAACATACAAAGTAGCAAAGATCAGTGGGAGACTAGAGGACTGGGAAATCTTTAGGGGGCAACAGAAAGCTACTAAAAAAGCTATAAAGAAGAGTAAGATAGATTATGAGAGTAAACTTGCTCAGAATATAAAAACAGACAGTAAAAGTTTCTACAAATACATAAAACAAAAAAGAGTGGCTAAGGTAAATATTGGTCCTTTAGAGGATGAGAAGGGAGATTTAATAATGGGAGATGAGGAAATGGCTGAGGAACTGAACAGGTTTTTTGGGTCGGTCTTCACAGTGGAAGACACAAATAACATGCCAGTGACTGATGGAAATGAGGCTATGACAGGTGAGGACCTTGAGAGGATTGATATCACCAAGGAGGTAGTGATGGGCAAGCTAATGGGGCTAAAGGTAGACAGGGCTCCTGGCCCTGATGGAATGCATCCCAGAGTGCTAAAAGAGATGGCTAGGGAAATTGCAAATGCACTAGTGATAATTTACCAAAATTCACTAGACTCTGGGGTGGTCCCGGCGGATTGGAAATTAGCAAATGTGACACCACTGTTTAAAAAAGGAGGTAGGCAGAAAGTGGGTAATTATAGGCCAGTGAGCTTAACTTCGGTAGTAGGGAAGATGCTGGAATCTATCATCAAGGAAGAAATAGCGAGGCATCTGGATGGAAATTGTCCCATTGGACAGACGCAGCATGGGTTCATAAAGGGCAGGTCGTGCCTAACTAATTTAGTGGAATTTTTTGAGGACATTAACAGTGCGGTAGATAACGGGTAGCCAATGGATGTGGTATATCTGGATTTCCAGAAAACCTTTGACAAGGTGCCACACAAAAGGTTGTTGCATAAGATAAAGATGCATGGCATTAAGGGGAAAGTAGGAGCATGGATAGAGGATTGGTTAATTAATAGAAAGCAAAGAGTGGGGATTAATGGGTGTTTCTCTGGTTGGCAATCAGTAGCTAGTGGTGTCCCTCAGGGATCAGTGTTGGGCCCACAACTGTTCACAATTTACATAGATGATTTGGAGTTGGGGACCAAGGGCAATGTGTCCAAGTTTGCAGACGACACTAAGATAAGTGGTAAAGCAAAAAGTGCAGAGGATACTGGAAGCCTGCAGAGGGATTTGGACAGGCTAAGTGAATGGGCTAGGGTCTGGCAGATGGAATACAATGTTGACAAATGTGAGGTTATCCATTTTGGTAAGAATAATGGCAAAAGGGATTATTATTTAAATGATAAAATATTAAAACATGCTGCTGTGCAGAGAGACCTGGGTGTGCTCGTGCATGAGTCGCAGAAAGTTGGTTTTCAGGTGCAACAGGTGATTAAGAAGGCAAATGGAATTTTGTCCTTCATTGCTAGAGGGATGGAGTTTAAGACTAGGGAGGTTATGCTGCAATTGTATAAGGTGTTAGTGAGGCCACACCTGGAGTATTGTGTTCAGTTTTGGTCTCCTTACTTGAGAAAGGACGTACTGGCACTGGAGGGTGTGCAGAGGAGATTCACTAGGTTAATCCCAGAGCTGAAGGGGTTGGATTACGAGGAGAGGTTGAGTAGACTGGGACTGTACTCGTTGGAATTTAGAAGGATGAGGGGGGATCTTATAGAAACATATAAGATTATGAAGGGAATCGATAGGATAGATGCGGGCAGGTTGTTTCCACTGGCGGGTGAAAGCAGAACTAGGGGGCATAGCCTCAAAATAAGGGGAAGTAGATTTAGGACTGAGTTTAGGAGGAACTTCTTCACCCAAAGGGTTGTGAATCTATGGAATTCCTTGCCCAGTGAAGCAGTAGAGGCTCCTTCATTAAATGTTTTTCAGATAAAGATAGATAGTTTTTTGAAGAATAAAGGGATTAAGGGTTATGGTGTTCGGGCCGGAAAGTGGAGCTGAGTCCACAAAAGAGCAGCCATGATCTCATTGAATGGCGGAGCAGGCTCGAGGGGCCAGATGGCCTACTCCTGCTCCTAGTTCTTATGTTCTTATAATGCTTTCAAGTCCCACTGCATAGGCTTAAATCTCGAGAGTGGGACTTGAAGTGACAATTGTTTCACACGGAGAGTGATCCCACTGACACAAGGTTTACACTATTAAAATCAGCTACTTTTTGAACTTCCAATGATTTGTCCCATTTTAATATTTCCTTTGGTAAGATAGCTGAGTGAGGTGACTGAGGGAGGAGGGGAAGGAAGAGTCAAGTTCGATAGTACAACCGTCCCAAAAGTCTTTGGTTCACAGTCGCAATGGCCATGCCAGGATCATGCCCAAGAGACCTTTATATATTGATGCTGCTCAAGTTTATGAATTCAGTGAGAAGGCACACCATTTCTGCAGGACACACGCACCACCTTTTCGGCACGTCTTTCTCCATGACTTGCACCAACTTGTGCAGCCGCTCAAACTGTGAGGATGATCCAAGAAATGTCTACCTCCCCACCTGCCTCCTCCCCACTTAAAGCACGCCCCTAGTCCTCTTTGGGCTCTTATATTAACGGAGAAAGGACAATTTGAACCAAAATAGTCTGCCAAGAAAAGGACACGGTCGGGAGCAATTTGGGGTTTACTGCCCACTGCAGCCCTGCGTCTTAAATTAAAATGATCTACATAAAGTCCACCATGAGATCTTGGATCAATATGACTGGCACATCATTTAATCTGTCAATTCAAAGAGAAGAAATTAGTTACTTTGATGAATCCATATTCCTACCATGGGGACAGTGAGGGTCAGTGTCGCAAATATCTCTGACACACAATCACTGCAAACATAAAACTGCAGAATTATCCCCATCCTATCGGATGGGCATCATACAGAGGACAATGATAGGAAAAGTGAAGGAACATGAAGGAGAGGTACAGCGCTATTAGACTTTATCTCATTGAAACATCTTTATAATTAATAAGGCTTAAGTTACCAAATTCTACTGTACATAAGTTTAGTGATGGAAAGTCTTAATTTATATGTATAATTGGAAAGATATTAAGAAATCTTTAAGTTTGTGTCTTTTAAAATGCTGTAATATTATAGGATTAGAAATAAAACACACAGAAGTGAACTGTGATTGTGGTTGTGACACGTGTTGCATTTGGGCTCCAGTGAGTCCAGCATTCACAGTAAACAAACTGGGAAACTGATTGGCTAAAAGGTGGCCTGAGGGCTAGAATTATAAGAAAAGGATACAAATCAAAGTTAAGCTGTTGTGGGGAAGACACAGGCTCATTTCCTATTGGTTAGGAGTTACATATATTGGGGAAAATGTATTAGTTGTATTTATCCAGGTGCTAGGGCCTGGGCTGAAAGTTGCAAAAGCTGCCTGCAAAAAGGGTACAAAAATTGGGGAATAAAACTGGGGTACTTTCATTTTTGAGGGGTAGTATTAGTCTCAGCGGTTCTCACCGGGAGCGAGTTAGGAGTTATTAATTGTGCACGTCGGCAGGCAAGGTTTGGGTTTACCGCAAAAAAAACAATAGGTAACTACTTCCATATGAAATTCAAGGTCAGTATTGGAATTCAGTATTAGGACTAGGTAATTGCTTTAAGAAGAAAGTGAAAGCTGCCTTCAGTACTCTAATGCAATTGTAGACTGGGAGAGAGAGAGAGAAAAAACATTCAGCAAGTGACTGAAATAGTCAGACTGGGAAATTAGAGTTGAAATCTCAAAGCTGCACAGTGGTTTTTGCATTTATATTGTCCCAGAGCTAAGTCCTTACACTAAGTTTTTATGAAATATACAAAAAAGATATAATATATATAAGTCAACATGGTTACTTCCTAATTTTTAAAACAGGCTAAAGCTATGTGTGCATGTAACCCTGAACAGAGGGATCTTTCTGGCAAAATAAGAGAAGCTGACACCTCGTTGTCTCTGAAGAGATATTAATGACACCTATGATTGCAGAGACCAAATTCACAGGCCATCTACATTTCATAAGCCACTGGGTTCATCAGTATGCTAGGACAAAGCATCTTGCAACTGCTCTTGAAGTACTTAATAGTTGGAACATTAACAATCCCAAGGATAATTTCCAGTGGCGGCTATGAGCTGAGCGGTCGCACGAAAGATGGCTCTTTCCTCGGAACTTCTGATTAGACCTTCTAACCCTGCCAAATGGGCACCAAAAGCACAAATCGTTCCTTAGCTTAACTCCTCATCCACCGCTTAATAACCACGATGCCGACAAGTCAGCACTCCGGGCCGCAAAAACAGTAAGAGCAGGGAGAGGAAAACCTCTGAACAAGGAGACACACGTGGCAGCCCAGAACAGAGCATGGCTGACCCAAGGGATCAGCAACACCAACTAAGGTGATGATGGGGAAACTGATGCAGTTCATCACATCAGAACTCCAGAAACACAGAGAGGCAATGAAAGAGGACCTCTTGGTGGCGGTGGGGTCAGCAATAAAGGATGCATTGGCTCAATTAAAGGAGGCAATGGACAGGGCAGAGCAGAGACTGGGGGTTCAAGAGCCAACAGTGCAGGATCTAGAAAAGGCAGCCAAGGACCAGCGGGAGCAGATCACCTCACTCTAAGCCAAGGTGGCAAGGTTGGTCACGACCTAGAAGACACTGAGGACCAAGCAAACAGGTCCTGCCAGTAGAACCTGTAGATCGCCAGGCTACCAGAGGGCATGGAGGGGAGGAATCTGATAGGGTTTGTGGCATCGTTGCTCAGAAAGCTGGTCGGGGAGGAGGGCTTCGCCAAGCTTCCGGAGGTAGACTGGGCACACAGATCGCTCCGACAGAGGCCCAAGACGGAAGAACCACCTTGGGTAATGGTAGTGAGGCTCCACAGATTCCAGGATAAAGAATGGATCCTGAGGTGAGCAAAGGTGGGAAGGACACACCATCCGCTTGTACCAGGACATTGGAGTGGACCAGCACCAGGTAGAATTTAATGGGGCCAAAACCACACTGTTTAAGAGTAAGGTGTGGTTCTGTATGCTGTACCCAGCCAGACTATGGGTCACATACCAGGCTTGCATAGCAAAGAGACGATTATTTATAACCTCGGTTAGGAGGGACGCAACTGTAAGATGGAATGATATGAAGCAAAGACTCACCTGTCATGAATGAAAAACTCAAATAATTAATTTGTTTTCTAAATCCAAAGGGTCCAGATAAAGGAAGATACATCTTTCGTCCAAGCTGACGTGGACAGGTGGGAGTCATGTGAGGTGGCTCCCTAGATGGAGAATTCTCTAACACCATTCTGCTGTACTGCAAATCAGCCTGCCACCTTCCATCAACCAAGCAGCAACGCAGAAAAAAGGGTTTTGTCAAGGTTTGAATGCTTGGCCCTCAGTTTCTACTGGAACTTCTGAATATCATTGTCTACCATTTGCCTCTGCATCCCCATCTCACAGTAGAAGCTATCTCTACTGGAGTATTGGATTATCCAGCATAAGTTTAGGCCTGAAGACCTCTGTGAGGGAATACACAGTTAGACATTTGATTTTAGACTCAAGTGAAGCAATTAATTCATTTTATTTTCTGTGTTCTTTACCCCATGCCACATCCTTTTCTTTATCCCTCTTTTTTTACTGAATGCAAAATATGGGAGGGGTGGGGGAGATATTAAAAACCCTTTCCCCCCATTTTGAATGTGTACAAAATAAACTAACCCTCTAAGTTTATCTTATTTTTAGTTTGCCGTGGAGTTATTAATAGAAATTGGATCACACCAAAATAGGGATTGGGAAAATATGTCACCACTTTATAAAGAAGGGTTTATTAAAATCAAAACAACTTTCTGTTTCTAGCTGGATGGTGAGAGAAGAAATCATGGCTGTTTAAGTTAAACCCCCACCTGTCCGTAATAATATCAGCATTAAATTGATTATAGTAGAATCTTCAAGACTGTGTGAGTCAAGAGACTAGGTCCTAGAGATCAAGAAGACAAAATCCAAGATCAAGAAGACAAAACACTAGAAGTGTGCAGAAACTAAGAGAAAAGGCCCCTGGGTTCCACAAGAAAGACAACATATAGTGCCATGCCTCAACTAGTGAATGTTAAGTATCAATCTTTGTTGTCCAATGAACCTCACTAGTCTGCATTCTAAATTAGTGCTTGCTAATTTTTGCCAATAAGGCTATTATTCTCCAACAAGAATTTTCTTACTCCAGGATTTAGTACACAATTCAAATCTCAAAAGTGTTTGCTGGCAGAATGAGCTACTTACATTTGTGCTGAAGTACAAGAAAGAAATTGCCCTCTGCTGAATTGTCACATAATCCGATATATTGCAAAAAACAGAGGTTCATGTATCGTGTCTCTCTCATCTATTATGTTATGGTGCTTTATGCTAATTAAAGTCTACAATTGGAAATTACAGAATGTACTTTCTGCTGTTAAATGTCAAGCACATATTAGTAAGACAAGACTTTTTTTTAAATAATGCAGCTTTATAAAGGCCAATGTAAGGGTCATCAGCCTTCATTTCTGCACTGTAAATTCTATGAAATCTATGAAATTCATGCAAACCGTTTATTATAAATATCTTCTCTTCTATTCTTTAATCTATCTGAGGTCCCGCCCTGTGGACACCAGCCTCCTCATGTCATGAAACTCAATTGCAGTGACATGGTCAGTAGAAATGATGAATGGGAGCAGTGGGCAGCCCTTGTCATTTGTGAGGTCACCCAGCTCTTAGACATTCTGTGTAAAATATCTCCAGTGGTGCAGAGCATGTGAAATGGAGAGGCCTGAGGACCGACCTAAATTCATCCTCAGGTATGATCAAAATATATCAGTGGAGTTGCAGGTGCCAATGACAAGCCTCGCCACAGCATTCCATGTCATCCCGTGGCGAGATCTAGAGGCAGATCTTATGGGAAGCAATTAGGATAAGAGCAGAATGGTACAGCAGCCTGTGGAGGCAGGAGGAAAACTCAGATCTGTTTTGACTACCATGGGGTAGTGGTAGTTGATGATCCTAACCCCAAAATGGGGTTCTTTTGAGAAGTGTTTTTTTCCCTTGAGTTTCCATTCAAACTCATCACCAAATGTAAAACCTGTCTTGAACCAATGTAATCAGGCAACTGCTAACAATTACATTTTTTAAAATGTTGGTTAAAAAAAATATTCCATGATATGTGTAACGGTAGTAACCAGGTGTAGTTTGATTGATATGGCTGAAAATATATTTATCATAAAAAAATTAGCATTTTTAATCACAGTGTCAATCCACCACCTCTGTATTACTTGATTTTGAATTACTGAAAATTACATTTAAAAATATACATATTCTAGCTATATTGGAGTACAATTTCTTCTTATTTAAAAAAAAATTGCATCCATAGCTTTTAACACATGCCTGCTGGTGTCCTTCAACCCAACTTAATTTTTAGAACCACCTCAATGACTTATAAGCAAGCATTGTTTATGCTAAAATTCTTAATGGTGATTAATTCGTCGTGCAGGATGGGCTGGGGAGAGGGGGGGGGGGCTCCGGTTTTTGTGAGAGGGGAAGCTTTAACACGAAAAGTCTTGGTAATTGGATTTGCACCAAATGCAGTTTGCACCTGGAATTTCACCATCTTGTGCATTGCTTATTCCAATTGAGGGTGAATTGTGCCCACATCCCATGAGCAAAATAAAAAATCTAGTCAAGCATGGTAGCACAAGTGGATAGCACTGTGGCTTCACAGCGCCAGGGTCCCAGGTTCGAATTCCCGCTGGGTCACTGTCTGTGTGGAGTCTGCACGTTCTCCCCGTGTCTTCGTGGGTTTCCTCCGGGTGCTCCGGTTTCCACCCACAGTCCAAAGATGTGCAGGTTAGGTGGATTGGCCATGCTAAGTTGCCCTTAGTGACCAAAAAGGTTAGGAGCGGTTATTGGGTTACGAGGATAGGGTGGATGAGGGCTTAAGTTGGTTGGTGCAGACTCGATGGGCTGAATGGCCTCCTTCTGCACTGTATGTTCTATGTTAAATACAAGGTTGCCTTCCAAGGTGACGGTGATAAAGCAAACAAGACACCCCAACAGAGAGTGAAGAGAGGACATTCCATGTATTCAAGGATCTATTGAAACTCATCACTGCTAAGGAAGAGATGTTGAAATGCTAATTGCTGAATATTGAAACAAAGGCTGCCACTGGCAAACCCACCCAAAACCTTTTAGAAATACACGATGGGTGAAGTATAACTGGCCAGGCTGCAGCCACTACAGAGAGATTGAAACTTGGAGTGTCAAGAAAGACTTCATCAGAGGAACCAGGCTGAAAAGCTGCAATCTCTCCCTCGCTCTCTTTTGAAAAAGTGTGTGTCACCAGGTTCGAGAAGTCAGGAATCTATTAGTGAACCTGCATTTTATAATAATTGCAACAGCTTCCACCTCTGATCGCATCCAACAAACCAGCTAACCTAAATTGACTGCAATGTTTAAAATCTACATCTCAAGGAAACTCAAAGGACACAACGTATATTCTTTAAATTTTTTAAATTGGATTTCAACTTCCCTTATTTCTGATACTTGTGCATGTGCGGGATTCTCTCACCCCGGGGCCGGGCCAGAGAATCGCCGGGACCAGCGTGAATCGCGCCACGGCGCCCCGACGCTGGTCCGCCAATTCTCTGGAGAGCGGAGAATCGCCGCCATTGGCGCCAGCGGGGTCGGCGCAGCGCCGGTCAGGGGCCATTCTATGCGGCCCCCCCGGTGATTCTCGGTCCAGGTTGGGCCAAGCAGCCACGCTAAAAAAGCCTCTGCGCCAGCCCCTGTAGCCCTACGCCATGTTGCGTTGGGGCCAGTGCGGAGAAGGGAGCCACTGCGCATGCGCGCATTGGCGCCAATCCCACTGCGCTTGCGCAGACCCGCGGCATCTATCTGACCCCTGTAGGGATCAGAATTTCTGCACCTGAGGCCATGTTGACGCCGTCGAGAACCGCGACAGCGTTTACAACGGCGTCAACACATAGCCTCAGGATCAGAGAATCCCACCCATGGTTTTTTATTTCTTGTGTTTAGTGGTTGCTAAATGTTGTCTTTCTTTAACTCAAGAAAACCTAATGTGACTGGCTCCTTATTGTACACTGCATAAATATTTAAGTGGATTTTGATTTGAGAAAAGTTATATCCTTGTGAAAAATAATCTTCAAACCTTTGTTGTGACAAACTGAGGAGGTTCATGCGAAGGGAACTAGTTTACTCCTTTGCACCTAGTCAAAACAATGCATAATGGCTGGCTGAATTGCCGAGAACCATGAAGCGAGTGTGACTAAAGAAAAAGTTGAAAAGGGAGAAAAAATAAGAATGTGGGAGACAATCACTGAGCTCCTAGATAGAATATGTCTTTAAAAAAAATCTGTGAACAATACCTTGGGAGTTTAACTAATATATATATAGTCATGGGAGTGTCCCTTTAAGAAATGTTTTTTTATGACATGGCTTCAGCGATGTCATTGTGTTGGTGGAGCTGGGCTGTGGCTCTGGGAATTGGTTTTCACTTTTGCTTTGGTTTGGGGCTTGTTTGTGGCTCTAAGTTTTTGCTTTCATTTTCACATTTGGCTGCTGTACTCAGAAAGAGATGTATCTAAGCCTGTCTCTCTATCTTCATTTTAAAAGCTGTTTCCAGATTACTTGATAACTTAAAATAAATAATTGCTTTCTGGAAGAATTCAAACCTGATGTTTTAGAAAGGAAATAAGAGCATCCATACCAGGGATCGGCGTCAATCCTGCCCCCGCCATCCTCCAAATTCTCCGGTCCCCAAAAATCGGCCCAGTGTGAGTCGCGCCGCCCGTCTCGGAGAATGGCGGGGTCCGGCACAACTCAATGGGCCCCGGGGCTGCCCGAATTCTCCGGCCTGCAATGGGCCGAAGTCCTGCCCATCTTTTGCCAGTCCCACCGGCGTAAATTGGAATATGTCCTTACCAGCGGGACATGGCGGTGCGGGCGGCCTCTGGAGTTCTTGGGGGGGCGCGGGGGATCTGACCCCGGGAGGTGCCCCCATGATGGCGTGGCCCGCGATCGGGGCCCACCGATCCGCGGGCGGGCCTGTGCCGTGGAGGCACTCTATTCTTCTGCACCGGAGGCTGTACCGGACCGCCATTCCCCGTGCGGAAACGAAGCCCTCTGTGCATGTGCAGGGATGACGCCAGCACACGCAGGTGTTCCCGCGCATGCGCCAACTCGCGCTGGCCGGCGGAGGCCGTTCGCCGCCGGTTTGCGCGGCACCAAGCCCCTTTCCTGCTGGCTGACGGGGCGCAAACCACTTCGGGGCGGGCCTAGCCCCTGAAGGTATGGAGGATTCTGCACCTTTGGGGCAGCCCGACGCCGGAGTGGTTCACGCCACTCCGTCCCGCCGGAGTTGCCCGCCCCGCCGATTACGGAAGAATCCCGCCCCAGGTCTTGAGTGTGTGTGCTGGGCCACACCTTTTGAAAAGGGTTTTCTGGTTTATGGGATCTTGTTATTAAATTGTAACAGTTAAAAGGGGGAATTTAATAAGGGCTATACATAGATTACTGTAGCTGTGTGGGATCTTTATGTTGGGAGTTGATAAAAATGCTTACTGTGGGTGTTTATAAAAATGTTAACTAAATTCGTAAAATAAAGCTTGTTTTTGATTAAAGGTGCTTAAGGCCTCTGTTGAATAACACCTGAAAAGTAGGCCCTTGTGCTCATCGTAACCAAAATCAATGAACAGTTGTAGGTCAGGTGAACTCCATGATATACTTTGGAGTTTTCTAAACCCTGGCCCATAACAATATACATATGTATATGTATTGTAAAAATCAATTGCATACCTATGGAGTTGCAGATTCAAAACTCTATTATCCTTTCTCAGAATTAGAAATAGGATCTGATTTATAATCTAATCAATCAATCTTTCTTTGATTTTCTTCTCAGTTTCAAAATTGCTTCATTGATGTATTATTCATACTATTAATAAATATAATGGTAACATAAAATTCTCTGGTTATTACTCTTAATTAAAAATATTTTCATTCAACTAAAGGCACAAGATTCGGTCAAAGTCACTGTTAATGAAATTGCAAGTTTAATTGCATTACCATGGCTCCCTTTACCAGGAATTCATATAAACATATTGATTCTCCCAGTATGAATTCCTAATCTTTTTTAGCACTGTTCATGAGAATCCTACTAAAATCGCTTAAAGTCTTTACAGTAGGAATGCAGGGTTAAAGAACTATTTGAGAAAACCAAAAATCCCAAACTTTAATCATAACTGTTTATCTTAAACCATAGCATCTTGAACAAAAGTATTAACGCTTGCGTAACTTTCAAATTTCCCAGTTTCAGTCTCCTCAATTCTCTTTTTTATCACATCCATTCTTGAAAGTGCTGAGTTATGTTACGTAAAGTTAACTTGGTACCAGTTTCTGGCAAGTATTTTCTCCAACTAGACATTCACCCAGAGTGATCCTGGATCTGGGTGCAAGCCATACACATGCATTTTTCATCTTCAGTCCTGAAGCAGAGTTAAGGAATGGAAACCATGCTTATTGTTCCTGTTTTTACTCCATGGGCATTGATGCCAGTTTGGGAACTTTTCTATTATTGCTGAGATCAGTTAATTTAACAAAGATTAGGGGTGAATCTTGGCCCATCCTAGCCTGAGTATTTTTACGGTTAACCATAAAGACAGGATTAACTTGGCTCTAATATCTCACTTTGGGTATCATATATAACAATGAAGGCATTGATAGATCTCTTTTAGAGTCACAATTCTCAAACATTCAATAGCTTGGTAGGTAATGGAATACATTGTAAGTGATTTGAGGTAATCCTGCTTTTTTACTCAAAGTTATGACTGAAGCTTTCTACAAATAATGCACCACAAAGTATCGTCTGAAAATATAAGAGTGGGGATTACACTGGTCAGTAGATATTGATATGATTTATGAACACCATGATTATGTCAATACACTAAATTCTGACCTGAAATAATAATATTACCGAGGCAATGGAGCTTGACAGGAAAGTTGTGGCCATGATGCAGAGCCTCCATATTTGCTCAGGTAGCTCTTTTGTAACCCTCCCATACCTGCTGCATTGTGAACTGATGACGGATTTCAAAAGTGAAAAGCTTCTCCTGCCCACATGATAGCACAAGTCCCCTGTGTTAGCCGCCAAACACTTTACATTTTAATTAGAATTGCATGAGAAATGGCAAAAAAGCAAGAGAGTTGATATACCCTCAATTATGACACGAGAGAGTGTACCCGTTAAACGAAAGCTTTAATAAACAGAGAACTTCACCAGACGGAGAGATGAGTACTCACTGAGTGCCGCCCACAGGGCGCCACCTTATATCCGGCCCCTGGGTGGTGGAGCCGGAGGCGGAGTCCCCCGGGGTTCCAAACCCGGCCTTAAAGGGACATTACATGCTTGATCTTAAAGGTACATTACCCATTCATCACATTCACCCCCTGTTTAAGAAAAACACAGAGTCCGTCGGGGGTGAAGTGTGATTGCATGTCCATTCTCTTTGGAGGCCTGATCGGCCTTGTCGACCTTCTCAGCTCGGGCGGTGGTGCGACGGACACAGACGCCTTCGATGAGGGTACATCCGGGAGCACGGTGGTTGGAGCTTTTGTGTAGTGCGGGGTAGGGGGTTGGGGAATAGGGAGGGTAGCTGGAGGTGGAAGTGACATCGCCGGCATGGAGGAAGGAGGAGGAGGCGCGAGGGGGGGCACGGTGGGTTGCGACAGGCGGTGTGGGGGTGCAAGGGGGAATATTGGCGAGGGGGGGGAGCGTCAGTAGGGAACCAGCAGGTGGCGTGGGGGTGCAAGGGGGAAAATTGGTGAGGGGGGGAGCATCAGTAGGGGAACCAGCGGGTGCCAGATCCCTCAGGGAAGCCGTATCTTGCCGTCCGCCCGAGTGCGCAACGTAGGTGTACTGGGGGTTTGCATGTAGCAGCTGGACCCTCTCAACCAGAAAACTGTTATGGCTCCTCACGTGCCTCCGGAGAAGAACAGATCCCGGAGTCATCAGCCAAGGTGGGAGCGAGACCCCGGAGGTGGACTTCCTGGGGAAGACAAACAAGCGATTGTGGGGGGTCTCATTCGTGGCCGTGCAGAGGAGTGACCTGATGGAGTGGCGCGCATCGGGTAGGACCTCCTGCCAGCGGGTGGTTGGGAGACTTCGCGACCGTAGGGCCAAAAGGACAGCCTTCCAAACTGTTGCGTTCTCCCTCTCCACCTGCCCGTTTCCCCGCGGGCTGTAGCTGGTCGTTCTGCTCGAGGCGATGCCCTTGCTGAGCAGGTACTGACGCAGCTCATCGCTCATGAACGATGTACCCCGGTCGCTGTGGATATAAGCGAGGAAACCGAAAAGGTGAAGATGCTGTGCAGTGCCTTTATAACGGTGACCGAGGTCATGTCGGGGCAGGGGACAGCAAATGGGAAGCGGGAGAACTCGTTGATGACGGTTAAAAAATAGGTATTGCGGTTGGTGGACGGGTGGGGCCCTTTGAAGTCCATGCTTAGTCGCTCAAAGGGCCCAGTGGCCTTTACCAGACGAGCCTTGCCTGGTCGATAGAAGTGCGGTTTGCACTCGGCGCAGATTTGGCAAGCCTTGGTCATGGCCCTGACCTCCTCAGTGGAATAGGGTCAGGGCGGGACTAAAGAAAATGGGCGAGGCTGGTGGCCCTCGGGTGACAGAGGTCATTGTGGATAGCCCTGATGCACGATCAATTGCACAGAGACGAGAGTTGAATACAACTGAGGTTTTATTACTTAAAGATGTGTGGCCTCCTACAGCAGCTGGCGAAAATGGCTGCTGTATAGGGAGCACACATATTTATACTCCATCCCAGCAGGCAGGGACTACCCCTGTACCTGTAGTACAGGGCCTTACCACACATCTCCTAGTATATACAACAGTGATAATTACCACATTCACCCCCTGTTAAAATTGAGTCCGGCGGTGGTGGTAGAGAACTATATACAGAGCAAGTTTAATATACAGAAGCGAAAATAAAATATTTCTTTCTGAAGTCCAGTACAAGGTGGTTTGATAGTCCCGAACCAATTATAGATTTAGTCGGTCCGGGGCCTTGATGTGGCGTTGGGAGCGACGCAGTGGTGGCGGCGGTTTTGGTGTTGGTCTGGTCCTCGGTGACTCCGGGAGCGTGCCGAAATCCTCTTCATCCTCGGGCGTGGGCAGGGGAGGATGGATGGTCCTGGGGGGGTTGCTGCTGGGTGTGCCGGGGGAGGGGGGGGGGGAGGGTGGGGGGGGTTGGAGCCGGGCCGGAGGGGTGTGTGTGGAACATGCTGGTGCCAGGTCCCTGAGGGAGACAGTAATCTGGCGGCCGTCGGGGTATGATACGTAGGCATACTGGGGGTTAGCGTGGAGTACCTGCACCCTTTCAACCAACGGGTCCGCCTTGTGGAGTCGGACGCGCCGACGGAGGAGCACAGGTCCTGGAGCTGCGAGCCAAGTCGGGAGCGACACCCCGGATGTGGACTTCCTGGGAAAAGCAAAGAGACGTTCAAGGGGTGTGTCGTTAGTGGCGGTGCATAGTAGTGACCGAATGGAGTGCAGTGCATCGGGGAGGACCTCCTGCCAGCGGGAGGCCGGGAGGTTTCTGGACCGTAGGGCCAGTTGGACGGCCCTCCAGACCGTCCCGTTCTCCCTCGCCACCTGCCCGTTTCCCCGGGGGTTATAGCTGATCGTCCTGCTGGAGGCGTACCCCTGCTGAGTAGGAACTGACGCAGCTCATCGCTCATGAATGAGGATCCCCTGTCACTGTGGATATAGGTGGGAAAGCCGAACAGAGCGAAGATTGTGTTGAGGGCTGTGATGACGGTGGCAGACGTCATATCGGGGCATGGGATGACGAAGGGGAATCTGGAGTATTCATCGACCACACTGAGGAAATACGTGTTACGGTTGGTGGAGGGGAGGAGCTCTTTGAAATCCACGCTGAGGCGTTCAAAGGGGCGGGAGGCCTTCACCGGGCGCGCGCAGTCCGGCTGGTAGAAGTGCAGTTTGCACTCCGCACAGACCTGGCAGTCCCTGGTGATTGCACTGACGTCCTCGACGGAGTATGGAAGATTGCGGGTTTTATGAAATGGTACAACCGTGTGACTCCCAGGTGACAAAGGTTATCGTGCAGGGTCTGGAGTCGGGCCACCTGTGCGCTGGCACATGTACCTTGGGATAGGGCATCTGGGGGCTCGTTGACCTTGCCGGGGCGATACAAAATCTCGTAGTTGTAGGTGGAGAGCTCGATCCTCCACCTCAAGATTTTATCATTTTTGATCTTATCCCGCTGTGTGTGATTGAACATGAAGGCTACCGACCGTTGGTCATTGAGGAGAGTGAATCTCCTGCCGGCCAGGTAATGCCTCCAATGCCGCACAGCTTCAACGATCGCTTGGGCCCCTTTTTTGACGGAGAAGTGCCGAATGTCGGAGGCATTAAGGGTGCGGGAAAAGAATGCCACGGGCCTGCCTGCCTGATTGAGCGTGGTGGCTAGGGCGACATCTGGTGCGTTGCTCTCCACTTGAAAGGGCAGCATCTCGTCTACTGCGTGCATCGGGGCCTTGAAGATATCGGCTCTAATACAGTTGAAGGCATGTTGAGCCTCGGCCGTCAGGGGAAAAGGGTGGACTGGATGAGTGGGCGGGCCTTGTCCGCAAAGTTTGGGACCCACCGGGCGTGGTATGAAAAGAACCCCAGGCAGTGTTTGAGGGCCTTGGGGCAGTGGGCAAGGGGGAGCTCCGTGAGGGGGCGCATGCCGTTCTGGAGCACATAGCCGAGGATGGCTAAGCGGTTTGTGCTGAATACGTACTTCTCCTTGTTATAGGTGAGGTTTACGAGAGTGGCGGTGTGGAGAAATTTGGCATGGTTGGCATCGTGGTCCTGCTGATCGTGGCCACAGATGGTGACATTGTCTAGGTACGGGAAGGTGGCCCGCAAATCGTTCCGGTCGACCATCAGTCCATCTCCCTTTGGAAGACCGAGACCCCGTTGGTGACACCAAAGGGAACCCTGAGAAAATGGTAGAGGCGGCCACCTGTCTCAAAGGCAGTGTATGGGCGCTCCGCCTTACGGATGGGGAGCTGGTGGTAGGCGGATTTGAGGTCTACAGTTGAGAAGACCTGGTACTGTGCAATCTGATTGACCATATCAGATATGCGTGGGAGGGGGTACGCATCGAGCTGTGTGTAGCTATTGATGGTCTGGCTGTAGTCCACGACCATTCTGTGTTTCTCCCCAGTTTTCACCACTACCACTTGGGCTCTCCAGGGGCTGTTGATGGCCTTGATGATGCCTTCCCGAAGCAGCCGCTGGACCTCGGACCTGACGAAGGTCCTGTCCTGGGTGCTGTACCGTCTGCTCCTGGTGGCGACGGGTTTGCAATCCGGGGTTAGGTTTGCGAATCGGGAAGGTGGGCCAACCTTTAGGGTCGCGAAGCCGCACACAGTGAGGAGTGGTAGGGGCCCGCTGAATTTCAAGGTTAGGCTCTGGAGGTTACACTCGAAGTCCAGGCCGAGTAGCAGGGCAGTGCAGAGGTTGGGGAGGACGTAGAGGTGGAAGCCGCTGAATTCTACGCCCTGGACCATGAGTGTGACAATACAGTACCCCCGGATCGTCACGGAGTGGGATCCGGAGGCCAGGGAGATTCTTTGATTGGCGGAGTGTACTGCAAGGGAGGAGCACCTTACCGTATCTGGATGGATGAAGCTTTCGGTGCACCCGGAGTCCAGCAGGCAAGAGGTCTCGTGCCCATCGATCTTCATGCTTGTCGAGGCGGTGGCTAGATAGTGCAGGCGAGACTGGTCGATCGTGAACGAGGCGAGTCGTGGCTGGTTGTCGCTGGTGTCAAATGATGGGGTACCCGGGGGGGCACGGGTCCTGGAACAATGGTGGTGCCCATGTGCCGTGGGAAGACAAGATGGCGGCGTCTGATGATCTTGGGGTGGGCAACATGGTGACGCCCATGGGTCACATGTGGCGGGGGTTGAAAAAGATGGCGCCCATGGGCCGAACGTGGACCGGGAAGGGGAAGATGGCGGCGCCCACTGGCTGTGCGTGGTCTGAGGAGGAGAAGATGGCGGCGCCCAGTGGCCGCTCGTGGTCTGAGAGGGAGAAGATGGCGGCGCCCACTGGCCACGCGTTGTCCAGGGAGGTGAAGATGGCGGCGCCCATTGTCCATACGCGAGGGGGGTCGAGGCAATAGCGGAGACTGAGTGGGCCTGGCACACCGCTGAGAAGATCCCCTTCTTGCCGCAGGCCTTGCAAAGGGTGGTGCGGGCCGGACAGCGTTGGCGGGGGTGTTTCTGTTGCCCGCAGAAGTAACATCGGGGGCCCCCGGGGTTGGCTGGCTGGCGCGTGGCACAGGCGTATTGACTGGGTGAGGCCCCCGGTGGGGCGGCTGTCTGCGGAGTCCATGATCTAGGTACGGGAAGGTGGCCCGCAACCCGTACCGGTTGACCATTCGGTCCATCTCCCTTTGGAAGACTGAGACCCCGTTGGTGACACTGAAGGGAACCCTGAGAAAATGGTAGAGGCGGCCATCTGTCTCAAAGGCAGTGTATGGGCGGTCCGCCTTACGGATGGGGAGCTGGTGGTAGGCGTTGGTAGGCATGATGTGTAGGAGGGGTGGGCCGCATGGCTGCGGGTGTAGGCCTGAATTTTCCGTGAGGCGACCGTCATCGATAGCGGCAGTTTTTTTGTTGCTGCGAGGTCGAGTGAGGCCCCCTCTAAAAGTCGCTGCCGTATGAGGGTGATTGCTCCCAGCTGTGGGTAGTCTGAGTCTTCGGCCGAGTCGGAGTCACAAAATAGCCGCACATGTCAGGTTTAGAAGATGGCCGCCACCAAGATGGCCGCCCCCATGACTCACACGAGGCCTATGATGTGTCAGAAAGGGGCGTGACCGGCCGGCGCACAGCCACGTTGCGGGTCCTGCGGGCCTGTGAGCTCGATTTTCGGGCCTGTTGGGCTTTTTGTTTCTGGGCCTTGGGCCTGGCCAGGCAGACCCTCGCGAAATGCCCCTTCTTTCCGCAGTCGCTACAGCTCGCGGAACGGGCTGGGCAGCACTGTCGTGGATGCTGGCCCTGCCCACAGAAAAAGCACGGTGTGCCCCCGCTCTGGGCGGGTCACCGCGCGACGCAGCCCGTGGTGTGGCCGAGTCTGGGAAAGGCCGAGAGGGGCTCGCAGGGTCCGCGGGATACGTGCTGAGGTTCTGGTAGGCTACCTCCAGAGAGGTGGCGAGCGTTACCGTTTCCTCCAGATCTTTCGCCCCGTTTTCCAGGAGTCGCTGACTAATATAGTTCGATCGGATTCCAGACAGATAGGCATCGTGGATGTGTAGGTTCATGTGGACCTCCGCGGTCACATCTTGATGGTTACAGTTTCTAGCGAGCATGGTGAGCTTTTCCAAGTACTCGTTCAGCAATTCCCCTGAGCGCTGCCGGCGAGTAGAGAGCAGATGCCGTGCATGTACCTCATTGATGGGTTTTACGAAACGCTTCCTCAGAATCTCGATCACCGCGCTGTAGTTGGCCGCCTTCTCGATCAGGCCGGAGATTCTGTGGCTCACCCGGGCGTGGAGTAGGCGCAGCTTGCGAGGCTCGGCAACGGGGTCTGCCGAGGAGTCCAGGTAGGCCTCAAAACACCGAAGCCAGTGTTCAAAATGTCTTTGACTTCCGGCGTAAGTGCGTCCAGGTCGGGCTTTTCTGTCTTGAGACCGCTATCCATCCTGTCGTAATCTGTTTATTAAATTGATATACCCTCAATTATGACATGAGTGTACTCGTAAAACGAAGGCTTTAACAAACAGCGAACTTTGTCAGCCGGAAACATGAGTGCTCACTGAGCGCCACCCACAGGATGCCACCTTATATCCGGCCCCTGGGAGGTGGAGCCGTAGGCGGAGCCCCACGGGGTTCCAAACCCGGTCTTAAAGGGACATTACATGCATGATCTTAAAGGCACATTACCCATTCATCACAAGAGTGTAAGTGGTTCAGGCTCCTGGGAACAACACACCATGGTTGAAATTCCACCCTTGGTTTGAGAGGCCAGGAAAATCTAAGGTTTCCCCACTAAGTTGTTTTGCTTTGCATTCAATGTGGGAAAACTCACCAGCATTGACAAGCAGAACACGAGCACAAACAGCTCCATGACGGCCTTTTTCTCCCTTCGCCCCTCAAATTCCAATTGCATTTTTGATGCATTTCTACAAAAACCTCCAACTGAGAAAGAGATCAGTCTCTGAATGAGCAAGCTTTCACATTTCAAACTCTATTTTACAGTGTTTGTTTATCTGCAGAGCTGTCACTCAACCAAGAAATATACCAACAGCATAGGCGGCATAACCCTGACAGCAGCCTCCACAATGATGTATAAATCAGAGCAAGTGAATAGTGAGTGATAAAGCTGAATATACGCTAATCAAGACAGGGAGCTATTTGCAATGAACAGCATCTACAATACCATGGCAACAACTTGACTGCTGGAATTCCAAAGTCGAGCTCCAAACTCCAGGGAAACGTTGGTATGAAATGAAGGCTGGCAAGGTAAACTTTCTCTAGTTTATACTACCAATATAATGGGGTGCAAGCTAAAGTTCCAAATAAGGGGCGAAATTCTCCGTTATCAGCGGAAAGTCCGCCGATCGGCGCAAATAACGGCGCAAATCCGACTTGCGTCACGTCGGAAAAATGGGTCGATAGTCTCCGGCCCGAAATGGGCTAGCAGCGACGTAACGGGATCCGCGCTTGCGCAGTGGTTCACGCCGTGCAGCGTCAGACGCGCTGCACGGCGTGACGGCTCATAAGGCCGCGCTGCTCCCCCCCACCCGACCGGAACACCCGACCGCAACACCCGACTGGATGGCTGGCCATCGCTCAGCCCCGAGGTTCGAGTCACGCGATGTGGAGGCGCTCCTGGACGCGGTGGGGCAGAGGAGGGATGCCCTGTATCCCGGGCACGGCCGCAGAGTTGCCCCACGCTACAGCCGGCGTCTGTGGAGGGAAGTGGCAGAGGCCGTCACCGCTGTGGCCCTGACACCACGGACAGGCACCCAGTGCCACAAGAAGGTGAACGACCTCGTCAGAGCAGGCAGGGTAAGCCTCCCCATATCCCCCCCTCCGCATATCCCCTCCCTCCCCCATATCCCCCCTCCCCCCTCCCCCATATCCACCCTCCCCCATATCCCCCATATCCCCCCTCCCCCATATCTCCCCCTCCCCCATATCCCCCCTCCCCCATATCCCCCATATCCCCCTCCCCCATATCCCCCCTCACCCATATCCCCATGTCCCCCCTTCCCCATATCCCCCCTCCCCATATCCCCCCTCCCCCATATCCCCCATATCCCCCTCCCCATATCCCCCCTCCCCATATCCCCCCTCCCTCATATCTCCCATATCCCCCCTCCCCCATATCCCCCATATCCCCCCTCCCCCATATCCCCCCTCCCCCATATCCCCCCTCCCCATATCCCCCCCTCCCCATATCCCCCCTCCCCCTTATCCCCCCCTCCCCATATCCCCCCTCCCCCATATCCCCAAGTGAATCCAGCCCTAACCTTAACCTCTGCAATGCACGCGCAACCGATGGCGCGCATTCATATACCTGCCTAACACTGTTGCCTTTTACCCCTCCCCCCCCCCCCACAGGAGAAGCGCGCACACAACAATAGGGAGCATGTGAGGACTGGAGGAGGGCCCGCTGATGAGAGGCCACTGACCATACACGAGGAAAGGGCCCTGGAACTGGCTGGCGGACCTGAGGACCGGGAGGTTGCTGATGCAGAGGTCGGGGGCGTACTAGCGAGTGAGCCACCGACAGCCCGTCCCCATATCCCCCCTCCCCTATATCCCCCTCCCCCGTATCTCCTGATCACTGCCTGATGTCTAACCATGCATGCTTCATTGTGTATCGCAGGACCAAACGTCCAGGCACCCATCCCCGCAGATGCAGACCGCCCGCAGGATGCCCCTCGGAGACCACAGGAGACGGAGAGACCCGCACCCTCCAGCATGCGACGCCCGCAGGATGCCCCTCGGAGACCACGGGAGACGGAGAGACCCGGACCCTCAAGCATGCGACGCCCGCAGGATGCCCCTCGGAGACCACGGGAGACGGAGAGACCCGGACCCTCCAGCATGCGACGCCCGCAGGATGCCCCTCGCACACCACGGGAGACGGAGAGACCTGGAGCAACAGGGAGACGACACCCCCGTCACGTGCGGGAGCGACCACCCAGCGGCGAGGGGGGCAGCCACAGGCCCCCGTCACATCCGAGCCAGGACACCACTACCCAGGACACCACTACCCAGGACACCACTACCCAGGACACCCCTACCCGGGACAGCACTACCCAGGAAGACGAAATACCGGACAGTGACTCAGAGTGGATGGGTGGAGACGAACCCCCACCCCAAAGTGCCATGGACTCAGAGTGGGACGAAGAGCACGACACAACGCCACTGCTGTCACCAACACCCTCCACCATCGCAGAAACACTCACCACGGTTGGGCACTTTAGTGATGAGGCGTCTGGTACACTCACTGGTGCGCACAACACAGCCGTCCCGGTACAGCAGGTGGAGGTAGGAGCAGCAGAGGGACCGGGCGGTCGGAGGGCAGCCCAGGCCAAGCGAACATCTGCCGCCCAGATGGATCCCGGGTTCCTGCAGTTACCACACGCACACATAGATCCGATGCAACCACCGACCCGGAGACGAGCGAAGAGGGTGACGGGCGGCTTGCGGCGGCTGCGGTCGCAGGTGGAGGAGTCCACCCGCGTCCAGGAGCTGGGAGTGGTGCTGGTCATGCGTGCCACCCAGGCCGACACCGCACGGATGGCGTCCGCGGTGGAGGCAATGGGTGCGACGGTGTCAGACATGGGGAACGGTTTGCGAGGCCTGGGGCCTTCCGTGCAGGCGGCGTCTGTGGCCCAGGAAATGGCTACCCTCTCACAGGAGGCCATGAGCCAGTGCCAGCGCCAGATGGCAGAGGCGCTCAACGCCATAGCCCAGTCTCAGCAGGCCATGGCCCAGTCTCTGCAGGCCATGGCCCAGTCTCTGCAGGCCATCGCTGAGGGCATCGGCGCCAGTGGCCATGTGCGAGCCGGCGTCGCACTGTCACAGACAGGATTTGCCAACCCCCTGGGCTCCATGGCTGCAAACCTGCAGACCCCTGTCGATACCAGCACGGACCTCCAGGACTGGCAGCGCCAGATGTCGGGGGGGCGTCGGATGGCCAGTCCGTTCGCTTCCCCCACCCATGTAGAGGCCTAGGGGCCATCGGGCACCCCGAGGGAGGAGGAGGTGGTGTGGTCCGTCCTGGCTCCCTCTGTAGGGGAGGTCCCGGTACACCGCGACACATCGGACTCCCCCCCTTCCGTCCCAGGTGCATCGGGTGGGCAATGGGCAGGACAGGCTGGCAGCTCGCCACCCCAGTCGCCCGGGCCGCAGCCTGGCCCATCTAGGCCAGGACGCCCCAGGAAACGGCCGCCAAAGGCATCCAGTGTCAGAGGGCAGGAATCACAGGAGTCCACCTCCAGTTCTGCTGTACCGTCTGGGGAACCACGTAGACATAGTCAAAGGGCCCGTAAGGCCAAACAATTAGACACTGAGTAAGTTGGCATGGGTGCAGGGCACAGATGAGTTTTAGGGGCTAGGGCACGTGCATGAACTCCTTTGGTTATTAAAGTCAATGTTACACCTACCGAAGCTGCCTTTGTGCTCTGTCCAAAGTGTGCGGGGGTGTCATGTACGTTGAGCGCAAGTGTGTGTGTGAGGGGTGGTCTTACCTCAGCCCCAGGTAAGTCTGCCCCCTTCCCCCTGGGCCGCCATCAACATCCCCCGGGCAGAGGACGGGACCGTGCGCTGCAGTGTCACAGCCGCATGCAGGGATGGTCCGGGTGGATGGTGGTACTGTGGCCATGGGTCAGACATAGTCCAACGATGTAGAGCCAGGAGCTCATCGCAGGGCGGGTTGTCATCATCCTCCATGGCCTGCGATAGACACGCGTCCACCCGCAACTGTGTGAGCCCGGCCCGTTGTGCCGCAGGTGGATCGGCAATGGGGGGGGGTGTGGTGTGCATGCGGGTGGAGTGGGTGGGGTTGGGGAGGGGGGTGAGGGTGCTGGGTGGGTGGATGGGTGGGGGGTGTGGGTGGTCGGCTGTTGCCATGGTGTGCGGTCTGTGGCCATACTACCCGATTCCCACGCCCATCTAGTCAGTGAAGCGGGCGTCTATCAGTCTGTCCCGTGCCCGCTGGGCCAGCCGGTAACGGTGGACAGCCACCCGCCTGTGTCTACCCCGTCTGCCCTGACCATTGCCCCCATCCCCCTCATCTGGGGAGGACTGCGCCTCTTCCTGCTGCTCCTCCACTCCGCCCTCCTCTGCCTGCGGCACATCGCCCCTCTGCTGGGCTATGTTGTGCAGGACGCAGCACACCACAATGATGCGGCCGACCCTATCTGACCGATACTGGAGGGCGCCCCCAGAGAGGTCCAGGCACCTGAAATGCATCTTCAGCACGCCAAAGCACCTCTCGATCACTCCCCCTGTCGCTACATGGGCATCATTGTAGCGGTTCTCCGCCTCATTGCGTGGCCTCCGTATAGGCGTCATCAGCCACGATCGCAATGGGTAGCCCCTGTCGCCCAGCAACCAGCCCCTCAGCCGGGGATGGCGTCCCTCGTACATGCCGAGGATGGATGACCGCGACAACACGAATGAGTCATGTACACTGCCTGGGTGACGGGCGCAGACGTGCAGGATCATCATGCGGTGGTCGCAGACCACCTGTACGTTCATCGAATAGGTCCCCTTCCTATTAGTGAACACGGCCCTGTTATCTGCAGGTGGCCGCACGGCGACGTGCATCCCATCGATCGCGCCCTGGACCATGGGGAACCCGGCCACGGCAGAGAAGCCCACGGCCCGGGCATCTTGGCTGGCCCGGTCCACGGGGAAGCGGATGTAGCGGTGCGCCATGGCATATAGGGCATCTGTCACTGCCCGGATGCACCGGTGCACCGATGTCTGCGATATGCCGGACAGGTCCCCACTCGGTGCCTGGAATGACCTCGTTGCATAAAAGTTCAGGGCCACCGTAACCTTGACGGACACGGGGAGAGGGTGTCCCCCGCCAGTGCCACGCGGTGACAGGTGTGCCAGCAGGTGGCAGATGTGTGCCACGGTTTCCCGGCTCATCCGGAGTCTCCTCCTGCATTCCCGGTCCGTGAGGTCCTGGTATGACTGCCGGGGCCGGTACACACGGGGCGCCCTCGGGTGCCTCCGTTGCCGTGGGGCCGCGACGTCCTCCTCCCCCTCCTCGTCCTGTCGGTCAGGTGTCCCTCCAGCCTGGGCGGCTGCCGCCTGCCCCTCTGCGGCAGCCTGCGCCGCCTCTCTGGCACGCTCCTCCTCCTCCTCCTCATCCAGGGCAACATAGACATGAGCGGCTGCCACCACGGCGGCCAACATCGCTGGATGATCTGAAAACATGACGGCCTGGTGGGGGGGGGGAGGGGAACGACGACATGTCATCATTGCCCATATCCCCTCCTCCCCCCAGCCAGGTGGCATGGACCGCATGGGTCCAACTGTTGGAGGCTGGCACCTTGCCAGGTGGACCAACTCACTTGCCCTCCCATCCCCCTCCTCGGCACGGACCCCCCCCCAACCTCCACCCCAGCACGGACCCCCCCCCCACCTCACCCCGGCACGGATCCCCCCCCCAACCTCCACCCCAGCACGGACCCCCCCCCCAACCTCCACCCCGGCACGGCACGGACCCCCCCCCAACCTCCACCCCGGCACGGACCCCCATCCCCCAACCTCCACCCCAGCACGGACCCCCCCAACCTCCACCCCGGCACGGCACGGACCCCCCCCCACAACCTCCACCCCGGCACGGACCCCCCCCCCCAACCTCACCCCGGCACGGACCCCCCCCCCAACCTCCACCCCAGCACGGACCCCACCCAACCTCCACCCCGGCACGGCACGGACCTCCCCCCCAACGTCCACCCCGGCACGGCACGGACCCCCCCCAACCTCCACCCCGGCACGGACCCCCCCCCAACCTCCACCCCAGCACGGACTCCGCCCAACCTCCACCCTGGCACGGCACGGACCCCCCCCCCAACCTCCACCCCGGCACGGACCCCCCCACAACCTCACCCCAGCACGGACCCCCCCCCCAACCTCCACCCCAGCACGGACCCCCCCCCCAACCTCTACCCCGGCACGGCACGGACCCCCCCCCCAACCTCCACCCCGGCACGGCACGGACCCCCCGCCAACCTCCACCCCGGCACGGACCCCCCCCCCCAACCTCCACCCCAGCACGGACCCCCCCCCAACCTCCACCCCGGCACGGCACGGACCCCGCCCCCCAACCTCCACCCCGGCACGGACCCCCCCCCCCAACCTCCACCCCGGCACGGACCCCCTCCCGGCACTCCCCCGGAGCCCAGCCTACTCTAACCACCACCCCCCCCCGCCGCACACACACACACACAACCCGAGACACACCTCTCCTCACGCATTCAGACTGCGGCCACGCCATTGCCTGCCCAGAGCCAACCCCCCAGGCCGTCACTCACCTCCACGCTGGTCGGCGTGAGCCTGGAGCACCGGGTCACGCCGATGAAAAGGAGGTTTGATTCACGTCGCCGTGAACGGTCATCACGTCGACGGGACTTCGGCCCATCCGGAAGGGAGAATATCGGCAGGCCGAAAATCGGCTGCCTTGCGCAGACTCGTGACATTCTCCGCGGCAGCGGCGACATTAACGCCCCGCCGACTTTTCTCCCTTCAGAGACTTCGCCAACCGGCGGGGGCGGGATTCACGGCGGCCAATGGCCATTCTCCGACCCTCTGGGGGGTCGGAGAATGACGCCCCAGGTTTTAAACAAGATTAGAACGTCAACAGATTTTGGCCTGAATTTCACATTCCCCCGTTGATGGTGGCAGGGGGAGGAGGAGCACGAACCCGCTGGGTTCCCGCCAGCCCTGAACCCTCAGTGATTTTACGTTGAGGCCTCAGATGGGCTGCCTGCCCTTGCCCATTGAATGGCCAATTATTGAACACTTAAGAGCCATTTCTCACCCAACCTCAATTTTGAGACTGACGGCAGGATGCCCTGGGATGGGGAAGCCTGAAAATAATCAGACTTAGGCCTCTGGTGGGAAAAGGGGGTTTCTCCATCAAAATCCCCTGTCTTAATTTCTTTTTTTTTTAAATTTAGACTACCCAATTCATTTTTTCCAATTAAGGGGCAATTTAGCATGGCCAATCTACCTAGCTTGCACATCTTTTTGGGTTGTGGGAGCGAAACCCACACAAACACGGGGTGAATGTGCAAACTCCACACGGACAGTGACCCAGAGCCGGGGTCGAACCTGGGACATCGGCGCCGTGATTCCGCAGTGCTAACCACTGCACCACTGCGCTGCCCTCACCTGTCTAATTTCAGGCATCACCACCCCTCCCGCCCCATAAGACCATAAGACATAGGAGCGGAAGTAAGGCCATTCGGCCCATCGAGTCCACTCCACCATTCAATCATGGCTGATTTCAACTCCATTTACCCGCTCTCTCTCCATCGCCCTTAATTCCTCGAGAAATCAAGAATTTATCAACTTCTGTCTTAAAGACACTCAACGTCCCAGCCTCCACCGCCCTCTGTGGCAATGAATTCCACAGACCCACCACTCTCTGGCTGAAGAAATTTCTCCTCATCTCTGTTCTAAAGTGACTCCCTTTTATTCTAAGGCTGTGCCCCCGGGTCCTAGTCTCCCCTGCTAATGGAAACAACTTCCCTACGTCCACCCTATCTAAGCCATTCATTATCTTGTAAGTTTCTATAGATCTCCCCTCAACCTCCTAAACTCCAATGAATATAATCCCAGGATCCTCAGATGTTCATCGTATGTTAGGCCTACCATTCCTGGGATCATCCGTGTGAATCTCCGCTGGGCCCGCTCCAGTGCCAGTATGTCCTTCCTGAGGTGTGGGGCCCAAAATTGCTCACAGTAATTCTAACTGGGACCTAACTAATGCTTTATAAAGCTTCAGAAGTACATCCCTGCTTTTAAATTCCAAGCCTCTTGAGATGAATGACAACATTGCATTTGCTTTCTTAATTACGGACTCAACCTGCAAGTTTACCTTTAGAGAATCCTGGACTAGGACTCCCAAGTCCCTTTGCACTTCAGCATTATGAATTTTGTCACCGTTTAGAAAATAGTCCATGCCTCTATTTTTTTTTCCAAAGTGCAAGACCTCGCACTTGCCCACGTTGAATTTCATCAGCCATTTCTTGGACCACTCTCCTAAACTGTCTAAATCTTTCTGCAGCCTCCCCACCTCCTCCATACTACCTGCCCCTCCTTTGTATCATCGGCAAACTTAGCCAGAATGCCCCCAGTCCCGTCATCTAGATCGTTAATACATAAAGAGAACAGCTGTGGCCCCAACACTGAACCCTGCGGGACACCACTCGTCACCGGTTGCCATTCCGAAAAAGAACCTTTTATCCCAACTCTCTGCCTTCTGCCTGACAGCCAATCATCAATCCATGTTAGTACCTTGCCTCGAATACCATGAGCCCTTATTTTACTCAGCAGTCTCCCGTGAGGCACCTTATCAAAAGCCTTTTGGAAGTCAAGATAGATAACATCCATTGGCTCTCCTTGGTCTAACCTATTTGTTATCTCTTCAAAGAACTCTAACAGGTTTGTCAGGCACGACCTCCCCTTACTAAATCCATGCTGACTTGTCCTAATCCGACCCTGCACTTCCAAGAATTTAGAAATCTCATCCTTAACAATGGATTCTAGAATCTTGCCAACAACCGAGGTTAGGCTAATTGGCCTATAATTTTCCATCTTTTTCCTTGTTCCCTTCTTGAACAGGGGGGTTACAACAGCGATTTTCCAATCCTCTGGGACTTTCCCTGACTCCAGTGATTTTTGAAAGATCATAACTAACGCCTCCACTATTTCTTCAGCTCTCTCCTTTAGAACTCTAGGATGTAGCCCACCTGGGCCCGGAGATTTATCAATTTTTAGACCTCTTAGTTTCTCTAGCACTTTCTCCTTTGTGATGGCTACCATATTCAACTCTGCCCCTGCTCTCCCCCCCCCCCTCCCCCGCAGCCCAGTGGCCGCTGGAACCCCCTCAATCCTGGCCTCTTCCCTGACACCCCAATCCCCACTATCCAGCCTCCCAGGTCATCCCACCCTCCCTGCCCAGAGACCCTAAAAACTCAACTTTTCCTCCATTCTTGGGACATAAGCTCTTTGGACAGTCTTAAATTCCACTTCTGTTCACTGGAGCTTCTGTCGCCGCAAGGACATGAGAGTTGCTGGCCAGTCAGATTTTCAGGCAGCTCTCTAAAGCAGGACTTACTCCTGAGTGAGGGATGAAGTCCCGCCTTTTGCCAATTAACATTCAGTGGAGTGTGAAATGGGTGTGGCGCAGGAGTTTTGGCAGTGTTGTGTTTCTCGCCGACTCGACAGATGATGGGATGGAAAACCTCGCCATTCAAAATATCCTGGTCTGTATATTTCTCAACAACATCATTATGTCTACCCACTAAATGGTCTTTTAATGCCTTGATTCTAGAATGTAGCAGACAGCTTGATCAGCACCCTATTCACACCATGGACATCACTTCGGCCACCACTTCTTTCAGTGGTTGGAGTGTGTACCATCTACAAGATGCACTGAAGCAACAGTAATTTCTAAACTTACAGCTGGAAAGGCAATGACAACAAGAAAATGGGAAAACCACCATCTGTAAGTTCCCCTCCCAAGTCACACGCCATCTTCACTTGGAATGATATTGCTTGTCAAAGCCCTGGAACTTCCTCCCTAACAGCACTGTGGGAGTACCTACTCCACAAGGACTGCAGTGGTTCAAGAAGGCAGCTCACCACCACCTTCTCAAGGGCAACTAGGGATGGGGAACAAATGTTGGTCTTGTTAGCAACATTCACGTCCCATAAAAGGTAATTGGAGCATTCCAAGTAAAGAAGACATTCTTATTCTCTTATGTTTTATGGGGTGGTTTTAGGGTGGGTGGGTATATCTGTGTGTGCATGCGTGTGCTTGTCAATGTGCATGTTCAGGGCAACACGGTAGCACAAGTGGATAGCACTGTGGCTTCACAGCACCAGGGTCCCAGGTTCGATTCCCCGCTGGGTCACTGTCTGTGCGGAATCTGCACGTTCTCCCCATGTCTGCGTGGATTTCCTCCGGGTGCTCTGGTTTCCTCCCACAGTCCAAAGAAGTGCAGATTAGGTGGAATGGTCATGCTCAATTGCCTTTAGTGTCCAAAAAGGTTAGGAGGGGTTACTGGGATAGGGTGGAAGTGAGGGCTTAAATGGGTTGGTGCAGACTCGATGAGTCGAATGGCCTCCTTCTGCACTGTATGTTCTATGTTCTATGTTGTTCATATGTTTATATCTCAAAATGGTTAGGCGAATGACAATGCTACTATTGATGGAAAACCTTTCTGAAGAACAAGGATAATGATAGTTCGGACATGCATCATCCTGCAGTTGGACCTTAGGTGTTAAAAAGTTCTCAGTAAATCTGGACATGGTCAGAGCAAGACGATTTCAAGTCTGGTAATTTCGGAACATTGTGATGTTAAGCAGGTTGCATATCCATTACTCATTGTTTAATTATCATATAGGTTTTGCATATGTTAACTTCTTTGCGCTGAGCTGTAGTTCCTTTAATAAGTTAATAAAACTATATACTTTGGAACAAATACCTTTAGCTTCTTGAGTATTACAGATCAAATTGATTATTTCACTAAGCATGGGTTAAATTTATTTCTAAGTTAGGGATATCAGTGGTCCTATTCACTGCAGAATAGTCCTGCCTTGGGGGTAGTGTTCCTCTCCTGCTCCTTCTGATAACTGATGTGTTGTTTGTCAATCTTTTTAATTAAAAAGTGAAAAAGACTTTTGTCAAACTGTGCCAATGCATTGTTTCTTGTGGCTATGTTTTATGCAATGATTATTATTCCAATTTGATATTATCGGAAAGGGACAATGAAATGTCGATCACAATTTTTAAGCCCTTTACTGGATCATGGAATATTACAGCATACAACCATTCTGGCCTGCACTGGTGCATATCTACAGGAACTTGCGCCTAGTCTGTCATACTCTTGCTTATTCAGCGTTTTTTAAAGCAACTATCTAATTCATTTTGAAAATAATTCACAGCCTCTACTCCAACAATGATTTGTAGCAATGAACTCCATATTCTACACCCACTAAATCACCTTCTCATGCCATGACAATTCTCTTTTTACTATCTCCTTGGCTATGAGAAACAATTTTATTTACCTAATCATAAACCATCATAATCTTGAAGTCCTCAGTCAGGTCACATCCAATTTCTTAGCTTTACTGAAATAAATCTATCTGTAACTTTCCAACTCAATATTTAAGGCTAATTTCAGTTACTAGCCCAGTGAATCTATCTTACACCGTTTCCATTTTTAACATCATTGTTGCAATTGGGTGCCCAAAACTGCCTGTGCTGTTCCAACTGTGGCTAATTAAGGTCTTGAACATGACCTACCTGCTTTTGTATTCTGTGTGCGTGTTTTGATACAAACCTGAGGACTTTGTTTATTTTTATATCTAATTACTTTGCCACATTCAATGGCCTGTGTCTCTGCATATTGTTAGGACCAGGTTAGATGGGTGAGCAGACACCTCTCTTTGTCCCACTCCTGGGTTGTCGCAGAGTATACATTTTTTAAGGAGATGTCATATTGACAATTCAATATGTTCTTAAGTGCTTCTTAATCACATAGCTTGGTGTAAGAAATAAGCCAGCCAGGGTCCTTAAGTTAATATATAAACAGTTTTACTGCCAAAACTAATTCATATAAAGATGCAATATTTATTAACAAAAGGTTTAAAATGTACAAGTCTGTCCAACTTGTACATATTGCAAATACAATGCACACACAAGAGAGAATGGGTAAAACAATTGCTCCTTCTATCTCTGAGACAGTTTTTCTGATTGCTAGTTTAAATATATTTTACACACAAGAACTGGGTCAGCCGACCTCTTTGTGGTTTTAATCTGGGTTTATTTTAGCCACTGTCTCTGAGAAATGCATAGACTCCTTGGGCGAAATTCTCCTGAAATGGCGCGATGTCCGCCGACTGGCGCCCAAAACGGTGCCAATCAGACGGGCATCGCGCCGCCCCAAAGGTGCGGAATGCTCCGCATCATTGGGGTCCGAGCCCCAACATTGAGGGGCTAGGCCGACGCCGGAGGGATTTCCGCCCCGCCAGCTGGCGGAAACGGCCTTTGTTGCCCCGCCAGCTGGCGCGGAAATGACATGTCGGGGCGGCGCATGCGCGGGAGCATCAGCGGCCGCTGAAAGTTTCCCGCGCATGCGCAGTGGAGAGAGTCTCTTCCGCCTCCGCCATGGTGGAGACCCCACGGCACAGGCCCGCCCACGGATCAGTGGGCCCCGATCACGGGCCAGGCCACCGTGGGGGCACCCCCCCCCCCCCGGGGCCAGATCGCCCCGCGCCCCCCCCAGGACCCCGGAGCCCGCCCACGCTGCCTTGTCCCGCCGTTGAAAAGGTGGTTTAATCCACGCCGGCGGGACAGGCAATTTATCGGCGGGACTTCGGCCCATCCGGGCCGGAGAATCCAGCGGGGGGGCCCGCCAACCGGCGCAGTCCGATTCCCGCCCCCGCCGAATATCCGGTACCGGAGACTTCGGCAACTGGCGGGGGTGGGATTCACGGCGGCCAACGGCCATTCTCCGACCCGCTGGTGGGTCGGAGAATGACGCCCCTTGTCTCCATAAATCAGCTTGTGCCTTTCACAAATGCAGCAGAGTGGCTGTTGTAGGCTAATGTCCCTTGCTTAGCAAAAGTGTTCTTTTCAAAAAGTTCAATATATATATATATATATATTATTATATATATATATGTACAGCGGATGACATTATGAAGTAATGTATTCTAAATAAAAATATCAAGGTCTTGCTACTGCGGTTAGAATCTTAGAATTCACATTGTAGTTCATTGTTTCAGTTCCAACACATACAGCACATTCTTCCACTTAGAATTCTCGCACATCTGTGATTAATGTAGGAAATTGTTATATAATATATTTTGTTATAGTAATGTTATAAAATACATACAGGTAGTATGGCTGCTAAAGCTGTGATTAAGAAGCCGTAAAGTTGAGCTAATCATTGATTTTACCCATTTACTTGTTTACAGAGTGATGGTTAATGGAACATTGTTCATGTTTTTGGAGGTTCCCTGGGGTGTAGATAATTAATGGGGAATGGTGTCTGGTCCTAGCTAAGCAGGCCATGGGACATCTTAGTGGGATACAGATGATGAAGTCAGTGGGAGGAGCCAGGTCTGTCTGCCAGTTTGGCTATAGGATTTGAGTCTGACAAGACAGAATGATTTTCATGTTGTTCCTGAAACGGTCTCTCTCCAACGGTTTACACAGAGAACAGCAAGTAACTCTAATTGCAAACTTTATTTTTGAGTGGATTTTGAACTGTATTGGGCTGCTTTATTGGAATATATATAGTGGCAGGTGTAAATGGTGAGTTAAAGTTTGTTTCTTTTATTTAAGGACTGTTTAACTGTCAATTTTAAAGCTATTTCTTCAATGTTAATGTGGTTAATTCTGTGTTTAAATTAACGTTTTTTTATAACATAAAAGATACATATTGGTCAGAGTCATCACTCCTGGGTAAAGTATCCTTTCCTCACAATTTTATAAATAGAAAAATCGTTTGGGGTTTCTGGTCCAGTATTCCAACAAAATTGAGGTCTGGTCCGGAATCCGAACACATCTCATTATCTTGCAAGCCTAAGCATGGCCCTTTGGCCTCTTTTGTTGAAAGCATCGGCAAGTTCTAATATTGTTACCAAATAAGTCCAAGTCCAAATAATAAATAAGAGTGATCACTATAGACCTCTGTGAAACATCACTTACCTTGGCCTGAAATTTATGCTCCCCAACAGTGGGTTATTAAGTAGGGCAGACAGGAAATTGCAGGGATGGGATTTCCTCTAAGTTCCCACCTGCCCTAACAACACAGCGATTTTAGAATGGAGTGGGCAAGGCCTTGGATGGGAAACTCAACCCTGTCCCAACAGAGACCTTTAAGTCGCCAAATAATGACCACTTCAGGGCAGTTTCCCATTCAGCCTCAATTTTTAGTCTGGTGGGAGCATTGAACCTGCAGGAAAGAATCAAAGTGAGATCTCGGCAGGAAGTGGAAAGGTGCGCCTCCATCCGAAGCACCCCTCTGACTGGGTGTGACCTCCCCTTAAGGCCCGGTGATCTATGGACCTCCTTTTCCCCCACCAAGACTCTCCCCTGACATCGCGATCGCCTCCCCTTGCAGCCGCTCAGGCCTTTTCCTGACCTCTCTACCTGTGGGCACCTTACACTTACCTTGTCCTCTAGTTTCGACACTTATGCTTAGACAAGTTGTTGTAGTTCCTCTTTTGTCCACTGCAGCGCTGTCGCTAGATTTGGCCGGCAGCTCTTTAAAGCAGGATTTCCTCCTGAGTGAGCACTGAGTCCTGCCTGCAGTCAATCGATGCTCATAAAGTGTAAATTGGTGGTAGAGCAGTCAAAGTCCATGAGAATGTGTTCCCCATTGACTCTTCAGATGGATAGTCTCCATGCAGTGGATTTGGAGGGGTGGAGCATCAAGTACAAAAACCTTGGGCTGGATTCTCCACCGCCATGCGCCGAAATCGCATTCGGCGTGGGAGCGGAGAATTCCCGTTTACACGAGAATCGCTCGCGCACGCTTTACACGGCGCGTCTGGGCAAAACTGGCCGAGTTCCCGACAGCGTGATTCTGACCACGTATTGGCCATCGGGAACCCTGGTTGGGGTGGGGAGGGGGGGGTTGAGCACCGGGGGGGCCTCATGGGCGGCCAGGGCAGCAATTGGGCGGCTCGGATCCGCGGTCGTGCGCCATCGCAAGGGGGCCTACATTGTCGATGTCGGTCCACGATCCGAGTTGCCATCGTGCGGACTCCCGACCGGAGGTGCCGTGGCCCGAATCCACAGCCAGAGCTGCGAGAAGCATTCCGGGGCCCTGGCAGCCCCCCACAGGCAAGAGAATCGCTCTTGACTTTTTTACGGAAAGTCAAGTGTAAACGCCAGGGTGAGGGACATCTCTAACCGGCTTGAAAGGATATTAGAGGAGGAGAGGAGGATACAGTTGTTGTGGTCCACGTTGGGACAAACAATATAGGAAAGACGAGGAAAGAGGAGCCGTTTAGGGAATATCAGGAACTAGGAACAAAATTAAAGAACAGATCCTCAAGGTTATAATCTCCGGATTATTGCCTGAGCCATGCATAGTGATGAGAAAATTAGGGAAGTAAACGCATGGCTAAAGGAGTGGTGCGGGTAAGAGCGGTTCAATTTCATGGGGCACTAGCATCAGTATTGGGACAGTTGGGGTGGTCTCCACCTGTATTGATCTAAGACCAGCGGTGCTAGAGGAACGGATAAATAGCGTGGTCGCAAGGACTTTAAACTAGCAAATGGGGGGCGGGGGGGGAGCCTCAGGAAAAAACGCAAGTAGCAGGGCAGAGAAATAGGCAGGAATTCAAATTCTGGAACTGCAGCTAATGGCAAAACTGCAAATATACTGGGTTAACCAAAAAAGAAAAAAGAAACAAGCAAATAAAGCATCTGATGGACAGATCACGGGGTATAGCCCAATTTTACTATAATTCTATACACTAATGCATGGAGTGTAAGAAGTAAACTAGATGAGCTGCAGGCGCAAATGCAAATTGAAGATTGTGATGCAGTGGTCATAGCTGCAAGATGATTGAGACGGGGAACTAAATATACCTGGTTATAAAGTTTACAGGAGGGACAGGGAGGATCACAGAGGGGGTGGAGTAGCCTTTCTGATTAGAAATACTATCATCTCAGTGGTAAGGGAGGATATAATGAGGGGAAAGCATCCAGTGGACACCATATGGGTTGGACTGAGGAACAAAAAACGATCTAAAACTATAATGGGTGTTGTGTATCGATCCCCTGCCAACAGTTCTGAGGTGTTCGATTGTATAAGTGCAGAAATTAGGCAAGTGTGTAGCAAAGGCAGAGTAGTATTAATACAGGATTTTAACTTGCATATAGATTGGGAGAGGCAGACAAGGACCTGTCAGAAAAGTAGTGAATTTCTGGAATGTGTCCAGGATAGCTTTCCGCAGCAATATGTTCTAGTTGCAACCAGGAAACAGGCAATATTAGTTATGAGTAATGGGCCAATTTTAATTAACAGCCTAACTGTGCGTGAACATTTACCAAATAGTGATCACAACATGATTGATTTCAGTATAGCATTTGAAAGTAAAAAGCACAATTCAGATACTAGAATTTTAGACTTGGGTATGCAGATTTTAATAAGGTGAGACAGAGACTGCCCATGGTAAACAGGGAAGATCTGTTAATGGGTCAAACAACTGAAGATCAGTGGAGAATATTTAAAGAAACATTTAACAAGTTACAGAGCGAGTATATACCCTGAGAGGAAAAGGCTCCACTTCATTAAAAAAAAGCCATGGACAACTCAAGAGGTTATAGACAGCATAAAACTAAAAGAAAGGGCTTACAACAATGCCAAACAGCGCAGATTCAGATGAATGGGATAGAGATCAACAAAGGGCCACCAAACAGTTTATAAGAGCTACTAAAAGGGATGAGGAAAGGAAACTTGCAAGGGGCATCACAATCAATAAGAACATTTTTTTTGTTATATAAAGGGAAAGCAGGTGAACTAGAGCAATGGAGGCCCACTAAAAGCTGAAAATTGAAATATTGGGCGCGATTCTCCCCCAAAATTTCAAAGTTAATTTGTGGCGGGTTTTTCAGGGAGGTTCCCGCTGGCTCTGCCAGCCAGTTCCCCACCGCTATTCAATGAAACTTAGTCACTTTCTTTGGGCCCCGGAAATTTCTCACCGCTTTAGCCCACACTTAGATTTTTTTTTTAGCACTGGGGAGCTGAACTCAGAGATCGGGCCGCCATTTTGAAAGGGTGCCCCGATCTCTAAATGAGCTTACACCCCCCACATGGGCAATATCACCCCTCACACACATAGACACTACCTCACACCCCCAAGTGAAGACACTCCGAGATGGGGTCCCTCTGGGTCCCCCTTTTCAGGAGCCTGAAAGCCCCTTACAGCACCACCTCACCTAGGATCCCTTCCCATCACCCTCCCCAATCTCCTGAAGGCCCCTACTTACCTGCCCTATACTCTCCCACCCTTTAAATCTCCCTCCACCCTCATTTCATGAGCATGGCCCTCCCTTGCACCCTGACCCTTGGAAGTGCCACCCTGGCACTTAGGCAGTCTTGCACTGCCACCCTGGAACCCACCAATACTCCTGCTGGCTTGGTAATGCCATACAGTCTCCTTAGCAGTGCCAGGGTGGCAGTGCCAAGGTGCCAGCTGGGCAGTGTCAAGGTGCCCATGTTGCGGGGGGAGGGGGGGGCAGTGAGCCACCCTGCACTTACCCTGACCGCCCTTGGTCTCCAAAGGCCCAGGAGACCCCAGGGTGTCATTCCACCAGGTCCACGTTTGTGTCCGGTGTCCGGCTGCAGCATCGCTGGGGAGGCCGTTGGATCCCGTGCAGTTGGTATTAAGTAGGTTTACTACTTACTTCCGTGAACGTCATTTGGTTCCGCCCATTTGGGATGGGGTTCCGACTCCGACATCTCCCGGGACGTCGGAGAATCTTGTCAGGAGGCTCGCTGCAGGCCTTTCCAGGCATTCTCTGGCCACGTTGTGCTCAAGCGAGAACACAATGTGGCCGGAGAATCACACCCATTAACAGTTATAATTGGGAAATGGCAGACATGTTGAACAATTACTTTGCCTCAGTATTTACAATTGAAAAGGAAATTAACAGTCAATAGAGGACAGGGGGCTTAATATAATTAACATAAGTACAGCATCAGTAACTAGGAAATTAATACAGTAAGAAGTCGTACAACACCAGGTTAAAGTCCAACAGGTTTGTTTTGAATCACTAGCTTTCGGACACCGCTCCTTTCTCAGGTGAAGGATTCACCTGAGGAAGGAGAAGTGCTCTGAAAGCTAGTGATTCAAAACAAACCTGTTGGACTTTAACCTGATGTTGCAAGACTTCTTACTGTGCTCACCCCAGTCCAACGCTGGCATCTCCACATCATAGGAAATTAATGGAACTAAAGAGTGACAAATCCCCAGGACCTGACGGTTTCCACCCGAGGGTATTAAAGGAAGTAGGGGAGCACATTGCAGATGTCCAAACTATAATCTTTCAGAGTTCCCTAGATTCAGGTGTAGTCCCTCTGGATTGGAAAATTGCACATGTCACTCCACTTTTTAAGAAGATTTAAAGGGGGAAACCAGAGAATTACAGATCAGTTAGCCTTTCATCTGTGATGGAGAAATTGCTGGAGTCTATAATCAGGGATGGGGTAACTAAACATCTCAAGGAATTTTGGTTGATCAGGGAGAGCCTGCATAGATTTGTGAAGGGAAGGTCATGCCTGACTAATCATACTGAATTTTTCAAAGAGGTGACTAAGGTAGTGGACAGGGGATTGTCTATGGATATTATTTATATGGATGTCCAGAAGACATTTGATAAAGTCCCACATAACAGACTGTTAACTAAGGTGGAAACCCATGGAATTGAGGGCAAATTATTGACATTGTCAGGAAATTGGCTGAATGGCAGGTAACAGAGAGTGAGGATAATGGCTAACTACTCTAATTGGCAGGAGGTGTCTAATGGTGTACCACAAGGATCTGTGGTGGGCCTCACTTATTCACATTGGACGATAACATGGAAAGTCACATATCCAAATTTGCTGCTGATACAAAGTTAAGTGGCATTGTAGACAGCCTAGATGATAGCATAAAATTGCAAAGAGATATTGACAGACTAGGTGAATGGGTAAATTTGTGGCAGATGGAATTGAATGTAAGCAAATGTGAGGTTATCCATTTTGGACCAAAAAAAGGATAGAGCAAAGTATTTTCTAAGTGGAAAGAGTTTAGGTACAGTGGATATCCAAAGAGACTTGGGGGTTGAGATGCACAGATCCTTAAAATGCCACAAACAAGTGCAGCAAATAATCAAAAAGGCTAATGGAATGCTGGTATTTATATCTCAAGGATTGGAGTATAAAGACACAGAAGTTATGCTCCAGCTATACAAAACCCTGGTTAGACCCCACTTGGAGTACTGTGAGCAGTTCTGGGCCTTGGAGGGAGTGCAACATAGCTTTACTAAAATGATACCTGGACTACAAGTTACGAGGAGAGATTTCACAAATTAGGCCTGTGTTCATTAGAATTTAGACGGTTAAGTGGCGATCTGATCAAAGTATTTAAGATATTAACAGGGAAAGATAGTTTAGATAAAGATAAAGTATCTCCACTGGTTAGAGATTCTAAAACTAGGGGACATAGTTTTAAAATTAGAACGTTCAGGAGAGCTTTTAGGAAGCACTTCTTCACTCAAAGAGGGGTAGAGGGTTGGCGCTCTCTCCCACAAACAGCAGGTGAAGCTAGAATAGCTCTTAAATTTAAATCAGACGTAGATTTTTGTTAAGCAAAAATATTAAGGGATATGGGCCAAAGGCAGGTATATGGAGTTAGGCCACAGGTCAGCCATGATCTAACTAAATAGCAGGACAGGCTGGAGGGGCTGGATGGCCTACTCCTGACCCTATGTTTCTATGTCCCCTATAGCGGGAGGCGAACCCCTGCCATCCAAATAATTCAGGCCCACGTCTTTCCATTTTGAGATTTATATCCAACTATTTCTGCAAGAATTTGGGTGTCAACTGTGCTCCGTTTTTAGAACTCTTGCTTCGGAATCATAAGGTTCCGGGTTTAAGTACACTATAGGTCTGACATATCAGGGCAGCACTGAGGGAATGCGGGACTATTGGTGGTGCGGTCTTTTGGATGAGACGTCGAACCAAGGCCCCATCTACCTTGCCGCTGAACATAAAAGATCCTTTGCCACTATTTCGAAGAACAGCAGGAGAGTAATTCCCGGTGTTCTGTCCAATGTTTAGCCCTCAGTATTTATCCCACAAGAACAGATTATCTACTCATCATATCATTCCTGTTTGTGTGAACTTGCTGAGCACATACTGGCTGCCATGTTTCCTACATTGTAACAGCGGCTACACTTCAAAAGTATCTGATTGGTTGTAAAGGACTTTGAGACTCTCAGTGATTGTGAAAGGTGCTATAAAATTGCAATACTTTTTCTTTTATCATTCTGTGCACAGGTAAGCAAGATCTTCTAACCTTCACATCATGTGACGTGTCTTGGACAAAGTAATCCGCCACTCCAGTAATTTGTCCAGGCTTTCAGATTTCAGATCAATAGCTACTGCCAACGTAACTCTGGGCTGTTAACTGAACAAGCATCAGTAAAGAGACTTGCACTCATGAGGATCTGGAAAGGACTCACTGAATGCTTTAGAAATGAAGAGGGAAAGTGCTATTCCTATACAGAGGAGAAAGGACAAGCCTTCAAAAGAAGAATGATTTATTGTTGTAAATAGAGGTATTGAGTACAAAAACACGAGATGTTCAGGTAAGCATTTCTAAACCACTGGTTACGTCTCAGCTGGAGTATTGGGTCTAATACTGGACACATTACAGGAAGGGTGTGAAGGCCTTGGAGAGACTGCAGAGGAGATTTACTAAAATTGTACCAAAACCAAGTAAAAGAAAAAGTGTCTTAGCAACCCATTCAGCACAAAAGCACACACCCATATGATCTGAGAGCCTGCAGCAGAATTCCCTTTAAAATAGTGCCTTAAGCAGGAGGTACAAAAGTTTACATAGTGGTTTGGCACCTGGACAAGCGTTGGGCGAACCCAGCTCAAATTACATAGAAGCCGCAATTATTTCATAGGACCCTGATTTAAATGTGTCCTGGAGAGATTCTGACAGAAATTTGAACTAATCAATTTTAACCGTCTTCTCTCCATGCTTATTGCCAGGCAGATTGTATTAAAATTAAATTTCACCACATGGATATGTATTTATGTATTTATATTTATATAATCTTCTGCTCAGTGTTTCAGAATTGTTTCCAGTAAATATATATGGTTGCAGTATGCTTTCTTACCATTCTGAATGCTGAACAGTTATATATGTTGATTGAGATTTGTTCTCAAATTTGAATGAACAATGGTCAACTCTATTACAAAATAAACATGATTTGCATTTTTACTTAAATAGAAATATAGAAACATACTAGTAACAATGAAATTAGCTCTTAAATCACTGAAGTGATTATGTATTCATAACTTAAACTTGGACACCACCTGTGAAGAAGGCCAGGATTAAGATTCAAGGATTCCATTGAAGGTTAACCTCCGGAAATGTGCCATATCCGCTGTGGACTGGAAGGAAAATGCACTAGAAAGAACTACCTAGGGCGATATTTTCAAACTTTTTTTCCCACTATTGCCAACCGGGTCGCAATCCGCACTTTGAAAAACCCTGACCCAGGGACCGATCTCAAGTGACACTGCTGCCTTTGAATAGCAAAGAGTACAGGCTGCTAAGGACCAACGGCAAGCAGAAGAGATGGTGGCCTAGTGGTAATCCAGTGGTCCAGGCTGATGCTCTGGGGACATCGGTTCAAATCCCATCATGGCAGCTGTTGGAATTTAAATTCAAATACAAAATCTGGAATATGAAACTATTCCCAATCTTTGTAAAAATCCATCTGTTTCACGAATGTCGCTTACATGTGACTCCTGTGGTTGACTTTCACCTGCCTTCTCAAATAGCTTAGTTCATGGGGAAATTAGGGATGGACAATAAAAGCTGGCCTTGCCAATGATACCCACATCCCACAAAATAATCAAAAAATTCTAGAGGGAATGGGATTGATCAACTCTTGCAAGGAAGACTATGATTTTCAATTGATGTAAAAAATAACTTGCTTCAAAATAAGTCTATGCTCGTTGATTTGAAGTAACATGATTAAAATTAATGTGCTATTTGAATAGAGCTTAAAAGGACTGCTCTTCAGCTAAATGCAACAACTTAATTTGAATGCTGAAATGAATGCTCAATCATGAAGATGTGCTTTATGCTAAATAATTTTTTTTAATCCATTGGCTGGAAACATGAATTGAATTTTAAAAAATAGATTTTTTAAAACACAGAGACTAAAATGAGTTGAACCCACAGCCCAGATAGTTACATGCATCACTATATGCTCCACAATTCTTTGGAATTGAGTCAGACTGTCTGCAAAACTCAAAGAAAATGGGCAAGATTCTCCGTCAGCCGTTGCAGAAATCGAGAAACAAGATTGGGTGGAGAACTGCTTCCGACTCCAAAATCGTGGTGGGCGCCAATTTGACGCCAAATCACAATTCTCCGTCACCTCAACAGCGGCGTCAATGTGGTCCGAAACACATGTTTGATATTCTCCGGGGCCTCCGCAATTCTCCTCCTCCGATAGGCTGAGTTCCCGACAGCGCACGGAACTTGTGCTGTTAAAAATCGTTAAACCGGCGTCGTGGCTGATGAGGAGAGAGAGGAGGTAGGACACAAAGAGGCACGACCGTGGGCTGCTGGGCCGGACACTGACCAGGCTGGCTGGGGTGTGGAGGGCCCTGCCAGGGCCAGGTGGGGAGGGGGTGAATGGGCCGTGGGGCCAGGGTGACCCCCCCCCCACCCCCCGCCATGGGATTGGGGCAGTATCCAGGTACGGACTGCCATTGCCACGGCCTGCAAGGCAGCCACCTTGCTGTGCAGCCCGCTGACCGCCCACTGTGGTCCCTGGTTCTGCAGTGACATCGGACGTATGGGTCCCCCCCAATCCCCCCGCCATGTCTTTCCAATCCATCTGCCAACCGCCGGCAAGGCATCTGGCGACCCACTCAAAGGCAGCGCCCACTGTAGCCCCAACTGGGCCGTCGGGTGGGGGATGCGGAGTGTACTGCTGGCAAGGGCAGCGTCAGCCAATGGTACTCCTGGCCGAGGAGGCGCAAAGGAGGCGTCGCATGAAACCTCGCATATACCGGCAGTGGCTGTCATTCGAGGATCTGCCCAGGCAATCAGAGGTCTCCGGGTGGTCTGCCTCTGGGTGGACTGGCACCCTGGCACCATGCCAATGCCACCTGCATGCCACCCAGATGGCACTGCAGGCTAGCAGCAGGGCTGCCAGTGTGACATTCTGGTTAAATCGCACCCCACATCTCCACCTCATTAGCAAGACATCTATGGCAATCGCTTGAGGTATTCACCTGTTGATGACAGGTCATTAAGCCTAATCGGTAAGACAATAGGACCATGGCTAGGTTAGCTTTGATACAATCACATCATCCTTGGAATACACTGACAATGTTTTCATTTTTAACCCCACTGTCAGTTGGAGAAAGAAGATCACGTGACATGCCAACACTTTGTATGTTTGAAGCATGTTTTCTCAGCAGAACTGAGGACAAGCAGCTGAGGGAGAAAACTAAGTGGAGTCCTTCCTGCTTTCTTTCTTCTCCAATCCACCTGGCAACCTTTGGGCCCTTTTTGCCGATGGTGATCATCCGGGAATGCCCTGCTGCAGTAGAGATTTCTTTAAAAAATCCAACCTAGCACTGCCATCTCCCAAAGAAAAAACAACTCAGTTTTCTACTTCTTAAATCAAAAGCATCAAGACTATTGAATTCAACCTGAAGCTGACTGTGTCACCCAACTGCTGTATACTCTTTACTTCTTTAGTGGTCTCCAAATTGGCCAAACTATATTTTACTATTTTACTAAGATCAGGTTAAGTATAGTAATTCTAACCTCTTCTTTTGTTGAGCTCAGGAAAAATGTTCCTATTGGCTCTTTAGTTAAGTACTCCTTTTCAACGAAAAGACCTGTTGTAGGGGAGGGCAAAGAGAGGAGCCATTGGCGATATCCAATATTATGGGGGTGAGGGTGGAGCCGTGCCCGAGAGTGGCAGACTTCGGGCTATCGGACCCAGCCAGAACTTCATATGGGGAAGTGGGCCTACTTCCTTGCATTTGCTTCCTTAATCACCCGCCGGAGAATCTTACTGGGCTGCCGATCAGCAGCACCACCCACAGATGCGGACTGGCTGGCAGACCTGTTGGAATTTCTCCATGTGGAGAAGATCAAATACACCATCTGAAGGTCGGACGAAGGCTTATACAAAGCCTGGGGGCTTTCATCAGCATGTTCCCAAGACCTGTTCAAAACCAATAACGGATAGAAAGGGAGGGGGGGGAGGGTCCTTTAGGAACCACCAGGGCCAAATAAAGCAGACAGGAACAAGGAGGGGAGGCAACGGAGGGGAGGCCCAAGGAAACGGCAGGAGGGTATCCAGGGAGATACCGACGAGAGAGCCAGAGGGCACTCGTACAAAGACATGAGAGAAAAATGAGCGATAAATAATCCATCTATGACGGAGGAAAGTGTCTAAGACAGGGCCCGAAAATAGCACAAAAGGGAAGGGGGGGGAGCAAGGGGGGGGGGGGGGGAGAGGGGTGCCAAAAAAGGAACAGCATATAAATTGTAAATAATAACGGATTCAATCATCTCCTGTACAGTGTACAAATATAAAATTCAATAAAAATATTTATTTTTACAAAGTCTGGAACCGACTGACAGGAGAAAGAGTACCTGGTGAGGTTCTATCGGTACTCATGTATATAATTGTTGCAAAATAAATGATGTTTACTTTTGCTTACTTTGAACTTGTGGTAGTCACCACTGTTGTATTATATTGTATATATGGGTATTACGGTAAGGGCCCTGTACTACAGGTACGGGGGTAGATCCCTGCCTGCTGGCTCTGCCCAGGAGGTGGAGTATAAATGTGTGTGCTCTCCGAACAGCAGCCATTTCATAAGCTGCTATAGGAGTGTTGCTCTGTTTACTTGCTATAATTATAATTATGCATATACTTTCAGAGTCGCCAGGTTTCTCTCGATACCGCCACAAGGTTCAACCCGAATACCGATCAAAGAGCCAATACACCAGTTAGTTGGTTCAAAGTCAATACTATTTATTTACACACAGTAAGATCTACTCATGCACGATAATACTACAAACTAAACTACCTGTATCACTAACACCTATACTTAACTTCAGGTGCCCACTTAGTCTGAGGAACAATGGCCGTTGTTCGGATCTGAGGCTGTTGGGTTCGAAGAGGTAACAGGAGTACAGCTAAGGTCGTCCATCTGGTAGCGAGCGTTGACCTTGAACTTACTTGCCTCTGGTGATGCTGGTGGATGGGTCTCTCCGCTTGAAAGCTGAATCCAAGAGACTGAATCTCTGGTGGGGGTTCCTTCTTATACTTGGAGGGGCTTCGCGCGCTTTTAGGCGGGCATTAAACTTGGTCCCAATTAATTGGGCAGCTTCTTGATCATTGTCATCGATCTAAACCAATAAAGGGGTGGGTGCCCTGATGGCTGGGCGTGTCCTAGGTGGCCGTTGGCCTTTCTTTGTTTGTGTCTTTCGGTTGGGGTACTGGCGCCGGGAGGTCTGCGACAGTATCGGCTACCTGAGTATTAGTCCTTTGTTCCTCGGAGATGGGCCATCAATATGTTAATCGACCCAGAGTTTCAATTCCGTCTGCTGACTGCTTTCCAAATATACATTCAGGCTCTGTGCCTGCTTGTTGCTTAGTATTGTCCACATTTTCCTGTAGTCTCTGTGAGTGTCCATTTTGCGTTCTGAAAGTGGCCATCCCAGATGGCTACAGGAGGCCACACATCTCTGTGTAATAAAGCCTTGATTACATTCTACTCTCATCTCGTCGTAATTGATAGTGCATCAGAACTCCCCAGGCCCTATTAAACCGTGGTACTGTCATGATGGAATGGTGGGTCTTAATTCCGTTGTTGTCAACTATGTGGGGGGGGGGGGGGGGGGGAGGGGCATTTGAGTGAAAGGCTCAAAGTTTGGTCTTATTGTCCTTGCATCACCCATTTATCTTTACACTTCAGATTGGCACCACCAGCAATTTGTATGATTCAAATTTGACAGACGAAGAGAACTGGGTAACATATTTAAAGGAGATATATTTTAGCTTTGTGCTGTTGACAATAGAGCTTGTGTGTGAAAACATGGGACTGATAAAATTAAGCTCGGTGCTCTTGGTGTTGTTGCATACTGAATGCCACCTCCTCACATTATTAACATTCAGCATTTCATGCAGTGGCATGCTACAATGCAACTGGGAAGTACCTAAGGTGCATAGAGCCTCAACACGTCATGCACGAGATTCATTAAGGTAAATGAAACTCCAGCATTCAGTGCTCATGAGCAACAGATACAGCATGAGAGCACGAGGGTTGGGCCCTCGCTCTCACAGATGCACTGCTATTTGTTAAATTTGTTTGTAGCTGCTAGAGATTATTTCATTGCTTCTTGACAATATTGCTGAGTCGTCAGAAGGGAAGTCAGTGAGAGCTCCTTGAAGCTGTCCCCCATCTATTATCTGTATATGGCTCACTAGAAAACTGTCATGTACATTTCTTCTATAGGAAATATAAGTATTCCTTTGGGCATCACTCTGCACTTCTGGAGAAAAAACAAAATTAGAGGTATGCAAGCAGATAAGCTTGCACCTTCGAAGAGAAATTAGGATCTATCATTTGCAAGCATCTTTACAGAGCCAGGCAATTGTGCATTTCAGAAGAAATTTGCATACATGAATACAATTCCTGAAGGAAATAATGACTGAACTTTGCATATTTTTCCATCCTGACCAGCAACCCACTTCTGTGATAAGGACAAATCTGTCAGTTCTTCAAAGCAACAGCAGGAGATATCCGTCAGATCTCCCAACCTGCACTATTGCATCATTGCAGGGAAAGATGTCTTTGTTGTCTGCGCCATTCAACTAATCTATTTCCTGCTGCAAATGCAAGATAGTTCTGCACTTTTACTGTGGACTGCAGAGCATGATTTGATGTCACGTACAAAATTATATGGGCCCCAGCCTGACAGAGATGAACTCCATGAACAGAAAGACGTTCCATCCATTAAGCTGTTGGCGTCCTGCGACGACACATAAAGAATAATTTGTGCCACCGTGGCAGTTGCCACAATTCATTTGCTTTACAGTGGTTGAATGATTTTATAGTTCACTGCTGAAGGACGAGGGCAAACCCCATTGCAGCAATCATTACTTACCCAATTGACAAACTCAAAGAAAAAAAAATCTGTTATTAATTACATCACTGCTGTTGTACAAATGACCACACACAACTGTTCCATGGGCCAGGGAGTGCCTGTCAAGGAGAAGCCACATAGAACCTGCTGGTAGGTCAGTAGGATTTATCTGCTGGATTCCCCACGCAGTTGCCGGCCGTCCTAACAGTGTCTGCCAAGACAGGAAGTTGCCGTTGACCGGGTTATTAAGTAGCTCAATTAGCTGTCCCTGGGTGCCTGAGCCACAATTTTCCCACTGCGAGTAATATGACACGATGGCGGGAAGACATCAGACTTCCTTCTGGACAGCTGCCACCACCATTTTGCCAACTGTCCCATTACCCAGCCCTTTGTCAATGGACCAGGAATATCCAACCCAGTGTATCTCCGACAGCTCTTTGAAAGAGAACCTGATCCGCTTTGTCTATCCTTATGATCCCCAAATCCATTATTGGTAAAATACATATCCAGATCCTTTCTCACCTTGTATTCTATTTAACATGCCATACAACGGAATTTGAGCTTATCCATGTTCAAAACTCCCTGTTTTACTTTAAAATATCAACATGGGGTGGTAGGAGATTAACGAAGGAGATTATCATCAACTTTAGGAAGCGTAGTGGAGAACGTGGCCCTGTCTACATCAATGGGAATGAAATAGAAAGGGTCGAGAGCTTCAAGTTTTTAGGTGTACAGATCACCAACAGCCTGTCTTGGTCCCCCATGCCGACACCATAGTTAAGAAAGCCCACCAACGACTCTACTTTCTCAGAAGACTGAGGAAATTTGGCATGTCAGCTACGACCCTCACCAACTTCTACAGATGCACCATAGAAAGGATTCTTTCTGGTTGTATCACAGCTTGGTATGAAGCCTGCTCTACCCAAGACCGCATGAACTACAAAAGGTCGTGAATGTAGCCCAGTCCATCATGCAAACCAGCCTCCCATCCATTGACTCTATCTATAATTCCCGCTGCCTCAGAAAGGCAGCCAACATAATTAAGGACCCCACGCAAGAACAAAGAACAAAGAAATGTACAGCACAGGAACAGGCCCTTCGTCCCTCCAAGCCCGTGCCGACCATGCTGCCCGACTAAACTACAATCTTCTACACTTCCTGGGTCCGTATCCCTCTATTCCCATCCTATTCATATATTTGTCAAGATGCCCCTTAAATGTCACTATCGTCCCTGCTTCCACCACCTCCTCCGGTAGCGGGTTCCAGGCACCCACTACCCTCTGTGTAAAAAACTTGCATCGTACATCTACTTTAAACCTTGCCCCTCTCACCTTAAACCTATGCCCCCTAGTAATTGACCCCTCTACCCTGGGGAAAAGCCTCTGGCTATTCACTCGGTCTATGCCCTCATAATTTTGTAGACCCCGGACATAGTCTCTTCCACCTCCTTCCGTCAGGAAAAAGATCCCAAAGTTTGAGGTCACGTACCAACCGACTCAAGAACAGCTTCTCCCCTACTGCCATCAGACTTTTGAATGGACCTACCTTGTAGTAAAAATTGGAAAAAGGTCACAGCCTCCATCATTTACATTTTATTTATTATTCCATCAAATGCTTTCACATTCATCTTATTTACATTTACATCCACCCAGGTTTATTTTAGAAATACTCAGAAGTGTCTTGTTCGATGTCCAACTAGATTTAACAACAGTTTCAACCTACATTTAAGTGTCTGAAACATATACTATTCTACTGTATAGTGTGTAATGTTGACCTACTATTCTAATCACAGTCACAATGCAACAACTGATAAGCACAAGATTGGTATTGGTATTTGGCAGGTTGCCCTTTACCGTTTTTATTAATGATCCACATAGAATCACAGAATTTACAGTGCCGAAGGAGGCAATTTGGCCCATCGAGTCCGCACCGGCCCTTGAAAAGAGTACCGTACTTAAGCCCACACCTCCACCCTATCCCCAGAAACCTTACCTAACCTTTTAGACACTAAGGAGCAATTTAGCATCGCCAATCCACCTAACCTGCACATCTTTGGACAGTGGGCAGAAACTGGAGCACTCGGAGGAAACCCACGCAGACACGGGGAGAAAGTGCAAACTCCAGACAGTCACCCGAGGCTGGAATTGAACCCGGGTCCCAGGAACTGTGAGGCAGCAGTGCTAACGACTGTACCACCGTGCTGCCCACTAATATATGTGGCTGGGATTCTCCATTCCGGAGTTGAAGTGCTCCCGTTAGTTGAGAATTGGGACTTGTCCCAACTGGCACCAGGAGTGGAGGCCAGGTGCAAATCATGCAAATATATGCAGATCAAAAAGTACATTGGATTCCCATCACTCTTCAGCTCAGGCCTAATGTCCCACAGCAGGCCCCCCTTCCCCCCACAGAGCAAATGTCCCCTGTTGACAATGGGAGCCAACTAACCCCTCATCAAGGAGGGACATCCTCCCCCAACCCCAATAATGGGTAACGACCCCCCCCCACCATGTATGCATGAGAGTGACCCGACCCCTCACACCTGACCCTCCTTCAGCCACCATCCTTCAGTCTGCCACCTAGTGCTGATCCCATTTTTCGGCCAATTCTGCATTCTCGGCCCAATTGGGATTTCCGATTGCAGAAATCCTGAAATACGTGCTTGTTAGGTGAATTGGACATTGTGAATTCTCCCTCCTTGTTCCCGAACAAGCGCCGTAGTGTGGTGACTAGGGTATTTTCACAGTAACGTTATTGCAGTGTTAATGTCAGCCTACTTGTAACACTAATAAATATTATTATTATTGTTGTATGTAGTAGCGGAGAACGGAGAATCCTGGCCATATGTGTTGCTGGCATGACCTAAATAAATTACTGATGATCCTAAGATTTGTGCAAGTGTTGGGACTATAGCTGATGTTCTACTGCTTCCCATGAATCTTGATTTATTTGGTGAATTAAGTTTAGTTTGGAAAAGTGCACTGGGTGCCCAACTCTTGTAGTGTCCCCCACCCTTCCATCTCCTCTAACCTAAGGGGTTGAGTGAATATCAGGTAAGCTCTTTCTTTCTTTCTTTCTTTTTCTTGTTTTATCCGCAAATTATCTAGAGGGGATGGCAGGGAAGGCAGTGCAATGTTCCTGCTGCCGAATGTTTGAGGTGAGGGACACCTTCAGTGTCCCTGCTGATTTCACCTGTGGGAAGTGCACCCATCTCCAGCTCCTCAAAAACCACGTTAGGGAACTGGAGCTGGAGCTGGATGAACTTCGGATCATCGGGGGGGGGGGGGGGGGAGGGGGGGGGGTGGTCATAGCTAGAAGCTTCAGGGATGTAGTTACTCCGAAGAATGAAGATAGATGGGTGACGGTGAGAGGGGATGGGAGGAAGCAGTCAGTACAGGGATTCCCTGTGGTCATTCCCCTTAGCAACAAGTATACCGCTTTGGATACTGGTGGGGGGGGGGGGGAACGTAAGCCATGGGGTACAGGTCTCTGGCACAGAGTCTGTCCCTGTTGCTCAGAAGGGAAGCGGGGAGAGGAGTAGAGCATTAGTCATTGGGGACTCCATAGATAGGTGGGCAGATGGGAATGAGAGAGACTCCCTGCTGGTGTGTTGCTTCCCAGGTGCCAGGGTCCGTGATGTCTTGCATCGTGTTTTCGGGATCCTTAAAGGGGAGGGGGAGCGGCCCCAAGTCGTGGTTCACATAGGCACCAACGACATAGGTAGAAAAAGGGATGGGGATGTAAGACAGGTATTCAGGGAGCTAGGATGGAATCATAGAGCTAGAACAAACAGAGTTATTATCTCTGGGTTGTTACCCGTGCCGCATGCTAGCGAGACGAGGAATAGGGAGAGGGAGCAGTTGAACACGTAGCTACAGGGATGGTGCAGGAGGGAGGGATTCAGATACCTGGATAATTGGGGCTCATTCTGGAGTAGGTGGGACCTCTACAAACGGGATGGTCTACACCTGAACCAGAGGGGTACCAATATCCTGGGCAAGCATTATAGCTGGGGGAAAGGCAATTATGATGCGATTAGGCAATACTTAGGATGCATAGGATGGGGAAGGAAACTGCAGGGGTTGGGCACAGTTGAAATGTGGAGCTTGTTCAAGGAACAGCTACTGCATGTCCTTGATAAGTATGTACCTGTCAGGCAGGGAGGGAGTGATCGAGTAAGGGAACCGTGGTTTACTAAAGTAGTTGAATCACTTGTCAAGAGGAAGAAGGAGGCTTATGTAAAGATGAGACGTGAAGGTTCAGTTAGGGCGCTTGAGAGTTACAAGTTAGCCAGAAAGCACCTAAAGAGAGAGCTAAGAAGAGCCAGGAGGGGTCATGAGAAATCCTTGACAGGTCGGAACAAGGAAAACCCTAAAGCTTTCTATAGGTATGTCAGGAATAAAAGAATGACTAGGGTAAGAGTAGGGCCAGTCAAGGACAGTAGTGGGAAGTTGTGCGTGGAGTCCAAGGAGATAGGAGAGGCGCTAATTGAATATTTTTCGTCAGTATTCACACAGGAAAAAGACAATGTTGTCGAGGAGAATACTGAGATACAGGCTACTAGACTAGACGGGATTGAGGTTCATAAGGAGGAGGTGTTAACAATTCTGGAAAGTGTGATAATAAATTAGTCCCCTGGGCCGGATAGGATTTATCCTAGGATTCTCTGGAAAGCTAGGGAGGAGATTGCTGAGCCTTTGACTATGATCTTTAAGTCATCTTTGTCTACAGGAATAGTGCCAGAATACTGGAGGATAGCAAATATTGTCCCCTTGTTCAAGAAGGGGAGTAGAGACAACCCTGGTAACTATAGACCAGTGAACCTTACTTCTGTTGTGGGCAAAGTCTTGGAAAGGATTATAAGAGATAGGATTTTTAATTTAAAAAAAATATTTTTATTCAAATTTTTTACATATTTTCAACCCCCCCCCTTACAGAAAATAGAAAAACAAAGAACACATAAATAAACATCTTACAACTACATCACGAATTCCGCCAATATACACACCCGTCATTAAGCAATAATCTAGGAACGTTTGCCACCGCCTGAAGATCCCTTGCACAGACCCTCTCAAGGCAAATTTTACCCTCTCCAATGTAATGAATCCTGGCATGTCGCTGATCCAGGCATCCACGCTTGGGGGCCTCGCATATTTCCACTGTAGCAGGATCCTCCGCCGTGCTACCAGGGACGCAAAGGCCAGAATACCGGCCTCTTTCGCCTCCTGCACTCCCGGCTCATCCGATATCCCAAATAGTGCTAACCCCCAGCTTAACCCGGGTGTTCACCACCTCAGACACCGTCCTTGCAACGCCCCTCCAGAACCCATCCAGCGCCGGGCATGCCCAGAACATATGGGCATGATTTGCTGGGCTCCCCGAGCACCTCACACACCTGTCTTCCACCCCAAAGAACTTGCTCAGCCTCGCCCCTGTCATATGCGCTCTGTGAAGAACCTTAAATTGTATCAGACTAATCCTGGCACAAGAGGAGGAAGAATTAACCCTACCCAGGGCGTCTGCCCATGTACCCTCGTCTATCTCCTCCCCAAGCTCCTACTCCCATTTACCCTTTAGCTCCTCCACCGAGGTCTCCTCCTCCTCCTGCATCTCCTGGTAGATCACCGAGACCTTGCCTTCTCCAACCCACACCCCCGAGAACACCCTATCCTGGATCCTACGTGCTGGAAGCAGCGGGAACTCCCTCACCTGCCGTCTTGCAAACGCCCTTACCTGCATGTACCTGAAGGCATTTCCGGGGGGAAGCCCGAATTTTTCCTCCAGCGTCCCAAGGCTCGCAAACGTCCCATCTATAAACAGGTCCCCCACCCTTCCAATTCCTGCCCTGTGTCAGTTCAGGAATCCTCCATCCATTCTCCCCGGGTCAAACCAATAGTTCTCTCGGATCGGGGACCAAACCGAAGCCTCTACCTCACCCCTGTGGCGCCTCCACTGCCCCCAAATTTTCAAAATCGCCGCCACCACCGGACTCGTGGTGTACCTTGTTGGTGGGAGTGGCAGCGGTGCTGTCACCAGCGCTCTCAGACTCGTGCCCACACAGGACGCCATCTCCAGCCTCTTCCACTCTGCCCCCTCCCCCTCCATTACCCACTTGAGTATCCTCGCCACATTGGCAGCCCAGTAGTACCCACACAGATTAGGCAACGCTAACCCTCCTCTGTCCCTACTCCAGTCCAGAAACACCCTTCTCACCCTCGGGGTCTTTTTCGCCCACACGAGTCCCATGATGCTCCTGCTGACCCACTTAAAAAAGGCCTTGGGGATCAGGATGGGGAGGCACTGGAAGACAAAAAGGAACCTCGGGAGCACCATAATTTTCACCGACTGCACCCTACCCGCCAGGGAGAGTGGCAGCATATCCCACCTTTTAAACTCCTCCTCCATCTGCTCCACCAGTTGCGTCAAGTTGAGCCTGTGTAGGGCCGGCCACCTGAATTCCCAGGTACTGAAAACTCCTTTCCGCCCTCTTCAATGAATGCTCGGCTATTCCCCTTCCCTGGTCCCCTGGGTGTACCATAAAGAGCTCACTCTTCCCCACGTTGAGCTAATAAGAGATAGGATTTATAATCATCTAGAAAGGAATAATTGGATTAGGGACAGTCAACACTATTTTGTGAAGGGTAGGTTGTGCCTCACAAACCTTATTGCGTTCTTTGAGAAGGTGACCAAACAGGTGGATGAGGGTAAAGCAGTTGATGTGGTGTATATGGATTTCAGTAAAGCGTTTGATAAGGTTCCCCATGGTAGGCTATTGCAAAAAATATGGAGCCATGGGATTGAGGGTGATTTAGCTGTTTGGATCAGAAATTGGCTGGCTGTAAGAAGACAGAGGGTGGTGGTTGATGGGAAATGTTCAGCCTGGAGTTCAGTTACTAGTGGTGTACCATAAGGATCTGTTTTCAGCCACTGTTGTTTGTCATTTTTATAAATGACCTGGAGGAGGGCGTAGAAGGATGGGTGAGTAAATTTGCAGATGACACTAAAGCCGGTGGAGTTGTGGACAGTGTGGAAGGATGCTGCAGGTTACAGAGGGACATAAATAAGCTGCAGAGCTGCGTTAAGAGGTGGCAAATGGGGTTTAATGCAGAAAAGTGTGAGGTGATTCGTTTTGGAAGGAGTAACAGGAATACAAAGTACTGGGCTAATGGTAAGATTCTTGGTAGTGTGGATGAGCAGAGAGATCTCGGTGTCCATGTACATAGATCCCTGAAAGTTGCCACCCAGGTTGATAGGGTTGTTAAGAAGGCGTACAGTCTGTTAGCCTTTATTGGTAGAGGGACTGAGTTTCGGAGCCATGAGGTCATATTGCAGCTGTACAAAACTCTGGTGCGGCCGCATTTGGAGTATTGCATGCAGTTCTGGGCGCCGCATTATAGGAAGGATGTGGAAGCATTGGAAAGGGTGCAGAGGAGATTTACGAGGATGTTGCCTGGTATGGAGGGAAGATCTTATGAGAAAAGGCTGAGGGACTTGAGGCTGTTTTCGTTAGAAAGAAGAAGGTTAAGAGGTGACTTAATAGAGGCATACAAGATGATCAGAGGATTAGATAGGGTGGACAGTGAGAGCATTTTTCCTCAGATGGTGATGGCTAGCACGAGGGGACATAGCTTTAAATTGAGGGGAGACAGATATAGGACAGATGTCAGAGGTAGGTTCTTTACTCAGAGAGTAGTAAGGGTGTGGAATGCCCTGCCTGCAACAGTAGTGGACTCACCAACATTAAGGGCATTTAAATGGTCATTGGATGAACATATGGATGTTAATGGAATAGTGTAGATGGGCTTTAGATTGGTTTCACAGGTCGGCGCAACATCGAGGGCCGAAGGGCCTGTACTGCGCTGTAATGTTCTATGTTCTTACAAAAGGCAGGTGTTGAGATTAATGGATTGATGAGAGCCAGCTTGATTCCCTGGATGAGTTTTGATTGAGGGGGTCCACTGGAGAGAATTTTCCAAGATTCTTTTCCCCAAATTGGCCTGGGGTTTATCTGTTTTGTTTTTGTTTTTGTTGCTAGGAACATGTGGTTTTTGAGTGGGAAGAAGAGTGTATGTATTGCGATACCCAAGATATCACACGTTTGTCGGATAGACGGGAAATTTTCATAGAATTAACAGTGCAGAAGGAGGCCATTCGGCCCATCGAGTCTGCACTGGCTCTTGGAAAGAGCACCCTACCCAAGGTCAACACCTCCCCCTATCCCCATAACCCAGTAACCCCACCCAACACTAAGGGCAATTTTGGACACTAAGGGCAATTTAGCATAGTCAATCCACCTAACCTGCACATCTTTGGACTGTGGGAGGAAACCTGAGCACCCGGAGGAAACCCACGCACACACGGGGAGGATGTGCAGACTCCGCACAGACAGTGACCCAAGCAGGAATCGAACCTGGGACCCTGGTGCTGTGAAGCAATTGTGCTATCCACAATGCTACCGTGCTGCCCAAGACCCAAGAGTGCTTTTCTGTCAGTCATTGTTCATATTGTAAGTCGGGCAAAATTATTTTTTATGTAGCTTCAGACCAGTTAAGAAAGGTGACTCATTAATCAAGGTGACTGGAAGGATGGTTTCCTTGCATTTCTCACAGAGGAAAAACAGCAATAGTTTACAATTGATGCTGAGAATGTAATGACACAAGTGCATCAAGGTAGAGCAGGTCACAGCTGTTATAACAAGCTGATGATGGGAATTATGAATCATGATATGGTGTGTTGCAAAGGGCAAACAAATAATTCAAGGCAGTTCAACAACTGAGAATAGCAATCAAATCTCAAAACTTCTTCTATCTCACTAAATCTGATTTGTTAAATCGTGGCATTGAAGTGTTGATGGAGCCTCAGACAAGCTGTATATATTACTTGGAAGAAAGCTGCAAGGTTTGATGAAAGAGTAAGATAATCCCTGCCTCCAGGTCACTGTTTCATATTCTTAACTCCTGGTCGCTATACCCGAGTAGAATATAAAATATGTCTCAATCCAGTTGAAATGTGGACAGTCTTATTGGATAAACATTAGTTTAGATGTAAAATATTCTGGGCAAGATCCAACCCAAAAAAACAGTCTGTTCTGCATGGGATCAGAGGGGTAATTCCTGGCACTAGTTGTCTAACGATACTCTATTGTATTTTCAGGCACTGGCGGGGAACGCCCACCCGTGCCCACCCACCCCCACCCACCTCCCCCCACCCCCCGATTCCTGAACTGAAGAGCTCCGACGAGCGGAGCCCCTCAGTGCAGGAAGAGATTGGGGCGGCATTTAATCTCTTGATCCCCCAATGCGACCCCCAGACTTCCCAAATGCCCCAACTCACCTGTCAGGGGGGAACCTCGAGTCCCCCGCACCCCACCTCACGCAGGCAGGGCACCAATCCCCAGTACAAGCAAAATTCCACCCGGGCACTATGGTCCTGCCAGCATGACACAGTCCTAGCCAGCCTGGCAGTTCCAACCAGGACAACCTGACACTGCCCAGGTGGCACTGCCAGGCAGGCAATGCCAAAGTGCCTGGGTGGCATCAGCAGTGCCAGGGTGCTGCGTGGCCCAGACACCAGCTACCCGTGGGCCTTCGATCCCCTTTCTGAGCAGAAGAGGCTGCGTGGCATTGCAGAAACATGGAGCGGGGTTATCTGCGAACCAGCAGGGTGGGCAACTCCGGAGCAAAGGAGTGGCTTGAACCACTCTGGCGTCGGACCACCCCGAAGTGCGGAATCTTCCGTACCTTCAGGGACTAGGCCGGTGCCGGAGTGGTTTGCGCCCCGCCGGCCGGCGCGAAAGGGGCTTGGCGCCACGCCAACCGGCGCCGAAGGGCCTCTGCCGGCAGGAGCGAGTTGGCGCATGCGCGGGAGCGCCAGCGTGTGTTGGTGTCATTCCAGCGAATGTGCAGGGGGGGATCATCTCCGCGTCGGCCATCGCGGAGGACCACAGCAGCCGATGCGGAGCAATAGAGCGCCCCCAGAGCACAGGCCCGTCCACGGATCGGTGGGCCCCAATTGCAGGCCAGGCCACGGTGGGGGCACCTCCCGGGGCCAGAGCCTCCATGCCCTCCCTAGGACCCCGGAAGCCGCCCGCGCAGCCAGATCCCGCCGGTATGTACCTACTCTAATTTACGCCGGCGGGATCGGCCGAAAACGGGTGGCCACTTGGCCCATCGCGGGCCTGAATCGCGCGGGGGGGGGCTGTTGCTAACGTCCTCCTTGGTTCGATTGCTCTGTTTTATTAACTTTGCTCTCTAGTCGCCAGGTATCTTTATGATACCGCCACCAGGTTCAAGTCCGAGTAATGATCAATAACCCAATACACCAATTAGTAAGATTCAAATCAAAGCACATTTATTATACACAGTAATCGCTACTCATGTCCAAATTCTACGTCTAAGCTACTTCTACAACTAACAGGCCTATACTGAACTTCGGACTGGCCCACCAGGTCAGGGGAACAAATGGCCTTTCGTTCGGGTTCTGAGTCTGCGGGTTTCGAAGTTGGTATGGATTGGTAGCTAGGAGCGCCTATCTCGTAGCGAGCGTTGAATTAAGACTTACTTCATTCGGTGGTCACTGCACCAGTCACGGTCAATGTTGGTTCGTGTTGCTGGGTGACCCGGGCAGGACGAAGAGGTGAAGAGAGCGATTTGAACTTGGGTCTTAACTCTTATAGTCCCCAGGGGCTTCCCGCCTTTCGGGGCGGACCCTATACCTGGTCCCAAGTGATTGGACTTTGTCCCAATCGCTTGGTTCGATTTCTCCAATACTAGAGCGGTTCCCTGATCGATGGGCGGTCCTGAGGTGCTCGTTCACCTCCTTTGTGTTGACTCCTGCTGGCGCCAAGGAGTCTGGCTTTGCTTTGTGTGTCCAAAATGTTACTTATTGTTCCCGGGGATTGTTCATCAGTATGTAGATGGCTGCTACATTGTTATGCTGATGGTCACTGGTATCGATGTTGTCTGGCCTTTGCAGAGGTAAATACACAGCAAACCTGCAGCTGCTGGTTTCTGTCTTGTTGGCTGACTTTCCCATCAGCCTTTGCCGTTCGCCATTTTAAATCGGGAGTTGGCCAATTTAGGTGGCTACAAGCCCTCCTTGTGATCCTAACGCGAAGCATGAAGGATCACATAACTACGTTGCTTTCCATTCCTGACCTGGTGAGCATTTCTTTCATGGCCTCTACACTGACCATAACTATGCAAAAAAAATTTTAACTGACAATTCTAAGGGGCGCTATGTCAAACAGGGACATACATTACAAAACAAGAAAATGGGAACCTCTAACTATCCTTAATACACTTCACTCACTTAAACATTTCATCACTCTAACTTCCTCAACCAAACAAACAAAATCATAGCAGATTGTACACAATTTTCCTGGCTTGGCAGTCAAGCTCAGGATCGTACAATTGCTCATGAACATTTCTTTATTTACAACAAAAACCGCGAATGAATGCTCTTTATTATAGATCGCGGGGGTCGGTGTTCTGGTCGTATCCAAAAATAGGGGACCTGATCCTATATACTGGCGTGCGAGCGCGGTAGGCTCTCCTTCTCCATTTTCTTAGACGCATAGTCTGCACGATGCAGCAGAGTATCGCCAATACCAATAAGGATTCTATTACATGGGACAGGAAGTACCAGGTTATAAACCTGGCACACCAAGATGGTGTGGTGTCGCTGGTGACTGGGCTCTGGGTACTATGGGGAAGTGAATCATTAACGGCTGGGGGGGCTTGAGGTCATGGAGTTCGCGTTCACGCGCAACCAAATGTCCATTATCACGATGCACAATCCGGACGATGTCCTCATGTTGCGTCTTCTTTCATGTCTCTTCTCTTCTCTTCCCTTCTCTTCTCCTGTCCTGGAGCTTCTGGAGTTCTGTGGAATCAAGCATAGTGTCTGTAACTATCTTGGTTTAACATCTCGTACGATAGTCTGTCTGTCCTTTAGTGCCAATTACTCCCTTTATAATTGGTCACTATGTGTGACTTCCTCATTTTTTTTTTCTAAAAACAGAATTTTAGGACAAGACACACTTATAAATAATGAACCAGTGCGAGCCGTCTCGCAGACGGTGCAGTTTACCATCCAAATGTTTCAGGATGTAAATAACATGTGGTTGGCAACCTAAGGGTTACCTGAAACAAAACAAAACTTTTTGAACTAAAATTTCCAAAATGAGGTGCGTATGGGCCACGACGGGTAAGAGTTGGATGGAGTCCCCGGGTAGGACGGCGACCAATGCTGTGTCTCTCCCCTACCTGAGCGTAGCTGACCAGAGAGGGGGTCCCCAGGCAGGGCGGGTCCCAAGCCGTTTCTCCACTGCCTGAGCAACCGACAAGAACGGGCAAGAAATGTAGTCATCGTGGTGGGGCTGCCATAGTGGTTCTTCCCTCGAACCAGAAGGGCAGTTACGAATGGGCGTGTGGTATCTGTCGACAGACTAGTTCCACTGAACTGGCATCTGGGACCTTAAAAAGTCTCTGCAGACAAACTAGTTCCTCTGAACTAGTGTCTGGCCAAAAGCAAGTCTCTGTGGGCAAGTCCTCAGAGGATTCGGCGGAAAAGGCGTGGGGCCGTGAAAAAAAGAATTTGTGGTCTGACAAACAACATTTAACAAACTTACAAACAACCTAAAACATGCTGCAGGTTCCATCAGAAAGGACACCGTTTTCTCCCAAGCGGTTCCTTTTAAAACATCATCTGGACACCTCAGTTATCGGTTGCGAACAGGGTCGCAAAGGGGTTCTCGTTTTGGGAGTCAGACTCAAGGTCGTCATCTTCTCCCGGATGCCAAACTCTTGAATGTATTAAAGTTGATAGGGCTGCATGGTGTGATTTGGGGTCGCTCTCGTCGTTTCGGACGAGTCTGTATGAGTTGTCTCTGTGCCAATAGGTGGTGTCTAGTTGTGTGGGGACGGAATCGGGGTCATCATGGTAGTCATGGTGGTCAGTGGTGGGGTTTGTTTATGAAAGTGATCATGAAGGGATCACTCGAATCGTAGTCGGATTCGCTGGGTGTGGGTCCTGTTGCATGGGGATAGTAGGGAGGTGTGCTGTGGCTATCGTCCGAGTCACAGTCGCTGTCTCTGCTGCTGCAGTCGGTGGGCGCTCCGGGGCGGAGTATATATTTTGGGGGTGGAGTCGAGGTCGAGTCCGTGGCTGGGCTGGATGTGTTGGGGGATGGTAGGGTTATGTTGGCTGTGGGCGGGGTGTGGTGTGCTGCGTCGAGCATGACGTGGTGTGAGTGGTTAGACTATGTTCCATATGCCTTCAACTGGTTAATATGGAACCACGCAGTCTTTCCGGTGGGATACTTTATCTTGTATACGGAAGGGCTTACTTTGTCCGCAATGGAGTACGGACCCGAGTACTTTGGTGACAGGAATGTGCTGGGGTTGTGTACGGAGAGCATGACTTGCTGTCCTACACTGTACTCAGTCGCATGCACTGTCTTGTCGAAATAAGCCTTGCTCTGTTTCTTCCGTGTGCCCAATTTCACTGCGGCTGCTAGCTGAGCCGTTTTAACATTTTCCACGAATTGCTCTACTGCTTTCTCATGAGTGAGGGCAGTCACTTCGGGACTGGTCAAGTCTAAACCTAATAAAAATTCTGTGCCTTTCATGGGGCGTCCGGTTAAGAGAGTGTGTGGGGTGTAACCTGTGGAAGTTGAAATTGTACTACGCAAAAACATCAGCGCAAAAGGGAGGACTGAGTCCCAAGTGGTGTTGTTTTGCTGGACCATTTTTCTGAGGGTGCATTTTAGGGTCCGATTCATGCGCTCCACGATACCACTCGACTGTGGGTGGTATGCTATGTGGAATTTTTGGGTGATGCCAAATATCGTGAGGACGTTCTGCATGACACGTCCCGTAAAATGGGAACCTTGGTCGGATTCAATGCTGCGGGGGAGTCCCCATCTTGTAAAGATGTGGTGGGTCAAAATCTTGGCTGTGGTTTTTGCAGTGTTTGTTCTGGCGGGGAATGCTTCCACCCATTTCGTAAACGTGTCTATCACCACGAGTACATATTTATAACCATTCCTGGAAGGGGGCAATGGTCCTATAAAATCAATCTGGAGGTTAGTCCAGGGGCCATTAACGGGTCGGATGTGACTAAGCTCAACCTTTTTGGCGTATTAGTGGAGGCTACTGATCTAAGTACGCCCTGCTCTAATAAGCTTTCTATTACCTTTGAAATTTCTCCCTCTGCCTCTTGGGGAAATCCATACTGTTTTTGGGGTCTAGGGTCAGGTCCTGTTATTTGTACGGAGCCAGTCATCCGTCCACAGTCATGCTTGTGGGTCGCGAATGCTGTCCTGTTCTTTTGCAGAACTGCCCTAACCTGCTTGTCCGTGCTAAGCGTGGTCGGGTTGAACCAAAATTCGCCTACTGCGCTAATTTTGTTCACGTATTCACCTATGTTGAGCGTTGCGGGGGCTCTTGCAGACTTTGCCATTTTCCAGACACACTGGTTGACTGGATCAAATGAAAGATTGTGGGAATTCATGAAATCGATTCCCAGAATGTGTTCTGCTGGGTGGGGCAGGCCTACGGGGTGCTTGGTGGTGATGGTACCGATTTGAATGGGCACAGGGGCTGTGATGTGTCCCTGCTGTGAGTGGCCTGTAAGGCCGCTGAGGGTGATAGTGGCTGTAGTGGGCCACGTGTCCTTTTGGAACATGGTGGAGGAATTTATTGTGGTGCGGGACCCTCTTGTGTCCCAGAGAAATTCGATGGGCTGTCCCCGAATATTCACTGCAACTACCGATCGTCCGGACCTATCCCAAAGGGTGTCGCAGACCCAACTGGGGGAGCCCGTACACCGTCAGTCCGTTCCGGTCAGGTCCGTCTGATCTGAACGGGCGCTAACACTATGAATGGGCTCTGTCTTCTACTTACTCAAAGTGCCCGTCTGCTGGGCTCTCTGTGGCTTTCTAGGGGCATTGCATTCTCTTGCGAAGTGTCCCAACTGTCCACAGTTGTAACACTCCTGTGACTTGGGTGGGGGGCTGTTCTTTCCTTCATTTACCCATGCAGGGTTCTGGTGTGTTGTAACTGCCTGTATATCTGCGTCGGCCTGCTTTTCCTCGGGATTTTTAACTGCGGGTTTGTTTTGTACAGATTGCTCCCAGGCGCGGGACAATCTTTTTACTACCCACTTCTCGTTATGAGCCTCCTCTGAGGGATCATAATTGACGCACGCTTTCTGTCCTGTTTCTGTGGCATGGAAGATAAGGATGCGGGTCCATTTGGCCATGTCGTCTCCAAAGACTGCTGCAAAGTGGATCCACAGGCGTCCAGCGAACGCTGCGGGGTGCTCGGTTTTCTTTTGCCTGTATTTGTTGAGGCCATCTACGGGGTCACCCCGGTTATACACGATCGCATCCAGGATCACGGTATGCATTTCTGCAAGGGTGCCTCCTCCTACATTCTGTGGGTCGGGAAGGGCTGCTGCGACTGAAGGATCTAAACTTAAAACTGTGAGCTTTACATGCTCTCGCTCATCCAGGCCGCACATGGTCGCCTGATGCTTTACTGTGGCAAAGAAATGGTGGGGGTCTGAGGTGGGGAGGAACGGTGTGATCTTATCGCACACGTCCCGTAATTGGGTCACTGTTAAGAGGGTGTAGTATAGAAATTCCGTATCGTCCACTATGGCTGTGCGGCGGGTGGTTACTGGGTTAATTGGAGCCTGAACTATCTGCTGTGTGGGGGGTTAGGGCGCTTTCCTCTTTTGTGGCTCTCCCTGCGCACATGTTCCCTGAACATATCTCTGCGCTGTTTCATTCAATTCCTCCCAATCAGGGCCGTCTTCCTGATCTAATTTTGCTCCAAAGGTTTCGTGGAATCCTTTCTGAACTGAAAGCAGCGATTGCAGCTCTGCAATCTGCTTCCGGCACTTTGCGTGATCTAGCGTGCTTTGTCTTTGCTCTGTGATGGCAGCATGGAGTGCTCTTAACGCTGCCTTTAGGTCGCTGCACTGTCTCTGCAATGCTTCTACCTGCTTTTCTGTTTCTTCATGTTCCAGGACTGCACGTTGCGTGTCCTGACAGGCCTTTTCATATTGAGACTGGAAGCTGCTTAAGTGCGCCAGACAAGACTGATGAGCCCTTTTGGCATCCTCCACCTCTCCATCTTTTGCTGCCAATTTCCTCCTCAATTCTAAATTCTCTCTTTCTACCTCGCTGACATCGACCTTACTCATTCGATGTATGCCCTCTACTTCTTTCTGGAGCGTCCTAAAGACCTCCTCTATGCCTCGCAATTGTGCCAAGCAGGACATGATTGCCATCGGCTTGCAAGCTTTCCCAAGCTCTTTTTGTGGATCTCGCTCAGGTTCTCCCACCAAGTATGTCCTATACTCCCGGGGCCTGATTCCTCGTTGTCACAGAATTCATTCTAAAGAGGCCATCCTTTCCCTTTGAGATATTTTCTGATCTCTTCCTCCCAAATGAGACATTGTCCCACTCTGCTGCTGCTGGTCGCTGCGACCGCAAATTCCTCTGGGTTCATGAGGCGTTGCATTGCCTGCATTGCCATCTTTCCTTCTTTCCTATCCGAATGCTGCTCTTCAAATTTGGGACAGGGGTATTAAGGCGGTGCTGTAAATACGGGTACGGCTTTCGCTACTTTCCGAAATCACTCCAATTGGGCGGCCCGCCCAATTGGATCTCTAATTCAAATTCTGGGTTCTCCCGGAGTGGGATTGCCACTTCTAGATCGGGTCCCGTCAGGATGTCGCTAAATAATGTTGCTAACTTTCTCCTTGGTTCAATTGCTCTGTTTTATTACCTTTGCTCTCGAGTCGCCAGGTATTTTTATGATACCGCCACCAGGTTCAAGTCCGAGTAATCATCAATAACCCAATACACCGATTAGTAAGATTCAAATCAAAGCACATTTATTATACACAGTAATCGCTACTCATGCACAAATTCTAAGTCTAAGCTACTTCTACAACTAACAGGCCTATACTTAACTTCGGACTGGCCCACCAGGTCAGGGGAACAAATGGCCTTTCGTTCGGGTTCTGAGTCTGCGGGATTCGAAGTTGGTACGGATTGGTAGCTAGGAGCTAAGACTTACTTCGTTCGGTGGTCACTGCACCGGTCATGGTCAATGTTGGTTCGTGTTGCTGGGTGACCCGGGCAGGACAAAGAGGTGAAGAGAGTGATTTGAACTTGGGGCTTAACTCTTATAGTCCCCAGGGGCTTCCCGCCTTTCGGGGTGGACCCTGTACCTGGTCCCAAGTGATTGGACTTTGTCCCAATCGCTTGGTTCGATTTCACCAATACTGGAGTGGTTCCCTGATCAATGGGCGGTCTTGAGGTGCTCGTTCACCTCCTTCGTGTTGGCTCCTGCTGGCGCCTTGGAGTCTGGCTTTGCTTTGTGTGTCCAAAATGTTACTTATTGTTCCCGGGGATTACTCATCAGTATGTAGATGGCTGCTACATTGTTATGCTGATGGTCGCTGATATCGATGTTGTCTGGCCTTTGCAGAGGTAGATACACAGCAAACCTGCAGCTGCTGGTTTCTGTCATGTTGACTGACTTTCCCATCAGCCTTTGCCGTTCGCCATTTTAAATCGGGAGTTTGCCAATTTAGGTGGCTACAGGGCGCTGCCGCCGACCGGCACGGCGCGATTCCCACCCCCGCCAATGCCGGAGAATCCGGCAGCCGGTGGTGGGAATTGCGCCGTGCCGGTCGGAGGGTCGGAGAATCCCGCCCATAAACCTTGCCATTAAAAGAGTACTTGTACTGTTAAGTTCCATCCCCAACTTTCTACGATGAGTTCAAATCCTTTTAACGGGGTAAGTATTATTAATTCTTGAAAGTCATGGAGAGATTGATGATGAGGTTGCATTTTTGCAAGGATAACGTTGGAGGGGTGCAAAATGTCCAGTACTCTATAGCAATTCACAATTCATGCCTGGGTTATTTACAGAAAAATGGCATCCTTCTTAAATTCAGTTATCTTTCAGAAAATTCTGGACCAATATTTCTTCCATAATTTGCTTCAGATGGTTGATTCAGGTTAAAGTAAATTATGAATATTGTTGAACTGCCTACAAGACCTCAAATGAGATGCACATTAGGGCCGGGATTCTCCCCTACCCGGCGGGAATCCGGCGTAATGGAGTGGCGGGAACCACTCCAGCGTCGCGCCGCCCCAAAGGTGCGGAATTCTCCGCACCTTTAGGGGCCAAGCCCTCACCTTGAGGGGCTAGGCCTGCGCCGGAGTGATTTCCGCCCTGCCGGCTGGTGGGAAAGGCCTTTGGCGCCACGCCAGCCGGCGCTGAAAAGGACTTTGCCGGGATGCGCGGGAGCGTCAGCGGCCGCTCACGGCATCCCCGCACATGCACAGTGGAGGGGGTCTCTTCCGCCTCCGCCATAGTGAAGACCATGGCGAAGGCGGAAGAAAAAGAGTGCCCCCACGGCACAGGCCCGCCCGCCGATTGGTGGGCCCCGATCGCGGGCCAGGCCACCGTGGGGGCACCCCCCGGGGCCAGATCGCCCCGCGCCCCCCCCCCCCCCAGGACCCGAGAGCCCGCCCGCGCCGCCTGCTCCCGCCGGTAAGGTAGGTGGTTCAATCCATGCCGGCTGGCGAGGGTTAACAGCGGCGGGACTTCGGCCGGAGAATTGCCGGGGGGAGCCCGACGACCGGCGCGATTCCTGCCTCCGCCGATTCTCTGGTAGCGGAGAATTCGGGACACGGCAGGGGCGAGATTCACGCCAGCCCCCGGCGATTCTCCGACCTGGCGGGGGGGTCGGAGAATCACGCCCCTAGGTCAGCCATTTTAGCTCAACCATCCAGAGAAACCTTCAGACCCTATTACTATCCACTTTATCTCAAATAATTATAATGCTTTCCCTTCATTACTCTATCCAAAAGTCCATTCTATGTGTTGAGTACTCTTTGCATGATGAACAACCTCTTGGAATCAGTGTTATATCTTCTTTAAACTAATTTGAACCAGTGCTTCCCTGACACCATCACAGGGCAAATGCGTCCTGAAAGATAAGGATATATTCCATGGAAGGCTCATTCACATGGAAAGGAGCTGGAACAGCTGTTTTGGAAGCCATTTTACACATCACTCATTGGTCAATAAGTAGGAAAAAAGCAATGCAGTCATCCCATAATTTGATCACTGAGAAGAATGTAAGCTGAATCCTTAGGTTTCTCAAATTCCTCAGTCCACACTTACTTTTAACTGCAATCTGTCCTTGTGTATTGATTTTCTTTCAAAAATGTTGTTGCAATTTATGGGCAAATGCTCATCACATTTATAATACAATATTGCCCATTTCTGCTGTTTTAATGAGAAATTACCTTTATTTGGATAAATATTACCTGTGCTAAAATAGCGGTCAGAGAAATGTGAAAGGAAAATGCAAAATACACCTCTGCTATATTGTTGCTGTGACAAAATGGAAAGTTGTTCGCTTAAAAATAGATCCTTTTGAGAAACATGCTACCATCAAAGTGCTTTGGCAAATGCCTGTGGAGATAATTGATTTGAATCCTTTAGTGCTCCATGAAGTCCTTAAAAGTAAAGTTAGTTAGTAACAGATGGATACATCTGGTGAAACAGCCACTAAGTACCCAAAGTGTTTGGAACCCTGTGCCATTATTTGGTGGCATAAACTAATCAGGTTAGCTCCACTGTAACCATCACGTATCAGATACAAAGAGCAGCCATGTGGTCTGTTTTGTCTATGTACTATGGAGCTGGCTGTCCATCGTCATGTGATTTATTTTACTAACATAGGTGTCATGATATTCAAATACACACATCATGATGGACACACTAACAGGCAAATCAGAGTACACAACACCACAACCAATCACAGACAAGAACACCAACCACATAAAAAGCACGAGCACGACACCTGGTGGTCAGTAGGTCTGGGGAGAAGGGAACAAGAAAGAGCTGTTAAAACACCACAAGCAGGGAACCCCCCACGTGCAGAGTGCAAAGACCAAACTGTAAATAGTAAGTTTAAATAAAGAAGCGTTGTACCATATGCAACTGTGTTGGCTCATCTGTGTGTCAGAACACCCAGCACCACAATAGGAATCGTTTTCAAACACCTTTAGGCATAAAAGCAGAAATCTTGCACATTATCAGCCTCTGTATTGAATTGTTTTTCACTCTCATTGATTTTAATCTCCACCTCAGATGATCTTGCCACCTATTATCTAATTTCACTGCCTCCTATCCTCCCTGTAAACTCCCCTATATTCGCAGACAGAAACCCTCTCAGTTTTACCATCTCCCATGGCCATGGTACCAATAGCTGATAAAGCCATCACCAAACTCTTGCACGTATCCATCACCAGATACATTTCCTACCCCTTTTAACTGTACTTCCTTCTGCATCTTTTCTTGGGAAAAAATCTCTCCGTCAGGTCATTTATACATGCACTTTCAAACTCTCAAAAGCATAGCCTTTGACCTTCCATTCATTATGTATCTACAACTGTTGATTTGCTTTCTCATTCACCAGTACCTTCGATGCCCTTATCCTCAACTAATCTTTCCTCTCTCCCATCTCAGTTGTTCCACATAGCATGACCTCCATCTTTGCTCCCTCTAGCCAAAGAATGTCAGACTTGACTGTGTCTGGCACACAATGCAATTTGTTATCAATTACCAGATACAACTGGAACAACATCATTTACTATTGAGCCTCACTTTTATCTATTAAAGCCATCTGCTGATTTATTATTATGCTGGAGAGGAAAGAGAGCTCCTTGTTACTTTTTCCCAATAGCAGTAACCTACTTAAACCTTTTCCTGCTGCTCTCCAAAACCTACTTAAACCTTTTCCTGCTGCTCTCCAGTGTTAACTCCTTTGTTACAGAGGGTGAGACCATCCATTCAGTTGGATCTGTTGCTCTCTCCCCTAAGCTAAATCAAGCGACCACTGCCCTGGAGTCTTAACCCTAAACCTGCATCTCTCTCTGGTTTCTGCCCCATTTTTCCTCATCTGCTCTCCCATTTCACCTACAGGGAGACCTCCCAATCCCTTGATTCCATTCCCATTTAAATGCTAAGGACCCAAGGGGCGGTATCCTCCGAAATGGAGGCAGAGTGTTCGCGCCGTTGTGAACGCCGTCGAGGTTCACGACGGCGCGAAACGGCCCCTATCCCGACCGATTCAGGGCCCGATAATGGGCTAGGAGCGGCGCCGTGTCATTTACGCGCGCCAGGCCTTGGCACCGTGTAAAGGTGGCGCCGCATACATGACGCGCCGGCGCCGCATAACTGCCGGCGCCAACTCGCGCATGCGTGGTTGCCGTCCTCTCCGAGTCCGCCCTGCAAGAAGATGTCGGATGGATCTTGCGAGGCTGCAGAAGAAAAGAGGTCCTCCTTTAGAGAGGCCGGCCCGAAGATCGGTGGGCACCGATCGCGGGCCAGGCCCCATTTGAGGCCCCCCCCCGGTGCAGGATCCCCCCTCGCCCCCCCGCAGGCCGCCCCCCCAGCGTTCCCGCGCTGTTCCCGCCAGCAGCGACCAGGTGTGGACGGCGCCGGGGGGGGAACCCGCCATTTTGGGCAGGCCGCTCGGCCCATCCAGGCCAGAGAATCGGGGGGGGTACCGGTGAATCGCCATTTTGACTGTCTCGGGTGATTCACTGTACCGTGCCGCGCAAGACGTGATTGTGCCGATCTGGCCGCTTCCGTGAATCGCGGGAGGGCGTCGGACCGGCGTCGCGGGAAAATTTGTTACCCAGGTGATTCTCCCAACCGGCGCGGGAGCAGAGAATCGCGCCACTCCTAGCCCATTATCGGGCTCTGAATCGGTCGGGATAGGGGCCGTTTCGCGCCGTCGTGAACCTCGACGGCGTTCACAACGGCGCGAACACTCTGCCTCCATTTCGGAGAATCCCACTCAAGGTTCCTTCCTGCCCCACAGCTAGCTGACTTTCTAAATGGTTTCCTCTCCTCAGCTACTGTCTCCTTCCCTTTTAAAATGACCACCATCCCCCGTTTCTTTAAAAAAGCATCCTTGACTCGTCTATATTTGAAAATTACTGCCATGTCCCAAAATATCCCATTCCTCTCAAAAGCACTAGCATGTAATTTCCTCCCAAACTCTAAAGCTATTTTTCCAACTTCCCACTTTAAAGCTGGCCAATTACGTTTCCATCCCCACCACACATTGAAATAACATATTATTTATTACATATCCGCCGGGTCGGAGAATGGCCGTTGGCCGCCGTGAATCCCGCCCCCGCCGAAGTCTCCGGTACCGGAGATTGGGCGGGGGCGGGAATCAGGCCGCGCCAGTTGGCGGGACCCCCCGTTCAATTCTCCGGCCCGGATGGGCCGAAGTCCCGCCTAGAAATTGCCTGTCCCGCCGGCGTAAATCAAACCTGGTATTTACCGGCGGGACCAGGCGGCGTGGGCGGGCTCCGGGGTCCTGGGGGGGGCGCAGGGCGATCTGACCCCGGGGGGTACCCCCACGGTGGCCTGGCCCGCGATCGGGGCCCACCGATCCACGGGCGTGCCTGTGCCGTGGGGGCACTCTTTCCCTTCCACCTCCGCTGCGGCCTCCACCATGGCGGAGGCGGAAGAGACTCTCCCCACTGCGCATGCGCGGGAAACTTTCAGCGACCGCTGACGCTCCCGCACATGCGCCGCATTTCCGCGCCAGCTGGCGGGGCAGCAAACGCCATTTCCGCCAGCTGGCGGGGCGGAAATCCCTCCAGCGTCGGCCTAGCCCCAGCATTCGCACCTTTGGGCCGGCGCGATGCCCGTCTGATTGGCGCCGTTTTTGGCGCCAGTCGGCGGACATTGCGCCGTTGGGGGAGAATTTTGCCCGACGTTTCTGGGCAATCGCAACTGTAATCGCAATCTGCCTGTCACATATCCGTAATTAGGGCACTTTTCGACAATGAACAATGAATACTTGGTGTAGCACAGTACTCTCTATGCAGCTGGAGGGCATGAAACACTGTCCCAAAAGAGAGGCGTTCAGTGCGACAGGAGCAGCACAGCGTTATGGCAGGTAGGTTTTTTATGTTGTATTTACTTCGAAGTCTCAAGCGAACTGAGGTCTGATTTGTGCAGGGGTTTGAGGCCGAGGCCACTGATGTGACGCAAGATGGGGAGATTCTGACCAGCAGCTGTTTTAATGAGCATTTATGACATGCAAATGGCTTTCACGACACGAGGCAGTGGGAAAACCGAGCCTCAATCAACCTGCCATTGGGAGAATTACAATGTGTTTTGCCACCAGTGGGTTCTAACTTTTTACATTCTGCTAGATTCCCAGCCAACGGGCATCCCCAGACCTGCTGCAAGCAGGTTGGAATAATTCTGCCCAGGAAATCCAAAGAAAGGCAGCAAAACATTTTACACCCATGTTAAAATTGGTGTGGGAGAGCAGGAGAAATAATGGCAGGCAGCATTAACAGGGAAAAAAGCAACAACGTAAGAAGGGATTGGACAAATAACTAATGAGCCCATCCAGCCTATTGCCTTTATAGACTATCAAAAGTATTTCAGCAAATTTCAAGAATCTAAATCCTATTTTCCAACAAGCTTACAAGTCTGAATCATTATAATCGTTTTTTAACAATCTTTATTCATGCTTACATTAGCACTGCAATGAAGTTACTGTGAAAATCGACACACTCCAGCACCTGTTCGGGTACACAGAGGGAGAATTCAGAATGTCCAATTCATCTAACAAGTACGTCTTTCGGGACTTGTGGGAGGAAACCGGAGCACCTGGAGGAAACCCATGCAGATACGGGGAGAACGTGCAGGCTTCGCACAGACAGTGACCCAAACTGGGACTCGAACCTGGGACCCAGCCGCTGTGAAGCAACAGTACTAACCACTGCACCACCTGCCGTCCATTACATACTATGAGTAACTCATTGCACATCAAAGTGTCATGAGAACATAACAAAATCCATTAAACCTGCTCCATTCCATATCCATGTAAGATTATTCCAATGTGGTGTTCCGTCTGACATCCTTCCTGAGACACAGTTAAATCTATTTAAAATCAAGATCTTATTTTGATCCCAGAGCAACTACCTTCTCCGGAATTTTGCTTCACATGCCTACATTCTTGAGGAGAAAAATTAAGAAACCTTTTACCTTGCTTAAGACTTGATGAATGCTTAACTTGTGCCCTCCACTCATTATCCAAGGTGAATAGTGTGTCTGCACTCACCCAACATATTCCGTTCATTTTGTGGAAGATCTGCACAATGTCTCTGCCTGATCGACTTGCCCATCAAAAATGTATTGAATGATTTGAGCCTTGCTTTGTCGTATAATCGACTAAAGTCTGGGATAATCTTACTCCTTCTTCTCTGAACTCTTTCTAATGCATCTATATCCTTTCTGAGGTCGGGTAGCTGAAACTGCATGCCATATTCCAGAACAGCAAGTAGCAAAGTAGTTACACTCCTTAATACTTTAATAGATCAGTTGGAACACTAGCAAAGAAGATGTTGGCACAAAGCAATTCCATTCTACGCTATCTTTACATCAGTATTTCCTCATTAGATTGTGTCAAAAAATAATCTGTACCAGAGAACATTGTTCAAATGAATTACTTAATTAGCAGAATTCCAATTAACAAAGAACTTGTTAAGTGTCAAACATTGTGGAAAGCATTAAAATGAGATTGATTATTATCCTTTCATGTAATAAAAATGGGCACTGTTAAGTACCAATATGATCTAATCTGTGGGATTTTAGTGTGTTTGTGACAAAAGAATCCAATCGCTCATAACTTCAAATGCAATAAGCAATTTAATAAATTTTCTACATCAAGTGTTTACTTGTTGTTACTGTAATTTGGGTGCGGCAAAACTATACCCACGAGAAGAAAGTGTTACTTTCAGTGCTACTTTCATCAGCTGCAAACAGCCACTCTAGTTCTGTGTAAGAACTCTGACAAAGGAGATGTTATCTGCAAGGCATGGCAAATCAAACGGTCAGTGACTGACTACTGATTATTGAGGATTAATGTTAAATTAATAAATTGGCAAAAGTCCCCTCAATAAAAGAAATTGGGGTAACCTATAAGGGTCTGGGCTGCTCCAGATCTTCATCATTTAAGATTAGAATTCTATGTGGTCAAGCATTCAGTCATCTCTACACTGAATGCAACTTGTGAAGCATTAACAAGCTATGCATGCAAGCAGCAGCTTCCAAATTCTGGCCTTTTTGAAAACTCTTACTCAGGTACTTATTCATTCAGACTGGAGGGTTTCAAAAATAGCTAGAATTTTCACCAGTCCGATATATGTGCAATACTGACACCGCCAAATTTGCCAGGATCAACTTAATTGACGTCTTTTTAGGGGAGAGGTGGGGGTGCTTGTGGTAGTATATTGTTTGCCACAACAGTTGCGGAAATCGTACATAGTTACGTCAGCAGCTTAAAATGCAAAGTAGCATTGCCCAAATGAACTCATCAAGCTGTCTTCAGTTGTCTTCACAAATTCCTTGAGTATCAACAGAACAATCTTGTTTGCCTCGCTATTTTCTAAATGGCAAATTAATATCAATTTCTGGATGTTGTAGCTTCTAACGATGTTCTGAAAGCTTTACATAGAACATAGAACAATACAGCGCAGTACAGGCCCTTCGGCCCACGATGTTGCACCGAAACAAAAGCCATCTAACCTACACTATGCCATTATCATCCATATGTTTATCCAATAAACTTTTAAATGCCCTCAATGTTGGCGAGTTCACTACTGTAGCAGGTAGGGCATTCCACGGCCTCACTACTCTTTGCGTAAAGAACCTACCTCTGACCTCTGTCCTATATCTATTACCCCTCAGTTTAAAGTTATGTCCCCTCGTGCCAGCCATTTCCATCCGCGGGAGAAGGCTCTCACTGTCCACCCTATCCAACCCCCTGATCATTTTGTATGCCTCTATTAAGTCTCCTCTTAACCTTCTTCTCTCCAACGAAAACAACCTCAAGTCCATCAGCCTTTCCTCATAAGATTTTCCCTCCATACCAGGCAACATCCTGGTAAATCTCCTCTGCACCCGCTCCAAAGCCTCCACGTCCTTCCTATAATGCGGTGACCAGAACTGTACGCAATACTCCAAATGCGGCCGTACCAGAGTTCTGTACAGCTGCAACATGATCTCCCGACTCCGGAACTCAATCCCTCTACCAATAAAGGCCAACACTCCATAGGCCTTCTTCACAACCCTATCAACCTGGGTGGCAACTTTCAGGGATCTATGTACATGGACACCTAGATCCCTCTGCTCATCCACACTTTCAAGAACTTTACCATTAGCCAAATATTCCGCATTCCTGTTATTCCTTCCAAAGTGAATCACCTCACACTTCTCTACATTAAACTCCATTTGCCACCTCTCAGCCCAGCTCTGCAGCTTATCTATATCCCTCTGTAACCTGCTACATCCTTCCACACTATCGACAACACTACCGACTTTAGTATCATCTGCAAATTTACTCACCCACCCTTCTGCGCCTTCCTCTAGGTCATTGATAAAAATGACAAACAGCAACGGTCCCAGAACAGATCCTTGTGGTGCTCCACTTGTGACTGTACTCCATTCTGAACATTTCCCATCAACCACCACCCTCTGTCTTCTTTCAGCTAGCCAATTTCTGATCCACATCTCTAAATCACCCTCAATCCCCAGCCTCCGTATTTTCTGCAATAGCCTACCGTGGGGAACCTTATCAAACGCTTTGCTGAAATCCATATACACCACATCAACTGCTCTACCCTCATCTACCTGTTCAGTCACCTTCTCAAAGAACTCAATAAGGTTTGTGAGGTATGACCTACCCTTCACAAAGCCATGCTGACTATCCCTGATCATATTATTCCTATCTAGATGATTATAAATCTTGTCTCTTATAATCCCCTCCAAGACTTTACCCACTACAGACGTGAGGCTCACCGGTCTATAGTTGCCGGGGTTGTCTCTGCTCCCCTTTTTGAACAAAGGGACCACATTTGCTGTCCTCCAGTCCTCTGGCACTATTCCTGTAGCCAATGATGACATAAAAATCAAAGCCAAAGGTCCAGCAATCTCTTCCCTGGCCTCCCAGAGAATCCTAGGATAAATCCCATCAGGTCCCGGGGACTTATCTACTTTAAGCCTGTCCAGAATTGCCAACACCTCTTCCCTACGTACCTCAATGCCATCTATTCTATTAGCCTGGGGCTCAGCATTCTCCTCCACAACATTATCTTTTTCCTGAGTGAATACTGACGAAAAATATTCATTTAGTATCTCGCCTATCTCTTCAGACTCCACACACAATTTCCCATCCCTGTCCTTGACTGGTCCTACTCTTTCCCTAGTCATTCGCTTATTCCTGACATACCTATAGAAAGCTTTTGGGTTTTCCTTGATCCTTCCTGCCAAATACTTCTCATGTCCCCTCCTTGCTCGTCTTAGCTCTCTCTTTAGATCCTTCCTCGCTACCTTGTAACTATCCATCGCCCCAACTGAAACTTCACACTTCATCTTCACATAGGCCTCCTTCTTCCTCTTAACAAGAGATTCCACTTCCTTGGTAAACCACGGTTCCCTCGCTCGACGCCTTCCTCCCTGCCTGACCGGTACATACTTATCAAGAACACGCAGTAGCTGATCCTTGAACAAGCCCCACTTATCCAGTGTGCCCAACACTTGCAGCCTACTTCTCCACCTTATCCCCCCCAAGTCACGTCTAATGGCATCATAATTGCCCTTCCCCCAGCTATAACTCTTGCCCTGCGGTGTATACTTATCCCTTTCCATCATTAACATAAACGTCACCGAATTGTGGTCACTGTCCCCATAGTGCTCTCCTACCTCCAAATCCAACACCTGGCCTGGTTCATTACCCAAAACCAAATCCAACGTGGCCTCGCCTCTTGTTGGCCTGTCAACATATTGTTTCAGGAAACCCTCCTGCACACACTGTACAAAAAACGACCCATCTATTGTACTCGAACTATATCTTTTCCAGTCAATATTTGGAAAGTTAAAGTCTCCCATAATAACTACCCTGTTACTTTCGCTCTTATCCAGAATCATCTTCGCCATCCTTTCCTCTACATCCCTAGAACTATTAGGAGGCCTATAAAAAACTCCTAACAGGGTGACCTCTCCTTTCCTGTTTCTAACTTCAGCCCATACTACCTCGGAAGAAGAGTCCCCATCTAGCATCCTCTCCGCCACCGTAATACTGCTCTTGACTAGCAGCGCCACACCTCCCCCTCTTTTGCCTCCTTCTCTGAGCTTACTATAACACCTAAACCCCGGAACCTGCAACATCCATTCCTGTCCCTGCTCTATCCATGTCTCCGAAATAGCCACAACATCGAAGTCCCAGGTACCAACCCATGCTGCCAGTTCCCCTACCTTGTTTTGTATACTCCTGGCATTGAAGTAGACACACATCAAACCACCTACCTGAACACTGGCCCCTCCTGCGACGTCAAATCTGTGCTCCTGACCTCTATACTCTCATTCTCCCTTACCCTAAAACTACAATCCAGGTTCCCATGCCCCTGCTGCATTAGTTTAAACCCCCCCAAAGAGCACTAACAAATCTCCCCCCCAGGATATTTGTGCCCCTCAGGTTCAGATGTAGACCATCCTGTCTGTAGAGGTCCCACCTTCCCCAGAAAGAGCCCCAGTTATCCAGAAATCTGAATCCCTCCCGCCTGCACCATCCCTGTAGCCACGTGTTTAAATGCTCTCTCTCCCTATTCCTCATCTCACTATCACGTGGCACGGGCAACAACCCAGAGATAACAACTCTGTTTGTTCTAGTTCTGAGCTTCCATCCTAGCTCCCTGAAAGCCTGCCTGACATCCTTGTCCCCTTTCCTACCTATGTCGTTAGTGCCAATGTGGACCACGACTTGGGGCTGCTCCCCCTCCCCCCTAAGGACCCGGAAAACACGATCCGAGACATCACGTACCCTTGCACCTGGGAGGCAACATACCAAACGTGAGTCTCTCACGCTCCCACAAAATCTCCTATCTGTGCCCCTGACTATAGAGTCCCCAATTACTAATGCTCTGCTCCTCTCCCCCCTTCCCTTCTGAGCAACAGGGACAGACTCCGTGCCAGAGGCCCGTACCCCATGGCTTACCCCTGGTAAGTCGTCCCCCCCACAAGTATCCAAAGCGGTATACTTGTTTCTCAGGGGAACGACCGCAGGGGATCCCTGCACTGACTGCTTTTTCCCAGTCCCTCTTACAGTTACCCACCTATCTCCAATCTTTGGTGTAACTAATTCCCTGAAGCTGCTATCTATGACCCCTTCTGCCTCCCGAATGATCCGAAGTTCTTCCAACTCCAGCTCCAGTTCCCTAACTCGGTCTTGGAGGAGCTGGAGATGGCAGCACTTCCTGCAGGTAAAATCAGCAGGGACACTAACGGCATCCCTCACCTCAAACATCCTGCAGGAGGAACATTGCACTCCCTTCCCTGCCATTCCTCTAACTTTCTACCAAGATCTGGCTAACAACTAAATTAAATTTTTTATAAAAAATAATAATAATATAATAAAATATGGTACTTACCTCAGACCAATGGGTTTTATTATTAGGTTAGAGGAGGAGGGCGGGTGGGAGACACTACACGTGTAGTGTCTCGGGTTTCCTCTCCACCAGAATTTATTGGTGAGGGTCTTCCCAGACGTCCGCGGGTCGACTTCCTGTTCCCGCCTAAAACACTAATTTTTTTTAAAAAACTTGGTTTATAGCAAAAAATTGGACATACACCATCATTTTGGCAGATGGCAGCAGCAAAGGTGATCAAGATGGCCGACTGAATGATGATGGTCAAGGTGGCCAAATAAATGGACAAGGATCCAGCCTCCTGGGTCCTGTCCCCATTTTATCACATCGACATGAAAATGAGTGAAAATCTAAAGAAATACCCAATCTGTTTCATGTCATTTAAAAACAGAACAGAGCTTCTTCTAGATGAATAATGCTGAGGGTAGGAAACCTCACAACCATTGTTGATTATTTAAAACAGAACATTCTGGAAGTACTTGAGAGAAATAGAGCGAAGGTTTCGGGTTGATGACCTTTAACAGATCTAAGAAAAGATGATTCACAAAAGTCCTGCAGCAATTCTGAAGAATAGTAATTAAAAAAAAAAAGATTTTCCAATTAAGGGGCAATTTAGCATGGCCAATCCAACTACCCTGCACATCTTTGGTTTGTGGGGGAGAGACCCACGCAGACACGGGGAGACTGTGTAAACTCCACCTGGACAGTGACCCGGGGCCAGGTACGAACCCGGGTCCTCAGCACCGTGAGGCAGCAGTGCTAGCCACTGCATCACCATGCCATCCCTCAAAGAGGAAGCAAAGATCATCAGCGGCATTGCTCAGGTGATGGCCCAGTATCAGCAGGCCATGGTTGAGAGCATCCGCGCCATTGCCCAAGTGCTGGCCGGCGTCGCACAGACCCAGAGGGAGATGGCGCAGTCCCAGAGGGAGGTGGCAAAGTCCCAGTCAGGGATGGCCCACAGCACAACACGACACAGGCGACCCTGGAGTTCGGGTGCGATGATGACATAAACTTCCCGTCACCGCTGTCACCTACACGCTCCACCATCTCAGACTATCACCTCGGTTGGGCTGTTTAGTGAGGAGGCATCTGGGACACTTACAGGTGCGCATCACACAGCTGTTCAGCAGGTGGAGGTAGGGGCAGCCTAGGGGCCGGACGGTGGAAAGGCAGCCCGGCCCCAGCAACCAGCTGCTGCCCAGATTGGTCCCGGATTCCTGGAATATCCACTCCCACCCATAGATCAGGTGCAGCCAGCGACCCAGGGATCAGAGAAGGTAATGACGGCCAGCTTCCAGCACCTGCAGACGCAGGTGGAGGAGTAAAACCGCCTGCAGGAGCGGGGAGTGGTGCCGGTCAAGCGTGCGAGCCAGGCTGAAAATGCACGGGTGGCGTCCACGGTGGAGGCTATGGGGGAGATGTCGGACATGGGTCAGGTTATGCAAGGCCTGGGGCTATCTGTGCAGGCCGGGCCGTGGCCCAGGATATGGCTGCCCACTCACAGGCGGCCATGTGCCAGAGCCAACTGCAGATTGTAGCGGCGCTCCTCAGCGTGGCCCAGTCCCAGCAGGCCATGGCTGAGAGCTTCAGCGGCATTGCTGAGGTGATGGCCCAGTCTCAGCAGGCCATGGTTGAGAGCATCCGTGACAGTGCCCAGGTGCTGGGCGGCGGCGCACAGGCCCAGAGAGAGATGGCGCAGTCCCAAAGGGAGGTGGCACAGATCCAGAGGGAGGTGGCACAATCCCAGTCAGTGATGGCCCACTCCCTGAGCTCCATGGCCGCTAACGTTCAGACCCTGGTCGATATCATAGCGGGCCTCCAGGACTGGCAGCGCCAGGTGTCGGGGGGGGGGCCTCGGAGGATGGCTCTGCTCGCACTTCTGTCCCATGGAGAAATCCGGGGGCCATCGGGCACTCTGAGGGAGGAGGAGCTGCTGGGCCCTGTGCCGGTGACTCCTGCAGGGGAGGACCCGGCACATCGCAGCTCCTCTGACTCCCCCTCCCGTCCCTGATGCATATGGTGGGCAGTGGGTAGAACCAAGCCAGCTGGGGCGCCCAAGGAGCAGTCTGACCCATCCAGGCTGGGCCGCCCCAAGAAACGTGCACCAACGGGGACCCTAGTCGCAGGGCAGGGGTCACAGCAGTCCACCTCCAATCCTGCTGTAGTGTCTGGGAAACCACCTCGGAGTAGTGTTAGGTCCCGTAAGGCCAGAAAGACAGACACCAATTAAGTTGGCACAATTTAGTTAATGGGCTAGGGCACAGACTGTATGTACCTCTTCACATCAAACACGTTATCGCCGATGAAAGCTGCCTTTGTGCTCTGTCTGATGGGCGTGGGGGTGAGGCGGTAAGTGAGGGCCACTGTGGGTGAGGGGTGATGGAAGATTGGTGCGCTGTGGAGCCCCCAAACGTACCCCCCCCCCGCCCCCCCGGACATCCCCATCACCCCAACCCAAGCGACATGACAGGGCCATGTGATTGAGTGGCCAACTTGCATGCAGGAACCACCCAGGTAGTGGGTGCTACTGAGGGTGCATGAGTCAGACATTATCTAACGATGTGGAGCTTGGAGCTCATTGCAGAGCGGGCTGTCATCATCCTCCATCCCATGGACCAGATCCGCTGTCACTGGCAACCCAGTGCCCCCAGCTCGTTGTGCCGCAGGTGGATGTATAATGGAGGGGTGGTGTGCATGGGGGTGGTTAGGTGCTTGGGGAGGTGAGTGTGTTCGGTGGTGGGGGAGGTGAGTGTGTTCGGTGGTGGGGGAGGTGAGTGTGTTCGGTGGTGGGGGAGGTGAGTGTGTTCGGTGGTGGGGGAGGTGAGTGTGTTCAGTGGTGGGGGAGGTGAGTTTCTTCGATGTTGTGGGAGTTGAGGGTGGTCGGGAGTGAGGTGGTGCGGTATTGTGGTGGCCGTGCCCATGCCCAGCAATACCCCTCTAGTTGGTGAAACATGCGACGATCAAAGCGTCCCGTGCTTGCTGGCCCTGCTGGTGGAGTAGTGCAGCCTTCCGTTCATGTCCAGCCCCCATGTCCTGCACATTGTCCCTCTCCTCCTCCTCTTCCTCGTCTGACGGGGCCTGCCCTTGCTCCTCATCCTCCTCCAGCACATCGCCCCCCTGCTGGGCTATATTGTGGAGGACGCAGCAGACCACAATGATGCGACCGACCCTCCTTGACTCGTACTGGAGGGCCCCTCCAGAACGGTCCAGGCACCTGAAGAGCATCTTCAGTATCCCGAAGCACCTCTCGACCACACCCCTGGTCGCACAATGGGCATCATTGTAACAGTTCTCCACGTCGCTCTGTTGCCTCCGTATAGTCGCCATCACCTACCCATACGGCTGGTAACCTTGTGCTCACCCAGCGCCCGGGGTGGGTACCCAACAAGATGGCTGCCGTAATGGAGCCATTTTCAGCTCCATTATGTGAGCACCGCCCTGTCTTGGCGGGGGGTTCCCAACTGCTCGGCCTGTTCCCTCCCCCCTCCCCCCCCCCCCCCCCCCCCGGCCGGTGTCTGTTTCGGGAGCCCGCGGTCCCCCACGCCAACTCCTACCTCATCCCACCGCTGCATCAGCCATCACGCCCGCTTCACGATTTTTTATACGGGGTTAGAGCCATGCCATCGGGAAATCGGCCCATCCGGACCGCAGAATCGCCGAGGCCCCGGAGAATCGGTCGTCGGGGCGGATAATGCAATTCTCCAGGCCGCGCGGCGGGAGTCGCGATTCTGTCGTGGGAGGCCGAAGAATCGGAAATCGGCGAGAAACCGACAGCCGATTTTGGCATCAGAGCCGATTCTCCGGCCGATCACGTTTTGCGATTTCGGTGCCATGTCTCGGAGAATCCAGCCCCAGGCCTGTGAAATATAGGCAGGAATAAACTATCCATCCATGCCAACCGGATTCTCCAGTCCAGTGGCACTGAATGGAGTTTTGACTGAGTGCCAAATTCCCCGTTCTAGCTGGCAGGACGAACTCGGATCGGAGAATCCTGCTATATTAGTCTCTTTAGATTTCATGTAATTGTTATTAAATAAACTATATTGAAATATTTTAGGGTTTAATGAAAGTGTTGAGGCTGTCAGACTTACGAGAGCCATTGCCAGCATTGAATAGCTTACCACTAATTGACACATCAGTGGCTTGACACGTAAGTGGCTTAAGCTGAAGAAAAACATACTGCGATGATTATGAATAAAGTGCTTATAATTCCTTTTTGTTTTCCTTGAGAAGATAAATGTATATTTCCCTTAACTTCTGCATCTTTCTGACCCAGAGTAGAGATAAACCATAATTTCTTTGGTCCTAATATTATGTAAAACTAATTATGCTGTGGCCTGTGACTGCAACCTACGCTAATATGTGACCCCCAGATTATTAATTCTATATTGTGTCCTGAGATAATTTTATCTCTATCCTGATCTATGCCAAGTCTGTTATCAATCACTGCAAGAAAAAATATAAAAGCCCTGTGCAGAGTGAATGCAGTGATAAAACTTGATGAGGTAGTCTCTGCGCTCAATGTTCCTCTCCCCTCTCATGAAAATTAAGGCTTCTGATAATTTAATTCACCTATGTCAAGTTTTCAGTGGATGACAAATTGTAAAACCTGGTGCAGCCAATTACTGCTGGTTTTTAATTCCAAATAAACAGTAATTGCTATACAAAGTCAGAACAACATAATTGTTGACTTAATTGGGATCCCACAACATTATTCACAAGCCTTCCATAATTAGTTGCATTCAAAATATAGTTGTCATAACATAAGAGCGGAGTGCACTTAAACATATATTTCATTCTTAAATCTTTATACAAATTTTTAAACAATTCTGGTAATTACATACTGTAGAGTGTATCTTAATTATAAATAGAAAGATTATTCCTGAATTTTAATTCACCTTTTATATTCAACTGAGGTAGGTTTACAGGCATGGAGAGTAAATTGGCATTTTCAGCACCTTTTTTCCAGGTACTATGTGAGTAAGACTCAAAAATGAGGTCCATGCGTGCTCAGACTTCTGATGGGAAGTGCACAGCTTGCTATTTCAGTAAAACAGCTTACGTATATCTATCAGCTGCCAGCAGCATGCAGAGTACCGAGACAATTACATGAATGAGTGTAACAACATTACTCTGATTTCACTGTTGCCATTTTCCAACTTCAGACTTAGTCAGCACCCTAACTTGAAGTCAGACAGTTCAACACAACCTTAAATGAAATGAAACACCCACCTCCCCTTCCCCTCTTCCTCCCCCAGTGCCCGACCACTATCTAAAGGGATCTGGATTATTCCCTGCGGCTGCTGATGCCATTGTACATGTTTTTAGAGATTTCCTATACTTGCTGAAGTTTGAATACTCTCCAAGAAGTGCTGGGTCATAATGCAGTACATCTTTTAACAGTATAAAATATTGTGCTTTCAGGCATGGGTGGTCTGGTTGGGCTTCAGTACCAGGGCTTGAGGCATCATCTCATGTCTGAAGAAGAACTTAGAATGGGAGGGGAAGGATCTAGTTGCTATGTGTGGTAGTACCAGGTATTGCGGTACCTAAGAGGTGGATGACCATTGGTTAGACCCAGGAGTCTACCATTGGCTGTTGTACATAGCTCCGCCCTGAGAGGCGGAATATAAGAACCGGTGCCGTCCCAGCAGCCTAGGTGGCAAAGCCCTGAGGAAACATTGGAAGACTTCTACCGGGCGCTGCTGGTGCTGGGCCGGACCGTCAGTTTCGAAGAGCGAGCACACGGAACTTTTGATCAGGGTTGCTTTCGTGGCAGGTATGACCTCCCCCGATATCCGCCGAAGGCTCCTAGAAAGGGACACGCTGGGACTTACAGAGGCAGCCCCTCAGACCTCCCCCTGACCCCAGCAAGCCTGCGCGGCGAGACGGGCCGCTAACGCCGCCGGACCCCGCTGTTTCTTCTGCGGGTAGGCGAATTATCCCCGCCCGCGCTGCCCGGCCCGCACCGCCACCTGCAAAGGGTGTGGCAAGAAGGGCCTCTATGTGGGGGTCTGCCAGGCCCGTGCCGTGGCTGTGGTCTCCAGCGACTATCGGCAACCCCCCCCTTCAGGCCCCGACCGCCCAGCGCTCACCGCCACCCCCCTATCCTAAGGCTACGTGCGACCCGTGGGCGCAGCCATTTTGCCCCCCGGACACCACGCTGGACGGGTGGGCGCCACCATTTTGTCCCTCGCCGTCGCCATCCTCTTCATCCCCGGACACCATGTGCGACCCATGGGTGACGCCATCTTGGATGGGGCCCCAGGCCCCCAGCACAGCCGACTACACGCTGCCCGACCAGAACCCTCAATTACTTCAGCTGGCCTCGGTGACTCTGGACCAGAGTCGGCCCCGGACGCTTGCAACAGCTACAACAACGATCTCCATCAACGGCCACGAGACGTTTTGCTTGACTGACTCTGGGAGCACGGAAAGCTTTCTTCACCCCGACACGGTAAGGCGCTGTTCTCTTGTCACCCATCCCGTAAATCAAAGGATCTCCCTGGCCTCCGGGTCACAATCCTGATAAAGGGGTTCTGCCTAGCGAACCTCACTGTCCAAGGCAGGGAATTCAACAATTTCCGCCTGTACGTCCTGCCGCACCTCTGCGCAGCCACCCTCCTTGGGCTGGATTTCCAGTGCCATCTGCAAAGCCTGACCTTTAAATTTGGCGGCCCTATACCCCCCCTTACTGTCTGTGGCCTCGCGACCCTTCAGGCCGACCCACCTTCCCTGTTTGCAAACCTCACCCCGGATTGCAAACCCGTCGCCACCAGGAGCAGACGGTACAGTGTCCAGGACCGGACATTTATCAGGTCAGAGGTCCAAAGGCTGCTGAGGGAAGGGGTCATCGAAGCGAGCAACAGTCCCTGGAGAGCTCAGGTAGTGGTGGTAAAGACCGGGGAGAAACATAGGATGGTCATTGACTACAGTCAGACCATCAACAGGTTTACGCAGCTGGATGCGTACCCGCTCCCCCGTATAGCCGACCTGGTGAACAGGATCGCGCAATACAAGGTTTTCTCCATGGTGGATCTCAAGTCTGCCTACCACCAGCTACCCCTCCGTAATGGTGACCGCAAGTACACTGTCTTCGAAGCAGATGGGCGGCTCTATCACTTTTTAAGGGTTCTCTTCGGTGTCATGAACGGGGTCTCGGTCTTCCAGCGAGAGATGGACCGAATGGTTGACCGGTACGGCTTACGCGCAACGTTCCCGTGTCTGGATAACGTCACCACCTGCGGTCAAGACCAGCAGGACCATGACACCAACCTCCGCAAATTTCTCCAGACCGCGGAAATCCTTAATTTGACATACAATAAGGATAAATGCGTGTTTAGCACCGACCGTCTAGCCATCTAGGCTACGTAGTGCGAAGTGGAGTCATAGGCCCCAACCCTGAGCGCATGCGCCCCCTCATGGAGTTCCCCCTCCCTCACTGCCCCAAGGCCCTAATGCACTGCCTCGGGTTCTTCAGTTATTATGCACAGTGGGTCCCCAATTACGCAGACAAAGCCCGACCCCTGATCCAGTCCACAACCTTCCCCCTGTCGACGGAGGCCCGCCAGGCCTTCTGCCGCATCAAAGCAGACATTGCAAAAGCCACGATGCACGCAATCGACGAGTCCCTCCCCTTCCAGGTCGAGAGCGATGCGTCCGACGTAGCTCTGGCGGCCACCCTCAACCAAGCGGGCAGGCCTGTGGCTTTCTTCTCCCGTACTCTCCATGCTTCCGAAATTCGCCACTCCTCGGTCGAAAAGGAGGCCCAGGCCATAGTAGAATCTGTGCGACACTGGAGGCATTACCTGGCCGGCAGGAGATTCACTCTCCTCACGGACCAACGGTCGGTTGCCTTCGTGTTCGATAATGCACAGCGGGGCAAGATTAAGAACGACAAGATCTTGCGGTGGAGGATAGAACTCTCCACCTACAATTACAAGATCTTGTACCGTCCGGGGAAGCTGAACGAGCCTCCTGATGCCCTGTCCCGCGGCACTTGTGCCACCGCAACCTGCCTTACTCCATCGAGGACATCAGGACAGTCACCAGGGACTGCCAAATCTGCACGGAGTGAAAACCACACTTCTACCGGCCAGAGAGGGCGCACCTGATAAAGGCTTCCCGTCCCTTTGAACGCCTCAGTATGGATTTCAAAAGCCCCCTCCCCTCCACCGACCGCAACATGTACTTTCTTAACGTGATTGACGAGTACTCCCGGTTCCCATTCACTATCCCCTGCTCAGACATGACCACAACCACCGTCATCAAGGCCCTCCAGGGTATCTTTACACTGTTCGGTTTCCCCGCATACATTCACAGTGATAGGGGGTCCTCCTTTATGAGCGACGAACTGCGTCAATTCCTGCTCAGCAAGGGCATCGCCATGAGCAGGATGACAAGTTACAAACCCCGGGGAAACGGGCAGGTAGAGAGGGAGAACGGAACGGACTGGAAGACCGTCCTGCTGGCCCTACGGTCCAGGAATCTCCCAGTCTCCCGCTGGCAGGAAGTCCTTCCGGTGGCCCTCCACTCCATCCGGTCACTGTTCTGTACAACCACAAATCAGACACCTCATGAACGTCTCCTTGTTTTCCCCAGGAAGTCCTCCTCGCTCCCAACCTGGCTAGCGACACCGGGACCCATCCTGCTTCGGAAACATGTGAGGGCGCACAAGTCGGACCCATTGGTCGAGAGGGTCCACCTGCTGCACGCCAACCCCCAGTATGCCTATGTAGCGTTCCCTGACGGCCGGCAGGACACAGTCTCCCTTCGGGACCTGGCGCCCGCTGGAGCCCCACGCGCATCCGAACCATCGCCCCCACCCCCACCCTCCCCGCAGCACCTGACTGGATGGTCAGTACTCCCGCCGCTCCTGCCTAGGCCCGGCCACACACCGATGCCCCCTACAGGCGCTTTCCTCCCCTGTCCACCTTTTGCCCCAACAGCGGCGCCTCGGGGTGACGAAGCTGCCAGGGAGGACGACATCACGCTCCCGGAGTCGCAACCGCCAGGACCCTCATCAGAATCACCGCCGAGGCCCAGACGCTCCAGAAGGACGACCAGGCCACCCAATCGACTGATTGCTGCACTATGAACACTTTGTAAATTCACTCGACATCACGGTACCTCCATACCTGGTCATACCATGCGAAAGGCGACTATTAACGCTGGCCACCACCCCCGCCGGGCTCTTTTTTTAACAGGGGGTGAATGTGGTAGTACCAGGTATTGCGGTACCTAAGAGGTGGATGACCATTGGTTAGACCCAGGAGTCTACCATTGGCTGTTGTACATAGCTCCGCCCTGAGAGGCGGAGTATAAGAACCGGTGCCATCCCAGCAGCCTTCACTTTCTGTATCGGAGCTGCTGGGGAAGAGTTCTAGCAGATTAAAGCCTTCAGTTATGAATCACTTCGTCTTGAGAGTAATTGATTGCGCATCACTATGGTCCAACAGAAGAGGAGGATTTTGAGGAACTGGATTCAAAATTAATGAGCAGAACCTCAAGTGTTACTATTTGAGCCACGTACAAATTTTCATCGGGTCAAGATATTTTAAAATTAAAGGAGCGGCTCCAAGGAAGTGTAGGAAGAAGGGGTTTCACTTCCGGGGCACTGACAGAGGTACTAGGGAATAAGGGAGCTCTTCTTCTGGAAGGGGAAGCAGTGGCTGTCATGAACCACACTGATGTTATCTGGGAGGGTATCCCAACTTAGAACACCGGATCACAGGGGTGTATAGCTTTTTTTTTGGAATGGTATGAGGAGTCAATTAAAACCCCATTGAGAATAAGCAGGCCAGTCATTGTGCAACAATTATTAAGAACTACTTATTAAATTAAAGAAAAGAAAAATATACACAAACAGGACAATTAAGTATATGAATCGCTAGACACACATACAGTTTATGTAAATGTACCCCTTATTCCAAAATATGTCTATAATTCCTGAACTCCTGAAGACTTCCCCTTTCCCCCAAACAACATCCAAAGTAAATAGATGTATCAGTCAAATGCTGGCTACTACTGTTGTTAGGCAGATTTCTACCTGTTGCTGGGTAGATTGCATCCTATTATGTCTTGTTAGATTCGGGCTATTGTTGTTGCTAGGCAAATCCATGACAGTGGTGTAGTGGTATTGTCACTAGACTAGTAATTCAGAGGCAAGATCTATGGCCCCAGATCTGGGGACCAGGAGGAGCTCTGATTGGTAAGAATGGCAGAAAGACAATAGGTAGAAAAGATTTTGGCTCAGAAGGTCAGGAAGTAAAAACAACATGGGTGAAGATTCAAAATAACAAGGGTCAGAAATGTTGGTGGGAGTAGTTTTTGGCCCCGTAACAGTGGTCATGCTGTTGGACAAAACGTTAAGCAAGAAATAATTGGAGCTGGTAAATGGAATAATTGTAGAGAACTTTAAACGTCAATGGACTGTACTAATCCCATTTTGGAGAATGCTTTCTCAAGAGTTTCCTGGAACTGAGCATAGTGGAACCAATTAGGGCTTATGCTATCTTCAATTTATTATTGTGCTATGAAAGGCGTTAATTTGTAATCTTGTAATAAAATATCTAATGGGAAAAGTGACCCGAACACAACTGAATTTCATGTTACATGTGAGAGCAACGCACTCTATTTCAAAATATGACTTTTAAACTTAAACAAATTAATTTAGAGGAAGGCTGGCTATGATTGTTTGGGTAAATAGACAAAAAGGTATGGTGAAACACTTAGACACAATTCAAAATGTTCATCAAACATTAATATAGTTTACAAAAACTGCACTCAGTGAAGGCACTGCTGGAGAGAAAGTTACCTCTAACATAAGACCAAGTGCTGAACTTTTTAAATTTACCCAAATGATCCCCAAGACCTGAGGAGGGAGATGTGGAAGCATTTTTCATTTCATTTGAGAAGATTACAAAGCAAATGAAATAGCCAGCAGAAAGCTGGACTCGGCTAGGATAATGCAGGTTAACAGACAAAGCCCATGAATGTTATGCCAATCTGTCTGAGATTTCAGCCAATTATGAAATTGCTAAGAAGGAGTTTAGGAGTCAGTTCTGGGGCTTAACATGGGGAATTCCAAACTCTCTGAAAGCAACATGAACAAACCTACATAATAAAAGCAAATTACTGTGGATGCTGGAATCTGAAACCAAAGAGAAAATGCTGGAAAATCTCAGCAGGTCTGGCAGCATCTGTAGGGAGTCCAGATGACACTTTGTCAAAGCATGAACAAACCTACTGTGAGTTTGAAAGGACCAAGCAACTTGCTTTTGACTGCTGAATACAGCCACTTAAAATGGGACCATCTGTGAGAGGCTCTGAGCAGTTCAAAAATTCACTTTCAGTCTCTATGAAGACCAATGTGAATAAACAAAGGGTGTCAATGCTAGACAATAGCCCAGAAAATTATACCCTTATTTGTTTAAACTCAAGAAAGCCTGACTGTATGAGTTATTTACAATGAGCAGTTAAGTACATACACTGAATTGGCATATTCATCCTTTCAAAATTCAAAAAACCTGTTAGGATCAATTGAGAAGTTAGAAAAAGAGGGGGAGTCCTTCCATCCTTTCTCACCTGGTCATAATAACAGATTGTAAGAACTTTTGTAAGTAGATATTGTTATGATCCTACCAGACTCCCAAAGTTTCTGATAAGATCCAATTAGGGACCAATAATGTGTTGTTTAAAGTAAGCATGGGGCACAACTCTCCCAAAGAATCTCAAAGTTAATTTATGGTGGGTTTTTCAGGGATTTTCCTGTCGGCTGTGCCGGCGAGTTCAATGACACTTAGTCACTTTTTTGGCCCTGGGAAGTTTCTCACCAGTCAAGCCCATACTTAGAATTTTTTTTCTTGCACTTGGGAGCTGAACTCAGAGATTCGGATATTTTGGAAGTGTGCCCTGATCTCTCAGTGAGCTTGTGGGTCCACCACACCCCTCACCTATGGGCAATGTCACCCCCATACAATGGACACCATCCCACACACCCCAATTGAGGCAACCCTGCTATGGGGTCCCTGTGGTCCCCCTTCTTCAAACCCCCCCCTCAAGCACCCTTACAGCACCCCCTCCCATCCAGGACTCCCACCCATTACCCCCCCACCAACCTTCCAGAGGTCCCGACTTATCTGCCCTGCACTCCCCCACTCTTCAAACCCATCCTCTCATTTCATGGGCATGGCCCCCCCCCCTCGGCCCTGAGCTTGGCAGTGCCACCATGGCATGTGGGTACCCTTGCACTGCCACCTGGCACACAGGAAGTGCTCCTGACAGCTTAGCAGTGTCATCCAGGCACTCAACAGTGCCAGGGTGGCAGTGCCAAGGTGCCAGCTGGGCAGTGCCAAGGTGTCCGCGTTGCAGGGGACGGGCCAGAGAGCCACCCTGCATAGGCCCAGGGGTCTTTGGTGGCCCGAGAGACCCCCCAGATGCCGTTCCATGGGTCCCCGTTTGTGTGGACAAGCACTGCTCGATACCTGGCTGGGGAGGCCAGAGAATCGATGGAGGCCAGTGGATCCTGGAGAAGTAGGCCGTAAGTAGGTTTGCGACCTACTTCTGGTAGCGGCGTTTGCTCACCCCCATTTTGGGTCGAGTTCCGACTCCGACATCTCGCAGGATTTCAGTGAATTCCGTGAGGTGAGGACGCTGTCAGGAGGCTCGCTGGAGGTTTTGCCCGGGATTCTCCGGCCGCATTGTGCTCTCGCTTAAGCGCAACGTGGCTGGAGAATCACGGCCAAAGTTTCAGATTCAAGATTTTTTCTTCATGAAGGTTAAAAAAATAATTGACAGCAACTGTGAGTAAGAAGATTGACAGGCGTCGAAAACGTGCTTACATTGAAGTGAGTGGGGTCGTGGGGTCTCGCCTGCAGCGACTATGCACGTGGCAAAGCTGAACGGGCTGTGGGGAATAGAAATTTCAAAGTCTGACGACTCTGCATGGGCCACTACACAGGGGAAAAGGTCAAAGTACAATCAGGCAAAAGAGGAACATTTCTCTGAATAAAGGGGAAGTTGGTTGAAGCCTTGATGCACGATCAATTACACAAAGACGCGAGTAGGATGTAATCGAGGCTTTATTACACTGAGATGTGTGGTTTCCTACAGCAGCTGACGAAATGGCTGCTGTACTGGGAGCACACATATTTATACTCCGCCTGCTGTGCATATAATATGTGCTGATAATATATACATCAGTGGTGACTATCACATTCACCCCATGTTAAAAAAAATGAGTCTGGCGGGGGTGGTGGAGAACTATATATAGAAATGTTGTGTTTTAAAAGTACAGATAATATTACAATACGAAGTCTTACAACACCAGGTTAAAGTCCAACAGGTGTGTTTCGATGTCACTAGCTTTTGGAGCGCTGCTCCTTCCTCAGGTGAATGAAGAGGTCTGTTCCAGAAACATATATATAGACAAATTCAAAGATGCCAAACAATGCTTGGAATGCGACCATTAGCAGGTGATTAAATCTTTACAGATCCAGAGATGGGGTAACCCCAGGTTAAAGAGGTGTGAATTGTGTCAAGCCAGGACAGTTGGTGGGGGATGAATGTAATGCGACATGAATCCCAGGTCCCGGTTGAGGCCGTACTCATGTGTGGCCTAAACACATTAAAGAAGCCATCCCCAATGGACAAGCTCTCCTTATACACAGGATCTGCCCAGACGAGGTGGAGTGTAACATTCATGTCGCATTACATTCATCCCCCACCAACTGTCCTGGCTTGACACAATTACCTGGTGTTATAAGACTTCGTACTGTGCTCGCCACAGTCCAACGCCGGCATCTCCACATCATAATATTACAAATTCAGGCAGTCCGGTGCCTTGATCTGTCGTTGAGAGCGCCGCAGTTCTGGTGGCGACTCCGGCGGCGGCTTGGTCTTCGGTGACTCTGGGAGCGTGTCAAAATACTCTTCATCCCCGGGTGTGAGCAAGGGGAGGACGGATTGTCCCGGAGCGGGGGCTGCGGTGGGGTGCGCCGAGGGGAGGGAGAGTGGCACCGGGTCGGAGGGGGGGGGGTGGAACCAGCTGGTGCCAGGTCCCTGAGGGAGACTGTGTCTTGGCAGCCGTCGGGGTACGCTACGTAGGAGTACTGCGGGTTAGCGTGAAGTAGCTGTACCCTCTCAACCTACGGGTCCGCCTTGTGGAGTCGAACGTGTCTATGGAGGAGAACGGGTCCTGGAGCTGCCAACCATGTCGGGAGCGAAACCACAGAGGTGGACTTCCTAGGGAAGGCAAAGAGACATTCATGGGGGTTTCATTAGTCGCTGTGCACAGGAGAGACCGAATGGAGTGAAGTGCGTCGGGGAGGACCACCTGCCAGCGGGAGGCCGGGAGATTTCTGGACCATAGGGCCAGCTGGACGGCCCTCCAGACCGTCCAATTCTCCCTTTCCACCTGCCCGTTTCCCCTGCGGTTGTAGCTGGTCGTCCTGCTCGAGGCAATGCCTCTGTTGAGCAGGTACTGGCGCAGCTCATCGCTCATGAATGAGGATCCCCGGTCGCTGTGGACGTAGGCGGGGAAGCCGAACAGAGCGAAGATGGTGTTGAGGGCTTTGATGACGGTGGCAGACGTCATGTCGTGGCATGGGACGACAAAGGGGAATCGGGGATATTCATCGACCACACTGAGAAAGTACGTGTTGCGGTCGGTGGAGGGGAGGGGCCCTTTGACGTCCACGCTGAGGCGTTCAAAGGGGTGGGAGGCCTTCACCAGGCGCGCACGGTCCGGCTGGTAGAAGTGCGGTTTACACTCCGCGCAGACCTGGCAGTCTCTGGTGATCGCCCTGACTTCCTCGATGGAGTAGGGCAGGTTGCGGGCCTTGATGAAATGGTAAAAACGTGTGACCCCTGGGTGACAGAGGTTGTCGTGCAGTGTCTGGAGTCGGTCCACTTGTGCGCTGGCACATGTACCTCTGGATAGGGCATCGGGGGGCTCGTTGAGCTTACCGGGGCGATACAAAATCTCGTAATTGTAGGTGGAGAGCTTGATCCTCCACCTCAAGATTTTATCGTTTTTGATCTTGCCCCGCTGTGTGTTATTAAACATGAAGGCAACCGACCGTTGGTCAGTGAGGAGAGTGAATCTCCTGCCGGCCAGGTAATGCCTCCAATGCCGCACAGCTTCAACGATGGCTTGGGCCTCTTTATCGACGGAGGAGTGCCGAATTTCAGAGGCATGGAGGGTGCGGGAAAGAATGCCACGGGCCTGCCTGCCTGGTTGAGGGTGGCGGCCAGAGCGACGACTGATGCATCGCTCTCGACTTGGAAGGGGAGCGTCTCATCGACCACGTGCATCGCGGCCTTGGCGATGTCGGCCTTGATACGGTTAAAGGCCTGGTGAGCCTCGGCCATCAGTGGACAAACGGTGGATTGAATGAGTGGGCGAGCCTTGTCCGCATAGTTTGGGACCCACTGGGCGTAATACGAAAAGAATTTCTCCCTAGTTTTGACCACTACCACTTGGGCTCTCCAGGGGCTGTTGCTGGCCTCGATGATGCCTACCCGAAGCAGCCGCCGGACTTCAGACCTGATGAAAGTCCTGTCCTGGGAGCTGTACTGTCTGCTCCTGGTGGCGATGGGTTTGCAATCCGGGGTTAGGTTTGCAAAAAGGGAAGGTGGGTCGACCTTAAGGGTCGCGAGGCCGCACACAGTAAGGGGTGGTAGGGGCCTGCCGAATTTCAGGGTTAGGCTCTGGAGGTTGCACTAGAAGTCCAGGCCAAGTAGCAAAGCAGCGCAGAGGTTGGGGAGGACAGAGAGGCGGAAGCCGCTGAACTCTACGCCCTGGATGGTGAGGGTGGCGATGCAGTACCCCCGGACCGCCAGGGAGTGGGACCCGGAGGCCAGGGAGATTCTCTGGTTAGCGGGGTGTACCGCGAGGGAACAGTGCCTTACCGTATCGGGCTGAATGAAGCTCTTGGTGCTCCCGGAGTCCAGCAGGCACGAGATCGCGTGCCCGTTGACCTTCACTTTAGTTGAAGCAGTCGCGAGATTGTGTGGTCGGGACTGGTCAATCGTGACCGAGGCAAGATGCGGCTGGTCGTTGGCGGTTGCAGGCGATGAGTGGCCGGGTGAGGTGCCCGCCGGGCATGGGTCCTGAGTCGGGTAAGATGGTGGCGCCCATGGGCCGCGCGTGTCATGGGGAAAGCAAGATGGCGGCGCCAGTTGGTCCTGGGAGGAACAAGATGGCGGCGGCCACGGGCCACACGTGTTGCGAGTCGAGCAAGATGGTGGCGTCCACTGGCCGCACGTGGTCCTAGGAGGGGAAGATGGCGGCGCCCACTGGCTGCACGTGGGGGGTGCCGGGACAATAGCGGCGATTGAGCGGGCCTGGCACACTGCAGCGAAATGTCCCTTCTTGCCACAGGCCTTGCAGAGGGCGCTCTGCGCCGGGCAGCGCTGTAGGGGGTGTTTTGACTGCCCACAGAAGTAGCATTTGGGCCCCCCGGGGTTGGTTGGCTGCCGCGCAGCACAGGCGTGGGATTGGCTGAGGGCAGTTGCTGATGAGGTCCACAATGGGGCGGCTGTCTGCAGAGTCCAAGGTGCACGGGGGGGGGGGGCGCTCAGTAGGGGGCATAGGCCTGAATGTTGCGTGATGCGACCGTAAGTGAAAGCGCTAGTTTTTTGGCTGCCGCAACGTCGAGTGTGGCCCCCTCTAAGAGGCGCTGGCGGATGTAGCCAGACCCTATGCCCGCAACAAATGCGTCTCTCATTAGCAAATTTGAGTGTTCTGTGGCCGAAACGGCCCGACAGTCACTGTCTCTAACTAGGGGGAGCAGGGCGCGCCAGAAATCTTCCACCGACTCACCGGGAAGTTGACGCCGCGTGGAGAGGAGGTGCTTGGCGTAGAGTGTGTTAGTCCGCTGAGCGTAGTTTTCCTTCAGTAGTGCCATGGCCTCTGCGTAGGTCGGCGCGTCCTGGACAAGTGGAAAGACGTTGGAGCCGCGTGTAAAGGATCTGGAGCTTCTGTGCGTCTGGAATTTTGTCTGGAGCAGACCCGATGTACGTTTCAAAACAGGCTAGCCAATGTTCAAAGTCCTTGTTGGCATTGTCTGCTTGAGGATGCAGCTGCAGGCGATCCGGCTTGATGCGGAGGTCCATCTTCTGAAAAACTCAGTGTAATAAATTGATGCACGATCAATTACACAAAGACGAGAGTAGGATGTACTCGAGGCATTATTACACTGAGATGTGTGACCTCCTAGAGCAGCTGACGAAATGGCTGCTGTACTGGGAGCACACATATTTATACACCGCCTACTTGGCGGAGCCAGCAGGCAGGGATCTACCCCCGTACCTGTAGTACAGGGGCCTTACCGTAAAGCACCTATATCAACATCCTAGATATACATTATATACATCAGTGGTGACTAACACAAGCCTAGACCCTCGGAGCTGGGATATTAATATGGCAGGGAAAACAGGCCCCATGAATGCAGTTGATGAAGGCTGTGAAACTTGGAACTCAAACGTGGGAAGATTTCAATTATTTTTCACAGCAAATCAGACACTGGAGGACCTAAAGGTTTCAACATTTCTCAGCTCAGTAGAGCAGAAAATGTTTATGCTGCTACTAAATTTAGTTCACCCAGCAAAACTAAGTGATAAGTTCTTACACTGAATTAATGAAAATCTCAAAGGGGCATTTCTCTCCTGGGGTGTCATTGACTGCAGAAAGGTTTTGGTTCCACCACCATAGTCAGGAAGAAGGTGAAAGCAGTTGATTTGATTTATTTTATTTTATTTGATTTATTGTCCTTTGTACCAAAATACAGTGAAAAGTATTTTTCTGCGGCCAGGGAAACGTACACAGCACGAAAAGAATCAAAAGAGTACATTGAGAAATGGTACATCAATAAACAGTGATTGGTTACAGTGTACATAGGGCTCTGTGAATAGTGGTTCTTACAGGGAACAGATAAGTCCAAGGGACTGTCGTTGAGGAGTCTTGTAGCTGTGGGGAAGAAGCTGTTCCTATGTCTGGATGTGCGGGTCTTCAGACTTCTGTGTCTTCTGCCTGATGGAAGGGTCTGGAAGAAGGCAAAGCCTGGGTGGGAGGGGTCTCTGATAATGCTGTCTGCCTTCCTGAGGCAGTGGGAGGTGTATACAGAATCAATGTGAGGGTGGCAAGCTTGTGTGATGCGTTGGGCTGAGTTCACCACACTCTGCAGTTTCTTGCGATCTTGGGCCAAGCAGTTGCCAAACAAGGCTGTGATGCAGTGGATAGGATGCTCTCTATGGCACATCTGTAGAAGTTTGAGAGAGTCGATGCAGACATGCTGAATTGGGGGGTGGTTGGGTGGGTAAGTGGAGATGGGGAAGTGCAGGAGAAGGGGTGGTGGATGAGGAGGGGGCACGGAAATGGGGGGAGAAGGGGTGGGGACGAGGCAGTGGGAGGAGAAGGGGTGGGAACGAGGAAGCGGAGGTGGGGGTATGGTGGGGACGAGGGGTGTGGACAGGGGGAGGGGTGTGGATATGGTGGGGGGGCAGGAGGGGTGGGGACGAGGGATGGAGGGGGACGAGGGGGTGGGGTGGGCAAGGCTGGGAGGGAGGGGGTCAAGGATTGGGAGGAGGACGAGGGAGGTGTGGCGAGGAGGGTAAGTAGAGGGACGGGAATCTGGTGGGGTGAGGTATAGTATGGGGAGGAACAAGTGAGGGAGAGGGACAATGGAGAGATATGGATATAAGGTAAAGAGGAAGAAAACAGGTAAACACAGTTACCAAAATATGGAGAGAAATAAAGAATTTCCATATACAGTAATCATATTGAAATACAATTTATTGAACTCATTAGATGATAAGATGGTTTATGATAAAACCTGACAAGGACACTATAGTTTATAAAATATTTTTATTCAATTTTTCCAATTTTATACATGACAATGACAAGTCACAACTTTTAAAGTGCTTTAATTGAGCATTTTAAGTTTTACAAGACAAAGACAATTGTGAACATACATTGAAAAATAACAGGAGTTAAATAATGAAATAATACAATAATGATAAAAATAAAACAATAAATTAGAAAAAAAAGGAGAAAAAAAATATCTTACACCGTACAGACAGATGATGAAAGAGTTTGGCGATGTCATGCTGATCAACTACTTGCTTCACAAAGTGAGTTCACAGACACTTGTCAAGGGTTCTTCCCTTGGAAAATCTAAAGAACGATACTTTGGATCAGAGACCAGAGTACCTATTGTGACAGATACCGAAATAACTACCCAAAAGGTGCCATCTCCACTTGAGGTCTCAAGTGGCCAAATTCCAGAACGCTAAATTCTACCAAAAAGGAATAGGATTCCACCACAGTCTTATTGAATTGTGTATATGTATAGAAATAATAAATAAGTGGATCTGTTGTATAAACGTTAATCGGTGTCATTGCACGAATGAAGTAAAGGGGAAGGGTGTTATGTATCAGGGAATACATTCCTGCTGGTCAAGCGTCTTGTGATGTGTAGTGATGTCAGCAGAGTGTTTGCGCGGGTTTATGCAGTTCTCCATCTTTGATTGTATTGAGCAACACTTCTTAATAAACCTCTCATCTTTGTGTTACAAGAATCCAGAGTATTGTCACCATCATGTTAGCTTCTGGTGTTGAGTAAAGGGTCAAAAGTTCTGCTCCTTTTCACAAACACCTTTATATTCCTTGAACACACTCTATACAAAACGTTATCACCACATAACATGCAAAAGAGCCACCTGTAACCCCTTTATATATCAGTGTCAATTATTGGATACTTAACATCAATGAGACATCTAATTGGATTGTCTCTTAACCCATTCCTTAACAGTCTCCCCTTCCTTGGAGAAAAAAAAAAATTTGGTAAATATTGGTTTCACCTGAAAAAACAAAATTACAAGAAACTCAAAACCACACACAATTCTTTAAACTAAAGATTGGGGGGGGAAGGGAAAGTCAGGGAACCAAGAGGTGAAGTAATCAGTGGGAAGCGTAGCTGCTTAGGTATACAAAAAAGCACGAAAAGACAAAACTCAGGAGAGGTTACGATAGTCCCCATCCCACAAAATATGACACAGTGTATGGAAAGGCTCAGTAAACCAAGGTCCACCATACTAAGAAAACAAAAAGGGACAGTCAATAGAGAATTAAAGGTTCTATATTTAAATGCGCGCAGTGTACGGAACAAGGTAGATGAGCTTGTGGCCCAGATTATGACTGGCAGGTATGATGTGGTAGGCATCACAGAGACATGGTTGCAGGGGGTTCAGGACTGGCATTTAAACATCCAGGGATTCACAACCTATCGAAAAGACAGGGAGGTGGGCAGAGGGGGCGGGGTTGCCTTGTTAATTAGGAATGAAATTAAATCAATAGCACTAAATGACATAGGGTCAGATGATGTGGAGTCTGTGTGGGTAGAGTTGAGGAACCACAAAGGCAAAAAAACCATAATGGGAGTTATGTACAGGCCTCCTAACAGTGGCCAGGACCGGGGGCACAAAATGCACCACGAAATAGAAAGTGCATGTCAGAAAGGCAAGGTCACAGTGATCATGGGGGACTTCAATATGCAGGTGGACTGGGTAAATAATGCTGCCAGTGGACCCAAGGAAAGGGAATTCATTGAATATTTACAGGAGGGCTTTTTGGAACAGCTTGTGATGGAGCCCACGAGGGAACAGGCCATTCTGGACTTAGTGTTATGTAATGAGCCAGACTTGATTAAAGATCTTAAAGTAAGGGAGCACTTAGGAGGCAGTGATCATAATATGGTAGAATTCAATCTCCAATTTGAAAGAAAGAAGGTAGAATCAGATGTAAAGGTGTTACAGTTAAATAAAGGTAACTACAGGGGCATGAGGGAGGAACTGACGAAAATCGACTGGGAGCAGAGCCTAGTGGGAAAGACAGTAGAACAGCAATGGCAGGAGTTTCTGGGAGTAATTGAGGACACAGTACAGAGGTTCATCCCAAAGAAAAGAAAGGTTATCAGAGGGGGGATTAGGCAGCCATGGCTGACAAAGGAAGTTAGGGAATGCATCAAAGCAAAAGAGAAAGCCTATAATGTGGCAAAGAGTAGTGGGAAGTCAGAAGATTGGGAAGGCTACAAAAACAAACAGAGGATAACAAAGAGAGAAATAAGGAAACAGAGGATCAAATATGAAGGTAGGCTAGCCAGTAACATTAGGAATGATAGTAAAAGTTTCTTTAAATCCATTAAAAACAAACGGGAGGCAAAAGTTGACATTGGGCCATTCCAAAATGACGCTGGTAATTTTGTGATGGGAGACAAGGAAATAGCTGAGGAACTAAATAAGTACTTTGTGTCAGTCTTCACAGTAGAAGACATGAGTAATATCCCAACAATTCCGGAGAGTCAGGGGGCAGAGTTGAATATGGTAGCCATCACAAAGGAGAAAGTGCTAGAGAAACTAAGAGGTCTAAAAATTGATAAATCTCCGGGCCCAGATGGACTACATCCTAGAGTTCTAAAGGAGCTAGCTGAAGAAATAGTGGAGGCGTTAGTTATGATCTTTCAAAAGTCACTGGAGTCAGGGAAAGTCCCAGAGGATTGGAAAATCACTGTTGTAACCCCCCTGTTCAAGAAGGGAACAAGGAAAAAGATGGAAAATTATAGGCCAATTAGCCTAACCTCGGTTGTTGGCAAGATTCTAGAATCCATTGTTAAGGATGAGATTTCTAAATTCTTGGAAGTGCAGGGTCAGATTAGGACAAGTCAGCATGGATTTAGTAAGGGGAGGTCGTGCCTGACAAACCTGTTAGAGTTCTTTGAAGAGATAACAAATAGGTTAGACCAAGGAGAGCCAATGGATGTTATCTATCTTGACTTCCAAAAGGCCTTTGATAATGTGCCTCACGGGAGACTGCTGAGTAAAATGGTATTCGAGGCAAGGTACTAACATGGATTGATGATTGGCTGTCAGGCAGAAGGCAGAGAGTTGGGATAAAAGGTTCTTTTTCGGAATGGCAACCGGTGACGAGTGGTGTCCCGCAGGGTTCAGTGTTGGGGCCACAGCTGTTCTCTTTATATATTAACGATCTAGATGACGGGACTGGGGGCATTCTGGCTAAGTTTGCCGATGATACAAAGATAGGTGGAGGGGCAGGTAGTATGGAGGAGGTGGGGAGGCTGCAGAAAGATTTAGACAGTTTAGGAGAGTGGTCCAAGAAATGGCTGATGAAATTCAACGTGGGCAAGTGCGAGGTCTTGCACTTTGGAAAAAAGAATAGAGGCATGGACTATTTTCTAAACGGTGACAAAATTCATAATGCTGAAGTGCAAAGGGACTTGGGAGTCCTAGTCCAGGATTCTCTAAAGGTAAACTTGCAGGTTGAGTCCGTAATTAAGAAAGCAAATGCAATGTTGTCATTCATTAAAGAGGCTTGGAATATAAAAGCAGGGATGTACTTCTGAAGCTTTATAAAGCATTAGTTAGGCCCCATTTAGAATACTGTGAGCAATCTTGGGCCCCACACCTCAGGAAGGACATACTGGCACTGGAGCGGGTCCAGCGGAGATTCACACGGGTGATCCCAGGAAGGGTAGGCCTAACATACGATGAACGTCTAAGGATCCTGGGATTATATTCATTGGAGTTTAGGAGGTTATGGGGAGATCTAATAGAAACTTACAAGATAATGAATGGCTTAGATAGGGTGGATGTAGGGAAGTTGTTTCCATTAGCAGGGGAGACTAGGACCCGGAGGCACAGCCTTAGAATAAAAGGGAGTCACTGTAGAACAGAGATGAGGAGAAATTTCTTCAGCCAGAGAGTGGTGGGTCTGTGGAATTCATTGCCACAGAGGGCGGTGGAGGCCGGGACGTTGAGTGTCTTTAAGACAGAAGTTGATAAATTCTTGATTTCTCGAGGAACTAAGGGCTATGGAGAGAGAGTGGGTAAATGGAGTTGAAATCAGCCATGATTGAATGGTGGAGTGGACTCGATGGGCCGAATGGCCTTACATCCGCTCCTATGTCTTATGGTCTAAACAGGCGCCCTTCATTAATAATATCCAAACGTTTTTGTGAACTAGCCCCTCTTTTCGTAAAACAAGCAGACAATTGATACCGACTGTCAACCCATTTAATTTTTGCTATCTCTCCTCTGTCCAACATCTGCTTCAAACTTGCGATGACTATCCTTAACCTTTTCTCATTCACACCTTTTGCAGACTGCACATTTTCCCACAGGGATTTATTGTCAATGTGACACTCAATGGGTATGTTCCCCAAATCCCCTAATCCCAAAATGTCTGTCAATATCTGGGATATCTAAAAGGCCATATCTAAGGCCTCTACAAGGCTTAATGTCTCAGCGGCCAAAGTGCTTTTGACCACTCTTCTTATTTTCTTTGCTTCCCACAAAACAGGGCAACATTTACCATTCTTCCCCAAAAGGAAAATTATAAAACCTCCTGTGCTTGAAACCCCATCACATAAATTTGCATAGGACGCAAAACTATGAATTTCAAGTGCCTAAGATCACCTAAAACCGGGAACACTCAAAACACACTCCTGCATTTTTAGTTTGAACAACGCTTTATTTGCTCTCATTAGGTCTTCCACTTTAGGATCATTCATTTTTGTACTCAACTCTAAGACATCAAAATTAACGCCCGGTCTAGTCTGTCTACCTAACCAATTCAGTTTCCCAATTAAACTACGCAGTTGCTCTTTTTCCAACTTTGAAACCACTGCGTCTTTGTGTGAAACCTGACCACGATTAATCGCTTTTGAGCTGTTGCTCTCCAAATAAGATTGCTGACACAAAGTTGCACCTAACTTAGTCTGTCCGATTTCCAGTCCAATATATTTAAATGCACTCGAAGCCTGACTTCCAACCCTGAATTCTTTCCGCAACCCAGAGATCACAATAGCTCCAAAACCACTAGTCCCACCCCACAAAAAATCATCGACATGCATCATAAAGATGCCAGAAAGATTTCCTTTATAGTGCCAGTGAAACATTGCCGGATCCGCTTTCAACTGGCAACAGCCTAACTTTAACAAAACTGACCTTGCCGAAAAATACCAGACTCTAGATGCATCATTTAACCAATATACACACTTTTTCAACTTCCAGAGTACCCCTTCTGTGTTGGCTGCTTCTTTAGAAGGATGGAGAAAAATGTCTCTCTGAAGCTGATGCCCCTGGAAAAAGGCATATTTTATATCTATAGATTTGCATTCCCATGCCTTTGTGGCTAATAGAGCCAAGAAGATCTTTAAAATAACCTTTCCTGCTGTAGGTGAATCTATCCTTCAATCCTGATCTTCTACGTTGTCTTCAAATCCCCTTACCACAGGCCTGGCCTTTGCATTATAAGTTTTATCCGGAAGAACTTTTTCCGTACAAATCCATTTCTGGGATAGAGCCCTTTGTCCCCTATCCGGTACATCCGTGTATACCCCAAATTCACTCCATCTATGCAGTTCTTGCTGTTTGGCATCTTTGATAACCTTTTCATCTAATTCATTGGAAGCCACCAAAATCTCACGTGCCTGTGGGCTTCTACTCCTAGTAGTATTCGTCGTCTTACCCATGTTTCAAGACCTTGACAAACTATGTCCCTATCCTGCCTGGTATCTCGTTCTGTACTGCCACTGCTTGATCTTTCCATTCTGCTGTGGGATGTCATTTCAATAGTTCTCCACCTTTTCCTGCGAACCTGTTCACTATCCGATGTACTATCTGAACTGGCACTGCCTGTCTGTGTCCTCCATTTTTGAACTTTATGTTCCCAATCCATTGTCTTGACACCCTCCCCTGAATGCTGTACATTCAACCAGTGTTTATACTTTCCAGAGGCCTTCCCTGCTCTACTAATAACAGTTGCATCCTTCCATTGACTAGACCCTTCAGGCAAGTATGTCACTTTTGTACCAACTTTTGACAGTTGTCCTTTCAGAAAAATGGCCTGTTGTAATTCATCAGATGTATTGTGTTCCTCTACAGAAACCCTGTCTATATCAGTTAACTGATCCTCATAGTTCTGTAACACGTGCGTAGCAGATGACCTTGGTTCCTCATCATGTCTGTCTGCTCTGTCTGAATTTGAAAATTTGTACCCATTATTCTTGATGAATGTACCCTAATAGTCTGATTGCCATGTTGCAAAACAATTGTTTTGCCATCTAAGCCTATGATCTTCCCTGGGTCTTTTCATTCATTGCAATTGTCTCTCTTATGGTATAGTATGTTTCCTTGCTGGAAAACGGTATTTGATGGACGTACATTATGCCTTAAAGCTCTGCGAATTCTTTCAAAGACATCTGCTTCCAAAAGAGCTTTCCTACTGCTATGTAATGCATTTAAATGCTCAGCAAAGGCAGAATGAATTGTAGTCCCTTCCCAAGCTGGAGGCTGGTCATCCAAAATGGATGGAATTTTAGGATTTCTACCAAATACTAATTGATAGGGACTATAGCCCCCAACCATCTGCAATGAATTCTTTGCATGTACCGCCCATGCTAAGGATGAATTTAACTTGCAATTTGGTCGATCTGCCAAAATTTTCCGGAGCATGTCATCGATGACAGCATGGTTTCTTTCACACAGACCATTACTAAATGGGCTTTGCGCAGCCATATTCATAACATTTTCACACATATCCCTAAACTCATCATTAGCAAATTCTCCCCCATTGTCTGTAAGGAATTTTGCCGGTGAGCCCATTCCAGTCTCTATCCATTTTTCCACGATCTGATCCAGAATTACTCTCTTTTCATTACTTTGTACGATCGTTGATTGACGAAATATGGTTGCTAAATTTACAAAATGCAAAATAAATATATTGTTAGCTTTATCCCAGATCTTAAGGTCCACGGCCACAATGGCGTTAAAATCCCTGGCCAAAGGTAGGGTTACTATCTGTACTTCCTGCAAACCTCACAGCGATCACTAACCTGTTCTATCAGCTTAGTATAGTCTTCATCCCGTACCCCTGCATCCTTTAACAAATTTTTCAGCTTCCGCGGAGACGGATGCGCAAATTGCCTATGCAGTTTTAATACAACAAACTTTTTATCAGCTAAAGCCCCATTTCCAACTGCCAATAACACATCCTTAACAACTGCACCTGAAATATTATTTGCCAGTAATGGAATACAATAGTGTCCCAACTGTGTAAATTGTAAGTCCACCATCTTTCCAAAAACTGTTGCCTTATCCTGTTCCATATCCAGTTTCATGTATGCTTTCTTCATCAACAGTCTGTTCAGAAGCAAAGGTATCTCACTTGATACAACATCTGTGCAAATGAAATGATTCACTCCGGCAATATTGCAAGGGTTCACCACTCTTTTCAGCGACTTCAGAGTATTATCATCCCCAAACCTGAAATTTGTGGAACTTTTAAATTCCTTAGCCTTGTTACGGTTTTCAGAATTCAAAGAGTCCAGGTAAAATTTTAACCAGTCAATTCCAAATACAGTAGATGTGCAGCCATTGTCCAATACAGCACAATTGAAGGATTCTGCAACCAACACTCTCATTACTGGAGTAAAACTTCTCATTAATAAGACAATGCCTTCTTTCTGGTCACTTTCTTTTTCCTCTTCCGACTCTTCCATGTCCTGTGTAGCTCCAAACACTCTATTATAACGTGTTGGACTGTTGAAAGCATAATGGTTTTGAGAGTTACACCGAAAACATCGATTTATCATGCCCCGTGCATTCCTGGGGTTCATTTTCCTATTACCATTCTCCATGTCCCTCCTCCTGTTATAGGTTTTAAATGGGTTTCTGTCCTCATAATTTCCGGGTCCCGGTCTCCTTCCATACTCTCGTAACCTGATCGGAGCTGTACAATCTCGCCATCCTGTCAGTAATGTATCTTCCATGGTCTGCTTTATTGCTGACTGATCCATTTTTGTCAGAAGAGCCATAGGAATTGAATGTTTCCCCAGAAACGTCTTTAAGGCTTCTATCATCTGATCGAATAAGGTATCATTAGGTATCTGCAAAGTTAACTCCTGTCAAAACAAGGAGCCTATCCATGTTGGTCACTCTAGCACAGTCCATTAACTTAAATGCCAACACGGACTGTGGAAATTCCAGGCGGTGTTTGTGCAGCCTTTTGTATAGTCTGCTAAATTCCATTATATAGTCCTCAGTAGAGATATCCTATGTTTTTCGGAATCTATCAAATTCTGACCAGGCTTCATGTGCACTTAACAAGTCATCTTTTTGACAAATCTTATCCATAAAACGCAATAGAATCTCCAGACCTTCTGAGTCTAATTCTTCCAATTCCAGTTCAGAAAACACTTTGCTTCGGATTTTGCTCTCATAAGGTAGAGAAAGAGCCAATGCGATACCTTGTTTTCTCTTTCCCAAGGCAGTTACCTTAGTCCACATAACAACTGCACTTCTCCATTGGTCGTACGATCCCCTTTCCAAAAATAATGGCGGATAGTCATATCCGGACATCTTTATTCTAGATTCAGCCATATATATTTTTTTTTTCCTTCTCACTCACTCCTTGGTTGATGCAGACTTTTTTTTTCCTTCTGGAAAAGTTGTATCTTTCAACTCTTTACATTTGCACAGTAACCATCCTCTGCTACCACTGTTAGGTTCTGACTGCTGTTGAGTAAAGAGTCAAGAGTTCTGCTCCTTTTCACAAACACCTTTATTTTCCTTGAACACACTCTGTACAAAACTCTATCACCACATCACATGCAACAAGAGCCACCTGCAACCCCTTTACATATCAGTGTCAATTATTGGATACTTAACATCAATGAGATATCTAATTGGATTGTCTCTTAACCATTCCTTAACACATCATACCTTTTCACTCAGCAGCAACAAAGACATATAATGCTAGTGAAGTGCCAAAGTGCTGGGACCTCAGCTATTTATAATCTATGTTAATGACTTAAAGGAGGGGACTGAGATCAATGTAGGTTTATGAATGAGTCAACTAAGATATCAATCCAAGACAGATCTCAGAAAGTAATGCATTGCATTTGTTATTTCTGAATCAAATGAGCACAAAGTGATGTTTTTCGTAATCATTTGTCTAACTGTGCCTAACATAATTAAAATCTTGCATCTGATATACCTTCTACATCACGTAGTCACACTTACATCCTTTTGCACACTTCAGTCGTAACATTTTGTTGGTTGGCTCAACATAATAGAGCAACAAATCAAAACTGAAGGAAGAATTAACATACTTGGCAATGAAAATGGCAACTACTAAGGAGTGTGAATCACCTGAGGAAGGAGCTGTGCTCCGAAAGCAAGTGATTCAAAACAAACCTGTTGGGCTTTAACCTGGTGTTGTAAGACTTCTTACTGGGCCCACCCCAGTCCAACACTGGCATCTCCACATCATGTTATGAACAAAGAAGAGGTTCCCTGATTGGCCTTTATTCAGGGAACTCGTATTCCAATTGCCAATCTCAAAGGCCTGGTCTGAGTCCTGAGTTTAGGGGCAGCACGGTAGCATTGTGGATAGCACAATTGCTTCACAGCTCCAGGGTCCCAGGTTCGATTCCGGCTTGGGTCACTGTCTGTGCGGAGTCTGCACATCCTCCCCCTGTGTGCGTGGGTTTCCTCTGGGTGCTCCGGTTTCCTCCCATAGTCCAAAGATGTGCAGGTTAGGTGGATTGGCCATGCTAAATTGCCCTTAGTGTCCAAAATTGCCCTTAGTGTTGGGGGGGGGGGGGTTACTGGGTTATGGGGATAGGGTGGAGGTGTGGACCTTGGGTAGGGTGCTCTTTCCAAGAGCCGGTGCAGACTCAATGGGCCGAATGGCCTCTTTCTGCACTGTAAATTCTATGAAATCTATGAGTCATTACAGACAGGCTTTGGGAAGTTGAGAAATGAGTTCTGAACTGCAGAGTTCCCAGCCTCTGACCTGCTCTTATAGCCATAGTGATTATACAGCGGGTCCAATTCAATTTCTGTTGAATAGCAACCCCGAGGATGTTGATGGTGGGGGATTCAGCAATAGTAGTGCATGAATCCTGCTGCATGGGCGAAACAAGGGGAAACGCCATAGCAATGAACAGAAGAAAATCTGTCTGTAAATGAAGGGATTTTGCAGTCTCACTGCTTATCCAGGTAAGCAGATCGACAGTCACTGCCAGACTACTGAGTGCATCTTTTCTGGTATGCCCATCGACCTTTGACTATTTGGTTCTTTCTTTAAGTTACAATTATCTATTTTTGTTATATAAACAGGAAAATAGGCTTGTAATATTAGAAATGATAGTGCACAGGCACAGTGAGAACTATATATTAACTGCAGACCAAGCCGGCTGCCATAAAATGACTGAACTTTAGGTTGTTTAACAATATAAGGTGCATCTGGCAATGTTTTCAATTGTATATTGCATCTTAAACATGTACCCTACTGAGGCAACATTTTGTATGAGATGCAATGAAATTGCCACAAGGTTGTGTAAAGGCTTGTTTTGGAGGAGTGTTCTACGTGAAGCACATTGATGGGGAATATTTCATATGCAATTTTGGGCAGTTTTGAGATACATGTACTGTTAGGTAGTTGTTAATTTCAGTCCAATCAGTGTTCTGTCTTCTTAACACCTATTTTCATGTCCTGGCTGTAAGGTGAAAAAGGTTCAGCCTTGTTATTTTCTAATATCAAGCACGGTACAGCATTGTCATTGGGAGCATCTCTCAAAATGTCAATAGGCCAACTCTTCTTGCACTTAATACATGCAGCTGTATATTCATTTAACCGCCTCTTCAGCCAAATTTAACACTGTACCAATCTTACCACTTATCCACACAGGATGCTTTGCACCTCCACATAGCATTTGTGTCCATTGAACTAATGTTTTCCATTTCTTCCTCCCATCAATCAGCCTTCATTAGGTTGGCAAGTGTCTAAAATTTACTTTGAATCTTGGAAAGGCTGAAATAATAGTTGGCTCCATGTACAACTACTTTCCTTGAAGTGATCACAATTTTTTAAATTTGTTTCAGCAGGTCAGTTTTTCTGCTTCCCTTATTAACCTTGCATACCAAAGGAAGCTATGAATAAAGATGCAAAGGAGTTGAAGGAAAAATTGTGAGCAGTGAGTTCACTGCGCTGCTGGTTAGGTTTGATGCAGAAATGCACCACAATCACCACCAATAGCCCAATTATTAAGAGACAAAGAGAAAACTTTAGATCTTTGCTTTTCAAAGGTAATGATAACATGTTCAACACACATCAAGTTATATGTAGTCAGTTCCAGTCAATTGAAGATTTGTGGCAGTCATAGTTTTGTTAACTAGCTCTTTTGATCTCTGTGGGTCAGAAGCTTTTGTCATGAAATCCATTGATCTTGGTGTCCCTGGGCGCAAAATTAGAAGTTGGTGGCGATGACAACATTTAAATTACAGGGTGTTCCAATGCTTGTTAGATTTGGCTCCTGCCTAGTAACAAATGAGGGATCCTCTGAGAATGTTTTGATAGGCCACCCTATCAATTCATGGGTCAGTGACAGCTCTTCTTGAGGCACTCAGTTTCTGGGAGTCTGCCAGCCAACATGTGCACAGAGACAGTGATGGGTAGAGGTCCCAGGTAAGTTAAGTTGAAGAAGGCTGTAATATCAAAAGTACCTCTTTGGAGCAGTGGTGTTCTGCTTGGCATGGCCATAGATCTGAAAATGTGCTTAAAAGCTAGTGTTGAGTGTACTTGGGAATCTTGGAAGCTGCGAATGAAACCCTGTGAAGTGGGCATTGTTAAAACTGTCGGAATGGGAGAAATGCTCATGCATTTCACAGATAAGTTAGCGTACAACTATGCTCTAAATTGTGGCGTTGTACATAAAAGCATAAGGCTGAGAGATAGGAGAGGGAAGAAAGCAATGTTTGTCCTATATGTGCTTTTATTCGCTATCTATCTTAGAATATTGCGTGCTCCTTTTCAGATCCACCAAAGACCGATTCTGGTTAATCCATCAAACCAGCTCCATCAAGGGAGTAATACATTACAATTCATTTAACAGGTCAACAGAATCAGTGTAGACATAAATTACTTTCTATCACTGATTAGAGTTTGCTTAAAGCATTTTAAAATAAAATAAAGATAACACATAACATATGAAATAACTAGGTGCCTTTACGAATCTAAAACCTATCAAGATATGAGAAGATCAGGAATATTGAATCCAATGAATTATATTTGACAAATGAACCACCACAAGCAAATTTGACATTTTGATTGTGAACTATTTATCTCTAATCGTTAAAATAGATTTATGTCCTCAATGGTTTGCAGATTGAAACTTTTATTTTATGCATGAGACACACCAATTATTTTAACTTCCTGTTCAGAATATCATTCAACAATTCACAAAACTAGGTCTTGGCATGTTCATCCAGACCTAAAAAGATCAAATTTTGAATTCTAGCTTTTCACTTTTATCTTCTTTTATCTTTGTAACAGCTAGTGTTAAATATGAATATCTGAGCCTCAAAATTACTGGAAGCAATATTAATGGGTGATGCTTAAACGCATTCATGTGGCATTGCTCTGTCTACTGATTAATAATGCTATCACCCGTTTAAAAATAAATTTATAAAGCGAGTTAAATCCAAATGGCAAGAGTAGAGGACTGTTGAGGTAAATGTGCTAATCACGGAGCAGTTAATATCATCAGCTGTAACTTCTAGATTCATATTTGTTACTAAAATAATATTATTCTGTTAATTTGTGTTAAACTGTTAGACCATCGCTTAATTCTGCCAGATGTGCTCAGGCATATAAATACTGATAACATCATGTTCTATCTCTCTGCCACGCTCTTCAACTCCCTGTGCAACGCCATGCTATTTGCTTGCTCAACATCAAGTTATGAGTGAGGGTACATGTGTATATTCTAATATATATTCATTTTTGAAGGTGGTAGGATTAGCCTTGGGCACGTGTTGGATTGAAAAACAAGAAGACTCATCACACAGCCAATAAATTACATTCAATGTTGCAGTAGACAACTCCAAAGAAAGATAATAGCTGAGAGGAAAATAAGAAGCAAATACATGAATGTAATAACAAATAGAAAAAGGATAAAACCAATGTTTTTAAAAAAATCTAATTTGCTCCAGAATCAATATTTAGAATTTTTTTTTTAAATACACAGAAAAATAAATTAGCCTTAAAAAATGTTTATTAGAAATTAAAAGGAAGATCGGGGTTCTCCTGGTAAATGCTCATTTTTCACCTGTGAGCATTTGGATTAGAAATAACAGTGTGACTGAAAGATGGAAAATCCTTTCATGCCTGAAGGTTACCAAATGTTAGTGGCTTGTTTATCTCTCTTCAATCTCTGTTAACCCTTTGCTGACGTGCACTATTATTTCTCAACTTTCCTCTGCACATTATTATTCCATGAGTAACCAGTCTCTTTGCTGCAATTTTCCTCAGCTGTATCCTTTTCATATGCTTTTCTTTCCCATTATTTTAAACTCTCAAATGGCTAGCTCAAATTCGCAAATTGTCCCAATTATATGAAGTACTACAGCTGCACTGCCTCCACCCGATGCCGTCGATTTACCCACTTTCACAGCTCCATCAGCATAACGAATGTTAGAACTAGGAGCACGTTTGGGCCACTGAGTCCTACGAGCCTACTCTGCAATTCAAGAGGATCATGGCTGATCTGAATGTAACCCCCCGCCTGCCCCCAGTAATCTTTAACCTCCATGTCTATCAGGAACCTATCTACCTCTGCCTTGAAAACACTCCGCTGCCTTTTGAGGAAAGGAATTCCAAAGACGCACAAGCTGCTGAGAGAGAAAAATTCTTCTCATCCCTGTCTTAAATGGGTGACTCTTTATTTTTAAACAGTGATTCCCTAGTTCTAGATTCTCCCACAAAAGGAAACATCCTCTCCACATCCACCCTGTCAAGACCCCTCAGGATCTTATATGTTTCAATCAAGTCACCTCCTACTCTTCTAAGCTCCAGTGGGTATAAGCCTAGACTGTCCAATCACTCATCAGAAGAAAACCTACACACTCCTGGTATTAGTTTAATAAACGTTCTCTGAACTGCTTCTAATGCATTTACATCCTTCCTTAAATAAGGAGACCAGCATTGTACACAGAGTTCCAGATGTCGTTGGGGAGGGGAAGGGGGGAGGTGAGGGTGGTACTCCATTCCCCACTACTAAGATCGGGAATCCCGATCGGGCGGAGAATCCCACGTGGGCTAAAAAATCGGATCAGAGCCGGGTGGCACACAGTCTCCAGTTCCACCCACAAGCCATAGAGGGCTTCTCACCCGCGCTGCTGGTGTGAACATGCAAACAGCTGATATGCATTAATTAGAATGCAAGTAACAGGATGGAAGCCTGAATCTCTCTTTCCCCCCCCCCCCCCCCCCCCCGCCCTCCCCACCATTATGCTCCATACATCCCAGTGGTAATTCCACCAGGTGGGCTTTAGTGGAAATATGGACAAGAACATTCCTGACATGCTAGACCCTGAATTGGTCAAGGGGGCTAGGCATTTGCTTCTGTGCCCCTTTTCCACTGCAAAACTGCAGAGGGAGAGTCCCCCAAGGGGCCTGAAGGTTTGCTGGGCTCGGATTATGTGTAAGGGGTTGACCCCAGTGCCCTCCCTCAGGATGGGAGTCCTCTGTCTCGACTGCCCCTTCCAGCCCTGGGAAATCTGAAGATCACTCTAGGCATGGTGATCTCAGTCAGCCAATTGTTCAAATTCATTATCCTTGTCTGATCAATTTAAACTTTAAAGTGGCCTTCTCACTCTGAATTGCACCAGATTGCTGATGTGCAGATCAGACAGTTCATTGAATATTGAAGCCAAAAAGATATTCCCTTTCCTCCAATTTGCTCCCCCTGCCAATGTTTTTAAAACTGCTGCTTAGTGAAGTGGCATAGCCTTCCTAGAAAGCCCACAACACTTGAAAGGCCTTGAACTCAACTTAACCTTTTAAATAAACCTTGGATCCCTTAACACTCCTTACTTCAAAGATAACCCTGAAAATATTACAACACTAAATAATCCTTCAGTTATTCCTTTCAACATCCATGAGACTTAACACCTTTAAACAGAAACACGTCAGGTTAAAGGTTCACCTGAGATCCTTTGAAATGCCGAGCATTCCTTCAATTTCACAGTGCAGTATTTTTCACTAGCCTTTTATTGACAGCATAAAGGTTTAAACACAGCTTCCAGTAAGTTTGTATATTTATCTTTCCCTTCATGCTTGAATTCATCTGAGGTACACTGCATTGATCCTAACACAACATTATTATTCTGACTGATAGATGTCATTTCAAAGCTGCTAAGTGCTTTCACTTCCTCTTTTCTAACCACAGATAGCACTTAGCATTATTGAAGCGGTCAGCATCTGTCACCTTCTGCTTGTGTGGTGTAGGGAGGGGGCGGGAGTGACCCATTATTCCCATGGTGGAGGAAGGAGAATGCCTCTTCTTGATGAAGGGTTGATGATTCATGCATGAGGACACCCACATTCCTCCAAATCTCAGAGCTCTACAATCACTCACTATTTAGAGAATAAGCTTATTTTTATTCTTCCACATTATACTCCCTTTGCCAGATCTTTGCCTACAATTTTGAGCTACCTATATCCCCTTGTAGCCTCCTTATGTCCTAACATTCCTTCTGTCATGTGAGAGTACCTTTAAGAAATGGATGTTTAAGCAATGTATCTTTAAGAAAACAGTGATGTCAGAGAGTGGGTGGAGCTGAGCTCAGTTCAGCCATTTTGAAGTTTCAGTTTGAAAAAGAGCTTGGGTGTGTGTCTGTGTTTTTGCAGTGAGCTGGATCTGCTGTGATCTCTGCCATGAAAGACTATCTCTGGATCATTTGGGTGACTTAAACTCATAATAGTAAAGCCTTTAACCTGACGTGTTTCTGTTTAAAGGTGTTAAGTCTCATGGATGTTGAAAGGAATAACTGAAGGATTATTTAGTGTTGTAATATTTTCAGGGTTATCTTTGAAGTAAGGAGTGTTAAGGGATCCAAGGTTTATTTAAAAGGTTAAGTTGAGTTCATAGAATACACATTGTTTTGTGTTAAAAACCATGTGTCCATAATTGTAATATCACACCTGGGGAACAAGCCGGGTGCTTCAAAAGCAACAATCCCTTAAAAGGAGAGGTTGGTTGAACTCCATGATACATTTTGGGGCTCTGAAAACTCTTTGCCCATAACAATTGGGGGCTCGTCCGGGATAAAAGTCTATCTATTGGATTGGCTTTTGTGAACTTAAAGAAAGTGACCGATTGTTGCTTTTCCGGTGTGGTATTTTAGTTTAAGTGTTGTGAACAATGGCTCTTTTGGAGGCTCAGAAGTTTTGGGGGTTGGACACGGTGACACGCGATACCTTACGGACAGAGAGTAAAAATAGACTGTTAGGTTTGGAAAAAGCATTGCAGTTAACACTGCGTAGCAAAATACGAAAAGGTGAGGTACTTAACGCAGTATCTGCGCATTTACGTTTGCCTGTGATACATTCTGACTCATTAGATATGGCAAAGCTCCAGTTGCAGATTAAGCAATTCAAACATGAAAAAGAATTAAAGCGGCTTGAATATGCAATGAGAGCAAAAGAAAGGGATAGAGATAGAGAGGAAAAAGAAAAGGTGAGACAAGAAAGAAACAAAGAAAGGGATAAAGAGGAAAGGGAAAAAGAGAAAGAGATTGAACTTCGGAAAATGGCTCTGAAACATGAAAATCAGTTAAAATTGGCAGACGCAAAGGGACACGTACAGTTGGAGGAAATGGATGAGGATAATGAGACAGAACGTCATAGTCAAAGACATGTTGGGGATCTATTTAAATATGTCCAAGCATTGCCAAGGTTTGACGAGAAGGAGGTAGAAGCCTTTTTCATTTCATTTGAGAAAGTAGCTAAACAAATGCAATGGCCACAGGACATGTGGGTATTACTGATTCAAACAAAGCTGGTAGGTAAGGCGAGTGAAGTGTTTGCATCGCTACCGGAGGAGGTATCTGGAACGTATGAGGAGGTGAAGAAATCCATCTTAAGTGTATATGAGCTAGTGCCTGAAGCTTACAGACAAAGGTTTAGAAATTTAAGGAAAGTTTTGGTCAAACATACATGGAGTTTGAAAGGCTCAAACAGAGTAATTTTGACAGATGGATAAGGGCTTTGAAAATAGACCAAACGTATGAAGCTCTCAAAGAAATTATACTTTTGGAGGAGTTTGAAAATTCAATTCCTGATGTAGTGAGAACTCATGTCGAAGAACAGAGGGTTAAAACTGTGAGATTAGCAGCAGAATTGGCAGATGATTATGAATTAGTTCATAAGTCAAAGATTGGTTTTCGACATCAGTTTCAGCCGGTGAGGGATAGAAACTGGGGACATGAGAAATACTCAAGTGGTAAAGGTAAAGGTGATCTAATGGGAGACAATAAAGAGAGTGTACCTCAGATTAAAAAAGAAATCCAGGAGGGTGGAAAAGAAATGAAAAGATTCAAATGTTTTCACTGTAATAAACTAGGCCATGTGAAGTCACAGTGTTGGTGGTTGAAGAAAAGCACTGGGAAGGCTGATGTGGTAAAACAGGATAAGACAGTGGTGTTTGTTAGAGTGGTAAAGGAAAGCCCAAGGGAAGCGAAGGAGATGCAAACGATTGTACAGCCTGTTCAAGAAGTAATTGTTAAGAAGGTGCCAGGTGTCTTTAAAGAATTTACTAGTGTGGGTAAAGTTTACTCATGTGTATCAGGAGGAGCAGATAAAGAAGTCACAATTTTAAGAGATACAGGGGCTAGTCAATCTTTAATGGTAAGAGATGAGGAGTTATGTAATTTGGGAAGAATGTTGCCAGAAAAGATGGTGATATGTGGAATTCAGGGTGAGAGGAGTAGCGTTCCATTATATAAGGTAAGGTTGGAAAGTCCAATGAAGAGTGGTGAAGTGGTAGTAGGAGTAATAGATAAACTATCTTGTCCAGGAATACAGATTATCTTGGGTAATGATATAGCTGGATCGCAGGTGGGAGTGATGCCTACTGTGGTTGATAAGCCAGTGGAAAATCAGACAACTGAAAGGTTGAAGGATGAATATCCTGGGATTTTTCCGGATTGTGTAGTAACAAGGTCACAAAGTCACAGGTTAAGACAAGAGGAGAAATCAAAGAGTGAAGATGAAGTTGAAGTGCAATTATCAGAAATGATTTATGATCAGATGGTTGGAAAAGAACAAGAACAGGTGGAGGATGAGGCGGATATTTTTAGTTCAGGAAAATTGGCGGAGTTACAACAGAAAGATGTAGACATAAAACGGATATATCAGAAAGCATATACGGCAGAGGAATCTGAGAGTATACCAGAGTGTAAAAGTGATGTCTTGATGAGAAAATGGAGACCTGTACTATGCAGGCGGATGAAAAGTGGGCAGAAGTTCATCAAGTAGTATTGCCGGTAGGGTATAGAAAGGAGGTGTTGCGAGTTGCATATGAGGTACCAGTGGGAGGTCATTTGGGAATCAGGAAAACTCAAGCTAAAATCCAGAAACATTTTTATTGGCCTCGACTACATAAAGATGTAGTTAAATTTTGTCAATCATGTCACACATGAAAATTGACAGGGAAACCTCAAGCAGTGATAAAACCAACGCCCTTAATACCCATTCCAGCATTTGAGGAACCTTTTACAAGTGTCCTAATCGATTGTGTAGGATCGCTCCCTAAAACAAAAAGTGGGAATCAATATCTTTTGACTATAATGGATGTGTCTACTAGGTTTCCAGAAGCCATTCCAGTATGTAATATTACAGCTAAAAGGAGTGTGGAGGAGTTACTTAAATTCTTTACGAGATATGGACTACCTACAGAAATTCAATCGGATCAAGGATCAAATTTTACTTCAAAGTTATTCAAAGAAGTTGCGGATAGCTTAGGAATAAAATAATTTAAATCAACTGCGTACCATCCAGAATCGCAGGGAGCGTTCAAAAGGTGGCATCAGACATTAAAGACAATGTTGAGGGTGTATTGTCAAGATTAGCCAGAGGATTGGGATAAAGGAATCCCATTTGTATTGTTTGCAATTAGGGATGCACCTGATGAGTCTACCAAATTTAGTCCTTTTGAACTAATTTTTGGTCATGAGGTACGAGGACCACTTAAATTGATTAAGGAAAAATTGGTGGGTGAGAAATCGGAAATTATACTATTGGATTACATGTCAAATTTAGGGAACGATTAAATAGAACAGGTGAATTGGATAGACAACATTTGAAAGTTGCACAAAATGTGTTGAAACGGGTAGCGGGCAAGAAATCCAAAGTTCGTAGTTTTGCCAGTGGGGATAAAGTTTTAGTGTTGTTACCAGTGGTAGGTGAGCCTTTAAAAGCTAGGGTTTGTGGACCGTACCAGATTGAAAGGAAATTAAGTGAGGTGAATTATGTGGTAAAAACACCAGATTGAAGGAAACCTCACCGACTGTGTCATGTGAATATGCTTAAAAGGTACTTTGAAAGGGAAGGAGAGAAAAAGGAGGTTTTAATGATTCTAACTCAAAGTGACGAACCAAATCCAGATGACTGTGAATTTGACATACCTCAAATTAAATTGGAAAATGAGGATGTTCTTAAAAATTGGGATGAATTGTTAAGTTACCTTCCAGAGGAAAAACAAACTAACCTGAAAGAGTTATTGATATCACATGGGCAAGTTTGTGGAGATAAGTTGGGAAGTACTCAAATGGCTATACATGATGTAGATGTGGGAAATGCTGTTCCTATCAAACAACATCCATATAGACTTAATCCGTTAAAATTGGCACAGGTTAACAGAGAGATTGAGAGTATGCTGAAGAATGGCATAATTGAAGTGGGTTGCAGCCAATGAAGCTCACCCATCGTGATGGTACCTAAACCAGACGGTACCCAACGGTTGTGTGTGGACTATAGAAAGACATGGAAAGAACATTTTAAACATGGTATGGAGTTCTTCGATCGACTTCAGGCAGCGGGTTTGGTGATGAACCTAGCCAAAAGTGAATTTGGAGAAGCCCGAATCACTTTCCTTGCGGAGTTTCCGATACCCTCAAGACGAAGGGAAATAATGCGATTTCTAGCATGAGTGGATTTGATCGAACCTTTGTGCACAAGATTTGTAGCGTGATTGCTCCACTGATGGACCTGCTGAAGAAACGTTAAAAATTTCAATGGACAGGGGACTTTCAGCAGGCATTTGACTGCCTGAAAGCTGTGATCACCAATGCTCCTGTATTGGAGAATTGCAAGGGGCTCTGTGGTCAGATTGAACTAAACTATCTGATACTAAAGAGAAATGCCGAGGCGTAGGGGGATGGATGGATCGTGCAGAGACTTTCTTGTTCAAAGAGACTGTCAATCGAGAAGGATTTCGGTTGGAGGAAGAAGAACAGGAAAAATTAACTATATTATTATGCCTGTTTGTGTGTGGTGTTTTGTTTAAAAAGGAAAAAGTATTTTTCCTGTGTGCATTTCTTAGTGGATGGTGAAAAGTGAAAAATGAAACCATCTTGAAGTTGATGGGTTTTTTTTTCTTGGGGGGAGGTGTCATGTGAGAGTACCTTTAAGAAATGGATGTTTAAGCAATGTACCTTTAAGAAAACAGTGATGTCAGAGCGTGGGTGGAGCTGAGCTCAGTTCAGCCATTTTGAAGTTTCAGTTTGAAAAAGAACTTGGGTGTGTGTCTGTGTTTTTGCAGTGAGCTGGATCTGCTGTAATCTCTGCCATGAAAGACTATCTCTGGATCATTTGGGTGACTTAAACTCATAATAGTAAAGCCTTTAACCTGATGTGTTTCTGTTTAAATGTGTTAAGTCTCATGGATGTTGAAAGGGATAACTGAAGGATTATTTAGTGTTGTAATATTTTCAGGGTTATCTTTGAAGTAAGGGGTGTTAAGGGATCCAATGTTTATTTATAAGGTTAAGTTGAGTTCATAGAATAAACATTGTTTTGTGTTAAAAACCATGTGTCCATAATTGTAATATCACACCTGGGGAACAAGCCGTGTGCTTCAAAAGCAACAATCCATTAAAGGGAGAGATTGGTTGAACTCCATGAAACATTTTGGGGTTCTGAAAACGCCTCGCCCATAACACTACATATCTTTCTATCATCAGGAAATTTATCAACCACACCTCCAATCCCTTCATCCAAGAATTCGGTGAATCCCTCTAGTGCAGAAGGAGGCCATTCAGCCCATCGAGTCCGCACTGATCCACCAAAAGAGCACCTCACCTAGGCCCCCTCCCTCGCTCTATTTCCGTAACCCCACTTAACCTGCATATCCTGTGACACTAAGGGGCAATTTAGAATGGCCAATACACCCAAGCTACAATCCTTGGACTGTGGGAGGAAGTTGGAGCACCCAGAGGAAAGCCACACAGTCACAGGGAGGATGTGCAAGCGGCACACAGACAGTCACCCAAGGCTGGAATTGAACCCGGGTGTTATGAGGCAGCAGTGATAACCATTGTGCACCATGGCACCCATGGATTTATTGTTTATGATAGTGCAACAAAACCATGAAAGGAATTTAGCAGATGATGGGAGTGACTTCATGGCAGACTTGGTCTCTGTGGTGATTATATAATGAAAACATATCATGCCGCAAACAATGTAATCATCAACAGGGTTAAAGAAGTTCAAAATATTTCTCTTTCTTTTATATATTTCTATCACAAAAAAAATCAATAATTGATTGTGTGGGAGTGGAGTGAATTATCAGACTGCTACACACTGTTTCTAGTTTCTTTTACTTGCGAACTTGATTTCAAACTGAGTAAAAGTGACAGTGAGACTGGAAAATGAGTCTCCAGAATGAGCTGGAACTATTGTTACAAGTATGAGGTTTATAATCTTGTTATATTTAGCACTGTTTTTAATTCAGGATAACTGAAGGACCTCTTCTGAATTCTTCCAAACAACAGACCTGGGTGATGTGGCTGTGAAAGTTTATGGGGTGGCCTGCATTGCTTTGCTGGAATGAAGGTGTAAGGTGGTCACACTTTGAGACATTTTGAGCAGCATTTGTACATACAGTAGTTAGACCGCTAGTCTGCAAATTCCCAGGAATGTGTTGCAAATGTTGAGTTACAAACAGTTTATAGTTTATGCTTTAAACTATGAAAGACAATTCTAAGTTATAGGTTACCAGGCTGGGAAAGGAATGGAAGAAAACCCTTGGGATAAAATTTACTTTGTACTCGGTCTGGGAAAAATCAATGTCCACTTAATACAATGTAAAGTACACCTGTGAAGTGGGTCTTTTGGTTGCCTTAGAAGTGAAAGGGAATTCTGTTCTAGAGTTTGCCTCCAAATATAGTGTTTAATTAATAGTGCTTTTAGTCTGTTTGTTACAGTAAAAATCTGAACTGTGAAATTTTGTGTCATCCTTTCAGCTGTAAAAGGAAGTTCCTATCTACTTTTTTAAATGTTACTGGTCTGTATGGAGACCCTACTGGTCTATTGATTTCAGCGGAAAGAAATGAAAAAAATTGGCTGCCAATTCATTACAACCTCATTTGATTGGCTTCTTATTGCATGCTCTGATAGTTAGATATATTCGGATTTGGAAAAGGCCTTTGCTGATAAAAAATAAACTAAAACCTTTGCTGTGTCCAACCAAGGAAGCTAAATAGAGGGAGCCAGTTCACCCCTTCTCAGCTAGTCATAACAACCTCAGTTTGCAAACACAACTGGGTTACAGTATCCTGCTCTCTGCTTGTTTGTATTATTCTTTTCCCTTTCTCCCTCTCATTTTCTCTTCATCCTCCCTCTTTCCTCCCTGCTCTACTTATCTTTTTGTATCTAACTTGTCTGCAATACACCCATTTTTTCTCAATCATTCATTTTGTTTCTTCATCTGGGGCGTCATTCTCCGACCCCCCGCCGGGTCGGAGAATGGCCGTTGGCCGCCGTGAACCCCGCCCCCGCCGAAGTCTCCGAAGGGAGAAAAGTCGGCGGGGCGTTAATGGCGCCGCTGCCGCGGAGAATGTCACGGGTCTGCGCAAGGCAGCCGATTTTCGGCCTGCCGATATTCTCCCTCCCGGATGGGCCGAAGTCCCGTCGACGTGATGACCGTTCACATCGACGTGAATCAAACCTCCTTTTCATCGGCGTGACCCGGTGCTCCAGGCTCACGCCGACCAGCGAGGAGGTGAGTGACGGCCTGGGGGGTTGGCTCTCGGCAGGAAATGGCGTGGCCGCAGACTGATTGCGTAAGGAGAGGTGTGTCTCGGCTTGTGTGTGTGTGCGGCGAGGGGGGGGGGGGGTGGTTAGAGTAGGCTGGGCTCCGGGGGAGTGCCGGGAGGGGGTTCGTGCCGGGGTGGAGGTTGGGGGTTGGGGGGCGTCCGTGCCGGGGTGGAGGTTGGGGGTTGGGGGGGGTCCGTGCCGGGGTGGAGGTTGGGGGTTGGGGGGGGGGTCCGTGCTGGGGTGGAGGTTGGGGAGGGGGTCTGTGCCGGGGTGGAGGTTGGGGGTTGGGGGGGGTCCGTGCTGGGGTGGAGGTTGGGGGTTGGGGAGGGTCCGTGCTGGGGTGGAGGTTGGGGAGGGGGTCCATGCTGGGGTGGAGGTTGGGGGTTGGGGGGGTCCGTGCTGGGGTGGAGGTTGGGGGTTGGGGGAGGTCCGTGCTGGGGTGGAGGTTGTGGAGGGGGTCCGTGCCGGGGTGGAGGTTGGGGGTTGGGGGGGGGGTCCGTGCTGGGGTGGAGGTTGGGGAGGGGGTCCGTGCCGGGGTGGAGGTTGGGGGTTGGGGGGGGTCTGTGCTGGGGTGGAGGTTGGGGGTTAGGGGGGGGGTCTGTGCTGGGGTGGAGGTTGGGGAGGGGGTCCGTGCTGGGGTGGAGGTTGGGGGTTGGGGGGGGTCCGTGCTGGGGTGGAGGTTGGGGGTTGGGGGGGTCTGTGCTGGGGTGGAGGTTGTGGAGGGGGTCCGTGCCGGGGTGGAGGTTGGGGGTTGGGGGGGTCCGTGCTGGGGTGGAGGTTGGGGAGGGGGTCCGTGCCGGGGTGGAGGTTGGGGGTTGGGGGGGTCCGTGCTGGGGTGGAGGTTGGGGAGGGGGTCCGTGCCGGGGTGGAGGTTGGGGGTTGGGGGGGGTCCGTGCTGGGGTGGAGGTTGGGGGTTGGGGGGGGTCTGTGCTGGGGTGGAGGTTGTGGAGGGGGTCCGTGCCGGGGTGGAGGTTGGGGGTTGGGGGGGTCCGTGCTGGGGTGGAGGTTGGGGAGGGGGTCCGTGCCGGGGTGGAGGTTGGGGGTTGGGGGGGGTCCGTGCTGGGGTGGAGGTTGGGGGTTGGGGGGGTCTGTGCTGGGGTGGAGGTTGTGGAGGGGGTCCGTGCCGGGGTGGAGGTTGGGGGTTGGGGGGGGGGGTCCGTGCTGGGGTGGAGGTTGGGGAGGGGGTCCGTGCTGGGGTGGAGGTTGGGGGTTGGGGGGGGTCCGTGCTGGGGTGGAGGTTGGGGGTTGGGGGGGGTCTGTGCTGGGGTGGAGGTTGTGGAGGGGGTCCGTGCCGGGGTGGAGGTTGGGGGTTGGGGGGGTCCGTGCTGGGGTGGAGGTTGGGGAGGGGGTCCGTGCCGGGGTGGAGGTTGGGGGTTGGGGGGGTCCGTGCTGGGGTGGAGGTTGGGGAGGGGGTCCGTGCCGGGGTGGAGGTTGGGGGTTGGGGGGGGGGGGTCCGTGCTGGGGTGGAGGTTGGGGAGGGGGTCCGTGCCGGGGTGGAGGTTGGGGGTTGGTGGGGTCCGTGCTGGGGTGGAGGTTGGGGGTTGGGGGGGGTCCGTGCTGGGGTGGAGGTTGGGGAGGGGGTCCGTGCCGGGGTGGAGGTTGGGGGTTGGGGGTGGTCCGTGCTGGGGTGGAGGTTGGGGAGGGGGTCCGTGCCGGGGTGGAGGTTGGGGGTTGGGGGGGGTCCGTGCCGGGGTGGAGGTTGGGGGTTGGGGGGTCCATGCTGGGGTGGAGGTTGGGGAGGGGGTCCGTGCTGGGGTGGAGGTTGGGGGTTGGGGGGGTTCCGTGCTGGGGTGGAGGTTGGGGGTTGGGGGGGGTCCGTGCTGGGGTGGAGGTTGGGGAGGGGGTCCGTGCCAGGGTGGAGGTTGGGGGTTGGGGGGGGGTCCGTGCTGGGGTGGAGGTTGGGGAGGGGGCCGGGCCGGGGTGGAGGTTGGGGGTTGGGGAGGGTCCGTGCTGGGGTGGAGGTTGGGGAGGGGGTCCGTGCCGAGGAGGGTGATGGGAGGGCAAATGAGTTGGTCCACCTGGCCAGGTGCCAGCCTCCAACAGTTGGACCCATGCGGTCCATGCCACCTGGCTGGGGGGAGGAGGGGTTATGGGCAATGATGACATGTCGTCGTTCCCCTCCCCCCCCACCAGGCCGTCATGTTTTCAGACCATCCAGCGATGTTGGCCGCCGTGGTAGCAGCCGCTCATGTCTATGTTGCCCTGGATGAGGAGGAGGAGGAGGAGGAGGAGGAGCGTGCCAGAGAGGCGGCGCAGGCTGCCGCAGAGGGGCAGGCGGCAGCCGCCCAGGCTGGAGGGACACCTGACCGACAGGACGAGGAGGGGGAGGAGGACGTCGCGGCCCCACGGCAACGGAGGCACCCGACGGCGCCCCGTGTGTACCGGCCCCGGCAGTCATACCAGGACCTCACGGACCGGGAATGCAGGAGGAGACTCCGGATGAGCCGGGAAACCGTGGCACACATCTGCCACCTGCTGGCACACCTGTCACCGCGTGGCACTGGCGGGGGACACCCTCTCCCCGTGTCCGTCAAGGTTACGGTGGCCCTGAACTTTTATGCAACGGGGTCATTCCAGGCACCGAGTGGGGACCTGTCCGGCATATCGCAGACATCGGTGCATCGGTTCATCCGGGCAGTGACAGATGCCCTTTATGCCATGGCGCACCGCTACATCCGCTTCCCCGTGGACCGGGCCAGCCAAGGTGCCCGGGCCTTGGGCTTCTCTGCCGTTGTCGGGTTCCCCATGGTCCAGGGCGCGATCGATGGGATGCACGTCGCCGTTCGGCCACCTGCAGATAACAGGGCCGTATTCACTAATAGGAAGGGGACCTATTCGATGAACGTACAGGTGGTCTGCGACCACCGCATGATGATCCTGCACGTCTACGCCCGTCACCCAGGCAGTGTACACGACTCATTCGTGTTGTCGCGGTCATCCATCCCCGGCATGTACGAGGGACGCCATCCCCGGCTGAGGGGCTGGTTGCTTGGCGACAGGGGCTACCCATTGCGATCGTGGCTGATGACGCCTATACGGAGGCCACGCAATGAGGCGGAGAACCGCTACAATGATGCCCATGTAGCGACAAGGGGAGTGATCGAGAGGTGCTTTGGCGTGCTGAAGATGCGTTTCAGGTGCCTTGACCTCTCTGGGGGCGCCCTCCAGTATCGGTCAGATAGGGTCGGCTGCATCATTGTGGTGTGCTGCGTCCTGCACAACATAGCCCAGCAGAGGGGCGATGTGCCGCAGGCAGAGGAGGGCGGAGTGGAGGAGCAGCAGGAAGAGGCCCAGTCCTCCCCAGATGAGGGGGATGGGGGCAATGGTCAGGGCAGACGGGGTAGACACAGGCGGGTGGCTGTCCACCATTACCGGCTGGCCCAGCGGGCACGGGACAGACTGATAGCCGCCCGCTTCACTGACTAGATGGGCGTGGGAATCGGGTAGTATGGCCACAGACCGCACACCATGGCAACAGCCGACCACCCACACCCCCCACCCATCCACCCACCCAGCACCCTCACCCCCCTCCCCAACCCCACACACCCCACCCGCATGCACACCAACCCCCCCCCCCCCCCAATTGCCGATCCACCGGCGGCACAACGGGCCGGGCTCACCCAGTTGCGGGTGGACGCGTGTCTATCGCAGGCCATGGAGGATGATGACAACCCGCCCTGCGATGAGCTGCTGGCTCTACATCGTTGGACTATGTCCGACCCATGGCCACAATACCACCATCCACCCGGACCATCCCTGCATGCGGCTGTGACACTGCAGCGCACGGTCCCGTCCTCTGCCCGGGGGATGTTGATGGCGGCCCAGGGAGAAGGGGGCAGACTCACCTGGGGCTGAGGTAAGACCACCCGTCACACACACACTTGCGCTCAACGTACATGACACGCCCGCACACTTTGGACAGAGCACAAAGGCAGCTTCGGTAGGTGTAACATTGACTTTAATAACCAAAGGAGTTCATGCACGTGCCCTAGCCCCTAAAACTCATCTGTGCCCTGCACCCGTGCCAACTTACTCAGTGTCTAATTGTTTGGCCTTACGGGCCCTTTGACTACGTCTACGTGGTTCCCCAGACGGTACAGCAGAACTGGAGGTGGACTCCTGTGATTCCTGCCCTCTGACACTGGATCCCTTTGGCGGCCGTTTCCTGGGGCGTCCTGGCCTAGATGGGCCAGGCTGCGGCCCGGGCGACTGGGATGGCGAGCTGCCAGCCTGTCCTGCCCGTTGCCCACCCGATGCACCTGGGACGGAAGGGGGGGAGTCCGAGGTGTCGCGGTGTACCGGGACCTCCCCTACAGAGGGAGCCGGGACGGACCACACCACCTCCTCCTCCCTCGGGGTGCCCGATGGCCCCCAGGCCTCTACATGGGTGGGGGATGCGAACGGACTGGCCATCCGACGCCCCCCCGACATCTGGCGCTCCCAGTCCTGGAGGCCCGTGCTGGTATCGACAGGGGTCTGCAGGTTTGCAGCCATGGAGCCCAGGGGGTTGTCAAACCCTGTCTGTGACAGTGCGACGCCGGCTCACACATACTGGCGCCGATGCCCTCAGCGATGGCCTGCTGAGACTGGGCCATGGCCTGCTGAGGCTGGGTCATGGCCTGCAGAGACTGGGCCATGGCCTGCAGAGACTGGGCCATGGCCTGCTGAGACTGGGCTATGGCGTTGAGCGCCTCTGCCATCTGGCGCTGGCACTGGCTCATGGCCTCCTGTGAGAGGGCAGCCATTTCCTGGGCCACAGACGCCGCCTGCACGGAAGGCCCCAGGCCTCGCAAACCGTTCCCCATGTCTGACACCGTCGCACCCATTGCCTCCACCGCGGACGCCACCCGTGCGGTGTCAGCCTGGGTGGCACGCATGACCGGGACCACTCCCAGCTCCTGGACGCGGGTGGACTCCTCCACCTGCGACCGCAGCCGCCGCAAGCCACCCGTCACCCTATTCGCTCGTCTCCGTGTCGGTGGTTTCATCGGATCTATGTGTGGGTGTGGTAACTGCAGGAACCCGGGATCCATCTGGGCGGCAGATGTTCGCTTGGCCTGGGCTGCCCTCCGACCGCCCGGTCCCTCTGCTGCTCCTACCTCCACCTGCTGTACCGGGACGGCTGTGTTGTGCGCACCAGTGAGTGTACCAGACGCCTCATCACTAAAGTGCCCAACCGTGGTGAGTGTTTCTGCGATGGTGGAGGGTGTTGGTGACAGCAGTGGCGTTGTGTCGTGCTCTTCGTCCCACTCTGACTCCATGGCACTTTGGGGTGGGGGTTCGTCTCCACCCATCCACTCTGAGTCACTGTCCGGTATTTCGTCTTCCCGGGTAGGGGTGTCCTGGGTAGTGCTGTCCCGGGTAGTGCTGTCCCGGGTAGTGCTGTCCCGGGTAGGGGTGTCCTGGGTAGTGCTGTCCCGGGTAGTGGTGTCCTGGGTAGGGGTGCCCTGGGTAGTGGTGCCCTGGGTAGTGGTGTCCTGGCTCGGATGTGACGGGGGCCTGTGGCTGCCCCCCTCATCGCTGGGTGGTCGCTCCCGCACGTGACGGGGGTGTCGTCTCCCTGTTGCTCCAGGTCTCTCCGTCTCCCGTGGTGTGCGAGGGGCATCCTGCGGGCGTCGCATGCTGGAGGGTCAGGGTCTCTCCGTCTCCCGTGGTCTCCGAGGGGCATCCTGCGGGCGTCGCATGCTGGAGGGTCCGGGTCTCTCCGTCTCCCGTGGTGTGCGAGGGGCATCCTGCGGGCGTCGCATGCTGGAGGGTCCGGGTCTCTCCGTCTCCCGTGGTCTCCGAGGGGCATCCTGCGGGCGTCGCATGCTGGAGGGTGCGGGTCTCTCCGTCTCCTGTGGTCTCCGAGGGGCATCCTGCGGGCGGTGTGCATCTGCGGGGATGGGTGCCTGGACGTTTGATCCTGCGATACACAATGAAGAATGCATGGTTAGACATCAGGCAGTGATCAGGTGATACAGGGGAGGGGGATATAGGGGAGGGGGGATATGGGGACGGGCTGTTGGTGGCTCACTTGCTCGTGGGCCCCCGACCTCTGCATCAGCAACCTCCCGGTCCTCAGGTCCGCCAGCCAGTTCCAGGGCCCTTTCCTCGTGTACGGTCAGTGGCCTCTCATCAGCGGGCCCTCCTCCAGTCCTCACATGCTCCCTATTGTTGTGTGCGCGCTTCTCCTGTGGGGGGGGGGGTGGCAGGGGTAAAAGGCAACAGTGTTAGGCAGGTATATGAATGCACGCCATCGGTTGCGCGTGCATTGCAGAGGTTAAGGTTAGGGCTGGATTCACTTGGGGATATGGGGGAGGGGGGATATGGGGGAGGGGGATATGGGTGATATGGGGGAGGGGGATATGGGGGAGGGGGGATATGGGGGAGGGGGGATATGGGGGATATGGGGAGGGGGGATATGGGGGAGGGGGGATATGGGGGATATGGGGGAGGGGGGATATGGGGGATATGAGGGAGGGGGGATATGGGGGAGGGGGGATATGGGGGATATGGGGATATGGGGAGGGGGGATATGGGGGAGGGGGGATATGGGGAGGAGGGATATGGGGATATGGGGAGGGGGGATATGGGGGAGGGGGATATGGGGAGGGGGATATGGGGGATATGGGGAGGGGGGATATGGGGAGGGGGGATATGGGGATATGGGGGAGGGGGGATATGGGGGAGGGGGATATGTGGGAGGGGGGATATGGGGGAGAGGGGATATGGGGGAGGGGGGATATGGGGGAGGGGGGATATGGGGGACATGGGGGAGGGGGGATATGGGGAGGGGGATATGGGGGATATGGGGAGGGGGGATATGGGGGAGGGGGGATATGGGGGAGGGGGGATATGGGGATATGGGGAGGGGGGATATGGGGGATATGGGGGAGGGGGGATATGGGGGAGGGGGGATATGGGGGATATGGGGGAGGGGGGATATGGGGGAGGGGGAGATGGAGGATATGGGGAGGGGGGATATGGGGATATGGGGGAGGGGGGATATGGGGGATATGGGGGAGGGGGATATGGGGAGGGGGGATATGGGGGATATGGGGGAGGGGGGATATGGGGGATATGGGGGAGGGGATATGGGGGATATGGGGGAGGGGGGATATGGGGGATATGGGGGAGGGGGGATATGGGGGATATGGGAGGGGGGATATGGGGGAGGGGGGATATGGGGGATATGGGGGAGGGGGGATATGGGGGAGGGGGGATATGGGGGATATGGGGGAGGGGGGATATGGGGGATATGGGGGAGGGGGGATATGGGGGAGGGGGGATATGGGGGATATGGGGGAGGGGGGATATGGGGGATATGGGGGAGGGGGGATATGGGGGATATGGGGGAGGGTGGATATGGGGGATATGGGGGAGGGGGGATATGGGGGATATGGGGATATGGGGAGGGGGGATATGGGGGAGGGGGGATATGGGGAGGAGGGATATGGGGATATGGGGAGGGGGGATATGGGGGAGGGGGATATGGGGAGGGGGATATGGGGGATATGGGGAGGGGGGATATGGGGGAGGGGGGATATGGGGATATGGGGGAGGGGGGATATGGGGGATATGGGGGAGGGGGATATGTGGGAGGGGAGATATGGGGGAGAGGGGATATGGGGAGGGGGGATATGGGGGAGGGGGGATATGGGGGACATGGGGGAGGGGGGATATGGGGAGGGGGATATGGGGGATATGGGGAGGGGGGATATGGGGGAGGGGGGATATGGGGGAGGGGGGATATGGGGATATGGGGAGGGGGGATATGGGGGATATGGGGGAGGGGGGATATGGGGGAGGGGGGATATGGGGGATATGGGGGAGGGGGGATATGGGGGAGGGGGAGATGGAGGATATGGGGAGGGGGGATATGGGGATATGGGGGAGGGGGGATATGGGGGATATGGGGGAGGGGGATATGGGGAGGGGGGATATGGGGGATATGGGGGAGGGGGGATATGGGGGATATGGGGGAGGGGATATGGGGGATATGGGGGAGGGGGGATATGGGGGATATGGGGAGGGGGGATATGGGGGATATGGGAGGGGGGATATGGGGGAGGGGGGATATGGGGGATATGGGGGAGGGGGGATATGGGGGAGGGGGGATATGGGGGATATGGGGGAGGGGGGATATGGGGGATATGGGGGAGGGGGGATATGGGGGAGGGGGGATATGGGGATATGGGGAGGGGGGATATGGGGGATATGGGGGGGGGGGGTTTGGGGGAGGGGGGATATGGGGGATATGGGGGAGGGGGGATATGGGGGAGGGGGAGATGGAGGATATGGGGAGGGGGGATATGGGGATATGGGGGAGGGGGGATATGGGGGATATGGGGGAGGGGGATATGGGGATATGGGGAGGGGGGATATGGGGATATGCGGGAGGGGGGATATGGGGGATATGGGGGAGGGGATATGGGGGATATGGGGGAGGGGGGATATGGGGGATATGGGGAGGGGGGATTATGGGGGATATGGGAGGGGGGATATGGGGGAGGGGGGATATGGGGGATATGGGGGAGGGGGGATATGGGGGAGGGGGGATATGGGGGATATGGGGGAGGGGGGATATGGGGGATATGGGGGAGGGGGGATATGGGGGAGGGGGGATATGGGGGATATGGGGGAGGGGGGATATGGTTGATATGGGGGAGGGGGGATATGGGGGATATGGGGGGAGGGTGGATATGGGGGATATGGGGGAGGGGGGATATGGGGGAGGGGGGATATGGGGGATATGGGGGAGGGGGGATATGGGGGAGGGGGGATATGGGGGATATGGGGGAGGGGGGATATGGGGGAGGGGGGATATGGGGAGGGGGGATTTGGGGGATATGGGGGAGGGGGGATATGGGGGATATGGGGAGGGGGGATATGGGGGATATGGGGGAGGGGGGATATGGGGGATATGGGGGAGGGGGGATATGGGGGAGGCTCACCCTGCCTGCTCTGACAAGGTCGTTCACCTTCTTGTGGCACTGGGTGCCTGTCCGTGGTGTCAGGGCCACAGCGGTGACGGCCTCTGCCACTTCCCTCCACAGACGCCGGCTGTGGCGTGGGGCAACTCTGCGGCCGTGCCCGGGATACAGGGCGTCCCTCCTCTGCTCCACCGCGTCCAGGAGCGCCTCCACATCGCGTGACTCAAACCTCGGGGCTGAGCGACGGCCAGCCATCCAGTCGGGTGTTGCGGTCGGGTGATCTGGTCGGGTGGGGGGGAGCTGCGCGGCCTTATGAGCCGTCACGCCGTGCAGCGCGTATGACGCTGCACGGCGTGAACCACTGCGCAAGCGCGGATCCCGTTACGTCGCTGCTATCCCATTTCGGGCCGGAGACTATCGTCCCATTTTTATGACGTGACGCAAGTGGGATTTGCGCCGTTTTTTGCGCCGATCGGCGGACTTTCCGCCGATAACGGAGAATTTCGCCCCTGGTCTTTTCTCTAATTGGTTAAGATAATAAACCATGAGACCCGACGGTCATGATGTCCCAGATGTGATATTGAGATTGTTCTGCTATTATCAATTTGCATTTTCACCAGTTTGTGCTGCAGACATAGTGCAATGTGAAGGGTAAGATATTACGTCCAATTAACGGCCACTCTAAGATATGCCTTTCCAGCAATGTCTGGTCCAACATTTACACACCAAATAGATTGAACTTTAAAAAAGGTTACATTTGGAACTATTCCTGCACTTTTATCGTTGCTATGCCTTTATAATTAGATTTAATCTACCAAAAGAGACCTAAATTAAAGAAAACAAATCTCTCCCTTGAGCACAACTCCTTTATGTTTCCAATGCTATTACCTGATTTATTGCCATATGTGATTGCTCCTGGTGCTAACAGTCAATTCTTGCCAAGTGAATAATCTCTTTGTCAGAAAAAAGATGTTTACAGATTCATCCCAATATTTATTCACATGAATTTTGTATTGAACCATAGCTGATCGAGGAGAATCACCATTTCATTCCTTCAACAGGCTAGGGCATTCTGTGTGGTGTATGCTCAAAGAAATAGACTGCAAGGTCCAGTCTTTGAGCTGTGCTAACTGACTTGACATCGGGCGGCACAATGTTGCAGTGGTTAGCACTGCTGCCTCATGATGCCAAGGACCCTGGTTCGATCTCGGTTCCCGGTCACTGTCCATGTGGAGTTTGCACATTCTCCCCGTGTCTCCGTGGGTCTCACCCCCACAACCCAAAGATGTACAGGGTAGGTGGCTTGGCCACGCTAAATTGTCACTTATTTGGAAACATTTTTTAAAAAGTGAACTGATATCACACACGCAGCAGTTAGGATGTTGAATGTAATAATTCCAGGAGGCGCACGTGAAAGACAAACTGGTTTATTTCAAACTGAAAATAAAGCCACTACCACGGCACATAAAGCAAACATCGTAGCCCATTTGCGGCCTGGAAGCTACATTTAAAGATCCCATCAATGAGCCCCAGCTGGGCGGGTGTCCCCCCGCTCACCATGGGAACTTGTGTTCTCTGAAGCACATGGAGGAGATAAATCAGCGATCCATCATAGTCCTCATAAGGGTTATCACATCCCTCCCCATCAAAGCCAAATCATCCGCCTCATTCCCATGGTGATGAGGTCTCTTTCGTCGCTTGGCACAAGGCCTTCAGTCGCGGCAGGTGGAGCCAGATCGGGGGGCGTGAAGCAGACTAGGGATTGTTGCATCCTTGTTGAGCACTGAAGGGCCACAGACGGAGGCTTGTCTTTGGTGCTGACTCCAGTGGAGGATCGATCTCCTCAGTCTCCATTTCAGACTCCGAAACGTCATCGCCAGGTGGAATGACTTCTGGATCCCCCATAGGCTGAGTCCCATGCTGGAGGTAGTCGCAATAGGCATCAAGGATGTTATCTCTGCTGAAATTGTTTACGCTGGAGTGGGTTCCCTGTTTCTCAGGTGGTCCAGGTGTTTTTCTCGGACTTCCATTGGACTTGGACTTTGTTAAAATCCAGGCCAGTTTTTTCCAGCACAACTCTTGGGATCCATTAGGAACCATCTCCAAGTTCCGCACATAGATGGCATCTCCTGTTCTTTTTGTATCGCAACATTATTGGTCTCACACACTAGCCGCTCACGTAGCATCTCAATCAGGGATGAACCAAACTTGGCCAGCTTCCTTAATTTAGCCAGGAATTCTGTCACGGGTTCCCAGGGTCCTCCCAACCATGGTGAATCAGTAATGTTGGAGAATTATGGACGGCTTTGGGTCATTATAGTTCTTTACTAGATCCATAAACTTGTTCAATGTTTTAGTGTCAGAGGCTGCAGGATAAGTTAAACTCTTAATAATGCTGAACATCAGGGCTCTGCATGCTGTCTAAAGGATTACTTTATGTCTCATCCCCTTCTATGCTATTGACATGAAGAAAGTAACGCATGCAATCAGTATACTGGGCCAGTACTCCACGTCCGCATCATAAGGCTCAAGCTTCCCAAACAAGGCCACTTCTGGGTTTGCTTTTTGCTTTTTTTTGTGGCCATCTAAAATGGCCGCCCGCAAAGAGTGATGGGAAATGTGGCCAAGCCGGAATACAGACAGGACAGTTTGCAAATATACAAGTTGCAGCCCAGACTTTATGCAGAAACTCACACATGAAAAAGACGATATAAAGGTCTTCCTGGGACAATGGGCTCCACATAGAAACTAACAATAAGTGGCAGACTCGGCGGCACCTGCTTGCCTTATTTGGGAAGGCCTACGTACCTTGGACACTAACAGCCATGGCCGACCAAGACCCGCCCAGCCATCAAGGTGCCCGCCCCAATTGGCCAGGATTGATTAGGGTGATCAAGACCCTATCGATCCATTGGACCTTCACCTGGGACCGCCCAAAAGGACGCGAAAGATGGGAGGATAAGATGAACTGTGCAGGCCAACTCTCGCTCTCTTTCGACTGATCTCCGACTGCAGCACAGCTACCAACATCAGCCAAGTTCAAGGGCCCATGACATCCATCAAAGGACAACAATCGAACATGGAACACCCACAAGGACTCCAGCCCCGCCAGAAGTCAGAATCCAAATAAGGCCATATCTACTCCACATCTGCCGCTCACCTGGAAGTTAAGTTAAGGTCGTTTAAGTGTGTTAGTTATAGTCCTAGTGTGCATGAACGTGTGATAACTTAAGTAAATAACCTTGTATCTATTAAATAAACTGTGATTGCACTAAAATACTTGTGTGATTATTTGTCCACCTTACGTGGTTATAAAAGAGCAACAGTTTCTTTCCAGAGTCGTCGTCGGGGCGCTTCGAAAAGGCTGCTCAGAATCCCATGCTTGATACTTGTCGCCAATATAACAATTCCAGGAGGCACGGAGTGAAAGGTCAAACAGGGTTATTTTAAACTGAAAATCAAGCCGCTACTGCAGCGGCGCACAAAACCAATGCACCAACCCAGGTCTCACTAACAAGCCTCAGCTGGGCCGGCCTCCACCCGCTCACCACCGGAACTCATATTCTGACAAAGTCCACATGAAAAATCAATCAGAGATCCCCCCCCCCCATGGTCTTTCTGAGGGTTATTACACTGTGATAGGTCTCAGCTGAGCTATGGAGTAGTATAGGGGTTGAGGCATAAAACCCCTTGTAATTTGCCAAGTTGGAAAGTTGCTTTGGTGTTTGGCCTCACTAATTTGGATTCAGATTTGTTCTTGGTTTGTTGCAGGGTCTACTAACTCCAGTTTTATAAGGGTCTGATATTAGCTGACTTCAATACATGACCTGAACACACTGTTTAATTTAAGTTCCTGAAAACAGTTTACCTCGTGACCCTGAGGAGGTCTTGTGGTGCAGTGGGTAACGTCCATCTGGGCTAGAAGCTCCGGGTTTGAGCCCCACCGAGGGCTTGAGGGCCAAAAAAGGTGTGCTCATATAGAAGCAGGATTAGGTCACCAGGCCCTTCAAGCCTGTTCTGCCATTGAAAACGATCATGATTGCCAGCCTCAACTCCTTTTCTGTGCCAATTCCCCATCTATTCTTTGATCTATCAAATATATATCCAAAATGTCCAGCGTCTACCACCGTCCAGGACACAGAATTCCATAGATTCACCACCCTCTGTGAGAAGAAATTTCTACACACCTCACAGTTTTAAATGACCAGCCCTTCATCGTGTAGCTCTGTCCCCTTGTTCGAGACTCTCCCACTGGTGAAAACATCGCACCATCTACCCTGTCAAGCCCCGCCCCCCAGGATCTTACATGTTTGAATAAGGCAACCCTCAATCTTCTAAACTCCAAGGAATACGGAGGCATACTATTTAGTGTCTCTTGATATGGCAAGCTTCTCATCCCAGGAATTAGCCTGGTGAATCTTCTTTAGACTGCCTCCAATGTTACTATATCCTTTTTTTAAGTAAGGAGACCAAAACTGAATGCAGTATTCCAGGTGAGGCCTCACCAACAACCTGTACATTTGCAACAAAACCTCCCTATTTTTAATCTCCAACCCATTTGCAATAAAGGCCAAAATGCCATCTGCCTTCTTAACCACTTGTTAGATCTAAATGCTAGCTTTTTGTGATTCATGCACTAGAACACCCAGATCCTTTTGTATTTAACTCACCTGGAGACTCCCTCCAATTAAATATTAATCTGCCTTTTGATTCCTCCTACCGAAGTGCATGACCTTACACTTCCCCACATCAAACTCCATTTGCCAGGTTTTTGCCCAATCACCCAATCTATCTATATCCCGTTTCAGAATCACAATATCCTCATCACATCATGCCCTTCCACCTATTTTCGTATCATCGGCAAATTTGGAAACCTACATTTTGTTCTTCCTCCAGGTCATTAATGTAAATAGTGAATAATTGCGGGTCAAGAACTGATCCCTGCAGTAATCCACTAGTTACATCTTTCCACTCTGAAAAGGACCCATTTATTCCAACTCTCTGTTTTCTATGTGACAGCCAGTTTTCAATCCATGCTAACACACTTCCTCCAATTCCATGGGCATTTACTTTATGCAACAGCCTCTTAGGCAGCACCTTATCAAATCCATTTTGGAACTCTAAATACAGTACATCTACAGGTTCCCCTCTATCGACTCCCTGTTACATCCTCAAAGAATTCGAGCAAATTTGTCAAACATGATTTACCTTTCTAAAACCATTTTGACTCAGCTTGATTATTCGCAGCTTTCCTAAATGATTAGCTATTTCCTCTTTGATTATTGACTCCAGTGTCTTGCCAATAATAGATGCTAAACTAACTGGCCTATAGTTCCCTGCCTTCTGCCTTTCGCCCTTTTTGAACAAAGGAGTCACATTAACTGTTTTCCAATTTTCTGGTATAATTCCAGAATTTAGCGAGGTACGAAAAATTTCAAACAATGAGTCCACTATCTCTGCAGCTACTTCCATTAAAACCCTAGCGTGCAGTTCATCAAGGCGTGGCGACTTGTCTGCCTTTAGTCCCTTGAGTTTTTCTAATATGCTATCTCTTGTGATTGGGATTTTTGCAAGTTCTACCATGTTATTTGAAATCAGCCCATCTGTAAATTTAGAGATATTTGCAATGTCTTCCACGGTGATGTAAAACATTAATTTAGCATATCCGCCATTTCTTTGTTTGCTGTTATTAATTCACCATCCTCATTCAGTAGAGGTCCCACATTTACCTTAGCCACCCGCTTCCTTTTACATATCCATAGAAACTCTTATTGTTTGTTTTTATACTGCATGCAAGTTTTCTCTCAAAATACATTTTCTCTCTTCTTATGAGCTTCTTTAGTCTTTTGCTGCTGGATCCTAAAATCTTCTGAGTCTCTACGGAGGATGAACAAACTGACCAAGGCACCATGGTTCAGGGAGCCATTCAAGTGGGAGGAGAAAGACAAATGTAGATGTAGTTGGGGATAGTATAGTCAGGGGAATACACAGCGTTCTCTGTAGCCAGGATTGAGAGTCTTGAAGGCTGTGTTGCCTGCCCGGTGCCAGGGTTGGGGACATCTGCTCTGGGCTGGTGAGGAATTTGCAGTGGAAGGGGGAGGATCCGATGGTTGTGGTCCATGTGGATACCAATGACATAGGAAGGAGGTATTTGTAGGCAGTTTGAGAAGTTAGGCACAAAATTAAAGAACAGAACCTCCAAGGTTATAATCTCTGGATTATAGCCATGTGAGCCACGTGCAAATTGGCAAAGGGTACATGAAATTAGAGAGATGAATACGTGGCTCAAAGACCCATGTGGGAAAAGTGGACACCAGTTTGTGGGACATTGGGATCAGTACTGGGGAAAGTAGGGACTGTCCCGTTACGACGGCCTACATCTGAACCACCTGGGACCAGTGTTCTTGCGAACATATAACTAGAGAAGCAGAGGGGACTTTAAACTAAAGAGTGCAGGTGAGGGTTCAGTTGCATGGAAAATTAGGAAGTCATGGTTAAGGATAGGAGTGCAGGTTAGTGATCAGGATCTGAGTGTCAACAAAAATAACAGATGGGGACCGATCATATGAACATTTTATTGCACCAAGGATACAAGAGCCCTAACGAGGAGGGGGGAGGGATCCAAGAATGGAAGGTTTAGAAAATCAGGGGTATATGAGAGTGCAGTGGCACAGGATAGTGAGGGGGAACTTGATTGTCATAGTGTGACAGGCCAGGACAGGAACGATAAACAAAAACATGCAACACAGAGCAAATCCAGAATTGTAAACAACTATAAAAAATCAAAGCTAAATGTTCTTTATCTGAATGCACAAAGCATTTGCAACAGGATAGAGGGGTTGATAGCACAGATTGCAACATATGAGTATAATGTATTAGCTATTACTGAAACATGGTTGCAGGGTGACCAGGACTGGGTGCTCAACATTCCAAGGTATACAATGTTCCAAAAGAACAGGCCAAAGGGGAAAGGAGGTGGGATAGCGTTGTTAATCAAGGAAGGTTTCAGAGAAGTGCTGCATTGTGATATAAAGGCAGTGGATAGTAATATGGAATCATTTTGGGGTGAAATCATGAATAGCAGGGGAAGGAAGACGAGGGTGGGAGCAGTCTATAGACCCCCACAATGTGACCTCTCAAGAGGTCAGAGCATAAAGGGGGAAATATCAAGGGCATGGTTGAAGGGAACTGCAATTATTATGGGAGATTTTAATATGCATATTGTTTGGACAAATCAAACTGGGAAGGGTAACGTAGAAGAAACATTTGTGGAGTGCATTAGGGATTGTCTTTTTAGAGCAATATGTTGTGGAACCTACCCAGTAATGGGCTATTTTAGAATTGGTTTTGTGTAATGAAGAAGGATTAATAAGGGATCTTGTGGTTAAGAATCCCCCAGGGGGTAGTGACCACAATATGATAGAATTCCAGTTCCAGTTTGAAGGTAAATGCCACAGATCCATAACCAGTGTCTTCAATTAAATAAGTGCAATTATAATGGTATGAAGAAGCAGTTGTCTCAGGTTAATGAGGTAAACAAGATAGGAAACAGGTCAGTAGGTGAGCAGTGGCAGGTATTCAAACAACTGGTCCATAATACTCAGCAGAAGTTTATCCTAATCACAAAGAGGGATTCCACAAGAAAGATGCAAAATCCATGGTTAACAAAGGAGGTCAAGGATAATGCTAACAGGTTGAGTCAAACAGGCTGAGTGAGACAACCTGCGAATCCTTCCAACATGCTAACGGCTGAAGGTAAAAGCGGGAGAGATTCCTGGTCAGTCACTCTCAATAAGAGTAGCATTCCTCAAGATAGAAGCCCCTGGTGACAGACTAACGACCTGTTCTGGGAATTACTAGCTGTGGAAATGGATGAAAGTCTGCCTTAGTACCCCACTAGGCACAGGGAGAGAATTGGAATTAGAACCCATGACCTTAATCTAGAGGTCAAACTCAAAAGTTATAAAGCAAGGTTATATGCCTCCACCATAAAATATTTCTCATGTTATAAAGGGACAGTTTCTATTTTTTTTAAAGGCTTATGTTCCAGTTTACAAACCAATCATTTTGATTTCCGCATGCCAATAATGTGCCAATAAATCTGTTCTTCGTATCCTCATGAGTTTTGACTTTGACATAAAACCACACCCGCAGAAGTAAAGAACCTAAATTAATTTTCTTAACAGTATTCCTGGTCTATAAACAGACTACAGTGAAAAATAGCTGAGCTATAACTCAGTTTTACAGTGTAAGGATCACCAGCTGCCTCATGCCTTATGTGAAGAGTGAACAGTGACTGATTTCCAATAAATTAAACTGATGAATTCTACAGAACTACATCCAGCCTTCAACAGAAAACATACTCAGAACATTTTACGAGTCCCCCATCTAAAATTTTAGCTTGCTGTGTAACGTGTGCACATTACACATCATTGTGCAAATTTAATAGGAATTTGCAAAATAAGTTTAGCCCTATCAGACCTAAAGTCTCTTTGGAATGTTTTCTGACATTTCAACTTGCTACTCATAGCAAATTAAAGCATACACAACCATATTTTAAGGAATTCAAATAAATTGCATTAATGAGCAGAAACAAAGACATGCAAGGCATGTGTTGGCAACATAAGATAGTTTTTACAAAGCAAAACGATCTAGTGGGAAAAATTGGGCTCTAAAGCAGTGTTTTTCAAACTTTCTTTCCTGGGATCAACTTTTACCAACTGGCCAACCTTCGGGACCTATGCCAGCCGATTTTCTCAGCTCATGCCAGCCCACCATCATGAGCCACGCTGGTCAACCATTTTTGCTTATCCTTAATATGACAGGTGAGCCTGCTTGATCCTCACGATCTTACTCCACTCATGTTCACAGGAGAAGAGGGTAATGCGCATATCAGTTGCAGAGTTCAGCTGGTTCCTTTGTGCTGATTTCATCCTTGTGAAGATGGAAATTCCAACCTTGCACATATAGGTCATTGTGAAGGGCAATAGCAACAAAATTCTTGTTTTACTCAGCACTGGATAGTCCTCGGAGATGCTACTGCAGAATGCTGACAGCCTCGTGGACTTGTGGCGTGTTTTTAATGGTGCTGTCACAGGTGAGGTGCAGAAGTTCAGTCTCTTCATTTGGAGTCAGCTGTAAGTTAACAATTTACTCTGGGGTCACAAACTCAAAAGGATTTTTCACCCACCTCTTCTCTTTAAAATCTGAAACTTCTGATCAGCGCAGCCAGATACGACTGAACAAGGCTTGCCAGTCTATTGACAGTTCCCTAACTAACATTGTTTTCTTTGACGTGTCATAGCAGTGCAGGAAATATATAGTAGCTTTGGCTTTGTACTCGCACTTGCCAATCTTTCAATGACTTTTGGAAAGCATATTATTTCTTCACAGTATCAAAACCAATCATCATTCTTCTCTTGCAATTTGAGGTTCAGTTTGTTTAGAATTGAAAAGATGTCTGCAAGGTAAGATATAGTTAGCATCCAACTCTCATTTGCCAGTACCTCCCTGAATATGACACACATGGGCTTTACATCCTGATTTGCACTGGCACAATTAACAAAGCCATACCTCCAGAAATCTTCTTTATACTGCTTTGTTCCTGATATCAGTTTCTTCTTAATGGTCCTGGAGTTCTGTCTTCAGTTCACACCAACACTGCGTTGTCCTGCCTTGGACATTCCTGAACAGCTCTCTTCAACAGATTCAGTGTGAGATCTTGGCCTCTTTGTGTCTCTGGCTCTCTCTTCCTTATTACAAAATGATCCAGATCCATCTTCAGCTCTTCACAGTCCTGTTGCTTGCCTTCTGGCAGCTTCAGAATGAAGGAATCTCTCCTCCATGATATTATTCCCAAAGCACGGACATACACAGAGTGTGATGTCAGTGTACATGCTGGGCGTGTAATCTGCTCTCTGCCACCACTTCTGGTGAGAAGACTCCAGCATTCGCATTTATACGCTGGCCGTGGCCGGCATTCTCAACTTAAAAGCTAGTTGCGGCTGGCAATCTTAAAAGCTGGTCACGGCTGTTGGGCACTTTTCCCATGATTTGGAACGCCGCAACACCCGCCCACAAACCACCCGCTGGTCGGGACCCCCAGTTTGCTCTGCTGGCTTCTGCACAGTTTTTCTTATTAATAAATACCTGTTTTGTTTCGAAAGAAGTCTTCAACATGCATAATTACACCCTCTCTTTACCTCGCACAACTGAACAGTTCAATGGCTTGATGGGACACCACCAACCTTAGTCAAAGCGCTCATTAACTACTTGGAGGTTAGTTGCTGGGCCATGTCGCCTGGTCTTGTTGCAATTATATGGATGTTAAGTGCTTTTCCATACTTGTCAACAATTTCAACAGTCTAAAGGTCTGGCTGGTTCTAAAGTACATTTATCATCAATTAAAGTCTTGTGCGCAAACCAGATATGCAGGACTTAATAGGACTTCCTCTTGGCATTGAACATTACTGGGAGAATGAGCAGAGGACATGCAGAGCAGGACAAGCTGCTTGAAGAGGGAGAAGGGCCCTCAGTGAGAGGTCTTTTATGCAGAGGGAATTTTGGGACAGACCTATTAGAGAATCAATTATTAGAGTGCGATGATATCCTGGAAACTCTTCAAATATTGATCCCCAGACCCAGTATAAACTTCTAATTTGGCATTCAGATATTAGGTGGATGCTGATTGTGCTGAAATGGAACTGAGACATCAACCATCAGAGTATATCCCCTCTACCAAATTGGTGCTCTACTCCTCCATACTCCTCAAAATTGAACACATACTTTTTACTAGGCTTTCCAGTGCACTAAGCATTTTGGTGTCTTCACCCATCAGCTCCCTTCTGTAGTCTGACCTGTAGCCTAACCTTGGAAGTCATCACCTAAGTCCATCATGGCAAAACACATGTGCCACCTCATTATTTGGCAAGTAGCACCTGCACTAACTTTTCCCTTTGCTGCTGCTTCGGTGCAATTGTGCCCTGTATCTCAGCCTGTGCATGTTCCACCTCTATGCCATCCTTTATATTGTACACATTGGGAAGAATTCCCCCGCCCCCACCACGGTGTGTTTTGCAGTGGCGGAGATCACCCTCAATTGGGCAGCAGTGGGATCTTCTGGTGCCATGCTGTCAACAGGTTTTCTTATTGTTTGCATCCTCCACTACCAGAGAACCACATTATCCCTTTGCCCACTCACCTGTAACACCACCCCCTGACTCACCCATCTGCCAGCCTTCTCCATCATTCACTTGCCTTACACACTTATCTTCTCAATGTCACTTCTCAAATTAGGTTTAGAACCTTTAACCGACCAGAATATGGCAGCTAGTGATGTAAAAAGGGGGCACAGCATGGTTTCCCCCAATGATCTACACTATGAAAGAAGGACTCCCAGAACAGGTACGATGCACATTCCTGAGGAGACCTGACTCGGAGGTCTTGGTGAGAAATGCAGAACTCTGGTGCAAGTAAGTAAATAGATTCAGGGTGGCAATTCAATGGTGATTGCCATTACTCAGAAGATTCAGCCCAAAGTTCCTGATGCACAACAAAATTCCTTGCGCTATTCCTAAGTAAGTGGCACAACCCAATTTCAAAAGAGCAACCCTGGTTACCAGTGTGACATTTTGCATATTAGTTATTCCATGGCTACTCTGCATCAGATCAATTACAGTTTGTGTTGTCTTAGAGATTATTTCATTCAAGAGACCCCCTGCCTCCTAGGAATTGGTTTGACACTATCCAACTTATTTACTCTTGAGCCCTTACCTCTAACAGTTAGAAGAGATTTTCTCTGTGGCACCATGATGCGGATTCAACTGTGATCCAAAGAATGAAAGAGCAGTGCAATAATGAGCAAAACCATCCATACAAATATACCAGATTTTTTAAAAAGACAAAAATATTGCAAGTGAAATTAACATTTAATTGGAAATCATTAAATATATTTCAACGTGGTCCAAATCTGTGATGTAAATGGAGTTACAGAACATGGTGAAGTGACTGTTGAACACCATATAGTGTGTTCCCTATTTACACATGATAACTATTGAAGTTCATAATGCAGTAATTAATTGTAAATAAAATTTTATTGAAAGAGTATATTGCTCTTTTCAATAGTTTGCACTTTTTTGGGCTGGATTAATTTCATAGAAATATTGGAAACACTTTTGTCTTACGATTTTGTGCTCATCTGAAATTGGTTCAAGAAATGAAATGAGGCACCATAACTGTACACTGTGTGTGACAGAATCAGAGTCCACCCTAGCCTGTTCAGCTGGTAACCTGATATTAAAAACAACTACAATAAGATGAGGAAAAAAGCTCCCATTCTTTCCGTACTATTGAATGCAATGGGTTTGTGCCTTCAATTACAATAAAGGATAACGTTTATTCTGGGTGGTGTAGCGAGTTCGCGCCTGACCTTTCAACTCTCGGATCAAATTTAACCCAGACTAATGGTATGAAATAGCTCGTTGTCCAAATGTTGTCCCACCACAGCTACACCACAGCGCACCGTAAGTGACACGTGAAAGAATTAGTCACAGACTGTATTATGCTAAATATGTGGAATACCAACTTATTTTGTAGGTTAAATTCTAAACAGCTCATTAAAAACACATTATTCCATTTTGGCTATAATTGCATTCAAAATTATCCATTTGAAGCCATTTGCAATTTAGAGCATTTTCAAAGCGCCAGAAATATCTCATCCAAGAAATCAGATGGCAAAGTGTTTGTTTCATTTTACTGAACCATTGCTTGTTGCTCATTCAGTCCATAATAAATTGCAATAAACAATATCATAGAATTTTAAGTAAATTTGCATTTCGCACATTATCCATTGCACTGATCATTTCTATAGACAGGTTTTTGTCAACAAATAAATGTCAAAATACAAATGTGATTTTTTTTTTTATATGCAGAAGAATGCAATATAGCGATGGAGCACTGCAATACCAAGCAACTGCAAGAATTACATATTGAAACTAATGAACTCTCTTAGGGGACACAATTCATGTAATTCCTTCTCTCGTGAAATGAGAAGATGTGTGCAGAATTATTACAGGGCCCTTATGCTGTAAGCAATAAACATAGGTGGAAGCTAGGCATGCCTCCTGAAAGTCATTTTGTTATTCATAAATCAATTTGATATCATGACTCCTTCTGCTTAAAGAATGAAAGCCAATCATTTTTGCAGCTTTAGCTATTCTTTTCTGTTAAATTGAAAAACCTAAGTGAAGGGGAAGCACTGAGGTTGGCAAGATTAGGAGGGAAGATGAGGCAGATAAAGAGGGAGGCGGCTAAATACAATAGCCCCTTAAACTGGATGCAGGGATTTTGAAGCGCAATTAATCCTCTCCTATTAACTGCAATGCAGGCAGTACACCAACATCATGCTTCCTGCTGTTTTGAATGCAGCATTCAACCAGTGCTACCCAATCTGTTGCTTAGCTGGATAGCTGACCAGGGCATCAATATTATGAATAGCTAGCATCAGGCAGGGGACTGGCAGGCCGTCCAGAAATAAGATCAAAAGACAGTGAGAGCAGATAAACATGGAGGATAATGCCAGGAAACTAACCAATGGGACAGGTGGATCATTTCCACAGTGAGTGCGTCTTCAAATGTCATGTTATGCCAACTGCACTAACCTCACCCGCTTCTTAAATCACTACAAACCTTTCACTCATCCAACAACAATCTCTATCGATCAAAAATCATACCCTTGATTCATATGCTCCACCATACCTTCACTACAATGCTGCATGCTTCGTAACTACAGCCTGCACATGCTGTTCGCTATTCAACTATAATAGCTTCATCATCCAATTGAATTGCATGGCACTCTGACAGATTTTCCTTTCTTTTGCAGGACACGTTGGTGCACAACAGGACGCGGTGGGAGCTAACCAGAGGGGGACAGGTGCACCTGCATTCCTGACCCCCATAGATAATACTGGCCATTCCTCGTGATGTGTTGGGTACTCTGGATCTGTGGAGACTGCATTTACCTTAGCAGTAACATAGACAGGCTACCAACAATTGAAATAGTGCAACTTTATTTTATTTAACTAAGAGCTGTTAAACATACTTGCACTGTGGGTCGACACTATGTTAGATTGACTGAAGATATATGCCTAACCTGACCAGCCTATACTGCTAGCACATGGTGAATGTTTGTACTACTGACTGCGGGCTCTGTCTGTCTCAGAGGCTGCATCCCAAATGAGCGGGAAAAGTAGTGCCCTCTGTCTTTATAGTGACTGTGCCCTAACTGGTGATTGGCTGCTGTGTTGTGTGTGTTGATTGGTCTTACAGTGTGTCAGTCAGTGTGTGTCTCTGCACCATCATATACTGATGTGTATATTATGACATCCCCCCTTTTCTAAAAAAATGTGTGTTTGTGGCAATAAATAACGTAGTATGCGAATGTTCCTAACTATGTGTGGCACATGCAAGCATATTTACAGGACTATGTACAGAAACTCTAAGATATTTACATTGGAAGGTGTCTCGTGCAGATGGACAGTATGTAACACAAAATATAACTAGAACAACAGTATGTACAAACCAGTGAGTTACTCAAACAGGGTAACGAAACAATCAGTTCATGAGTTCAAAGAGTCCATGAATTCAGGCAGTTCATAAATTCAGTCTCTGAGGTGGGCTACGAATTCTGGTTGACCGCCTCAAGGGTGGGTCAAGGGCCGCCTGTTCTGGAATGGGCGGGATTGTGTCAGACTCAAAGGGTGGCAGAGCAAAAGGGAGATCTGCAAAGTCCGTGACGGGTTCGTCGTGACGGCGAGGCAGGACATGATGATCTGGTGGCGAGCGAGAAAGGAGTCATAGTGCCCGCCTATTTCGGCGAAGAAGAGAGCCGTCTTGTAGACTAACCAAAAATGACCTGGGGTCTACTTGTCTGACCACAGTGGTGGCGGACCAACCACCATCGGGAAGTTGGACACTGACCTCATCATCAGGAGCCAGAGCAGGGAGATCCGTGGCGTGGGCGTCGTACGCCGATTTGTGTTGGGCCCGAGACAACTGCATTCGACGAAGGACCGGAAGGTTGTCCAAGTCCGGGACATGAATGGCCGGCACCGTCGTCCGCAACGTGCGATTCATCAACAATTGAGCCGGTGACAGGCCGGTGGACAATGGAGCTGATCTGTAAGTAAGAAGGGCGAGGTAAAAATCGGACCCTGCATCGGCCGCCTTGCACAGGAGTCATTTGACAATGTGCACCCCCATTTCAGCTTTGCCATTGGATTGGGGGTAATGGGGACTGGACGTGACATGTGTGAAGTTGTATCATTTGGCAAAATTGGACCACTCCTGACTGGCAAAACACGGGCCATTGTCGGACATGACTGTGAGCGGGATGCCATGGCGAGCGAAGGTTTCTTTGCACGCACGGATGACCACAGTTGAGGTGAGGTCGTGTAGCCTAACTACCTCCGGGTAGTTTGAGAAATAGTCCACTATGAGGACGTAGTCCCGGCCAAGTGTATGGAACAGGTCGATGCCCACTTTGGTCCAGGGGGACGTGACCAACTCATGGGGTTGCAAATCTCCCTTGGCTGAGCAGGCTGGAAACGCAGGCATGTGGCTGGTTGGAGCAATGAGAGGTAGTAGGTTGAGCAGACCTGCAACGGGCTGCATAGTGGCCAAGCTTGCCACATTGGAGACAGCGTCGGGATTTTGCAGGACATTGCCGCTTTAAGTGGGTGGAGCCACAGTTGCCGCACGTCGTAACGTCAGAATGTTCGGTACGCCACCGCGCATGCGTGGTGCGGTCGTACGTAGTGCGCGCCTGTGCAGTGCGGTATTCGGATTCGCAGTCCCCTCAGTCAGTGCGCGCGAAATGGCCGCCCTCATCCAGGCTTAGGCCCTGGAGTTGTTTAATGGTTTGACCCTGCTCTGCCTCGTGGGGACCTTGCTGTGCCATTTCAGCTGCTTGAATGTGCGAGTATCGGTTAGTGGCGTGTTCATGCAGAACGCAGGTCTCGATGGCTATCGCAAGGGTGAGCTGTTTAACCTTGAGGAGCTGCTGGCGTAGGGGGTCCGATTGCACACCGAAAACGATCTGGTCACGGATTATCGGGTCGGAGGTGGAGCCGTAATTGCAGGACTGCGCGAGGATGCGAAGGTGGGTGAGGAAAGATTGAAAAGGTTCATCCTTACCCTGCAGACGCTGTTGAAAGACATAGCGCTCAAAACTTTCATTTACCTCGATGTCACAGTGACTGTCGAATTTGAGCAGACCTGTCTTGAACTTGGACTTGTCTTCACCTTCAGCGAAAGTGAGAGAGTTGAAGATATGGATGTGGTCCCCGGCCTTGAAAAGGAAGAGAGCAATCTTCCTGGCATCTGAAGCAGCTTCCAGGTCTGTAGCTTCAAGGTATAGCTGGAATCGTTGTTTAAAGATTTTCCAGTTCGCACCGAGGTTGCCGGTGATGCGGAGCCATATAGGTGACCAGCCTATACTGCTAGCACATGGTGGATGTTTGTGCTACTGACTGCGGGCTCTGTCTGTCTCAGATGCTGCATCCCGAATGAGCGGGAAAACTAGTGCCCTCTGTCTTTATAGTGACCGTGCCCTAACTGGTGATTGGCTGCTGTGTTGTGTGTGTTGATTGGTCTGCAGTGTGTCAGTCAGTGTATGTCTCTGCACCATCATATACTGATGTGTATATTATGACACCTCGGACATTCATTGCTGAGGTTATGGATAGCAGTGGGGCTGAAATCATTGGAAATGAAGGTATTCTCATACCCAATCCTTCCTCTTGTATCCCATATCCTCCTCGTCACACAGTTGTAAATGCTGTAAGCATGCACCTCTTACCACTTCCCCACCTTTCAGAACAATCTTGCCCTCATTCTTTATCTTTTCACATGCAGGAAATGCAACCTAACCAGACTCTGAGGGAACAGCAAAACAGCAATCAAAATATAGCACCGTTACTTAATTTCAGACTCGCAGCCACCAACTCAGTTACTGTCTCTGTGCATAACTTACAGGATAGCATACGTGTGAGATATGCATATGATGCAACACTAGGCACAGCTGACCTGCAGCCAGGGCAGGGTAGAGGATACCACATGTGCAAGCTACTGGAGACTAAGATCATACATGGGTTCCACTGGAGAGGACTCAGATGAGCACTTCAATGAGGCTGCCTACAGAAGAAGACTGAAATACCTGGCGCATTGGGAAACCTGCATCAATGCTAAGGAGCATGGAGGAGTTTAGGACTAACTTGGCACAGGGCATTGCTTAGATCCCATCCTTTCCAGCATGGAACTGCTGGACAACTCCAGAAGCACAGATGTGGACCCAATAATGATGCAGTATCATGGCAATGTTTCACCCTTCATTGCAGCATGAGTAGCTACTATTAAAGTCTGAGTATGAAGTTCATATCTTAGTCATGGAAGTTCAGACTGCTGTCACCATGGCTGTGTATTACGGTGTTAAAAGGGGCTTGCAAGGTCACATTGCAGTCCGACAATCTGGCCTCTAGGATTTCGGAGGTACCAGCCCGGGGGATTGACAGTGGCTTTGTGAAACACAAACCTGCTCTCCTCTCCCAGGAAGATAGTATTCAAGCTCTCACCCCTCCTGCTTCACCAGTGCCCTTATGTCAGCCAGTTGGTCCAGACTACTGCTGCCCATGCCATGTTGTTAAGCCATGGGCCTTCTCAGCCCACAGTTATTTGTAGTCATCCTCCAAGGTCTTCTGATGTCTCCTCCATGAATGTGGGCAACCTTCCACCTACCATGTTTTAACCACTGTGGTAGTATAGGGAGCACTAAGCAGGCACTAAGAGAATGCAGAAAGGTAGTGTGCAATGGTCTCACTTACTAATTGGTTTGGAATGTTTATTTTGTGGTGTCATTACTTTTGCATTGTGGCCTAGTGAATGCTATGGTGGCCAGTGACAAAGAGAAGGTGAAGTCAGGAACAGTTGGTGAATCAGGAATTGGGTTGTTGTTACTGGCATTGCAGTCCAACCATGAAGGGATGTCTACGCTGCTTACTTTTACTCCTCCTCCTCCTGAGCTGCTTGCCATAAAGTTGGAGGCAAGGGTTGTACCCTCATGCAAACAGATGATGATGAAAGTTGGCACCTACTCTGGTGAGTACTCAGGGCTCCTCCAGTGTGGCCCAGGAAGTGGAGGTGTTGTTCAAAATGCCGATGCTCTTTATCACATTTTTAATGGCAGCACAGCTTTCATTTTATGTATGTTACACACACATCATGGGTTCCACATTGGAGTCATCAACTTTCAGCCTGTGCCTATAACTCTTTGATTTGCTATGATGGTTCAAATGCAGCTGACAGAGTGGACTGTCACAGAATGATAGCATAATGACTGCTGCCAGGCCATTTACCCGAATGATATTCGGTATCTGGTCACATTACAGCCGGACGTAGAAGGAGCGGAATGTTTTTTGGTTAGAGTAATGGCAGAATTAGCATGAGGGGCACACAGAGCCAGAATTGTGTCTAGCCAATGGCACCATGAGGAATCCTGTAATCTTAGTGAAGTTGCGTGCTCAGTCCCTCTGCTAGACTCTGGTAAGAGAGAATGCAATGTAGTTAGCTCTCAATGAATAGAGCATCAACATTGGATGGCAAACTACAAGATATTGCAAATGACTCTAAGCTATAGCCTCAAAGGATAGCCTGGAAGGATTCAGATGGTTAAAATTTAATCTCCACATTCAGTCTTAGCCACTGGTAATGCACCTAACAATGAGATTTCAGTTGCAGCGGGTTTCAGATTCCAATGAGGGTGGCCTTACTGAAGCTTAGAAATTGCTCACATTTTTTATCACTGCTGCTCAAGTAGGAGAATTGCTCCCTGGAGACCTCAGGTGGATATGGCCACCTGCTGAGTGCCCTTCTATCCCTCGTCTTCCTCCCTCTTCTAGCAGTCGGCCCTGCTCTGTGTGCTCTCTGTCCATTCTCCAAGGCATGCTGTATTCCAAGGGGTTGGCTGCTACACACCCATCACTGGAAGAAAATGGTTTGTGCAGGAGTCTGGAAGTCAGCCAAAAATATCAGCCACACCACATCCATTGGCATCTTGAAACAACTACATTGAACATCAAACGCATGTATAATCGAAGCAACAGCCAGAAGACTCAACTTGCAACTAACCTGAAAGTACTTGATGATTGCTTTAAATAAGGTTGGTGGGGATTCTTCCTGATGCTGAACACATTTATAGCTGTTCCCGGATAAAATGTGATCTGATAATAGTTGGCTGAAGTGTTGAGCACCAAAATGGCAGCATTGGCATTAAATAGATGTCACACTCTGATTAATGTCTTGAACTTCCTGCTTGTCATTTGGCAAATATATAACATACATGCACCCACAAGCTACACCAATACAGCAACTGGCACAACTTACCCGTTTTGAAACTAAACAGGAGGTACTACTGATCCAAATTTTATGCCTGGAGTAATTTCCACAGAAAAAGGACCTTGCATGCTGCAAAACCTGAACGATAATTCAGGCTGGCACTGAAGTTGGAGTTAATATTGCTCACCACTTCAATGACCAATTCCAACAAGAGTCTAACCACTTTTCCATGTCATTGTATCATTGAAATCCTCATCATCAACATGCTGCCGATAGCCATTGACTACAAACTTAACTGGACAAGCCATATTAATACAACAACTGGTCAGATGCTGGATAGACTGTGATGAGTAACTCACCTCCTGACTACATAAAGATCAACAGTAACCAGGACAAAGCAGTCTGCTTGATTGGCATCCCATCCACCACCTTACTCCCTCCTGTTATGGGCCAGGGTTTAGAGAACCCCAAAGTGTATCATGGAGTTCACCTGACCCACAACTTTTAATAGATTGTGGTATGGGGAGCACACGGCCCACTCTACAAGTGTGGTACAGCAGAAATGGAAAAGTATTTTTTAAAGCAAAACAATGTTTATTCTATGAACTCAAGTTAACCTTTTTAAAACATACAGTGAACATCTCAGCAACCATTAATTCAAATACAACTGCCAAAGAATATAACACTAAGTAATCCTTTAAGCTTTCCTTTTATCATAAATATGATGTGGTTTAGGTTTACATTCACTACTGAGAACATTTAGAATTCTGAATTCACCAAATGATCAAGAAATAGTCTTTTGATGGCAGAGGGAACAGCAGTACACCTGCTTGGTCTGGCTTCGGCTCCAACACTGAAAATGAAACTAAAACACACCCTGCAGCCTGCTCAAAAACGAAAGTAAAAAGCTGACACATAGCCCAGCTCCACTCACACTCTGACATCACTAATACCCATTTCTTAAAGGTACATTTCTTAAACACCTATTTCTTAAAGGTATTCTCACATGTGTAGCCACCTAAAATGGCTGATTCCCTATTAATTTGGCCAAAACCCGATTTAAAATGGCTAACCGAAAAGGCTGATGGGAAAAGCAGCCAACAGGACACAAACGGACAGCTGCAGACAGAATAGCATATTCGACTCTGGGGAAGTCGGCCCAGATCGATACTCAAGACTATTAGCAGCACATCAACCCAGACATCTGCAGTTTAATCGGCTATCCCGGGGAACAATTGCAACATATTAGCAATTGAATGCCGGGCCAGACCTGTCGGCGCCTGCAGTGGCCGAAACAAAGACAGGTGAACGACCACCCCCCGATCGAGGAATCGCCCCGTTATTGGACATATCGAACACAGTGATTGGGAACAAGTCCAATCACTTGGGACTCAGGGTCAAGGGCCGCCCCGAGAGGCGGGAAGCCCCTGGGCCCTATAAAGTGAGGGGCCAAGTTCAGATCTCTCTCTCTCTCTCTCTTCTCTTCCTGCTCGCAACCTTCGCAAGAACCTTCAATTAAGATCAAGTAAGTTTGACTCCAGCGATCGCTACCCAATAGACGCTCCTAACCATCGACCTGTCTCAGCCTTTGAATCCCGCGGGCTCAGGACCAAAACCAAAGACCATTCGTTTCCCTGACCTGGTGGGCCATTCCTAAAGTTAAGTATTGGCCTGTTAGTTATAGGTATTAGTCTAGAAGTAGCATTATTGTATAAGTATTAATTGCTGTATATAATAAATGACCGTTGATTTAATTCTTACTAAGCGGTGTGTTGCATTATTAATCATAACTTGAGCTTGAACCATGTGGCGGTATCAGAAAGATACCTGGTGACTCGTGAGCAAAGGTGACAGAATTAGAGGTAACAAACTAAGGCTAATAAGAGCAACACATGACACCTCCCTCCAAGAAAAAAAAATAAACCATCAACTTCAAGATAGCTTCATTTTCGCCTTTTCACCATTCTTTAAGAAATGCACACAGTAAATATACTTTTTAGTTTCAAAAAACAACACACGCAAACAGATATATTCCATTTTTGTTCTTCTTCCTCCAATTGAAATCCTTCTCGATTGACAGTCTCTTTGAACAAAAGGTCCTTGCACGATCCGTCCATTCTCTACGCCTCGGCATGTCTCTTTAAAGTCAGATACTTTAGTTCAATCTGATCACAGAATCCCTTGCAATTCTCCAACTCAGGAGCATTGGTTATCATAGCATTCAGGCAGTCAAATGCCTGTTGAAAGTCCGCTGTCCAGTGAAATTTTCGACGTTTCTTCAGCAAGTCCATCAGTGGAGCAATCATGCTACAAAACCTTTTAACAAATGTTCGATCAAATCCACTCATGCCAAGAAATCGCATTATTTCCCTTCGTCTTGAGGGTATCGAATACTCCTCAATAACTTGGTTTCACATCCCATGTGACCACTCGACTCTGTCCAATTGTATGGCCAAGGAAAGTGACTTGGGCCTTTCCAAATTCACTTTTGGCTAGGTTTATCACCAAACCCGCCTCCTGAAGTCGATCGACTAACTCCATCAGATGTTTTAAATGTTCTGTCCATGTCTGGCTGAAAATTACCAGATCGGCGATGTATACCGCAGAATTGGATAATCCTGAAACAACTTTGTTAGTTAACCGTGAAATGTGGCTGGGGAGTTTTTCATGCCAAATGGCATAACTTTGAATTGGTAAATACCATCTGGAGTCACAAAAGCTGAAATCTCCTTCGCCATTTCGGATAAAGGTATCTGCCAGTAACCTTTAAGTAAATCCAGTTTGGAAATAAAAGCTGATTGTCCCACGTTCTCAATGCAATCCTCCAAAGTGGGATTGGATAAGAGTCCGTTCTTGTAACTGCATTCACCTTTCTATAGTCCACACACAACCGTTGGGTACCGTCTGGTTTTGGTACCATCACTATGGGTGAGCTCCATTGGATGCAACCCACTTCAAATATGCAATTTTTAAGCATACTCTCAATCTCTTTGTTAACCTTTGCCAATTTTAAAGGGTTAAGTCTGTATGGCTGTTTTTGATTGGAACAGCATTTCCCACATCTACATCATGTATAGCCATTTTAATATTTCCCAATTTATCTCCACAAACTTGCCCATGTGATATCAATAACTCTTTCAGGTCAGTTTGTTTTTCCTCTGGAAGTTAACTTAATAATTTATCCCAATTTTTAAGAACATCCTTGTTTTCCAATTTAATTTGAGGTACATCAAATTCACAGTCATCTGGATTTGGTTCATCACTTTGAGTTAGAATCATTAAAACCTCCTCCCTTTTCACTCCTTCCCTTTCAAAGTACCTTTTAAGCATATTCATATGACACACTCGGTGAGTTTTCCTTCTATCTGGTGTTTTTATCACATAATTCACCTCACTTAATTTCCTTTCAATCTGATAAGGTCCACAAAACCTTGCTTTTAAAGGCTCACCTACCACTGGTAACAATACTAAAACTTGTCTCCACAGGCAAAACTACAAACTTTGGATTTCTTGTCCGCTACCCGTTTCATCACATTTTGTGCAACTTCTAAATGTTGTCCAGCCAATTCACCTGCTCTATTCAATCGTTCCCTGAAATTTGACACGTAATCCAATAATGTAATTTCCGATTTCTCACTCACCAATTTTTCCTTAATCAATTTAAGTGGTCCTCTTACCTCATGACCAAAAATTAGTTCAAAAGGACTAAATTTGGTTGACTCATTAGCTGCATCCCTAATTGAAAACAGTACAAATGGAATTCCTTTATCCCAATCCTCTGGATAATCTTGACAATAAGCCCTCAACATTGTCTTTAATGTCTGATGCCACCTTTCTAACGCTCTCTGCGATTCTGGATGGTACGCAGTTGATTTAAATTGTTTTATTCCTAAGCTATCCATAGCTTCTTTGAATAACCTCGAGTTAAAATTTGATCCTTCATCCGATTATATTCCTGTGGGTAGTCCATATCTAGTAAATAATTTAAGTAATTCCTCCACAATCTTTTTCGCTGTAATATTACGTACTGGCATGGCCTTTGGAAACCTAGTAGACACATCCATTATAGTCAGAAGATATTGATTCCCACTTTTTGTTTTAGGAAGTGATCCTACGCAATCAATTAGGACCCTTGTAAAAGGTTCCTCAAATGCTGGAATGGGTATTAAGGGTACTGGTTTTATCACTGCTAACACTTGACATGTGTGACATGATTGACAAAATTTAACTACATCTTTATGTAGTCCAGGCCAACAAAAATGTTTTTGGATTTTAGCTTGAGTTTTCCTCATTCCCAAATGACCTCCCACTGGTACCTCATGTGCAACTCGCAACACCTCCTTTCTATACCCTACTGGCAATACTACTTGATGAACTTCTGCCCACTTTTCATCTGCCTGCATATGTAAAGGTCTCCATTTCCTCATGAAGACATCACTTTTACGGTAATAAAACTCTGGTATACACTCAGATTCCTCTGCCGTGTATGCTTTCTGATACATCCGTTTTATTTCTATATCTTTCTGTTGTAACTCTGCCAATTTTCCTGAACTAAAAGTGTCCGCCTCATCCCGCCACCTGTTTTTGTTCTTTTTCAACCATCTGATCAAAAATTGTTTTTGATAATTGCACTTCAACGTCATCTTCACTCTTTGATTTATCCTCTTGTTTTAACCTGTGACTTTGCGACCTTGTCACTACACAATCCGGAAAAATCCCAGGATATTCGTCCTTCAACACTTCAGTTGTCTGATTTTCCACTGGCTTATCAACCACATCACTCCCACCTGCGATCCAGCTATATCATTAACCAAGATAAACTGTATTCCTGGACAAGATAGTTTCTCTATTACTCCTACTACCACTTCACCACTCTTCACTGGACTTTCCAACCTTACCTTATATAATTGAACACTACTCCTCTCACCCTGAATTCCACATATTACCACCTTTTCTGGCAACATTCTTCCAAAACTACATAACTCCTCATCTCTTACCATTAAAGATTGACTATCTCCCATATCCCTTAAAATTGTGACTTCTTTACCTGCTCCTCCTGATACACAGGAGTAAACTTTACCCACACAAGTAAATTCTTTAAAGAGATCTGGCATCTTCGTATCAATCACCTCTTGATCAGGCTGTGCAATCTTTTGCATCTCCTTCGCTTCACTTGGGCTTTGCTTTCCCACTTTAACAAACCCCACTCTCTTATCCTGTTTTATCACATCAGCCTTCCCAGTGCTTTTCTTCAACCGCCAACACTGTGACTTTACATGGCCTAGTTTATTACAGTGAAAACATTTGAAATTTTTCATTTGTTTTCCACCCACCTGGATTTCTTTTCTAATCTGAGGTACACTCTCCTTATTATCTCCCATCAGATCACCTTTACCTTTACTAATTGAGTATTTCTCATGTCCCCAGTTTCTATCCCTCACAGGCTGAAACTGATGTCAGAAACCAAGCTTTGATTTATGAACTAATTCATAATCATCTGCCATTTCTGCTGCTAATCTCGCAGGTTTAACCCTCTGCTCTTCCATATGAGTTCTCACTACATCAGGAATTGAATTTTTAAACTCCTCCAAAAGTATAATTTCTCTGAGAGCTTCACACGTTTCATCTATTTTCAAAGGCCTTATCCATCTATTAAAATTACTCTGTTTGATCCTTTCAAACTCCATGTATGTTTGACCAAATTCTTTCCTTAAATTTCTCAACCTTTGTCTGTAGGCTTCAGGCACTAGTCCATATGCACCTTAGATGGATTATTTCACCTCCTCATACGTCCCAGATACCTCCTCCGGTAGTGATGCAAACACTTCACTAGCTCTACCTACCAGCTTTGTTTGAATCAGTACTACCCCACATGTCCTGTGGCCATTTCATTTGTTGAGCCACCTTCTCAAATGAAATGAAAAAGGCTTCTACCTTCTTCTCGTCAAACCTTGGCAATACTTGGACATATTTAAATAGATTCCCACCAAGCCTTCAACTTTGACGCTCTTTCTCACTATCCTCATCACTCTTCTCCAACTGTACGTTTCCCTTTACGTCTGCCAATTATAACTGACTTTCAAGTTTCATGGCCATTTTCTGAAGTTCAAACTCTCTCTCTTTATCTTTTTCCCTGATCTGTATCTCCCTTTCTCTTTCTTTTTGTTCTGCAAGGGCTATTCTTTCTGTTTTCCTTTCTTCTCTCTCCTTTTCTTTTTCCTCTCTATCTCTTTCTCTCTCTCTTTCTTTTTCCTCTCTATCTCTTTCGTATTCAAGCTGCTTTAATTCTTTCTCATGTTCCATTTGTTTTATTTGCAACTGAACTTTTGCCATTTCCAATGAGTGAAACTGTATCTCAGGCAACTTTAAATGCTTAGCCACCACCATAATTACCTCATCTTTTCGCAGTTTGTCGGGTAATGTTAACTGCAATGTTTTAGCCAAATCTAACAGTCTGCTTTTAGTCTCTGTCCACAAGGTACTGTGTGTGACCGTCTCCACCCCCAAAAACTTCAGAGCCTCTGAAAGAGCCATTGTCCACAACACACTCCCTACTTAAACTATAATACCACACCTGAAAAGCACCCACAATATGCTCACCCCTCACTGTCTTTAAGTTCTCAAAGCCAATCCAATAGATAGACTTTTATCCCGCTCAACCCCCCAATTTGTTATGGGCCAGGGTTTAGAGAACCCCAAAGTGCATCATGGCGTTCACCTGAGCCACAACTTTTAATAGATTGTAGTATGGGGAGCACATGGCCCACTCTACAGGTGTGGTACAGCAGAAATGGAAAAGTAATTTTTAAAACCGAACAATGTTTATTCTATGAACTCAAGTTAACCTTTTTAAAACATACAGTGAACATCTTAGCAACCATTAATTCAAATACAACCCCCAAAGAATACAACACTAAGTAATCCTTTCAGCTTTCCTTTTAACATCCATAAAACTTAAAACACCTTTCAACAGAAGCACATTAGGTTTACATTCACTACTGAGAACATTTATAATTCTGAATTCATCAAATGATCAAGAGATAGTCTTTTGATGGCAGAGAGAACAGCAGTACACCTGCTTGGTGTGGCTTCAGCTCCAACACTGAAAACAAAACTAAAACACACCCTGCAGCCTGCTCAAAAATGAAAGTAAAAAGCTGACAGACAGCCCAGCTCCACCCACACTCTGACATCACTGATAAACACCCATCTCTTAAAGGTACATTTCTTAAACACACATTTCTTAAAGGTACTCTCACATGACATTCCACATTCACTCCCTTTACAATCAACACATGTGACAGCAGTGCGTGCCTGATACAAGATGCACTGCAGCAACTCACAAAGTCTCCTTCAACAGCACCTTCCGAACCTGCGCGTTTTACCACTTTGAAGGGCAAGGTTGTGATGTTCTTTGCTTTGTGGATGAGCATGGCTTCGAAGTGTAGGATCTCACAAAGAACATCAAGCTATGTTTTAAACAAAGCTTATTTTATTAACACTTCCACTAACTAGATTCGAACTAACTTACTCAGATACAAATATTACAAAATACACTAAAACTATGATTCTATCTACAGAGCTTCTAAAAACACGATTCTCTATACCACCTAATCATCTACTCCCAGAATCAAGGTATTACGTGATTCACATGTATGCTCTTGATCACCATCTAGTGGTAGGATGCATTCACATTAAATTGTTAACCTTTCATTCAGGGACTGGTTCAGCTCACTGGGCTAGACAGTTGGTTTGTAACGCAGAATAAGGCCAGCAGTGCACGTTCAATTCCCGTACCAGTTGAGAATTCTGAATTCTCTCTATGTACCCGAACAGGCGTTGGAATGTGGCGACTAGGGTCTTCTCACAGTAACTTCATTACAGTGTTAATGTAAGTCTACTTGTGACAATAAAGATTATTATTATTTTTTACCAAACAATGTACATATTGTCAATGGTCAGAAGAAACATGGGAACATGACCACCTGCAAGCCTCTAAACCATCCTGACTTGGAACTTCCACCCCCTCAACGGCAATTAGTGATTGTCTAGGCAGAAACACTCTGATCTCATGAAAGAATAAAAGAAGAGAATTACAAAAGAAAATTGGTGTGACCAGGCTGGGATTTCAAAAACTTGAAAATATGAAATGTGCAGTCAAAGATTCATGAGCTACATGGGCCCTATAGCTTCGGGGCTATCAGACCTTAGAATCTGCAAGGATCATTTTCTCGGCTTATAATTTGCACGGTTCTGCGTTTGCCTGTTTGAATTTTGCAACCTTTCAGTTTGGAAAGGTTGACCCTCAGTGCTGCTTCCTCACCATTAGATTTAGAAATTATTGACTAATGAAAAACAGTGCTGAGAACAGGCCTTTCTAAACTGTCAGGATTGCGGAAATCAAACAGGTGAACCCAACAGCATACAAATTAACTAGCTATGCTTTCTGTGATATTGCCTCAGAGCCAATGCCGAGCAGATCCGCCAGAGCAGATGGGAAGCATAAAAACAGAGTGCCTTGATGAAAGCTAGGACGGGGTACACTGGGGCGAGCACACTGAGCAGAACACCTCACGGGAAGTATGAGGAGAGTGTGCATTAGGAAGAGTGTAATAGAAAGAGCAGGGGCAATGAGATCAGAAAGCACAATGGGGAGAGGGCAGAGGACATGAAAGCATGATGGGTAAGTTTAGGACAACAAGTGTCGAATATATTGGGCAGAGTTAGGGCAGTGAGGAGAGTGCGCAGTGTGAACAGTAACAGCATGGCATCACATTGATTTTAGGGTATGAACATTTTAAATATGATATTCAGAAGATTGTGGAGTATCTATGACAATGCAAAACTGCATTAACTGCATTGAGTTAAGAAAGAAGAGAAAATGGGACATAGTTTCAAATAAAGTGTAAGACATCATAGCAAAATTATTATTGGAAAGCTAATAAGCAAATTGAATGGCTCAACATTACAAAGAGTTTTCAGGACTTATTTTCAATTTTTAAATCCATATTCTCATTAATTTGAGCAACTACTTTAATTGTGCTTCGTATTTCTACATATACTTCAAAGTTGATAGACCGTCCGCATATTCAAACATTTTTATTGAAATGTACTGGTTATAGCTGAAGGTTTTTATAATGCCAAAGAATGAGTCTGAATTTGTGTTACACGATATCAGTAAAAATAATTACGATCATGCTTCTGGCCTAATTTAATGCAAGTTTGCATTAAACATGTTTGAGTGCCGTTCCATGTTATTGATAAATGTGCACAGGTATATTAAAAATATAAAATTAATAAAAATTGGAAAGTAGCTGGTAGTTTATAACATTACAAAACAAGAAAAGAATAGTTTAATATTCATATAATCGAAGTATGAATATACAAAAAAGCATATTAAGCTCATAGCCTCTTGAAAAATTCTGCTAATATAGTAATGAGATAATGCATTAAATGACATCATTTCATGATTTTAAAAACATCATAGGCTGGCAATTTCCTCATTTACTTGAAAGTGCTGAGGGATCCCTAATTGGCAGGCTATCGGTGCTCAACGCTTGTTGAAGGTTGGCAGATCCCTCTTCCGATTCCAGTTATTAACTAGGAAAATAGTGGGGCAGCATGTGGCGCAGTGGACAGCACTGGGACTGTGGCGCTGAGGATCCGGGTTCGAATCCCGGCCCTGGGTCACTGTCCATGTGGAGTTTGCACATTCTCCCCATGTCTGCGTGGATTTCACCCCACAACCCAAAGATGTGCAGGTTAGGTGGATTGGCCACGCTAAATTGCCCCTTAATTGCAGGAGCTGGTTTAGCACAGGGCTAAATCACTGGCTTTGAAAGCAGACCAAGGCAGGCCAGCAGCACCGTTCAATTCCCGTACCAGCCTCCCCGAATGTGGCGACTAGGAGCTTTTCACAGTAACTTCATTTGAAGCCTACTTGTGACAATAAGTGATTTTCATTTCATTTCATTTCATTAATTGGAAAACAAAAATAATTGAGTACTTTAAATTTATTTTTTTTAAACTAGGAAAATATTTGGAGCCCCTCGCTAGTGCCATCTGGCGGGTGATGTAATTGTTCCTCACCATCCGCCTGAGGAGTGCTAGAATTACAAATTGGCTCCACAATGCGCTGGCGTGAACCATGTTAAAGCACATCAATTAACACTTTTGAAAATCAGCACAAAATCATGCACAACTCTTTAGAGTGCGATTTAAAAAATTATTTGTTTTTGGAATGTGTCAGTGCTTGCTAGTTAAGACTTGTTGCCCATCTCTGGATGCACTAAGAAGGTTACAGTGATAAGATAGGCCCTCCTTTTATAAGAACCATTTTTGGCTTGCTGGGTCAATGGGGATGGCTGGGTCTTTGTCCACTTAGAGACAGCAATATTTAAGAGCCAGTCATTCAGCAGCATTCTGAAAGCTTCTTACAGTTGGATGTTGTGGTGGAGATTGGGGTTATATCCCTTGAGGGTAAATGGGTGTGACTTTACGGAACCCAAGCAGAGTAGAAATAATGCATAATTTACATGGAGAAACAATTCTAAATACTATCCATTATTGGAGACGGAGAACTAATCCTTAGTCAAAGCTGCCTCGTCAGTAGATGTAGCCAGATAGTGAACTCAGGCAGTTCAAACTTCCGAGCAATATCACTTCTCAGGTCACTGATCCATTTCTCTCATAGCTTTTCATGGTCTAATGTCAGCACTTAAATGTAATCCTTTCTGAATGATAGCATTAGTGGTACAAGGTTTCTGAATGGAAATGTTGCTTCACAGCAGGTTGCATGTTTCTAAGCTCCACCTACATTAAATTCATGATCTCAATCTCTAACTGGTGGTATCTCCTTTATTGAGATATGAACAGATCCGAACAAAATGCTTGCTCAGCAGCTTAGATCTATATTTAGGTTTGTATAATTTCCTGTGTTGTCCAAGTAACACAATTTCACATCTCTGTGAAATTCTATCTATACTGAGCACATTTCTCGCAGCAGATTCACTTTTAAGCTGCAGAGTCTCTCTACTTAACTCCAAGCATTTGATAGTACAATTTTCATAATATGTAATGCAGCATGGAAGGTTTTTGTGGACATTGTATAACTGTATTAACTGAACTGAGTTAAGAGATAAGAGAAAATGGAACATCGTTTCAAATAAAGTATAAGACATCATAGCAAAATTATTATTGGACAGCAATACAGGTGGATGGGCCTTCAATCCACTGCTTTGGTTTCCCTGAGATGACAGTGCCTGTGCAGTCAGAATAGAGGGTTGGGATTTTGCCAGGGGCAAGTCCTGCCTTTGGACTAAATGGACATCCCAAGCTCACACAAGCAGACAGCGGGACCACGATGGAAATCTTTCTGATGCTGGCCTTTTAATTGGCTGTCACTAGGCCCGCTGTCCAATTACGAATGGCAGGCTGTCTCTCCATGTTACTCTGCCATTCAGAGAACGGCAGCCCCGCAACCTCGGCAGCACCACCAAAAGAGGTATCCGGTGTTGAGACTGTAAAGCGATTGAGAGGGCTCCACCATTTCGAGGTGTCCTCAGAGGGAAGTTAGACTAGGGGATCTGAGGGGGTTTTAGGGAGAACATCAAGGTATCAGCAGGTAACTGCATTTATTTACAACACTTCTCTCCAGCTGTGATTAAAATGTCCTCCCTTTATCCAGTGCTCTGCCAGGGGAGGGAAGCTGTAGGGGTAATTCAGAGCCTTGTTAATATTGTGGTTCAGGAAAGAAGGAAATAGCTAGTGCTACAGTTCTGGGGAAGGAACATTTACATCAATCAAAGTAACATCAGAAATGGGTAATATGAGGTACGTCAGAGGCTTGACATTGCAGTATTACAGATTGGGGCACACTTTGTGCTGCACAAATGTTTCATCCCTGGCATACTTCAGACACAAGTACACAATGCCAGGGTCTTTTGTCTGCCCTCAGGGCCATTTAGACAATTCTGGTGGGCTACCCGGCCTCTGCTAGTGAGTCTACATGGAGGAGGGTGCTGTAAAGTGGCTGTGGAAAGCCCCAGGGCTTTTGTACATAGCTTGTGGCCCATGTTGTTGTGTTTGAAGTATTTTTTGTAAAATTGTAAAGTGCTAAATGTGTGCGCAGGTCTGTCCAATTCATCACCCTGAGATCAATAACTTTCCAGGTTTTCAATTAGTGTGCATCATCTGGCACTTCAAGAGAGAAAGAGAGCACTGTAAACATGGGCAGGCACCTGACACAATAGGTTGCCAACTGACTTCCCACACCTGCCAGTCAAAGGCGAGACAGTAAATCCTGGCCATGATTTCTAGCTTGGAATTAAATTTTATTGTGGCAGTAGCTGTTAAGGGAGGCACTGGGAACAGTGGTTAGCACTGCAGCTTCACAGCTCCAGGGACCCAGGTTCAATTCCGGCCTCATGTGACTGTCTGCGTGGAATTTGCACTTCTTCCCCGTGTCTGCGTGGGTTTCCTCTGGGTGGTCCGGTTTTCTCCCACAGGTTAGGTGGATTGGCCATGCTAAATTGCCCCTAAAGACTAGGTGCGGTTACTGGGTTATGGAATAGGTTGAAATCGTGGGCTTAAGTGGGGTGCTCTTTTCATGGGCCAGTGCAGACTTGATGGGCTGAATGGCCTCCTTCACCGCTGTAAATTCTATAATTCTATGATTCTATGAAATCGTTACCACCCAAATTTCTACCTCAGTAAAGCATGAGCATTTGGTGAGGTTTTATAGCCGAGCACCTGGTTTTTAAATCACAATCAAAGATTCTACCCATTGAAAGTCATTTGTGTCAAACTGAAGAAGCCAGGTATTTCTAATCCACCTAATATAGGTAAAAGATAGCTGTTTAAGCATAAATATTAAACCCCTGTTTTAAATACCCATTTTAAATTCACTTATAACCTCAGGTCATCTCTGAACATACAGAGACACAGAACAGCATGAAACAGCATAATTCCATCATATATTAAAACAGCACAGCAAGACAGTTTGACACTATACTTGTGCTGTCAGATCAAGGACAGAGCTACACCATAGCAACGCCGCAGTAATATGAAGGCACCATTGTTCACAATGCAGATAACAGCTAAGTCAGCAGAAGACCATTTTAAGCTCGTAAAGATAATAGCACAGAATCGCATTCCATAACATGCACAAGTATTCAGACATGAAACAATTAAAACTAATGTTGCACATTGAAGATGGACGCTTGCCATCAAATCAAATGTGTTTGAGTCTAACCCAAACCAATTAGGATTATATTGGGGTGTGATTAAATGACTTAAGACAGATATGAAAGGGTACAACTGAAGAAGTTTCGGCCCGCCATTTGGTGTGTGTTTTTTGTGTTTTAGTTATGTTGGAGTTTAGTTTTAGATTAGTTTTAGATTAGCTCTCTCTCTCTTTTTCATATTTCATTTTCAGACTTTGAACTTTTAAAAGTTATTGTCGAGCTGTCTGCCTAAGCAAGAAGATAATGTATGTGATTCTTTGAAAGCTTCAAATTGTCTACGAATTGCCTTTTAAATGACTTTCAAATTGTAATCAATAGAAGACAAATAAAAACAATTCCTATTGGCACCTGAGAAGTTTTAACTTAAATTTCTACTGAGTTCCAGTAATCGCAAAGTGCTGCTGGTAACCGAATGGTAGAAATCCTTCACAAACCTTCATTCCAAAAGCTGTTATTTAACATCTCGATCTTAACTGGTCCTGGTGGTCACTTATTTTGATATTGATATTGAAAAACAGCGTATCTCTCAAAACTGCTTTGAATTGACTATTACCAACACAGATGCTTTGCTTACAAGTTTTATTGAAATTGGCTTCTGCGCGAAGCACTGAACAGTGCAAACTCCACCGCCATAAATGCAAGATGTGTACAGCCTAATGCAGCTGAAAGTGTACACAAAGCACACCTAACCAGAAGCACAAGCCAGGGTTAGTTTCTATTGTTGTGTGGGGAGGGAAAGGGAATTATTCCTGTAATTATGTGTTATTGTTTGTTTTTTGGTAAACTTTGTATAAAAACTTTAAAATTTCAATAAAAATATTTTTAAATAAGGAAACTGGGTATTTGAATACATTCATAACTGAACAGGCAAACCTTTTAAAATATTATGTGCGAATATAAAACAAAAATCCTGACAGACTTTGCTAGAAACTGGTTAGAGGTTAAAGTTCACAAATTGTTGACAGGAAAATTGTATCAAGAAAGAGTAGTTTGTTGACTAGGCACCATAAGCTGTGTTGCTGCCCTCTGCAATTTGAGTGACTACAGCCTTTATTCAACTCACTTAAGACTTCAATTATGTGTTTATTTAAACAATTATATATGTTTCAAGACTCACATCCTGAACAAAAATACTACCCGCTAGAGAGACCTTGACCAGGCTTGCTCTGGAGGGTGTGCGCTGTAAGTTTCCAAGCTCAGGTTTTGTCTTTTGAATGTTGACTCCGCTGTTATTGCCGTTAAATCTCTGAAGCTGTTGCTATTTTGTAATGTTTTGGCTTGTAGTTTGTAGTTCATTCATTTAAACAATTCGATAGCACACATTCGTCCTTGAGAGGATGGGCGCAATCCATTTTGCAATTCACCCAGCCAACTCCCAATGGCGAGATCTGGATCTCATCCAAAAACGGCGAGAACCTCATTAACCTAATTTGCATTAATTTCAAAGCAGTGGTCCCCGGGAGTTACCCGGCTTGCCAGTGAGAAGTCACTTTGGAGTTGTTTAGTACTCCTCTATAAAAATGGGAACCTGGCGCAATGTCTACACAAGGAAAGTGAGCTGGTGAGTAGCTCTTTCCATTTACTGGCACGAAACTCAAGGACACCGGTGCCGCTGTCCCAGTGTTCGGTGTGGGGGGGGGGGGGGGGGGGGGTGCCTTCAGGCGTGGGCCTTCAGAGGGTTTGGGCTTAGTTGAGGGTTGGAGGGGTCATGCCTGGGCCGGAGAGATGAGGCACTTTGAACCTGTGAGGGCTTCAAGCAATTTTTGAATATTGTGGAGACCCATTACAGGGGCAACTACGGTTGCAGCCTGTCTGTCCTACCAAGCTCTCCCAGGACATCCATGCTGCAGCTTCTCTCATGAAAGTCCCTTCCACCCCCTTTGATTGTGAGCAGCCTCTAGCTTCACAGCTGAAGGCTATTTCAAGGATGGGATTAGCTTTGCTAGTTGTGATAGTAGTTCATGCTCCTGAGCTCTCAAGTGTCTCCTGAAGGAACAGGTGCCCTGTCTAAGAGGATGCTTTTGTACTAGATGTCTTGCAAACTTTGATACCTGAACAGTGTGCTTGTATTCTAGGAGCGTCAGCACCAGAGAAGCAGCTGCCAAAAATAAAACACTGAAGAGCAAGGCTTCACCACTGAGGACACTCTCTCAGTCAAAGGGTACGTGTCTGGATGAATGGCTTCTCGCTGAGCACAAGCTCCCTAAAGTTGCTGGCAGAGTCTGGGGTCTAGGGGTTTCTGATCTGGCCGGGAGTGAGCGTGCAAAGCGAGGTTTGCCAGCACAACTGGCGTGCTGGATGGTGCTCTGAGAGAAGGCCGGACAGTCATGGTAAGGATATGGAAGATTTGGGGATTTAAGGGTCCCGGGATGGAAGACCTAACTGATCATCGATCTTTCTCCTTCTCCAATTCTTTCCAGATACAAAAATGTTTTCTCGAGTCAATCTTGCAGAGGTTGCCCTCACTGCACTTGGCGCAGCCGAGGCGGGGAGTCGCTGAAGAAGGCAGCAAGGCCATCACTGGTTGGAAACAGCACCCCATGTGTGGGGGGCCGCCGCACACCCTGAAGACCCAGCCGCCCATTAGGCTGAGGAAGGTGCCAGAAGTAGAAGCCAGCAAGGTGACAGGGTGGACAGGAATCGCTGGTCCTTCCATGAGCTGACAGAGGACATGGACCTGGCCCACCAAGATGCCCAGGCAGCAACATTCTCTGCCATCACCAGAGTGCCCAGGTCCAGAAGGCTATCGATGGCGCCTTGCAAATACTGGATCATCAGAGAGTGCCCTATATTAACAGGAAGGGGTTCCACTCCCTGAATATTCAGAACATGTGCGACCACCACCTGAGGATCGTGCATGTATGTGTCCGTTACCCTGGCAGCGTGCATGACAGCTGCATCCTGAGGCACTCAGAGATACCTGGTGTCTTAGTGGACCACCCCAGGATGATGGGTTGACTCGTGGGGGACAAGGGATAGCCGCTGTGGTGACACCAGTGTGGAGGCCTGGGACCGAGGCGGAGACCCTTGTCGCCACCCGTGCTGTTGTTGAGCAGAGCGTCAGACTGCTCAAAATGCAGTTCCGATGTCTTTATTGCTCTGGCAGTGTACTGCAGTATACCCCCTGAGTGTCTCCAGCTTTGTGGTGGTCCGCTATGCAATCCACAATCTGGCAAAGCAGCGGGTCGACATGCTGGAGGAGAAGCAGGAGGAAGTGGAGGGACATGCAGTCTCATCTGAGCAGGAGGATGAGGCAGTCCCGGAGGGGCTGGAGGACAGGCGGCAGCAAGGGTCCAACATGTCAAGAGGACAAGGGAGGCTGTTATTGTCTCCAGATTCTCCTAGGATGAGGCTGTCCATTAGCTCAACCCCTTCCCTATTTCACTCCTTCCCCTATTCCCTTCCCTCCCCCATTTCTTGCTCCCCCATTTCCCTCCTCTCCCACATTCCCCTCTCCCCCAATTCTTTCCTCCCCCATTTCCCTCCCACCTCCCCATTCCCCTCCTCCCCCAATTCCCACATCCCCCCCTTCCATCACACCGCTCCTTCCCCGACCACCCTGTTACCCCTCAAAAGATCTGTGGTGATGGGGGGTTGGACTCTGGAAAGCCCAGCCTTAACAGACGGTGATCCTGTGAGACAATATGATCAATGAGACGGAAAGATCATTTTGTCTGATATCAAGAACTCACTTGAGACAGTACATCTGAGTGACGTGGCAGTGGATCCTCACCTCTCTAGCACAGGCTAACCTCGCTGTCGGAAACTTCTCTATCCTCGGACAACCCCAAGCTCCAAAAGAATTATTAAGTGTAGGTGGATTGTGATGGGAATCCTGCCGGCTCTTCCATCGCAATTCTCACTGGTTTTCCCACCCAAACTGACACTTCATTATTTTTTGAGAGAATCATCCCCCATGCTGTTATCACGGTCTTCTGAGTCAGGGGCGCAAATGTTACCGCTGACCAAAGTTAACAGATCATACCGTATATTATGCCACCAACCATATATACAGGCACTAGTAAACTCTGTAGCAAAGACAAAAGAGTGCAACATCCACAGGCTTCAGTTTAGCAAGGTAGAATCTCCTTAGTTGCCATCAGCATCTGTCAATATTATCATTGGCACTCAATGTGGCCCTAAATGTTTATTTTCAGTTCCTTCCAGAGCAAGTAAAGGCAGCAGTAGCAGCTAATTAGGCACCTTCAGATGAATTATTGAGGCACTGCTTCGCAGGACCAACATTTTCATTCTATCAACTCCGAATAGCACCAGCATAACAGAGATTCTAATTTCACCATAACTTTGGATTCTCCTCTATGCCAACCTGCCTTGGATATATATTGCTGTTCTTTCAGTGTCGCAGGATGAAAATCCTGGAACTCCCTACCTAACAGCACTGCGAGGGTATCTTCACCACAGTGACTGTGTCAGCTCATAAAGGTGGCTCACCCTTGCAAGGGAAAATAGCAATGGACAATAAATGTCTGCCTTGCAGTGACAGTCGCAGTGATCGTAAATTAATAAATAAGAACATATGCAGCTAGCTTGCCTCAGAATGATTGTGTTTAAAACTTTAATATGAGGACTGTTTCAGTTGTAAGGCGCTACTAATGTTTGGAACGATACGAGTATATATTACAGGGTTCTATGGTTGTGTAACTATAGTTAAGATAGCAATAAATGATTCACAGTATAATAGCAAGTGTAGTGATATCATGTAATTCACTGACTGACCACTGGGAGTCTCATTCGTATATAAGTGAATGTTAGAATGTTATATAGGTGACCTCAGATTGACGAGGGAGCTGGGAGAGAGATAGTGGTTCGTGCATGTTCATACTATTATTCATCTGTGGTTTTGTATATATTTCACCCACAGTTAATGTTCATAAATCATTTATAGCTTTGGCTACAAGTGTTCTTGTAATATAAATCAGGCCATCTGACAAGAACATTACATGGTACCAGGGTTGGGTGGTATTAAACACTGAAAAAAAACTCTCACATCTTTGAGTGAAGTCTGCCAAGAGGTTCACAGAGATTTGAAGATTTTGCAGACTGCAAGAATGAACTACATGGAGTTGTTGAAGCCACTAATGAGTCTCAGATTTCATGGTAATGTGGACATCAGCTGGCGTATGTTTAAACAACAATTTAACCTGTTTCATATTGCAGTAAATTTAGGAGATCAATCAGATTTGCTTGAGATAGCAGCGGCAGGGGCCAAAGCAATTGATGCATTTAATATATTTAAATTTGCAAACGATGAAGATAGTAACATTTTTGAGAAAGTAATTCAAAGATTTGCTGAACATTGCACCCAGAAAGAATGACATTTATGAACACTATGGCAGGGATTCTCCAGACCCTGCGCCGGGTCGGAGAATTCCCGGGGGGGAGGCGCGAATCCCGCCCCGACGCCGGCTTCCCTCTTCTCCGCTGCCGTTTCGGGTGCCGTTTCAGGTGCCAGCGGGATTCCTGTCATGCCGGTTGGGGGCCGTAGACAACGCCCCCCCCCCCCCCCGGCGATTCTCCGGGCCCCGATGGGCCGCGTGGCCGAAAGGTTTTGCCCAGTTCCACCGGCGTGGATTGCTCACCTCACACATGGCGGGACCTGGCAGGTACGTGTGCGGGGGCCATCCTGGGAGGTGCGGGGGGATCCGCCGCCAGGGGGGGGGGGCCCACGGTGGCCTGGCCCGTAATCGGGGCCTACCGATCTGTGAGCAGGCTGGTTCCATGGGGGCCTTCTTTCCTCCGTGCCGGGCCCCTGTAGGGCTCCGCCATATTGCCCGGGGACTGGCGCAGAGAAGGGAAAAATGCGTGGAAAAATGCCGGCTGTTCTGCGCATGCGCGGAAATACACCGACCATTCCGTGCATGCGCGAACTCGCGCCGGCCCTTCGGCACCGGCTGGAACTGCGGGAAACACTCCAGCATCAACCTAGCCCCCTAGAAAGGGGCGAATTCCTCACTTTCGGGGGCTGTTGATGCCGGAGTGGTTGGCACCAGTTTTCACGCCACTGTGGGGACATAACCCCATTATTGGAGAATCCCACCCTATGTGTTTAGATCACGTTTACAGAAGAGTCCACAGATCATTTCATCACTGATTTAAAGTTAAAAGCTAAAACCTGTAATTTTTCTGCGTGACCAAATTGTGTTTGGTGTGAATAAAAATAAGCTGAGGGAACGATTGCTGAGGAAACTGTCCTTGGAACAAAAAGTTAAAATTTGTCAAGCTCATGAGCTAGCAGCACAGCATTCGAAAATGTTTCTCAGTAATGGCGGCGTCTTCCTCGAGGAAAGTACTCTGGTTGCCGCCCTTTTTCCAAAAAGGCGGGAAGGTTAATAAAAAAAGCCGGGAAAGGTTCTGCAGCTCCTCGCACACCAACAAACAAGTTAAAGATCAGGACAAAGTATTTCTGTGTAAAAGATGTGGTCAAAGGAACAAATTAAGGTAGTGTCCAGCGTTTGGCAAGTTCTGTTTCAGATGCAAAGGATAAAATCATTTTGTTCAGAATTGTTACTCAAAGCGCAACCCCAGATCAGTCAGCACAGTGGAAGACACAGTCCCCAGTGATGAAACATTGTTTGGTGGAGTAATAACAGAGAAGTAGAATTTTTTGGAGACATCAAAAAATTCTCCAGCACTTAAGAAAATGCAAACTGATGCTCCATTTAAAATAAATGTGGTTGATAAGGACAAATGGCTGCTACCACTTGAAACGAAGTGTACAGTGGTCCAATTGAAGTTAGACACTATGTGATCAACACTCTAATGATTCTGAGAACATTATCAGCAAATACAGCGATGTGTTCACTGATTTTAGTGCACTACCATTCGCCAACGAGATACAATTTAAGAAGATGCATTATCTAAAGCAGCAATGCAAACTATTAGTAGTGAAATTGCTGAAGATGTAGATCTGCATGTCAATCTCATTTCTGCCCTACCACCCGTAACAGATACAAAACCACAAGTTATCAAGAAGATAGAAGTACCTACCAATGGGGTAAACTCCATGGTATGTGTGAAACAAAAAAGTGGTGATGCCCATATAGGCATGGATTGCAAAGATCTTGGGCGGGATTCTCCCCTACCCGGCGGGGAGTCCCGGTTAGACGGAGTGGCGTGACCAACTCCGGCGTCGGGCCTCCGCAAAGGTGCAGAATCCTGCCCCGGAGTGGTAGCCGCCCCGCCGGCTGGCGTGGAAGGCCTTTGGCGCCACGGCAGCCGGGGCCGAAGGGACTCCGCCAGCCGGCGCGAGTCCGCGCATGCGCGGGAGCGTCAGCGGCTGCAGACGTCATCCCCGCACATGTGCAGGGGGGGTTCACCTACGCGTCGGCCATGGCGGAGGCTGACGGTCGGCGCGTAGGAAAAGAGTGCCCCCACAGCACAGGCCCGCCCGAGGATCGGAGGGCCCCGATCGCGGGCCAGGCCACCGTGGGGACACCCCCTGGGGCCAGATCGCCCCGTGCCCCCCCCCCCTCCGGACCCCGGAGCACGCCCCCACCGCCGGTAAGGGACCTGGTTCCCTTGGTAGATGTTGAGTCTGGAGAAGGGTGTGTAGATAGCCTGGGTCACATTGAGATCGAAAAAGACGAGGTGTTGGGTGTTTTAAAAAATATTAAGGTAGATAAGTCCCCAGGGCCTGATGGGATCTACCCCAGAATACTGAAGGAGGCTGGAGAGGAAATTGCTGAGGCCTTGACAGAAATCTTTGGATCCTCACTGTCTTCAGGGGATGTCCCGGAGGACTGGAGAATAGCCAATGTTGTTCCTCTGTTTAAGAAGGGTAGCAAGGATAATCCAGGGAACTACAGGCCGGTGAGCCTTACTTCAGTGGTAGGGAAATTACTGGAGAGAATTCTTCGAGACAGGATCTACTCCCATTTGGAAGCAAATGGACGTATTAGTGAGAGGCAGCATGGTTTTGTGAAGGGGAGGTCGTGTCTCACTAACTTGATAGAGTTTTTCGAGGAGGTCACTAAGATGATTGATGCAGGTAGGGCAGTAGATGTTGTCTATATGGACTTCAGTAAGGCCTTTGACAAGGTCTCTCATGGTAGACTAGTACAAAAGGTGAAGTCACACGGGATCAGGGGTGAGCTGGCAAGGTGGATACAGAACTGGCTAGGTCATAGAAGGCAGAGAGTAGCAATGGAAGGATGCTTTTCTAATTGGAGGGCTGTGACCAGTGGTGTTCCACAGGGATCAATGCTGGGACCTTTGCTCTTTGTAGTATATATAAATGATTTGGAGGAAAATGTAACTGGTCTGATTAGTAAGTTTGCAGACGACACAAAGGTTGGTGGAATTGCAGATAGCGATGAGGACTGTCAGAGGATACAGCAGGATTTAGATTGTTTGGAGACTTGGGCGGAGAGATGGCAAATGGAGTTTAATCCGGACAAATGTGAGGTAATGCATTTTGGAAGGTCTAATGCAGGTAGGGAATATACAGTGAATGGTAGAACCCTCAAGAGGATTGAAAGTCAAAGAGATCTAGGAGTACAGGTCCACAGGTCATTGAAAGGGGCAACACAGGTGGAGAAGGTAGTCAAGAAGGCATACGGCATGCTTGCCTTCATTGGCTGGGGCATTGAGTATAAGAATTGGCAAGTCATGTTGCAGCTGTATAGAACCTTAGTTAGGCCACACTTGGAGTATAGTGTTCAATTCTGGTCGCCACACTACCAGAAGGATGTGGAGGCTTTAGAGAGGGTGCAGAAGAGATTTACCAGAATGTTACCTGGTATGGAGGGCATTAACTATGAGGAGCGGTTGAATAAACTCGGTTTGTTCTCACTGGAACAAAGGAGGTTGAGGGGAGACCTGATAGAGGTCTACAAAATTATGAGGGGCATAGACAGAGTGGATAGTCAGAGGCTTTTCCCCAGGGTAGAGGGGTCAATTACTAGGGGGCATAGGTTTACGGTGAGAGGGGCAAGGTTTAGAGTAGATGTACGAGGCAAGTTTTTTACGCAGAGGGTAGTGGGTGCCTGGAACTCGCTACCGGAGGAGGTGGTGGAAGCAGGGACGATAGCGACATTTAAGGGGCATCTTGACAAATACATGAATAGGATGGGAATAGAGGGATATGGACCCAGGAAGTGTAGGAGATTGTAGTTTAGTCGGGCAGCATGGTCGGCACGGGCTTGGAGGGCCGAAGGGCCTGTTCCTGTGCTGTACATTTCTTTGTTCTTTGTTTGTTGGTTCAATTTACGCCGGCGGGACTGGCATAGAAGCAGTGGGACTTCGGCACGGCACGAGTCCCGCCCCCGCTGAATCTCCGGTGCCGGAGAATTTGGCGGCCGGCGGGTGCGGGATTCACGTCCCCTCCCGCCGATTCTCTGACCCGGCGGGGGGTCGGAGAATCCTGCCCCTTAATTTAAAAGTGTACATATTGTAAAACAATCATTACAGAAAGCAATGGACAACCAATCTGATCCTTATCTCGCGAAAGCACGTTACAAAGCATTACCATTGTCACATGGTAGATCGCCAGCAGACTTACTCATGAATAGAAGGTTGTGTACCACACTTTTGAGAGTAGAAGATTCAGGCAATTGGTCGAGAAATGCCATTGTACCTGAAGAAGTAGCACCTCGTTCTTACAATGTACAGACAGAGGATGGGTTGGTTTTAAGAAGAAATCTTTAGGCACTCTTGATAACCAGGGAAGACTTTCACAACAACGTGATGGATGACGAATCAATGTCAGCTGCAGGGTCAGATAGTTCAGCAGTTCCTGAGCATGAGAATGTCATGGAGGACATTCTACAAGTTCTGAGCAGCAAGGTCAAACTTTGAGAAGATCAACCAGAATACGAAGAAAACCTGATCGACTCAATTTGTAGATTTGGTTTATTTGTACATACTATGCTTGCTGTTCTTGCTAAACCAACAAGGGAAACCCCATCAGCTGACGGGAAGGAGGATCTTGCCCGAGGTCTTTTGTTACAGCCATCACTGGGAACAAGCACTTCCACCAACAATGTCTGCCAAAAGCAGGTTTGCTACATTCCTTTGCAGACTGCTAGGTGGGTGCAAGTGCAAATATGGGGCAGGACATTTAAAGCACGTCTTGGGCACCTGGTATCTTTCTGCTACATCGTACGTCCAAATATGTCAGCTCCAAAGATTCCAGATGGTGAACAAAATCTGGTGCCAATAAAGATAGCTTGGAGCAAAGGTACCATTACATAATTACACCTAGTACAAAGCCCAAGTACTAGTGAGAAACAAAGATAAAATTGTACATGCAACTTTAATAGGCATTTGGCACTTAACTTGAAAGTATACGGGCCTTTGTATATGCTCTCCACTAACCCCCTCTAACCTACCCAACTTTGGAGACGAAGGGGAATTTACCATGGCCAATCCACCTGAACTGTGGGAGGAAATTGAAGCACCTGGATGAAACCTACGCAGACACAGAGAGAACGTACACACTCCACACAGACAGTCACCCAAGGCCGTAATTGAACCCGGGTCCCTGGGGCCGCGGGGCAGCAGTGCTAACCACGGTGCTGCCAAGCCACCCCTGTCTTCTAAATGATTTAATAAAGCTCCCACCTATTTCTTGCAGGTGCTTCAAACACTTGTCCCAGGCATCACTGAAGATCGGTAGCTTGTTTTAAAATTATTCATTCATGGGATGCAGGCATCGCTAACTAGACCAGCATTTGTTGCCCAACCTAATTGCCCTTGGCTTAAACAGTCAGGTATCCGGCAGTTGATTTATGTTCTGCAATCGGCCTGTTATTGCTTCCAATTGGACTGTTGGCGATACAAAAGTTAACCTCCCACTTTTCTCTTTTCTTAATTATAGCCATGTCACAAGTTAAGTCGCAGCACCATCTATGGCTCACAATGCAAAATGAGAGCTAAATTCAAGCCCGAGATAAACCTTCTTGAATGGCTTCACAGTTGGCGCTAATCGTTCTGATGGTGTTGACTGACTGGCCACTGAAGACCTGGTTTCACATAATTATCAAAATTAGAATTAAAAGCAGTAGTTCTCCAAAATCCTGCATCACAGTTGTCAGCATCTGTGAAAACTCTCTGGGTGGGATTCTCCTTCCCCAGGACACCCAGATTTTGTTCCCCGAAGGGACTGAGAATCGGGCGGCGGCGCAAAATCAGTATCAGAACCCAAATGCCATACTCCGACCCCTCGCTGGCACCGAAAACGAGTTCTATGCCTCACGCCAGCGGGAGTATGGAAATAAGTGCAACTGTGTCGTAATTATCTATTTGCATATATTTAGCGGGTTCGGCACCCTATGCTCCGCCCTCCTCTGATTCTCTGGTCCCTGCGGCCTGGCAGCACGTGGGCCCGGATCACTTGTGGCCTCTCCAATCAGGACCCTGACTTGCTGGACCTCACAGTGGGCCAAGGGGGCAACCTGTGTTGTTACGTTACTTTGAGTAACATAAGCCGCTACTTGTTGTAGGTGCTGTTGAAGAATACTTCAGATCTCGAGATAAGTTGAACGTATTTATTGAGCAATTAACAAAGCTCCTAAATGAGTTCTACACTCTACTGAACTGACTCTAGTAACACAGTACACTCTACTAACTATATGAACTTACTCTAGACCACATGTGGTGGTGTGACGATGTTGCACACTTCTTGCTCTTTAGGTTTCTGCCAGTGGAAAGGGGCCGAGAGCCTGTGTGTCTTGTCTTTTATCTTGTCTTGTCGTGTGATGCCCTCTTGTGGTGATGCCAACGCTGGGTGTTCTGATTACCCATTGGTTGTGTCTTGTTCCGATTACCCATTGGTTACATGTCTGCATATCATTACATCTCCCCCTTTTTTTGTGGTGATGGTAGCTATGGTTGATAGTACGAAAGATATTAACATGATATGCATGACTTGGATATACAGAAGACATGAGAAGGAAAATGTTCATAAGTCCAGTCTTTGGGGTCTCCGTCTCATCCTTGATGACCTTCTGAGAGGTGGCGGAGGAGATGCCGGTGTCTTGATAGTCGTGTGGGAGTCACAACTGGTGGAATCGTGGTTCGTGGTGTCTTGAGGTGGCGCTTCAACAGACGGCAGTGGAGAGGGAATTGGTCATGGGCGTATGATTTTCCAAAGTGCCCTTCGATTTCTTTGAATGTTGCTGCCGTCAGCCGTCTGCGCGGCCTGCCGAATGATGACAGCTGGGGCAGACCACCCGCCATCAGGTATTTTGATCCTGACGGTGTCTGCTGGGGATAGCGCGTCCAGATCGGTGGCATGTGCGTCATAGTGATGTTTCTGACTGTCACAAAGCTGTTGCATCTTTTTTAGTACCGGCAGGTGATCTGGGTTGGGCAGGTGTAGGGCCAGAAGCGTTGTGATCAGGTCCCTGTTCATCAGCAGTTGAGCTGGTGACTTGCCAGTTGATAAGGGAGTCGCCCGGTACGATAGTAGTGCAAGGTGTATGTCGGAGGCGGAGTCTGAGGCTTTGTGGATAAGTTGTTTGATGATGTGCACCCCCTTTTCAACTTTGCCGTTGGACTGCGGGTAGTGCGGACTGGAGGTAATGTGCTTGAAGTTGTAGCCTTTAGCAAACGTGATCCATTCTCGATTGTGGAAGTACGGTCCATTGTCGCTCATGACAGTATTCGGGATACCATGCCGCGAAAACATCCCTTTGCACTCTTTGATGACGGTCTTTGAGGTGAGGTCGGACAGCTTCAGCACCTCAGGAGTTTGAGATGTATTCAATGAGTAGGATGTAGTCGCGACCATTCGCGTGGAATAGGTCAATGCCGACCTTGGACCATGGAGAGGTTTCCAAGTCGCGTAGTTGAAGCGTCTCCTTACCCTGTGCTGGTTGGAATTTCTGACAGATCACGCAGTCCAGGACCATATCCGTGATATCCTGGTTGATGCCGAGCCAGTAGACGGTTTGTCGGGCCCTGCGTCTGCATTTTTCTATGCCCAGGTGCCCCTCGTGAATTTGCTGCAGTACCATGGGCTTCAGATGCAGCGGGAACACTATTCTGTCCATCTTTAGCAGGATTCCGTTGATCAGCGTTAAGTCGTCTTTGACGTTGTAGAATTGAGGGCATTGCCCTTTTGGCCACCCATTGTTGATGACTCGCTGTAGATGGGGGTCTTTGTCCGTCTCTTCTCTGATGAGAACGGGTTTCTCGTCTGTTGCCGGGAGGTTGCTTGCGCACATTTGTACCTGCGATTCAATGTGCTGGATGATCTCCAGTGGCTCATTCGGTGAGGTGACGGAGTGGGACAATGCATCTGCAATGATGAGCTCTTTGCAAGGCGTGTACACAAGATTGAAATCGTACCTCCGAGGTTTGAGCAGAATTCTCTGTAATCGGGGCGTCATGTCATTCAGATTCTTTTGGATGATGTGGACCAGAGGCCAGTGATCTGTCTCAACAGTGAATGTTGGCAGTCTGTAGACGTAGTCATGGAATTTGAGGATGTCGATGAGAAGACCTAAACACTCCTTTTCAATCTACGCGTACCTGGTCTCTGTCGGTGTCATTGCCCGTGATGCGTATGCTATTGGGACCCATGATAATGTGTCGTCTTTCTGTAGCAGTACTGCTCCAATGCCATCCTGACTTGCATCGGTCGAGGTCTTAGTTTCGCGATCTGGGCCAAAGAATACGAGGACGGGTGCAGTGGTGAGTTTGGCCTTCAGCTCCAGCCACTCTTGTCTGGTGTTCGGTCGTCGAAGGCGGTTGATTTCCTTCTCAATTTTCTTGGGGACGTTGTGTGTGCGGCCAAATTCGGGATGAATTTGCCTCGGAAATTTACCACTCGAAGGAAGCGCAGTACTGCTTTCTTGTCCTCAAGGACTTTCATTGCCTCAATGGCTTTTATTTTGTCCGTGTCCGGGTGGACACCGTGTTTCGACATCTGATCACCCAGGAACTTCAGCGTGGGCATCCCAAAGCTGCACTTGGATTTGTTTAGCTTGAGGCCATGCTCATGTATGCGTCAGAATACTCTCTTCAGTCACGACACATATTCCTCCGGACTTGAAGACCAGATGATGACATCGTCAACGTAGACACGAACCCCGTCTATTCCTTCCATCATCTGTTCCGTGATGCGGTGGAATATTTCAGATGCTGAGATGATGCCAAATGGCATTCGGTTGTACTCCAGACCTCGAGGTAAGTTGAACGTATTTATTGAGCAATTAACAAAGCTCCTAAATGATTTCTACACTCTACTGATCTGACTCGAGTAACACAGTACACTCTACTAACTATATGAACTTACTCTGGACCACATGTGGTGATGTGATGGTGCTGCTTACTACACACGTATTGCTCTCCAGGTTTCTGCCAGTGGAAAGGGGTTGAGAGCCTGTGTGTCTTGTCTCGTATAGTGGACGTGTGGTGCCCTCTTGTGGTGATTCCACTGCTGGGTGTTCTGATTACCCATTGGTTGTGTCTTGTTCTGATTACCCATTGGTTACATGTCTGCATATCATTACACAATCGTTGCGAGGTCCACCACACCAGGGCTACAATGGTAGAGACCATCCGAGGCCACCCCCACCCCCCAACACCGTCAATCAGGCCGACCCTCCTCCCCACCTATCACCGCATTGCGCAGCAGCCCCCAACCCCCGGATTGCCTGGGCAACCCCCCCCCCTCCAAGTTTGTGGGTGGCTCAACCCTCGACCCCAGGGACCCCTATAATAGGGTGACTCCCCCATAGGGACCCCTGTAACAGGGGAATACCCCACAGCATCTCCTGTATTAGGCGGACTCTCCTCATGGGCCTCTGTAATAGGGTACCCCCACAGGGATCCCTGTAATAGGGGTATTCACCCAAGGGCCCTCTGTCATAGAGGGCACCCCCTACAGTGACCCCTGTAATAGGGGGACACACCACATTTTCTCCTGTAATAGGAGGACTTCCCCCATGGACCTCTGTAATACAGTACCCTCCACAGGGATCCCAGTAATAGGGAGACTCGCCCCAGGGGCTGGTTTAGCACACTGGGCTAAATAACTGGCTTGTAATGCAGAACAAGGCAGCAGCGTGGGTTCAATTCCCATACCAGCCTCTCCGAACAGGCGCCGGAATGTGGCGACTAGGGGCTTTTCACAGTAACTTCATTGAAGCCTACTTGTGACAATAAGCAATTGTTGTTGTTGTTGTGTTGTTAATAGGGGGAACCCCCTACAAGGACCCCTGTACTAGGGGGAAAGCACAGAATTTCTGTAATAGGAGGACTTCCCCCATGAACCTCTGCAATACAGTACCTCCACCCTGCACCACATGTAGGCACCCATACCGACCGCCATGGCTCGGTGCCCTAGCCACTGAGGCCACCAGCTGCCGAGCCCTGGGCTGCATGTGTCGGACTGCCTGACACTGTCGTTTAATGTTTTCCCCCTCCCTCCCCGCTCAGGAGAAGGCCGCCCATAACCGTCGGGAGTGGGAGAATACTGGAGGGGGACCGCCAGACTTGCGGCCACTCACCATGGCAGAGCAGATGACACTGAACATGGTCGGCGGCCCGGAGGAAAGGGGGTGACATGGTAGCACAGTGGGTAGCTACCCCAGATCCCAGGTTCGATTCCCAGATTATGTCATTGAATTGTTCATCGATGGTCACATATCAGCTGCATATTGGTTTGTGTAGAGCGGCCTGACATCTACAGGTCCTCGTAGGGTGACATGCATCCCGTCAATCAGCCCCTGGACCCAAGGCATCCGACAATGGTGGCGAACCCTGCAGCCTGGGCATCCTGGTGGGCTCGGTCCACATTGAAGTGGATGTATTGAGGTGCTCAGGCATATAGGGCCTCAGTGACGGTGCCGATGCACCTATGCACCGAGGTCTGTGGGATCCTGGACAGGTCCCCACTTGGCGCCTGGAAGGAACACATAGCATAAAAGTTCAGGGTGGTACGGCCTTCAAGGCCACTAGGAGCGGGTGCCCTCCCCAATAGCCCCGCGGTGCAGGTGTGCCATGATCTGGCAGATATATCGCACTGTCTCCCTGCTCAGCCGGAGTCTTTGATGGCATTCCCGGTCCGGCAGGTCCTCGAATGACAGGCGTTGCCGGTACACACGAGGTCTCACGCGGCACCTCCTTGGCACCTCCTCCTCCTCGGGTTGTTGGACAGCTGGCTCTCCATCCTGGGTGGCTTCCACTTGTTCTTCTGTGGCACGCTCCTCTGCTGCACACTCCTCTGTTGCACGCTCTGCTGCTACAGCTTCCTCCTCCTCGAGCAGCGCCAGCTTGTACAGTCACAGGGTATTCCCCAGTGGCTGCGGTGACTAGCAGGAAGGCCACCATTGCTGATTGAATTCCAAAATCCATTGTCTGCAGGGGGCAAAAGGCCGAGATGTTAAAATGGTGCGTACACTCATGCCCAACCAGGTCCAACAGGCTACACGGTGGCCCTGGTTGGCACTGCGGGCTCCGCCCCCGCATGTTCCCCCCTCCAATCTCCGCTCACTTGCCCCGTGGTGCCCTGCTGTCACGGATGCCGTTGTATTCTGCTGGCCTTGCTGGCGATACACTTCGCCGCCCTCACCCGGTGTCCCCCTAGTGGCTACAGTGACCATTGCCTTTGAGTGGGCTGCCTGATCCCCCGCCGGTGGATGGCGGCGAGGTGGAGAGGGTATGGCGTAGGGAGGGGTGTGGGCACCTTTACCGCCGGTATCACTCTGCAAACCAGGAGTCAAATTGGGTGTTCAGTGGGGTGCACAGCAATATGGCCGCCCATGACTGGAAACCACCCCAGTCCACACGGTCCGTTCCCCCGTCACTCCCCTCCCCCGGCCCAGGCAGGGACATCGCACCCCAGCTAGCCCGGCCAGTATCCTCTGTGTCCTACCTCCTTTGTCTCCCTCTTCAGCCACAACGCCTGTTGCACAATATTTAAAAGCGGTGTCGTGAACTCGGTCCATCAGAGACGAAGAATTCCGGACGCCCCAGAGAATACGGGGTCAGGCCCACTAATGACCTGCAAACAGTATTTGCTGTAAGTGCGTTCCAGACCACATTGACCCTGCTGTCAGGGTGACGGAGAATTGCAATTTGGCGTCGGTACCTATTCTGTGCCCAATCGCGTTTTGCGATTTCAGCATCAGCAAACGGAGAATCCAGCCCATGCGGGATTCTCTGTTGCCCAACGCCGATATCGTAATCGACGATCGGGCGGAGAGTCCCTTCCGACACCCGAATCGGGGGCGGTACCGGTTTGAGGCCGGTTTTCTATTCTCCGCCCCCTCTGAAATGGCGTCATTGCATCGCGCGCCGCATGGTGTTGGAATGCGTTGGCCTGTCATCGGATGGCCCTTTCCCGATGCTCCGCCCCTGATGGGTCGAGTTCCCGACCGCATGGTTGACGTGTGGTCTCAGTGGTTGGGAACACGGCATGGTGGCTGTGGATTATGTGTCAGCGCCGCCACAGTCGGCCAGGAGCCGTGCTGCTGGCCGGTGGGGGCTTTCGTGAGCACTAGGGGGACTGGTGGTGGGTGGCCAGGGGGTGGCTAAGGGTTGTCCTGTGGGCCGTATTTGGCAGGTCGTGTCTGCGCACAGCTGGCGCCATGTTGTATGGCGCAACCGCTGTAGGTCATCGCCGTGCACATGCGTGGCCATGGACCCGGTTTTTTATATCCGTTGTTTGCGCTGGAGTCGGTCCCAGGATCGGTAACACCACAGTCCCCACAGCGGTGTTGGCACTTAACCGCAGAATAGGAGAATTCAACCCATTGTCTTCAAGAGAAGTCTACTCTTGGAAGAGGAAGCACCCAATTGACCCACTCATGTATCCATAAGGCATTTTTTTAAATGTAGGAATTGAAAAAGTTTTCATTCAGCAAATTTATTGGGTGGCTGCCCCTAAACTGTTCCAAATGGAAAAAGGAAAATGTTAACCTAAAATAAAGTTCTTGTAACCTGTATGAGTCTGAGTCAGATTGTCGTATGGGTTGTTAATGGGAACAGCATGCTGCCTTCTCAGAGAACTTTCTAAAAAACACGCATTTGAACCTGTCGAAATAGCTTTCAGTGACTCAGAGTCAGATAAGTGCTCATTGAGGATCATAGTTAGTTTTGTCTCATCTTACAGCTGCCAACTTTTCTGGCAGCCACAATAGCAATATAATTAATCTGTGCAGATACTTTAGACCAACAATCCAGAAGGATACTTAAATGGGGTAGCTAGCACCATTGTACATCACATGCTAGAAATCAAACTTCCAAAACAACTTTAAAATAGTGAAACAAAAACAGAAAATACTGGATAAACTCAGCAGGTATGACAGCATCTGTGGAGAGAAACAGAATTAACATTTTGGATCCAAATCACCTTTCTACAGAAGGAAAGCAAGGTAGAAATGTACAGAATTCTATAGTTCGAAAAGGGGAAGAGGAGGTGGGGCAGAGTAGAAGTGCAGGGATAGATCAGGGCAAAGGAGATGTGGACAGATTTGTCATTGAAACAAGACAAAGGGGAGTGTTAAAGGGGAGCCATTAAGGGTGGAAAAATGCTAATGGTGGCAAAAGGTGAGATAGCAGAATGTGTTATTGGGAGCAACTGGGCAACCAGGGGCAGTGGCAAATTGGGGAGGTGTGGAATTGTGTTGGAGCAGGCAAGGGAGCTGCAAAAATAACTGACAACAAACTCCAAAGGAGGGGGGGTTATGATGGAGGGGGAAGTTACTGTCTAGAAATTATGAACTCAATGTTGAGTTAAAATGCTGGGTATTTATAAACTGCAACTTGAAGCTGACAATTCAGTTAGGGAAATCCCTAAACACAACAATGCAACTCCAATTGATTTTTGCTGTTATAGCCCTCAAGAAGACCACAGGGATTGCTGATTCATCTTCCCATGGGCTTCATTGAATACGAGTTCCCGTGGTGATCAGGCAGAGGCCCGCCCAATAGGGGCTTGCTGGCAGCACCTTAAATATAGACCCCGAGACCTGGACCAGGAGTTCCCTATAGTCCCAGGCTGGGTCATTTGTTTTGTACATTGCGGCTGTGGCTTTATTTTGTGTTTCAATAAACCGGCTTTGTCTTTTAGCCTGTGCCTCCTGGAATTATTACATTTGTGACAAGGATCAAGCACAGGATTCTGAGCAGCCTTTTTTAACACCAGAAGACAACTCAGGTAGAGAGAAAAAAAAAAGTGAAACATGGAAATGCCTTTCTTTGAGAGACTAGAACTGTATGATACAAATGTAGAGGACTGGGGCCAGTATGCCAAGCGTATGCTCTATTTTATTCATGTCAACAGCATATGAAGGGGATGATAGACATAAAGTAATCTTCCCAACAGCATGCAGGACCCCAACATTTAGCATTCTCAAGAGCTTAACGTATCCTGCAGCTTCCGACACTAAAACGTTCCATGAACTTGTGGATTTAGTAAAGAATCATTACAATCCAAAGCTATCTACAATCTCCCAACACTACCGATCCAACATAGCTGGAAGGACACCGAGGGAACCCGTTACAGAATTCCTGGCTAGATTGTGAAAGTTGGCAGAGTACTGTGAGTTTGGCCTGTCCTTGATCGAGATGCTATATGATAGGCTAGTGTGTGGGATTATCAAAGTCACAACCCAAACAAATTGCTGGAGGAGCCCAACCTACATCTCAAAAGGATTATGGAAATAGCATTATCCCTGGAGTACGCCAAAAAAGAGGCCCAAGAACTCCAAGCCATGATGGACAATAGTGTACTTAAGGAATACTGAGAAGCCTGGATAGAGTGAACGTGAGGAGGATGTTTTCAATAGTCGAGAAACTAGAACCCGAGGGCACAGCCTCAAACTGAAGGTACAATCCTTTAAAACAGAGATGAGGATGAATTTCTTCAGCCAGGGGGTGGTGAATCTGTGGAACTCATGGCTACAGAAGGCTATGGAATCCAAATCACTGAGTGTCTTAAGACAGAGGTAGGTAGGTTATTGATTAATAAGGGGGATCATGGGTTATGGGGAGAAGGCAGGAGAATGGGGATGAGAAACATATCAGCCATGATTGAATGGCGGAGCAGACTTGATGGACTGTATGCCTAATTCTGCTTCAATGTCTTATGGTTTTATGGTCCTCAGGCTGGAGGGAGAGCCCTCACACAGAGAAGCCAGCATTTCCATGACGACACTCACAGGCCTCGCCCACCATCAACCCAAGGTACTGTAAAGACATCCTGCCGTTTTAAAAGGCGGCAGATAACCACCGAAGTACTCGGAAAACCTCCACAGAGGATTACAAGTGTCAGCCACTGAGCTGCTGTGGATACCACCAAAGGACACAATGGCAAGGCTGCCAGAATCAGCAGTACGCATGCCGACCAGACCCAGAAGCCAAAGTCACCACAGGCCCATGCCTTGCAGTATACCAGCCCTTAGATGATGAAATAATGCAGTCAAACAATTAAGGTTTCCCCAATAAAGATAAGGTCAATGGTAATTTCCCCAGATATGGAGGTGGATACTGCCATCTTCGTCATCAGGGAACAAACGTTCCGGCATCTCCAGATGGGCATTTTGCCCTTACGCCGAAGTGACACCAGGGCCAAATTAACCACATACACGAGAGGATGTTTGAAAAAACACCAAAGGTGGTCATGGGTGGCACTGCAGGATGAAGTCTTTGCAAAGGTGAAACAACAATTACTGTCCTCAAAATACTCGCTCATGATGACCACTAGAAAGAACTGATACTGAGGATGCCTCCCTGTAAGGAGTAGGGGCAGACTTATCCCATCAATGGGATGATGGCACAGAGAATCCATTGCATACCGAGAACCAAGAGCTCTCATCGTTGGGCTCCTTGCACCCATGAGAATAGCCAGGAGGACCATGGGCGCCGGTGCACGTGGACCTTGCTGGTCCATTCTTAGGATCGATGTTCCTCATTATGATCGAGGTCCACTCTAGATGGTGAGCAGTGCATTGTATATCCTCCACGATTTCTCACGCAACAATGGAAAAACCCACAGAATACCAGAGGATTCCCATATCCAATAATGGTACCGCTTTTACCAGCGAGGAGTTTCAGGCGTTCATGAAGTTAAACAGTATTAAGCACATCTGAATTGCAATGAACCACCTGTCATCCTGGCAGAGCGGGCGGTAGAAACATTAAAGAACAGAATGAAGAAATTGCTAGCAGGTTCCATGGACATGAAGTTGGCTCAACTCCTCTTTGACTACATTCTACAACTCATACAACGGCGGGGGATGCACCAGCGGAATTATTAATGGGATGACGACTGCGAACTAGTCTGAGCCTGCTATTTCCCAACATGGTAGCCAAAGTGGAGTCCAAGCAGGTCAGCTAAAAGAGGGATTATGGTGCCACGGGGCCCAAATATCCTTTTAAAACCCGAGTTGCTGTATATGTGTGGAACCTTGGTGATGGCTCCCGTTCGATCCCTGAAATTGTGCTGGAGAAGACAGGCCCATTTTTTTTATAAAGGTCTTAGTCGAAGGGGAGGCTGTAAAAAAAAAACACTTGGACCACCTGAGGAACAGACGGGAACCCACTCCAACAGAGGCTACGTCCCCATAAGACCATAAGACCTAGGAGCGGAAGTAAGGCCAATCGGCCCATCGAGTCCACTCCACCATTCAATCATGGCTGATTTCAACTCCATTTACCCGCTCTCTCTCCATAGCCCTTAATTCCTCGAGAAATCAAGAATTTATCAACTTCTGTCTTAAAGACACTCAACGTCCCGGCCTCCACCGCCCTCTGTGGCAATGAATTCCACAGACCCACCACTCTCTGGCTGAAGAAATTTCTCCTCATCTCTGTTCTAAAGTGACTCCCTTTTATTCTAAGGCTGTGCCCCCGGGTCCTAGTCTCCCCTGCTAATGGAAACAACTTCCCTACATCCACCCTATCTAAGCCATTCATTATCTTGTAAGTTTCTATTAGATCTCCCCTCAACCTGCTAAACTCCAATGAATATAATCCCAAGATCCTCAGACGTTCATCGTATGTTAGGCCTACCATTCCTGGGGTCATCCGTGTGAATCTCCGTTGGACCCGCTCCAGTGCCAGTATGTCCTTCCTGAGGTGTGGGGCCCAAAATTGCTCACAGTATTCTAAATGGGGCCTAACTAATGCTTTATAAAGCTTCAGAAGTACATCCCTGCTTTTATATTCCAAGCCTCTTGAGATGAATGACAACATTGCATTTGGTTTCTTAATTACGGACTCAACCTGCAAGTTTACCTTTAGAGAATCCTGGACTAGGACTCCTTTTGCACTTCAGCATTATGAATTTTGTCACCGTTTAGAAAATAGTCCATGCCTCTATTCTTTTTTCCAAAGTGCAAGACCTCGCACTTGCCCACGTTGAATTTCATCAGCCATTTCTTGGACCACTCTCCTAAACTGTCTAAATCTTTCTGCAGCCTCCCCACCTCCTCCATACTACCTGCCCCTCCACCTATCTTTGTATCATCGGCAAACTTAGCCAGAATGCCCCCAGTCCCGTCATCTAGATCGTTAATATATAAAGAGAACAGCTGTGCTCCCAACACTGAACCCTGCGGGACACCACTCGTCACCGGTTGCCATTCCAAAAAAGAACCTTTTATCCCAACTCTCTGCCTTCTGCCTGACAGCCAATCGTCAACCCATGTTAGTACCTTGCCTCGAATACCATGGGCCCTTATTTTACTCAGCAGTCCCCCGTGAGGCACCTTATCAAAGGCCTTTTGGAAGTCAAGATAGATAACATCCATTGGCTCTCCTTGGTCTAACCTATTTGTTATCTCTTCAAAGAACTCTAACAGGTTTGTCAGGCACGACCTCCCCTTACTAAATCCATGCTGACTTGTCCTAATCCGACCCTGCACTTCCAAGAATTTAGAAATCTCATCCTTAACAATGGATTCTAGAATCTTGCCAACAACCGAGGTTAGGCTAATTGGTCTATAATTTTCCATCTTTTTCCTTGTTCCCTTCTTGAACAGGGGGGTTACAACAGCGATTTTCCAATCCTCTGGGACTTTCCCTGACTCCAGTGACTTTTGAAAGATCATAACTAACGCCTCCACTATTTCTTCAGCTATCTCCTTTAGAACTCTAGGATATAGCCCATCTGGGCCCGGAGATTCATCAATTTTTAGACCTCTTAGTTTCTCTAGCACTTTCTCCTTTGTGATGGCTACCATATTCAACTCTGCCCCCTGACTCTCCGGAATTGTTGGGATATTACTCATGTCTTCTACTGTGAAGACTGACGCAAAGTACTTATTCAGTTCCTCAGCTATTTCCTTGTCGCCCATCACAAAATTACCAGCGTCATTTTGGAGCGGCCCAATGTCAACTCTTGCCTCCCGTTTGTTTTTAATGTATTTAAAGAAACTTTTACTATCATTCCTAATGTGACTGGCTAGCCTACCTTCAAATTTGATCCTCTCTTTCCTTATTTCTCTCTTTGTTATCCTATGTTTGTTTTTGTAGTCTTCCCAATCTTCTGACTTCCCACTACTCTTTGCCACATTATAGACTTTCTCTTTTGCTTTGATGCATTCCCTAACTTCCTTTGTCAGCCATGGCTGCCTAATCCCCCCTCTGATAACCTTTCTTTTCTTTGGGATGAACCTCTGTACTGTGTCCTCAATTACTCCCAGAAACTCCTGCCATTGCTGTTCTACTGTCTTTCCCACTAGGCTCTGCTCCCAGTCGATTTTCGTCAGTTCCTCCCTCATGCCCCTGTAGTTATCTTTATTTAACTGTAACACCTTTACATCTGATTCTACCTTCCTTCTTTCAAATTGGAGATTGAATTCGACCATATTATGATCACTGCCTCCTAAGTGCTCCCTTACTTTAAGATCTTTAATCAAGTCTGGCTCATTACATAACACTAAGTCTAGAATGGCCTGTTCCCTCGTGGGCTCCATCACAAGCTGTTCCAAAAAGCCCTCCTGTAAACATTCAATGAATTCCCTTTCCTTGGGTCCACTGGCAGCATTATTTACTCAGTCCACCTGCATATTGAAGTCCCCCATGATCACTGTGACCTTGCCTTTCTGACATGCACTTTCTATTTTGTGGTGCATTTTGTGCCCCCGGTCCTGACCACTGTTAGGAGGCCTGTACATAATTCCCATTATGGTTTTTCTGCCTTTGTGGTTCCTCAACTCTACCCACACAGACTCCACATCATCTGACCCTATGTCATTTAGTGCTATTGATTTAATTTCATTCCTAATTAACAAGGCAACCCCGCCCCCTCTGCCCACCTCTCTGTCTTTTCGATAGGTTGTGAATCCCTGGATCTTTAAATGCCAGTCCTGAACCCCCTGCAACTATGTCTCTGTGATGCCTACCACATCATACCTGCCAGTCACAATCTGGGCCACAAGCTCATCTACCTTGTTCCGTACACTGCGCGCATTTAAATATAGCACCTTTAATTCTCTATTGACCGTCCCTTTTTGTTTTCTTAGTGTGGTGGACCTTGGTTTACTGAGCCTTTCCATACACTGTGTCATATTTTGTGGGATGGGGACAATCGTAACCACTCTTGGGTTTTGTCTGTTTGTGTTTTTTTGTATTCCTAAGCAGCTACGCTTCCCACTGATTACTTCACCTCTTGGTTCCCTGACTTTCCCTTCCCCCCCAATCTTTAGTTTAAAGTCCTATTGACCACCCTATTTACTCTTTTCGTCAGAACACTGGTCCCAGCTCGGTTCAGGTGGAGACCATCCCAACGGTATAGGCTCCCCCCTGTCCCAAAACTGATGCCAGTTACACCAGTACACCAGTTGCCGCCACCCAGTACAGGGTTTCAACCTATGGGGGACCCAAGTGTCATCGTCCCCTCCCCCCACCCCAACAATGAAGACTCAGGTTCAAGGTGGAAGCTGAAGAGACTGACTTGCTTCCATGGGTCAGCACTGAGGACGATCCCCCTGCCGTAACCTTCAGGCAGTAGTCAAGGAAGCAATGATCTCCAGTCTGCTTCACAGCCCCCGATCGGGTTCCACCTGCCACAGACTCGAGGCCTAGCGCTGAAAGGCAGAAGAGACCTCATTACCCCGGCAGTGAAGGGGATGATTCGGATTTAAGGGGATAATTCGGATTTAAGGAGTGTTCAAATAAACCGGCTTTGCCTTTTAGCCTGTGCTTCCAGAAATTATTACATTAATCATACTTTGATATTTTCTGGACTTAAAATAACACAGATCCACATCAGAAGGATAATATTTCACACATAAATGGTGCAACAATTCATTTGTAATACAATAGTATCATGTCTGACATACCAATGGCCTGTGTATGCCCAGATATCAGTATAACGTTTGCTGTTGGCAGCACAAATTTAATATTTGTAAAGTGGAACAAAACAAGTCACGACTGGTACTACTAAGGAGCAAGCAGGAACAAAAACTGCCAATTGTTAAATTTAAAACTCAATTGTGTTGGTCATCGGCCCCATTTTTGGCCGGGAATGGGGCAGCAGCAGCCTCAGGGAAAGTGGCAATAAACTACTTATCACCACGTTCCTGCTGCTGATCGGCCCAACACCAATTTCACATTGTCCTGGAAACAGGCAGCTAATGTGCACCTGCGTCAGTTAGGTGCCTCATCAAGATACACAAATTGGAATCCTATGATACACATCAAATCCGAGCCCATTTTCTGGTACCAGTGAGAGAAGCAAGTATCACACAAGGTATGCCCTTAACACCTCCCATAGAGCAGACTAACTGGTAATCATTAAAGGGATTGCAGCCCAATCAAAAACAATGATAAGCAAAACAAAGCTAAAGACAAATTTCAACTTTTTTCTGAGGTAACTTTGAGAGCAAACACAGTGGAAACCAGTGATATGAAACAATACGCATGACTTTAACTTTTGAAATGTATTATAAATGGTTTCACTAATTACATTTCTTTTATTTATGTTATTCAAAAATAACTAGGATTCAGATACATAATACCCAGTTCCAGATCATTATTCGAGTTTGGAGGCTAGTTTTGAATAATGGTTCTAACTAAGTATGTCTCTTTAAATTGAAGATACGGGAAACACTAAGTAATGATGTTTACTGAACAAGAAAAGATAAGTTAATATAATGTTTTCAATGTTTCAGAAAATTGAGGCCTTCTGTTGTCCTGCTCCGTGGGATTGCTCTTTTGTGTCCTAACCCTCCAAACACAACTCCAGGAATCCTGACATCATGGGCAGGAGTTTGCATTTTGGTTTGGGACACTATCATTGAGGTCAAATGGGCATCCTGACACTGCACTATCCCAGGAGCAGTCACTTGGTAGTGATTTTGCATGAATTGACTGAATAGTAGCCCGAGGGGACTCTTGCCAGTCAGGTAAAGACGGCTTGCAGTCTCTCTGAGGAGAAGGACCTCTCAGAGAATGCTGAGAGATCCCTTCTCAGCAACCTTAAAGAATCTAAAAAGATTTTTAAATAGCCATAGCTCACGGGCCACCAGTGTAGAGGGGAAACCCCATGGCAGCTGGGTGTTCCCAAAACCACAGGTGGCCCACAGGTCAACTGGAAAACGTCAGTCAACTTCTGATAGTTAGCCTTTAATTCATCTCGATTGGCTACTCGCAGCTGCAGCACCAATCCTGCCTCTGAGCACATGGCACAGGGGTGGGATGATGGTGCCAGAAAACTGGTATGCCGGCCAGTGGCGTGAAACTACATGTCCATCCAACTCTGCTATCACCCCGATATTGGGGTGAAAATTCTGCACCAAGTCATTGACCAACTTCAGCATTCTTCAGTCTCAAGCCACTGTACTTATCCACCACCATAAACTTGTCTCTTTCACGATACAATTCCCTCTCTTCCCCAATTACATTGTGTTCAGCAAAACCTTGGTGTCCTCTATATTCTATGCAGAAATTGATACAATTATGAAGCTGTGAGATTTGTGTATGCATCTAACTCCAATGAGTAAGGAAAGTAATATTTATCCTGGTTACATCACATGTTAATTTCTCTCCAGATTCTTTCAGCTGGTGTTGTCTCCCCTTCTTTTAAATGACTGCTCTATACCAGCTTGCAATAGCATAACGTCTGACTCATTGCAAGTAACACCACAGGAGAACAATTGTTACAGGATAAGAATGCAGTGAAGTATGGAGTATTTAAAAAATCAATTCACCATTTACTCCCATGGCCATGCATAATATTTTTCTTTACTTTTATAGCAAAGTTGACCAATAAATATAATCCCAAAATAACAAAGTTCCATAAAAATAATTTCTAAGTCTTCAAAAATTTAAATTAAATTATGTGATATTAATTCATGAAACTTTCATATTGAGCATTTAGCACCTGTTAAGTTCCTGGACAAGAACCCAATTGTTTTCAAATTGTCAAACTGTGAGGAAATGTTACTGCACCATAGTAGTGACAACACTGAGCAATAGGTATCTTTTGTGTTCAAACAAACTTTAATTTAATCACAGAATTAACCACATGAGCAACAAAGGAATAGTTTTACAGTTAACAGTTACAATAGATCTTAAGTAAAAGAAGAAACCTTAACTTACTTCCTAAACCTGCCATTATATTCCAATTAACAAACTAGTATATATTAAATACCACTCATGAATAAAGTTAACCAAGAGGCGGTCTGAGTACTTTCGGTTGCATCAAGGGACTGTAGCCACTTAAAATGGCTAACTCCCGATTAGAATGGCCAAACCCCGATTTAAAATGGCGAACGGAAGAGGCTGATGGGAAAATCAGCCAACAGGACTCAAACAGACAGCTGCAGGTAAAACAGTATATTCGCCTCTGGGGAAGCCAGACCAAACCGATACCTGCAGCCATCAACATAACAACACCCCAGCCATCTGCATATTAATCAGCCATCCCCGGGAACAATTGATACAAAATAGACACACAAAGCCGACCCAGACCTTTCGGTGCCAGCAGGAGCTGACACAAAGAGAGGTAAACGACCACCCCTCGATCAAGGAATCGCTCCAGCATTGGAGAATATCGAACCAAGTGATTGGGACCAAGTCCAATCACTTGGAACCAGGTACAAGGTCCGCCCCGAGAGGCGGGAAGCCCCTGGGGACTATAAGAACGGGGGCCAAGTTCAAATCGACCCTTCTTCTCCTCTCCGCACCCTTTGAGACCCTTCTGCTGACCTTCAACAACAGCCGCAAGAGAACATAGGTTTTACTCCAACGATCGCTACAAGATAGGCACTCCTGACTCTCGACCTGTACCAGCTTTTGAATCCCGCAGGCTCAGAACCCATTCAAAAGGCCATTCGTTTCCCTGACCTGGTGGGCCATTTCCAAAGTTAAGTATTGGCCTGTTAGTTGTAGGAAGTAGCTTAGAAGTAGAATTAATGTATAAGTATTAATTGCTGTGTATAATAAATGAGCGTTGATTTAACTCTTTTAAGCGGTGTGTTGGATTATTAATCATTGCTCGGACTTGAACCACGTGGCGGTATCAGAAAGATACCTGGCGACTCAAGAGCAAAGGTGACAGAATAAGAACAATTAAACTAAGGCTAAAACGAGCAACAGGACGAGGCCCTGTCCCCCCTGCTCTTCGCACTTGCGATTGAACCCCAGGCTATGGCACTGAGGGAGTCGAGGAACTGGAGGAAGTTGGTGCGGGATGGGGAGGAGCATAGGGTGTCGTTCTATGTGGACGACTTGCTGTTATATGTGGCGGACCCGGTAGGGGGAATGCCGGAGGTAATGAGGATCCTCAGGGAGTTTGGGGATTTCTCAGGGCACAAGCTCAACATGGGGAAGAGCAAGTTGTTTGTGGTTCACCCAGGGGACCAGGAGAGGGGGATTGGCAAGCTCCCACTAAAAAGGGCGGAGAGGAGCTTCAGGTATTTGGGGGTCCAAGTGGCCAAGAGCTGGGGGGCCCTGCATAGACTTAATTTCACGAGGCTGGTGGAGCAAATGGAGGAGGAGTTTAAGAGGTGGAATGCGTTGCCGCTGTCCCTGGCGGGTAGGGTGCAGTCAGTCAAGATGGCGGTGCTCCCAAGGTTTTTGCTCCTGTTCCAATGCCTCCCCATTCTTATCCCGAAGGCCTTCTTTAGGCGGGTCAACAGGAGCATAACAGGGTTTGTGTGGGCGCGAGGGACTCCGAGGGTGAGAAGGGTGTTCCTGGAGCGGAGTATGGATGGGGGGGGGGGCTGGCGCTGCCCAACCTCTGTGGGTACTACTGGGCCGCCAATACGGCGATGGTGCGCAAGTGGGTGTTGGAGGGGGAGGGGGTTGCATGGAAGAGGCTGGAGACGGCGTCTTGTGAGGGTATGAGTCTGGAGGCGCTGGCAATGGGACGGTGTCGAGGGTGGTAGAATCCAGGGTCAAACCGGGCTGGGGGCTCGCAATATTTGGGGTTGCAGGGGAGCCGGGAGTGCAGGAGGTGAAAGAGGCCGGTATTCTGGCCTTTGTGTCCCTGGTAGCCCGGCGAAGGATTCTTCTTCAGTGGAAGGATGTGAGGCCCCCAAGCGTGGAATCCTGGATCAACGATTTGGCGGGGTTATTAAATTGGAGAGGGTGAAATTTGCCTTAAGGGGATCAGTGCAAGGGTTTTTCAGGCGGTTGCAACTGTTCTTGGACTTCCTGGCAGAACGGTAGACAATGGTCAGCAGCAGCAGCATCCTAGGGGGGGGGGGGGGGGGGGTTCTATTTTATTTTTGTTTGTCTATACTGGGGGATCTGAGGGGGTGTATATATAGGCTATGTTTGCTATGTGTTAATTCGGGTTGTTAATTTATTATTTATGTATAGGGGGGAGGGGGGCACGGGGTTGTTTTGTTTTGTATTTAATTCTATTGGGTTCCTTTTATATTTTGTTGTTGATATTTTGTGAAAACTTTAATAAAAATTATTTTAAAAATTTAAAAATGAATAAAGTTAACAAAGAGGGTTTTACTTGCTTTCCTCTGTGCAGACTATTTGAAGATAGGACTTTCAGGATCAAACTCAAACGCCTCCAATGAGTTCATAGCCAACTGACTCTTCAGACAGACCTGGCTCCTCCCATTAACCAATCATAAGCACCCAAAGTCGAAGGCACTCTTTGTCCCTTTTTACAAGATGTCCCTTGACTTGTTTCGCCAGGACAAAATGCAATATCCCTCATAAATTATCTACACCCCCGAGGGTTCTTCAAACCTAAACAATATTCCATTAGCTAGCTATCTGTAAACAAGTAAATGGTTCGCAAGATCTGTTAGCGATACTTCAATCACTGTCTGTATGCATCTTAACCCAGGTTTTCATAACATTACTGCAAAAATATTAAAAATACGACAATTTCTTACATTCATCACACACCTGACCAGGGATTGAATTTGTCAGTCAACTTTGCAGGATAAGTCTCGACTTAAAATTTTAAATTCAGTTCTGAAATTGCTTCTTCCTAAAAAATTAATCAACATGGCATTAATTGCTTTTGGTGAGAATATGATCCACATGTATAGAAAGTCTCTTGGGAGCCTTATTAATTCTATACAAATGTCGTCTGTATCAGCTGCACTTTCTTAATTAAATAACCTGCTTATGTTTAATAAAATAATGAAATGTATGCATGGGATAATACTGGCTCAATTCCTCTCTAAATCTAACCTCCATGCTCACAAATGTCACATTCTCACTCCTCTTTTATGCTGTGTGTCAGTGGTGCTGTTTTAAAACAAAATAAAGAAAAATGTATTTATACAAGTACAATGATAGAACACAAGGAGGTAGACATTACTCTCAGGCAGTAGCACAAACTGAGTGCTATGATTCTGGCTTCTTGCTGCATGCCTCGGCCAATAATCACTTCTATTGAAGTCAATGGAATTCAATATCACTATATTCTTCATTTTCATGCAGAAATTACTTGATAAATTGTTTGCCTATCACTTTGAACTGTATTAAAATAGCACTAGAAGGAATTTTATGCAAAAACGTCAACCAGTGTGCATCCAAAAGAAATTTTAAAATATCACTGGCAAATTTTGATAAAAATGAAGATGAAAATCCAAAGAGAAAGTTCACACTGCAGTGATATTGTTTGCATCAGTATGAGTGAGTTGGGGAATCAAAAAGACAGGCCACTGATGAAATTTTGAGCAGGCTGTTCCAAACCAGAAGCTCCTTACATTACGACTACACCCAGCATGTGCCTACGGTTTATGAACCATTGCATTATTACACAGGTGTCACAGTTATCTGGTGCTGGCATTGCTTTAATTATACTCACCATTATACTCTAAAAATGCATTTTTATTCCACAGTCTAACAGTGCAGTTCTGTGTCTGAAAACATGACAAATCAAACTGAGTTGGAAGGTCTTTCTCTTAATCTTTAGTGGGTGGCATGGTAGCACAGTAGTTAGCACAATTGCTTCACAGCTCCAGGGTCCCAGGTTCGATTCCCGGCTCTGGTCACTGTCTGTGCGGAGCCTGCATGTTCTCCCCATGTCTGTGTGGGTTTCCTCCCACAGCCCAAAGATGTACAGGTTAGGGGGATTGGCCATGCTAAATTGCCCTTAGTGTCCAAAAACGTTAGATGGGGTTACTGGGTTGCGGGGATAGGGGTGGAGGTGTGGGCTTAGGTAGGGTGATCTTTCCACGGGCCGGTGCAGACTCGATGGGCCAAATGGCCTCCTTCTGCACTGTAAATTCTATTATCTATTTTCATTTACTCTGGCCTCACAGTTTGTAGTAAATAATACACTAAATGTTCTTTGATCCCTGTTATAACTCTTGGAAAAAGTAGCTGCCAAATAGTGCTTTGATAAAAGGGCCAAGTATTCAAATTATGATGTGGTGTTTTTAAGAGTAATTGTTACCTCATGTGCTAGCTTCTGTGCATTATGTATTTTTGAAAGTAATTCAAAAATTATAGCACAGTAATATTTAAAGGCCTTCCCCTGAAATTAGTGATATCATAACACCTTTAGGAGGTTTGATATAAAATATAATGCAGAAGTATCAATCATTAAAGAAGGAGTGTTTGTGGTCTGTAGGACAGAGAGGGACCTTAGGCAGTTTCCTGCATTACCATTGCTTACTGACACATGAGCCTATCACATTCAGGCTCTCTGAAATTGATAAGAAAAAATTAACTTTTAGTTAAAGATACTGGCAAACCATGCTTTCTAAGCATGATGTGGGCCCCTTGGTGAATGATGTGATGTCCAAGACTTTTGAAATCCTTGAGACTGCCTAATTTTCTAATCCGGACTCAGATCAGAAGGTCACGAAGCTCAAAACGGTAGATTAACACAAATACAAAATGCAGGCAGTCCTTTGGTAGTACAGAACATGAGTATTGCTGAAAAAAAAGAAACATGTCTTGCACCCATCAGGACATCGTTTTCCCCTCATATCAGTATTCTAGTGAAGTGTCCTACTAAGGGCAAGATGAAAAGCTCCAACATGTCTCTTTTTTCAGCAATACTAAAATCCTTAAAAGTATGAAGAACTCAGTTGTGTAAAAGACACAAGAACTGTTTCAGAGAACGTTGCATTGCCTGTGTATTGATTGAATGAGAAACTTGTCTTGCATTGTTGGCTTCATGGATCTGCAATGTCCTGAGTGAGACAAAAAAAAATAACGAGATAACAAAACTCTTGTCAACTCAGGGAAGAATAGTATTTTGAGGAACTTCTCTTCGACGTTGAATATGATCGAAAAATAATTTCAGGAGATAACACTTTCCGGGATATATGTTATCCATCCCACCTATCTTTAGTATGCCGTGATATCAGCCTTCTTTATAGAAGATGTTCAGCTTCCTTTTGAATGTTTGCAACAAAACTGTACCAATGCACAAGGTGGTAACCTGTTCTACATATCATTGATCCTTTCGGACAAGAAAAATCTCCTGCCAGATTATCTAGTGCATAGATAATGTGTACACATGTCCCGCTGATTTCTCTAGCATATTTATATCAGAGAATCTGTCCACATGTGCAGAAACTACTCTCATCATTTCCAATTCTTCAATCACATCTTTCTCAGGTCTGTTGTGTGAGAACAAAAAAAACAGCTGCCTGGACTAATCGCGGTAGCTAATGAATTTTACACGAGGCATTCATCTTGTGACCGTTTCTGTAACACTTTCTCAGGCCTTTATTTCTCCCACCTTGTGAGGGGACCAGAACTGAACTCAGTATTCTCAATGGATCAGAACAAATAATATTGTAACTGAGGACGAAGGAGTCAAATTCTGTCAGTTACAATATTGTGTGTGGAGTGGAGAGGCTCGAATACATAAGACCATTAGACCATAAGACATAGAAGCAGAATTAGACCACTCGGCCCATCGAGTCTGCTCTGCCATTCAATCGTGGCTGATATTTTTCTCATCCCCATTCTCCTGCCTTTGCCCCATAACCCCTGATTCCCTTATTAATCAAATTTACATGAGTAAATTTGTCCTTGGGTCTCATCAGGCAAGATATGCTAACCGATGGGGTGCCCTGCCATTGCTTGTCTTCAAGGGCCTGATAGATTCCAGCTAGCATCAAGGCCCAGAGATATGTCCAGAGGAGTGTCAAGCAAATCGGAAAGGAAGGGTAAGGGGTGAGGGCAAACTATTAATTTGGACCTATTTCAGTGGCCCCGGGTTGTTCTTTTACAAACTGATAATTAGTCTGCTCAAGGTCTGGAGAGACAAGTCGGCAAAAAGACATTTTGGAGTCCTTGCCTGAAATAAGCACAGGAGCCTCATTTCGATATTGAAAGGAAGTCTTCACTCTTTTCAGGTGGACACTAGAATTGCTGAAAGAAAAGAAACCAACAAAATTAACAGCTACATGAACTCGGAGGCAGATTGGACGCATGCCACTTCACTTCTAAATTGGTTATTGTTGCAACTATTTTATAGTCAGGAATCCTGCTCTTGGTTCTGTTCACTAAGCCCTGGCAGAATATTAATGCTTTGACTGGATAGAAGATTCAGGATGCCCTGCACAGTTGAATAGCTCGAAGAGAACTTCCTGCAATTGTTGCTGCCAGTTTTGGGTTTTTTGGGGGCTGAGAGATGGGCCTTGAATTGTTCTGCTACAACTGCCAGTGGATGTCGAATACCTCTGCTTAAAAACAGATGGCCATAGCCAAGTTATTCATTGAGATATAAATGTATCAACTCGTGAAGGTCCCATAATTGATGCTTTAGCAATGCAGCATATCACGAATGTTAGTACTTTCTTCTGCAAATGGTGGAGGGTGATTTTTTTAAAACTGAAATGCTGCTTTGCCTGCCACAGTTGGATGATGGATTACAGTTAACAAGGTAAGAGGTGAAAAAGAAATCAAAATAATCATTTCTTTCTTCAGAACCATCAACCAATGTTGCACTGGCAGATCTCACAGTCATATCCCTCCCTCTAACTGATATCGGTAACCCAAGATCAGATCAAATTCTGTCTACCAGTAACATGGTCAATGTACATCAAGACAGGCAGGTACAAAGCCAGGTCTGAAAAGCCAGTCATCACTGTCTGCTTACAAGTAAAGAATGGTTACTATGTAAAATGTTGGCAACAGCAGCAGCATTGTTTGCAAGAGGTGATGTTGTACCACTGCACTGCACATCAGTTACTATAACTGTAGCCAGTACACACACCACCACCAATTTATGTTCCATAATTCTACAGGATACAATCTGGTGACAAAACAGTTATAACTCATAACTGCTCTCGTTCTGACATTAAATGGCAGCACCGAGAAGAGAAATAGCAAGTAAAACTCCCAAGCCAGGAAATTCAGTTGATGGCTTACAACTTCAAAATGTTTCCACTGGACACAGTGAAGATGTATGTACCAGCATCTCAACAAATTGAATAAGATAATAGGAGTATTCCAGAACAGCTGTTTTATTCAGCTCTGGGCAATGAATCAGTAACTTTCATTAGTAGTAGTAGGGAGCCAAGCCAATTTTTTTTGTTGGCATTTTCAATACATACAAATAAACACCACAGGGAGCAGCATAGTAAAGTACAGACTGAGCAAAATCAAAACACAGTAAGAGGGAAAAAGATACATTTACAAAGCAGCAAAAAATCATCTTCACCATGGGAAGGAAAGACAGAAGAGGCGGGCAACATGGTAAACAATTTATCAGCTGTGCTAAATTACTCAGTTATTTCTTTCAGGGTGTAATGAACAAAATAAAGGAGAACAGACAGCAAGTGGAGAGTCCAGGAGGCACGTCATCCCAAGATGGAAAAGCAATTAGAGATCTCCTAAATCTCCATATTCGCACAGCATATCATTTCCAATTGGCTCCCAATGATGAGGGGCAATCTGTTGTCTCATCCCATTTCAATCAATAAAGATACTTGAGTTTGTAATGCTAGATTCCATTGTTGCTAACTTTGGTTGGCTCTTAATTCGTAATTTGCTCCGTTTCAATAACCTTTGCTCTAGAGTCGCCAGGTATCTTTATGATACCGTCACGAGGTTCAAGTTCAAGTGCTGATCAATAACTCAATACACCAGTTAGTAAGATTCAAATCAATGCACATTTATTATACACAGTCAATAACTACTCATGCATAAAACTCTACTTGCTAGACTATCTCTAACACTATAGGCCTATACTTAGCTTGGAACCGGCCCACCAGGTCAGGGGAACAAATGGCCTTTCGTTCAGGTCCTGAGTCTGTAGGATTCAAAGCTGGAATAGTCTGGTAGCTAGGAGCACCTGACTCGTAGTGTGCATTGACTGGAGACTTACTTGGTTGATGCAGCAACTAGGCAGTTCACTGTCAAGGGTTGGTTCGCACTACGGAGTGACCCTGCCAAGAAGGACGAATTGAACTTGGGGACTCTATTTTATAGTCCCCAGGGGCTTCTCGCCCTTTTGGGCGGACCCCGTACCTGGTTCCAAATGATTGGACTACGTTCTGATCACTTGGATTGGTTTCTCCAATACTGGAGCCGTTCCCTGATCGCTGGGCGGTCCCTAAGTGTCCGTTGGCCTTCCTTTGTCTTGGCTCCTGCTGGCGCCGAGGAGTCTGGCTTGGACTTATTCACCTTACATGTTTCAATTGTTTCCGGGGATCGCTCATTTGTATGCAGATGACTGTGAGTTTCAATGCTGTCTGGGCTTCTGCAAGTTCTAATACACAGGAGACTTTGCACTTGCTAGTTTTTCCTGGCTTGGCTGAATTTCCCTTCATTCTTTGCGGACCTCCATTTTAAGTCGGGAAGTGGTCAACCCAGGTGGCTACACCATTCAAGGTGCTGAATGTGACCATTAGAGAAAACCTTTGAGGAAATAGAGACAGGGAGTTGTTGGTTGGTTAGCTATCAGAGAATGTATGCCTGCTGGTGGAATATCATGTGATCGGTTGTGACGTCCGCAGAGTGTGTTTGCGGTTGCTCAGTTCTCCATCTTAGATTGTATGACCAACATCTCCCAATCACTCCTCTCATCATTTTTGTAAGAATCCAAGGGTGTGGTTCCTCCATATCTTTTCTCTTTGCGGAAAACTCAGAGACGGAGCAAAAGAGAAAACTGGGAACGAGGATTGAGGCAAAAAAACAAAATTGCTAAAATATATCATCAAAAACAGTCAAGTGTGGAGAAAGATTCTTGGGACCCGGCTCACATATGTCGGATAAAGCAAGCTGCCGATGCTGAAGGTTTAAATAAATAACGGAATACATCCGTGAGTAAGAAGAACTACAGTTTGAAAGCTTGCTTGCCTTCGAAGTGGGTAGAGTCTGGGCTGCAGGGATCGTGCACGTGGCAAAGCTAAACAAACTGCAGCAACGAGGATTAAGAAGTCTTCCGACTTTGTACAGGTCACTACTTGGGGAATAAGGTCAAACCATAGTAAAGCAAAAATCACATTTCTAACTTGTGTTGTAGATCAGGGGATTGCTTGTTCCATACATCCAAAAGAATTGGAGGGGAGGAGCTTTGTTGAAGTATAAACCCTCGGAGCGGTATCTGGAATGTCAGGAAAAATGGGTGCCATGGATGCATTTGATGAAGATTATGAGACTTGGAATTAATATGAGGAGAGATTCCAATTGTATCTCACAGCAAATCAACACTGAAGCACCTAAAGGCTGCAACATTTCTCAGTTCAGTAGGGCGCAAAACTTTTATGCTGCTGCAAATATTAGTTCATCCACCAAAACCCGGAGAAAAGATGTATAGCGAACTAATGAAGATTTTAGAAGGGCATTTCTCACCTAGACCGTTGTTAATTGCGTTAATTGAGTTAATTTCACTCAGGATTGTGAAATTGTTGGTGTCACAGCAGGTCCGATGAAACAGACAATCCTGTCTCACGTTGAGAGGTGGACTGTTTCTCCTCAGTGTGACCTCGCTGATGTGTCCGCAGGGTGGATAATTGAGTAAATCTTTTCCCACACTGAGAGCTGGTAAACGGCCTCTCCCCAGTGTGAACCCCAGTGTGGTTTTGGTTCCACCGCTGTAGTCAGGAAAAACATGAAAGCATTTTACAATTTGTAGCGACTTTAAGAAGGTTCGTAAAATACTGCAAGTTTGGTGCAACACTAGAGAAAAACCTTCATGACAGGCACGTGTGTGGACTCTGCAGTGTAGCTTTTCAGAGGAAGGTGCTAACTATAAAGCGATTTAATTCTCAAAGCTGCTGTGGATGTTGCCAGTCTATGGAGCTTGCATCAAAAGATGCTTCACAGATAGGGGTTGGAGCGAAGATCCACAAGATGGAGACCATCAGAAACAAGGCTGCAAGAGTACAACCATGTCATCGACGTACACAGGATGGACACTCAGCGGTGGAATGGGCAGTAGAGAAAGTAAGTGCAAGAACTGTGGCAGAAATGGCCATATTGCCAAAGCATATTGGCAAACTTCACCAACACCAAAGGTGCACAAGAAAAAAAGCACATCTGAGCAGGCCAGTCGTGCCTTTACGTTAGCAGACCAAGTTCAAGGCCACTCAGGAAACAGCATACCCCAACAACTTCAGGAGCTGAAACTAGGTGTCATGTCAGTGCAGGGCGATCAACAACGTTTCTCGTCATTCCCAAAACTTGATGGTAACCAGATCAAAATGCAAGTGGATACGGGTGCAGCTGTATCATAGAATCATAGAATCATAGAAGTTTACAGCATGGAAACAGGCCCTTCGGCCCAACCAGTCCATGCCGCCCAGTTTTTACCATTAAGCTAGTCCCAGTTGCCCGCACTTGGCCCATAACCCTCTATTCCCATCTTACCCATGTAACTATCTAAATGCTTTTTAGAAGACACAATTGTACCCGCCTCTACTACTACCTCTGGCAGCCCATTCCAGACACTCACTACCCTCTGAGTGAAGAAATTGCCCCTCTGGGCCCTTCTGAATCTCTCCCCTCTCACCTTAAACCTATGCCCTCTAGTTTTAGACTCCCCTACCTTTGGGAAAAGATGTTGACTATCTACCTTATCTATGCCCCTCATTATTTTATAGACCTCTATAAGATCACCCCTAAGCCTCCTACGCTCCAGGGAAAAAAGTCCCAGTCTATCCAGCCTCTCCTTATAACTCGAACCATCAAGTCCCGGTAACATCCTAGTAAATCTTTTCTGCACTCTTTCTAGTTTAATAATATCCTTTCTATAATAGGGTGACCAGAACTGCACACAGTATTCCAAGTGTGGCCGTACCAATGTCTTGTACAACTTCAACAAGACGTCCCAACTCCTGTATTCAATGTTCTGACCAATGAAACCAAGCATGCCGAATGCCTTCTTCACCACCCTGTCCACCTGCGACTCCACCTTCAAGGAGCTATGAACCTGTACTCCTAGATCTCTTTGTTCTATAACTCTCCCCAACGCCATACCATTAACTGAGTAGGTCCTGGCCTGATTCGATCTGCCAAAATGCATCACCTCACATTTATCTAAATTAAACTCCATCTGCCATTCGTCGGCCCACTGGCCTAATTGATCAAGATCCCGTTGCAATCCTAGATAACCTTCTTCACTATCCACTGTGCCACCAATCTTGGTGTCAGCTTCAAAATTACTAACCATGCCTCCTAAATTCTCATCCAAATCATTAATATAAATCACAAATAACAGTGGACCCAGCACCGATCCCTGAGGCACACCACTGGTCACAGGCCTCCAGTTTGAAAAACAACCCTCTACAACCACCCTCTGTCTTCTGTCGTCCAGCCAATTTTGAATCCAATTGGCAACCTCACCCTGGATCCCGTGAGCTTTAACCTTCTGCAACAACCTACCATGCGGTACCTTGTCAAAGGCTTTGCTAAAGTCCATGTAGACAACGTCTACTGCACTGCCCTCATCTACCTTCTTGGTCACCCCCTCAAAAAACTTAATCAAATTTGTGAGACATGATTTTCCACGCACAAAGCCATGCTGACTGCCCCGAATCAGTCCTTGCCTCTCGAAATGCTTGTAGCTCCTGTCTCTCAGAATACCTTCTAGCAACTTACCTACTACAGACGTTAGGCTCACCGGTCTGAGTTCCCAGGCTTTTCCCTGCTGCCCTTCTTAAACAAGGGCACAACATTCGCCACTCTCCAATCTTCAGGCACCTCACCTGTGGCTGCCAATTATTCAAATATCTCTGTTAGGGGACCCGCAATTTCCTCCCTAGCCTCCCTCAACATCCTGGGATACATTTCATCAGGTCCCGGGGATTTATCTACCTTGATGCGCTTTAAGACTTCCAGCACCTCCTCCTCTGTAATATGCACACTTCTCAAGACATCACTATTTATTTCCCTTAGTTTCCTAACATCCATCATTGATACACGAGACAATTTATAATCAGAAACTGAAGCACCTGCCTTTAAAACCATCACTAATGAAGATTTTAGAAGGGAATTTCCCACAAAGTGTTTTGTTACAGAAAACCTGTTTTTGGGAGTAAACTCTGCTCATGCTCTTTTTCAGCGGTCCATGGATCAAATTCTGAGTGGATTAAATGGGGGGCAATGTTCTTTTAATGACATTCTCATCAAGTGAACAAGAACTCTTGAAGAACTTGGAAGCTGCTCTTAAACACCTACAAAACTATAATCTTCGAGGTAAAAAGGAAAAGTGCAACTTTTTCAAAACATCCATAAGTTACCCGGGTCACATCATGGATAAAGATGGCTTGAACAAAGAGCCAAAAAAGATGACACGTCCTCAAAGTATGACATACCTGTGGTTGTTTTTAGGACTGATCAATTATTATGGTGAATTTCGAATTTATCAACACGATTGAAGCCTTTATACGTACACAGATATGGCACGGGTCAGAAGAATGTGAAAGTGCATACAATGAAGTAAAAGATGCCTTTAGGATATCAGAGCTATTGGTCACTATAATCCCAAGCTGAAGTTACAACTTGTTTGCGATGTGTCGCCCTATAGGGTTGGTGCAGTTGTCTCGCACATAGTGCCTTCAGGAGAGGAACAACCGATAGCGTTTCTTTATACACTCTTACCATAAGAACATAAGAACATAAGAACTAGGAACAGGAGTAGGCCATCTGGCCCCTCGAGCCTGCTCCGCCATTCAATGAGATCATGGCTGATCTTTGTGGACTCAGCTCCACTCTCCGGCCCGTACACCATATCCCCGAATCCCTTTATTCTTTAGAAAGGTATCTATCTTTTTCTTAAAAACGTTTAAAGAAGGAGCCTCAACTGCTTCACTGGGCAAGGAATTCCAGAGATTCACAACCCTTTGGGTGAAGAAGTTCCTCCTAAACAGAACAGAAACAAATTACGCTGAGCTAGAAAAAGAGGCTTTGAGCATTTTGGGGGAGGAAGGTTTTACCATTACCTTTATGAACGTCATTTTACTCTTTTGACAGATCACCAACCTTCGATGACAATCTTTGGACTGTATAAAGGTATATCTCGTTTCACAGCTAGTACATTGCAAAGATGGTCATTGTTATGAGCGGCACACACATAACGATATCCAATATTATAAGTCGGAGGTACTTACAAACACTGATGCTTTGTTAAGATTGCCATTACAAGTCAAGCAAGAATCTGAACATTTTGTCAACATCCTGTATTTCTCACTCGTGGATAATGTACCTGTGACTTCATCTCAAGTTCAGAGATAAACAAGAACTGATCCAGTGATAGGGAAGGTGATGGACATGGTCCAAAAAGAAACAATGTTGAACGTTCATTGACAAAATTAAGACCTCAAACCCTACACTACAAGGTTTGAGTTGACAGTCCAGAATGGAATTCTATTATGCGGAATCCGAGTGATTATTCCTTTGTGCTTGCAGAATAAAGTTCTTGACCAACTACATGAGAGAGATCCTGATGTGGTGAGGATGAAGGAGTGGGGGCACAGGTATTTTTGATGGACAGGATTTGATGCTCAAATTGAAGAAAACGTGGAGCAATTTCAGCCCTGTGCAAAACTAAGAAGCACTACACCATTGCAACCATTACATCTGTGGGAATGGCCGTCATAGCCATGGCAGAGAGTACACATAGATTACGCTGGCCCAGTGGAGGGATACATGTTCCAAGCACACTCGAAATATCCGGAAGTAGTGATTATGAAATTCCCGACGGCAGAACAAGCCATTGGGAAGTTGAACAAAGTATTTGCAATATTTTGTACACTCCGCAGAGCAGGTCGTAAGTGACAATTATTGCACAGTTCAGTTTTGAGGAGTTGAAAGACTACTTATAAGGGAAATGGTGTACAGCACATTAAGTTAGCTCCATACCATCCTGCAACAAATGAATTGGCAGAATGATTTGTACAGTCACTGAAACATTCCACCAAGGCATTAAAGGACCAAGGTACATTGGCAAGAACAGTGAACAACTTCTTAAGGTCTTACCACACACACACAATGACCCAGAGTTCACCAGCAATGCTGCTTTTCAAAAGGAAACTGAGAACACAGTTTGATCTTTTGATACCACCTGATACTTCAGAGATTTTCAAACAGCAACAAGCACAGGGAACAAAATTCTAAAAAGCGAGTATTCAATCAAGGGGAGCGAGTGCTAGCCAGAAGCTACACCGCCAATGGGTAATGGTACCTGCTGTAATCCTAGCCAAGACAGATCCAGGATCATACACTGTATGGATAGATGATGAGAATTTGGTAACATCATACTGACCAACTATTAGCTTTTCAAAGTGAAATCGCTCAAAGCTCTCAAGAAGTATTTCCACTGGAAAATCTAAACAGCTACACTTCTGAACAGAGACCAAACATAGAGACAAGTTCAGATTCTGTTTCTGAGAACTTTCCAGTACCTGTAGAGACAGACACTGGAGTAATTTCCCAGGAAGTACCACCCACTGAGGGAACAGAGGACACTTCCAAGATCTCAAATAATCAGGTTCCAGGATGTCGAATACAACCCAAAAAGGAATAGTCGGCCACCTGAGAGACTGTATTATGAAGTTGTATAATGCATAAGGGGGGTCTGATGTAAAAACATTAAGCAGTTGTCATTGTACTAAAGAAGTAAGAGTTAGAATGTTATGTATCAGTGAATACATCACTGCTGGTGGAGCGTCATGTGAACTGTAGTGACGTCAGAAGAGAGTGTTTGCGTGGGTTTTAGTTCTCCATCCTAGATTGTATGAGCAACATCTTCGAATAAAATCTCTCATCGTGTTTGTAAAAATTCAAGAGTGTGGCACCCGCATACCTTTCCTCTTTGTGACAAACTCAGAGACATAACAGTGGGGTCAGTGGGGAGCAGTAACATTGTGTGGGAGGCTGACTGGCTGCCTGACATCTTCCTGCTGTCGACTAATGTTACCAAATTCAAGCAGGAAATTAAGTTATTAAATAGCCAACTGTCTGGTAGTTTCCTATCATTCTCTGATTTTAACAATGGTGCTCAGAAGCTCAGTGCATTGCTGACTCAAAGAAGGTGAAGTCTCAGTGGTAGTTGGGTTGTGGAGGGAACAGGAGTCTTATTTGAAACTGGCTGAAGACTGTGTGTTGCGATCAAAGTATACAGGCAATGCAGTGGATGGGTCAAGGTGAAATGCTGTTCGTGGAAAAGTGTACGTGAGGTCCACCGTGGCCACAAAAGCAGCGCAATGTTCCTGAGAGGCTCATCAGAATGGAGGCTTTGTTCAGCCACGTCATCAATGTTTGACCTTTTGACTCCTCTAGTGAGGAGGAGAGGCACAGAGAGAGAGGGATGCAGCCACAAAGAACAACTGTGCAGTGGCCAGGGCAGATCCAGTGGCCTGAGGAAGCCACTGGATATAGAAGAGGAAGGGAAGAATGCAGAACCATGGTCACTGAGCTTCATCAAAATTACCATGCATCTATGTCTCCAGAGAGTGTGGCAGAGCTGTGTGACATGCTGGAGCAGGATATGGTGCCAGTGTAAAATGGAGGACACCTATTGTGTGTAGTTGCCGACAGCACTCAAATTTCTTGACTGTTTTTTTTCAGAGTTTGTCCGGAGATCTATTTAACATCTAAAGACATGAAAATTTAAAGCATGGAAGGAAGCCATTTAGTTCCTCCTGTGTGTGCCAGCCGTAAGGTTTCAACCCACTTTCCAACTCTTGATCAGTAGCCCTGTAGTTTATGCGATGGGGGTTTCTGCATCTACTATGCTTTCAGACATTCAGCGGGATTCTCCGGAATCGGCGCGATGGCCCGACACCGGCATCAAAAATGGCGCAAACCACTCCAGCGTCAGGCCAACCGGAAGTAGCGGAATCCTCTGCACTTCCAGAGGCGAGGTGGACGGCGGAGGGGTTGGCGCTGTGGCAGCCGACGCCGAAGGGACTGTGTGTGTCCACGCATGCGCCAAAGGGCCGGCGTGATCCCGCGCATGCGGGGTATTCTGGCACATGCGCAGGGGGGTGTCTTCTCCGCGCTGGCAATGGCAGAGCCCTACAGGGGCCGGCGCAGAAGGAAGAAGTGCCCCCACGGCACAGGTCCGCCCGCAGATCAGTGGGCTATGATTGCGGGCCAGGCCAACCCACCCCCCCCCCCCCCACCCCCCCCCCCCCCCCACCCCCGAGGTCAGATCCTCCTGTGCCCCCTGAGGACCACCCCAGCCGACTTACCTGCCAGGTCCCGCCATGTGGGACCATGTCTAATCCACGCCGGCGGGACTGGCCAGAGACCGATGGCCGCTCGGCCCAATGGGGCCCGGAGAATTGCCGGGGGGGGGCGCTGACTCATGTCCACTCCTGGAAACAGGGAGAGGAGTGGCTGGCCCATCTCATTCACCTGTCGCTCCATAGACTTCATGGATGAGGCCATGCTATGGGAGTTTGTGCACACCGCCAACATCCACTTGGCTCTATGTAACTCTCCAGACGTGTCACCAGTCTTTCATTGGAGGGCACCATGAGGTGCTACTCATGCCGTTGGTGCACATCGATGTTGACACATTTGATACTGATGCTAAAACATCTGTTGCTTTGCTGATGTAAAGCTTGACATTTGCATGAATCTGAGCATCACTGGATCTCTCCTGACCCTTGAAGGGAAGTGACCACGGTACTTGCTGCCTCTGTTCCATCCTTCTGTACATCAGTGTTCATCAAATTATTACCTTCACTGGTGGATGAATGAAGTGACGCAGTATCTTGAGATGGTATTGTATCCTGTGTGCTTTCCAGTGTAGCAGGAACCCTGCTTTTTTCCTCAAAGCTGCTGCTGTATTTGATGGAGGGACACAATTTGAGTGAAATACCTTCTTATTCACCCAAGTGCTGGTACCTCCCCTGGATAAGGAGCTTCCAGAGGCGCCATAGGTACAGTGAATGTTGGGATGTTATCGAGGGAATGTTGGATGTTATCATCGCTTGTAGTGAAAGTGGAATTTTCTGGGCTCCAGTGAAATAGACCAGTGAAGGAGATGCATTTGTGACTCTTATTTCCATGGATCAGAACTTGGAGATGTAACATTTGAGATTTAACTTGAGGGATTTTGGACCTGAACCAAAATAAATCTCATCTGTAATATTAACTGGTCCTTCCTCAAAGTTATGTATTTAGAAATCTTAATTTAGCAAAGATTTAGAAAATGCGCATTCTTGAAAGTAGAGAAACTAATTGCTTTATTTTTCCATCCTGTCCTGGAGCTAGCTGAAATGACAGAGGCAACAATGATGCTGGGAAAAGGGAAAGACTGCAACCTAGTGGAAATATATGCTCAGTGCGTGCACATATGATAACATCCAGGAGAATGAAAAGAGAGAACTAAATTCTGCCTGCAAACAATTGAAAAACATAATTTGCTGTTTTTTAATATTACATATTTATGGTTATTCAAGCCATGATATAAATCAAATCATGCCATTCCTTTAATATTTCAATATATGAGAGTTAACATCGCTGTTAAATTTTATATCATTTTTTAAAAAGGTTTTGACATGTAGTTGAATATTGGTGGTAAAATATATCCTCTATAATATATTTTTCCAAAAGCAATTGCACAGGTATCTCTGACCACAAGATGGAGCTACAGCATTAAGTTTCCATTTGTTCTTAAAAACTTGACAGCGAAAGACATGTAATTAAAGCAGATGTTACACATACTCAACATTGCACAGGAACAGGCACTGTTATAATAGAAACGCTTCCGGTGACACAGTGCCTTTCACATTGAGACATGTCAAAGAGCTTTGCATAATGAATTACTTTTCGAAGTTCAGTGACTATTGTTAAGTAGGTTAACTCGAAGAAATTGTTCCAGCTACAAGCAAGCAGGTCATCGTGGTCAAGCCTCTGATTTTCCATAGCCTTACAAATGCTCCAACAATACTAATGCCAGTTTTTTTAGCCTATTCTTGGTAAACAATACTTCATGTAAAAAAGTTTGCAACTTGACAACTTAATTATTCATAGCCAACCAATTCTGATTTCTCCAGGTTACCTTCCATACTCTTGTTGTTCTCAGCAATATTCTTTGAACATTTGAAGATTTTGGGCAAGATTCTCCCAAAAGGGAACAAAGTCCCCTAGCGAGCACGTTTAGTTGCATGTTTCCCAGCAATTCATGTTGAATAAGGGGCCTGAATGGGGAATGCGTGGCCGAAGCCGCACATAGCCCCATTTTGTATAGTGGGGAGTGTAATGTTCTTGTCAGATGGCCTGATTTATTACAAGAACACTTTTAGCAAAAGCCATAAATGGTTTATTCACATTAACTGTGGGAAACTATATACAAGACAACAGGTGAAAAAAAAGTAAAATCATGCCAAACAACCTCTGTCTTCAACTTCCTTCGGCCAGTCTGAAGTCAGCTGACTTTAACATTCACTTATATACTAGTGAGACACCTAGTGGTCAGTCGGTAAATTACAACATAACCTTGATATCACTACAGGGAGCTCTGCTCGCCGGCACGTCTCGCTGTAGCGTGAGATCTGGAAGCCATTTTTAAATGCCGTCCTGATCGCCGAGGCCCCCCAAAACAATCTGCAACCTCCCTCTCTCACCCTCGCAACACCCACACCTGGCAACCCTGGACCCATCGCGTGCGTGCAAAAATGACATCTTGGCAGTGCCAACCTGGGCACCTTGGCAGTGCCAAGCTGGCACCCAGGTGGCATTTCCAGGGTGCCAGGCTGGTACTGCTAGGGTACTCAGGTGGCACCAGCAGTGCCAGGGCACCACCCTGCCCAAAGGGAATGTAGCTGGGGCCTCCAATACCCTTGGAAACCCCCACAAGTGCCATTCCATCTGGTCCCCATTTGTGGGCATCAGTGTTGAACGGCGCTTGCCCATGGTCTCTTAGGTGAAGGGGTTGAATCCCAAAGTTTCCAGATACCTTGGGAATTCTCACATTAGAGTGAGGCTTAAGTGGGCAGCACGGTAGCACAAGTGGATAGCACTGTGGCTTCACAGCGCCAGGGTCCCAGGTTCGATTCCCCGCTGGGTCACTGTCTGTGCGGAGTCTGCACGTTCTCCCCGTGTCTGCGTGGGTTTCCTCCGGGTGCTCCGGTTTCCTCCCACAGTCCAAAGACGTGCAGGTTAGGTGGATTGGCCATGCTAAAAATTGCCCGTAGTGTCCATAAGGGTTGGGAGGGGTTATTGGGTTGCGGGGATAGGGTGGAAGTGAGGGATTAGTGTGGGTCGGTGCAGACTCGATGGGCCGAATGGCCTCCTTCTGCACTGTATGTTCTATGTAATCTATGTAATCTTACTGCCTCGCTCTAATATGTAGATTTGTCAAAAGTTGAATCTCGCAAGGCGCTGTGAGTCAGTAAGATCCCGCGAGCGGGGCACCCTGCTGTTAGTGGCCATGCTGCACCGCGGGTGAGCTGCTTCTCTGGTGAAATGTGGCTGTTGGATAGCGTCCCTTGCCTCACTATTTCATTGAAGCCCATTAAATCTCGCTGATGTCTTTCGCTTTGATTGGAATCCAAGAGCTTTACTCGGTTGAAATCTATTTGTCTTCATTTAGTCATTGGTTTATAAGAAGTTTACTTCAGAGGTGCATAAATGTGGGCTGCACATGGACTGAGGAACATTGTCGTCATCATCGTCTAAGTGTCCTGTCGAGTGGCGGAGGTGCCCATGGTCTTCCAAACATTCTAATCATAGCAACAGTGGATGAGTTAATTGTTGGGAGTTCTGGTTGAACCAGTCTTTAATGTTGTTTTGCTGTTTCCTTCATTTTCGACCTCTCGCTCTTCTTCTGTTAAACCTTCTGGTGGTGACTAGGCACTGCAATCCTTCTGCACGGATAACACATCCAAAGAACTTCATTTCTCTCCTTTTGATATTATTCAAGATTCTCTTGCTTTTTTGGCCTCCTACTTCTTCATTGGCTGTTTTTTTCCATCCAGCTGACCTTTTGGAATCTTTCTTTAGCACCACATCTCAAAGCTGTTGATTTTCTTTTCTTCCTCTTTGCCAATACTCCAAGTTGCACATCCATAATTCATTATTGACCGGACATAGCGTTCATGGATTTAGTACACGGGTGCTCCGATTTCCTCCCACAAGTCCCGACGTGCTTGTTAGGTGAATTGGACATTCTGAACTCTCCACCAGCGTACCCAAACAGGCGCTGGAGTGTGGCGACTAGAACACTTTCACAGTAACTTCATTGTAGTGTTAATGCAAGTCTACTTGTGACACTAAGAAAGATTATAATTATTCTCATTTCAAGAAGCAAGCTGATATTTCTTATACTATATCCCTGAGTCATATACTATGAGTGCCCTGAGCCATTATATATGATAAGTGTAGAATGCTTGGAAGGAAAAAAAACAGGACTTTGGACCTATGGATTTCAAAGCACTCCACCACTGGGGTTTCCCACCGCATTTCTGCCTCGCCTATAGATTAATTGATAGAAATTGATTTCTATGATTAATAAACAACTCCAATATCATTGCATCATATGTCAGCTATGGCTTAGTCAGTAGCATTTGTAGTATAAGGATCTGGCATAGAAAGGGTTAACGTGGGACTTGGGTATGGTACCTCCCACATTTTAATGAAAAGGAACACATGAGCAAGTCTAGAGGGCAGTCTCTTACTGGACAGAGATGTGTGTAGAGACAAGCATGGAGTCAGCTCCTCGCTTCGATCTTATACTGTATACATATACATTGTTATGAATAGTTCATAAACACGTACTGCTAAGCAATACAAGGCTCAGAACCTATCAAACTGCACACATCTTACAACATGGTGGCAGCGATTGGAATAACTCAGGAACTCACAGAGACTGGAGAAGAAGTTTATAACCTGGAGGATTAAAAGAGCAGCATTCTGACCTGACAGGAAACACCAGAAGTGAAGGTGCAGAAGGAAATTGCGAGAGAATAGCTTGAAAGTGGGATTGGAAGCTGAAGGCAGAAACAAAGCTCCACGCTGCATTAGAACACTCCATTGAACCCCAAGGAGTTCTGGCCTCAATATCCAGAGAGTGAATTCTCAGCTGGTACAGGAATTGAACCCGCACTGCTGGCCTTCTTCTGCATCACAACCCAGCTGTCTAGTCCACTTAGACACTGCAAAGAAGAGCCAAAACGGTCAATTCAGGGAGTCGCTGCTGGAAATTTAAAATATTTTAAAACAAAGAAATCGCAAACACCCAACAGGTGCAGGAAACCTCATTGAGAAGAAGCATCCAGCAGCGGCACCTTGGAATTCCTAACATCAATCCCAATTTTAAATGATGTGGAGATGCCAGCGTTGGACTGGGGTGAGCACAGTAAGAAGTCTTACAACACCAAGTTAAAGTCCAACAGGTTTGTTTCAGATCACTAGCTTTTGGAGCACTGCTCCTTCCTCAGGTGAATGAAGAGGTAGATTCCTGAAACATATAATAGACAAAGTCAAAGATGCAAAACAATGCTTTGAATGCGAGCATTTGCAGGTAATTAAGTCTTTACAGATCCAGAGAGAGGGGTAATCCCAGGTTAAAGAGGTGTGAATTGTCTCAAGGCAGGACAGTTGGTAGGATTTTGCAAGCCCAGGCCAGATGGTGGGGGGGTGAATGTAATGCGACATGAATCCAAGGTCCCTGTTGAGGCCGTACTCATGTGTGCGGAACTTGGCGATAAGTTTCTGTTCGGCAATTCTGCGTTGTCACGCGTCCTGAAGGCCGCCTTGGAGAATGCTTATCCGGAGACCAGAGGTTGAATGCCCTTGACTGCTGAAGTGTTCCTCGACTGGAAGGGAACACTCCTGCCTGGCGATTGTCGCGCGATGTCCGTTCATCCAATTTCAAATGGCGATGGATCAAAAATCTAGCTTATTGGAGCAGTTTGAACTCATCCATGGCCCAGATCAGCCACAATATTAGAGACATTGAAGAAAGTGGTCCCATAGGTACAGTATTGCTTCAGGTCTAGATAAAAAATACAGAAGCTGAACGGATTCAATAGATCCAATCGCCAACAATCTAATTGCTAGACACATCATCAATAAATCCTCAGCAAAATTTTAAAAGCATTTGATATATATTTTAATGTGAGCAGTAACAAGATGCTGGAATGAGCAAAGTTTATCAAATAAAAATTGAAAATGCTGGATTAACACTGACGGTCTGGCAGCATCTGTGAAGAGAAACAGAGTTCATGTTTTGGATCTAAATGATCCTTCTACAGAACATTCAGATCATTTGGAGTTTATCCAGCATCGTCAGTTAGTATTTCAGATTTCCAGCATCTGCAGTATTTTACATTTATTTGATAGTTCAACAGACATTTCCAGCAGTCAGGAGATAACATTTGCCTGTTAATTCACATGTACCTGATTAACCCTGAATTGCCCTTGAGAAGGTGTTGCAGAGCTGTCCTCTTGAACCGCTTCAGTCCATCTGGCGTAGATACACCCATAGTCCTCATAGAAAGGGAGTTTTGACCCAACAGCAATGATACAGTTCCAAGTCAGGATGGTGTGTGGCTTGGAGGGGTACTTGGCAGATGGTGGCATTCTCATGCATCTGTTGTTCATGTCCTTCTGGATGGTAGAGGTTGTAGTTTTGAAAGATACGACTGAAGGAGGCTTGGCAAGTTGCTGCAGTGCATCTTATAGATAGTACACATAGCTGTTACTGTGTGCCAGTGGTGATGGAGGATGTCATTAACAGTACTACCAAGTAGTACTTACACAATAATAATCTGCTTAATGATGCTCCATCAGCTACTTTCGGCTCCAGATCTCAATTAAGTGCACCTGCTGTTTTATGATCTCACCTTTCTAACTGTGAACACCTTAAGTCAATCTTTTAAATGTAATACTCTTCAAGCTGCTTAAGTTGTATTTATCCCATTTTCTAGAGTTAAACTTTAATTTCCCTCGGACTAAAAGCGACCTCTAAAAGGTCACGATGGTATTTATATGGTACAATAATTCATCTATTTCATAGAGGGGTGGAATCTAATACCGCTGAGGGTATCAAGCTGAAGGAAGCTGGAGAGCTGTGGAATAATTTGTAAAAGTACGAAATAGTGACCTAATGGATTGAGATGGCCTTTGATATAAAGAATCTGGAGTCAGAAGAAATAGGAGAGGCGTTGAATGAATACTTTTCTTCAGTGTTCACCAAGGAGAGGGGCCATATTTTTGAGGATGAGAGTGTGATACAGGCGGGTAGGCTGGAGGAGGTAGATGTTCTGGGGAAGGATGTATTAGCAATTTTGAAAAACCTTAGGATTGACAAGTCCCCTGGGCCAGATGGGATATATCCAAGGATTCTTTGGGAGGCAAGGGATGAGATTGCAGAGCCTTTGGCTTTGATCTTTGGGTCCTCAATGTCCACGGGGATAGTGCCAGAGGACTGAGAGTGGAGAATGTTGTTCCTCTGTTCAAGAAAGGGAATTTGATTGAATTCTTTGAGGACGTAACTAAGTGTGTAGATGAAGGTAGAGCAATTGATATCGTATACATGGATTTTAGTAAGGTGTTTAATAAGGTTCCCCATGGTCAGCTTATGAAGAAAGTAAGGAGGTGTGGGATAGAGGGAAATTTGGCCAATTGGATAAGTAGCTGGCTATCACATAGAAGACAGAGGGTGGTGATGGATGGAAAATTTTCAGACTGGAGACCAGTTACCAGAAGTGTACCACAGGGATCAGTGCTGGGTCCTCTGCTATTTGTGATTTTTATCAATGACTTGGAGGAGGGGGCTGAAGGGTGGGTCAGTAAATTTGCTGATGACACCAAGATTGGTGGAGTGGTGGATGAGGTGGAGGGCTGTGTAGGCTGCAAAGAGACATTGATAGGATGCAAAGCTGGGCCAAAAAATGGCAGATGGAGTTTAACCCTGATAAGTGCGAGGTGGTTCATTTTGGTAGAAAACATTTGAATGCGGATTACAGGGTCAACGACAGGGTACTGAGGAATGTGGAGGAACAGAGAGATCTTGGCGTTCATGTCCACAGATCTCTGAAGGTTGCCACTCAAGTGGATAGAGCCATGAAGAAGGCCTATAGTGTGTTAGCGTTTATTAACAGAGGGCTTGAGTTTAAGAGCCACGGGGTTATGCTGCAACTGTACATGACCCTGGTGAGACCACATTTGGAGTATTGTGTGCAGTTCTGGTCACCTCACTATAGGAAGGATGTGGAAGCATTGGAAAGGGTGCAAAGGAGATTTACCAGAATGCTGCCTGGTTGCAGGAGAGGGCTTATGAGGAAAGGTTGAGGGAGCTAGGGCTTTTCTCTTTGGAGCGGAAGAGGATGAGAGGCGACTTAATAGAGGTTTATAAGATGATGAGGGGGATAGATAGAGTGGATGTTCAGAGACTATTTCGTCGGGTGGATGTAGCTGTTACAAGGGTGCATAACTATAAGGTTCAGGGCGGGAGATATAGGAGGGATGTCCGAGGTAGGTTCTTTACTCAGAAAGTGGTTAGGGTGTGGAATGGACTGCCTGCTATGATAGTGGAGTCGGACACTTTAGGAACTTTCAAGCAGTTATTAGATGGGTACAAGTTCCCGTACCAGCCTCCCTGAACAGGCGCCGGAATGTGGCGACTAGGGGCTTTTCACAGTAACATAATTGAAGCCTACTCATGACAATAAGTGATTTTCATTCATTTTCATTTCATTTCATTTCAGGAGCACACCAGAATGACAGGGAGTGGGATAGCTTGATCTTGGTTTCGGACAATGCCCTGCACAACATCGAGGGCCGAAGGGCCTGTTCTGTGCTGTACTGTTCTATGTTAATAGAGGATGAACAACTTGTAATTTATTGGAAATTGTCAATTAATTAGCTATCAATTAGAGAATGGCTTGAAAGAAAATTATTTAACAAGGGGAGTTATGTAATGTTATGTAAACACTTGTATGTAAACCCCGTTCTGGGTGCAGGACGAGGAAGAAGACCCTTCGGGGTATGGAGACATATTGTATTGTTAATAAACATTTATCCAGTATTTACTGCCTGCGGTTTACGTGTGCTACTTTATGCGGATTCAACACCATGATACCAGTGATAGGAATCCATAAGGTGGCAATTTGTATAGAAGTGTATTGCACAAGACTATGGCCGTGATTCCCCGAGCCCCGCGCCCAGCCGGAGAATCGCCGCAACCGCGCCACAACGCCGGCGCGCGATTCTCCGAGGTGCGGAGAATCGGCGCCATTTGTGCCAGCGCATTTGATGCCGGCCGTGGTCCGCTGGAATCGGTGGGGCCGCCGATTCTTCGGCCCACATGGGCCAAGCGGCCGCGCGGAAAAAGCAGAGTCCCGCCGGTGCCGTTCACCCTGGTCACTGCCGGCGGGAACTCTGCGCAAAGATTCGGGGGGCAGCCTGTGGGGCCGGCAAAGCGCTCCTTCACCGGGGGGGGCCTCCGATGGGGTCTGGCCCGCGGTCGAGGCCCACCAATCGGCGGGCCGGCCTCTCCTCCGCCGGGCCTACTTTGTTGCACGGCCAGCCCCTGAACCCCCACGCCATGTTGCATAGGGGCCGGCGTGCTGAAGAGGTCCCCCACGCATGCGCAGGTTGGCGCGGCCCAACTGCGCATGCGCGGGTTGGCGCATCGGCCATTTGGCGGCAGGAATGGAGGCTGGAGCGGCATGAACCGCTCCAGCACCGTGTTGGCCCCCTGTGGAGGACAGAATCGGTCGTCCCCGTGACCGTTTCGCACTGTTGTGAAACGCGACGCTGTTCACGATGGTGCGAAAACTTAGTCTCCATTTTGGAGAATCGCCCCCTTTGTGCTTTTATCATGTGCCTAGAATTGTGCTGCAATAAAACATTAAGGTAATTCTTCATAGTAAATGGACAAGAATACAAATGCCCGTAAACAGCTGTGATTGTTTCTCCATTTATCTGTAACACTGCAGGCACCTTTAATAATCTCCCGTGAAGGTCGTACTGCACTATTCTCAACTACCAATTTACTACAGATATCCACAAGGGATTAAAATAGCAGGGCTTCAGAAATCCTCACAGATCTTTTTAAAATACTTCAGCTTTTGTCGGCTCTCTCATTACAACTGTTAAAATATGAGGTTGAAAATGTTTTAATTCATCAACAGAAGAACTGCAGCATGAAAGATAATATTGCTGACAATCATGAATCCTTCAGCCAGAGTTTCATTACATTTCATAGTCTTAACATTTTTGCCAATCATATTAAATTATAATATCTAGGAATATACACTATAGAATAAGAGCTAGATGGAATGGATTTCAATGGCATAATCTGATTTGGGGTTCATATGTCAAGCACAAGTAACATGAATTGTATTCTTACCATTTTTAATATCATGCAAACCCACAAGCTGGCTAACCACTATTCTTTTTCGAAAAACATTTTCATATGTATTCTTTTAACTCTGTTTTGGCTCCAGTTGTCTAGTGGCTTTGGCTCTGGCTAGCCATTCAAGTTCTGAATTCAAATACCGCCATTGCAAATTGTGGAATTCAGCAAGTCTGACCTTTGCCGTAAAATCTCCATCTGGATCATAAATGGAAAGGAATCTGCACCCCAACCTGGTCAAGCCTAGGTGCAACTCCAATCACACTGTACAGGATTGTCTAGTAATACCAGGGAGAGACAATAAATACTGACTTGTCAGTGCCGCCAATATCCCAAGAGCATAATATAAAAATAAGTCCAATTCACTCACCAATGATGCACACCATTCAGAAAATAGCCAGGCCACAGTGGTGTTTGAATTCTTCATTAACTGGCCACTAGAAGGAGACGTGAAGCTAATTGGGATATTCTTTCTCTCCTGCAATAACATGTCTTGATCAGTTAGTGTCTCCCACAAACAGTGAGACCCAGTTGGTGCCATGTCACTCACAGAGCTGAGAAACAAAGTCAGGTCTGTGGAGGAAAACAGAGGAAAAATTAGGAAACAGGCTTCTGCCAGACTCTTCACAGAAAATGCATATTAATTTGTAGTACGAAAAGTTAGTATATTGACCAATTTCAAGAATAGTTTTAAATTTCACACAATTTTTGAACGACATGGTTATACATACATTTCTTATTAATAAATTTTACTGTAGATTTTTTGTGAAATTCAAACTATTTTAACTTTATACATGTCTTCTGGTTGCTGAATGCTGGAAACACTGAAAATATGGAGTGGAATTTTAACATTTTTTCAAAGTGTCGGTTAAGTGAGAAAATGGGAAAGAATCCCATCGGCACCGTCGGTGAGAAGACGTATATTCAGTCTCTTTAAGGAATTTATTTTTCCCGCGTTGCATTCTACATCAGTGGCGACTTGCCTCTGATTTGCTTTCCCGCTAAAACTTAATCTCTGTAATCAGTGGGGCGCTCCTTTTAAACACCTTTCCAGCACTTCTACCAAGTCCACTCAGGGAGATGGCTACCAGAAAGACAGCATTACGTTTTACAGAGGGAGCCCTCAGGAAACTTCTGGATGGGGTCGAGCAGAGGCAGAAAACCCTCTACCTTCGATCGGGCAGACATCCAGCCAGCAAAGTGGCCAACCCCGCCCAAGAGGCGGTGGCTGCAAGTATAATCGCCAGCTCACTTCACAAGAGGATGGGGCTGCAGTGTCATATGAAGTTGACTTTCCTCGTGCAGCCAGGGTAAGTCTGACTCTTGATGTCTCCCACAGCGCCTCTTAACACACCCCTCATACCTCCACGGTGTTCTCACACTCCCCCACCTCGCGGGGTCACAGCAGTTGTCATGCACCCCCACCCCTCTTCTCATAATTCCCCCATAGCTCCCGTGCCCCTCACATGCCCTCTCCCACTCACCTCCCACATATGCCAGACTTCATTAGCATCTGACATAGCAAAACTCCTGCGTTCACCTTTCTCACCTGTCTCATTACAGGACACACCTGAAAACAACAGGCGTGAGCAGGCACAGGCTGCTGGGGTGATGCCGGAGCTCATGACCCTTACCCCTTTCGAGGCACGAGCCTTTGAACTTGCCGGCAAGGAGCTGGACCACACCTTTGCAGAATGCGAGGTGAGGAGTGGGGCAAAAACACACGTGGGAACACTTAACACATCTAGTCATGGTGCAAGCCTCACATGAATAACCTTTCTCCTATCAGTATTTCCTTGTACTACTCTAATACCATCTCCCTTCCATCGCAGGCCAATCAGCAGAACAGCTCAGACCACCCTCAAGGCCCCTGGACACCACAGACCCGAGCAGCTTTGAGGGAGACATCTCAGAGACCAGCATAGAAGAAGCAATACATTTGTCACCTGTATCCTCCACCAGCGCAGATACTTGCACCTCAGTGAAAATAAAGTAGTAGTCAGGATTCTAGATCACTCACTGGTGAGCACTTCAAACCTGATGATCCACAGCAGGTGGAGGAAGGGATGGCCTAGGGATCTGGCACTCCGAAGGATGCCAGAGCCCAGGACTTTGCTGTGCCCCAGGCCAATGATGTGCCCCTGGGTACAGTCATCCAAGAGCTGCCTGAGCTCTAAAGCAGAGTTTCAAGCATCAGGAATGGATGACAGCACCCCTCCTTGGAATGCAATGCTGATTGAAGGAGTCCCGTCGCCTGTTCTCTGAGAAGATGATGCCATCGCTCCGAAAGAATAAGGCGATCATTGTGAGAGTGGAGACTTTGCCACATGATGGGCACTTCATGGCAGGGGGTGTCCGCTCCATGGTTCAGCTTATGATTTTCCTGATTGAGGACATGGGTTCCATGGTGTAGAGCTTCAACTGCATGGTGCAGGTTCTAGTGGGAAGCAGGGCTTCTGGATCTCATTCCAGCTGCCCTCTACCCCATGGAGGAGCCCAGGAGCCCTCGGGCACCTGAAGGTAAGAGGATTGGCAGATGTGCAGTCTGGGGCCTTCCATCAAGGAGCTCCTGTGTTGCTCACTTGGAGGGGTGTGTCAGATGGGCACACTGAGGAGGGCAGCACTGCAAATGCCTGAGGGTTATGAGAGTACATTCTGACTGCACTCATCCTCCCCCCTGTGTGAGGGTCTTCTGCTTTCATGTGGCTGCTAAACATCCCGGGACAGACTCCCCCCTCTGCCCATGCAGCCTGCCATTTTGCAAGACCCCATCCAGGGACCTCATAGTCACCCGCAGTGCTGACCCAGTGATTCCTAGCACCCACCTCCAGCTACCACTATAGAACGGCAATCCCTCAGCGGACTAACAGCCACAAGCCCAGTAAGGGCCACCCAAGAAGCAAAACCATGTACAGCAGCCACCAGACCCCTGGAGAGCTGGATGGCCAAAGCAGTGAATGGCTGCCCCAAAACACTGAGACACAGCCCCTCACGGGATTTTGGGCCCGCATCGCCATTCTCACTGACAGCTAAAGCTAGCTCAAAATTCCGCCCATGATGGAAATGTTTCTTAGGTTCAATATTTGATAGGGTGTCTTTACGGAATCTTGGGTTGATGGTGGACGAAGCATGTGGGCGCCTTCAGTGGAAACGCTGCTGTCTCTGTGTAAGGGCCCTCCCCTTAGCCTGAGGATGCTACTGTCCATCATCCTGGAGTTCTTGGACCCCTTGCCTGGTGTTCTCCAGGGATAGTGCTATTTCTATAGCCCTGTTGAGATCTAGGTTGGACAGCGCCAGCAATTTCTTTTAGGTTGTCACATTGTTAAATCCATACACTAGCCTATCATGTAGTATCTCGATTAGCGATGGACCAAACTCACAGTACTCTGCAGACTGGATGGGCTGAATGGTCTCCTTGTGCACTGTACAGATTCTATGATTTCTATGGAACTTTCACAATATAGCCAAGAATTCTGTAATGGGTTTTCCCGGTGGCCTTACAGCTGTGTTGAATCCGTAGCATTTGAGGATAATGGATGGCTTTGGATTGTGATTGTTCTTTATTAAATCCACAAGCTCATCAAACCTTTTTGTGTTGGAAGCTGCAGGATATGTTCTGCTCTTGATAATGCTAAACATTGAGGCCCTGCATGCTGTTGGGAAGATTACTTAATGTCTGTCATCCCCTTCAATGCTGGAAGCATGAACAAAATTGCGCATGTGCTCGGCATTCTGGCCCCAGTTCTCTATGTTCGCATCAAATAGTTCTAGTTTCCCGAAGAAAGACATTTCTGGGTTTCTCTTCTTTTTCTCTACCGAAGCTGTCTTCTGGAGTTATAAAAAGCTGCTCAGAATCCCGTGCTTGATCCTCGTCGCCAATGTAATAATTCCAGGAGGCGCAAGCTAAAAGCCAAAAGTGGTTTACTGAAACACAAAATAAAGCCACGGCCGTGATGTACAAAACAAATGTCCCAGCCCGGGACTCTCAAGAACTTCTAGTCCAGGACTTAGGGTCTATATTTAAGGCCCGGCTAGCGAGCCCCTATTGAGTGGTCCTCCACCCGCTCACCATGGGAAATCACATTTTATGAAGCCCACAGGGAGATCAATCAGTGATCCCCTGTAGTTGTTGTGAGGGTTTTAAGTGGGATTAATTTAATGTTACTGTGTAAAACCTATAGTTTATTTCATGCTGGATAAAGTGTTTGTACGTTTGGGGGTTGATTCAGTTCCAACTGTGCTTCTGTCTTGCTTAGACAGGGTTATGACGTGAAGAATAAATAAAAGCTAGCCGAAGAATGTGACTGTTATAAGCTGCCTGCTTACCATTGGCTGGGGACTAATGACAATCCCACAATCCTGTGGGAGTATGAGCTTCCTCAATGAGGTGGGTGGAGAAACCATTAGTAAACTCCATGTATAAATAAAGCTGGCCAGTTTGGAACCAGCAGGAAGGAGTGTGCAGCAAGGGAAGTTGCTGCTGCTGTTATATATATATGTTATTGTAAATAAATGTTATTACTTTGTATCCTTAAAACTCGTGCTGGTTTCTCCAACCCCCTCATTGGGGAAGCTCATACTCCCACAGGATTGTGGGATTGTCATTAGTCCCCAGCCAATGGTAAGCAGGCAGGTTATAACATCCCTCCCCCCCCAAAGTCCAAGGAATCCACCGAAGGCCCTGGCGAAGGAGGGCGTCGGACTCGTTTTGCCGCAGGCCGGACACCATTTGCACGCGGCGCTGGATCAGGCGGCGTGTAACGAGACGGAGACCGGCACTTCCGTGATGAACGGTGTAAGGGTTGTACATCCACTGCCCGTGGACCCGAGGATTCCCCCTCTAATGCGTCCTGTGTCTCCATCTCGGAGTCAGAGTCTGCTGCCTCCGTCGTGTCAGCGTCTCTATCTCCATTTGGTTCTGTAACGACCTGCTAATCCATTGTGCTTTGCACGCGTGGGTCCGAATCCCGTCCTTGTCGCCAGTTTTGTAAGGGCCACGAAGAATCCAGCACGAGTTTTAAGGATACAAAGTAATAACATTTATTTACAATAACATATATATATAACAGAAGCAGCAACTTCCCTTGCTGCACACTCCTTCCTGCTGGTTCCAAACTGGCCAGCTTTATTTATACATGGAGTTTACTAATGGTTTCTCCGCCCCCCTCATTGGGGAAGCTCATACTCCCACAGGATTGTGGGATTGTCATTAGTCCCCAGCCAATGGTAAGCAGGCAGGTTATAACAGTGACCGTTGTTTACCAGCTTGTTTCCCAGTTAGCATTCATGACAGTTAAATCTTGGGAGCTTGCAAATCCCAAACATTTATGAGGGGAGCAGCGGCTGGAGGGATGGCTCCTCAGGGCCAAAAGATATCCATTCAGGAGGTGGCTCATGACACCAGTGAGGAGGCCACAAATATCCACTGAGACTCACTACAAAGAATTTCATTCATAAATGTGTGCATTGGTCGAGGAGGCGATTCCGGAGCCTGGACTGGTTGGAGGGAGCCCTGCAATATAGCCCCCAGACGGTGTCCCACATCATAGTAGCCTGCTGCACTATGCACAACTTGGCAGCGGGGAGAGCAACTAGACATGGAAGAGATGGAGGAGAAGGCTGTCGAGGATGGCAGCGAGGGACAACCCACGGAGGTGACGGAGGAGGACCTCAGGCTATAGCCAGGGCCCGCATAGGGCACAGGTCTAGGGATGCCCTCATTACCTCCCGTTTTGGGGATGAACAGGACTAGGGTGTGAAGCCCACTCCCACCATGGGGTCTTACATCCTTTTAGTCTGGCATAGCCTGCAGAAGGTCATCATATTGGTGGCAATATTCATGGGCAGGGCGCGAATGCGATTGGGCGAACGTTGCAGGAGAATGATGATGCCTTGCAGTGAGGACAGTTTGAAGCTCCTCTTATCCTCTGCGAAATGTCTGACCCCTGCCTGAGAGAGAGATGAGCACGACCTGCCATTAGACAGGGTGATCTATGAGTCCGGAGAGGCTGAATGACACATCTCAGCTGCTACTGCCCCCTCGGAGGTCAGGGGTCCCAGTGTTTTTCTCAACCTACTGGCGAGGTGGTCAGACTCACAATCCTTCAGCCATGGACATTCTCATGACTAGAGATTTCTGGTAGACATGAGAGGGCTGAACATTGCTGTTGGGGGGGGGGGGTGTTGCTTGTTGGGGGGGAGGGTGATCTCTCCATGGATGTGGGGTTGGGGTGGGGGGGGGTGCATTTAGGGGTTGGCATGGCTTTACTACGTCTTCAGTGTGGGAGATGGGAGAGACATAGCGACCACCATTCTCTCACTGCACAGGGAGGAAGCACCGAGTTTGCACGGGGGTTTGCAGAATTTAGCGCCATGACATGACAGCGTGGAGGATCTTTACGGATCAACAAAGTGATTTTTAATGCAATTGAGGTACAACAGTGGTCTTAGAGGTTTAGTCTAGCAGGGGAGTGTAGCTACGTCATATACCCTAGACCGGCGCTGCGGTCCTCTTCTGGTGGGTCACCCTCCGCAACTGAGCGCTGGGTTTTCGGGAGGGACTCACATGGAGCTGTGAGGGAAGGGGGACACCCGCCTAGCCAGCCAGATCAGCCGAATCAACCCTAGCGATCAATGGGGTGACAGATGTCGCAGCCAGATCGCCCTCACACCCGAGGTACTACAATGGTGACTTATCTCTACTAGTGCCTAGGTTCGTCCGTGCCCATTTGGTGCCTATCATTTCTTACTCTTCCTCATTGTCCGCTACATCTATGTGTATGCCCAGGATCCACAAATGGGGTTGAGGTGGCCTGCTGATTTCCATGCCCTGTTGCCTAGGATGACTTTGATGAATATCCCACAAGTCCTGAAAGACGTGCTTGTTAGGTGAATTGGAAATTCTGAATTCTCCCTCAGTGTACCCGAACAGGTGCCTGAGTGTGGCGACTAGGGAATTTTCACAGTAACTTCATTACTGTGTTAATGTAAGCCTACTTGTGACACTAATGAAGGTTATTATTATTACTTACATTGCAGATACCTAGTTTACCTCACTGTGCCATTAGCAGCTCGCCCTTGTAGCAACTAGCTGGCAAAAAAATTAAAGCCCTAAACATGCAACTAAACGTGCAAGAGCAAGTCTAACTAATGGCAAACACTGTTGATACAATGCCACAGCAAATTATGACCAACGAACTTTAACTAGGTTGAGATTTGCCTAAGCCTTACAGATTTATAGACAACAAACCAAAGACATTTGTTGTTTCATCAAGTCATGCATGACAAAATGCCTGGTCACATTCTTGCAGTAGATTTGTTTTTTTGATGACACCACAGGGTTAGCATTGAGCATCTAAATTATCCTAACTCAGAGTTCGTTTTGCATTTTTTAAATACAAACGCACAACAAAAGTAATTTTCCATGTTAAGTTTTTTGGAAATACACGTCTGCAGCGGTTGTAGACATTTTTTAAAAGTTAAAATTAAATTAAGTTAGCTCTCCATTGTAACAGTCCTTCCCTGATATGTTTCTTTCATCTGAGACATCAATTAAATCCTTCATTTGTTCATAGAAGCCTTGTTGATTTCATAAAAAGGTAAACAAAATAAGTATTTTTTCCACGTCTACTGGTAAGGGGTTACAGCTCCCATGAGAAGCCTGCAGTGGACTATCTGGGAACAAAGGAAACTCTATATCCATTTGACATTTAACTGGTAGCGGCAAGGCATTTGCTCTTCCTCAAGAACTGCAATAAGCACAAACTCTTTTGTTGTTTGAAAATTTGTCGGCCCAGTGAACAGATGCCAGCATTTAATCTGCCTGAAAGGGATGCCAGTCTTTCTTCTGGCTGATAGTGTGCTGCCAAGTCGTCTGAATCATAACGAATGAAACAAAGAGCCATTTAGATTTTTTTAATCAGGCAGATTAAGCCAGGGATTTTCTTCTTTACAATCCATCAGCTGAAATATTTGAGACAATGTTAACTAATATATGCAATGAATATCTCTTTGTACTTTTATAAAACGACTAAGGGCAAAGACTCCCATATCCCCACTGGTGAGATCAATGGCGGCTGGGGGAGTGGGGGGTGGGTTGAATCCGGCGTAAAAATCAGTTTCAAGCCAGCATGGAATGATAGCAAGAACTTCCAACATTGCCTGTCATAGCGAATCATGATTCCTGCCAGAAGCTGATATGAAGCCAATTTGCATCCTGCTAATGGGATATAAATGAAGGCCTGACCACAATCTCCTCCCCCCACCCCCACACCACACACACACAATTCTCCACAATGCCAGGAGGAAAACACGCTGGTCCAGAGCACGTGGCATTCAAGAGTCAGGACTTACTTGAAAAGTCTTGCAGCTGGAGACATCTACCTCCATATACCAGACCCTGGAGCAACACGTGCATCACAGGATGGAAGTAGCCTCATCCATGTGGCTCTGTCACGAAGGAGCTTTTGGGAGGTAGCAGTTTTCCACACAGCAACATTGTTCAGCCTTCGGATCATCTTCCAGGGATTCTGTGTAGGCTTCAGACCTTCTTTCAGGGTCTTCACCATGGATTCAGACATTCTTTCAAGGACTTTGCAAACGGGGGTTGGATCATAAAGGTGCGGGATGGAAGGCAGATGGAGGGACCGATGGGTGTTGGAAGAGGATTGGGGAGCTTAAGAATGGCTAGGAGAACTGCAGATGTGGTCGAGGTGTGAGGACCTGGGGAACTGTTTGATTGCTTTTGTTTTGTGTGGAAGCTTACAGACCTTTTTTATTGCTAAGGTTTTTTTATGAGAACTAACTTTGTTTTCAGTTTTAATTGCAGGCACATCAGAGGTTTAAAGAAGACAAGTAAAAAACAGGTGCTATTTTATTCTGTTTGTGTGCATGGAATAAACTAATTTTCATGTGGATGATGGTTTCGTGTTTTGATCTTGAATGTTTTTCTTCCCAAAATTGTGATTTTGTGGTACCAGTCTTGGTATTTAAGTTGAAAAGCTAACTAAAAATTAAATTTTCCAAGTTATGAATCTGGAGTCATGGGGCGTCATCATTCTCCGACCCCCCAGCGGGTCGGAGAATGGCCGTTGGCCGCCGTGAATCCCGCCCCCGCCGGTTGCCGAAGTCTCCGGTACCGGATATTCGGCGGGGGCGGGAATCGGGCCGCGCCGGTTGGCGGGCCCCCTCGCTCAATTCTTGAGTCCCGCCGATAAATTGCCTGTCCCGCCGGCGTAAATTAGAGTACCTATTTACCGGCGGGACAAGGCGGCGTGGGCGGGCTCCGGGGTCCTGGGAGGGACGCGGGGCGATCTGACCCCGGGGTGTGCCCCCACGGTGGCCTGGCCCGCGATCGGGGCCCACCGATCCGCGGGCGGGCCTGTGCCGTGGGGGCACTCTTTCCCTTCCGCCTCCGCAACGGTCTCCACCATGGCGGAGGCGGAAGAGACTCTCCCCACTGCACATGCGCGGGAAACTGTCAGCGGCCACTGACGCTCCCGCGCATGCGCCGCCCCGACATGTCATTTCCGTGCCAGCTGGCGGGGCAACAAAGGCCGTTTCCGCCAGCTGGCGGGGCGAAAATCCCTCCGGCGCCGGCCTAGCCCCTCAATGTTGGGGCTCGGCCCCCAAAGATGCGGAGCATTCCGCACCTTTGGGGCGGCACGATGCCCGTCTGATTGGAGCCGTTTTGGGCGCCAGTCGGCGGACATCGCGCCGTTTGGGGAGAATTTTGCCCATGGTTACTGGCCTGAATTATGATTTCAGGGTGTTTTGATAACCGTGGGAATTTTAATCAGGATACAAATTCACACATGTGAGAATGAGATAATCTTTGGGTGCGATTCTCCGGAAACATTTCCAAGCGTGGTAGCGAGCGGGAATTCATAGAACCATAGAATTTACAGTGCTGAAGGAGGCCATTCGGCCCATCGAGTCTACACCAGCCCTTGGAAAGAGCACTATGCCCACATCCACACATCCACCCTATCCCCGTAACCACACTTAACCTTTTTGGACACTATGGGCAATTTAGCATGGCCAATCCATCTAACCCGCACATCTTTGGACTGTGGGAGGAAACTGGGGCACCCGGAGGAACCCCACGCACACACGGGGGGAACATGCAGACTCCGCACAGACAGTGACCCAAGCCGGGAATCGAACCTGGGATTCTGGAACTGTGAAGCAACTGTGCTAACCACTATGCTACCGTGCTGTGAGCCGCGAGCTTCCCAGCGCTCAGTCCAGCAAAGCAGGCAACGCTATACAACGTTAATTTGTCCACTTAATGAGGCCTCATGGGCTTCTCGCTGCAAATGAAGGCTAGCCAGCTGATTCGCTGGTACCATGCTCGCCAACCCCCAACTAACAAGGTCGAGCAGCACTTAAGCAGCACTTGTTCAGCCAACCCCAGCCAGCTCGCAACAATGGTGCTGAGGAGACCTACCTCAAGATTCGGGGACACTGACCTGGGAGGCTGCTAGACGCAGTGCAGGCCAGGAGGGATGTCTTGATCCCCTGAGGGTCCAGGAGGGTTAGCCATAAAGCAGTTAGTGCTGCCTGGGAAGAGGTGGCGGTGGCTGGGAGCGTCGGGTGTGACCAGGAGGACTGGCGTCCAGTGCAGGAAGAAGGTGAACGACCTGAACCGGGCAACACAAGTGAGTAGACACCATAGCCCCTGCGCAACCCCGCCCCCGCAACCACTCCATCCCCGTCCCCATGGGAGTGTCTACCAACCTCCCCCTTCAACTCCCAACCCTTCCTGCACCCCCTCCTCTTCAATCTCTGAAAGCCATACTTCACACACACACACACCCTCCCACCACTGTGAACCACGCATGTGGCTAATGATGCCCTCTCTGTATCTCCTCAGGAAATGCTCTCCCACAACCGTCGGGAGAGGGCCCAGACTGGCGGAGGCGTGCCGGACATAAGAATCCTCACCACCTTCAAGGAGCATGCCTGGAGGTGACCGGTGTAGCCGAGGACAGAACGGTCACCAACGCGGAGGCTTGTGGATGCCGCAGAAGTGAGGAACCACCGGGTTCCACCCAGAGGACCTGTCAAACATGAGTTGTTACTGCCTTATTGACTGCTCTTCCCCTCTGACCACATGTCCATTCTCCTGCAGGACCTACAGCCGACGGCACCAGCCCATCCTGGTCAGCACACTCTCCAGCCTCCCAGACGATCACCTCTGAGGAGAGCTCCAAGGATTCCACCGTAATAGTCGCGGCACAGCTGTCATCCCCACTCTCCACCAGTGCAAATATACACACCTCGGTGGGGAATATTAGTGGCCAGGCTTCTGGGGCACAATCAGATGAGCACCATACTGTTGCTGATCTACATCAGGTGGAGGCAGGAACCCCCAGACGAGACAGCAGTCAGAGGGCTGCTGGATCCCAGGACCCAGCTCAGTCCCAGCCTGATGCTGAGCCTGTGAGCACATCGAGGATCACTTAGGGCACTGGGCAGGGGGTGGGGAGGGGTAGGTAGGGGATGAGGGTGCTGGGAGTGGGGGTGGAGGAGGGGGAAGCACCATTGGGAGGGTGCGGAATTGTCAAACAATAAACGCCGTTGTGCACAATGAGTATGATGCCTCTGTCACTTTCTTCCGCAATGTGGGTGAGGTACCCTCAATAATGATGCTTAGAGATTAAACTGTAAAGAAGGCTTTATTAGGCTAATAACTATGCTACAGATTTGGACGAGAGCTGACTGCTATACAGACCATGAGGCAGGCCTTTATGTATGGCTCCCAGATGGGCGGAGCCAGAGGCGGAGTCCCCAGTGTTCCAAGCCTGGTCTTAAAGGGGACATCACCTTACATGATGATAAGGCAGTAACCGTTCATCACATTCACCCCCTGTTTAAAAAGGAGTCTGGCGGGGGTGAAGTGCCATCATAGGTCCATCCGTCTCGGCGGCCGGATCGTCCTCCTCGATCTCCTCAGTTCGGGCGGTGGTGCGGCGGGCACGGACGTCCCGGTTGAGGGCACATCCGGGAGCACAGCGGTCGGAGCTTCGGTCCGGGTCGGGGCAGAGGAACTAGGCAGGGCCGGGGGTAGCGGAGCCGGTGCCGGCGGGGTGTGTAAAGGGGGGGCGCAAGGGGGGGGGCACGGTAGGAGCTCACCAACGGGTGGTAGGGCCGGAAGGGGGTATGTTGTAGGGGGCGACGGGTCCTGCAGGGGAGCGGCGGGGGAAGGGACGTCTGTGGTGGAGGATCCAGCGGGCGCCAGATCCCGGAGGGAAACCGTATCTTGCCTGCCGTCGGAGTACTCCACGTAGGTGTAACTGAGGTTGGCGTGGAGCAGTCGGACCTTTTCAACTAGGGGGTCCGTTTTATGGCTCCTCGCGTGCCTCCGGAGAAGAACAGGTCCCGGAGCCGTCAGCCAAGGTGGAAGCGAGACCCCGGAGGTAGACTTCCTGGGGAAGAGAAACAATCGCTCATGAGGGGTCTCATTTGTGGCCGTGCAGAGGAGTGACCTAATGGAGTGTAGGGCATCGGGTAGGACCTCCTGCCAGCGGGTGGTTGGGAGATTTCTCGACCGCAGGGCCAGAAGGACAGCCTTCCACACGGTCGCGTTCTCCCTCTCCACCTGCCCATTTCCCTGTGGGTTATTGCTGGTCGTTCTGCTCGAGGCGATGCCTTTGCTGAGCAGATACTGACGCAGTTCATCGCTCATGAACGATGTACCCCGGTCGCTGTGGGTATAAGCAGGGAAACCGAACAGGGTGAAGATGCTGTGCAGTGCCTTAATCACCGTGGCTGAGGTCATGTCGGTGCAGGGAATGGCGAATGGGAAACGGGAGAACTCATCGATCACGGTGAGGAAATAGGCATAACGGTTGGTGGACGGGAGGGGCCCCTTGAAGTCCACGCTCAGTCGCTCAAAGGGGCCCGAGGCCTTCACGAGCCGAACCTTGTCTGGCCGATAGAAGTGCGGTTTGCACTCCGCACAGACCTGGCAGGCCCTGACCATGGCCTTGACCTCCTTGGTTGAGTAAGGTAGGTTGCGGGACTTGATGAAATGGACGAGCCGGGTAACCCCCGGGTGGCAGAGGTCATTGTGGATGGCTTGCAGGCGGTCCTCCTGCGCGTTGGCGCATGTGCCGCGGGACAGGGCATCTGGGGGCTCGTTGAGCTCCCCTGGACGATACTTGATATCGTACGAGTAGGTGGAGAGTTCGATCCTCCACCTCAAAATTTTATCGTTTTTTATTTTGCCCCGTTGCGTGTTATCGAACATATAGGCGACCGACCGTTGGTCGGTGACGAGGGTAAACCTACTGGCGAGGTAGTGTCTCCAGCACCGCACAGCCTCCACAATGGCTTGTGCCTCCTTTTCGACTGCAGAGTGTCGAATCTCGGAGGCGGTGAGGGTTCGGGAGAAGAACGCTACTGGTCTGCCTCCTTGATTCGGGGTAGCAGCCAGGGCGATGTCTGATGCATCACTCTCTACCTGGAAAGGGATGGTTTCGTCCACCGCGTGCATGGCGGCCTTGATGATGTCGGCCTTGATGCGGTTGAAGGCCAATTGAGCCTCAGCCGAGAGGGGAAAAGTGGTGGTCTTTAGGAGTGGGCGGGCTTTGTCCGCATACTTGGGGACCCACTGGGCGTAATAGGAGAAAAGCCCCAAGCACCGTTTGAGGGCCTTGAGGCTGCGGGGGAGAGGGAGTTCCTTAAGGGGGCGCATGCGGTCGGGGTCGGGACCTAGGACCCCGTCTTCCACGACATAGCCGAGGATGGCCAGCCGGGTGGTGTGGAAAACGCATTTGCCCTCGTTATAGGTCAGGTTAAGGGCTCGGGCGGTCTGGAGTACGTTTTTGAGGTTAGCATCATGGTCCTGCTGATCATGGCCGCAGATGGTGACATTGTCCAAGTACGGGTATGTAGCCCGCAAACCGTACTGGTCCACCATTTGGTCCATCGCCCTTTGAAAGACGGAGACCCCATTTGTGACACCAAAGGGGACCCTGAGGAAGTGGAAGAGCCGGCCGGCTGCTTCGAAGGCAGTATAGAGGCGGTCTTTTGGTAGGATGGGGAGCTGGTGGTAGGCAGATTTGAGGTTGACCGTGGAAAAGACTCGGCATTGGGCGATCCGATTTACCATTTCCGCGATGCGAGGAAGGGGGTACGCATCAAGCTGCGTGAATCAGTTTATGGTCTGGCTATAATCCACGACCATCCGTTTCTTCTCCCCGGACCGGACTACCACCACTTGCGCTCTCCAAGGGCTGTTGCTAGCCTCGATGACCCCCTCTCCCAGTAAACGCTGGACCTCTGACTTGATAAAAGCCATATCTTGGGCACTGTAGCGCCGGCTCCTGGTGGCGACGGGCTTACAGTCGGGAGTGAGGTTAGCGAATAGCGAGGGGGGTGCGACTTTCAGTGTCGCAAGGCAGCACACCGTGAGGGGGGGCAAGGGTCCGCCGAACTTCAGTGTCAGGCTTCGGTGGCTGCACTGGAAATCCAGTCCGAGCAGCAGGGGGCACAGAGGTGAGGGAGGATGACTCACCCGGGCGTGGAGTAGACGCAGCTTGCGTGGCCCCAGGATGGGTGTCTCTGCGGAGTCCAGGTAGGCCTCGAAGCACCGCAGCCAGTATTTAAAAATTTCCTTTGCCTCCGGCGTTCGTGCTTCCAGATTGAGCTTCTCTGGTTTTAGGACTGCGTCCATCCTGAATCTAGTTTAGCCTAATAAATTGAGGTACCCTCAATAATTATGCTTAGAGATTAAACTGTAAAGAAGGCTTTATTAGGCTAATAACTATGCTACAGATTTGGACGAGAGCTGACTGCTATACAGACCATGAGGCAGGCCTTTATGTATGGCTCCCAGATGGGCGGAGCCAGAGGCGGAGTCCCCAGGGTTCCAAGCCTGATCTTAAAGGGGACATCACCTTACATGATGATAAGGCAGTAACCGTTCATCACAGTGGGCTGACCTCTTGGCCCATCTCTCAAAGCATCTCCCCCTCCCCATGGCACTCATCCACCCTTCGGCCATGGGCATGTCCGTGGAGCTGTGTCCCAACCCCTGGGTGTTCGGATGTAAGCTGTTGCATGTGTGGTGTTGCCTCCTGCAGTGTTCAAACACAGTGTCCAGGCATCAAGGTGCGATTGGGATGCTAGGCAATGACTCCCACATGCTACATGGCCCACCCAGACACGGGAATCCACGTGGGTTGTGTGAATTGTCAATTCCCTATTAGCAATACCTTCAGCCACACTAGAGGCCTCAGCAATCGATGGGGGTTATGGGTGATCAGTGGGGCAGACGGGTGGGACAAGGGTTGCCCCCAGATTGGGTAAACACGATCCAGGGGTTGGCAAGATTATGCCATGAGTGGTTGCACCCCGGTTGCCCCCTAGCGCACCCCTCCACCCTCCCATGACGGCCAACCCCTGCGGAAGATCCTCCACCCCCACCCGAAGGTTTCCCATCCCCACCGAGCACTGGGGTAGCAGGCCCTGCAGCCCCGGGCTCTTTGCCTGTGAGCAAAGATGGCTACTCACCTCCTCGGCTCCCCACAGAAGCCGCCAGGTTCACGTTTTTCAGAAGGAGAACTAATTGGCGCCAGCGTGACCACTTGCTGGGGAGGTCGCTGAATGGTGGAGGCCGTTGGGTACGCGGTAGCTCTCTTTAATTCTTTGAAAATGGGGCTTAAGTGGTGATAATTGGTTTCTCGGCACGCTACAGCAAGATCCTGATTTCGTCTACGGGAGCGGGCCGGTTACATCGCAAACTGTTTGGCGCCTGGCACGGGTCTCATTTTTGGCCTCTTCCACTATTCACCGGCCTCATTTTGCTTGAGTGAGAGCGTAACGAGGCCGGAGAATCCCGTCCTTAATGTTCAATAGGTTGATTTGAATTTGGGATACTTGATTTTGACCAATGCAAAATTGGATTGGTCTTGGGTTAGAAAACCATTGCAAAAGTTTAAAGATTTGTTCCTGACACAGTTGTCACAAAGAAAAAGGAAAATTTTGAAATAAAAGCAGAAAATGCTGGATAAGCTCAGCAGCCCTAGCAGCATCTGTGGAGAGAAACAGAGGGGTGAATTCTCCGCCGGTGGGATTCTCTGTTTCGCTGCCATTGCACCCCCGCCCTCAGATTTTCCAATGGTGTGGGTTGCGTACAATGGGAAATCCCATCGGCCAGTGGCGGGAACGGAGAATACCGTTGCCAGTGATGGTGCCTTGCCGAGAAACACGGGGATGGGGAGGCGGAGAATTCACCCCAGAGTTAACATTTTGAGTACATATGACTCTTGCAGAACTTAAGAAAGGTAGAAATAGAATTAATTATATCGTAGCTGGAGGAGGTGGGACAGAATGGAAGAACAGGGATAGGTCAGGGCAAAGGGGAGATTGACAAAAGTGTCCTGGGCATAAGATGAAGGAAAGCGGGGACTGTTAATGGTGCTATTAATTTTCTGTTTTTATTTCCAATTTCCAGCTTCTGCAGTAGTTTGCTTTTATTTGAGGAAAATTTTGAGATTGGATATTGCAAGGAAGCAGTTTAAAATGAGAGGCTCAGATATATACTTTGTTCAACAAAACAAATTGGCCCACATGGAGCAATATCATTGTTCTGTTATTGTTCCGTTAGAATAAGGGGTGGTGACATGATTACATCCATTTGAGAACTTCAGCTCTGCCCCTTTCCAAGCTGGTGGAAATTTAACTTTTTTTTTTGTAAGCAGCTTAAACTCACCGCAGCTTTTACTTTGTTCATTGAAAATGTATTTATTTATATTGGGCATTGCAAAATTTCAAGTTTCTGTATCTTCAGATATTTTTCAATGTATGAATCCATTTTTAACCCATGCAGGATGGATCTTTTATCTGTTTTCCTTGCGGGTAACTGCAAGTGGAACAGGATTTGCAGTCACGTCAAGGATGTGAACATTCATCCGCAGAGTTTCAATGTCACAGCATAGTCATCACAGACAAAAGTTTTTTTTTTTAAGACAATACTAACAGGAATTTAGCCTTAACCCATTCAGGCCATTTGTATTATCCACAATCAAGTGCGAGAGAATGGGAGAAATGTACTAACAATGAGTATCAGACTTTCCAAAACCAGCAAGTCTGAGCAGAAAAAATTGGAATTGGTGAGTTAATTTTAATTCATATGAGTTGGTATTCTAAATTATTTGAGGAAAAATGACCTGAAATTCAAATGAATTCCAGAAAGACAATTGAGAAGACATACAGACAAAGTCTAGGTGGTTTCTGTAGATGTAAAAAAAAGTAACTTATGAAAAAGAAATGAATTAAATAGTAAAATAAGTCTGTCAGCCCAACAACACCGTTCTTTGAATTTAGGACAATTTTGATAAATGAAAAATACAGGGTAATATAGCAAGTTATTTTTGAAAAACTATGATGTTGTCCAAGGTAAAGAACACACAAGCAACACATGTTAATGCCTGGAATCAAAAGGGAAGGTATCTGTTATAAAGATATTATGAGAATATCTTATTGGACTGTAAAATCCCTCCAGGGCTCATGAAAGAGATAGGGCGGTAACCAGTTGGATGTGTGAAATTGAATGAGAGGAAATAAATTAAGGGTGGGAGATAGAGACAAAAAATACACAGCTTCACATGGGAATTTGAATAATTTATATTGGGCGTAATATATTACACCCAAAATATTACAGTGGAATATATTAAACAGGCAGTGATGCACATGATGTGCAAAATGAAAGTGCAGATGAGGCTAGTACATTGATAATTTTCTCTTGATGACACTTATGATCTGGTCTGGTTTTTTTAAAGAGAACTGAATCTGAACCTCTGGCCACCACTCGAGGCACCAGGACCATACGTGGAGAGATAAGCTGAGACTTTAAGACCTTTTGGTATGAGAGTCAGGGATGTATGGTATGACATTTGGGACACCACATATCTATGCATTTGATTTACCTGTGAAGTAACTGAAATTTAGGAATATGCAGCGAATGTGTTCAAAATGGGTTGGAATAAAGGTTGAGAAGTAGTTGGAGAAACACACTGAAGAACAGATCTCAGGTATGTGCACTACTTGACAAAGTGTGGCGTGAAATAGTTAATGTGGTCAGTACCATGAGGCAAGAGGCAGGATTTCAATTGATTCCCGCCATGTGTTTGGCAGTGGTGGAGGCGGCCCACCATTAGCTGATGACGGGATCTTCTGGTCCCGCAACAGAGTTTCCTGTTTTATGCACCGCCCACCTCCAGGAAACCCACATTGGGGGTTTGCCACCAGCGGGATTTGTGAACAGTCAGAAAACTTCTGCCAACATCTTTAAATTATCTTTTTTTGAATAAATTTAGTGTACCCAATTAATTTTTTCCAATGAAGGGGCAATTTAGCATGGCCAATCCACCAGCCCTGCACATCTTTGGGTTGTGGGGGCGAAACCCACGCAAACACGGGGAGAATGTGCAAACTCCACATGGACAGTGACCCAGAGCTGGGATCGAACATGGGACCTCAGTGCCTTGAGGCAGCAATGCTAACCTCTATGCCACCGTGCTGCCCCTAACATCTCTAAATTATTAAGGCAAGGACACACCACCCAGAGAAACGGACTTCAAAACAATCAAGATAGAATTAACTACACCTGGGCAGCATGGTAGCGCAGTGGTTAGCGCTGCTGCCTCATGGCGCCGAGGTCCCAGGTTCGATCACGACCCTGGGTCACTGTCCGTGTGGAGATTGCACATTCTCTCCATGTTTGGGGTTGGGTCTCACCCCACGACCCAAAGATGTGCAGAGTAGATGGATTGGCCATGCTAAATTGCCCCTTAATTGGAAAAAAATTTGGGTACTCTAAATGTAAAGAAATAAAAAAAAGTGTTCTTAACAAAACACAAATAATGCATCTAGCCCGTAACATTTATTTCTATTTTCCCAATTGCTTCAGTGTTTTTGTAGTGTTTTCAGGCAAAATATTTCTCTGTGCTTAACTTCCAGAAATATTTGGCAACTTTTGGCATAGTTTAACTGAAATGTTTCACAGAAAATGCAAGAAGTGAGTGAGGTTTCATATTACAGAGACTGTATTGTGATGTGATGGGAGATTGAGTTTTTTCCCTGGGGAAAACCGCAACAATAAAATGGCAGCATATGGAATCCTTTATTGTGACTAATCGCTTTGTCGTTTCTTCCATTTGGCAAATTAGATGTGACAGCATAATAATTCCTCTGTATCAAGAAACAAAGGAGCTACACATTAATTTGTATGTTTGTTGATTTCTACTGTGGTTCAAGCTTTTATGATCAATGATAGGCAATGCAGATGTGAATATTGTCTTGGCAAATTGGAAGTAGCGCTAATCATGATGACAACGTTTAATTTGATTTACTATGTTATCTCTTTATCCAGTACATGTATTGCATGTTAGTTAATTTACTGTTTTAAGTTTTGATCATAAATGGGTAAAATAACTTTTGCACATGATTTATCACTTAATACAAAATTGTAGTTTTTTCCTCCTGTCAGTGGCAGGCAGGGACAGAGAATGTGATCAGAGGAAAAAAATTGTTTTCCCGATAGCGAGAAATTACAGCAGGAATTTGCACCCCAACATCATGACAGGATAATGGAAGATCACCATTCCCGCTAAACGACTTCGGGAAACGGAGTTACACGTGCTCAATCTTATTTAAAACAGCAGCAGATTGGAATGGGAGCACCACCCCCACCCCCCCATCGCCTCCCCCCCCCCCCCCCCCCCACCCCCGTGTCTGTCTGATGCTTCTCCTCCCTTTTGGAGATCCCCCTTGATTCTTTGTGGAGGTGGGGAACCTGGAGGGAAATAACGGTGTGGCGTTCCCCTCTCATATAGCCACTGAAAAAGCTTACCCATGACTGTCATGATATCCAGATCAGCATATCATGGTGCAATCACACACACACTGATGGACAGGCAGTTGGACCAACCAGCACACACATAACATCGCAGCCAATCACCAGTGAGAGCACACGCACTAGAAAACAGGGAACACCAGTTCCTGCTCATTCTACCAGGAGATATCTCAGAGTGATTAATGTGATATAAAATAGTTAGTTTAAATATGTTAGTTACAGTAATGTAGATGTAGGCCGGTCTAATTCTAGTGAGTTCACAGACAAAGGATTTCAGAAAGCATGGCAAGGAAGGGGGAGGGGTGTCTGGTAGAGGAGGAGAAAAGGATGCTGGGTAACAAGAGGCCAGGGTTAAGGAATGAGAAGTGAGCCAATTAGGATGTATGGCCAGGTCAGGAGGGGTATAGGATGACCTATGGGAATCGTGTATGTGAAACTTGATGCCATTTGAATGTATTTGTAGAGATTCCTTTGTCTCTAATAGCACTCGATTCGGAAGACCCAGGAGGCAGCTTGTGTTCTGGGTTTTTGTGAAGCGAGTCAGACTTGCAAGTTAGTTAAAAATAAATAATACAATGCCTACAAATCCATCTCAAGTTTTATTGAGGCCAGACTGACGGGTACAGAATTCAACTATTGTCAAGAGCACAGAGCTCACAGCATGCCACTCAGACATAGTCCATGTGCTGAGTGCCTCACTAACATAGTGATAGGGTTGGGTCCACAGGTTAGCTGGTGAAGCACGTACCCAAGCCAGCAGTTAGTTGTAACCGTTGTTACGACAATAAAACAGAGTTGTATCATCTACAGCCGTGTTGGATCATTTTGTGCAGCAGAACACCCAACATGACATGATACCAGTAGTGGAAGCTAACCAGCGACTGTGAGACCGACCTGCACCCTTTCAAAAATCCGCCATCCAGCTCCATGGAAACCATCAGCCCTCCGCAGCCGCTCCGAATCGCTGGAAATCTTGGCATCAACTGGAAGCTGTTTAAACAGCGCTTCCAGCTTTTCCTAGAAGCCACAGACAGAGAGAATGCATCAGGCACCAGGAAGGTCGCCCTCCTCCTCTCCACGGCGGGGCAACACGCCATCCACATCTATAACTCCCTGGCATTCGCGGAAGGCGAGGACAAAACAAAATATAAGATGGTGCTTCTCAAGTTCGACGAACACTTCAGCATGGAAGTCAATGAGAGCTTCGAGAGGTATCTATTCCAGCAGCGCCTGCAGGGTAAGGATGAGCCTTTCCAATCTTACTTGACACACCTCCGTATCCTCGCGCAGTCCTGCGGCTATGAGGCCACCTCCGACTCCATGATATGGGATCAGATAGTTTTTAGGGTCATCTCGGACACCCTACGCCAGCAGCTCCTTAAAATAAAGCGCCTCACCCTAGCGACTGCCATCGAGACCTGCGTCCTCCATGAGAACGCGATCAGCCGGTACTCCCAAATCCAGGTGGCCGAAACGGCACGGTACTGGTCCTACGAGGAGGAGCGGGTCCAGTCGATCAGGTTCCTCTCGGCCCGCGGCCCGGACGAGGGCGGCCATTTCATGCGCTTTCCGAGGCTTCCCGCGCTTGTAACATAAAGAGGGGACGTTGACGCAGAGGGACGTGATGCGCAGGCGAGCTCTACGCAGGACCGCACCACGCATGCGCGGTGGCGCAACGAACGCCATGACTTCACGACGTGCAGCAACTGTGGCTCCGCCCACTTAAAGCGGCAATGTCCGGCCAAAGCGCGACAATGCGTCCGCTGTGGCAGGATGGGCCACTACGCTGCCTGCTGTCGAGCAGCTCAACCTGCCAACTCCCAACAATTCCGCCAGCCTCGCAGGGACGTGCAGGCGATTCAGCCCCCATACACTGAGTCATATCCAGACAGTATGCAGACCAGCGATACCGAAGACAGGGAGCCCTTCCGCGTTGAGGTAATCCACAAGAACCAGATGTCCCCAAGTCAGAACCACCAGCCGCTGCCAGTGCACAGCATTGATCCGGGCGATGAGTGGTGTGCCACCCTAACGGTCAACCGATCCCAGATCACATTTCGCCTGGACACTGGTGCCTCCGCCAATCTCCTCACATGGTCAGCCTTCCAGACTTTGAAGGTTAAACCACCGATTCTGCCATCCCACTGTCAGCTGGTTGACTACAATGGAAACGTCATCCCGGCTACGGGGTCCTGCCAGCTCGATGTTACACACAACTCACACAAAGCCACATTATCATTTGAAATCGTTGGATCCTCGAAGGACTCTCTGTTAGGCGCACAGGCGTGCAAGATCCTCCACCTCGTTCAGCGGGTACACACTTGGTCTCCAGAAGGCACGTCCGATTTCCCGGATGCAGACTTTAGGGCGCAGCTTCACTCACTCCTCACGCAAAATCAGGAGGTTTTCGAGGGCATGGGTACACTGCCCTACACGTACAAAATACGGCTCAAACCGGACGCCACCCCGGTCGTTCATGCACCTCGTAGGGTCCCAGCACCACTCAAGGACCGCCTCAAGCAGCAGCTGCAGGACCTGCAGGACCAAGGAGTGCTTTCCCAGGTCACGGAGCCAATGCCATGGGTCAGCTCCATGGTGTGCGGAAAGAAGCCCTCCGGTGAGCTCCGGATCTGTATCGACCTGCAAGATTTGAATCACAACATTATGAGTGAACACTACCCCATCCCCAAACGAGAAGAAATCACGAGCGAAATGGCTCGGGCAAAAATATTTACCAAGCTTAATGCCTCCAAGGGCTTTTGGCAGATTCAATTGGATAAGTCCAGCAGGAAGCTGTGCACTTTCAACACTCCATTTGGCAGATACTGCTATAATAGGATGCCATTCGGCATCATCTCGGCCTTCGAGGTGTTCCATCGCATCATGGAAGAGATGATGGAGGGCATCGAAGGGGTACACGTCTACGTAGACGACGTTATCATCTGGTCCACCACACCACAGGAGCACATCAGTCGTCTCCAGCGTGTCTTTGCACGGATACGAGATCAGGGCCTGCACCTCAACCGAGCCAAGTGCTCTTTTGGCCAGACTTAGCTCAAGTTTTGGGGGGAACCACATCTCTCGGTCGGGTGTGCGGCCAGATGCCGACAAAGTGGCAGCCATCACAGCCATGCAGCAGCCGTCAGACAAGAAGGCAGTGCTGCGCTTTCTCGGGATGGTCAACTTTCTGGGGAAGTTCATTCCCAACCTTGCTTCGCACACGACTGCTCTTCGCCACCTGGTCAAAAAGACAACGGAATTCCAGTGGCTGCCCACACACCAGAGTGAATGGAAGGAGCTCAAGGTCAAGCTCACCACCGCCCCGGTACTGGCGTTTTTCGATACCACACGGGAAACAAAGATCTCAACTGACGCCAGCCAGTCCGGCATTGGGGCGGTACTCCTGGGCAGCGTGGAACCCCTCCGCAGCCGACCCCGAGACATCCCCCATCCCCCCACAAGCTTGTGCTGCAAGGCGGCCTGGCAACCCCGGGGGGCCCCGCTGCTACTTTTGCGGGCAGGCCAAGCACCCCCGCCAGCGCTGCCTGGCCCGCGCATCCACCTGCAAGGGATGCGGTAAAAAGGGCCATTTCGTGGTGGTATGCCAGGCCCGTGTGGTTGCCGTGGTCTCCGGCGGCGAATGCGGACCGCCACCACAAACCTCTCCACAGTCCCCATGCGGCCAGCGGGTGCCGCCATCTTCCTACTCCAGGGCCACGTGCGGCCCCCGGGCGCCGCCATCTTGTCCCGCGGATGCAACATTAGAGGGATGGGCACCGCCATTTTGTGCAGCCCCAGCCATGTGCGACCAATGGGTGCTGCCATCTTGGATGAACCCCCAGGACCCCAGCTCGGCTGACCACACACTGCCCGAAGAGAACACTCAACTGCTGCGATTAGCCTCGGTGACGCTGGATCAGTCCCGGCCTCGAACACTCTCAACTGGTATGACTGTATTTATCAACGGGCACGAGAGGTCCTGCCTAATCGACTCTGGGAGCACGGTGAGCTTCATACACCCCGACACGGTAAGGCACTGTTCTCTCCTCATCCACCCGTTAATCAAAAAATCTCCGAAGGCCTCCGGTTGCCACTCAGTAGAGATAAAGGGGTTTTGTGTAGCAAACCTCACAGTCCATCGAAGGGAGTTCAAAAATTACCGTCTCTACGTCCTTCCCCACCTCTGCGCGGCCACACTCCTAGGTTTAGACTTCCAGTGTAACCTCCAAAGTCTTACCTTCAGATTCGGCGGACCTATACCCACCCCCCCTCACTGTCTGCGGCCTCGCGACCCTTAAGGTCGACCCGCCTTCCCTGTTTGCGAACCTCATCCCGGATTGCAAACCCATCGCCACCAGGAGCAGACGGTACAATGCCCAGGACCGGAACTTTATTAGGTCAGAGGTCCACAGGCTACTGAGGGAAGGAGTCATTGAAACTAGCAACAGTCCCTGGAGAGCTCAAGTAGTGGTGGTAAAGACCAGGGAGAAGCATAGGATGGTCATCGACTACAGTCAGACCATCAACAGGTTTATGCAGCTGGACGCGTACCCTCTCCCCCGCATAACTGACCTGGTAAACAGGATCGCACATTACAAGGTTTTCTCCACGGTGGACCTTAAGTCCGCCTACCACCAGCTCCCCATCCGCACTAGTGACCGCAAATACACTGCCTTCGAGGCAGATGGGCGGCCTATCACTTCTTAAGGGTTCCCTTCGGTGTCACCAACGGGGTCTCGGTCTTCCAGCGCGCGATGGACCGAATGGTTAACCGGTACGGTTTACGGGCAACATTCCCGTATCTCGATAATGCCACCATCTGCGGCCACGACCAGCAGGACCATGACACCAACCTCCGAAAATTCCTCCAGACTGCAAAGATCCTTAACCTCACATACAACAAGGATAAATGCATATTTAGCACCGACCGCTTAGCCATCCTCGGCTACGTAGTGCGAAATGGAGTTATAGGCCCCGACCCTGAATGCATGCGCCCCCTTATGGAGTTCCCCCTCCCTCACTGCCCCAAGGCCCTGAAGCGTTGCCTAGGGTTTCCCAGTTACTACGTCCAGTGGGTCCCCAACTATGCGGACAAGGCCCGTCCCCTGATCCAATCCACAGCTTTTCCCCTGTCGATAGAGGCCCGCCAGGCCTTCAGCCGCATCAAAGCAGACATTTCAAAGGCCACGATGCACGCCATCGACGAGTCCCTCCCCTTCCTGGTCGAGAGCGACGCGCCTGACGTAGCTCTGGCGGCCACCCTCAACCAAGCGGGCGAACCCGTGGCCTTCTTCTCACGTACCCTCCATGCTTCTGAAATCCACCACGCCTCAGTAGAAAAGGAGGCCCAGGCCATAGTAGAAGCTGTGCGACATTGGAGGCATTACCTGGCCGGCAGGAGATTCACTCTCCTCACTGACCAATGGTCGGTTGCTTTCATGTTCGATAATGCACAGCGGGGCAAGATAAAAAACGATAAGATCTTGTGGTGGAGGATCAAACTCTCCACCTACAACTGCGAGATCTTGTATCATCCCGGGAAGCTAAACGAGCCTCCTGACGCCCTGTCCCGCGGTACGTGTGCCACCGCACAAGTGGACCGCCTCTGAGCCTCCACGAGGACCTCTGCCACCCGGGGGTCACTCGCTTTTTCCAGTTTATCAAGGCCCGCAACCTGCCCTACTCCATCGAGGAGGTCAGGACAGCCACCAGGGACTGCCAAATCTGAGCGGAGTGCAAACCGCACTTCTACCGGCCAGAGAAAGCGCACCTGATAAAGGCTTCCTGTCCCTTTGAACGCCTCAGCACGGACTTCAAAGGCCCCCTCCCCACCACCGACCGCAACACGTACTTCCTGAACATGATTGACGAGAACTCCCAGTTCCCATTCGCCATCCCCTGCCCCGACATGACTGCAACCACCTTCATCAAGGCCCTCCATAGCATCTTTGCACTGTTCAGGTTCCCCGCCTACATACATAGTGATAGGGGGTCCTCCTTTATGAGCGACGAACTGTTCAGCAAGGGCATCGCCTCGAGCAGGACGACCAGTTACAACCCCTGAGTTAATGGACAGGTAGAGAGGGAGAACGGAACGGTCTGGAAGACCGTCCTATGGCCCTACGGTCCAGGAATCTCCCAGTCTCCCGCTGGCAGGAAGTCCTCCCGGATGCCCTCCACTCCATCCGGTCACTGCTTTGTACCACAACCAATCAGACACCTCACAAACGTCTCCTTGTCTTCCCCAGGAAGTCCTCCTCTGGGGCCTCGCCCCCGACCTGGCTGGCAGCTCCCGGACCCATCCTGCTCCGAAAGCACGTGCGGGCGCACAAGACCTGGTGCCCGCTGGAGCCCACGCGCACCCCAGCCACCAGTCCCACCCTCTCCTCCACCAGGGCAGCTTACAGGAGGATCAGTCCTTCCGCCGGCCCCATCTAGGCCCCCCCACCGACCGACGCATCCCGCAGGCGCTCCCTTCCCAGGTCAACTGTTTTCCCCACCAGCGCCGTCTAGGGGTGTCGAAGCTGCCACGGAGATCGAAGCCATGCTCCCGGAGTCACAGACGCTCGAGCCTCCACCGGAGTCACCACCGAAGCTCCGATAATCACAGAGGACGACCAAGGCCCCCGATCGACTGATTGCTTCATTTTAAATTGTAAATTTAAATCATAAATTGTAAATAGTTATTAAAATTGTAAATAGTTACAAAACGCTTTATGGAGGTATTACGGTACCTCCATAATTAATTCTACCACGTTGCCATGTTTGTAGTATCAGGCCACCACCCCCGCCGGACTCTTTTTTAACAGGGGGTGAATGTGGTAGTGGAGGTATTACGGTACCTGGTAATGCTGGAACACCATTGGTAGAAACTGTATGCTTCCTATTGGTCGAGATGTATGGTAGCTCCGCCCTGCTAGGCAGGGCATAAGAGCCCAGCCGCCCCAGCAGCCTTCAATCTGTACCTGAGCTGCTGGGGGAAACATCTAGCTTATTAAACCCTTCAGTTGGACTACAACCTCGCTTTAGTGGTCATTTATCGTGCATCAAGCTGTCACTGCCTCCTCCTGCTGTGGACACCTGTTTGTGAGGTGACCAGCAGAGTGTGAGCCAGAGCCTAAACTAGATCTATGAGCTGCTGAGGTATGTGTCTCTGGTTGGTAGAGAATGAAGGTGAATGCTGTGATGGCTGTACAGGTGAGAAATTGTCCTCATCCTGTTCTGAGGTCACCTGCGCGCTGAGTTTATATTCAGGTGCAGGTGTTGGCCTCACTCTCTCCCTGTTAGCACATGGAATGGAGAGAGGAGAGAATGAGTGGCTATCTAGGTTGCTTTCTACATTGCACCAGCAAGCTCCAATTTGCACTGATTAAGCATGCTTCCTCACTGGATGCTTGGGGAAGGTCGTAGATGCCCTCGGCACAGGTACGGTTAAGGTCAGCTCGGCAGCCTGCTGCTCAAATTATGTAAGGGGCAGATCTCGGGCATCAACCCTCCCATCGTTTCCCTCTCATGCAGGTTGTGCCCTGTGTTCTCTTGCATAAAGGAAGATAGATGGATTGTGAGCAATTCTGATGCTGGTCGCATGTTGCGAGTTCTGTGGTTGAAAAATGACATTGTAGCTTCCAACAAGGCACATGTGAGGAGCTTGAGGGGAAACTGTCCACTGACCTGGAGAAGCGTAACAGTCGGGGAGCTGGAGACCATCCAGGGCGAAGCTTGGTTGGCACTCCATTCAACACCATCAATAATGACCCCATCCAGACCCTCTAGCAGCTGGAAGGAAAAGGGCAACAAAGCCATGGAAGCATCTGCATGTTGCTTTCTACTTCAACAGCAACCTCCACCCCCTACTCCCCCAACAGCTGTGCCTTCAGTGTGGCTGTATCAACAACCTAATGTTGCCTCCCTACCAGCAGGCCATATGAGGGCAATGATGCAGGATCCTAGCGCCTTCTCAAGGGGCTTTAGGGATGGGCAGCATAAATACTGGCCTTGCCATTGACGCCCATGTCCTATGTCAGATTCAGAAAATGGCGCTGTGAGTATAAAGAGTAAAAGATTCACTTAACCTGGTTATAGTTTATTTTCATCCTTTGAACTATTGGGCAAATATTTACCTTGTGTGTGATACATGCAAATGTGCAATTATTTTAAATTAATATACTGTTGATCATACTGGAATATGCATAATTTAATGGAATTTGCATCTCAAACATTGGTGTTTTTAGTATCTTATTAGGAACGTGTCATTATTTAAAAGGTATGAGGCTAGAATTTCCTCAGGCATTATGGTTATCCCATGCGGAAAGTTATGTAAACATTCTAATATGTTTGTCTTTGGGATAACTAAAGTACAGATGATTTGCTAGGTAATATGTACATGTTCGTGAAAATATTCTGAATTTGTTTTCTTGCTTTATTTGATTCATTAGTAATTAAAGAACTTATGTAGGAGCTCTTTAGGCGGTAGTTTAACATGAGGCTTTACAACAAAGATCAGTGAAAAATCACAATTATTCTACAAATGAGGGCAGCATCACAACCCTCAGGAGATGCGCTTGAAAAAGAATTAGTCAATCGCAAGGGTCTCATTTGTGGATACCATCAGTAGAAATTCTTTCTTTATATTTTTTCTTGATAAATGACAAAATAGAAGGCTTAGGCAGGATGTTTCACCGCAAGATGGGGGACTGAGAAAATCAGGACAATGGTCTTGAATGGTTCTTGTCTCTTACTCAGCAAGTCTTCCACAATTTCCATCAATCTTGAATGCCATATGATAAGTAAACTCAATAATGGGAAAGCGAGTTTTGTTTAAACAGATTCACAATGATTTCCGTTTCAAAAGACGACACTGACTTAGTCAGTCATCCAACATTTTGGTGCCATTAAAAAGATTATCTGGCAGAGGCATCATGAAAATACAGCAGATTCTCATAAACAGGAATTCCTTTCTAACAAACATCCAAGATGATACAAGGTTTTGTTAAATTACGTTTTGCCAATAATTAGACCTTCAAAGACATCCTTTCCCCAAGGAAGATTCCAAATTTGAAGCATTAGAGAACGTTAATCATAATAAGCAGACTCACATGGGGATTAGAAGTTAGAAACCTGCAACAAAGCTCAGCTTATATCCTTTGACATTAGTCACCATGCGGCATGATTGACAAATGTACATTTAAATGAGATGATGCATTACTTGAACCTACTTTTGTAGTAAGGAGTCTTACAACCAGGTTAAAGTCCAACAGGTTTGTTTTGAATCACTAGCTTTCGGAGCATAGCTATTGGACTTTAACCTGGTGTTGTAAGACTTCTTACTGTGCTCAGCCCAGTCCAATGCCGCATCTCCACATCATGACTACTTTTATAGAATTAACAAGCATCTGGTGAATCAAGATTTTATAGGTAGATTAAGAGCTATGTACAACACCAGCAATTCTTAAAAGCAAAGGTGTTGTGGAAGAAACATATTACTCTTTATTTTGTGACTGGATTTTAATGTTGACTTTGAAATATGCTGCATAGAAAGACACAGGATGTGGACAGCACAAGTATGTTCAAAAGTAAACAAAATAAAGTACAATAACAACATGATCTATGCAGGAAATAAATAATTCTTGCATTGTAATATAATTGAGAAATGATATTTTAGAGAAAAAATATATTTTGGTCAATACGATCCTGAAAACATCTGAACATTGTCAATACTCATTTCATACTTCTAAATATTAGAAATAATCCTGAAATATTCAGGATCACCACTATCTCCTTGCTTTATTTAAACTGTCTATTATTTAGTCTAATTTCAACAAAGGACTCTTTTTCCTTTTTATCTTTGTTGCTGTTTGGAAGCAATCTCGCTCATTAGTGAATCCTCTGGACATACTTCTTGCATCTCATTATCCCTCACAAATAATGTCATCATTGCTACAAGTATAAACAAAAGGAACTGTAGGCACCAGAAGTCTGAACTAAAAGTGGAATGTGTTGGAATGCATAATAGCTCAATCAACAATGCGAAGAAAAAAGACAAATATTTTGAATATAGACCCGTTCTAATAAAAAGTTTGCCCAATCAAGTGCTGGCAAAGCTGCTGTGTATTTCTACCATTTTCATTTATGCAAACAACTTTTCTCTCTTCTGTCACATGCTATTTTCGCTTCAGATATTGCCTGCAATCGAAGTGAGACCTCCTGCTTACTTGACATTCATATGCCATGAAGGCACACTTAGAAAGCAAACTATTTAATGTCTGTGCAACACCAATTAATTAAAAAGGACAACAATTAATTCAAACAACACCTGTACAAAATAGTCATTCTAAGTATTAATTTACAAACACATTCTACACTTACAGGTTTTATTAACATGCTTCCATTTGAAGAGGGGGCAATATAAGCAAATTAGGACACTTACATTCACATTTGTTATTCTGAGGCAATCTAGGAATAGGACTGTATTCATGCTGAGGGGTCGTCTCAAAACCTATGGACCGCTACTACTTTGGAAACAGTTTACGGGCAATTTCTAACCACTTTGGCCAGGAGCGGATTAGAATGGATTTTAAAGATTGCTGATTGCAAAGAGAAATAGATTATGCATCAACTAAATATAAGGAGTGGGTGGTTTGGATTCTTACAGCATTTTTACTCTATCTTAAAGAATTTCTAATTACACTCGCTGATCCAATCATTGCTAATTATTTTAAAACATGAACTCCAATGTTAGAAATGTAGCACAAATACTGAAAATAGTCCAGAATAGATTAGAGTGGAATTCAGAAAACAAGACAAAACCATTTGTTGACAAATTACATATCATGGATATTAATCAAAATTGAATCATAGAATTTACAGTGCAGAAGGAGGCCGTTCGGCCCATCGAATCTGCACCGGCCCTTGGGAAGAGCACCCTACTTAAACCCACGCCTCCACCCTATCCCCCTTAACCCAGTAACCTCACCTAACCTTTTTGGACACTTAAGGCAATTTATCATGGCCAATCCACCTAACCTGCACATCTTTGGACTGTGGGAGGAAACCGGAGCACCCAGAGGAAACCCACGCAGACACGGGGAGAACGTGCAGACTCCACACAGACAGTAACCCAAGCCGGGGATTGAACCTGGGAACCTGGAGCTGCGAAGCAACTGTGCTACCCACTGTTTGAATGTAGTCACTGCTCGTTTCTAAAAAATATCTGATAATATTGTACATAATAAACTCTACTTTTTTCATATCATTTATACATCAGGAAATTGTTGACTTATAAAAACTAGCTTCAACACAAATCTGTTACTTGGGGAAACATGACCTTGCTGACTTCTGTTCCTGTATGTGAGCAAATATCAAAGTTCAACATAAACTGGTTTAATGAAAAAATGAAAATCGCTTGGTGTCACAAGTAGGCTTCAAATGAAGTTACTGTGAAAAGCCCCTAGTCGCCACATTATGGCGCCTGTTCGGAGAGGCTGTTACGGGAATTGAACCGTGTTTGCTGGCCTGCCTTGATCTGCTTTCAAAGCCAGCAATTTAGCCCTGTGCTAAACAGCCCCTACATAAATTTAGTTAGAAAGCAAGTTGTATAAGTAGATTGTGGTGAATGTAAGTGCCTCTGTGCAGCATCCAATTATCCAAAGAACAATAAAATTGCATAAAAACACAAGTATGTATATTCTTGAGCACAATGTCACGATCCCAGTTGATGTTATAACTGGACGGGAAGTTCCCAGAATAGAACCCTGGCTCAAAAGACTGTACTTTTTAAAATATTAAACATGGAGGAACAGAGTCACAGCACCGCTAATTAGTTTTGACAACAAACATGAAAATACAATACTCTTTTAGCTTAAATACCCCTTAGTTTAACACCCTTTAAGGGCTTCATGGTGGCACTGTGGCTAGCACTGCTGCCTCACAGAGCTAGGGACCTGGGTTCAATTCCAGCGTTGGATGACTGCATGGAGTTGCACTTTCTCCCCTTGTCTGCGTGGGTTTCCTCCGAGTGCTCCGGTTTCCAATCACAGTCCAAATACGTGCAGGTATGTGGATTGGCTATACTAAATTTCCCCTTAGGTTGGGTAGGGTTGCAGGGATGGTGTGGGCTGCTCTTTCAGAGGATCTCTGCAGACTTGATGGACTGAGTTCCTCTTTCTAAACTGTAGGGATTCTATGAATTGCACTCAGATTTTAGGATTTTCATGGATTACAATGTACATCTTAATCTACATTGGTCTCATTAATACAAAGTCCCTTTTAAGCGCACAAGAAAACTGTGGGCAAATACACTCTCCACTCTGAACCTCAAGTGAATGTTGGTGGATGTTTCCTCAGAATCTCCCCAGATGATTGTCACGTGAGAGTTTCCAAACTCCACTCCTAAAAACACGTTTAAAAATCTTCTCTCATAATTATACTTTTCTTTTACGCACTAACATTTTAGGGCAGCATGGTAGCATTGTGGATAGCACAATTGCTTCACAGCTCCAGGGTCCTAGGTTCAATTCCGGCTTGGGTCACTGTCTGTGCGGAGTCTGCACATCCTCCCCGTGTGTGCTGGGTTTCCTCCGGGTGCTCCGGTTTCCTCCCACAGTCCAAAGATGTGCAGGTTAGGTGGATTGGCCATGATAAATTGCCCTTAGTGTTGGGTGGGGTTACTGGGTTATGGGGATAGGGTGGAGGTGTTGACCTTGGGTAGGGTGCTCTTTCCAAGAGCTGGTGCAGACTCGATGGGCCGAATGGCCTTCTTCTGCACTGTAAATTCTACAATTCAATGCTTTGCATTCCAAAATCCAGACCACGTTTTCCAGATTGTACTCTGCTCCAATTTTAGCACTGAATCCAGTCCAGGATTTTACAGATTTCAGATTGGTTTGTCTTGACTGCTATGCAAACTGCTCACAATTGCTTTAACTGCATTAAACAGGCATCAGACATTTCATCTACCTCCAAAGTCTGCCGTCCCACTTTAAATCTAGTTGCTGCAATTGTCTCTTTAACTCAGAAGATTTTGTTTAAACTTCTTGAATTCTTCTGAACCATACTTTTGTCTCTGCTCACTTAACTCCAGACTTCTTGGGCATTTCTTTATTTCTCTGGATTTCCTGAAATAGCTTGGGCTGGATTTTCCAATTCTGGGGCTATGTCCACACGCCGGCGTGGGAACGGTGGAGTTTACACCAAGAAAACTGGTGGAAGACGGCCACTGATTCCCGGTTTTGCTGGGGGCTAGCAGGACAGCAGCGTAGACCACCCGGGTCTAGCTGCCGATACGACCCAGAAAAATTGGCGTGTCCATGGCCACACATGCGCACATCGGCGGCCTGGAGCGGCTGTGCCGTGCAACATGGCGGCGGCCACTCGCAGACCCGGCCTGCGAAATAGTCCCCTCTTCGGCTGGCTCATGCGCCCCTGGACCACCCCCCCCCCCCACAGCTCCGAATAATCTCCCCCACCACCCGCGGATTGGCCCTTCCCAGACTGCGGCAGCTGGACTGAGTCCGCAGTCTCCACGCCGAGTTCCCAACGGGTGTGACCACACGCGACTCATGCCGTCGGGAACTCGGCAGGTCAGAGGAGGAGCATCGGGAGGGGGTGCGGGCCTCAAGCAATCTCCTGAAGCCGTTGATACGTGACGCGGGGTACTCACAGAGTATGCTGCTTTGGAGGGCATCGTGAAAGTGGTGCTGTCCCCGATTCTGTCGGGAAATATGATTCTCCGGCGTCCACCAGACGCGATTTCAGCGTTGGTGATCGGAGAATCCAGCACCTTGTCTTTAGATTTACAGCATCTGTTTTCCTAACCGTTGGTCCATAGTATCTCTTTTCATCTAGCAAAGCTAGAATACCTTAATCTCTGTTCTCTTAATTTCGGGGTGTCTTAAACTTTTTTCCTATCCCAATTCCCTAGTTATCTGGACTGTCACTTGTATTTTAGAAAGCCTGCCTCTTTACAGCTCCTGTCCTGTCCTGTCTTTTTTTGGCAAAGTTGAAAACATTCACTCCCTAAGATCCTGTCTCCAACTGTCCACAAGTCCAGCTAAAACTAAAACTTAAAAACGTTTCTGCCTTACAAAGCCCCAGTTGCTTAGCAACACCCACATGCTTATACCTTTTATTTATTCTTCACACCGTACCCCTCTCTAAGTACAATAGAAACACAGATGGAACTTAACCAATGCCCCCATATACCATCACCTTTGTCCAGCATGAGTCTAACTATAGGTTTTACTCGTCCAGGCACAGAAACATTAAAATAAACATACATAAACCAATACATTATTTCTAATGTTTACCATTACAAATATAAATCTCCTAAAACTACCTTTGCTTTCTGAACTCCAATCCAATGCACAACAGTTGTTTTCCTATGCCATCTGAATTTTTCATGACAATTTAAGATAATATTCAATTTATCTGAGTCAGTCACAATTTTGACAGATATTGGTGTGTTTTGTTGTATAATTATTTAATCTACACATATTCAGAGTATGACAAACCCATTATTTTTAAAGTCTGACTACTTTTATCTAATACTAGACATTCATACTATAAATGCCATTTTTTTTCAGATTTACTGCTTGTATCAGAAGCCACAGAGTCACATATGCCTGAATGACAAAATAGTATATCTGTGCAAATATTACATTTCAAAAACCTTTCCATATCACAAAACAAATACATATTGAAAAAGCATCCATGAGTATATGCTGATCCGAAGTCAAAATCTTCATACCTGTACCCTCTTAGCATTGTTACACATTGGACTTTAGTCTGCAGTCGGGTATTTAATGCTGCCTAAATATTAAGTGTTCAACCTATATCAAAAGTCTATTTTTTGGCATATACTCTCCATATACATTTGTGTTTTATAGTGTGGAAACACTACTTATTTGGATTAATGAATTTGATGAATTTTAGTCAGCAACAAAACATTAAATTAAAAATTACATGAAAACTGAAAATGCAATTTTATCTGGTCACCCTGTCCCTGTCAAACGTTTGAAGATGCAAAAACAAAGTAGTGACTATCCCTAATCTGTCCACCTTTTATGTTAATTCTTCCAAGTAATGGCAAGAGACAATAGGTGCCACTGCAGTACTTCATCGACATAGGGAACCAAATATTAATTTAATGAGTTAATTTTCTTAAATTTTTATGTTACAGCAACAGAAATGTATTTTTATACCTTTAATGTAATAGAACAACCCAAGACACTTCACATGAGTGAAGTATGACAATGGGCCACAAAGGGAGATATTAAGTCATGTGACCAAAAGCTTACTCAAAGAGGTAGCTCTTAAGAAGTGTTTTGAAGGAGAAAGGTTAGAATTCATACAGTAAAGAAAGAGGCCATTGGGCCCATCGAATCTGCAGCGACCCTCTAAAAGTGATCTCGACTTAGGCCCACACCCCCACCCTATCCCGCACATTCAACATGGCTAATCCACCTTATCTGCACATCTTTGGACACTAGGAGGCAATTTACCATGGCCAATCCACCTAACCTGCACATCTTTTGGACTGTGGGAGGAAACTGGAATACCCGAAGGGAACCCATGCAGACACAGGAAGAATGTGCAAACTCCACACAGTTAGTAACCCAAGGCCGGAGTTGAACCCGGGTCCCAGGCGCTGTGAGACAGTAGTGCTAACCACTGTGCCACCATGCCATCTTGTTGTGGGGAGGCTATTCCAGAGTATGGGGTCTTGGCAACTGAAGGCATGGCTACCAGTGGTGTAGCAATGAAGATTGCAGATGCACAGAGGTCAGAAGGACACAGATATCTCAGAGGGTTCCATGACTGGAGACGATTGCAGAGATAGAGAGGGTGAGATCGTGGGAGATTTAGAAACCAACGTGAGAATTTTAAAAACAAGATGTTGTTGAATGTGTTGCTAATGTAAGTTGGTAAGTTCAGGAGTGGTGGTGGAATGGGATTTGCTGCAAATTAAGACATAGGTAGCTGAGTTTTTGATAACCTCAAGTTTACGAAGGATAGAATTTGGCAGATAAGCCAGGTGTATGTTAGAATTGTTAAGTCCGGGCAGCATGGTGGCACATGAGGCAGCACTGCTGTCTCACGGCACTCGGTACCAGGGTTCGATCCTGGCCCTGTGTCACTGTCCATGTAGAGTTTGCACATTCTTCCCATGTCTGTGTCGCTCTCACCCCTACAACTCCAAGATGTGCAGGATGGGTGTATTGGCTGCGCTAAATTGCCCCTTAATTTAATTTTTTTTTAAAAGGGAATTGTTAAATCTAGAGGTAACAAAGGCATGAATGAGGGTTTCGGCTGAGCTGGGGCAATGTTATGGAGGAGGAAATAGATGGTCTCACTGATGGGATGCATATTATACAGTTTAATACAGTACTTTACTAACGGCGCTTATACTTTATGAAATTGATAACACCTGGCAATCATGGTTGGTATAAAACTGGCAGCAAATGCTTCACGTCCCTCCTTAAAGGGGCACAACCGTGCAGCAAATTTGAGAATAACATTAGAAACAAAAATCGAAATTAAGAGTTCTGTTCTGGCCTTTGATAAAGCGGGTCCACCTCTCCCTGCACTTACTTGGCCTATGGGGGAGGCAGCATCCATCCATCCTCCTCTGGTGCTCCGTTGCCATGGTGCCCCGTTGCCATGGCGCGGTCGCTCAGGGTTACTGCATCCTGCTGACCAAGCTGTGGTCTCCGCGCAGGCGCGCTCTCCGCCCCCGAGCAGCGGCATTCAAGATGGCGGGAGTGCATTGGGGGTCGATGATTCTTGGGCTTGTCCTCCTCCTGGCGGAGAGTAAGTACCAGGCACCGGGGCGAACAACGCTCCGTATCCTCACATCTTAAATTCTCACCCGCATCTTTTACAGGATTTGTATTTTGAGAGTTTTTAAAATCATCGTGTGTGTTAGATTTTATCTCATCTCACGATCCTGGCGACCGAGCTGCACATTTCGTCGCTCCGTTAGTTTTGCCCCACAACAGGTTTTCCTTTAAAATCTCGGCTGAAAATACCTCAAACTCTTGGACAGAGATGCTTCTCCAAGAAAATCTTCCTTCCGGGCGAACCTGGACCAAGAAGCAGTTTCCTTACGTTTTAAAATCCTGCTGAGGGTGTGGGGGAATAAGAATGAAGTGTTGAAAGTTGAGCGTGTGCATGTTTGATTTCGCCACTTTAAAAACATTTTATTTGTTTTTCACAAAGCTATAATTGTTTCAAATTCAGTGGACGGATTTTATTTTGGGAGTAAACACTATCTGGATGTCTTCCAGCACAAATGTTGCAAGATGCCTGCTTCAAGGAAGGCATTCTAAATAAGTTAACTTGTTTCCCACTGAGTGGGTCATTAACTATTTGTGTTTTCTAAATATGGATACTGTTGTTGACTTTTGCTCTGGGTTTTAATTCCTGACTTGGATGTGATCAGTCCGCACAAATGTGCTCTTTGCAGCCTCAAAATGCATGCCAAATTATTCACTTCTCGCCCTTTTTTCCCACCCCCCCAAAAAAAAACCTTTGTTTCCGGGCATTTTAATAACACTATTAAGTAGGCATTAGATTTCACTGGTGAAATATGTATTGTAATTTTTTCACAGTGTTTAATTGTTTCACCACTCATTCTGGATATTTTTGGGACATTGGCCAAAATCGCATTCCTTCTAACAACTGGCTGAAGTAAGATGGAAACCAAAGTCAGCAGTCAGAGAGCACCTGCGGAGCGAGAAACTGGAGAATGTTCCTGATGAAAGGTTACCTACCCAAAGAGTTAACTGTTTCTCGCTCCACATGATGCTGTCTGACTTGCTGAACTTTTGTGATGTCCTGCAACCTGCATCATTTTGTATCGGTTGCAGTAAGATCTTGTGCAAAACCTTTCATTATGGATAAAGATATGTCCGTTGATCTGAATTTCCCCATGAGTGAATATCCCCACTCAAATATGCTGCAATATGAAAGTTTTCTGCAGTAACAAAACTAATAAAATGCACCTCAGTCATAATGTAAATGTAAGAAGGTAAACTTAAGAGGAAAAAAAAGGCTAAACTTCACTTGTGAAAAGGTGTTTGCAATACAGAGTGGAGTATTGAGGTGTTTGGAGTTTATAGTACAATTCTAAAATCACTCTTTTAAGTATACTGAGGGATTTCTATGGTTGCGATAATCAATTGCATTGTCCAATGTTGTTTCTAGGTGTAGTTACTGGCATTTTACAGTAATTTTCCAGTAACATTAAGGGTGTAATTACTGGTCCAAACTTTGGGCAATGTTTATGTTGCTCGACTCCTGTCTTGCTGGTAGAGCAGCCTTGTTTAGGAGAGAACCATACAAGGATCTGGGTACCGATACAGGCATACACCTTTTGCAACCATTCCTCAAATGAAAAGAATCCCTATTACATAAATACTTAAATTGGGCTTGGGTAGTTACACAAGATGCATATAAAAGTGCAGTCTGATATATTGTAAACAAATTTTACACTGCACTTGATTTATACCTAATATCAAACACAAATGGTATGAGACTACACTCTGCAGAAAATTAGAATATTGAGTATTCTTTCATTCTTGATATTATTAAAGATTTCTGTTTTATATTAACCGGTAACCTGTTATAATAACTGCCTTTACCCCCCCGCCCCCCTCGCTCACTCATAAGTTCTCCTCTGCATTATCTGTTCTGCTTGAGTGTACTGTAGTACACCAGGGAGGTGGTGGCATAGTTGTATTGTCGCTGGACTAGTAATCCAGAGATGGAAGATAATGATGTGAGGACCCGGGTTTGAATCCCACTACATCAGGTGATGGAATTTAAAGTTAATAAAATATCTGAACCTGACATCATACACCTTTTCTGTTTTTTAAACTATCCAGGAAGGATTTTTATACTCTTTCTTCCCCCACTGATGGTAGCAATGTGTTTAGTTAGTCTTTACTCAATTGAATGAAGTTCTGCTATTTTCTTCAGGACTTTGAGTTTTCAACATTGTTAGGAAAACAAAGGTGGTTTTAAGGGAATTAAATTTTTGTTGGTAAACAATAGAAATGAGGTGTAGTTTTCTGTGTGTTTAATTTAAAGTTTTTTTTTGCCTGGAAGGGTAAAACCAATAGTTAGATTCAAGCTGGAAAAGGATGCTTGTATGTGTGGAGGTTGGTTAAGTTCCAACTGTATTTCTATTGTGCTGAGGGTTGTGGCATGAAGAACAAATAAACCAGCAGTGCGTGTTTAGCAACTGGGGCCTTGTAAGGTAGAGACGTTTTTAAGTTTTAGTTTAGCTGATTTGATTGCAATTGAAAATGGTCAGTGAGAAAAGGCAGCTGTCACAGATCTGCTGGAAGCAGTTGGTTTTGGAAGGCTTAAGACTGACCATTTATCCCAGCCCTGCTAAAAGAACAGTCAGACTATGGAGGTGTAGGGCAGTGAGATCACCCTCCGGGAGAAAGACAGTCCTGCAGCCAATAGTTGTCTGGCTTGTGAGCCCATGTTACCGAATGCTCCGAAAGTTGCAGCAAAGGTGCGTTTAGTTATTCTTATTTGTGTAAAGTACTAATTCTAGTCTTTCACCCTGGTAAGATAATATTTTTTAAAATAAGTTGCACAGTGAATATTGTATAAATGTTTATTTTATCAGAATCCGTCCTTGGAAAAATTTATATTTGATCCACAGAATGGCTTCAGTTATTCTATGAACTACATTGCCAATGCTAAACTGACCAATAGCTAAGATTAACCGTCAGGAAATCTAAAATTCCAGAATGAACTTAGTTGGAAGTGTTTTGTACATGATCATTTAAGCACTGTTCCTTCACAGCGCCAGGGTCCTGGGTTCGATTCCCGGCTTGGTCACTGTCTGTGCGGAGCAGGCACGTTCTCCCTGTGTTTGTGTGGGCTTCCTCCGCGTGCTCCGGTTTCCTCCCATAAGTCCCGAAAGACGTGCTGTTAGGTGAATTGGACGCGCTGAATTCTCCCACAGTGTACCCGAACAGGCGCCAGAGTGTGATGACTTAGGGATTTTCACAGTAACTTTATTGCAGTGTTAATGTAAGCCTACTTGTGACAATGAATATAAAACTTATTAGAACAAAAAGCATAGAATTAGAAATGGAACATTCCAGAATCTATTTTGCAGCATGTAATTGAAGTAATGAGAATATCACTTCAGGCCAAAGCATGTTATGTTTCTGTAGCAAAGAAAAAAAATGCCCATGCTCAAAATGGTCTTTATTTTTGCATGAATTGCAGTACTCAGATGTGTTCATTTGAGACTGTTGGTGCATTTGCACCCGAGGGAACATGGGTCCAAAATTTGAATGCTTTATATTTTGACAAGGTGATGTGGAGGGGAGGTGAACCTAGAAGGAAGAAAGTTAACTATTTGCTGTTTTGATTTCATCAATCTATACATAGACCTCTTTGTGACTAAAAAAAATTATTTCTTCACAATGCGGGATGGAGGGAAATTGTGCACCACTTCAATTTACTGAGGCTAGTTATATAGCTGCTTCAGAGATTGTTTTGAATAAGTCGTCTTTGTTCACAGTACAGCACAGCGATAATGCTGCTAACCCCTCAACAGGCCAGGTTTTGTTTTGATCAATAACGGCTTGTACTATAGCAAGAAACATAGAACTAGATGTGTACACCTTCCACCTACTTTCCAACTTGGATGCTAAAAATCCATTGTGTGAGGGAACCAAACGCACTACTTCATTTCATTATACAGATTCCTAGAAAATATGGATAAATTGTTTTGGATGTTAATGCATCTCCAAGGTGCTAAATTGTTTTTCTAGTTGTATTATTATGTAGGTTTATACTAGTCATTCATTATGTTTGACTTTTATCCTATACAATTTTAGCACCAACTCACTCTTAGGTATTGACTAACCAGCTTTCTTAACCTTTTTATTTCTGTGAAAGAAAAGCAAGACCTTTCTGGATAGGGGACTGATTTGTCTTTTTCAAAACTGGCCTTTAGTGAAGGAGGGAGTAGGTGTTCATAAACTATAGGGCTTTAATCATCATGGTACAGGCTAATGATGGAGCTGTCAAAATTTAATTTGGTTCATTCAGCTAAGAAGACATGGACAAGAGTCGACTGTAATTGTTATTTCACTGAGAGCTTTGTCACTTAATTGAAATTGATAGTATAATCATCAACAAAAAGTTGGATGTTGTTGGATGCTCGCTTCATGTTGTCATTAATGAGGAATGAAGCAAGAGAAGTTATGGAGGCCCGGAAAATTCTAATATTGAGGAAACGTGCAGATTTGTTTAACAATGAACAAGATCCTGAAAAGCGCAAACTTAAAGACTAGATACTTTTAGAACACATTGTCCACTGAGCATATTTGTTTTCACATTTCAACAATAGACAACTAACACAAGTAATCATAACTTGTGCAGTTACAGGAACATTAACTTGTTTATGTGGCTTAATATCAGCTCCTGAGAAGGTAATGAGTGGGGTTACAACTGGGACACACCTGCAGAAGACTGTGATGATACATAAAAATGTAATTTCCAGTAGGGTCTTTTAGTGGCCACAGAGGAGTCCAAATGAGAGGTGTAAAGAAAACTGATTTAACACAAAAGTAAACTGTTTACACAGTACACTTTAGGCCCCAGCTGGGACTACACATACTCTGCTCTCATCTGGGCTAGCTTTTATGCTAGAATCCATTTACTCTGTTGATGGGCCCCCTCCCCTCCGTGGGGAAGCTCGTATTCAAGGTTCACATGGAGGCTAAATGGCCCATCACTATAGGTCTCATGTGCATTATCATCGGTGCAAAACTGAGAAAATTTTAATTGAGTATCCATGTCTGAAGGCCTGGTACCAATCATCTGCCCTGCTGTAGGTGCAGTCAGAAGCCTTATCTGACAGCGGTCAGCAAAATGGCTGCTTTGCGAAATGCCGGTTTTTAATAAAGTTTTAGTTTCGTTAACTTTGCAGAAATCTGGGGTATGGCATTACTTCAGTTTGTGTTTCTGCTGCCTGCTATCATCTTCCAGTGGGATGTGCTTCAAACAGTGCCAGTACTTGTCAGGTGATGGGTAAGCAACGGTGATATAATTGTCCAACTGAAAAGATATTCCCCTCTTTAGGGAATTTTCTTGCCTGTGCTAACATGAAATACCATTTTGGCAAGTATTAATAAAAGCCTGCAAGTATGAATAAAAGCCTGCAACTTTTCAAAGCCTGGAAATTGTATGACCTTTTTGTGTTGCCATGACAAGTAAGTCTTTTGGTTCCATTCCAAAGATGGTCATATTGTATTTTCTGTTTGGCAATTGGAATAAATTGTGAGCTGCGTTGCACTTAATAAACTCCCAAGTCATATCACTTACTCTTCAGCTATGCACACAAATTAGATACTTTGCGAATTTGTACTTTGCCTCCAAAGCAAGACTGCAAGCCAATGTTTAATAGTGTAACAAAACCAGTCCCAGTGTAGTTGATATTTCCTTGACCTTATTCAGAATGCTGAAGCTGTAGTTTCACATTTTCCTGGTTTGCATATCTTGCCGAACTTGTAAAAGCTTGACCAGACAGATGAGAATTTATTATTTGACCACTGGTGATCAATTTAACTGCAAAATAATAATAAATTTTATGTCCGTTTGGAAAAAAAAATGTGAACTGGAAAAATGTGAACTAGGAAAAATAGTGTAAGTTGCGCAGTTCTGAATGTTGGAAAATGTGATTTATCAACACTTTATAGATTTTCAGATGTACTTTTTAAAATAACTCAGTTAACTTTAGTAAACTTTAACTTTGGGGACTTGCAAATTTAATAATTTTTATAACTATTAAAGCAATTAAGAGAAAATAAAATTAGTGCAAAACAAAAACTGCTCAAATTGTAATGTATATTTATTGGGAATGGAAATGACTTGTAAACTTGATTAAATATCTTGGGACATTGCTGTTCATTTGGAGAGCTGACGCTGACACAATGGGCCAAATGGCCGCCACCTGCACCGTAACAATTCTGTGACGAGTAAGAAGTAGTCCGTTGTAGATGACAATATAGCATGTTTCTAACCAAAAAGTATTCAAATGAATCAGTGGGATTTAATGGCATTAATCATGTTTAATTTATATAGGATATTGATACTGATTAGAGTACAGAATATATATATGATAAACATTGTCTGTTGAGGACTTCCGGTGACGGGGATTTGCTTGTTATATTACTCTTTGGTTATATATCATTACTCTGCTTTATATATCCAGAATGGTCTGATGATGCGATTCTCAAGAAACCACCAATCTTCAACTTAAAACAAAATAGATTTAATGAAGAACAAATTGATTAATATTGAGTTTGCACACACCAGAACGAAAACTAGTAATCAAGTATTTCAGGATAAAGTATCAACTATTTTAAACTACACTTGCTAACAATGCTGTGATCTTTCTCTCGAACACTCTGCTGTCTAGTCACTCCTGGTTCGAAGAGACCCAAGGTCCTTTTGAGTTCTCTTGTTTATACAGGAATCTAGTGTTGCCATCTAGTGGTTGTGTTACACTAAGATATAGTCATTAACCCTTTACATGTCTATATGTACAGAGCACTATATCCCCCTTTTTAACATTTCTTTCTTGTGTTTAATAGAAGGAAAAATGTATAACAATGTGTAACAAAACTGAGTAACGATCATACAATGTAGTGTAAATATTTACAAGGTAAGTCTATTGGGTTTCTTCCTTCTCGTTGATCTTCTGAGTTGACTAGGAGGTGATGATGACGCTTTTTCACTTTTATGCATGTCAGCATAACTTTTGAGAGTTTGTCAAAGTGTCCTGAAATATTGTTTCATTTAGTTGTACGTCCGGAAAAATTTCGTTTTGTGGCCTAATTTTTTGTAGTGCTCGTTGATTTCTATGAACAATGTTTCCTTCAGCAGTTTTAATGATGTATGAGTGTGGTGATACTTGCTTATGATTCTGGCAGCAACAGACCAACCTCCATCAGGTACCTTGACAGGGTCATCTGGAGGTAATGAGTTGCATGCATGTCATAGTATGTTTGCTGACGAGTACGTTGCTGTTCCATTTTCCTTAACACTGGCAGATGATCTGGATTTTGCAGTTGTATGGATGATAATGTCGTTCTCAGATCGTGGTTCATCAACAGCTGTTCTGGAGAAAGTCCAATTGCTTGAGGAGTAGCTCAATAGGGTAGAAGCACGAGATAGATGTCTGATGCAGAATCCAAAGCTTTATTGATGAGTTGCTTTATTATGTGAACACTTTTTTCAACTTTACCGTTGGACTGTGGGTAATGTGGACTTCATGTCACATGTTTGAAGTATTGTTTTGAAAACCCGGCCCATTCGTTGCTGTCAAGACATGGTCCATTGTCTGACATGACAGTGGTGGGTATCCCATGTCTCGCGAATGTTTCTTTGCTAGCTTTTATGACTGATTTGAATGTTCGATCTGGTAGCTTCATGACCTCTGGATATTTGGAGTAATAATCGATAATTAGTACGTAATCACGACCATTTGAGTGAAATAGGTCTGTACCAACTTTGGCCCAAGGAGAGGTGACTTATTCATGTTACTTTAGAGTCTCCTTGCACGGAGCAGGGTGATACTTCTGACACGTCTCGCACACTAGAACCATGTCAGTTACGTCTCGATTTATTCCTGGCCAGTCTGCTGCTTGTCTCGCCCTTCGCATGCATTTCTCAATTCCAGGGTGACCCTCCTGAATTTGATCATGTATCATTGATCTGAGACACAGTGGTATGATTATCCAGTCAAGTCGAAGAAGTAGTCCATCCACGATCACCAAATCTGCCTGTACGTAATGTTTCTAAATTGAGGACACTGCCCTTTCCGCCACCCATTATGGATATGGTGAATGACACGTTGCAGCACAGCATCCTTCTTTGTCTCTGTTCGGATTAGGTTGATCTTTTCATCCGAGGCAGGTAGATTTTCTGCACATAGCTTGGCTTGAGCTTCAACATCTTGTATGAACTCGAACGGTTCACTTGCAGATGTTATGGAGCGTGATAGCGCATCCGCTAATCAGATTATGATCAGATCTTTTCTTGGCGTTGCCATCTAGCAGTTGTGTTACACCAAGATGTAGTCATTAACCCTTTATATGTCTCTATATATACATATCACTATAGTGCTGAGCAGTCGCACATCAGATGGCTCTCGTCCAAAACACCGAATAGGCACTTTTGGACGAATTTAGCCCCAGAATTCGGAGTCATTCGACCCATAACAGGAAAGGAAGAGGAAAGGTGCAATATGCCTGCAAGTGGGAGCTCAAGAGCCCGCAGAGAAGGTAGAAGTGGGGGAAAAGGACAGGAACTGTGAGTAATCGAGTCGGCGGACCCACAAGGTGAGGCTTCCCTGGCCACCCCCACGAGAGGGAGTCCGACGACCTGGACAATGCCTGCTCCCCTCTCCTCACATCTAGAGATGGAAGATATTCCTGACCAAAGAGTTGACCTCAAGGAGAGAGGCAATCAAAGTGAAAATCAAGGTGATTTGAGACGCTGGTCGCCGTGCAGACGCCGATTGATGGAAGCTCGGGAATGTTCCAGGAGTTTGAAAAGGTGTTGGGAAGAACACAGAATATGGGTGTACCAAGACATTGGGGTAGACCTGACAACGCGCAGGGTCGAGGTCAACTAAACAAAGCTCTATATAAAATTTGGGATGCTTTCCCACCCAAGCTCTGGGTGACATTCCAAAACAAGGAACATTATTTTATCACCCCAGGGGAGGCGGATAAGGTTGTGCGAACGAATGGCCTAGACAAAAAGCAGTCAAAGCAGCGATGAGGGAGAAAGGAAAATAATGGACATGAACAATGTTTGCGCGGGTCAGTACTGCCTCGCTTTGAGCAAGAGCTCCCAGGATGGAAGGGAAGAGGAGACGGGGAACATCAATTGATTGGGCATACAGAAGGGCTAAGATCTGTCCCGAGGTGAGGGCCATCACACAGCGGAGAAAGCTAGTGCGAGGAAGTATGAAAGCAAGGGGCAACGGGGGAGCCATGACACATCTCCCAGTGGGGAGGGAGGATCTGGTGGGGGTGGGGGGGGAAGAAATCACAGGGGCAGGGGAGGGAGGATCTGGTGGGGGTGGGGGGGGAAGAAATCACAGGGGCAGGGAAGGGGAATGTTGGGATAAATAGGGAAGGGAGGGGGACACAAATGAGAGGGAACAAAAGGGTTTTAGATTGGCTTCAGCAGGTATGGTTTGGGTTGAAGCAACAACATGGCGTCATAAGCCGCCACTCTGGAAGGTCCCTAAACAAATGGAAACCCCGGAGTACAGGGGCTCACCCACATGGCGTAAACACAGTTGGTGGACCTGTTGGGTGCCCCCTAACAAAAAGAAACCTGGAGTGCAGGGACACATCCACCAGGTAAGTATGATTGATCCCGCAGGATGGGGGGCAGGGGCGAAGAAACAACCCCCCCCCCCCCCCCCCCCCTCCCCAACCAGGATTATCACATAGAACGTTAGAGAACTTAACGTCCCCGTGAAAAGATCCAGAGTCTTTGCCCATCTGGGAAGTTTGAAAGCCAACATAGTTTTCCTCCAAGAGTTGCACCTGATGGAGAAGGAGCGACTGCGGGTTAGGAAGCGCTGGGTGGGATAGACCTACCATTGCTGCAACATGGCGAGGCGGGTAGCTATTTTGATAAGCAGGAGGACTGTGTTTATGGTGACAAAGACTGTTACCAAGGGGGTGGGGGGGGGGGGATGTCATGGTCAGCGGTGTCCTAAATGGGGCACCGGTAAATGTGTACATGCCCAACCGGGACGACACGGATTTTATAAAGTGGACCATGGTGGAAATCCCCAACATTGACACACACTGACTGATCGTGGGGGGGGAGACTTTAACTGCGTACAGGATCCATTGACCGACCGATCAAACCCCTATATGGGGAAAAAGATGGGCATGACTAGGGAACTGGGAATGTTCACCGAGCAGATTAGGGCAGTGGATGAGAAGGAATTATTTCTCCTCTCCCCACTACACAAGGTCTATACCCGTATTGACTTCTTTGAAGTAGGGAAATCAGTGCTTCCAGAAATAGACAACAATTTGCACCGGCTCCTGCCCTGCACTTGCGGGAGATGTTCACAGACTTCCTAGTGAGGGGCACCTTGCCTCCAATTCGCTAACTCAGGCCACTATATTACTTTTTATACCCAAGAAAGAGAAAGACCCAGCAGAATGTGGATCATATAGACCCATTTTGCTGCTCGACCAAGATGTGAAAATACTTGCAAATGTCCTGCCCAAGAGACTGGAGAATTGCATACCAGCGATGGTCACTTGAGGACCAGGTGAATGAAATGAAAATGAAAATCGCTTATTGTCACAAGTAGGCTTCAATGAAGTTACTGTGAAAAGCCCCTAGTCGCCACATTCCGGCGCCTGTTTGGGGAGGCTCTTACGGGAATTGAACCATGCTGCTGGCCTGCCTTGGTCTGCTTTCAAAGCCAGCGATTTAGCCCTGTGCTAAACAGCCCCTAAGGGCTGTTTGTCAGGCTTTGTCAAGGGTAGACCATTAACTGCGAACATCAGACAGCTGCTGAATGTGATGCTGACCCGCACTGGGGAGAGAATACCAGAGATAATTGTCTCCCTGGATGCAGAAAAGGCCTTCGACAGAGTCAAATGGAAGTATCTCATCGAGGTATTGGAGAGGGACGGGCGAGGGACGGGGTTCAGCTCATGGGTGAAACTCCTGTACAACGCTTCTAGGTAAGTGTTCGGACGAATACCACCAGCCCTGAATACTTGCAGTTGCACAGAGGCACCAGCCAGGATGCCCGCTGTCCCCGCTCCTGTTCGCCCTACGAGATGCACGAGGCTGGAAGGGTATCCGAAGAGGAGGCAGAGAGCACCAGAGTTTCACTCTATGGCGGATGACCTGCTGCTCTACATCTCTGACCTGCCGAAAGGCATGAAATAAATCATGAAGCTCCTGGAAGTGTTTGGGGCCTTCTCAGGCTACAAACTCAACCTGGGCAAAAGTGAGGTTTTCCCGGTGAACCCAAATGGAGGAGGGAGTGAGCTGGAAGATCTCCCATTTAAAATAGCCCAAAATAAATTCCTCTACCTGGAGATCCAGATAACCCATGATTGGACACAGATCCACAAGTGGAATCTGACCAGTCTTGTGGAGGAAGTTTAAAAGGACCTGCAGAGATGGGATGCACTCCCTCTTTCCTTAGTGGGAAGGTTGCAGATGATCAAGATGAAGGTACTGCAAGGTTCCTCTTCCTGTTTAGATTCATTCTATACAGATCTTCATCCCCAAGACCTTTTTTCCAAGTTAAGATAAAATGATTATGGCGTTTGTATGGGGTGGAAGAATGCAAGAATTCAGACAGCCTTTCAGAGGACAAGAAGCATGGGTGGCCTGGCCCTTGAAATACTATCACTGGGCAGCCACAGCCGAGAGAGTGAAGGGATGGGTAAGGGAACAGAATATCAAATGGATGAGGATGGAGGAGTCCTCCTGCACGGAACGACCTCCAAAACTTGCCACAAAGGCGCTCTCCTGCCCTATGGCAAAACACACTAGTCCAGTGGCAGTAGCAATACTAAGAACCCGGAACCAGGTGAGAGAACACTTTTTTGGTTTAACCGAGGTGTTCACCATGGCCCCCCAATCTGTAGCAACCACAGATTCCCGTTAGCCATGCTAGATGCCACCTTTAAGAGGTGGAGACAGGACGGGAGGGACGCTAGCGATCAGGGACTTTTACATGGGAGACAAACTTGCGACCTTCGAAGAGCTGACTGAGAGACTGGAACTGCCGAACAGACAGGAACTCCAACATTTCCACGTCAAAAACTATCTCTGCAAGGAGCCGACGAGGTGCCCGAGAGACACACTGTTGGAAGAGCAACTGGATGCGGACAGTATGGAAAATGGCAACTGCTAGGACATATACGGACGACTTTTAAAAAGGGTGAGTTCCCCAATGAACAGGGCAAGACAAGAGGGAGGAAGAACTAGAGACGGAAGGGATGTAAGGTGGCGACTCTGGAGTAAGGCACTCAGTAGTGCCACCTCCACCTCTTGCGCAAGGCTAAGCCGCATGCAGTTTAAAGTGGTACACAGCACACCTGACAAGAACCTGAATGAGCAGCTTCTTCCCGGAGGTGGAGCACGAAAGTCAACGGTGCCAGGAGGCCCAGCCAACCATGCCCACATGCTCTTGACATGCCCCAGGCTGTTGGATTTTGGACAGACTTCTTCGAGGCGATGTCCAAAGTTGTGAGGGTGAAGCCGTACCCGAGTGGTGGTCTTATGGGGATTCGGACCAGCCAGAGCTTCATATGAGGAAGTGGGCCAATGCCCTTGCCTTCGCTTCCCCAATCGCCCGCCGGAGAATCCTACTCGGCTGGCAATCAGCACCTTCCACAGCTGCAGACTGGCTGGCAGACCTATCGGAATTTTCTAGCAGAAGTTTTCCATTGGAGAAGATCAAATACACCATCCGAGGGTCGGACGATGGCTTCCACAAAACGTGGGGACAATTCATCAGACTGTTCCAGGATCTGGAACAATGATTAGAAAGGGGAGAGTGGGGTGGGGGGGGGCGCATGGAAACCACCAGGGCCACAAAGCAGACAGGTACAGGAGGGGGGAGACAGACCCGAGGGAACCGAGTGAGAGACCGACACGGGGGCCAGAGAGAGCCTCTTCTCCCCACACCACCACACTCACTCACTCACACACACACACACACACACACACACACACACACACACACACAGCTACAAGAGCAAAACGAGCGACAAATAATCTACGGCGGACAAGAGGGCTTAAGATAGTGCCCCTAAAATAGTAGAAAAGGGGATGGGAGGAACAAAGCTGGGGGGGGGGGGGGGCACGGCAGGAGAGGGGTGCCAAAAGGAACAGCATGTAAATTGTAAATTATTTCTTTTTCAGTCATTTCCTGTACAGTGTAAAAATGTCAACTTCAGTAAAAATATTTATTTTTTAAAAAGCATTGTCTCAGAATGTTTTCATTCAAGTAAAAATTGCTATTTATTTTGACCTGTATGTTGTTACTTTCCCTTTCGAAGTGGGATATAGAATGAGAATTGTAAATGTTAATTCAAAATGTGACCATCTTTGTAATGTAAGGAATTGTATATTTGTATTGTATGCTAAGAATGAAATGGAGGAATGCATCTTTCATAAAGGTTGGATCAAGTTCATTACAAAATGGCATTTTCCTCCTTTTTTTGAAACAGTCCCATCTCAATTATACACAACAAACAAACATCTATAATTTGACTAGATCATCTTTCTCTATCGGAGCTTCAGTTGAGACAGAGTATTTCTGGAAACTTGCTTTATTTCTTTGGAGTTAAGATAACAGTAATTTTATTAGCCAACAACACAATTTAGTAGAAGTGTGGAAATCCCCAAGAGTTTGATCCAGTTTGTCGCTCATCAACTGTGCACCCCTCTAATGGAATATTGTAGTCTTGTTTAGGAGGCAGTAGAGAAGAATCCCATCTATTCTATTTAAATCCATAAAGTCCCAAGCCACCTTAAGCAGAGAAATGGCTCAGCCTGATTATATATTTCCAACCTCTACCATGTCGGAAAGATCATAAATGGAGGAAATGTAATTTTTCTGGTCTTTAATTGAAATGAAGGAGTGACTTTTAATTAATATTGCCAAATTGGGCTCATGATTTTTTAAAATTCCGTTTTACGGGATTGGGTGTCACTGCCTAGGCCAGCATTTATTGCCCATCCCTAATTGTCCTTGAGAAGGCAGGAGCTGCTGCCTTGAACCACTAGCCCTATGTGTAGGTACACCCACAATGATGGTAGGAAGGGAGTTCCAGGATTTTGGCCCAGCAATAATGCAGGAATGGGATGTATTTTCAAGTCAGGATGGTGAGTGACTTGGAGGGTTCCCATGTATCTGCTACTCTTGTCCTTCTAGATGGCAGTGGTTGTGGGTTTGGAGGATGTTGCCTGAGGAACATTGGCGAGTTCCTGTACTGCATTTTGTAGATGGTACACAATGCTACCACTGTTCAGAGGTGGTGAGGGGAATTAATGTTTGTTTAAGGGATGTCAATCAAGGATGGATAAATATTTAGTAAGGGTGAATGGCCGATTGGAGTTGATGGATGATATATCATGGCTTTTAAAATAGACAGTTTGAATAGGCAGGTGATCCGAGCCCGATAAAGAGGAAGGCTAGCACTGCTTAAAATGAATAAAGGAAATGTGGGGAAGGAGTTTTGAAAAAAGATGAGAGCTGGTTAGTCTGAGGACAAATGAGGAACCTGAAAATAACCAAATGTTCTCCCAATATAAAAGCACGGCAGGATGATTTTTAGGACTTCTGATTTTAATAATGGGTGTGAAATTGAGGATAAACAGAATATTTAATGTAATTGAACCACTTCCGTGAAGTATTCGTTAGAGAAGACTATTGACCAGGAAAGTGGAGCCAGGAAAATTTATAATGTAGAACAGGGAGAAACTAAACCAATCATTTTGTGTCTGTCTTCACTGAGGAAGATACAGAAAATCTCCTTGAAATGCTAGGGAACCAAGAGGCTTGTGAAAATGAGGAAGTGAATTAGTATTAATAAAAAGTTAACACACAAAAACATAATTTGATTGAAGGTTGATGAATCCCTGGATCTGATGAGCTACATCCCATATTAAAGAAGGTGGCCATAGAAATTGTGCACATCAACACTTCCCAACCTCTTTCCATTTAAAAAATACCATGCCGATCTGTTTTTCTACCAAAGTGAATACTTATCCACGTATTCCATCTGGCATGTTCTTGCCCATTCGCTTAGCCTGCCCAAGTCCATTTGCAGCCTCCTTGCACCGTCCTCACAACTTGCATTCCTACCTAGTTTTGTGCCATCAGCAAATTTGGAAATATTACACACTTGGTCCCCATATCAAAATCCTTTATATAGATTGTTAAGAGCTGTGGCCCCAGCACTGATCTTTGTGGTACTCTCAAAATCACAGAAGTAGCCATTCTGCACTCGCTCTCCAAATGAGTATTATGACTTAGTGCCATTCCCCTGCCTTTTCCTTGTACCCTTTCACATTGTTTCTATTCCAATAATCATGTCATGCCCTTTTGACTGCCTTGATTGAACCTGTCTCCACCACGCTTCTAGGTAGTGCTTTCCAGGCCTGAACCAACCACTAGCAACTGCCTGCCATCCTGGGGACAACCCATTTATTCTTACTTTGTGTTTTGTCGGTTAACTAATTCTCAATTAATTACGGTATATTACCCCCAATCCCATTTTGTTTAACCTCCTGTGTGGCACCTTATCAAAAGCCTTCTGAAAATCCAAATACACCTCATTGGTTTGCCTTTTCTGCTACAAGTACCAACCTCAAAACAGATTTGTTTATCAACACGATTTTCCTTTCGCAATTCCTTATCGACTCTGCCCAATCATATAATTTCCAAGTTCCTAGAAGTGGAGAGATAACTAGCATTTCCTCTGCTACTAATGTCCAGCTTAATGGGCCTGTCGTCCTCCCTTCTTAAATAGTGGGGTTACACTTGCTAGTTTTTAGTCTGCAGGAACCTTTCCAGAATGTTGAAAGATAACGACCACTATAAAATGAACATCCTACTTGTGACAAGAGAAAGGTTCTTGAAGCAGCTGGAGAGAATTGAACCTAGGACACTACCCTGAGGATCTCCTGCAGCAATGTCCAGGGGTTGAGGTGATTAGCCTTCAACAGCCAAAACCATCTTCCATTGTGGTAGTAATGAGAAGTTATGATTCCAGCCACTGGAGGGTCACCGGTACCCATTGATTTCAATTTTGTTAGCATTCCTTGACACATGGTCAATTGCTCCCATGATGTCAAGGGCAGTTGTTAGATCTTTCTCATTTGTATTTTAACTGTTGTTGGATATTGAAGTAGAATGCACAACTCTAAATTAAATTTTTCATGCATTGCTGGGTTCTTGGTTGGATTGGATTTGTTTATTGTCACGTGTACCGAGGCACAGTGAAAAGTATTTTTCTGCGAGCAGCTCAACATGGGAAGAAAAGGGAATAAAAGAAAATACATAATGGGGCAACACAAGGTATACAATGTAACTACACAAGCACCGGCATCGGATGAAGCATACAGAGTGTAATGTTAATGAGGTCAGTCCATAAGAGGGTCATTTAGGAGTCCGGTAACAGCGGGGAAGAAGCTGTTTTTGAGTCTGTTCGTGCGTGTTCTCAGTCTTCTATATCTCCATAGAAGAGTGAGTAAGCTGGGTGGGAGGGGTCTTTGATTATGCTGCTCACTTTTCCCAGGCAGCGGGAGATGTAGATGGAGTCAATGGATGGGAGGCAGGTTCGTGTGATGGACTGGACGGTGTTCACAACTCTGAAATTTCTTGCCGTCCTGGGCCGAGCAGTTGCCATACCAGGCTGTGATGCAGCCAGATAGGATGTTTTCTATGGTGCATCTGTAAAAGTTGATGAGGGTTCATGTGGACATGCCAAATTTCCTTAGTTTCCTGAGGAAGTATAGGCGCTGTTGTGCTTTCTTGGTGGTAGCGTTGACGTGGGTGGACCAGGACAGATTTTTGGAGATGTGCACCCCTAGGAATTTGAAGCTGCTAACCATCTCCACCTCGGCCCCGTTGATGCTGACAGGGGTGTGTACAGTACTTTGCTTTCTGAAGTCAATGACCAGCTCTTTAGTTTTGCTGGCATTGAGGGAGAGATTGTTGTCACTGCACCACTCCACTAGGTTCTCTATCTCCCTCCTGTATTCTGACTCATCGTTATTCGAGATCCGGCCCACTATGGTCGTATTGTCAGCAAACCTGTAGATGGAGTTGGAACCAAATCTTGTCACGCAGTCGTGTGTGTACAGGGAGTAGAGTAGGGGGCTAAGTACGCAGCCTTGCGGGGCCCCGGTACTGAGGACTATTGTGGAGGAGGTGTTGTTGTTCATTCTTACTGATTGTGGTCTGTTGGTCAGAAAATCGATGATCCAATTGCAGAGTGGGGAGCCAAGTCCTAGGTTTTGGAGCTTTGATATGAGCTTGGCTGGGGTTATGGTGTTGAAGGTGGATCTGTAGTCAATAAATAGGAGTCTGATGTAGGAGTCCTTGTTGTCGAGATGCTCTAGGGATGAGTGTAGGGCCAGGGAAATGGTGTCTGCTGTGGACCGGTTGCGACGGTATGTGAATTGCAGTGGATCAAGGCGTTCTGGGTGTATGGAGATGATGTGCTTCATGATCAACCTCTCGAAGCACTTCATTATGACTGAAGTCAGGGCCACTGGACGGTAGTCATTGAGGCACGTGGCCTGGTTCTTCTTTGGCACCGGCATGATGGATGGTCTTCTTGAAGCAGGTGGGGACCTCTGAGTGGAGTAGATACATGTTAAAGATGTCCGCGAACACCTCTGCCAGCTGGTCCGCACAGGCTCTGAGTCCGGGCCCGTCGCCTTCCGAGGGTTCACTTTCAGGAACGCCGATCTGACTTCGGAAGCTGTGATGGTGGGTATGGGTGAGTTATGGGCTGCTGGGGCACTCGACAGCGGATTGTTGGTTACCTGCTCGAACCGAGCATAGAATGCATTGAGTTCATCGGGGAGGGGTGCGCTGCTGCCAGAGATACTGCTCGGCTTCGCTTTGTAGCCCGTTATGTTGTTTAGTCCTTGCCACAATCGCCAAGAGTCTGTCTGTGACTCTAGCTTGGTTTGATATTCTCTCTTGGCATCTCGGATGGCTTTGCGGTGGTCGTACCTGGATTTCTTGTATAGGTCAGGGTCGTCTGACTTGAACGCCTCAGATTTATCCTTCAGTAGGGAGTCAATCTCGCGATTGAGCCATGGTTTCCGGTTGGGGAACGTACGTACTGCTTTCTTTGGCACGCAGTCGTCCACACATTGCTGATGAAGTCAGTGACGGTGGTGGCATACTCATTTAAGTTGGTCACTGAGTTCTTAAATATGGACCAGTCCGCTGTCACGTAAGAGCTCTTCTGTTTCCTCGGGCCAGCACTGCACGACCTTCTTAGCTGGATTCTCCCGCTTTAGTTTCCGCTTGTATGCTGGGAGAAGTAGCATCGTCTTATGGTCTGATTTCCCAAAGTGCGGTCGGGGGATGGAACGGTAGGCGCCCTTGATTTTTGAGTAGCAGTGGTCAAGAGTGTTGTCGCCCCTGGTGGGACAGGGGATGTGCTGGTGGAATTTTGGTAGTGCACTTTTGAGGTTGGCCTTGTTGAAGTCTCCGGCCACGATGAACAAGGCCTCCGGGTGTTCTGTTTCGTAGTTGTTTATAACTGTGTACAGTTCGTCCAGCGCCTTCCTCACTTCTGCTTGGGGTGGGATGTAGACCTCTGTGATAATGGCTGAAGTGAACTCATGTGGAAGATAGTATGGGTGGCACTTCACGGTCAGGTGTTCCAGGTCTGGGAGCAGTAGGTCGCCAGGGTCGCCACATCCAAGCACCAGGAGGAGTTGATGAGGAGGCAAACCCCTCCACCCTTCGCTTTGCCTGATGACGCGGTGCGGTCCTCCCGGTGAATTGAGAAGCCTTCAGTTTGTATGGCACAGTCCGGTGAGGCGGGGGTGAGCATATCTCTGTGAAACAGAGCACACAGCAGTCTCTTACTTCCCTCTGAGAGGTAAGTCTGGCATTAAGTTCATCCAGCTTGTTTTCGATTGCTTGGACATTTGCCAGGAGTGTGCTGGGGAGAGGGGTCTTGAAACCGCGTTGCTTCAGTCTAACCTGCAGTCTAATACCGTGTTTCCCTCGCTTCCTTGGTCGGCGGCTGTGGCCGGATGATCCTGGGATCCAATGGGAGAAGTCTGACCTTCTGGAAGGTAGGTGGTTGCGTCTGGCGGGGTCCAGGGCGCTGGTTACGTTTCCGGGGTCGCGTCTTGCAGGGTACCGGGCACTGGTTAAGGTAGAGGGGTTGCTAGGAATGCATGTTTGTGATCCGGATGGGTCCCGGCGTTCTGCGGGCACATGAATACGTTGCAGCGCGTTCGGGTCCTCGCGCGGGGTCTCCGCCATTTGGGGGTTCCTGGGTTGTGGGCAGGAGCTTCCTGAGGCAGGTTGGGCTGAGTCCCGTGTTCTGTTCCCTCCCTGGGCGCTCCTGGGGTCGGTCCTTGAAGTAGGCCCAGTCGGGCCTCCACGTGGATTTTTCTTTCTTCCATCTCCAGGTATGTCCTGTTGCTGGGCGGACCTCTCCGGGTCGGGTCGCTGGGCGGATCTCTCCGGGTCGGGTTGGGCTGGGTTTCGTCGTCGGGGGTTGGGTTGGGAGCTCCGGGGACTGGGCCGGGCGATCCGGGGACTGGCGCCGGTTGTTAGGCCCGGGTTGGCTCCAAATCGAGGTCGGGGCTTCACCTCCGGTTTGGGCCCGATCCACTTCCTGTTCGTGGAGGTCTGGTCTGGTCAAAAGGTCTCCACGGGCCTCGGAGGATGTTCAAGCCTGCAAGAAAAGCTAAAAGAGAGAGGTTAGTAATAATGTTAGTCTTAGAATTAAATTTTAAAAGATTAGAACGTGGAAAAGTTAAGTAAAAACTGGATCTGTTGGGGAGAGCTCGCAGAGAGTCGTCTCGCTCCGGCGCCATCTTCTGGACATTTCTGGTTCATGGTTTTACAGGTAGAGACATTTGGTCATCATGTATGATCTGTTGCAAAAATATATTTATTGAGAATGCCAGTTGGTCTTCAAACTTTTAATGAATAATGCATTTTGAACTGTAATAAATATTTGAATTTCGGAAGTCAGACTCTTTTTTATCTTGATGCACGTGCATGCATTTTATTGTCTTCAACGGATTTATTAAGCTTCACAGTGACATTTTCGGAAAAATGCCATTCTTTGAATAATTGAAGGATCAGATGTTTGAATTTGTTTCAGTTACATAGGCCGTACATCACAGTGCTTGGCCGATCGAATGAAATAGCATGTTCATTCGCTTGTTTCACCTGAGGAAGGAGCGGCGCTCTGAAAGCGAGTGATTCGAAACAGACTTGTTGCATTTTAACCTGGTGTTGTAAGACTTCTTACTGTGCCCACCCCAGTCCAACGCCGGCATTTCCACATCCTGTTTGTACTGGGCAGAGTACAGACAGTCCTCAACGAACCCATGGTTGCAAAAACCAAGCATAACATCTACTGGTAAATGTGATTCCATGATTGGGCAGCACTTGAGTGTGCTAATAGCTACATTAACACGTTAGATAATTAGTCAGGCTTGCAATGTGGCTCATTTACACTTCCTAGGAGTGACATATATTTATATGCAAGCACCCATTCTCTGCAAACAAAAGAAATGTGTTGAAACCTTGCACCTTTTATTGAATTATATTGGAGCTTCGAAGCCTATAGTTCCCTGTTGCGTTTTCCATGGCAACATCTCAGTCAATCAGAGTTGACTTGCCAGCCAATTGGCCTCCTTTTTTTCTTTGGTATAAATTGTTGTGATCGTTTGAAATTTGACATTCTTACATTTTTTCGATAAGTGCAAGACAAAAAGCTTTTGCAACATGTCTCTCTTTTCAGCGATGTTTAAGAATTTGTTTTGTTACTGTTCTATTGTACTCATTTAGTATTGTGGTAGGCTGAATTGGCATTGTGGTAGGCTGAAGTCAGCAGATTGAATAGGCATGACTGTCCGTGCATAATGTTGCTGTCTTGGCTCCACTGTAATTTTTCCTGCCGATTTATTCCTCTCTCCTCTGTCTGACCTTTTTGTTATGCATGGCTTATGTGATTAAGCTTTGATCCTCTTACTCTTCCCTTCATTAGTTATTTCTCCAATCATTACAACCACAACAAAGTGAGACTAGCTTATTTTCACAGCCACCCTAACTATTGTGACATTTTAAAGGATCAAAGTTTTATGTCTTCATCCTGGTACAGCCAGTAGCCTCATTCTGCATTTCTAACACAATACAAACATGATGGACATGAAATGTGATTCTCTTCACCGACTTACATTTTAGAAGTTTGATTTCCAAAGGTACCTCCAAACCTTGTTATCAATAGAAACATTGTAAAAGCCGCAAGTGGCCTATTTTGGTCATTCAAGGGCTAATGTAGGGACTAAATTGGACCAAGTGGCACCCATTTCTTCATTTTAGCACAGGGCTAAATCGCTCGCTTTGAAAGCAGACAAAGACAGGCCAGCAGCACAGTTCAATTCCCGTACCAGCCTCCCCGAACAGGCCCCGGAATGTGGCAACTAGGGGCTTTTCACAGTAACTTCATTTGAAGGCTACTTGTGACAATAAGCGATTTTCGTTTCATTTCATTTCATTATGTGGCCACGGGAGGTTCTGAAATGAGCCCGTCCCCCCTTTCATCATATAGTTGAAAAGGATCATGAAGTACTTGCTGGATTATTTCTTGTTGATAGTATAATTGTATGTATGTATTTTGGAGACTTCCTAAACTCTCTGAAGTTTGAATACTCTATAGAGGGTTCAGCTGAGCTGTTCTTGCAGCAACTTTATCATAAAATAATGTAATGAAGAAAGTTGATGGGGAATAACATTACTGAGAGGAAAAAAAGAGGCAATGAAATGCTTGGAAATATGTTAGAAAGGGGAAGAAATGGAAAAGCACGAGAGGGCAATTACAGCATGGGTGAGAACTTGCAGAAATGGTTTATATGATATTCATGAGCAGCACCAATAACCCAACTGCACCTTCTCATTCACCAATAGTCTCTTGTTCCTTACCCTTTCCTCTGTCTCATCACACCTGTGCAATTCCTTATTATCTGCTGCCTGTGTGCCCTACCTTTCCTGGTGATTCTATGAGATGATTCCCCAGGATATGAAAGATTATTAACACTCAATTGAGAAGAATGCTGGTAGCTTTTAAGGATCACCATGATCAGCTCGGGGCCAAGAGGTCCTAACTTCATATTGCATCATGTTGGCCTGAGTTCAGCAGTCTGGGCTTGTTGGCTGTTGGACAACATCAAGGGCCTTTGTAGAATGGCAAGGGTGGGATTAGGACTGGTCCGTTTTGAGAGATGATAGCAAGTTGTGGTTTGAAGGAGCCACTGATGTTTTCAGCAATCCTGAGGATATGTTGGAAAACTCTGATGCTCTAGAAGCTCCTGGAGCAGTGGTCTCTTGCGCCAAGGTGACAGCCACCCACCCCCAAAAACAACATTTGCAGTGTGAATCAATGCAGCTCTGCTGGAGTCGTTTGAGATGCAATGGAAACTTGTGACCTTGACAGATGTTATATCACAGGAGGGTTTCACCGATTTGTTAATGGATGTGACCACCCATTCATGTATGAAAGCCTAGGTTTCAGGATCTGCGCAAAGCCCTATGTCAAATTGGAGTTTGGCTTCTCCATACTCCTTGACATTGTGTGAAGACTTTCCAGTTCTGCAAACATTTGGTTGTGTATGCCACCCAGTCACCTTTTGCAGCCTGTCCTCATCTGACTTCTGTGCAGTAGATCAAGTATTAGATCTCCCCCTCCATCGATCCAGAGCTTGCATTGCCATTTCTCCTCCCTGCTTTCTCCTCCCTGCCCTCACCTTTACTCCTGTGCACATACCTGATGTCTCACTATGTACAAATTCTTCCTATAATCCTAATCCATTAAATATGTAAAATATCAGTATCTGATGTGTAGGATTGAGTGTTGCTGTTTATTCACCTTCATGGTCATCTTCTGAGGGTGACGATTCCAGTTTAGTTATCAGAAATGATAAAGGGACATACGTTGGGGTATGGGGAAAGAGTGGTGTGTGGCATTGATGACAAAGTAAATTTGAGTTGGGAAGAAATTATGGGATGAGGGAGAGGTGGAACAAGGAGAATGATTAAATATGGAGCAACACGGTAGCATTGTGGATAGCACAATTGCTTCACAGCTCCAGAGACCCAGGTTCGATTCCGGCTTTGGTCACTGTCTGTGCGGAGTCTGCACATCCTCCCCGTGTGTGCGTGGGTTTCCTCCGGGTGCTCTGGTTTCCTCCCACAGTCCAAAGAAGTGCAGGCTAGGTGGATTGGCCATGATAAATTGCCTTTAGTGTTGGGTGAGGTTACTGGGTTATGGGGATAGTGTCGAGGTGTTGACCTTGGGTAGGGTGCTCTTTCCAAGAGCCAGTGCAGACTCGATGGACCGAATGGCCTCCTTCTGCACTGTAAATTCTATGATTCTATGAACTCTTGTAACATATCACTTCAGTGAGCATGGCCTCAGCGATGGCCCGGAATTCTTTCATATGCTCCCACAAAGAAACAGGGTGGGACTTGTATAAATGGAAATCTCATTGATGTCAAAGATCATAAATAGGATGAGGCAAAAAAGAGAGCTTGTCAAATGCTCAATGCTGCAGAAAACCTTAGTATTGAAAGTGAAAACGAAGAGTTGGCATGAATGCGTATGTGAGAAGAGAGGGACGAAGTAGACATTGTAGTTAAGTGGAAGGAATGTGAATTATTGAATTAGATAAACATCATGAGGAAGGAAATGTTAAGATGTTTGGCGTCCTTGAAAGTGGATAAATCATATGCTCAGATGAAACCTATCCCACACTCTCAAGAGAAGAAATAGTGAAACTCTGGCTATCATTTTCTAAACACCTCTGGCTACAGCCATGTGCTCGAGGACTTATGATTCACCATTGTTCACAAGAGGAAGTGAGAACCTGTGTAATTGCAGTCTGGACAACCTACCTCTGGATTTGGAGACAGAAAAAATAGTAATTTAGAAAGGTACAGATTAGGATAGTAAACATAGATTTGTTAACAGAAGGCTGTATCTGACTTAACTCCTCAAGAAAAGAAATAAGCAGGTCAGTGAGGGTATGTGTTAGTCTTTGTGGATTTTAAAAAAGCTTTTGACAAAGTCCCACAAAGTTGACTGATCCGAAAATTAAAAACTCATAGGTTCCAATGGAAAGTGGCAATTGTCCCAAAATTGTCAGTGGATGTTTTTGTGACTAAAAGGCTATTTTCTATAGGAATTCCACAGGGCTCTACTGGGTCCCGTGCACTTTGTGGTATATAATTGTTGATTCAGACTTTAATGTAGGGGAAATAATTGAGAAGTTTGTAGATGATATGAAAACTAGCTATGTGGTTGATGGTGTGGAAGAAACCGGTAGAGTGCAGGACGATATTAGTAGTGACTAGGTGGGCAGAAATTTTGCAAATTTAATCCAAATAAGGCAAGGGAATACACACTAACTGGTAGGATTCTGAGAAATAGAGCAACATTGAGACACAGGAGTGCATGTCCACAGATCCCTGGAATTAGGAAGTTAAAAGAGGAGAACACTGTCCATTATTGGCCGAGGCCTGGAGTATAAGAGCTGGGAGATTATGTTGGAACTGACTAAAACACTAGAGTGTTACATATATTGCAGGAAGGATGCCATTGCACTAGAGAGGGTTCAGAGGAGATTTGCATGGATGTTGCAAGGAATGGAAAATTTTAGCCAAGAGGAAAGATCGCTCAGGTTGTTTTCCTTGGAAGAGAGAAGGCTGAGGGGGATTTAATTGAAATAAAATTGAATGGATAGGAAGGACCTATTTCTGTTGGGATAGAGGTCAATAACCAGGGCCATAGATTTAAAGTAATTGGTTTAAAAAAAAAAAATTGAGGAATTCTTATAATCGTACTAAGGTGAGATGTACTATGTGAATTGAAGATTGAATACGAATAGACATTATTGTCAATTGGATAATGGTGTCACAAATTGAACAGTGGATGACGCTAGTGGTGCACTTGGGATATGCCATGTGAAGATTATACTAACTCACCTTGACTCGTATTAAATAATTCCTCCTGCCTTATACCCATGTTCTTGAAGCCAAATTGCTGGTGTGGACCTCCTGCATTTCTTCCCACTACCTGATGAAAAAATGTCTCGAGGGCCTGCTGCTGCACTGTGGATACAGGATATCGTACTTCCTTGGTGCGTTTATAGTGAAGCCGCCAGTGTATTATTAGAAAACCTTGGTGCCGCTCTCTTGCAGGTTGAGTCATCTTGACAAAATTTGTAATCAACTTCCTGACCCCTTCCAGCAGCTGCAGTTTACCTCCCATTTAGAGGTATACTTTCCGTGTGGAGTTTGCACATTTTCCCTGTGTTTGCGTGGCCCCCCCCCACACACAACCCAAAGATGTGCAGGCTAGGTGGATTGGCCACGCTAAATTGCCCCTTAATTGGAAAAATGAATTGGGTAGTCTAAATTTATATTTTAAAAAAAGAGGTGGAGGATACCTTTTAAGCAGTGTAACCACTCATTATGTGGGGGTAGGGGCAGTTTTGCTGATCTTTTTATGTTCAAGATAAAATGTGAATTTTATATCATGTTGCTGTGTTAAATTCACATATTTCCAGTGCAGAAGACAGCCCATGTTTATGATCTGTGCGAGCAGCAAATTTGACAGCAAGAATAAGACAAAATGGAGAGATTGATTCAGGAAACACAGCTTGTAATATTTGTAGTAATGGTATCTGCCTGTTCCAAGAGAATTGCAGACAACATGATGGTTGAAGGCCAAGAACTGCAGAAATGTCCTTTAGTTGACCTGCCTATCCTCCGTTTCCTCACACAGTACTAGCAGCTGTCCATTAATGTGACAATACGCTTCTGTTAGTTAATATATCATCATATTTAAAAGTGACTTTTGTAGAACTACAGTGGTTAAGGCCACAATTTCCAAAACTTTTTTAGCTACATATTGATTTTGCGAACCATGACCATCTTACATCTTTCTTAGATTTACCTCTGCCAAAATGAGCTACACTTTAATTCAATATAAATTTTACTGCTCCACCACCATCATATTGTATATAGTTAAGATATAATTATCCCAAATGCTTTAATGCAGACTTTGCTTTCAGTACCAGTTCCATTCACTGTTGTATTTGAATGGAGAAAGAAATCTTGAAAAGATTACATTTCCCCATAATCCACAACTTATGAAACAAAAGTAAAACAATAGTGACATTTATTAGTTTCATCAATCATGCATAGTAGTTTTCAAGAATTGTCTTAAATTTATATGTTCCCTCAAAACTGTACAAACGGGCAGCCCCAAAAGTGGACACCTGCAAAAAAACAAGTTTATTGACCGCCCTGAATAACATGCATCAGTGTACACTGGCACCTAAAACCAGTCTTCAATAGATTAAATCCATTTGCAGGCTAAAATGCTGAACACACGTGTGCGAGTTACGATAAGGACTTCAATGTAATGAAGAGCTCTTTACCCAGCATGCGCAACAGAAAAATCTAATCTTTCTGTGGAACTGTATGCTTCCACACCCTCGCAAAGGGATGATGGTGTTTTCTCTGCCACGATGGATACTGGGTAAAGTGATCTTCATTATACAAAAGCTGGACACTACTGGCTGGAGGAAAAGGAGGTGGGAATTGCATTGAAATCACAGGAGAGTAACCTGAGACTGCTGAGGTTCAGGATTTTGGTGCAACCACAAAGACCTAAATGGGACCAGGAATGATGAGATGGACAGAATGGTTTTCCTGCTACTCCGTTTTCCTCTTCACCTGCTCTTGGGTAGCCTCCTGCTCCTTGAAATTTCTCAAAAGCTGCTTGTGTAAAACCATCAATAAACATTCTCAACTACATGGAAACCTAATCTTTATAAGATGAATCCAGTGATGTTTGTATAAGTCGTGTGATTCGAACATCACATGAATCATATCTCCAGGTGTGCCTCTCAACTAGAGTTTGGCAACCTTAATCCACCAATTCATTGAGGACTGATTGGAGCTATCAACATGCCCCAACGCTGGAAACATTGAAACAGCTGTGGTGAATGGAGGAGTGGGCTCCAGCCAGGGATATTCGGAGCATTAATTTCCAACACCTCCCTGCCAGGCCAGGGATGCCAGCACGACAGAAGCAATCCTGCCCGGTGTAGCTACAAACATGGCAAATTCCAAGTTCAGGACATCTTTCCCTTGATGGAAAAAGACTGTGGATAGCAGAGGATGAAGGAGGAAGCCAGAAGAACAGCAAATTAACTGCTATCAGGGCTCCAAATTGAGCACAACTATGGGAGAGGGCAAAAGGGAGGGTAGGCTGCCAGCGATGCTCAACTCTGGAATGCTTGGCTCATCTCCTTTACTGTATATATATAATCATGTTGAAAATTAGGACAAGAATATCTTATACAAATTTCTGAATAGGTTTCACTATATGCCTGATACGTTTCCCCAGTTCTCTATGAACAATACAGGAAGTTTCCACGAGCTGAATTGTTTAAAAGTTTATTCAAGGAATGTGGGCTTCGTTGGCTAGGCCAGCATTGAATGCCAATCCCTAATTGTCCTTGATAATGGGGTGGTGAGCTGCCTTCTTGAACCACTGCAGCCCATACGGTGTAGGTGCACCCACGGTGCTGTTGGGGAGGGAGTTCCAGGATTTTGATCCAGTGACAGTGAAGGAATGGCAATATAGTTCCAAATCAGGATAGTGAATGCCTTGAGGGGAACATCCAGGTGGGTAGTTTTCCCATCTATCTGCTTGCCCTTGTCCTCCTAGATCAAGATGGGCTGCACGGTAGCATAGTGGTTAGCACAGTTGCTTCACAGCTCCAGGGCCCCAGGTTCGATTTCTGGCTTGGGTCACTGTCTGTGGAGTCTGCACGTACTCCCCATGGCTGCGTGGGTTTCCTCCGGGTGCTCCGGTTTCCTCCCACCAGTCCAAAGATGTGCGGGTTAGGTGGATTGGCCATGCTAAATTGCCAAAAAGGTCAAGTGGGGGTTACTGGGTTACAGGGATAGGGTAGAGATGTGGGCCTGTGTAGGGTGATCTTTGTAAGGGCCAGTGCAGACTCGATGGGCCGAATGGCCTCCTTCTGCACTGTAAATTCTAATGTTTATCATAGTACAGGTCACAGCCCATAGGTGGATCGCAGGCAGGTGTCTGAAATGTCGTGAAGCGATTGGCCACAGCTTTCGCACAGTGGCCCCGATCATGGGAGAAGTGCCCAACGACACTGACCAGCATTTGAAATGAGAATGGCGGCCACTGCCACCTTTTTGAATGAGAAAGAAATGAGGCTGTGTGCAGTCTTCCAACCATTAGCGGCAGCAGTGAGCAGGTCACACGCTCTGCACATACACTTGACGTCAAGCTCCCTTTTTTCGGAGTAGCAGTTTCAGATTTTGAAAGAGAAGTGGTGGGTGAAAAATTATTAACTTGCAGCTGACTACAAATGAAAATACTTTGCTGCTGTACCTGACCTGTGACAGCAGATTAAAACACACCAAAGGCCATTAGGCAGTCAACATTCTGGATAACATCTCGCAGGAGTAAAATGAGCATTTTGTTGCTATTGTCCTTCACGATGACGTACATATGTGATGTTGGATTTTCTGTTCACACAAAGATGAAGACGGCACAAAGGAACTGGCTGAAGTCTACACCTGACATGCGCATTGCCCCCTCCTCCTGTGAACCTGATTGGTGTGAGATCATGAGGGCCAATCAGGCTCCCCTTTCGCATTCAACGTAAACAAATGTGGCGTGGTTCATGAAGGTCGGCCAGCGTGGGTCGCGAAAGTCGGCCGGTTGGCAAAAGTGGGTCCTGGGGGGAAAAAAGTTTGAAAAACACCATTCTGAGGTAGTGGTGGTGTGTTTAGAATATCTTCAGTCGTTTCATCGTGACCTTCCCTTCAGACATTTTGCTGATTTTTGCACAGTTTTCCACATCATTCAAGACTCGGATACTGAAGCAGTCAGTCTCCGTATTCCTGTTGCTAACTTTTGGTTGCCTCTTAAATCGTAATTTGCTCTGTTTGTTTAACCTTTGCTCTAGACTCGCCAGGTATCTTTATGATACCGCCACGAGGTTCAAGTAATGATCAATAATGCAACACACCAATTAGTAAGATTCAAATCATAGCACATTTATTATACACAGTACATCACTACTCATGCATAAACTCTACTTTCTAGGCTATTCCTATCACTACAAGGCCTATACTTAGCTTCGGACTGGCCCACCAGGTCAGGGGAACAAATGGCCTTTCGTTCAGGTCCTGAGTCTGCAGGATTCAAAAGTTGGTATGGACTGGTAGCTAGGAGCGCCTATCTCGTAGCGAGCGTTGACTTGAGATTTACTTGGTTGGAGGCAGTGAGGCAGATCACTGTCAAGGATTGGTTCAAGTTGCTGAGTGACCCTGCCAAAGAAGGACGATTTGAACTTGGGGGGCTTTACTTTATAGTCCCCAGGGGCTTCCAGCCCTTCGGGGCGGACCCCGTACCTGGTTCCAAGTGATTGGGCTACTTTCCGATCACTTGGATCGATTTCTCCAATGCTGGAGCGGTTCCCTGATCGCTGGGCGGTCCCTAAGTGTCCGTTGGCCTTCCTTTGTCTTGGCTCCTGCTGACGCCGAGGAGTCAGGCTTGGCTTTATTCACCTTAACTGTTGCCATTGTGTCCTGGAATCGCTCATTACTATGCAGATGGCTGCTGCATTACTATGCAGATGGCTTCTGGTTTTAGTGCTGTCTGGTTTCTTACAGGTTCCAATATACATGATTTCTGTATTTGCTAGTCTTTGCCTGTGTTGGCTGAATTTCCCTTCAGCCTTTGCGTTTCTCCATTTTAAGTTGGGAAGTGGCCAACTCGGGTGGCTACATTCCGCAAGACCTGGACGATATTCCAGCTTGGGCTGATAAGTGGCAAGTAACATTCGTTCCAGGTAATGACCATCTCCAATAAGAGAGAATCTAACAATCTGCCCTTGGTGGCATATTCATTGCTGAATCCAACACTGTTGACATCCCGAGGGTTACTATTGACCCAAAACTGAACTGAACCAGCCATATAAACATTGGCTGGAAGAGCAGGTCAGAGGCTGGAAACTTTGCAGTGAGTAACTCTCCTCCTGACTCCCCAAAGCCTGTCCACCATCTACAAGGCACAAGATAGACGTGACATTAAATATTCTCCACCTGCCTGTGTAAGTGCATTTTGAATAATACCCTATGCTTGACCCCATTCAGGACAAAGCAGCGAGCCTGATTTGTATTACAATCCCAGTTGATATAATTGGACAGGAAGATCACGGAATGGAACCCTGGCTCAAATGACTAACTTTCCCTTAACGGTTTGCACTCCAAATTCCAGACCCAATTTTCCAAATGACACTTGTAAATAAAGCTTCTGCTCCACTTTTAACAGCGAATGCAATCCAGGATTTTACACCAACCTGGTTAGGATTTCTTTGTCTTGACTGCAGTGCAAACTGCTCATAATTGCTTTAACTTTCGATTCCCAGACTGCATCAAAATGGCATCAGACGTTTTTGCCTTTTGAAGGCTGATGTCCCTCTTTGAATCTGGCTACTGCAATTGTCTCTTTAACTCAGAACACTTTGTTCACTCTTCCTTGAATTCTTCTGAACAATATCTTGGTCACTGCAAACTTCTTGGACACTTCTTTATTTCTCTAGTTTCTTTAAATAAAGATTTCCTGCATTCGTATTCCTTACATCGCTCCATAATATTGCTTTTCTTTCCAATGGATTTGAGAGTTTTCTTATGGTAAGGAATTTTGAGGTGTGCCTCAATTTCTTCTTTTGTGGTTCGGAATTTACAAAGGGAGCAAGTAAGCAAACCTCTCTGAATTTCTCAGATATTTTTTGACCTTCATTTTTGTCAAAGGATTCGTATGAATCTTCCAAAAGCTCTTCATCCTTTTTTTTCTTGATCCTGAACCAGGTTTGTTACAGTGTGCTGAGCCTTTGTCATACTGGTCGCAGCACTACTAGTTTGAGCCTTGGCCACAGCTGCTTTTAGAGTTTTTTCAGAAGCTGCTACTTTCGGTCCCTTTTTAGCTTTTGGTTGGGGCCTGCCTTGGACTCCCAACAAGAGAGTCACCTCGGCTTAGTTTAGCTTTACTCTCTCCAATCATTATGGCTGGATAATAACCTTTAACGACATGCAGGGACACGCCTATGGTCTATCTGTTTAGCTGCACTTTTAGATTGATATGACCCCTTAACTGAACCACTTCTCCTGTATAGGTTTTTAGTATTTTCATTGAGGGTTTTAAGGCAATATATCATAGTTTCTCTTGGTAAACAGTTTCTGGTACTAACAAAATGGCTGTTCCAGTGACCACCTACATTTTCTCCGGTTATCTGTCCAGTAAAGCAGTGATCCAATAATGGTTTGATATGCCTGCAATATTCAATGACTATTTGTCGTCTGACTATGACTCTGGTCCCTTTACTCATGCTTTTTGTATCACATGGATACTTTTTCTTCAATTCAATTTTTCATTATTTATTTTTTCTTGCTTAAATTCAGTGTTTGAAACTTGTTGTTTCTTTCTCCAACATGCACTTTTGATGTGCCCCTGTTTACCACAATTCCTGCATCTTGCAACCTTGCACCAGTAGTCTGCTGCTGCATGACCAGTTTTTGCACCTCAGTGGCAATTTTTAACCGGTGTGTGTTCTGGTCTCGGCTCACATTTAATGGATTTTTATGCTCAAACAATTGGGCTTTCATAGCTGTTAATTCCATAGAGTTTGTGATTTCTAGAAAGCCTTATTTAGGTTTAATTGGTTTTGTCAGCTTTTCACAGTAACTTCATTGAAGCCTACTTGTGACAATAAGCTATTATTATTAATAAACCTTATTTAGGTTTAATTGGTTTCTGTTAATAGCCGTTTTTGGATAGTTTCACTTCTTAACCCACGCACTAGTCTGTCTCTGATGGTGTTGTTCAAGACATCTCCAATTTCACAGTATTCAGCTAATTTCTTCAAAGTAGCTACTAATTGTGTGATTGATTCACTTTGCTGTTTATGTTTATGGAACTTCTCGGCGATGACCAAGGCTGAGAAGTGGCCCTGAAATACCTCCACAATTTCATCATAGGTTTTCGAGCCTGGTTCTTCTGGTTGCACCAGAATTCGCAGGCGGTTGAAAAAGCCTTCTCTTCCCCATCGTTTTTAACTGCACAAAGTATTGAATCTTTCAGTGTATGAGCTCCAGCGCTCAATGCTTTCATCATACGATTCCATAGTGCCAAACATTCCTGCCATTTTACTATGTGAAGACTTGCATAAACTCAAATGTGCTATGAAGTTTTTAGCACTACCTCTTTTTATTTTTCATCCTTGAGCTTGGCCTGTTCCTTTCCGAGTTTTGAAAGGGGTGTTGAAAATCTCCTCAAGCTCTCAATTAATTGTTGCAGGATAATTGTTACTGGCTACTCACAGTAGAGGGAGCACTGTTCCAGAGCCTTCTGTTCCAGAGCACGTGACAAGCTTCTTTTTAATGCTGTTTTCACTGAAATCTTTGTTTAAATTTTGATTCCTTCGATGTTTGCTGTTATTTGGCACTCCCTCCGTTGTCAGCTTGGTATAGTTTATAACATGGTTCCGGCGACTTCGTCACCAGTTTTCTTTTGTATTTTTTTTTTAAAGGATAGACCTGCAGACCACGAAGGTGTAAACAAGAGCTTTATTTGACAGGTTTACTCAACAGGCTACAAAGATATTGACTTTTAACCCACCCAAACCGCTGATGATGTCATTATGTCACATAATCAAACTCTTAAAGTGACCTTGTTCCAACTAGGAACTAAGATGAATACACACCACCTTCAACTTCCACCATCGTTGCACAGTGGCAGCAGTGTGTACTATACAAGATGCACTGCAGCAATTATCGCTGGGTCAAAATCTGGGAACTTCCTCCTTAACAGCACTGTGGGTGCTCCTGCAACACATCGACTGCTGTGGTTTAGGAAGGCAACTCACCACTACCTTTGTAAGGGAAATTGGGGTTTGCAATAAATGCTGCTCCAACCAGCATCACCTTCATTGTACAAATTATTTTTTTTTAATGCCTTTCTGATTTGAAAGTGGCAACATTGTAAAGGGAAAAGAGTGAATCACAAGACCAACCATTATATTTTTGTGTTCAGCTTCATGCTCTGCCTCCCGCTGCCCTGATCACAAGGTTGGTTGCTGTGGAAAAGGGAATTGTATTATCGGAACAATAGAAGGCTGACTGGAGTTTTACCGTGCAGTTATCTCTTTTGTGTCTTGTTGCTAACTTTCTCCTTGGTTCAATTGCTCTGTTTTATTACCTTTGCTCTAAAGTCGCCAGGTATCTTTATGATACCGCCACGAGGTTCAAGTCCGAGTGATGATCAATAACTCAACACACCGATTAGTAAGATTCAAATCAAAGCACATTTATTATGCACAGTAATCGCTACTCATGCACAAATTCTACGTCTAAGCTACTTCTACAATTAACAGGCCTATACTTAACTTCGGACTGGCCCACCAGGTCAGGGGAACAAATGGCCTTTCGTTCGGGTTCTGAGTCTGCGGGATTCGAAGTTGGTACGGATTGGTAGCTAGGAGCGCCTATCTCGTAGCGAGCATTGAATTAAGACTTACTTTGTTCGGTGGTCACTGCACCGGTCACGGTCAATGTTGGTTCGTGTTGCTGGGTGACCCGAGCAGAACGAAGAGGTGAAGAGAGCGATTTGAACTTGGGGCTTAACTCTTATAGTCCCCAGGGGCTTCCCGCCTTTCGGGGTGGACCCTATACCTGGTCCAATCGCTTGGTTCGATTTCTCCAATACTGGAGCGGTTCCCTGATCGATAGGTGGTCTTGAGGTGCTCGTTCACCTCCTTTGTGTTGGCTCCTGCTGGCGCCGAGGAGTCTGGCTTTGCTTTGTGTGTCCAAAATGTTACTTATTGTTCCCGGTGATTGCTCATCAGTATGTAGATGGCTGCTACATTGTTATGCTGATGGTCGCTGGTATCGTGTTGTCTGGCTTTTGCAGAGGTAAATACACAGCAAACCTGCAGCTGTTGGTTTCTGTCTATGTTGGCTGACTTTCCCATCAGCCTTTGCCGTTCGCCATTTTAAATCGGGAGCTGGCCAATTTAGGTGGCTACAGTCTGATGTAGAAATTCTTCATGACTCTTTACATGATGGCACTATTTAATTCCTGAGGCAATGATATTTCTCTAAGCACAAAACCAAAATGTAAATTGAATACTTATTTGGATAAATTCCAAAAATAAGTTTTACCCTTAATGCACTTCAAAATCCATTTTTAACTCCAAAGGAACGGCCTTTTAGTTTGGAAATTATTTAATTTGCTTAAATGTATAAATATAAACCTATCTCTGTGTGAAGCTTGCTAAAGTTTTCATCTTTAATCTTTTTAGACTTCTACATACATCTACTCAATGCTGTATAATTAATGTGACTAATGAAATCTTCAAACAAGCAAGTGTAAGTTATGAAACCAGTATTGCACAATTGAGTAATTCATGTAGAAGCAAGACTTATCATTGACTGTCAAAATAACATTGAGGCTAACTGTTTAATGTTATTTAGGTGTCAATAACACAGCAATGTCATTCGAGCGCTGATGCAAGATTAAATGCAGAAAATCAAAAGTTGCTGACTGGGATGTCCCACTCCATGTTCGCATCTTGCTTTCTGGCTCGCCATTGAAAAGTGCATTGAATGGTGTAAAGTTGCTGTCCATGTATGGTAAATGTAAACTAAACTCACCACAAAGATAGTTTTTAACCACTTCTGGCCAAATACCGTGTGATGTGAGGAGTGTGAAGTTGGGTTAATCTGAAAGTTAACTCTTAGAAATGTGGAGTGTTCATTACTTTAGGTTTTATTAGTTATTAAAGAGGTAAAGTTTGAACCTTTTTTTAGACTTCTAACTTTTTTCATTCAATCAAATATTTATTTCCATACTTGATTTGACATGAATTCACCCAACCTTCTTTACTTTTCCTTAACCCTGCTGGGATAGCCACCATAACTAAACCCCTGTCTATGATCAGGAGTTAAACGTTATACTTGAGTAATATGTAAACAATCGTAAAGAGCAGCCAGTTGATTTATTTTATGTGTGTCAGTGACTGATACATTTATGATAAATTTTGATTTACTTCGTAAATTTCCTGATAACCAACATACAGAGCTATCCCTGTTAAGAACTAAATGCACTTTGACTACTAGTTGGTTCTCACCCTCTGGCTATCCTCCATTTCTCAGCTGTTGGTCAGCTTTTTCCAGCTAGCCAAAATTCCAAAGACTTGACCTCTGAAGCTTCACCACCTCTTTGGGAATTACCCCGTTGAACTGCCAATTAAAGCAGCTTCCATTGTCCTAGTTGAGAGCTTCCCGAGCAACATCTTTCCATTAAGCTCATGTGAATGAACTCATTCCAACCGATTGCACAGTTTCTCTTTGGAATGTGTTCACAAAACTTACTGACTTTATGTTAGAAACAGCGTAGATAGCACTAATTCTCATTTTCACCAAAATAACTGCTGCAATGTATTATTTAAGTACAAAAAGGTTTCTCTCTTCTGCTGCATTCTTTTTTCCATGTAATCGTTTTGCTCTGTTCCTTTGTGCTTTGCTGCATATGTCTACAAAGGAAAATATGCCAGGAAAAAAGTTATTTTTAAACTAGTTTATTGCCCATGACGTTGCTTGGGGTAGTCTGGGAGTGCAGCAATGATGTTTTAAAGCCGTCTCAGTCAGTGGCAGAGAAGTAGGACTCAGAATTTTAAGCTTAACACTGCTGTACCCTTTTAGAAAATAGGGGATTCATATTTACTAATACCAGGGATATACAGAATTGTGATGGCAACTATTCTAAAATTCCCATGGATTGGATTTACAATTGAAAGGCTCTAGTATGGGAAACAAACATTACTCGTACAGTCACAAAATCAGTATAGAATTCCTAATGTGCAGAAGGAGGCCATTCGGCACATCGAGTCTGCCAGTCTGAACTGACCCTCTGCAAGTGCACCCAACTTGGGCCCACTCCCCTGCCCTATCCCTGTATCCCCACCTAACCTGTAGGTCCCTGGACATTCAGGAGCAATTTAGCATGACCAATCGCCTGATCTGCACATCTTTGGACTGTGGGAGGAAACAAGAGCCTCTGGAAGAAACTCACGCAGACATTGGGAGAATGTGCAAACTCCACACATAGTCACCAAAAGCCAGAAATGAACTCTGGTCCCTGGTGCTGAGGCAGCAGTGCTAATCACTGTGCCACCATGCCGCCTCAGTATGTATTGTGGGAATTTCTGAATGATAGCAAGATTCATGAACAATGACACATGTTGCAATTATCTATTTGTTGGCTACATTTTGTCCAATTAGACTCTGAAGAAGGTGGCAGCCATTTTCTATATTCTGGGAGTTTTAATCCATCAGGCAGGCACAGTAATGGATCCGGAGTGTTGTCTCTAAATGTAACTAGCACGGAATTGAGCTGATACGGGAATTGGCTACTTGGTTGAGTACCATATGAAACTAAGGCTTATCTACACAATACAATAGAAGGAGATCTGGCAGAACTGATGTCCCAGGTCTCCCAAGAAGAATATGCCATAAGTTGGTGAGTGAAAGGACTGGCGTGCAGCTTTGTATGTGTTCACAATTTTTTCAGGGACAGGAGCAAGTTCTACTAAGTGAACTTGCAAGCTAGTTGGTTTGGGGGACAGACCTGTTGGCGATTCCATGAAAGTGACATAGACAGTGCCCCCTGCTTCCTAGAAGTCTGAATCAACCGAGGAAAAAGATACCCTTGTTTGGAAGGCAGAGCTGAAATTCTTGATCAGAGAGACAGTTTACAGCGTGGAGCCGTAAACACTTTTGGTCCTCCAACTAGAAATTCCTTCGAGAGGAAGAAAGCTGACTAATTTACTGGGATGTTAAACTTAGTTGGTTTCTGTTTAAAATCCAGGTATAACTATAGATTCCAGAATGTTTTTTTAAAAAAAGCTAACTTTCATGAAAACAGAAATGCTGGAAACATTCAGCAGGGTTGACAGCATTTATAGAGAAAGAATTAACAATTTGGGTCTGACCTGCTTATGTATTCCAGCATTTATTATTTAGGATTTCCAGCATCTGCAGTATTTTACTTGTACTAAGTTTCACAATGCCATTTCAGAATCATGGTTGAGTTTTCTGCCTACGTTGCAGTCAGTTGGTTTCTCAACACATGATCTGATAAGTACATTATACTTTTGTATACATTTTCCAACAATGTTTTGGTGGTATTGACTTGAAAGAATTAGAATACTTTATAAAATATATTTAGCACTTTTGTATTCCTTTTGTTCTAAAATGTAACTGAATGAGGGCGGCACGGTGGCGCAGTGGTTAGCATTGCTGTCTCAGGCGCCGAGGCCCCAGGTTCGATTCTGGCTCTGGGTCACTGTCTGTGTAGTTTGCCCATTGTCCCCATGTTTGCGTGGATTTCGCCCCCACAACCCAAAGATGTGCAGGGTAGGTGGATTGGCCATGCTAAATTGCCCCTTAGTTGGAAAAAATGAATTGGGTACACCCAATTTATTAACACAAAACTCTGAATGAGACTAATGTTTCTGAACTTAGTTCAGTGAATTGGTGTTTAAACTGGTTTGTAGATATTTAAATACTGCAGTATTAATATGGATGCTTTATTACTGATGAAATTCATTTGCAAATCTATCATTACACAGGTTGGAACTATTCATGGCCATTTGTGACCCTAAAGGCACACTTGTTACTTTGAAAAATGTCAGCTGTTTAAAAAGATTGCATTTTGAATCCCGGCTGTTGAGGATTAGACAACAGTATTGTTCGTCATCTGAAGCAACTGGCCTTGTGAACATATTAATATACTTGTATGGTTGCTGGTGTTATTTAGGTTTTGTTTCTCAACCATGCGACATTAATTTGGTCTTTCATAAAATGTCATTTTACTTTTGTCTTGCTCCTTGATAATTGCAGACAGCTAAACATAATATCATTTAAAATGAGAAAAATGCAGCAAGAATATTAAAGTCAGTGTTTCTGAGGATCTCAGCTGTTTAAATAGTTCATATTACCACAGCTTGGACTGAATTGACAGACTACTCGTGCTGCAACTCTGGGGTGTGTTTAAACAGCTGAAATCCTCTAATTTAATGATAAAACTTCAGAGCAACTAAATATGCTGAGGTATTGCAGAAACCAAGAATGAAATTATTTTGTAGCAACTTGTGAAATATCCTGGAATGTAGTAATTTGTAATACCATAGAAGGTGGTGGGACATGGTTGTGGACGGTTGCATAACTTAAAAAACTTGCTTTCATCTAAATTGTCAGTGATGTTCAAATTCTTCTACTTCATTTCAAGAAAACATTACAATATTTTCTGACACCTATTCTGAAACTAAATCTCTTCCATCACAGCATAGGATTTTGGGCAATTTATTATTTTGAGTACTTGCAGCTTTCATTGGAAATGTTCTTGCTAGTGATGGATAGATTGATGTGAATTATAGAAATACCTTGACAGGGCACAGCTGGTACCTCGTGTGCTTGTGGATTATCGTGAGTTTTAGCGTTGTGAAAGCTGTCAAAATGTCCAGAAAAGTCCAGGACAATAAATTTCAAGCACATGATAAGACCACAGTAAAAAACATATCTAGTTTAGAGTTTGCTTTGTTCACTTTGAAAGCACATTAGTGGGATTTCATTGAAATTCTTTGTTCAAACGTTTCTGTTGCACTAATGATTCTTTTCATTCACCTACAAGGCTTAGTACTTTAGTTTTGTATACTTTTGAGCAGTAAATAATTTGGTTGTATTTTGAAGTATCATGCAGGTTTCTGTGGGGAAAAGCAATTCTAACTGCAGAAAGCAAGTACAGTATAAATGGCTAAAGTAAAGTAATACCATGAGAAAATGTCACTTTCTCAATTGTTCACACTAATTCAAAATTGGTTTGCAGTGGGAATATGAACAAGACCTTTGCTTGAAGCTTACATAATATCCAGCATAAATGAAGCCAATTCAAAGAGTTTCTCTTGTATACTTATTTAAAAACTGAAATTGGGACTTCCAATTCAGAACTAATTTCATATTCAAAGTAAATTAAGAATCTTGGTATCTTAGCAAGTTAACTGAAGTGAAATATGTTATGCCGTGAGAAAGTTATACTTGGTTTTGATTCCAACAATAGAATCCACCTCAAATAACTAGAATTGAGTGATGCAACAAAGTGCATTAATAACAGAGGTTACCCTTTTAAAATCTGTTTTTATTGCGTAGAAGAGGATATAGTGACGACACTGGTAAACGGTGAAAATACTGGAAATGGGCAACAGGTTTAGCTGTTGGCATCTGAAAGAAATAATAGTTAACGTTGGACGGAACTTTTATTAGACATATTCCAACATTTGCTGTTTTTGTTTCATTTCCAGCACTTGTCTGTTTTGCAAAAGCAGTTCCTTATCCAAGATTGCACTTGTGAACCACTTAAAATCAGCACAGAAATTTACATTGGTAAAACAAATCCAGCAACAATTGAATATGTATTTCATAGTTATAGTTAAACAAGTATGACTTTCCCATCGAATAAAATATTTCAAAGTTTCAACCAAAATTCTATCCAATTCATTTTTTCCAATCAAGGGGCAATTTAGCGTGGTAAATCCACCTAACCTGCACATTTTTGGGTTGTGGGGGCGAAACCCACGCAAACACAGGGAGAATGTGCAAACTCCACACGGACAGTGACCCAGAGCCGGGATCGAACCTGGGACCTCGGCACCTTGAGGCAGCAGTGCTACTCACTGCGCCACCGTGCTGCTGATCAACCAAGATTCTTAATTTACTTTGAACATGAAAAATCACATTAAATTTTGAAGGGGTGGCAATGAATTCCAAATTCAAAGTCCCAATTTCAGTTTTTAATTGTACAGTGGAATGGTTTTTTCCAATTTGTCTTCATTTACTTTGTACATTATGTAAGCATCATAGCAATAGTTCCAACGCAAGCCAAGTTTGAATTGGGGTGGGAAATATTTGAGAAATTGTGACATTTTCTCATGGTATTACTTGAATAGGGTAATATAAGCTTTTAAAATGTTTTTATTTTTAAAAGTACCTGCACAGTTTTGTAACACAAGCAATAAATTGGAACATAGTTGCAGAGTATGTAACAAGTAAACACAAAGGTTATAAATAATATTCAACTCTTCCCCACCCCTCCATTTCTTCTCCACTCCTCTACCAGATACGTTGGTTTTTATTTACTCAGTTTCCTCTATCCATCCTTTTTTTTGTCATCCTGAATGCCAGTGCTTATTCAAGTTTAGTCAGCAAATAATGACATGCTGTAATAGCCCCATAAACAAAACCAATTCTATCAGATTTGGTTAGAAAAACAGGAAGCTGATCCCACTAAGTACTTTACTGGCTACAACAAATTCAGATATGAACTGTTATTTTTGTTAAAATAAAAGACTGCTCCAGACCGAATATATAAATGTGTCACTTTGAGCATCATGCTGGAACAGAAATGCACTTATCAAAAGCCTTTTGTCGCCCCATTTATGTTAAAATAAAAGATGACTGTGTGTGCAGATTAGCTAACTCCTCCTCCTCTGCAAACAATCCTCCTGCTAAACTGTATTACAATTCGCTGTACTCCCAAGTTTTTTTTTTTTGTTGATAACTGGAGTCAAATCGTACTGTTGGGTTTTTCGTATCCAATGACATCTGTGTGCAGATATACTTCCATTGGCTACACGGTCAGCTGTTGTAAAGCAATCCTAGCGCAGTTTATAATGTACATAATTGCTGCAATGTTTTTTAATACATGCTGAAACATTACTTTATTAAGTCTGGCATTTCAGCTGTTGGTAGATAATCATCTACCAGAGGGCTGTTTAAAACAAGAGTTGGTTGCAAATTGTATGTTTTGATATTACTGTGAGTTAATACGATGACATAGCACAGAGGTTCCAGATCTTGAAATTCAAAAGTGCAAGGGAGGAGAACCAAAAAGCTAAATAGACAAAACTGCTGAAGTGTTTAGGCTACAGTATATCTGTGCCAAATTACCTGCAATGTTCCTTAGAAGAGGTGTGAATGGATCATGAATCTCCGAAGGCGGCGGCCTCAGCCAAAAAAATATGCCTGGTCACCACTGATCTAGCAACCAAAAAAAAGTGTATTTGAATAGGTCAGAAGAAAAATCTTACAGAATTCTAAATCTTAAAAGTAAAACACAAGCTCTGAAGAAGAATCCTACAGATTCCAAACATGATGCTACCAAACCTGAGTTTTCCCAGCATTTTCTGTTCCTATTTCTCAATCTTACTAGATTATCCAAAAATATATGCAACTCTCCTTAGCTTAAGTCGATTTTGGAGTTTTTTGAAAGGATTATTCAGTCTTGAATATAATAATAATAATCGTTATTGTCACAAGTAGACTTACTATGAAGTTAACTGTGAAAAGCCTTTTGTCGCCACATTCCGGCGCATGTTCGGGTACATGGAGGGAGAAGTCAGAATGTCAAAATGACCTAACAGCACTTCTTTCGGGACTTGTGGGAGGAAACCGGAGCACCCGGAGGAAACCCATGCAGACACAGGAAGAACGTGCAGGCTCTGCACAGACAGTGACCCAAGATGGGACCCCGAGCCTGGTGAATCAATAGTGCTAGCCACCGTCCACAGCAAGGAACATGATGGTTTTTGGTTTGAATTTTGCTTGACTGTAAATTGTGATGTATAAGACGATCACTTTTTGGCACCAAATGCATGTTTAGGCCTATATTCAGTGTGCAAATTGAGCTGCCCCCAACATTAAAGCATAATGTTTTAATAATTTTGAAATGCAGTAACTTATAAATTCAATCAGAGGGGAGATGTCACTGAACATTGTAGTTCCATGAAAAATAGATGATTTACAACTGTAATAGAAATCATTTATTAAAACCCTGTTGCGACTTTACAATAAAATGTCGGTCAAATTTCTTGTCCTGGTTAAACATTTTCACAGTTTTTATGTGAACTGTAAAACCATGCAGTGGGCAAAGCTCCAAAGTGGAGTGTATACATTTTATCACGTGGACTCTGCGAATTGCTGTAACCTGCAGCAGTTTTGCAGGAATCTTGTTATTCGTGGAAACTAGATGAAGGGACACTGGTGATCAGGAAAAATCCTTAAAAGTGGTTGTTCACAAGTTCATAAGATAAAGGAGCAGAATTAGGTCATTCGGCCCATCGAGTCTGCTCCGCCATGCTATCATGGCTGATGTATTCCTCATCTACTACCTACAATGTTACAGGTCAAGAGCTGGATTGCGAAATCTGCCAGAGCATCTCCTCCCTAGAACACATGACCTAGGAGTAGGCAATTTAACCACCCAAGCCAAACACTCACAATGTGATCATGGCTGATCCCATCCTGGCCTCAACTCCACCATCCTGCCCATTCTCCATTACCCTTCAACCCATTACCAATTAAAAAATCTGTCTCGCTCTTCCTTAAATTTACTCACTGTCCCTGCATCCACCGCACTCAGTGGTAGTGAATTCCACAGATTCACAACCCTTTGGGAGAAGTAGTTTTTCCTTAAATCTGTTTTAAATTTTCTACCTCTTCTAAGATTATGACCTTGCATCTGCTCCACGTCTACTTTATCCATACCGTTTAGCATCTTGTATACCTCAATTAGATCTCCCCTCATTCTTCTAACCTCTCTTAAAAGAATATAGGCCGAAACTGTTCGATCTCTCTTCATATAACAAGCCCTACATCTCTACAATCAATGTAATGAACCTCCTCTGAACTGCCTCCAATGCCACAACATCGTTCTGCGGCAAAGAGTTCCACAGATTCACCACCCTCTGGCTGGGGAAATTCCTCCTCATCTCTGTTTTAAAGGATCATTCCTTTAGTCTGAGATTGTGTCCTCTGCTTCTAGTTTTTCCTACAAGTGGAAACATCCTCTCCACGTCCACTCTAACCATGCCTCGTAGTATCCTGTAAGTTTCAATAAGATCCCCCCCTCATCCTTCTAAACTCCAATAAATACAGACCCAGAGTCCTCAACTGTTCCTCGTATGACAAGCACTTCATTCTAGGGATCATTCTTGTGAACCTCCTCTGGACCCTTTTCAAGGCCAGCACATCTTTCTTTAGATACGGGGCCCAAAACTGCTCACAATACTCCAAATGGGGTCTGACCAGAGCCTTATACAGCCTCAGAAATACATCCCTGGTCTTGTATTCTGGCCCTCTTGACATGAATGATAACATTGCATTTGCCTTCCTAACTGCTGACTGGACCTTCACGTTAACCTTAAGAGAATTGCGGATAAGGACTCCCAAGTCCCTTTGTGCTTCTGATTTCCGAAGCAGTTCCTCATTTAGAAAATAGCCTATGCCTCCATTCCTCCTTCCAAAGTGCCTCACACTTTGCCACATTGTATTCCATCTGCCACTTCTTTGCCCACTCTCCTAGCCTATCCAAATCCTTCTGCAGCCCCCTCGCTTCCTCAATACTACCTGTCCCTTTACAGATCTTTGTATCATCTGCAAACTTAGCAACAGTGCCTTCAGTTCCTTCTTCCAGATCATTAATCTATATTGTGAAAAGTTGTGGTCCCAGCACAGACCCCTGAGGCACACCACCAGTCACTGGCTGCCATCTTGAAAAATACCCCTTTATCCCCATTCTCTGTCTTCTGCCAGTCAGCCGATCCTCTATCCATGCCAGTAACTTGCACTTAACACCATTTGTAAGGTTCTTATTTCCTCATTGCAACTTACTGTCCCACCTATTTTTGTGTCATCTTGGAATGGGGTGTTCACCTAAAAGAGCCTTAGAGTCATGTTAATAAATTAATAGTTTTGTTAATTTAACATGTATGATTTTGATTTGTAAGCAGGAAAGTAGTTTTTATGGGCTTACATGTGCATCAATGAATCCAATATCGATTGATTGATGGTCTCCTATTCTTTTATTGGTAGACCGTAATAGAGGGAATGAAAGCTTTAATCTTGCCATAGAATTTAATGTCCATTTGGTGCATCTCTTGTTTCCTTTACTTGGTGCAGCTGGATGGTTTGAAAGTATTTTTTTTCTCCCCAGCAAAATGTCTTTTGCAAGGCACCTGTATTTATCTTCTCAAATATTGAAAGTGTTCCTCATCCCCTAAAAGAGTTTGGATTCACTGCCATCTTAAGCAAGCACTATACAGTTTCCTTTTGCAAAAAATATACTTTATTCAGAACATTACCAACATTTCAAAATTGCCATCTCACTGTGCAGTAGTATTCAGGTTCTCTACATACACCATGTTTTACACTTCAATATAGTCAAAGAAACATTACAGATGGTGCAAAGATATTTACATTATCTACACTGATCAAGTTGCACTCTGAGGTGCTTCCATACATTGTGATACATGTAATATTCACTGTATGCATGCAATGTGAGCCATACAGCCCAAGAGGGCTCCAAACAATTCCACTCCCCTCTTAACTATGGCTGAAAGGTCTTCAACAGCGACCGTCCCTCACTGCATCTCTGTGGCAGCTGCTCCAAGCATGTAGCCCTGGGCTTTGGAATGTGCCGGTCTGTAACACTCAGTTGGGGACAACTCTTTGCACTGGAAGACCAACAAGTTTCGGGCAGAGCAAAGGACATCTTTTACCTAGTTGACGATCCTCCAGCAACAGCTGATGTTTGTCTCGGTTTACATCCCTGGGAACAGCCCGTAGAGTACAGAGTCTCTTGTCACGTAGCTGCTCAGGATGAACCTCGACAAAAAACACCTTATCTCACACTCTAGACCTTCTTTTCAAAGACACATTCCTCAAGGAGATGGACAATGGTCTCTTCCCCACCACAGCCACCTCTAAGGCAACGTGTTGGTGTGTAGGAAGGATTTGACGGGGAGTGGCTTTCTCTCCACCGGCCAAGCTAGGTCTTAGCGCTTGTTTGAAAGTTCTGGTGATGAGGTGTTCTGCCAGATGACCGTGACAGTCTACCCGGGGAACTATCCAACAGGATCCACCATCTCCTTTTCTCAAAGGGCATCTAGGATGTTATGTGCAGACCACTGCCTGATGAACTTGTGGTCGAAGGTGTTTCACTGCATAAATTTTTCCATGAGGGGCAGGTGGTACGGCATGGTCCAACTACCTAGCGTGTTCTGTGGCAGCATGGCCAGACCCATCCTTCGCATCACTGGGGACAGCTAGAACCTCAACACATAGTGACACTTGGGTATTTGCATAGCGAGGATCCATTAATAACTTGATGCGACCACACACGAAGGTGGCCATCAGAATTAGGGAGATGTTAGGCACGCTTTTTCCCGTTTTCCTAGAGGTTTGTTCATTCTGTCCCTTCAAACGTTGTCCATTTTTGATCCCCAGATTAAGTGGAAAATGGTGGCTCGGTCAATAGCCACAATGCAGGGTTGAGAAATGGGCCAGACCTGCGCCATGCACAGCAACACCAAGAATGCCTCACACCTGATGACTAGGTTCTTCCCTGCAATGGAAAAGGAGCATTGCTCCCACATATTCAGTTTTTAATTCATTATACCTATTCTCTCCTTCCCGTTTCTAACGCATGCCCTGGTCCCTATGAACCATATTCCCAGCACCTTCAGGCTGACTGACTTGATGATCAGTCCAGTTCTCAAAGAACAAAGTCTCACTTTTGCCACGCTACACCTTTGCACCAAGGCCAGTTCGAACTTAACAATTTGAGATTAGGTGGAGTGCCCATCAAATTCTGTCATTATGAATGTGGAAAACCCCACACCAACAAACGCAGATGTTGAACTGTCTGTCCCATTGAATCAGGCAGCACGGTAGCATAGTGGTTAACACAATTGCTTCACAGCTCCAAGGTCCCAGGTTTGATTCCCGGCTGGGTCACTGTCTGTAAGGAGTCTGCACATTCTCCCCGTGTGTGCGTGGGTTTTCTCCGGGTGCTCCGGTTTCCTCCCACAGTTAAAAGATGTGCGGGTTAGGTGGATTGGCCATGCAAAATTGCCCTTTGTGTCCAAAAAAAGGTAAAGTGGGGGTTCCTGGGTTAAGGGGATAGGGTAGGCTTGAGTAGGGTGCTCTTTGTAAGGGCCGGTCCGGACCCGATGGGCCGAATGGCCTCCTGCACTAAATTCTATGAATCTGATCTGAGCAGAAAGCGGTGACATCATCCATGTCCAGAGGGGCGTTGCCTTTCAGTGCCTCCTGATGGAGAGGAGGAGTCTGAATATTTTCATTCATTTTTAGGTGCATGGCTTGGCATATTCTGTGCTTGACATTTCTCTTGAAGATTCTTTTTGAAACTTCAACAGTCGCCTTAGATGCCACAAACGATGGCACCATTCTAGTCCACCTCTGCTTTGGCAAATTCATATGGTTGGTACTGAAAATTTATGGATAGCTCATGGAAATTTCTGAAATAGGCCTGTACTGCACTGTAATGTTCTATGTTTTTCTTTATTTTGCATTATTTGCAGAACTGAAGGAGAGTCCTTAATGTGCCCCAAATGCCAGGCCTGTTGAGTTTATCAGCACCTTTTTCTGTTTCAGCTTTCCAGCATCCAGTGTTTTTGCTTTAATTTTTACATTATTGTGTTAGGATGAAAGGCATTCCTGGTGGGGAAACTTAATGTGGCACAATAAATTGAAGAACATAAACTCTGGTCATGGTTTTGCTATTGAAATACTTTTGAATTCCAGTTTTATCGTTATTAGCAGTTTGTAAGCTTTAGGAGTAAAATGTTTTGTTGACAACAAGATCGCCAATTCCCTTTTGTAAATTGTTCCTTCCCTAGCCTAGTGATGGAAATTACTAGGTGTATTAAAACTTGAAACTTATAAGTTCATTTGCCAAGACCTGCACTTAGGACTATGATTTGTATTGATTTTTTGCCACTATGAAGGGGTATTATGGATGTTCCCAAATACTTCAGTTCTGTAATCAACAAAATGATTTTCATCAGTAGACTGAGCAGAATCTGGAGCCATTATACATTAGCTACTGTGCCCAAGGTTAACAATTTGAGATTAGGTGGGGTGCTTATTCAAATTCTGTCATGAATGTGGAAAACACCACACCAACAAACTGGTATTTTGTTAGGTTATTTGTGGTTGTTAGTGCACAGAAGCTAAATGATACTGAATCGCCATGGCACTGGAAAAGAAAACTGGGATCAGTCTATAAGCATTTGGATCATAATACTTGTAAAATTTTAGATCCAAGCCTGGTTTGTAGAGCTCCAGATGTGTTGATGGTGAAAATCTTATCCCAGCTACAGTTTGGATTTCTGTCAGACTGAAGGGACATACTTTGGACGGTAATTAATGAGTCCAAAAGCCACAAGTAAGAGATGACAATCATGTTTAATCAAGTGGGAATTGTTTGAAAACTCTTGATGAGCAAGTGATTGCATTTTTGTCTGGTTTCCAAATAACTATTGATACTTTGACCATGTTGCATATGTCACAGACCTATTTCTCAGATCAACTAAGTTGACCTGGTTCTTTCACCAGGCATTTTCCACCTTTTCGAGCAGGTGCTGATGGTGTGGAAATCTTTGCCTCACCATACACGTTGCTGTGCCAATATCATTCTGACATTCCAGAAACATGTGGCACACTTGATGTAATGTTGATATTGCATTTTGGACCTCACTAATGTCTGTCCCTACCCAATGGCCTATCTTGTAAAGCAGTGAAAGAAAGAATGAACATAAGTGAGCTATAGAGAAGGAAATGAGGAGCATTTGAATAAAATTCAAGGTAGAGACATTGAAAGCGAGAAAAGAGACAAAAGAAAATAATTAAAACTATAAGACAAAGAACAGGACAATAGGACCCAGTTGTGTGGGGGAATTATTGTTTTGAGGAGTTAATGAGTGAACGGCAGAATAGGTGTGCCAAATGTACAAACGTCTTGACCCATGTCATGAAGTAGTGGACTAGCAGCCCTGTTCATTGTGATCTGGAACATTTGGTTGGTGCATCATTACAGGGCATTCACATATCATTGAAGACTAGTATCCCTCCAGTTGGCCTATAAAGCTAGGCTTGTGCATCATTAAATGATAATGGGTTGATGACTATATGGAGCAAAGAGTCTCTCTCTTGGTTTAAGTGGACCTAGAAATGGTCTGAGGAAATCACTGGTGGTAGAGACCTTTTGGAACTGCAGGAGTAAAGTTACATTTTTCCTCCCAAGGATGCTGCATCATGTCTCAGATTACTGCAATTTAACCCAACACAAGATAAGATCAGAAATAAAAGTTGGCCCTGTGGTCTCTCAAGCCTTCTATACCATTCATTAAGATTTTGACTGATTTACCTCACTCCACTTGTCCTTACTAATATTCCTCAATTCTCTTCATGGCCAAAAATCTATTTATCTCATTTTGGATGAATGAACCTCCATCACCCTCTGAAGATAGAGAATTCCAAAGTTTCACAACCCCGAGTGAAAAAAAAATTCTCCATCTCAGTCCTAAATGGGTGGTCTGTTAAGTTGATGTGGCCCCGTCATCAGCCAGGGAAACGGCTTCTCAGCATCTCTCCTGACAGTCCTCTCTGAATCACATGTTTCAATTAGATCGGCTTTCATTCTTCTAAATTCCTGAAAGTGTAGGTCTATTCTACTTGTTCTCGCCTCATAGGACCCATAGAAATGTTATCGCAGAGAAAGAGGCTGCCTGGCCAATCAGGTTTGCACCGGCTGAACAACAAGCCATACAGCTTAATCCCACTGTCCAGCATTTGGTCTGTAGCTCTGCAGGTTATGGCACTTGAGGTGCATATCTAGGCAGTTCTTCAATGAGGTTTCTGCCTCTATTCTTCTTTTCAGGCAGTGAGTTCCAGACCCCCCCCCCCCCAAAAAACCTTCTGGTTCCTAAAGCAATCCTTTTAGCCCAGGACAACCTTCTCGCCCCAGGAATCAATCTAATGAACTTTCATGTACTTTCCCTTAGGAACCTTCATTTCCTTTTCCTTAATTAACTTTTTACATTTCTTTTAAATTTTGCAACCAGGAAATGTCCATCTGACAGGGGATGAGTGGCACAAAATGGTTACTGAGAGAAAATCTGGCAACTTGAAAATAATTTAAATTTCATTGACCACACAGATTTTACTCACTCCCACTAAGGGACCATGCGATTCAGTGCGGCCAGGCTTTTGAATTTGTGGAGAGAACTCACTTTCTAATATCTATGAAAGATTGTCAATAAAAATAACACTTTGTTCCCTTTCTGTTCAGGTTATCACATATTGGCAGGAAGTGTAATAACTGACAATGCAAACCCTGTGGTAAATGAGTTCAGCGGTAAGTACAATCTCTTATTTTTCTCTTCTCTCCCCCCCCCCCCCCCTCCCCCCCCCCCCCAACACATGATTCACATTACTTTCTTTGCATTTGTTGTATTTCGGGCATCTCGCATACACACTTTTTCTAGTTCATGCTCTTATGTGGATTTGTAAATAAGTATGATTTGCAATTAGATATCCTTGTGGTAAAAAGAAAATCAAGTCCTTTTCACGATATATTGTAAAGCCTGATGTTCTAATTTGTTGAGATAGGGTGCCTGGGTACTTGTCATTGGTTAGACTCTCGCCTTTGCATTGAGGATTTAAAATTATTTGCCTGGCAAGTTGCTGAAGTACGAGGTGGTAATGTCAGTGAGATGCACAGGACGTTTAACACTTGAGTGAACATAGGGCGAGCAACTATATTTTCTGACCAATCAATAAAGGATTGTGAAATAAATAGTGGAAGAGAGGAAAGTGGCAATTGGAATGGGTGAATTTGATTTCAAATTGGGTACAGAAATAAAGGGGAAAAATTGAATTGAGTAAGTTAGACAATCGGAAAGTGGAACAAATGTTAAAATATAAAAGTTATTTTATTTCCAACAATATTTTAAGGAATGACATTCTGCTCTTGTAATGGTTAATTTTCAGTACCAAAGAGGTTGATTGGCAGTAATTAACACTCTTCATGCCAATATAAGTACCTTTACTTGAAATGTTAAACCTGTGAGCTTAGTATCAAAAATTAAACTACAGCAACTTCATCCTATTTGATGCATTTTAGTGTTGATGCGGACAGTTGGTGCTATTTCTATATAATTCAGCTAGCAACTTTTGGATGAGTTTGACCACACCTGCCTCGTGCCTGAAGTTGCTCCGCCATATGCTTGTAGATAACTAAAAGCGCCACTAACCTTGTTATATTCTAATAGCTGTGTGCATTTTCAAGGGAATGTTGGATATGTGTGACCTCTTTGTTCCCTGTACAGTACATTCCAGATTGCTGTGTAGCCATGTACTCTAGAGGGAACATTGTTCACAATGTCCTATGATGGAATTGGAAGAATGGTGCATTAGTGCAGTGGGGAGTATTCTTATGTTGGAACTGGAGCATAACAGTGCAAAGCAAGGGAAACATCTGATTTCTCAGTGCTTGATTTGAACTGGTTGAAGATGACACTGGCTGCACAAGGTGAAGCGATTTTCTTTCCCCAGTGCTGAGATTCTTCTCCATTTTGAAAACCAAATTCTCATTCGACAAGTTGCATGAAATGTTTTCTATTTAAAAGAAAATTTTACATTTAATCCTGAGATTTCTTTCTAGGTGTATTGTTATCCTGCATTATCACCAATCCAGATGGCGAGCTTCGTATCGAATGGAAGAAATTGAATGCTGGCACACATTTGGTATATTTTGAAAATCATCTTCGAGGTGTGGTTTGATTTTTATATAATTATTTCTAGATAAATGGCTATAGGGTGAGCATGTGGTGCTGATTTTTGTTTTGAATAGCCAGTACACCGGAGTAACGAAACAAGCATATCCTGCCCCATGCCAACCTTGTTTAATAGAATTCTGTTATGTTGTAAAGGGATATATAGTATATATAATGCAATTCAATCCTATATTTGGAAACAAATTGAGTCGAGGGTCGAGGATGGCAAATGTTCAACACTGTTAAAGGAAAAGAATGGAAAAAGGCAGTCATAGTTTTGGTATTGCAATACAAGGTGAATTTTTTGAACATTTACAATCTGCAGGAACTTGTAAAAGTAGCTTATACTTGAGAATTGTATTTGTCTTTTTTTTGAAAATCTGCATAGATGAAAGGAAAAGTAGGTAATGTGTTGTATGTAGATTTCAAAAGACAGTTGACAAAATGTCACCATACACATATGAATAGTACAGTAAAGTATGTAGTATTAGATTGTAGCTGCAAAAATAAAGCAATGGCTATGGAGCTAAATCTCTGCATAGATGAAAGGAAAGGAAGGTAGTAGATTCCAAAAGACAGTTGACAAAATGTCACCATACACGTATGAATATTAAAGTATGTAGTATTAGATTGTAGCTGCAAAAATAAAGCAATGGCTATGGAACTAAAAATGAGTAGAGGATAATGGATATTTTTAGATTGGAATGTAAATACTAATGCCTCAGGAATTTTTGAAATTATTTTTCCATCTATGTAAATGATTGAAACAAAGATGAAAAAGGAATGATTTTTAAGTTTAATATCAAATTGCAAACTGTGGAATATAAATGAATTTAGACATACTATAGTCTTGTGTACAAATTTAAACATATTGATTAAATGCCGAGGTTCAGGTGGTTAGCTGTGGGCCTGTAGTAATGGGTGGAGAAGATTCTCTGGCTTTGTGGAGAGAAGGAAGGCTGGGATTTGCTTTGATTGAAAAATTGTTGGGTTCCTGGGACTTCTATAACAATTGGGGGAATCCGGCCAGTTGGGGAGCCAAGGCCAACTTGGGCTTTGGATGGAGGGAGAGTTAGTGGAAGTGTGGGGAGTACTCTTCTTAGCCCACAAGGAGTTCAAAGACGGTAGAATTTTAAAACTTACCAAGGCCTCTTTGTGATTCAGCTGTTAAAAAAGCATTGTGCTGATGATGACTGGGTGGGGGGTAGATCTAATGGTAGTTGAAATCATGCCCATCATCTTTAGCTGTGCCACAAACTCCACTCGCATCATTAGTCTCATTGTGGTACCTGATCATTGCAATTTTGGCATCCCCTAATCGGCTTTTGAGGTTTACGGTCCCAGATCCTTCCTATCGTAAACAATCGTCTATGTCCACCTCCATATAACGTTATGGGTTGTCTCAGCCTATATTATCTAAATGAAGGGAGACTTCAGGGTGCTCCGATGCAGAGGGATCTGGGTGTCCTCGTGCATGGGTCACATAAAACGAGTGTGCAGGTGCAGCGGATAATAAGGAAAGCAAATGGAATTTTGCCATTTGTAGCAAAAGGAATTGAGTATAAAGGTAAGAAAGTGTTGTTGCAACTATGCATGGCATTGGTAAGACCGCACCTGGCGTATTGTGCACAATTTTGGTCCCCTTATTTGAGGAAATATGTAGTGGTATTGGAGCCAGTTCAGAGGAGGTTCACTAGATTGATTCCAGAGATGAAGGGTTTGTTGTATGAGAAGAGATTGAGCAGTTTAGGCCTATAGTCTACAGTTTAGAAGAATGAAGGGAGATCAAATCGGAGGTATACATGATGCTAAAAGGTATGGATAAAGTAGATGCGGAGCAGATGCTTCCTCTTGTGAGGCATTCTAAAACGAGAGGTCATAATCTTAGAATAAGAGGTAGAAAATTTAAAACAGATTTGAGGAGAAACTACTTCTCCCAAAGGGTTGTGAATCTGTGGAATTTGCTACCCCTGAGTGCGGTGGATGCAGGGACAGTAAATTTAAGGAAGAGTTTGACAGATTTTTTTTTATTGGTAATAGGTTGAAGGGTTATGGAGAATGGGCAGGACAGTGGAGTTGAGGTCAGGATGGGATCAGCCCTGATCACATTGAAGGTATTTAGACTTGGGAGGCTAAATTGCCTACTCCTGCTCCTAGGTCATGTGTTCTCAGGAGGAGATGCTCTGACTGAATTTGCAATCCAGCTCTTGGTCTGTAGCATTGTAGGTAGCAGATGAGGAACATATCAACCATGATGGAATGGCGGAGCAGACTAGATGGGCCGAATGGCCTAATTCTGCTCCGATATCTTATGAACTTACTTATAAACCGGCTTATCCATGTCATTGTTACCTCCAGACATTCTTTCAGTGCACTCCCTGAGTAGTCCTTTCGATAATTTCAACTCAGCCAGAACTCCTCTACCCATGTCAGTGTATCAACTTATACTTGAACATCACACTTTGCTTGCTTGCTTGCATTGGTACCTGGCCAACAACATCTCAATTAGAATTAGCATCATGATGAGCTATCTGCATGGCCTTCCCTCCCTCTCGTGCACCCCACACAACGTACCCCAGTTCTGCATTCTACTTTTGCGAACTCTGATTTCTTGTGCATCTTGCAATCGTTGGTGCCCATATCTTCAAGTGTATAGGCCTGAAACTCTGAAATTCCCTGACATAGTGAGTCTACCTCTTTCCTTACGTCTTTGGTTTACCAATTCTGTAGTCACCCCATCCTTTGGCTTGATGTTTGTCTTTGATTATGATGCTATGAGGTGTCTTAGGACATCCTAGCTCTGTTCAAGATGCTTTATGAAAGTGAGTTGTTGGATTATTTTTTTTAATTGTCTGTTTTTAGGAGACTTGGCTGATCGGGCAGAGTTCAGGGGAGGATCTATATATATATACAATGTGACTCGGAAAGATACTGCAGTATATCGCTGTGAAGTGGTACGCAAGGAAAAGGGATATTTGGGGGACGTTGCTGTTAATCTAACAGTGCAAGGTACCTTTCTTAATGTGCATGATCAGATCGTTTATGAATTTTTCCCTCCGTGATTTTCTTCTTTGTTCCTGTGTCCACGTGAGATATTTTCAGATTTTATCCTTTAAAATGGAATCCTCTTTTCTCCTCGTCACCCCGCCCCAGCTCAGCCACCGTTAAAACATTTTTAACCTCAGATTTATCGATTTTCTTTGTGCCATGAGATTAAGGATTCTGGAGTCAAAATGGATGGATGGAGTAAGATACAGATCAGCCATGATCTAAATGAACAGTAGAAGGGGCTGAATGGCTTATTCATTTCTATCGTTATATTTTCCATTGTTTTAGAAATACTTCCCAAAAGTTTTCCTCAGACCCTGTACCTGGGTTTAGGCTTTACTTTGTCTTGAACTTGAATTCTAATCATTCGCTCAGCTATCCTTATTCATACGCAAACTCATTAGGTTTATATGATTGTTACTGCCAAACTGTACCATAGCCACTTTGTCAATGCACCTTGGAGGATTACACGTTCCTATTGTAGTTCAAGGCTGCCATGTTCTGTTGATGTGGAGATGCCGGCGTTGGACTGGGGTGAGCACAGTACGAAGTCTTACAACACCAGGTTAAAGTCCAACAGGTTTGTTTCGATGTCACTAGCTTTCGGAGCGCTGCTCCTTCCTCAGGTGAATGAAGAGGTCTGTTCCAGAAACACATATATAGACAAATTCAAAGATGCCAAACAATGCTAGGAATGCGACCATTAGCAGGTGATTAAATCCTTACAGATCCAGAGATGGGGTAACCCCAGGTTAAAGAGGTGTGAATTGTATCAAGCCAGGACAGTTGGTAGGATTTCGCAGGCCAGATGGTGGGGGATGAATGTAATGCGACATGAATCCCAGGTCCCGGTTGAGGCCGCACTCATGTGTGCGGAACTTGGCTATAAGTTTCTGCTCGGCGATTCTGCGTTGTCGCGGGTCCGCTGCCGCTGCTCTAGACTCGACATGTATGCTCAAGCCGTCAGGAGTCGCGTCAATGCCAGATTCATCAGTCGCATTCACAAGACAGCCCCGAACGTCACCCAAGCACAACGCAATGCCATCCGCGCTCTCAAGACCAACCGCAGCATCGTCATCAAACCAGCAGACAAAGGGGGGGCCACTGTCGTACTGAACAGAACGGACTACTGCAAAGAAGTATACCGACAACTGAAAAACCAAGAACACTACAGACAGTTACCCGCAGATCCGACCAAGGAACACATCCGCCAACTTAACAGACTGATCAAGACCTTGGATCCAGATCTTCAGAGCACCCTACGTGCTCTCATCCCACGTACTCCCTGCATTGGAGATCTCTACTGCCTCCCGAAAATACATAAGGCCAACACACCAGGCCGCCCTATCGTTTCAGGCAATGGGACCCTGTGTGAGAACCTCTCTGGCTACATCGAGGGCATCTTGAAACCCATCGTACAAGGTACACCCAGCTTCTGTCGTGACACGATGGACTTCCTACAGAAACTCAGCACCCATGGACAAGTTGAACCAGGAACATTCCTCGTCACAATGGACGTCTCGGCACTCTACACCAGCATCCCCCATGATGACGGCATTGCTGCAACAGCCTCAGTACTCAACACCGACAACTGCCAATCTCCAGACGCAATTCTGCAACTCATTCTGGATCACAACGTCTTCACCTTCGACAACAAGTTCTTCATCCAGACGCACGGAACAGCCATGGGGACCAAATTCGCACCCCAATACGCCAACATCTTTATGCACAAGTTTGAACAAGACCTACTCACTGAACAGGACCTTCAACCGACGTTATACACCAGATACATCGATGACATTTTTTTCCTTTGGACCCACGGCGAAGAATCACTGAAACAACTACACAATGACATTAATAAGTTCCATCCAACCATCAGACTCACCATGGACTACTCTCCCAAATCGGTCGCATTCTTGGACACACTCGTCTCCATCAAGGACGGTCACCTCAGCACTTCGCTTTACCGCAAACCCACAGATAACCTCATGATGCTCCACTTCTCCAGCTTCCACCCTAAACACATTAAAGAAGCCATCCCCTATGGACAAGCGCTCCGTATACACAGGATCTGCTCAGACGAGGAGGAGCGTAACAGACATCTACAGACGTTGAAAGATGCCCTCGTACGAACAGGATATGGCACTCGACTCATCGAGCGACAGTTCCAACGCGCCACAGCGAAAAACCGCATCGACCTCCTCAGAAGACAAACATGGGACACAACCGACAGAATACCCTTCGTCGTCCAGTACTTCCCCGGAGCGGAGAAACTACGTCATCTTCTTCACAGCCTTCAACACGTCATTGATGACGATGAACATCTTGCCAAGGTCATCCCCACACCCCCACTACTTGCCTTCAAACAACCGCGCAACCTCAAACGAACCATTGTTTGCAGCAAACTACCCAGTCTTCAGAACAGTGACCACGACACCACACAACCCTGTCATGGCAATCTCTGCAAGACGTGCCAGATCATCGACATGGATACCACTATTACACGTGAGAACACCACCCACCAGGTACGCGGTACATACTCGTGCGACTCGGCCAACGTTGTCTACCTCATATGCTGCAGGAAAGGATGTCCCAAAGCGTGGTACATTGGCGAGACCATGCAGACGCTGCGACAACGAATGAACGGACATTGCGCAACAATCACCAGGCAGGAATGTTCCCTTCCAGTCGGGGAACACTTCAGCAGTCAAGGGCATTCAGCCTCTGATCTCCGGGTAAGCGTTCTCCAAGGCGGCCTTCAGGACCCGCGACAACGCAGAATCGCCGAGCAGAAACTTATAGCCAAGTTCCGCATACATGAGTGCGGCCTCAACCGGGACCTGGGATTCATGTCGCATTACATTCATCCCCCACCATCTGGCCTGCGAAATCCTACCAACTGTCCTGGCTTGATACAATTCACACCTCTTTAACCTGGGGTTACCCCATCTCTGGATCTGTAAGGATTTAATCACCTGCTAATGGTCGCATTCCTAGCATTGTTTGGCATCTTTGAATTTGTCTATATATGTGTTTCTGGAACAGACCTCTTCATTCACCTGAGGAAGGAGCAGCGCTCCGAAAGCTAGTGACATCGAAACAAACCTGTTGGACTTTAACCTGGTGTTGTAAGACTTCGTACTATGTTCTGTTGAGTTTACAGGAACAAAAACAGAAAATGCTGGTCATTCATAGCAGATCTGACATTAGCTGTTAAGAAAAAAACGGAGCTAATGTTTTGAGTCTAGATGACGCTTTGTCAAAGCCAGAGAAAATTAGAAATAGGATGGGAAATTTTGGCAATCCTGAGAATAACCAGCCTTGATGATTTGAAAAGAAGTATCTGTTTGCAAATGTCTCTAAGTTTATTGAAGAACATCCAACACTACTTTTGGGTGGTGGAATGAAATATCAGCATTTTTTTGATTGCTAATAAAACTAACCACTTTAAAGACACATTATTGTTTCCTTTTGTAAGCTCTCTGCTAGTTCAGAATTGGCAGGTGACTTAAAATGCTGGAGTTAGGAAGCGAAATATCCATTGTTTGGAACAATAGACTTGGAGAGTCCTTCTTATAGATGAAATGGGGATAGACCATGACTCTGGATCTGGATCTTGCATATCTCGTGCACCACAGAAGAGGCAAAATCTCATTGTTTTATTAAATGTAAAACTGGACACACAATATAATATAACACATGGACGAAACTGAGATGACAAAGTATTCATTAAACGAGAGTAAGGGAAACAACTTTTTTTGGTAATGCTGCTAAAGGGGATTCATTTTATTATCTAATCAATTTTTTAGTTCCCTATCAATGTTAATGTTGCGATGAATGTAAGAAATTGTTATATTTTATATTTGTTGCCGTTAATGTTATTAAAAAACATGGGTAGGCTACATGTATAGTATGCCTGCTAAAGCTGTTATTAAGGTGCTGTAAAAGTGAGGTAATCCGAGATTTTGCAGGGGGAGTGTTCTGCTGATAGATTTGCGATGCATTTACTTGTTAACATAGAGCTGGCTAATGGAAGATTGTTTTGGTTTGCATGTCCCTGGGGTACAGATAATTTGAGATTTTTTTTATTCGGTCCTGGTTAAACAGATCATAGGATATCTTGTGCGAGGAGACCAAAGGATGCCTTATGCTTTGGGTACAGATGATGTAATTAAGGGGAGGAACCAGATCTGTCTGTAGTTGCAGTTTGCCATATGATTTTAGTGTGACAAGGAAGTGTCTTTCAGTTGGTCCTGAAAGGTCCTTTCGAAGGTCTCTGCATAGAGAAAAGCAAGTAAAACTTGATTGGCTGTTAACTTTATTTATAAGTGGCATTTGAACTATATTGGTTTACTTAATGGAAAATTTATTGGCAGATTTAGGAGGTATGTTAGTTTCTTTCTTACTTTATTCAGAACTGTTAAGCGTAAAACTATTCCTTTGTTAATATGGATAACTGTTTAAATTAAAATGTATTTTTAACATAACACTGACCAATAGGTATCTTTATTACTCCTGCAGTGCAGCGACCTTTCCTCAGTTTTACAAATTGCAAATAGTTGGGCTCTCATCTGGAATCCTGACAATTTGAAACTTAAATTCTTGTAGTTCTTTGCTATCTTGTGATATGATCTTGAATATCAAGCAGGTTTTATACTATCTGTCAATGCATTTTCCTTTGTTGCCAATATATAACACTTTGTATGTATGAATTATTTTGTGTTCTACCTCATAGTTACTGAAGAATAATTCTTGACCATTTCGTAAAGGAGGCTTATGATTGCATAATTTTATGAATAAATTGTCTGCAGCATTGCCTGCTGTCAATTGATGAATGGTACATCGTAAATCTGGGCTGAATTATGTATAAACCTGTTTAGATCCAAATCCTATGCATGCATCTGTAATGCATTAATATATGATCTACTACAAGTGATATAAATTGAGTAACATGATGGACAGGAGCAAAATCTTGCTGAAATTAATGCCTTTTGCATTGTACTTGTACCAAATATGCATGCTGCACAAGCTGTAAATTCAATCTTATCGTACCCTGCCTAACACTGTTTATTTTCCCACAGTGAAACCAATTACACCAAAATGTGCTGTGCCTAAATCAGTGCCAGTAGGGAAGACTGCAGTTTTGACTTGTAATGAACATGAAGGTTATCCTCCATCCACGTATACTTGGTACAGAAATGGTGACATTCTCCCAGGTGACCCAAAATCCAATCCAAAATTTCTTAACTCTTCTTATAAAATAGACTCCAATACAGGAACTCTGGTAAATGTTCAGTGTCTTTATATGAGTATTACTAACCTACTAACTTGCCTCATACATAATGACGCTCAAAGTCTTTTGGGGGATTAGAAGTGACTGACTTTGTGGGAAATGTTTGCAAACCTTTTATTAGGAAGGGAAAATAAATAATGCCATTGTATTTTAAACTAAAGTTATATACATTGATGAAATCTGGCCTTGCATATTAAACAAATGAATACACTTGTCATTGTTTTAATTCCAAGATGCCAGTTCTTTAAAATGTAATTTAGCTTTGTTGTGTAATTTATACTGACATGATGACCCTGTATCTTGGTGAGTTGCATAGTAGTATGTTAAATTTTATCAATTTAATTTGGCCGTTGTCTGGAATTTTGAATATTGCGGCATAGCTTGGGTTGGCAACTCTGGATACATTCCTGGAAGTTTAATCATACACTCCTACTGCCAATTGAACTGCTCAGTCAAACAATGTGTTATCCCTATTTTAGTTAACGTGCCTGTTTCTGATGTTCTGCTTGGTTGCTTGCAGTTATATTCAGGCAATAATTAATTCCTGGAGACTCCAAGGCAAGCTTAGATATGTCATCATGTCTCAAAGTAGCTTTAAACTATCAATCACGACATTTCACTTTCTAATTTTATATTTTAGTTTCTTTGTGGTCCAACTCATTATAAGCACGGATTCCTGACCAGAATCTCACAGGGTGAAGCTTTGTGGCTTGATGCTTTTATATTACTAATAAATTGCCTGAAGCATTGTTACCAGTCAGTTGGTAAATGAACAAAGAACAAAGAAAATTACAGCACAGGAACAGGTCCTTCGGCCCTCCAAGCCTGCACCAACCATGCTGCCCATCTGAACTAAAAACCCCTATTCTTTCAGGGACCATATCCCTCTATTCCCAACCTGTTCATGTATTTGTCAAGACACCACTTAAAAGTCATATCTATCATATCTGCTTCCACTACCTCCCGCAGCGGTGAGTTCCAGGCACCCAATACCCTCTTGTGTAAAAATAAAACTTGCCTCGTATATCTCCTTTTAAACCTTGCCCCTCGCATATTAAACTTATGTCACCTAGCAATTGACTCTTCCACCCTGGGAAAAGGCTCCTGACTATCCACTCTGTCTATGCCTCTCATAATCTTTTAGACTTCTATCGGGTCACCCCTCAACCTCCGCCGTACCAGTAAGAACAAACCAAGTTTCTCCAATCTCCTAGCTAATGCCCTTCATACCAGGCAAACAACATCCTGGTAAATCTTTTCTGTACCCTCTCCAAAGCCACCTCCTGGTAGTGTGGTGACTAGAATTGAACACTATATTCCAAGTGCGGCCTAACTAAGGTTCTATAAAGCTGCAGCATGACGTGCCTATTTTTTAAACTCAATGCCCTAGCCGATGAAGGCAAGCATGCCGTATGCCTTCTTGACTCCCTTCTCCTCCTGCGTTGCCACATTCAGTGACCTGTGTACCTGGATATTCAGATCCCTCTGCCTATCAATACTCTTAAGCGTTCTGCCATTCACTGTATATTTCCCATCTGTATTAGATATTCCAAAATGAATTACCTCACATTTGTCTGGATTAAACTCCCATCTGCCATCTCTCCGCCTGATCTATATAGATCAGTCTCCAACTGATCTATATCCTGCTGTATTCTCTGACGGTCCTCATCGCTATCCTCAATTTCACCAACCTTTGTGTTGTCCGCAAACATACTAATCAAACCAGTTACATTTCCTCCAGATCTCATTCCAAACAGCTAAGGTCCCAGAACTGATCCCTGAGGAATGCCACTAGTAACAGGCCTCCATTCAGAAACGCACCCTTCCACTGTTACCCTGTCTTCTATGACCGAGCCAGTTATTTTTCATTCACAACACGGTGGTGGAGTTGGGAAAAACTCATCAGAAACTCCAGACTACCTGGTTCCCACAACCAGCCTACTTTGTAATCTTTAACTTGAATGGGGAATGCTGACTTCACAATTTACAATGGCAACTGTTGAAAGAGAAGTGTTGTTTCTTATTGGGTATTTGATCAGGTTTATGGAGAGAAAGCACAATTTCTGTTCCAGCTTTCCAACGGCAGTAATCAGCAATTTGGAAAGACAGCTCTCACACATAGCAGTAGATCATGGGTTCTCATCTGTGCTAATCCAATAAGTGAACTAGTATAGCCCAACGTGGTATTGCTGGGTGACAGAGGCTAATTGCCTCTTCCAAAGAGAAGAAAATTTTGAGGGAATTAAACAGATCCCTTTTTACATACCCCCTATGGTCTGTTTCACACCATGAGCAAAGAAGCATGTTGTTGCTATGCCCACTTGTTTTTAACCGGTGGGTGATTCATAACTCAAAATGTGGAACACACTGCCTCCTTTTCTTGCTCTTGCATTATTACTTCTGGTGTCGCACAAGGGTCTACTCTTGACCCCCTCCAATTTCTCATCTACATGCTGCCCCTTGGTGACAATAACTTAAAGACAAGCTTGTGTTTACTTATATGCTAACAACACCCAGTTCTACCTCACTACCACCTACGCTAATGTTGCCAAATTATCTGTCTGATTATTTAACATCCAGCGATTAACATACATTTCTCCCATTTAAATCTTGGGATGAGTGAAGCCAATATTTTACAGCTCTGCTCCAAACTCTGTTCCCTCGCTTCCAACTCCATTCCTCTCCCTGGCAACGTTGAGATTAAGCCAGTCTGTTTGCAACCTTTGGTGTCACATTGGATCTTGATTGATCTTTCGACCTTGTTTATGTCATCACTAAGACCGCATGTATCCGCCTCTGCAACATCATGTGACTCCACCTTTGCCTCAGTTCATCTTCTGAAAACCCTCATCCATGATTTCAATCCCTCAAATTGTCTATTCTATAGCTGATTTTCTGCATTCTACCCTCAACAAACATATAAAACTTTGCCCATGCCTTAACATACAGCATGCCCAGTTTCTCCCCTCACCCGTGTGCTCCCAGTCAAGCATCAAGATCTACGTCATAGTCATTTACAACATGTAAACTGGCCCTTCAGCCCAACTTGTCCATGCTGCCTAGTTTTTATCAGAAAGCTAGTCCTACTTGCCCGTGTTTAGCCCATATCCCTCTATACCCACCCTGTCCATGTAACTGTCGACTATCTACCTTAATAAAGCTCCTCATTATTTTATAGACATCCAAAGGTTCACCCCTAAGCCTCCTATGCTCCAGGGAAAAAAGGCCCAGTCTATCTAGCCTCTCCTTATAACTCAGACCATCAAGTCCTGGTAGTATCCTCGTAAATCTCTCTGCACTCTTTCTAGTTTAACAATATCCTTCCTATAATAGAGTGACCAGAACTGAACACCGTATTCCATGTGTGGTCTTACCAATGTCTTGTACAACTTAAATAATATATTATTCACCAATAATATAATGTCCTGATATTATAATTCCCTTGCTTGTTTTTAAATCCCTCCTTGACCTTGTCTCTTCCTATCTCTAATCCCCACCCCACAACCCCACAATTCTGACTTCCTGTGCATCCCTGAGTTTAATTGCTCCAACATTAGTAGCTATGCCTTCAGGTGCCTAGGTCCAAAGCTCTGAAAAACATTTGCTACATCTCTCCACTTCCTTTAAGTCACTGCTTAAAACCTCCATCTTTGACCAAACTCTCTCATTCTCCTCATGTGGCCAAGTGACATACTTAGTTTTATAATGCTCCTGTGAAGTGCATTGGGACATTTCATCACATTAAAGGCACTACATAAATACAAGTTGTTGTTGAACAAGTAGTTTTAAGGAAGAATCTTGCTCATCAAGATAACTGAACTATTAAGTCGGTAAATTTATGATTTTATTTTGCCAGCGCTTTAGTGTCATCTCAAAGCTGGACATTGGAGAATATTACTGTGTTGCAGAAAATAATGCTGGGCATGCAAAGTGTGAACCTCAACGTATGGAAGTCTGTAAGTTGCCCATATTTGTTTTTAGTATTCTGGTCAATTATAAGGTAGCAGGCTGTTAAGTATTTTGATTAGGAAATCACAAATTTATTTTATAATTTTGGCTAATTTTATTTTGCAACTTGAGCGTCAGTCCTGGCTCATTGGCTGCACTCGTCTGATTTGGATTCAAGCCCACAACCTATGTTATGAGTATATAATCCAGGTTGACATTTTGGTGCAGTACAGAGGGAGTGTTCAACTGTCACAGATGCTCTTAAACCAAGATTGAATCTATCTTGCTGAATCTGAATCTATCTTGCTGAATGACAAAGATCCCATGGCATTATCATTTTAAAAAAGCACCAAATAACATTGCATCAAATGATACAAATATTGGGTAAAGTAGACCAGTAAATCAATTCACTTACATATGCCAATCAGTGGGCGCTGGACGGTGCAGAAAATATTGACTTGCACTAAATTCATCCATATTCTGTCACGATAGTCTGGGATAGTGTGTGGTAAATCCCAGCCCCATGTGACCCGGAGTCGCAACACGTGACATTAGATTTATTTAAAATACCCAAGGTCCTTGGTTGAGCCCAATGAACTAGTCACCAGGTTTGTAACTTTAAAACACAAATAACCTTTTATTATGTAGTGTTATAATTAAATGGACAAAAAATGTAACTGACAATTTAGTGCCCCTTTCCAAAACCACCTCCCCTTCCTAACTCAATAATTTTATATATATATTTATATATATAGCATGGGCCAGGGTTTAGAAAACTCCAAAGTATATCATGGAGTTCACCTGACCTACAACTGTTCATTGATTTTGGTTACGAAGAGCACAAGCGTCTGTCTTTTAGGTGTTATTCAAAAGGGGTCTTGGACGCTTTTAATCAAAAAACAAACTTTATTCTATGAATTTAGTTAACATTTTTATCAACTACAAACATAAAGACACCACACAGCTCCAATAATCTATGTATAACCCTTAATAATTTCCCCTTTAACTATTCCAATTTAATATTAAGATCCAAGTGAAAACCAGTACCCCTTTTTAAAGGTGTGGCCCAGCACACAGCACTCAAGACTTGATATTGATACTCTTGTTTCTTTTCCAAACAGCAGGTTTGAATTCTTTCCAGAAAGCAATTATATCTTTTAAGTTCACAAGCAATCTGAAAATAGCTTTAAAATGAAGAGAAACCCTTCTTTTCAACCTGTGCAGCACAAACCAGTTCAAACACAAAGCGAAAGAAAAACTCAGAGCCACAGCCCAGCTCCATCCACACAATGACATCACTGAAGCCATGTGATAAGACAAAAGCATTTCTTAAAGGGACACTCACATGACAGTATATACACAGACAAACAACGCAGAGGGGAAAGGATGGTGGAAAGGGAAAGAAAATATAAATAAAAGGACAAGGATCTTTGATGCACTGGGATGACTTCCAGTTGCTGTCTTTCTGAAGTTCAGGCTTTCATTTTGGTACTACGTCTTTCTCTGACAAGGTTGTCTACCTTCTCTGCCGACTCAGCATCATTAAAGGTTCACAGCAAAGAGTGTGCCAGGCACACACTGCTTTTAAAACAATAGAGCAGTTCTTTCACTTCAGCGAGCAGGAGGGATAGAGGGCTGGATTCTCTCGTCCCGCCTGCTGCAAGAACTCCAAGGGCAAGCCCCGTACAATGGAGAACTCCATTGACGTCGGGCGGGATTCTTCGGTTACCGGACAAATGTGGCCGAATCACGCCCAGTCAGTTCTTTTCACTTCCAAAGTCGAAACACTTCTGTTCAGTTCTCTTAGAAAGCATCAAACAGGAACCAGTCACAGACTGTTGTCAGGAAGAACACTGTCATGTGCTAACCTAATGGTTGCCAGTTAACCAATTGGACCGACTCCCTCCAAAACTGGTTCCTAAGATCCACTCCGTGCTGAAGTCTGGCTTTTCCTTTCCAAAATACAAAACCTGGGAATAGTGTCCTGGCAAGCACACTGTTCCAACTTTGAAGAGACTTCAGCTTAAAGGTACATCCTGATTATGGGTCCACGGACCAAAAGCATTAAATAAAATAAATGGGAACAAAGGAAATAAACAGGAAGGACTCTTACAATTCTTTTATTATCTATTCCATGATTAAATTGTTGAACAAGTCACAGTATTGTTTCAAAGTACATTAACAGAGACTGACAGGGGTGAAATCATCTTGCTCCTTTCGATATGCTGACTGAAATTCCTAATGTTAAAGACCCATAGGAAATGTTAGCTCTAAATCAAATAGCTGAGCTATTCAATTCTTCCAAAGCATATGTAAGCAAGAGTTGCATTATAAAGCAACTGCGTAGCAGTGCAGCCAAGTATTGCCTTTAGTGGTCTGATGGTAAGGATGAAATTTAGGTGTCATGAATTGTAATGATTCTTCAAGGTAAATTGAAATCCATTGCAAAAATACTGGTTGACTGTGCCTCCCCAATTTCTCTCTCACTTCCTGCTTGCTATCGAGTTGCCGTGCTGTATCTTGTATTTTGTGACAAATTCTGTAAAATAAAATATTGCATTTAACTGTTTCTAAATGTAATTGCTGAGTGACTATTTGCAGTGTGTATACTTTGTAATATTCTTGTTATTCTACAGATGATATCAATATCGCTGCAATCATTGGTGGTGTTCTTGTTGTAATCATTGTTCTAATGATTATAACCATCGTCATCAGGCTTGCATATAAACGAGGATACTTCGCAAGTAAGTCAGCTTCATTCTGAAAAGTAACCAGCTTCTGAAGAGACCTCTGGTTCCAGCAGTCGAGGGAAAGATATTTATTGATGTAATGTGATTTTTAAAGAACACAAATAATCAATGAAAAATAGTTGCATGCTAATGTTCTAATGGCATGTTCTGTGGCCAGCAGTAAGCAAATTGGAGGTAATGTGGTTTGTACCATGCTACCAAATAAATATTCTACTGTTTCCTATTTGTACACTGTTAAAATATTAAAGCATATTTTATCCAGGCAAGCATAGCTCAGTAGTAGATAATCTTTCATCTAGAAAGGCCACTGTGGGAGTTGGCCTGCCATTGGCCGGCAGTGTGATCTTCCGGTAACGCTGATGTCAATGGGGTTTCCCGTTGTTTGGAGCTTCCGCCGCCGGGGAACCCACCTGCTGCCAATAATTCATTGATAACGGCTGGAAAATCCCCCCTCCATTTTCATTGCTTATGATGATAGAACACTTGTAGCATGCTAAGATGTAGCACGCATCAGAAGTTATTGTAGTGTTCCTTTTTCATTTCATTCTCATTTTAATCTTGCCTTTTTTGATTGTGTTATTAGTGATAATTTCTTTTAAATGCTGTTTTCTTCTCCTACCCCCAGAGAAACGGCCTCCAAAAGGGTGAGTTGCTTATTCTTGGAACCTTCCTTAACCCATAATAGACATCTGTACGCTAGAAATAGTTGTCCTAACATCCAAGGGTAACATTTTGAGCAGTGGCACGTCAACAGTAGCTGTAATATGATACATGGGAAGGCATTTGATATATCATGCCAAAATTCTGAATGAGCTCTACTGTCCATTCCCCATAGCCTTGTAAATTACTTCTCTTCAAGTATTTCTGCAATTCCTCCTGAAAGAGAAATCTCATTCCTTCAACTTTGAACTAACAGGTAATTAGGGAAATGACTGTAATCAAAGTAGAAACTATAAGACCAATTAAACAAAGGGCATCGCAGTCACTGGGAATTCACCATGGAAAATGGAGACTATACAAACCATGATTTTCAACTCATTGAAATGAATGATCATATATTTGTGATTTCCCGAAATTGCCTTCCCACTTAGTTTCTTGCATTAACCGAGTTCACAATAAGGTGACATGCAGCATAACTAGGTCAGTTTGGAGATCCTAAATCTTCACAATGATTCCAGAACACCCGATTGAAGAAATATTATTTTAATGTACCTCATTTTTTATTTATATCATTAATTTGGATGTATTTAAATATCCATACCTTGTAGTTGAGCATTTAATTAGATTACAATGTTTTGATAATTATCAGGGCTTAACTATAATTCAATGCAAAGCAGTAAAGCATTTATTTTTATTTTTTCAGTTACCAAGCTTCCTCAAAAGCAGATGATGTTGATTATGTTCGATCAGATCCTGTGGACAATGAGGTAAGATGAACATTGCGTGAGCCACAAAATTGATAATCGTGGCAAAGGGACTGGATGTAATGGGGCAAGTACATTCAGAGCATTAATCCAAAGATTCTGCTGATATAGATCCACTAGTGTGCTGTGGCATCTTGTTTAATGAAACCATATTGCAATGTTTAAGAAGCAAATGGGTTGGACTCCATAAAATACGGTTCAGCCTCTGACCGGTGAATGTTTCTCTGTTCAACTGTATGACAATTTTTTGTATAATGTTCAATATAACTCCTTCCTTCCCTCCTTTACAGGGAGACTTCCGACACAAATCTTCTTTTGTTATCTGAAAGGGGAGAAGACCAGAGAAGTGAAGACAACAGGAAAATACCTCTTAAAGGAACTCAAAACCAGTAGTGAATATAAATATTATTTTCTGGGCCACAAATCTATAAAAGGTTAATACCAGAGTCTTGTAATATGAAATGACTATTTTGCCAAAGCTGTTGACTGCAATTTTCTGCCACTAAACAGTTTTTTATTCAATTTTCATTTTTGATAATATATTACCTTGGTGCTCATAATGAGATCCTCTAATAATCTGCTGCTGTAATATATGGCTGAGTCCTAAAATCTGATTCAGAAACGTAATTCACATATTTTAAGTTTACTGCTTCTTGACCAGTTTCAATATATCAGAATTCAAACTGTAGACTGAAATAATTTCTCAAAAAACAATTTACCCATAATCGGTTCAAGGCTTTGATCCATAAAATGGATGTATGAAATCATCAGGGTGAAGAATATGTCAGCTGATTTTTTTTGTTGAGGGCTATCCAGGTCCCGTATTTATTTGAAATTGTGAACGTTTATTTTATGTAAATTTGTACAGAATATTCCCAAAATGTCACTTAAAAGGATTCATTAACCTGCAACTCTCAGTATTTCTCTCCTTTAATCACAGAAATTACTCTTGCATGTAGAAAATATAGAAGTCTGAGATCATGGGATAGGAGAAGTGTTTTCCAAGATTCTTTGTTTCATGAGTTGCTGTAGTTCATCCTGTTTAATAGTAAGCTAAATGCAGCAATACTTCATGGTTTCAAACCAATTTGCCTGGCCCAGCCAGGAAAGCAGCCATTGAATAAAACGTCAAAGAAAGGATACTTAAATAATATTAAATTTATTTTGAGATTAGTATTCCTCAATATATGCTTTGTTCACAAGAGTGATATTTCTAACCTATTGCATTTCTAAAGATTTATATTTAAATATCATTGCTTGATATTGAGAAGCAGAGGTTTTGACTTCAAAACAAAGTGGTGGAAAAACTCAGTAAATTTGGTAGCATCTGTGGAGTGAGAAACTGAGTGAACATTTCGGGTCCAACATGACTCGCCTTCGGAACACAAGGTTTTTGACTTGTATGTTAAGAGGTAGTATCCCATCCCATGCTTTTTAATTGAAGAAAGAGGGTTAAGACAAATACAATCAAGTAATGTAAAACACTGGTTGGTAAAAAACCAACTTCCATAATGGTACATGTTCTACCCTCAAGTTTGCACTGCGTTAGATTTGTTTCGGAATAAAAATGTTTTTGATGTTCGTTTTGCTGATCAGTATAAAGATTGAACTTGCATCACTTCATTTGAGTAAGATTGTACAGTGGCATATTAGGGAGCTGATGTTATTTCCTGCAGTAGTCCTTTCACAGCTGTAATCTAATTTTAAATTGATCTGATGGCTGCTCGATATTGTTTTTCAGGTTAATTTGAGTACTTTTTCATTTCAATTAGGCCCCAGACACAATTACATCTGGGACATAAACCTTTTTATGGGATGGAGAAAAATGCCAACATTGAATCGATACAAATTTTTCATTCAGCAGTTCTGTAAATTCAGATCAATCTATAAGCTGAACAAGCAAGCAAACAAATTCTGGAATTAAGAAACTTGGGTGAATCTGTTACTTCAAAAAAAAACCAGATGATAAGCATGTATTTATCTATTGTCACTATCACTGTCCAAGCAATGGTTAATAACAAATCTTTTTGGTCTTAAAAACACAATTCAGAGTGAGCTTTAGCTGTCCTCAAGTTTGAACAATTCTTTACAAGCTTTGCTGCCATTAACTTTAACAGAAGAGCATTAAGCCTGTTAATGATGAATCGTTCTGTTCATAAACAATTGCAGCAGGTTATCAATCACGTTCAATGCAAGTAAAAGGGTTACTTCCAATAAATATCCTATATTCAATAGTCTCTGCCATATAATACAGATCAAACATTAAAAAGGAAAAAAGTGTTCTCTTTTGTAATTATAGGAAATATGGCAGCAGCTAGGTTCCATAAAATACAGTGAGATTACTAGGTAATTTGTTTGCCAATGTTGGATAATACATTAGTATTGGCCAGGACCGAGAACTAATTTTCTTTAAATAGTGTCATGGGATCTTCCAATGTGGATGGGTAGATAGGGCCTTGGCTTAACAGTATTTTTGACAGTGCAGCACTTTTAGTTCTGCACCAGAGTGCCAGCCTAGACTATTAACACAAGTTGCTGGAGTGCGACTTGAACCAATGAACTTTTGATTACACAAGTCTTTAGCACAAATGCAGTATTAATATGATGAAACAAAATGGATCTGGTTGTATCAGAATTCAGTGATTCCAATTTACAGTTGAATATTTGACAAATATTCCATCACTAAACATGTTTAATAACATTCAGTGATTCCTCATTTGTAATTATTGCACTCAATTTTGTAAAATGGTACTGGGTGATGTGTGTCTGTTTTCGATGTTTATACCTTAGCTACAACAAACCGAATATTTCCTTTTGTGAGAAGTTGGTCTCTGTGTTGATGTGTAGATAATTAAGAGAAATTGTGAAGAGGTGTAATCAATTGTGGCAAGCGCTTAACTCCATACACTGAAGCTTGGAAGTACAGATGTTGATCTTCATTGCTATTTAAATATGCATAAAGGGAGTCCCAGAAGATCAGGTTTTTTTTGCCCAGTGCTCAGATTTAGTAAAATCTTGTTACATAAGAACATGTTGATTGCATCCCAAAATGCAGCCACTTCCCAGAAGAGAAGCTGCCTCAGGCTACAGTGTAGAAGCACATGGCTTTAAATGGTCAAAAAATAGTTGACTTTTTGCATATACCTGAACACTGCCAATTATGTTGGCTTAAATAGGTTTGTAATAGAAACTTTTATCACATTAGTTAAACATTTATTTATACATTCTATTGTAAAATATGGGGATACTTGGCTTGGGACAGTGTTTCTGGATAATTAGCCATTGCAGTAACTCCATACACCATAATCCAGTTTTACCTGGCCTAATCTGATCAAATAATACCTGGTGATCCATCAGAATCCCTTGAATGCATAGTTTTAATGATTGAATGAAATATTTCATTCAAAGTGATTCTTCATTTGTAGTTGTACTCATTTGAGTTAGTATACAGGTATTTTGTAAAATAGAAGCATTTATATGGCCCAGCCATGTGTTTTTCTATTAACCTAAGCAAGCTGACAAAGTTAAGGGATAAATGTTACTTTGGGCTGTGGTATTAAATGGATTATCTACTTTAGGTACTTTGTGAACTGCTGCAGTTGTGTTGCTTCTGCTGGCATGAATTAATTACACAAAAATCCACACTTTGATTCACAATCTTTAATTTTATTAATTGAATACAAAAAATAAGTTTTGGTGCGCTCCTGAAAGACAAGTCAAACAAATTTGGGGGTGTGATTGTTGCAGAATACTTGCCTGTTCATTAGCAGAAGATCATTACAGAAGGCTTGTTGCACCAGTACTAGCTTAGAGCTGTTAGTCCTATTTTTCAGCCTTTTTCCCAGGGAAATTATCCGTTTGCTGTTTTAGTTCAGTTAGTCTTTCAGCTCAACAGACTAATGTGATTTCACGGTAGTCATAAAGCATTCTATTCGTGGGATAAGCTGAACCTATTTAACCTGCTACAGGATTCTACTGAATTTTCCAAATAACAGCATTAGTCCATTTGCTACGGATAGATCAATGCCACAGGGTACATAATAATAATCGCTTATTGTCACAAGTAGGCTTCAATGAAGTTACTGTGAAAAGCCCCTAGTCGCCATATTCCAGCGCCTGTTCGGGGAGGCCGGTACAGGAATTGAACCTGCGCTGCTGCCACTGCTCTGCATTACAAACCAGCCCCAAAATCTAAACCGTATCAAGGGCCTTTATTTAGAAAATTAACTTCAACCCTGGCTATTTAAGTTACTGTTACTCCAGGCTTAGACTTGAGGAACCTACCTTGTGCCAACGTGTAGGAATTGTTTCAATGGAGTCTCAGTATTTAAAAAAACACTAAACTTGATCAGAATGTTGAAACGAGGATTTCATTCTCCTGCATTTCCAAATCAAAATTTTGACCCATGTTTTTGAGTTATGTTATGCAAGTTCCAAGGAAGCTGTCAAATCAAAATTTCTTGAGCCTCATTGAGAATACTGAAGTAATGCTTTCCTTTGCTGACCCTGGGGTTAATAAACACTTTGGGGGAAAATGGCCAACACTGATGCAGCATTATAACTTAAAAGATGTTTAAGTGTATATTTCTGCATTGTTTAACTGGCCCCTCCAATGATGAGATTCTTGAGCTTTCACAATTACTGTCATAATATAGCTCAGAATGAGAAGCAATTCTGTTTCAAGCTGCTATTAAAGTTTAGTTTTGCATGTTTAAAGGTAAAATATGATCTTAACTTCAGTTGAATTTCCAGAGCCAGCTTTGTCCTGCAAAGATGCAGAACTTAGACCTATAAACATTAGTCGTCCTTAATACTTTGTGGGAAGGAAGAAAAAAAGAACAAACCCTGTGCATGAGTTCTATCTCAAGTTCTGGATTTACTTGGAAGCATTAAGAACATGGGCACTGAAGAATTGAAATCCACACTTGTCAAAAGCCAATTAGAACATAGTGCAGAAGGAAGCCATTCGGCCTATCGAGTCTACACCGACCCACTTAAGCCCTCACTTCCACCCTATCCCCGTAACCCCTCTTAACCTTTTTAGTCACCAAGGGTAATTTATCATGCCAATCCACCTAACCTGCAAGTCGTTGGACTGTGGGAGGAAACCCACGCAGATTCTGTATATTGTGTATTACAAGAATGTGAACACTGGGCTATGCTGACTTGAACCAAGCCACACACATGCATCAAAAGTTAATTGTATGCATGTAGAATTTAAACATGAAATACTGAAAATTCAATTGATGCAACTAATGGTACATTTTTCAATATGTTCAAAATCAATAAAATATTACTTTTCTTGGTGCTGGTTTGATTTCATAATTCATTGAAACATCTGTTATTTTGATCATTACTAACCCTTAATTCTGTTCCTAATCCAGCTTTGCTGAGGAACCTTTAGCTAATTATCTTGTAATTGTTTAAACCACAGCACTAAATTTATCAAGTCCAAATTACTTTTATACAGTCTGAAAAATATTGATTCTCAAATTGGTAAAAATATTAATCTAATCAAGTCCAACTTCAATCTCACCAATGGCATTTTGCATTTACATTTATCAGAATATATATTAAATATGTGTAACTTCTGCCACCTGCAGTAGGTGCAATTTTACCCCAGTCATCCAAGTTGAGGCTGGGTTCTTTTCTAGAACAGTTCCAGATACTGATTGCCCTTATGCACGTTCCCTTAAACACCCTACGAGCTTCAGATCACAACCCAAGCTGATCTTCATCAACCTACATGCACTTAATGGAAAAAGGGCTACTGGATGGTGAACAACATATTTTCCCCTCCCGTGCGGCCATCTGTCAAGTCAATACTCTGAATCAAGTAAATCATCTGTCAACCTACTAGTAATTTTGCAGATTATCCTTTAGGTCCTAATTGAAAACCATCATTAAAAATTCTGCTTCAAACAAAGTTTCATATTGATACCACAGTGGCTGTGTAACCAACTATATTGTACATTTTATAACTGGTAACTATTTCCAGTCACAATGCAGTACACAGCACCACCATGTGGCTTAGTAAGTCGAGTCGGTTATTGAACTATTGGTGTTTTGGTAGTGAGGTCACAAAGCAGTAACTGAGAAATTGTGAATCTGTCACTTGCGACTCGTAACATTTCTATACAATTGAATATATATATATATACAAAATAAAGGATTTTATCAGAGGCATTGATAGCAGACAGCAACAGATTCACAATCTTCATAAAAGAGGAAATTTAAAGTTACTCAGCCTTATAGGAAACTCAATGTCCCACTGCTTGTCCTTACATGTTCTTTCCTTCACCTTGTGAGAACCCCTACTCCCAAATATGACTGCAAGCTTCCAGAGTGGTTATAGTACATGAGTCAAAGCAGGACCCAAGTAGTTTGCTGCTCCAAAAGTGGTACATAAACAATGTATACCTTGTAAGATAAAATATTAATTGTATTTCGTTCTGAGTTCCGCTCATCATGTGGCAGCCTCAATTAAAAGTTCATCAACATGTTAGAACATTCTCAAAGTGCACACAACTGAATATTACATTTTGCAAACTTCAGTTTGAAGGTCTTAAGGGCCATTTTCTCCCAGATCTTGTACTGCCTTGGATTTGGTTTTCTGTCCTGGGAACTGGTGATTCCACATTCCATTGTCGTGGATGAGGAACTCTAAGGAAACAGATACATTTATGAAGCCTTTGCACCAAGCAATCTTAATATAGAGATTATGTCTGTCTGCGAATTAAGAATAGTGATCATAAAACAACATTGTTCAAATCTGCCAAGCATTAGATTTATCTCAAAAATACTTGTTTTCAGTACTTAGCCATAACTGCAAAAAGCATATTTTGAATAGATCACAAGTAGGAAGGAAACCGGTGAAAACATTATTTCTAATACATGAATAGAGAGCTGAGCAATTTAACTGTTACTTAAAGTAGATTATAACAGTATTGAAAATTAATGCAAGTAAAGCAGACTAACAGTGGGTGTGCCTCCAACTGAAATCAAGTAAAAGCCTGGAAACAGATTTCTGGAGTATCAATTTTGGGTAACATTCATCTCCCGGGAGCATGAGGATCTGGTACAGAATGATAAAGGGCAGCAAATGACTGTTTAGAACAAGTCTGAAGCATTTTGTAGGTTGATTATCTCAGGACATTAAAAGCAGTACCACAAATGGATAATGTTGTTAAATAAATGTAATGGAACAGTTAGAAAGTCATTATGGCACAGGAAGTGGCTATTCAGCCTCCCGAGTCCACGCTAACTGCCTGTACAGCAATTACTCCCATTCTTTTACTCTATCGTTGTAGCCCTACAAATTTATTTTGCTCAAGTGTCCAACCAGTTTTCTTTTGAAATCATTCACCTTTCTGCTTCCACCACCCTCATAGGCAGCCAATCCCAGATCATTATCACTCACTGTATATAAAGGTTTTCCCCCGTCCAAAGAGTGCAGGTTACATGGACTGGCCATGATCGATGTGTGGGCTACGGGGATGGGCCTAGTTGGAGTGCTCTTTTAGAGGCTCACTGCAAACTTGGTGAGCCGAATGGTTTCCTTCTGAACTGTTGGGATTCTATGGATAGCTTCTCTCACCCCAAACTTCATGTTCCTATGTTCTTGTATGATCAGCTAATGGGAGGTTTATCTCTGCACCTTATCCTTGTACACCTATCAAATCTCCTTTGCTCCAACCAAACCTCGTAGCTAAAATCCCTCATCTCTGGAACCATTCTGGTAGAACCCCTCTGCCTGAGGACCCTTACATTCTCAATGTAGTAACCAGAACGAGATGATGGATACTGGGTTTTATGGCAGAGATATAGAACATTAACCAAGATCATTTTTGATTCCTGGTCTGGGTAGTAAATTGGGAGAATTTCAGAACCTGTTTGAATTGCATCCCATAGTAAAATAGGTGGTTAAAGGAATGAGATAAGTGGCAGATGGAATTGTGCAATTACTTAAATATCAGTTAAATTGTTCAGGATGAACGTAGGGTAAATGTCGACAGATGTTGGGAGAACTGGCGGGTTGTGTGTTCTATTTCTCTTAATTCTGGACCGGAAAATGGCACAAAAAAGATGGCAAAAAACAAAAATCACCACACCAAGGGTATTCCTATAGGAAAAACTTAGGAGCATCATGGAAAGTGACCATGATACAATAGCCACCGTACTTAAAAGAATTATGGAATTCAATTGCTGCAGGATTGAATATAGTTGGACTTACCTATGCAGGTTTTAAATATTTACACACTAAATTGCTAACAACAATGAGGGAAACTAGGCATCAGTTACCGAGCGAACATGACAAGCAACCTTCCTTTAACTAAAGTGAGGAATTGTAAGTTAACAGTGCAAGAACTGAGAGAAGTATAGATTAGAATGGGTGAATTCAGATTAATGAGGCTTTTACGCATTTTTATGTGGAATTATAAAGTCTGATGATGCGACGGCTGGTATGGAATGTTTTTTCTCTTCCGTTTTCAGAGGTGTTGTAGAGTCAATATCCGATTCTCAATGCTCCTATCTCTAAAGGTGAGATGTGTGATGGATATCACGTTCGCCGCAGAATTCGGATTAAAAATAAGGCAGTAATACACATCGCATTCTAATTCAAGACGGAATAAAACCACTCCAACTAAAGGGCAGATAAAGGTTACCAACTGATGGGAGAGACTCTAAGCTGGTTCCAAGGACTCAGCATCAAACTATTAAAGACTCTTCTTTGATATACCCAAAATCCTTTGAGACAAACTCTCCTCCCGAGAAGTATTCAAAATATAAGGACGGAATTCTCCAGATAAAGAGATACACAAATCTTTCTCAAACTATACCTTTGGACACTTACAATAACGCCTTCACAAAAGTGTCTGTTTTGATATCTGGAGAGAATGTCACACTGACAAGAGGCAGGCACCAACCAGTGCCTCCCTTGCCAATATATCTTAGAACCCTGGACAATTACACAGACCCTACAACTATTAAAAGATCTATCAGTGATAGTTTAGCCATTTGGCTATAGGTAATTAACCAACAATAAATGCCACGGTAACAAATGCCTTCCTGAACCGATAAGCAAGTTTAATGTATAAAAAGAGGAGGCATTTTAGCAGAAGTATCTCTCTCTGATCCTGACCCCTCTCTTAGGGAGAGAGTCAGTTCTGTTCTCAGGAAGCTTGTCTCGTCAGACAAAACCTGTTGTAAGTATGGTTTTGCAATAACTTCTTAGAAATGTACTAAGAAACCGATAAAGATGCTTTCAGGATTTTTCCATGTTTAGATATCTCATTCGATTGAGAGAAGTTAGTATGTTAGTAGATAACTAGAAGGACTGTTTAGTCCACTTAACTCTGCAATTCAGTATGTATCTATTGGTAGTATTTTCACAATAAAGATACTTTAATTAAAATCATACTGTGTGAAAATTAATCTCGAGGTTGATCTCCTAGACACTCATTTAGGAAGCCTAAGTCGGCGATAGGACCCACAACCTCAAGAGGTATCGATTTAGTTATGAGTGACGAATCTGAACTCTCCCTATAGAAAGTAGCTGAAATCCTGTTTAACTGTCTGAGACCCGGAAAAGCATTCTCCCTTCGTGAGATCTATTCTGAGTCTTGGCAGGAAAACAGGTTTCCCTCTTTTGATAGGTTAACTTAGGGCATAGGTTAGTAATAGAGTATTATCAGGTCGGGAATAACCTAAATCCACGACAGATGGCTTCAACCATTAAGGAACGTCAGCCAGGCAAGTACCTGGGACCGGATGGTTTTGGCTGTGAATTCTATTGGGAGTTTAAAGATTTGATGTTTGAACAACTGGTGGGTATGTATTACTATTCTTTTGTGGAAAGGCTGTTGTCATCGACAAGGAGGCCAATGTTGCCTTGGCTTTTGAAAGCAGGTAAAGATCTGGAGGAATGTGTCTCTTGCAGGCCAATCGCCTGAATGTTGACCTGAAATTGTTGTCCAAGATTCTGGCGAGAAGATTGGAAGTTGTCCTTCTAGACCAGTCTGGGTCAATTAAGGACAGATTCTCCAGTAACAATGTTAGAATACTGCTGAAAGTGATTCAGGCTTTTCAGAAATAGGCACTGGATGGACTGGTGATCTCCCTGGATGCAGAAAATGCTTTTGATCGGGTTGAATGGAATTATTTGATGTATACATTACAGAGATTCGGATTGAGAGAGGATTACATTAAGTGGATTTAAGAGTTGTATCATTGGCCCACGGCGACTGCTCATGAATGGGTTAAGGTCGAAGAATTTCGGGTTCCAAGAGGGGAGTCCTCTATCCCCCTTGTTGTTGAGCCACTGGTGGAGGCCATTAGAAAGGATCCCTTCACCTATTTGGCTCGATGTTGAAGCAGACCAGTCAGTTTATCCTCTGCAGGTGTTGTTTTCTGGTGATTTTAAGACATGTTCTGCCAAGTGTGATGATCCTCTTATTAATATTCGTAGAGCGTGGAGATTGGTCTGTAGAAGGGAGATCTAGGGCATGGAGATTGGTCAGTAGAAGGGATACCTAGAGTATGGAGATTGGTCTGTAGAAGGGAGATCTAGAGCGTGGAGATTGGACTAGAAGGGAGATCTAGAGCATGGAGATTGGTCTGTAGAAGGGAGATCTAGAGCGTGGAGATTGGACTAGAAGGGAGATCTAGAGCATGGAGATTGGTCTGTAGAAGGGATATCTAAACTGACTTCCACTCTCCTATCCGGGGCAGTCCAGACTTTCCATTCAGTCTAATCGCCGGTGGATTTGATACTTGGAGAGATACAGATATTTGTAGGCTGGGAGACCCGTTCACAGATGCTTCCTCGTCATCCTCTGAGCAGCTATGTCAACAATTTGACATCCCAAGACACTTTCTTTTCGAGACTTTATCATTAATAGAACAACTTTACGTCTTGACTCTTCAACTTTCTTGGTGGAGGAAACATTAAATTCTGTAGAGCCTAAACAATTAATTAGCAAGTTCTATGATACTTTAAATTCTTGACCTTGCGTGAGCATGTGGGGTGCTTTGCAGTCTTGGGAAAGGATGGGGTAATATTTGAGACTGTGCTGGTTAAAATTTCAGATGGTGGTAAAATGAAGGAGACCCAGTTCAAAATCTTCTTCTCAGACAGTCCCTCATCATGAAGGATGACTTGCTTCCACTCCAGCGAGGTGGGTTCTACGGTGGTTGAAAAGTCCAATCCTGGATTTGCAGATTTTGCCACAGGTTTGGCAGGTGGTGCTTGATGAGGTGGGTTGGTGTGACTCTCTGGATTCTCTGCTCTCTTTCCGCTGTTTACGTTTGGCCTCCGCATGCTCCAGCCTACGACACTCAAAGTGATTGGCACCTTCGCGGATGTTTTTTCTCCAGCTTATGCGTTCTCAGGCAAACGATTCCCATGTATCGGTGGGGATGTTGCATTTATTTAGGCAGGCTTTTAGTGTCCTTATAGTGTTTCCTTTGCCTTCCTAGTGATCGTTTGCCATTGCAGAGCTCGGAGAAGAGCACGTGTTTTGGAAGAATTTGTGTCAGGCATGCAGGAAATGTGGCTTGCCCATCGAAGCTGGTCGAGTGTGACCGGTGCCTCAATACTGGGATATTGGCCAAGAAGAGGACGCTGACATTGGTACACCTATCCTGCCAGTGGATTTGGTGATGTCTCTCCAAGCATTTGAGGTGTCCGCTGTGGTGGGCGGCGTGGTGGCACACTGGTTAGCACTGTTGCTTCACAGTGCTAGGGTCCCAATTTGATTCCTGGCTTGGGTCATTGTGCGGAGTCTGCACGTCCTTCCCGTGCAAACTCCACACTGTCACCCAAGACCGGAATTGAACCCGGGTCCCTGGAGCTGTGAGGTAGTAGTGCTAACCACTGTGCCACTCCTAATGGTCGACAATAGCTTGTAGTTCAGCCTCTGAATGTGGGCACACACAGGTGTCGTCTGCGTACTGCAGCTCAATAGAGGTTGGGGTGGTGTTGGTTTTAGCCTGGAGACAGCAGAGGTTGAACAGTTCCCCACTGGTCCGGTAGGTTAGCTCCACTCCAGAGGGAGCTTCATGATGACGGGTGGAGTGTTGCTGCAAAGGAAGAAGATGGAGAAGAACCCTGGTTGACCCCAGTTTGCACACCTATTGGGTCTGTGGTGGTTCCACTGTGAAGATCATGGCTTGCATGCCATCATGGAGCAGGCGGAGAATGGCGACTAATAAGGAGGATGCTCCACGGTCACTCATGGTTGACAGAGGTTGATGCTGCACTTTTCCTGGATTTGGCGTGCGCTGAAGATCATGTCCTTTGAGCCCTCTTAATGGGCGGAAGCAGCACAGAATCAAGGAGGTGCTCTTCAGCAGCTGGGAGGAGGCAGTTGAGGAGCATTCTCACAATGATCTTTCCTGTGGTGGAGAGTAGGGAAATCGAGGCCTTGTTCTTCAGCTATTGGTGGCTTTTTTGACCTTATGGCAATCTGCGGTTGCACTGAGCTGGTGTCAGGTAGCGTGTTGCGGGATGGTGTCAAGGACACGTCGAAGGGGTCCTCAAAGTGCTCTCTCCAGCGGGCGTCTGTCTTTGATGAGCACCTCGCCATTTTTGGCTCTCAGTGGGGTGGGACCCTTACTCAGACCGTAGTTGATTTTGATTGTGCTGAAGAAGTCATGAGTATCACTGTTGTCAGCGAGTTGCTGAGTCGCCTGAGTCTTTCCACCCACCATCTGTTGTGTGTTCTTTGTTGCACCTCGGCCTTCAGTGGCATTCGGCTGGTTTCCTCTCACTCGGGTTTTGGTGGAGCTGCCAGTTCAGGAACGCCTTGCACGACAGTCAAGGAGATCCTGGATCTCCTGATCGCTCATGTCAAACCAGTCTTGTTTTTTTCCTGGTCAAGAGCCAGAGCGTCTCCTCGCAGGTACCGTCTATGGTGGCTTTTAAAGCAGACCAGACGCTGTGGGTGTTCTGTGGCTCTGGCTCGTTGGTCATCACCAAGTTAGATGTGAGGTCCCGGCTGATAGCTTTTTCTTCTCGAGTCTTTGAGTCCAGCGACAACGAGTCACCTGCGGCAGAGATTGTTCTGCTTGTGTCGGTTTGGGTCCACGGTGATGGAAATGGTAGAGCAGATTAGTCGGTGGTCAGTCCAACAGTTGACCTTCCGGTCATGGCGGGGGTGATGCAGGCATTTTTGCCGTCCGTTGCCGGAGAATGATGTAGACCATTAGGTGCCAGTGCTTGGAGCAGGGGGGGGTGTTGCCCTCTGGTGGAATAGGGTGTTTGTGATGACGTTCTAAACATTTTGTCAGGAGGACTCCATTGGTGTTTGTTTTCCCCACGCCTTCCCTGCCTAACCAAAGGTTTGGGTCCCTCCCGACTCAAGCATTGAAGTCGCCAAGGAGTATCAGCTAGACTCCCTTTGGGATGCAGGGCAGAGATTGACCGAGGCTGGAGTAGAATGTGTCTTTTGCCTCATCGGTTGCATCAGAGGTTGGAACGTGGGCACTGGCGGCTGTGATGTGCTGTTTCTAGGTCAGGATGAGCCGTAGGGTCATGAGTCATTCGCTCACCCCGCAGGGGGGTTCATTGAGATGTCCGACCAACTTTGTTTATGGTGAAGCCGACCAAGGAGAGACGATGTTCTACTTCTGGTTTGTCTTTCCAGAGAAAGGTATATCCGCCACCTTGTTTAAACTGGCCATCTCCTGCAAGTCAATGCGATGTCAATGTCGTGGTATCAGAGTTCCCAGACTATGATGCCAGTGTGTGTTTAGGTCTGTTGCTGTTGGGGTTGTCCATGAGAGTCCTGCTATTACAGATCCCAAAATTCATTTGGGTGGGTGGGGTGAAAGATGCTTGGGTGTGGATTCTTTTAACATGGGGGTGGTTGTTACACACCAAGCATCACATGCCCCCAGCGAAGCGAGGTCTTGGCCCAGTGTCAGGGAGGTCAGAGATGACTGGAGACCGGGTTTTAATGTAGGACGGGGACTACCACAGACTCATCATCCTCCGCTCATCTGCCTGTCAGTGATATCGCATTCAGTGCGTGATGTCATTTCATTTTCACTCTCCCTCATGCCTCTTGTCCCTGCTTGCACTGCTCCTCTCGCCCGCTGCTGCTTATCTCCCCACACCAATCAACTACTTCCTTTTGTCCCGTGTCACTTTCAATCCATTCAAGATACTGCATCAACATACGATGCCTAGTTTAGACATAGGTGTGATCCTGCTCCATCCCCGATGTGCCTAAAGTACCTGGTAGTCAAGGGTGACTATATCCGTTGTTTATTGCCCTGTGTTAAGATTCAATCCTATGGAGAGCTGGAGAGGTTTTTAAATAGAGCCTTAGAATCTAATCCTGTGTTCCCGATTCTCATAGAAAATGGCTGTAAAATATCCTGACCGTTGCAGCTCATAAGAATATCCTATGCTCCTGGATTAGTGACAAATATCCTTCAATTCAAAACTGGAATAGGAGAATTACGGAATGCATCCCCATGGAATTCCTGACCTCTCTAAGTCTGAGGCATTCTGTAAGGTATGGGGCCCCTAACTTAAAACCTTGGGTTCCACCTTGGCTGACTTATCCCTGTTGGAATTTCCATGAGTTATTTCATTTTGTTAGTCTTGATATTGCAATACATAAAGGCCTGCGTCCTGAACTATTCTTCTTTCCCCCATTCAATTTGTTAATCTGTTGTTGAATTGATCTGTATATAAACTATAGACGTTGGTTTCTTAATAATAATAGGTATACTGTTCTGAATTTATCCCGTCTTGCTTATTCTTGTTAGTTATAACTCTTGTTTTGTTCTCTTCTGTACCAGTTTTGCACTGATTTCTTGTTAGTTACTTTGTTGCATTTACTGTACAATATTTGAAAACCTTAATTTAAAAAATAATATTTTTTTTAAATGGGGGAATTCAATGTCAAATCAGGTACAGAACGAGAAGTATGGAGATAATCTAATATTTAAGATAGAGCCCGAATATTCTTAAAATGTAGCTTAAAATTTGATGTTTATAAAACCTGAAGGAATGATATTCTTCATCTTAATTTTCAGTGCCAGAGATTGGCAGTAATGAAAAATCACATGATGAAAAAGGTACCTAGACTAAAATGAGCAAGGCTGACATTTCTGTAGCTTGTTTAGTTCATATTTAAAGTGCAAGTACAGCAATGTCAACACTATTCAATGCATTTCAACAATGCATGAGAAACCACGGTGCATTTTTTAAGCAAAGCTAATGGCAAAGCACCACATCCCATCAACAATTTTTGGATTTCCGCATCTCATCTGGCATCTGCCCTTATCTGAAGTTGCTGTAGCATTTGAAAATTTGCCAATCTGTTTAAATTTATTGCTCAGAGGAAAAGGAAAATACTGAATCTCATCAGTGCCATGTTAAACAAAGGAATAATTTATGTAAGCCAGTGTTACATCATCAGGACTTTTTAACATGTGAACCAGACTGTTAATTCTTCACCTTTAGGAAAGATTTGGTGAGACCTGTCATTCGCAGCCAAATTCCATATACCACTTTCAACAGCACATCAAAAACAGCATTTGAATATCTGATGCCAAAATCCCAAATACTGCTGCTTCCTAGTATTTAGTCACTTACGGTTTATCTGGAGACAATAGGCACAGCATGCTTTTCTGTTCTTCCTGTGAATGTTCTTTATCTGTTGATGACAAATTAGCAATTAGCCTTTTCTTTTAAATAAATAGTCCACAGACAGCAGAATCATAAAGATCAAAAATTACAGTTTAATTCCATCATGCCACAGTAGTTACAATTATCCTGAGGGAATTTACTGTGTATGTACACCCCGAGAGATTTAAATTTATGTACTTAGTCTGAAGTTAGATTCATGACTCATTTTTAGCTTTATCCAAAGCTTCAGCATTCTTTCCCCATCCATTGGGGGTCATTTTGCTGATAGTATTGATGAAAAGATTTCTTTTTGTCAAGTACTATGGAAGCATGCACAGTTCCTTCAATAGTTTCTCCCCAGTCTTTATCCAAGGCATATTTTAGACAAGTTAAACATTTCCATGACTATAATTTTACTTCCAAAACAGGATAATGCTTCCCAATCTGAAATACTACGCAGAACTATATTACTGATAATAACTCAACGTTTTGGTTGTTTTAAAACTGATTTCAGTGCTCATTTCAAATACCATGGAATCCAGTTTTCTGGACAACTTAGCAATTTGCTTTTACATTAAACGGTTAGCAAACAAGCTATAGCACAAATCTGAAGAAAAAAATGTCTCACAAAATTCCAAACTAAAATTTCTTTCCAACCTGCATTTCATCACCATATCAACAGTTTAATGAGTCGTATTCCAGATATCAACAGCCAAATTTCTCACACAATAGCAAAGTGTTGACACTTGCTGCTGAGCTCAAAGAAAGTTGCCCACCAAGATATAGCATACCCTCTGGGCGTGGATTTCACCTATCCTAAAATCAATTTCATTTGATTGCCGGCTATAGAGAATCTCCTCCGTGGAATAGCCCCCCTTTTGTACAAATTATTGTAATGCAATAAAGCACACAAGTGTGGCATTTTAGTTGCAGGTAGTATATATTATTACTTTAAAATGCAATAAAGCACATTGTAAACTCACACTATTATTCAAAAGTATAAACCTATACTTGTAGTTGAAAACATTAAGTCTAGAAACGACAAAGAATAAAATGATACATAAACAAAAGTGCGGCATTTTAATTATAAGTAATATTAGAATCATAGAATCTCTACAGTGCTGAAGGAGGCCATTCAGTCCATCAAGTCTGCACCCCCCCTCCAAAAGAGCACCCTACCTCGGACCAATCCCCCACCTTATCCTCGTAACCCTTGGACACCAAGGGACAATTTTAACATGGACAATCCAACTAACCCGCACATCTTTGGACTGTGGGAGGAAGCCCACGCAGACACAGGGAGAATATGCAAACACCACAGACGGTCATCTAAGGCTGAAATCAAACCCAAGTGCCTGGCGCTGTGAGGCAGCAGTGCTAACTACTGTGCTGCAGTGTGGCCCATAATATGTTACTTTAAAATGCAATAAAGCACATTGTAAACTCACTCTTTTCAGATGTTGGTGTTTGTGTTATACTGATGCAGCTGACTCCTGCACCAAAGGTCACATTATCAATTGTTTCTGAAAAGAATTGGACAAATTAAAATTACTCAAGAATTATAATTATATTGGAATATTATGACATCAGTTTCATTTCTTGGGAAGAATAGCACATTTTTGAATTATACTGACACCTTCATCATAAATTACAGGCAGTTTATGAGTTTGTGCCACACCTATTAGGAATTAGGTTCAAGTTGCTCCTCCATACTGAACTCTCAACTTTTATCCACCCAATGCCCCAAATGTTAGTATCTTGGTCAGTTTCTTCCCCATCGCTCCCAAAGATGAAGAAGTCTTATTGGGGTAGGTTCAACATGTGCTGCGAACTCCCTCACATAGTTTGCTATGTCTTTCTGTCCGTGGAGGCCATCAGGCCATGGACGTTCTGGAATATAGTTATGGAGAAGCAACCAATAAATTCTCATCTCAATCATGTATGCATATGGCTAACTTTATTCATCATTTGTAATGTCAGAATTTTACTCTTAAAGATTTGATTTCCAATATCACAGGGTTCCTGCATCTTTAGTCAAATAACATTCCAGGATATTTCCCTGATCAAATTAAAATATTTCATGATCACTTTAAATTCATCCTAAACTCTAGTAATTGTAGATGTGCACTGGAACCTTGCATTGTGTCAATTATCCAGTAACCTCAATTTCTATCTTGTAGAATTTGTGTGTTCATTAGTGCTTATGCACAAGCCTATTTGTGAAAACAAACAAAACAGTTCCGCCACGGGAACACATCAGATTTAGTCTTGCTTAATTTTGTGGAACAAACAAACAATCTGCTTTTCAGTATCTGCAGATTTTACATGCTCATGCTACTTAAGTTCTTCCACCTTGCAATCTGCATTTGGAACATTTTGGATGCGCTCTCTCAGCTTCAATGTCATTGCCAACCGGCAGAAAATTGCAGGCAACGCAAGCACCACAGGGCCAGAAAGCGTGTAAAGAGGCCAACCAGCCTACTGTGGCCTCTCCTGGCTCTTTGAATGAGGCACACATTTGTCTAAAGCCACACAGCCCAGGAGCATATTCTGCCAGGAGCCCATTCTATTTTAAGAATATATCCAAATACTTTCTGGAAGGTGTTTTTAGAGTACCCAATTCATTTTTTCTCAATTAAGGGGCAATTTAGCATGGCCAATCCACCTACTCTGCACATCTTTGGTTGCATGCAAACACGGGGTGAATGCGCAAACTCCACACGGATAGTGACCCACAGCCGGGATTGAACCTGGGACGTCGGCGCCGTGAGACAACAGTGCTAACCTCTGCTGCATACTTTTTGGAAGATATTATTGCTACAAAAGCTTTCAGCAGCGGCTGGGTGGTGGCATCCTCACCTCAGATGGTAGTGAGCTGAAGAAACTTGAACAGAAGTTGACTTGACACATCAATGATCAGTATATATCATACCATCAATGGCACCATGTTTTTGGTGGGTTAGCTAAACTGAGGCCAGTCTGTAGCTGTATGTCAAAGAAATTTTCAAGTGGGTCTCATGCAAAATCCCAGAGGATTGGAAAATTGCTGTTGTAACCCCCCTGTTCAAGAAGGGAACAAGGAAAAAGATGGAAAATTATAGGCCAATTAGCCTAACCTCGGTTGTTGGCAAGATTCTAGAATCCATTGTTAAGGGTGAGATTTCTAAATTCTTGGAAGTGCAGGGTCAGATTAGGACAAGTCAGCATGGATTTAGTAAGGGGAGGTCGTGCCTGACAAACCTGTTAGAGTTCTTTGAAGAGATAACAAATAGGTTAGACCAAGGAGAGCCAATGGATGTTATCTATCTTGACTTCCAAAAGGCCTTTGATAAGGTGCCTCACGGGAGACTGCTGAGTAAAATAAGGGCCCATGGTATTCGAGGCAAAGTACTAACATGGATTGACGATTGGCTGTCAGGCAGAAAGTTGGGATAAAAGGTTCTTTTTCGGAATGGCAACCGGTGACGAGTGGTGTCCCGCAGGGTTCAGTGTTGGGGCCACAGCTGTTCTCTTTATATATTAACGATCTAGATGATAGAGAGTGGCGAATGTTGTGCCGTTGTTTAAGAAGGGCAGCAGGGAAAAGCCTGGGAACTACAGACCGGTGAGCCTAACGTCTGTAGTAGGTAAGTTGCTAGAAGGTATTCTGAGAGACAGGATCTACAAGCATTTAGAGAGGCAAGGACTGATTCGGGGCAGTCAGCATGGCTTTGTGCGTGGAAAATCATGTCTCACAAATTTGATTGAGTTTTTTGAGGGGGTGACCAAGAAGGTAGATGAGGGCAGTGCAGTAGACGTTGTTTACATGGACTTTAGCAAAGCCTTTGACAAGGTACCGCATGGTAGGTTGTTGCAGAAGGTTAAAGCTCACGGGATCCAGGGTGAGGTTGCCAATTGGATTCAAAATTGGCTGGACGACAGAAGACAGAGGGTGGTTGTAGAGGGTTGTCTTTCAAACTGGAGGCCTGTGACCAGTGGTGTGCCTCAGGGATCGGTGCTGGGTCCACTGTTATTTGTGATTTATATTAATGATTTGGATGAGAATTTAGGAGGCATGGTTAGTAAGTTTGAAGCTGACGCCAAGATTGGTGGCACAGTGGATAGTGAAGAAGGTTATCTAGGATCGCAACGGGATCTTGATCAATTAGGCCAGTGGGCCGACGAATGGCAGATGGAGTTTAATTTAGATAAATGTGAGGTGATGCATTTTGGCAGATCGAATCAGGCCAGGACCTACTCAGTTAATGGTATGGCGTTGGGGAGAGTTATAGAACAAAGAGATCTAGGAGTACAGGTTCATAGCTCCTTGAAGGTGGAGTCGCAGGTGGACAGGGTGGTGAAGAAGGCATTCGGCATGCTTGGTTTCATTGGTCAGAACATTGAATACAGGAGTTGGGACGTCTTGCTGAAGTTGTACAAGACATTGGTACGGCCACACTTGGAATACTGTGTGCAGTTCTGGTCACCCTATTATAGAAAGGATATTATTAAACTAGAAAGAGTGCAGAAAAGATTTACTAGGATGTTACCAGGACTTGATGGTTTGAGTTATAAGGAGAGGCTGGATAGACTGGGACTTTTTTCCCCTGGAGCGTAGGAGGCTGAGGGGTGATCTTATAGAGGTCTATAAAATAATGAGGGGCATAGATAAGGTAGATAGTCAACATCTTTTCCCAAAGGTAGGGGAGTCTAAAACTAGAGGGCATAGGTTTAAGGTGAGAGGGGAGAGATTCAGAAGGGCCCAGAGGGGCAATTTCTTCACTCAGAGGGTAGTGAGTGTCTGGAATGTGCTGCCAGAGGTAGTAGTAGAGGCGGGTACAATTGTGTCTTTTAAAAAGCATTTAGATAGTTACATGGGTAAGATGGGTATAGAGGGTTATGGGCCAAGTGCGGGCAACTGGGACTAGCTTAATGGTAAAAACTGGGCGGCATGGACTGGTTGGGCCGAAGGGCCTGTTTCCATGCTGTAAACTTCTATGATTCTATGACTGAGGGCATTCTGGCTAAGTTTGCCGATGATACAAAGATAGGTGGAGGGGCAGGTAGTATGGAGGAGGTGGGGAGGCTGCAGAAAGATTTAGACAGTTTAGGAGAGTGGTCTAAGAAATGACTGATGAAATTCAATGTGGGCAAGTGCGAGGTCTTGCACTTTGGAAAAAAGAATAGAGGCGTGGACTATTTTCTAAACGGTGACAAAATTCATAATGCTGAAGTGCAAAGGGACTTGGGAGTCCTAGTCCAAGATTCTCTAAAGGTAAACTTGCAGGTTGAGTCCATAATTAAGAAAGCAAATGCAATGTTGTCATTCATATCAAGAGGCTTGGAATATAAAAGCAGGGATGTACTTCTGAAGCTTTATAAAGCATTAGTTAGGCCCCATTTAGAATACTGTGAGCAATTTTGGGCTCCACACCTCAGGAAGGACATACTGGCACTGGAGCGGGTCCAGCGGAGATTCACACAGATGATCCCAGGAATGGTAGGCCTAACATACGATGAACGTCTGAGGATCCTGGGATTATATTCATTGGAGTTTAGGAGGTTGAGGGGAGATCTAATAGAAACTTACAAGATAATGAATGGCTTAGATAGGGTGGATGTAGGGAAGTGGTTTCCATTAGCAGGGGAGACTAGGACCCAGGGGCACAGCCTTAGAATAAAAGGGAGTCACTTTAGAACAGAGATGAGGAGAAATTTCTTCAGCCAGAGAGTGGTGGGTCTGTGGAATTCATTGCCACAGAGGGCGGTGGAGGCCGGGACGTTGAGTGTCTTTAAGACAGAAGTTGATAAATTCTTGATTTCTCGAGGAATTAAGGGCTATGGAGAGAGAGCGGGTAAATGGAGTTGAAATCAGCCATGATTGAATGGTGGAGTGGACTCGATGGGCCGAATGGCCTTACCTCCGCTCCTATGTTTTATGGTCTTATAAAAGATCACTTGTGTAATTAAGTCTAGATATGCAGCACTATTTTATAATCCCTCTGCTCCACCAGGTACTTGTTCCCCATTTGTCTTATCTTGTTTACAGTGTTCCAGCTCTGAAAGAAAGCCACCCTGACAACAAAAATGTGAAACCAGCACCCACAAATATGCCTTTCCTCACACAAAGCAAACAATACAGGAGAGAAGGGGGAACATTGTGCGTAGTACTGGCCAATGACAGCTGTTATTCTTGCAGTCTCACCACAGGCAATGGATGGAATCAGGCAGAAGGAGAACAAAACCTGTACTGGTAAATGGTTATAATGCATATTCTGCAAATAAAAAGAGCTCATTCCCTACCCCAAATCATCAATAAAAAACACCTGGTCAACTATCTCATTGCTGTTTACGAGTTCCCAATAGGTAGCAATACCAACTCTTCAAGATTTTTATTTGGCTGTGAAGCACTTTCAGATGTCCAGAGGGTATGAAAAGGATACAATATAAATGCAAGGTGTTGCCCTAGTACAGTTCCAGCATTTTCTAGACAGCTATATACAAGTTTTATTTGCAGAATATGGATTAAAACCCAACAAACACTAATTACTTTTCAGTTCTCACTTCTTGAGGGAAGCTTCTCACGCAATTGTCTGGATGGATCTCCACGTCCTGTTGTCTCTCTCTGCTACGTTTTTTGTTTGGTGGATAGTCACTCAGATCTAGATTCTTGCGCTTCCATCAATGCTGCTCTGAAGTCTGCTTTACTCTCAGCCACTAAGCTTGAATGAGAATTGCTAAATTCAACTTTTGCCAAAGTGGAGACCTCTCAAGCCCAATTTTTCTATTGCTACTTTCAAAGTGTTCCTCCTTGTGTGCTATTTTTAAAGCAATTTTATTGAAATTAAAGGTAAACTTTTCTTCTCCTGTAGACACAGAATGAACCGATGCGCTGGTCAGTTTCATTAGAAATGCACTGATTGGCAGCTGTCATTTACATTTCAAAATAAGTCAAAATTCAATATTGAATTGTTTGAGACAGAAATTGGTATTGTTTTAGTAGAAGCATACATCAGGATGGGACATTGGATAACGGCAGGATAGTATCACAATCAGGACATGGTCAGCACACCACTGCCCAGAGTCTAATTTTATCCACTATTATGATTAAAGATCATACTCACGGTCAGGCGTACTGATAGCACGTTCAACCACAGAGGCATTAGCAGACGAAGCTCCTGATTTTGTACGCTCTCCCAAGCTCTGAAATGAATCTTCACAAAAGAGAGTACTAGTTAAACAAATGCGAGAAGAGTTGGCCATTGTTCAGGTATCATGCTGTTCATTTTAATGCCGCAATCCAATCATTTAGCAATGTATCAGTTTACTTAAGAGGAAGAGTGCCCACTCACAACTATCAGCATTGCAGAAAGCTGTAAAATATCCCTTATTTGGGTTATAGATACTAAACAAAACACATTCATGGAAAGATGTCATCTAGTCTAAAATTCATGAAACATTCAGCAAATCCTGGTTCCAACCAGGAGTAGGTAACTTACATTTAGTGCATGGTAACTGCACCATCATTAGAAAATGCGTAGAACAACAGTAATTATAATCATAATAACAATTTTTATTGTGTCTTATTGCAGTATTAGTATTAGTAGGCTTACTGCAATGAAGTTACTGTGAAAATCCCCTAATCGCCACACTACTGCACCTGTTCGGGTACACTGTGGAAGAATTCAGAATGTCCAACTGACCTAACAAGCATGTCTTTCGGGACTTGTGGGAGGAAACCGGAGCAAACTCACGCAGACACGGGGAGAATGTGCAGATTCCGCACAGACAGTGACCCAAGCCTGGAATTGAACCCGGATCCCTGGCTCTGTGAAGCAACAGTGTTAACCAATTTATAGAAGGAAGCTATTTAAACCACCCAGTTCTGTACCAGCATCTTGCAAGAGCAATCCAAAACTAAACTGCCCTGCTCTCTCCCCAGAAACTTTATCTTCCTCAACTTCAAATGTTTCTCCAATCTCCAATTCCTGGAAGATGCAGCAGTCTCTGCTCAATTATTGCCCAGGGTAAAACATTTCATGTCTCACCAACTTCCAACATTAAAAAAATTACTAATCGCACTCCACCTTCTTGTTGATCAATTATGAATTATTAGCTCCTTGTTGCCAAAACCTCCACCCCCCCCCCCCCTCCCAAAAGCCATAGTGCAAGGTAATGAAGTCAATTGTGCGGTCTCTATTCCCATCTAAAATAACTCATTTTTACACGAAACAAACATTGGACCTAGGATCTTTACGGTTGATTAGACCCAGTATCACTTGGAGGTGCATTCATTAACTATCTATCCGGGCTGCCTGTAATTGCTTGGCCTCATTAAATATTCTTGAGCACAGAAGATGCAGAAATACTATTTTAAGAGATGGGAGTTGAATTATGTATAAACAAAACTACTTAATTTGTACATTAATGAAGTAATATGTCAATAATGCCCTGAACATAGAAGCTTCAGGTTTAAATATTTCATATTATTTTACAATAAGCAGACTTCATAATTATAATGTGATATATATATAGTTTTAAAAAGACATTTCCAGTACAAATGTGAGGTAATGCATTTTGGAAGGTCTAATGCAGGTAGAGAATATACAGTGATTGGTAGAACCCTCAAGAGTATTGAAAGTCAGAGAGATCTAGGTGTACAGGTCCACAGGTCACTGAAAGGGGCAACACAGGTAGAGAAGATAGTCAAGAAGGCATACAGCATGCTTGCCTTCATTGGCCAGGGCCTTGAGTATAAGAATTGGCAAGTCATGTTGCAGCTGTATAGAACCTTAGTTAGGCCACACTTGGAGTATAGTGTTCAATTCTGGTCGCCACACTACCAGAAGGATATGGAGGCTTTAGAGAGGGTGCAGAAGAGATTTACCAGGATGTTGCCTGGTATGGAGGGCATTACTAGGGGGCATAGGTTTAAGGGGCGAGGGGCAAGGTTTAGAGGAGATGTACGAGGCAGGTTTTTTTTACAGAGGGTAGTGGGGGTGCCTGGAACTCGCTGCCGGAGGAGGTGATGGAAGCAGGTACGTAGTGACATTTAAGGGGCATCTTGACAAATACATGAATAGGATGGGAATAGAGGGATACCCAGGAAGTGTAGAAGATTGTAGTTTAGTCGGGCGGCATGGTCGGCACGGGCTTGGAGGGCCGAAGGGCCTTTTCCTGTGCTGTACTTTTCATTGTTCTTTGTTCAGTAAGCCAGAGATCAATCAGAAACGTAACTAGATTAAAACAAATCCCCCCACCAAACAAATGTCCTACCTTCAGCACTACCATGCCCAGGAGCTAATCTTTGCCGTGTGCTACTTTTTCCATAAGATAATGGCATCCACCCCATGCTGTTGGTACGCTTTTTCTTACCCATTTCTGCTGCCTTCTTTGCAGAATTCAGAATGGCCATTGAGCTCAGGGACATTGATCTGTAATTTACAGGTGTAAATAGTTTCAGTATTAGGTATTATTTTCAAATCCATTGAGGAGTTTGTGCACATTGCATTGGAGTTGTTTGTCCCAAGCACCTGGAGACAAAATGCGAACATTTTCTTGGTACATTTGATTATTTTTTTTAAAAAGCTCATTACAACAATGGCTGTTCAATTATGAGACTTATTCATGCCTCTGTGCACTAGGTTACATATCCAATCTCCTCCAGGAAAAGATCAAACATTATGATCCAGCATCACTTTTGTTGTGTTTTTTTTTAAAATTTAAAGTACCCAATTCATTTTTTTTTCCAATTAAGGGGCAATTTAGCGTGGCCAATCCACCCAGCATGAACATCTTTGGGTTGTGGGGGCGAAACCCATGCAAACACGGGAAGAATGTGCAAACTCCACACGGACAGTGACTCAGAGTCCGGATCGAACTTGGGACCTTGGCGCTGAGAGGCAGCAGTGCTAACCACTGCGCCACCCTATTTTGTTGGTTTTGCTGGGTGATTGACAGCAGTTCAGATTGAAATGTTGGGATATTAAAACATTCATTCAGAACAAGCATCAGCCATTGCTCAATCCAATAAAATGATCAAACTCCAGATTCATATTATATATTCATAACCAAAAGTAGAACAAAAAGAGGTATACTTTTTCTTGGTGATTTGTTATGAGAAGCAAGTATTAGTGACAGATCAATAGCACAACAGAAAATTCTTAAGGCAGTGACAAAGAGGATTATTGAGCTTTCATACCTATGCTTTGTGAATTTAGCTATTTTCAGCACTCCAGTTTTAGGAGTAATAAACCCACACAAAGCCGAAGTGGGGGTCTTCTGCAGTGCTGTTGTAGTTTGGGCGGTGTCTGTACCAGCAGGAGGCTGGGCTTCACTTCTGACTTGTGCGACAGAGACCACGGCAGGTGAAACTCTGGGTGATAACTTTTCAAAAATGAAACAATAAATGTGAAACTCTGCTGACATTTTTAGCTAAATATACCATATTATTTTACAATAAGCAGACTTCTTAAATACTTTCTCACAAGGAAAAACTTTCTATTCTCCCCGACCTGAAGTATACATACAAAAATGTTTTCCCTTAATCAACATTAATTCAAGAGTTTTACCTTAAAAACAGAAATAAATGGTCCTTGTACAGAAGCACAATGAAAAATTGGAATAAAATTATGTCATATAACAACCTGTATTTATATCGTGCAAAACATGCCAACGGATTTTCTGCGGGTGTAATCAAACAAAAAGTATAAGTGAGACATACTGCAGGTGTGGCAGTTGCGTTTGCCACTTCCTGTGCGGTCAACAGATTTGTTCTTTTTGCTGCTTCCCCAACAAGCTCTTCTTCATATTTTTTCAGATCATATTCCAACTCAGCTGCCAGCTGTTTATCAACAGCAAAGAAGTCCTGGACCTCATTTCGGTAATCCCGCATCACTTCCTAGGGAAAACAAAATGAATGCAGTGTGAAATACAGGACTCTTCCTTTATCAATATCACAGTGCAAAGTGTGCAGGGTGAAAGTGCCGGACTGCGTGATCACTGCGTGGGCCTGCAGTAGACCACGGGTGGCGTTTGCTTAGCAGTCTTACTTTCAGAGGGAGGCACCATGTAAATGTTAAGCACATTCCCTAAAGAGGGAGCTTTCACAAACCCCAAATACCATTTTCAGCTCTATTGCTAACAGCGCTAGCAGAGTCCAAGAGAACAGGTCACTTTCCTACTGACTGAGCTGAAGATGTAGACACTTTCAGGAAACAGAGCAAAAAAAAAAGGCAGGCATGTGTCCATTTTATAAAATAAAAATTAGTGTTGGGGGGGGGGGGGGGGGGGGGGGGCTTCAAATCACAGGAAAGAGAGCAGGTTTGCTCAAGGAACCAGAGGGAAATGTTTCTGTTTCTCTTAAACAAAAGATATATGCACAGCCGTGCTGGAAAGGGACGCATATGCTGGTTCTGGCCATGGTCATCTTCTGCCAGTTGCTGGGTTTCCCGAAACCTGACTTGCAATTGTAATAAACACCTCAGTAAAATTTGGCTGGCCTTATTAAAATATTATCTGCAGCTTAGTTGATAGTACTCTCGCCTCGGAGTCGTAAAGTTCCTGGTTCAAGTCCCACTCCAGGACTTGAACGTCAAAATCAAGGCTGACACTCCAGCACAGTACTGAGGGAATGCTGGATTGTCAGAAGCACATTCTTTTGAATGAGATATTAAATGAAGGCCCCACCTCCTTGCTCGGTGGATGTTAAAGATCCCATGGTACTATTTCAAAGGAAAGCAGGGGTATTCTCTGAAGTGCCTTGGCCAAAATTTATCCTTGAATTAATATTGCAAAAGAACAGATTATCTGCTCACTATCACATTCTTGTTTGTGGGATTTTGCTATGCGCAATATTGGTTGCCATGTTTCTTACATTAGAATGATCATAATGTTAGTGCTTCATTGGCTGCAAAGCTCTTTGAGAACCCAGTGGTTGTGAAAGTCGTTGTACAAATATAAATGATTTTTTTTTCTCTTTTTAAGTTATATTAAACCACCTTTTGAGAGCTGGTTCAATTACTCTCCAACCCACTCTTTTAACTCTCTCTACCCATTGTGGTGTAACCTTTAATTGTAGCATCAAACACCACAGGGTCAAGTATAGAAACAGCCAACAGTGGTGTAAAATGTGGACGCTCCACCCCAAAAATATGCCATAGCCAAACTTTGGACACTGCCGCCAACTTTACAACGATGTGAATTGTCCTGCTTTGCACATCTAATATTAAAAGTCTTTCACTTGAGTGCTACTTCACGTCCCCATTAAAAACAGAAGAGCTTTTAGTTCCATATCCAAAAAGAAGAACTGAAGGGGTAGAGAAAAAAATTCAAAGTTAAAAGATCGGCCTGGTCACAATAACATTCCACTCATTAATTATTTTACTCGATGACTAGAATTGTGCATTTAAAACAACAGGATTGTTGAGATATTCAGGGCACAAATAAAACACTGTGCTAACAACAATATCCAGCAGAGGTCTCTTACCTGCAAGTAATGCATGAGATCCTTCAGTGCTGGGATGTGCTTTTGTTCCAGTTGGTTCTTCAAGGATGTTACAATAGGGATGATGTTTTCTACAAAATTCTTCTTTTGCACCTATGAACAAAAATGAAGTTGAGTCTTCAATACCGATAGACTGCTTATGCTCAGCAAAATTGAGGAATTTGCCGATAAGTCAAGCTGATATATATGCAACTGTATTTAAATATTAAATCTTGACTGATGCTAGCACTACATTCTGACATTTTTTCACTTAGATTTCCTGAAAGCATTTGTTCAGAGTTTTTCTTCTTTTCCATCACCCTGTGAAACAGATTTCTCCACTAGGTGTATATTTTTGAGTTTGCTTCAGTTCTCTTAAGATCTTATGCGAGGAATCCCAATTTATTTTCAATTTGATGTTGAAAATCAGTGTCGAACCAATAGCTCAGCACATTTATCCAGTAAGCAGCTAAACTATCAGGATGGTTCCATGCTTGATCCATTGTCTGTGCTGATTCTGGGGCACAATATAGAAGCCCCAGATTTTATTATGAGGACCTGCCACAATTCTGGTGTTGATCATTGACCAGTGAGGAATACTGGAAGTATGCATGTGTGCATTTCACATGGGAAAAGAACACGTTTGGCCACAATGTCCCTCTGAAAAATAACCTGACAAATTCACTGCCAAAGTGTACACATGAATACAGGACACGTTAAAACAGCTGAAGGACCCAATAACATCTTGTTCACCTAACTATTTATGCAAAAAAAGATTTGATGGAATAGGTGAGCAGCACTGAAAAATAGAAATCTTGGGCGCGATTCTCCGTTCCCACGACTAAGTGCCCACGCCGTCGAAGTTCACGGCGGCGCAAAACGGCCCCAATCTCGACCGATTCAGGGCCCGAAAATGGGCTAGGATCAGGGCCGCGAGAAACTCGGGGGGGCATGTCGGTAAAGCAGCGTCGTCAGCGCGCACTGGGCATTGGCGCCGCATAAAAGCGGCGCCTCATCATCCGCTGCCTAACTGGCGTCACCCACGCATGCGCGGGCTGACCGGCACCAACCCGCGCATGCATGGTTGCCGTCCTCCCCGAGGCTGCCCCGCAAGAAGATGTCGGATGGATCTTGCAGGGCGGCGGAGGAAAGGAGGTCCTCCTTCAGAGAGGCCGGCCCGCCGATCGGTCGGCATTGATCGTGGGCCAGACCCGCCGGCAGCGACCAGGCGTGGATGGCGCCGGCGGGAAGCCGTCGCTTTGGGCAGGTCGCTCGACCCATCCGGGCCAGAGAATAGCGGGTGTAGCGGAGAATCGCCATTGAGTGTCCCGGGCGATTCTCCGGCTGCGCCGCGCAGAACTCGATGGGGCCGTTCCCGTCGCTTGGGTGCATCGCGGGAGGACGTCGGACCGACGTCGCGGGGAAAAATGGCGCACCAGGCGATTCTCCAAACCGGCGCGGGAGCGGAGAATCGCGCCCCTTATCTCTGCAATGTAATCCAAAGATGTGTAGGTTAAATGGACTTACAAACAAAGAACAAAGAAATGTACAGCACAGGAACAGGCCCTTCGGCCCTCCAAGCCCGTGCCGACCATGCTGCCCGACTAAACTACAATCTTCTACACTTCCTGGGTCCGTATCCCTCTATTCCCATCCTATTCATGTATTTGTCAAGATGCCCCTTAAATGTCACTATCGTCCCTGCTTCCACCACCTCCTCCGGTAGCGAGTTCCAGGCACCCACTACCCTCTGCGTAAAAAACTTGCCTCATACATCTACTCTAAACCTTGTCCCTCTCACCTTAAACCTATGCCCCCTAGTAATTGACCCCTCTACCCTGGGGAAAAGCCGCTGACTATCCACTCTGTCTATGCCCCTCATAATTTTGTATACCTCTATCAGGTCTCCCCTCAACCTCCTTCGTTCCAGTGAGAACAAAACGAGTTTATTCAACCGCTCCTCATAGCTAATGCCCTCCATACCAGGCAACATTCTGGTAAATCTCTTCTGCACCCTCTCTAAAGCCTCCATATCCTTCTGGTAGTGTGGCGACCAGAATTGAACACTATACTCCAAGTGTGGCCTAACTAAGGTTCTATACAGCTGCAACATGACTTGCCAATTCTTATACTTAATGCCCCGGCCAATGAAGGCAAGCATGCCGTATGCCTTCTTGACTACCTTCTCCACCTGTGTTGCCCCTTTCAATGACCTGTGGACCTGTACTCCTAGATCTCTTTGACTTTCAATACTCTTGAGGGTTCTACCATTCACTGTATATTCCCTACCTGCATTAGACCTTCCAAAATGCATTACCTCACATTTGTCCGGATTAAACTCCATCTGCCATCTCTCCGCCCAAGTCTCCAAACAATCTAAATCCTGCTGTATCCTCCGACAGTCCTCATCGCTATCCGCAATTCCACCAACCTTTGTGTCGTCTGCAAACTTACTAATCAGACCAGTTACATTTTCCTCCAAATCATTTATACTACAAAGAGCAAAGGTCCCAGCACTGATCCCTGTGGAACACCACTGGTCACAGCCCTCCAATTAGAAAAGCATCCTTCCATTGCTACTCTCTGCCTTCTATGGCCTAGCCAGTTCTGTATCCACCCTGCCAGCTCACCCCTGATCCCGTGTGACTTCACCTTTTGTACTAGTCTACCATGAGGGACCTTGTCAAAGGCCTTCCTGAATTCCATACAGACAACATCCACTGCCCTACCTGCATCAATCATCTTAGTGGCCTCCTCGAAAAACTCTTATCAAGTTAGTGAGACACGACCTTCCCTTCACAAAACCGTGCTGCCTCTCACTAATACGTCCATTTGCTTCCAAATGGGAGTAGATCCTGTCTCGAAGAATTCTCTCCAGTAATTTCCCTACCACTGAAGTAAGGCTCACCGGCCTGTAGTTCCCGGGATTATCCTTGCTACCCTTCTTAAACAGAGGAACAACATTAGCTATTCTCCAGTCCTCCGGGACATCCCCTGAAGACAGCGAGGATCCAAAGATTTCTGTCAAGGCCTCAGCAATTTCCTCTCCAGCCTCCTTCAGTATTCTGGGGTAGATCCCATCAGGCCCTGGGGACTTATCTACCTTAATATTTTTTAAGACACCCAACACCTCGTCTTTTTGGATCTCAATGTGACCCAGGCTATCTACACACCCTTCTCCAGACTCAACATCCACCAATTTCTTCTCTTTGGTGAATACTGATGCAAAGTATTCATTTAGTACCTCGCCCATTTCCTCTGGCTCCACACATAGATTCCCTTGCCTATCCTTCAGTGGGCCAACCCTTTCCCTGGCTACCCTCTTGCTTTTTATGTACGTGTAAAAAGCCTTGGGATTTTCCTTAACCCTATTTGCCAATTACTTTTCGTGACCCCTTCTAGCCCTCCTGACTCCTTGCTTAAGTTCCTTCCTACTTTCCTTATATTCCACACAGGCTTCGTCTGTTCCCAGCCTTTTAGCCCTGACAAATGCCTCCTTTTTCTTTTTGACGAGGTCTACAATATCTCTCGTCATCCAAGGTTCCCGAAAATTGCCGTATTTATCCTTCTTCCTCACAGGAACATGCTGGTCCTGAATTCCTTTCAACTGCCACTTGAAAGCCTCCCACATGTCAGATGTTGATTTGCCCTCAAACATCCGCCCCCAATCTATGTTCTTCAGTTCCCGCCTAATATTGTTATAATTAGCCTTCCCCCAATTTAGCACATTCATCCTAGGACCACTCTTATCCTTGTCCACCAGTACTTTAAAACTTACTGAATTGTGGTCACTGTTACCGAAATGCTCCCCTACTGAAACATCTACCACCTGGCCGGGCTCATTCCCCAATACCAGGTCCAGTACCGCCCCTTCCCTAGTTGGACTGTCTACATATTGTTTTAAGAAGCCCTCCTGGATGCTCCTTACAAACTCCGCCCCGTCTAAGCCCCTGGCACTAAGTGAGTCCCAGTCAATATTGGGGAAGTTGAAGTCTCCCATCACCACAACCCTGTTGTTTTTACTCTTTTCCAAAATCTGTCTACCTATCTGCTCCTCTATCTCCCGCTGGCTGTTGGGAGGCCTGTAGTAAACCCCCAACATTGTGACTGCACCCTTCTTATTCCTGATCTCTACCCATATAGCCTCACTGCCCTCTGAGGTGTCCTCCCGCAGTACAGCTGTGATATTCTCCCGAACCAGTAGTGCAACTCCACCTCCCCTTTTACATCCCCCTCTATCCTGCCTGTAACATCTAAATCCTGGAACGTTTAGCTGCCAATCCTGCCCTTCCCTCAACCAGGTCTCTGTAATGGCAACAACATCATAGTTCCAAGTACTAATCCAAGCTCTAAGTTCATCTGCCTTACCCGTAATACTTCTTGCATTAAAACATATGCACTTCAGGCCACCAGACCCGCTGTGTTCAGCAACCTCTCCCTGTCTGCTCTGCCTCAGAGCCACACTGTCCCTATTCCCTAGTTCTCCCTCAATGCTCTCACCATCTGACCTATTGCTCCCGTGCCCACCCCCCTGCCATACTAGTTTAAACCCTACCGTGTGACACTAGCAAACCTCGCGGCCAGGATATTTATGCCTCTCCGGTTTAGATGCAACCCGCCCTTCTTATACAGGTCACACCTGCCCCGGAAGAGCTCCCAGTGGTCCAGATAACGAAAACCCTCCCTCCTACACCAGCTGTTTAGCCACGTGTTTAGCTGCTCTATCTTCCTATTTCTAGCCTCACTGGCACGTGGCACAGGGAGTAATCCTGAGATTACAACCCTCGAGGTCCTGTCTTTTAACTTTCTGCCTAGCTCCCTGAACTCCTGCTGCAGGACCTCATGCCCCTTCCTGCCTATGTCGTTAGTACCAATATGTACAACAACCTCTGCCTGTTTGCCCTCCCCCTTCAGGATGCCCTCTACCCGTTCGGAGACATCCTGGACCCTGGCACCAGGGAGGCAACATACCATCCTGGAGTCTCTTTCACGTCCACACAAGCGCCTATCTGTGCCCCTGACTATAGAGTCCCCTTTTACTATTACGCGCTTTGACGCTCTCTTCTGAACATCAGAGCCAGCCGTGGTGCCACTGCTCTGGCTGCTGCTGTTTTCCCCTGATAGGCTATCCCCCCGACAGTATCCAAAGGGGTATACCTGTTCGAGAGGGGGACAACCACAGGGGATTCCTGCACTGACTGCCTGCCCTTTCTGGTGGTCACCCATTTCTCTGCCTACACCTTGGGTGTGACCACATTTACATAACCGCGATCTATGACGCTTTCCGCCACCTGCATGCTCCTAAGTGCATCCAATTGCTGCTCCAACCGAACCATGCAGTCTGTGAGGAGCTCCAGTTGGGTGCACTTTCTGCAGATGAAGCCATCCGGGACGCTGGAAGCCTCCCGGACCTGCCACATCTCACAGTCAGAGCACTGCACCCCTCTAACTGACATTGCGTCAATTAATTAAAATTTTTTAAAAAATATATATATTTTTTTAATTTCAAAGTTACTGTTAACTATCTGTTTCCTAGCACTAGATTTCTAATAAAATGCAAAAGCTAAATATAGTACTCTCCGATCTCTGGCTTAGATATCCCTCTAAATTATAATTAAGTAATTATGTTTAATTAGTTACAAATGCTTAATTTTTAAATTTTGTGTAGATTCCCAACCAGCCACTCAGGCCACAGCTTTTCTGTGATGTCACTTCAGTTTCCCCCCGACACACACAATTTGAAAAAGGCATAAAAGTAAAAATGAGTAAAAATCACTTACCTACCTTCTTACCCTCTGAGTGTCTTAGATGTTCTCAGGTTCTCTCCCTGACAGAGACTGCTCCTCATCCTCCGAACGGCTCCTGAAACTAGGCCGCGATCTTTTAAAATCTCCGCTCCGACTCACAGCTCCCGCGCTTTTTAAATCTCCCGCGCTGTTTTCACTGTCCAGGCTCACTCAGCTCCCGCGCTGTTTTCACTGTCCCGGCTCACTCAACTCCCGCGCTGTTTTCAACGTCCCGGCTCTCTCAGCTCCCGCGCTGTTTTCAGAGTCCCGGCTCACGCGCTGTTTTCAGAGTCCTGGCTCACTCAACTCCCGCGCTGTTTTCACTGTCCCGGCACTCTCTCCTCCCGCGCTGTTTTCACTGTCAAGGCTCTCTCTCCTCCCGCGCTGTTTTCACTGTCCTGGCTCACTCAGCTCCCGCGCTGTTTTCACTGTCCCGGCTCACTCAGCTCCCGCGCTGTTTTCACTGTCCCGGCTCACTCACCTCCCGCGCTGTTTTCACTGTCCCGGCTCACTCACCTCCCGCGCTGTTTTCACTGTCCCGGCTCACTCAGCTCCCGCGCTGTTTTCAGAGTCCCGGCTCACTCAGCTCCCGCGCTGTTTTCAGAGTCCTGGCTCACTCAGCTCCCGCGCTGTTTTCAGAATCCTTGCTCACTCACCTCCCACGCTGTTTTCACTGTCCCGGCTCACTCAGCTCCCGCGCTGTTTTCAGAGTCCTGGCTCACTCACCTCCCGCGCTGTTTTCAATGTGACTTGCCATGCTAAATTGCCCCTTAATGTCCAGGGATGTGCTGGTTAGATGGGGTTACAGGGATAGGGCGAGGGCGGGGGAGTGGGCCTGGTTAGACTGCTCTTTCAGGGGGTCGGTGCAGACTTGATATGGGCTGAATGGCCTCTTTCTGCACTGTAGTGATTCTATAGTTCTGTGAATGCACTGCAGCGGACTTAGTTAATCATGGTTTAGGTTTGGCTGCAAAACACTCAGCAAGAACTGAGACACATCAAATATTCCCGTTCTTTGTAACACTGGCTTTACTGGTCAAAAGAATCTCCAAAAACAATTTTTGATCAGCTTCAAGAAGTAGAATTTGTTCAAACTATGCCTCTCATGCTCATAAAAACTTCTCATCAGGGCCACTGACATTTTCAAAATTGCATAGAAGGAAAAGATCAGTGTATAAAATTATTTTCAATATTTTTATTTAAATTTTGAAGGGGGGGGGGGGGGGGGGGGGGAAGGTAAAGAGAAATCTGAATGTCTTCTGCTGCCGAATTCAGTAAAATGGATAATAACATGTTTAACATGACAATGTTGTAATATACTCAACAGTTCACCTTAACAGGGTTGCGCGCACCAAATCTATAAACATTTGCCTGCAGCTCGTAGTTAGTTACCTGAGATATGAGTTTTTTCTGTGCTGCCTGCATCACCGCATTAGCCAGGGCCATTTCATCATCCACTTGGGCTTCATCGGTAGCTTTTGTTCTCATAGAGGACAGCTTGATCTCCTTGCAACTCATCACCACAAAAGTATCCGACAGTAACTCATTCGCCTCCATGTCCAAAGGAAGCACACCATCAACGAAACAAGCTGGGTATAAGCAAATCACACAAGTACATATATTATACCTCTTCCAAAAAAGTAACCAGCCTGGAATTGGCACCCACCTAAAGCTGTACAGCCTTACATTTTAGGCAAGACACAAACTTTTAATATTTATATATAATTTTTTTAATTGGTAGCGAATGTAGTTTTAAATAGATTTATTTATATTCCTTTTTAAATCATAATTCCATTAAATCAAAACCTGCATGCATTTTGTCATAAAGTTACTGTAAAATATTGTCACAAAGTTACTTTTAAATAAGATCCTAATAGAAGGCCATTTGACCCATTCATGGCTGATCTGTGCCCCCAATTCTACTTTCCTGTCTGCCCTCATAACCCTCAACTTCATTGTCATTCAAAAATTTAACCTGGAATATATTTAGCAACCCATCCCCTACTGCTCTCTGTGGAATAGAATTCCAAAACAAACAATCTCCAAAAGAAATTCCCCCTCATCTCCATCTTAACTGGGAGACCCAGGACAGGACGGGGCATAGCAATAATACTTCTTTTTCAGGAACAATTCATTAATAAGTTACATTGGCAGTGACGGCAGGGGGTGGACTGCATGGTTTAAACGGAATAATATCTTTTAAAATTAAAAGCCGTAATAAATGGTCACCTGAACTCTAAACATATAATCATATTGGTTGAGGTTATGTCATTTGAACCCTTGGATTGTGTCATAGGTTTAATGATCATAATTTATGATTCCCATTTAACTGGATTTAACTTAAAACTTACAACTACACTAAAAACTTCCAGAGGGAACAAAAGAAATCCGTACCGAGAATATTATGAGCAATTTTATTAGTAATGCTGAAGCGTTGCTCATCCGTGAAGTGTTCCAATAGAAACTTGTAAATAGTCATTCGCTTCTCTCGGTTTCTATTCCCCTTCAAAGAAAAGAGTTTCTTCTCCCTGTCAAGATGGGACAGCTGTCATGAATCGTACTACTCTTTAGCAATGCTAAACATACTAACACAAACTTCATACATTACCTGGTGAATAGCCAAACAGAAACAATTTTCTCAACTGCTGAATAGATTTAAAACACTTCATACAATGATCTTACAAATGTGAAATGGAGACCCATAGACATAGTGGGAGAATGATTGCTCTTCATGAATACAACTGTTACATTTAAGTGAATGAATGCCACAATTAATATCCCTTTGAAAAAGATTGATGCTACTGCAATTCATTTTCTTACTGACAATTTTATGTTAAACAGCGAGCTTTGAAGTCACCATAGGAAGGCACTTGTTTGAGGGGGCTACTGAGTCTTTGTAACTAAACATCAACCGAGGAATGTCATCTTCAACTGGACAATTTAATTTAATTTGCTGTGCTTCGTAACCATAGAATCCTTACAGTGCAGGAGGCTATTCGGCCCATCAGGTCTGCACCTACCCTCCGAAAGAGCATTTTACCCAAGTCCATTCTTCCACCCTATCCCTAAACCCCACCGAACCTGCATATATTTGGACATGAAGGGGCAATTTAGCACTGTCAATCCAGCTAACCTGTGCAACAGCCAACTGAAAACAATGGTCAATGAGAGCATATAACAAGGCAATTTGAAAAATAGTTCAAGGAAATTGCCACTGATCATAAAACCCCAGCACAGAACACTATTAAATATATTCAATGCAGTAGGAGGAGTGGTAGCATATTAAGAAATCTAAATTGCCCAAACCATTACATAATGGAAGTTCAGAATTCTGAAAACTTCTGTATCATACTGAACGTGTAGCTCAAAATATTCACATCTGGAATCTATAAATTTAAGAAATCCTGATTCCCGTTGGAGAAAATTGCAATTTCCAAAATGCACAGCATTACGGACTATCAAAGGGAAGGGTTAAAACACAGGGAGAACAAGTGATTTGAAACATGAACTCACTGGCACCTTTCGGTGTTTAAACAGATGACAACTTAGTTCTAAGAAAGCAAGTACAGTAATTATCTTGTGCAATAGTCCGTCATTTTAAAAGCTACACATTACAGAACCAAGACACCCTCTTTGCATTTAACTTTACGCGTGAAAAGGCAAGGATCATCAATTTATGAAGTTTTCGCAATCTATTAAAATATCAGTGATTAATCGGGTTATCTTTTGAACAGATATTAGGAAGTATCTCATGCTTAAATGCAAAAGGTTTCAGAGTAGTTGTCAAAGTGAGTCACTATAATCCACGGTCAGTCTTAATCCAGAGGAAAAGCTTACATACCGTTCAGTTTGAGGAAATTTGTTGTACTTTTCGTGTTTTTCATAACCATTGAAGTGCAAAATGCATTCAATAAAATGTTGCGAAAACATAACTGGGTTTCGTTTCAAGAGCAGGTGGACTAAACAGAACTGTGCAAATCTGGGAAAGAAACAGAAATCAGTTTCAGATATTCAACTTGCAGTTTTAAAATCACAAAGGCAAACAAACAGAAACTATGATGTAAAAGCAGTCGGTTCTGCTTTAAACTTAAGGAATAAGAGGTTGATTAACCTCTACTTTGCCCAAGTAAAAAGCAAACTTATCTTAAAACTTTAAAACATAAGATAGTAGGACCAGAGGACATATATTTAAAAAGGAATTTAGAGCGGGTATCAGAGGAAAAGACAGCTTGAGACAGAAGGTGCCAGTTGTTTGGAATGTTCTATCGGGGAAAAGTAGAAAAATTGTTATTCAAAAATCTATTTGTTACCATGGCGGCTAACATACTTAATGGGTGAGTTTCAATAGGCCAGAGACTGCAGCAGTTCAAAACGGCAGCTCACCACTACTTTCCCAAGGGCATTTAGGAGTGGGCAATACAGTTGGTCTTATTAGTGATGCTCACATCCCACAAATGAATAAAAGAAAAGACCGATGGATCTTTTTTTTTTACCCTCATTTTCTTTTCCCAAAGAAAGCATGACAGGATCGATGCTGAGAGTTTCTGCTGGCTTAATAGATCATGGGCTCAGTCTCAGGATAAAGCGTCATCTTTTTAGGACTGATAGAAGAAATATCTTCACACACAATTTAACTGCGAATCTTTCGGATGCTCTACCTCAGAGGCTGTGGACACTAAGCATTGTTGTTTAGTACAGTCAAGATCGAAGCTTTTGGATTTTTGACACCAAGGGAATCAAAAGATATGCCGCTGGATTCGCTGTTCTCATAGAATGGGATTTTCATAGAATTTAGTGCTGAAGGAGGCCCTTAGAAAGAGCACCCTACCCAAGCCCACACCTCCACCCTATCCCCGTAACCCCACCTAACCTTTATGGACACCAAGGGCAAATTAGAATAGCCAATCCACCTAACCAAAACATCTTTGGACTGTGGGAGGAAACCGGAGCAACCAGAGGAAGCCCACGCAGACACAGGGAGAACGTGCAGACTCCACACAGACAGTGACCCAAGACGGGAATCGAACCAGGGACCCTTGAGACGAAGTGTTGATGTCAGGGCAGGATTAGTGGACTTCCACGGCAGCAAAAGCTGGCGCTGCAGCTAGACCGATTCAATGACTGTTTATGGGGCTAGCACTGGTGCCATGTGAAACACAATCGATTCCAATGGGAAAGGGTGCCAGATTCGCAATTGATACTCAGGAGGCTGACAAGCTGTAGCCGCATATACCCACTTCATTCCAAACACACCATCCTAGCCAACAAGATAGCAGTGAGGAGAGCGCCATCCCATTTTACGGACAGCAACACTGAGACCCTGCTGGACGCCGTGGAGGAGAGGTAGACGACTGGACCGCCGGACCTGTGGCCCCACTGCAGAAAAGCGAAGAAATGGGTGGATGGGTTTGGCTCAAGGACCGCAGTACAGCCAGCACTTACTGTCTCACCACTATCCTCCTGAGCATGCCTTCGTCCCCACCTCTGCCACCCCAGGGATTCAATGGGACCGTGTGACTGCTCAAATGCAGGGATCACCCAGATGGATTGTGCTACCGTGGGCAGGAGCCAGATGTTGGCAAACGATGCGAAGCACCAGAGCTCATCACAGGGTGGGTTGTCATAACCCTCCATCCCATAGGCCAGACCCGCCGTTAATGTCAACCCAGGGCCCACACTTCATAGTGTGGCAGGTATGTATCATGGAGGAGGTTGCAGGCGCACAGCATGGGGGGGTGGGGGGGGGGCCTGTTTCCCTGCCCGGTGTCCTCCCTGGTCAGTGAACCTGGAGGCGACCAGAGGGTCCCGTGAGCATTGGCCCTGGCGGGAAAATTGTGCGGCCTCCCATGCCCCGTCCATCCGCCCCCAATCCCTCATCCGCCTCATTGGACGAGGCCTTGCATACATCCTCCTTCTCCAGCACGTCGCCCTTCTTCTGCACAATGTTATGGAGGACGCAGCACATCACCAGGCGAACCCTTGCATCGCAGTTCTGGCACCTGAACCGCATCTTCAGGATGCTGCAGCACTGCTCAATCACCGCCCTTGGTCGCGGCATGGCGTCGTTGTAGCAGGTCTCCACGTCCATCTATGGTCAGGATAGGAATCATCAGCTGTGCCTTGGAGCCAACCACCCAGCCAGGTGTGCTCCTCGAAGAAGCCAGGGACCATCGAGTGTGCCAGGATGAAGGCGCCGTGCACACTGCCTGGGTATCGGGCGCAGACATGCATGATGCACATCTGATGGTCACATATCAGCTGCATGTTTTGCCATTCCGACATTGGCCGATGGAAAATCCCGCCCATGGGCTAGGGCATGAAAATGTAGTTGATGCAGAAGTCAGCCATGATCTCATGGGAGGTTAGAGGGTTTGTATGGTCTGTTCTGGTTTATATTTCTTATGTGGACTAACCTTTAAATTATCTAGTCTCTTAACTGCACATGATACTGGTTTAATATTTACATCTGATTTATTTTTATTTTTTATAAAGGCATTGGGCTGGATTCTCCCAAAATGAGACTATTTCCCTTGCCGGTATCAAAAAGGTGGAGTTTAACTCCAGAAATTCCTGCAAATAAGAAGTTCAGTGAATTCATAGCCGTGGTGGCGGCAGCCTCCAGCGGCTTTGTTGTGCTTCATGGCGGACTCGGACCGCGGAACCACACCGAAGAAAGACACCCCCGATCGCCCTTGCAACGAAGCCTCAAACCCCGCGCATTTAATCGCCAGCCGCCTATAAGCCCCCCCCCCAGCCTCCGATCAGCCCGCCCCCCCGGCCAGAGTGGCTGCGGACTAAGTCCGCAGCCGCCACGCGAGCATCCCGACCGGCAATTGGTGGTTAGTTCCACACCGTCAGGAACTCAGCCGGTCAGGAGCGGAGGTTTGCTGAGCTGGCTTCTGGCAATGGGCCCCCCGGCGGCGCGTTGTACTCCACGATGACGCCAACTTTTGGTGCCTGGAGAATCGCTGGACCGGCGCCGGGTCCGATTACGGCGTCAAACTGGATTCTCCGCCCTGGCCGCGATTACAGCGTCAAGCTGCGGAGAATCCAGTCCATTGTCTCGTGAACACCACTCATCAGTGTGTTGCTCTTGCGAATGCAAGCCTGTCTTGGACAACAGTGCACTTCCTAATGGCTGGCACAGGGAAACACTGAGGGAGAACAGATAGTTTCCCATCTAGAAACTGTATACAAGTTGAAACAAAATCAATATGAAAACACTGGGAGTCTAAATTAAAAGCAAAATATATGGCAGTCTACATAACAGTCATAAACAGGAGTTTGAACAGTTAGTATAGTTTAAACTGAGCCGAATCAGACTTTGCAACCTTGGTGTCATGTTGGACACGGAGATGAGCTTCAGCCGACTGTTACATCATCTGACTCCACCCTGCCTCAACTCATCTGATATTGAAACCCTCATCCATGTCCTTTGTTACCTCATGATTTGGCTATTCCACACACTCCTAACAGTCTAACCAATTACTACCAGTTATAAACTTGAGATCATCAAAAACTTCTCACTCAATCCAACTCCTGCTCACCCATAATCCCTGTGGGCATTGAGCTATATAGATTACTGGTAAGCAATTCCTCCATTAAAATGTTTTTATCCTCATTTTCAAATCCCTCCATTGCCTTGCCCCTTCCTCACTCTGTAATGTTCTTCAGCCCTAAGCTTCGAAGGTTTGTGCACCTCCAATACTGGCCTCTGCAACAATGTCAATTTTAATGACACCATGATTGGCTCCCTGCCTTCGCCAACCCTCACTCGCCCATTAAAAGATTGGACATTAAAATGCTGTTGTAAGTAAAACGAAGTTGTGCAGGGACATTCCCTCTCCTTCCCCCTGCATCTGCTCACTGGAGTTAGATGGGGGACACTGCGCTGTCCATTTCTTTAACAGTCAGGATTGGGAGATCCCAGAACAAGTGGAAAGGAGTCGGGTTCTGTAAAATCTTTGTGGGCATTAGCAACGTATAGCATTGCTGGTGAGCAGAAGATGTGGGCCCAAGCCTTTAAATACAATCTCTGACCAAGCTTTGGTTATATACCCTAATATTTCTTGTTGTGGTTTGGTGTCAAATTTGTTTGGTAACACTACTTGGAACACTTTCAAACATTAAAGGCATTGTATAAATACCAGCAGTTGTTGAAATTGTTATTTTAAGTAATAGTCTGACAAGCATTCAACCACATCTAGTGTCACTCCACTATTGGCTACCTCCCTTCGTCAACCCACTCACATTAAAAGATTGCACCGTTAAATGCTGCTGTAAACAAAACAAAAAAAATAGTTGTGCGGGAGTGGAGCATATCCAACCTTATGAAATTCTACTCATTGTTGATTTAACGCCTATTCATCAGCACAAAAAGCTTCTGATAACTCAAGTGAACAAAGTTTTAAAAAAGCCTATTACCTCTGAATACTTTCATCTGGGTCCACCAGAACACTCACAAATCTGAAAAAAAGGGAGCCTTTCCATTTTATAAACTCTTCCTGCAAAAAGAAAATAAATAAGCTCTATGAAACTTCTCTCTTGCTTCTATTCCAAACATGTGAAAACAATTCACTTTAGTTGATTGCTCAATTTTGCCAAGTTAATAGTAATAATCTTTATTAGTGTCACAAGTAGGCTTACATTAACACTGCAATGAAGTTTCTGTGACAATCCCCCAGTCGCCACACTCCGCCTGTTTGGGTACACTGAGGGAGAATTCAGAATGTCCAATTCACCTAACAAGCACGTCTTTCAGGACTTGTGGGAGGAAACCAGAGCATCCGGAGGAAACCCACACAGACATGGGGAGAACGTACAGACTCCGCACAGACAGTGACCCAAGCCGGGATTCGAACCCAGGTCCCTGGCACTGTGAGGCAACAGTGCTAACCACTGTGCTATGTGGGTTCAGCTGCAGTCTCAAAGCGTACGGAGTTGGGTATCACAAATATATCAGCCGAGGAGGCACACTGAATTGCTATGACTCGATCCAACAAATAGGCCATCACATAACCTACGTAAACAAGCCAGCCCCAATAGGGAGCATGTCCAATAATAGCCAAATAAAAAGGATATTTTATAAGAAGAGTACTTTCCAAGGTAAGTGCAGCAGCTAACTATGTTCTTTCAAAAATTGGGTTGTTACAAAATGCTATTGTCTTGAGAAATCATGTCCAGCTATTTAATAAATGGCAAGCATGCATGGCAATTAAGTTTGATGACAAAATAAAGCATTTAATGCAAATCAGGAAACAGTTAAATGATTCAGGAATTAGGAAACAGTTCGAACAATTGGAAGTTGATACGAAATGTAATATTTAGCAGTACACTCCTCACAAGTGCATAAATTCATGGTGATTGTGAGAAATTCTCACATGTTCATGTTTGTACTTATATTTTATTCAGATAAATATCACTTTAGATTTAGAATAATAGGGTCACTCTCCCAGTGTCTGCATGAGTCTCACCCCCACAACCAAAAGATGTGAAGGGTAGGTGAATTGGTCACACTAAATTGCCCCTTAATTGGTAAAAAATAATTAGGTACTCTTAAATTTATTTAAAAAAAGAATAGTAGGGTCACTGCTTAAAGAGAATACACAGATTACAAGGAAAGTATAAATCAATGTTAGGAGGGGACAGAACAGCAAACTATTCACAAATGGAACTCTTGGCCAGTTATTTGATCTTGTATAATAAAAGACTGACTTTTCACTTACCTGGAGTAAGTTGGTCAACATGACCAAAGTCTGTTTGCGGATAAAGGGGTCATCATCCTTTAAGCAAACAGCAATATTCGGAATGTATCGATCTACCATAGAAGTATATCGCATACAGAGGTCACACATGATGATAATAACATTATTACGAACTGCTACATTTTCACACATCTCTAGCTCGCGTGCAAGAGCTGCAATGCATTTCTTTGCTAGGTCTTCATGTTGCAGGCATAATTTTCCTGTGCAAAGTAAAATAAGGTGATACATTGTCACAATAAAGGGTGTAGAGTTGAGTCGGAAATATAATTGCTAAGATCCAAGCAAGGCCAGATTTATTTTAGTATCATCAGAACAGGGAGCATTAACAGGCATCAAATACTCATTGATGCGTGCAAACACAGACACATCAATACTGGCAATCAAGTGTAAGCCCTGACTGGTTCCCAATCAGATCTACAAACTCACATCAGACTTGGGATTGAACCAGGTTCCATCAGGTCTTTATGGTTTAGTTCCAATGCATAATGTTGTAAAATCTTTTCTGTTCAGCTACAGAAAATATAACCTCAGTTTAAATTCAATGCAATGTCAAACATTTTATCTAATAAGACATAAAAGGGTAACACATTTCCTAATTTCTGCAGAAACTATTATAATTTTGTACTTTGGCTAGATTTCCTGCTTTTAGCAGAAATAAATGCTGATGCAGGCAACCAAGATGTCAGATCACTTATCTCTAATAAACACAACCCCTATTTATCATCAAAAAGATTTGTATGGGCTCCCTAAAGTCTCTGCAAGTTCATGGCTGACGCAATAATTTCAACACCTCAAAGAGAAGAAAAACAAATGACAGAATTCCCAATCTTGAGCATTCCCCAGTTGTTCATGCTAGAAAAAGCACACAGATGGGGTAAGTGAATGGAATAGAAGTAGCCCTTTCTAGCAAACCTATGCCAAAAAGAACTTACCCAGAGTAAAAAATGCATGTGCTCGGATAACAGAAGGCATAGCACCAGGTCCTGAAAACTGAGAGAGGGGCTGTGAAGCTGGGAGATCATCACCATCTGAAACATTAGCAGAAGAAAATACAATTCAGAAACTTTTCCATTATTGAATCAATTCCAGAAGTGCCGATCTTGTTTTCAATATTCCAGACAGCATTGTATGGTTTGTAATTATGAATGTAATTCTATACAATACTGCTCACTCAAGTAACTATTCAATAAATCAATTCAAAAGCATCTGGGCTAAGCCATTGCCAGATGATGCGATTAATCTTATGGCTTCTTGAAATTGAGTTTGGGAATTTGAAGCTAGGTGGAAATTAGATGCTTTTCATCCCTGGTAAGTGACTGGTAAGTAGTTTTTCTTTTCATTTGTTTATTTATTCGTTCTTGTGTTTTTTGGAATTGCAGTTGTATAAGAAATCTAAGGTTGAAGACATGGCAGGAGATCCCAGACCCGTGTCATGCTCCTCGTGTGCGATGTGGGAGCTCAGGGGCACGTCCATTGACCCTGGCTCCTTCATGTGCAAGAAGTGTGTCCAGTTGCAGCTCCTGTTAGACCGTTTGACGGCTCTGAAGTTGTGGATGGTCTCACTTTGAAGCATCCGCGATGCTGAGGATGTTGTGGACAGCACGTTTAGCGAGTTGGTCACACCGCAGGTTAAAATTACTGAGGGAGATAGAAAGTGGGTGACCAAAAGACAGAGCAAGAGTAGGAAGGCAGTGCAGGTGTCCGCTGCGGTCATCCGCCTGCAAAACAGATATACCGCTTTGGATACTGTTGAGGGAGATGGCTCACCAGGGGAAAGCAGCAGCAGCTAGGTTCTTGGCACCGTGGCTGGCTCTGCTGCGCAGGAGGGCAGGAAGAAGAATGGCAGGGCTATAGTGATAGGGGACTTAATCGTAAGGGGAATAGACAGGCGGTTCTGCGGACGCAATCGAGACTCCAGGATGGTACGTTGCCTCCCTGGTGCAAGGGTCAAGGATGTCTCGGAGCGGCTGCAGGACATTCTGGGGGGGGGGGGGGGGGGGGGGAAGGAGGAAGGGTGAACAGCCAGCTTTCCTGGTGCACATAGGCACCAACAATATAGGTAAAAAAACGGGATGAGGTCCTACAAGCTGAATTCAGGGAGTTAAGAGTTAAACTAAAAAGTAGGACCTCAAAGGTAGTAATCTCAGGATTGCTACCAGTGCCACGAGCTAGTCAGAGTAGGAATGTCAGGATAGATAGGATGAATGTGTGGCCCGAGAGATGGTGCAAGAGGGAGGGATTCAAATTCCGGTGGCATTGGAACAGGTTCTGGCGGAGCTGGGACCAGTACAAACCGGACGGTCTGCACCTGGGTAGGACTGGAACCGATGTCCTGGGGGGGGGGGTTTGCTAGAGCTGTTGGGGAGGGTTTAAGCCAATGTGGCAGGGGGATGGGAACCGATGCAGGAAGTCGGAGGGAAGTAAAACGGGGCCGGAAACAAAAAGCAGTAAGGGGGAAAAGTGTAAGGCAGAGAAGCCATAGTCAAAAATCAGTGACTGAGGAGAGTGTGAAAAGGGAGGTGGCCAATGCACGATGGAGGGTGTTGTACCTAAATGTGCGCAGTATACAGAACAAGGTAAACGAGCTTGTTGCGCACATTGAAATTGGCCGGTCCGATGTTGTGGGCATCACAGAGACGTGGTTGCAAGGGGATCAGGGCTGGGATCTAAATATTCATGGATACATGTCCTATCAAAAGGACAGGCAGATGGGCAAAGGGGGCTGGGTTGCATTGTTAGTAAGGAATGAAGTTAAATCGATAGCAAGGAGCGATATAGGATCAGAAGGCATAGAATCTCTGTGGAGATACAATAATCATGGGGGGCTTCAATATGCAGGTGGACTGGGAAAATCAGGTTGGTAGTGGATCCCAAGAAATGGAATTTGTGGAATGTCTAAGAGATGGTTTTCTGGAGCAGCTTGTGACAGAGCCTACGAGGGAACAGGTAATTCTGAGTTTGATGATGTGTAATGAGGCAGACTTGATTAGGGAACTTAAGGTGAAGGAACCCTTAGGGAGCAGCGACCACAATATGATAGAATTTATCCTGCAGTTAGAATTTACCCTGCAGTTTGAGAAGGAGAAGCTGCAATCAGATTTATCAGTATTACAATTAAATAAGGGTAATTACAAAGACATGAGGGAGAAGCTGGCCAGAGTTGATCGGAAAAGGAGCCTAGCAGGGAAGACTGTGGAACAGCAATGGCAGGAGTTTTTGGGGGTTATTAGGGAGGCACAAGGAGGAAACATGCTAAGGAGAGGACAAGGCAGCCATGGCTGACGAGGGATGTCAAGGACAGCATAAAAGCTAAAGAAAAAGCATACAAAGTGGCGAGGATTGGTGGGAAGCCAGAGGATTGGGAAGCCTTTAAAAGCGAGCAGAGGACAACTAAAAAAGCAATAAGGGAGGGAGAAGATGAAGTATGAGCGCAAGCTAGCTAGTAATATGAAGAAAGATAGGAAGAGATTTTTTCAATATATAAAAGGTGAGAGGCAAAATTAGACATTGGACCACTAGAAAATGTGGCTGGAGAAGTAATAATAAGAAACAAAGAAATGGCAGACAAACGGAATAGTTACTTTGCATCAGTCTTCACGGTGAAAGACGCTAATGGGATGCCAGAGTTCCAGGAGAACCAGGGGGCAGAGTTGAGTGCAGTGATCATTACTAAGGGGTAGGTTCTGGGAAAACTGAAAGGTCTGAAGGTGGCTACGTAACCTGGACTAGAAGGACTACACCCGAGGGTCCTAAAAGAGATAGCTGAGGAAATTGTGGAGGCATTGGTGATGATCTTTCAGGAATCACTGGAGGCAGGAAGGGTACCAGAGGACTGGAAGGTAGCTAATGTAACACCACTGTTTAAGAAGGGAGGGAGGCAGAAGATGGGAAATTATAGGCCGGCTAGCCTGACTTCGGTCATTGGTAAGATTTTTAGAGTCTGTTATTAAAGACGAGATCGCGAAGCACTTGGAAGTGCATGGTAAAATAGGACTGAGTCAGCATGGCTTTGTCAAAGGGAGGTCATGTCTGACAAATCTGTTAGAGCTCTTTGGGGAGGTAACAAGCAAGTTAGACAAAGGAGAACCAGTAGACCTGATTTATTTAGATTTCCAGAAGGCCTTTGACAAGGTGCCGCATAGGAGACTGTTAAATAAGTTAAGAGCTCATGGTGTTCAGGGTAAGATCCTGGCATGGATAGAGGATTGGCTGACTGGCAGAATGCAAAGAGTGGGGATAAAGGGGTCTTTTTCAGGATTGCAGCCGGTGACTAGTGGTGTGCCTCAGGGGTCTGTGCTGGGACCACAACTTTTTACAATATACATTAATGATCTGGAAGAAGGTACCGAAGGCACTGTTGCTAAGTTTGCAGATGATACAAAGATCTGTAGAGGAACAGGTAGTATTGAGGAAGCAAAGGGGCTGCAGAAGGACTTGGACAAGCTAGGAGAGTGGGCAATGAAATGGCAAATGAAATACAATGTGGAAAAGTGTGAGGTTATGCTTTGGAAGGAGGAATTTAGGCATAGACTGTTTTCTAAATGGGGATATGCTTTGGAAAGCAGAAGCACAAAGGGCCTTGGGACTCCTTGTTCACGATTCTCTTAAGGTTAATGTGCAGGTTTAGTCGGCAGTTAAGAAGGAAAATGTAATGTTAGCAGTCATGTCAAGAGGGCTAGAATACAAGACCAGGCTGTATACAGACTGAGGCTGTATAAGGCTCTGGTCAGAACCCATTTGGAGTATTGTGAGCAGTTTTGGGCCCCATAACGAAGGAAGGATGTGCTGGCCTTGGAAAGGGTCCAGAGGAAGTTCACAAGAATGATCCCTGGAATGAAGAACTTGTCGTATGAGGAACGTTTGAGGACTCGGAGTCTGTACTCGTTGGAGTAAGGTTGAGAGGGGATCTTATTGAAAATTATAAGATACTGCGAGGCCTGGATAGAGTGGAAGTGGAGGGGATGTTTCCACTTGTAGGAAAAACAATAACCAGAGGACACCATCTCAGATTAAAAGGGCGATCCTTTAAAACGGAGATGAGGAGGAATTTGTTCAGCCAGAGGGTGGTGAATCTGTGGAACTCTTTGCCGCAGAAGGCGGCTGTGGAGGTCAATTCACTAAGTGTCTTTAAGACAGAGATAGATAGGTTCTTGATTAATAAGGTGATCAGGCGTTATGAGGAGAAGGCAGGAGAATGGGGATGAGAAAATATCAGCCATGATTGAATGGCGGAGCAGACTTGATGTGCCAAGTGGCCTAATTCTGCTCCTATGTCTTATGGGTCAATAGTGATTTGCCTGTCCGTTTGCTATACTTAAATAGATATTGATCAAATCAAGTTGGGTTGCACATTGAGGTGCATCTGTGAAGCTGCAAGTGATGGAAATCACAGTGTAAAATCCTAAAATAATGTAAATTGACCTAGACATTCAACACAATGCAAAAACAAACTAACCACGATAAACTATATTTTCTGCAGATAAAAGTAAACTATATTTTCTGCAGATAAAAGTAATGTTCAGAAGGAAGGTCACCGACCTGCCAAGTATGTGACATTTTGCACCTTTATAACAAAGCAAATCAATTTCATTCAGCTTGTTCCAATAATCATGGTCACAATTTTATGCATAATACGATTCCTAGAGAAAGAAAAATCACCATTCTCACCATGGGCTAAGCTGGTAGGGGTAGCAAGAAACGATTGAACCAACATGAAGATGCGCTTCTCAACTTTTCCAGGGCACAGCTGTGCTACTTCACCAAGTGTAAAAAGATGCCTCACCTGAAGAAACACAAGATGTTGTACCTGGAACTCAGCAAGTCTCCTGATGCCAAGGAAATCACAACACGCATCTCCCCTAGCATTCGTGGTGTTGGAAGAATAATGGAGTACACCAAATAAAGAGCTTTCGGAACACTCTTTTGTTCTTAAATTGGTTAAGGAGAATGGAATGAAATTTATACATATACTTGATCCTAGATATTTCTTGTGAGATGCAAATTGCTCTTATATTCATAATTTCAACCTGCTCTCCACACAATTATTACAGTGACAGGCCAACATTGTATTTTACAATTCAAAGTCCTCTGAAAGAATGCAAGAATATGCAATTAGAAGCATAGAATGTTATAGTGTAGACCATTAGGTCCTTCATAGCTCTGCTGGCTTTGAAAGAGTGGTTCCAATTTAGGCCCACACCTTAGCTTTTACCCCATTATCCTTGAAAATCCGTCATCTTAAAGTTCATATCCAATTGCCTTTTAAAAGCTACAATAGAATCTGATATCTCCAAACCTTTTGATAATATGTTCAAGATATTCACCCTCTGTTCAAAGTATTTTCTCCTCATCCACCACCAAGTCCTTTGGTCAATTATTTTAAATCTTCAGCCTCTGATAACTGAACAACTTGCCTGAGGAAATAGTTTCTATCTACTTGCTCTATCAAACTCAAATTCCGATAGCGCAAATCACAGTATTAAAATGTCATTCATCCATTATTAACATTTCCAGATTGTGTTTCCATAATAACTTTACATACTCACTTTATTTAAACCCTATTAAATATCAGTGATTTGGGGTCTTTAAAAGACAAAGAAGAAAAGTTGGACTGTTCTTTCATTCTTTGAATATCTAAATATCTATATCAATTTCTTGCATCAACGTTTGCTTTACAAGTTTTGAATTTTCATCTGCTATTGATAGGTAACAATGTTCCAGGACAAGCAAGTTACAGCTCATTGCAATTTATCCTAATATGGTACCTCTGTAAAAGGTGGTCTAAGGTCTCGACCCGACCACAAGAGAAGACAATTACAATAAACCTTTGTGTTATCCAGCATTGCACCAACTGGAATACATGATTCACCAGAATTTCGTGATTTTTTCTTTTTAAAAGCTGGTCTGAAGGTCAGAAATAAAAAGTCAAATGGTGGATATTCAAAACCCCGAATGTCAGCGTTGGTCTTGTGGTGATCTGTTTGGTTATACTTTTTTTTTAAAATAAAGTCGGCCAAGACCCCACCAAAGCTGCCCAAAGATCAGATGAAACAGTTACTGCTTGGAGCAACTGTCAATGAAGCTGACAGCTTATTTTTCTTTTTTTTTGAAAGCTGGTCAGAAGGTCATGGTGCCAGTTGTGTCTTCAATGGTGTTTTACTGTGGTGCCCTGCTGTTCTGTATCTGGAGTAATCCAACTCCCAGATAACTGACATTTTGATTAACTGGCACCACCCATGCCTGGAGCACGGCGGATAACAAAAAAAAGTTTACTGTAAGGTTGCAAGACTCTGCCTTATCTTGACAAGCATAAAATGCAAAGAGGTGAAGTCAAAATATTCAATTTATTGCAGTGAAAGAGTTTGGCTGCATTTAATAGATATGGATTCTGTCACTTACCAATATATTTTCATCCGTAAACGAATTGTCACCATCTCGGAGAACAATATTAGAGATGTAAGACTCGCATGCCAAGATCAGCTTTCCACACACCTGATCCAGTAGGACCTATTACAGAAATACTTTACTATTTGCTCTACAGTGTGATTTTATTCCTACAATAAAACCCCTTCATATATCATAATTTACACTGGTTAGTGCATTTTAATAAAAAAGTTCATCCCAATGCGAGTCAGAAAAGGCTGAACAGTAGACTTTTATTACCATTTCCTGCAAATACATTCTAAAACATCAGCTTACTCTGCACTTTACCATGTGATTATTGTCCAACTTTTCTTAAGTAGCAATCAGTTTTGAAAACCATTTTATGCATGTATGAAATACTTAAGCGCAAAATTCCAAAATGATGTTTCATAGACCAATACGACGTTGTGACCAATGTTCCCTAGTTACTGAGCTTTTAATTTTAGTGGTGCAGAAAAACACTTCCCACAAAGGAGAGAAAAGAAAATCAACCTTGGATTATTTTTAGCAATCCCAGAAATAGAATGCACAAGTTTGGAAACAGGCCATCCCCCCTACTTTTAGAGGAATCAGACCTAAATCAGAGTAAGAATGGAGTGCATTAAAAAAAAATCTGATTAAAGCAGGCCACAACCAGAAAGGTTTCACCTTTTGGTATTGATTTGTGTTTTATTCTCACCATTCGTAATGCATATTTTATACCCAAAACCAGGCATCCAAAAGAGAGTAAATGCTGGTTTATTTTTTAAGATATGCAACCCCACCTGTGTCTCCTCAGGTGTCTCACACTGGGCCTGGCAGAGTTTGTACAAGGCTTCGACTGCGGGACTAATGATTTCCGGAGGAGAACAAAATGTATTTATCCAATTCTGGACCTCATCTGTAAGAAAAGCACATGCTTAATAGAATTTTTTAATACATAAGGTTGTTGCTCATCAGCGATGAGATCAAACACAAGGGTCTAATTTTGTTTTGTCACAAGGAATCATGTAGTAGTTATAGAAGCCTTACAATGCAGGAGGCCATTTAGCCCATCGAATCTACACTGACCTCTGAAGCATTCTACCTAGGCCCACTCCCCTGCCCTATACCATAACCCCACTTGGACACTAAGAGACAATTTAGAACAGCCAACCTATCTAACCTGCACATCTTTGAACTGTGGGAGAAAACCAGAGTATGCAGAGGAAACCCATGCAGACAAGGCGAGAAAGTGCAAACTCGACACAAACAGTTACCCAAGGTTGGGATTGAACCCAGGTCCCTGGCGCTGTGCGGCAGCAGTGCTAACCACTGTGCAGTTACAGCACATCTTAATTATCTGTAGTGAAATCAAAGTGCTTTTAGGCCACTTCAAATGGGTGGGATTATTAGACTTCAAGAGGGTAGAAACATTAGTTGTCCCCCCTTTGTTTGACATTCATTGTCAAGACTGAGGATCAATGCATTTGTATAAAATTATCAAAGTACCTCAGCATCCAATGCAGTTAGTGCATGTCATATTGGATGAAATCCATACGAACAACACAACATGACCTTGCTGAATTGTGAACTTGCAAAGCTAAGCCAAGGACTATAGCAGTGCTTCACAAACGAACTTCCAATGTGACCCTATTTAAACTCACCTCATGAGAAATTAGGGATGGGCAACAAAAGCTGGCCACATCCCATGAAATGATATACATAAACTCTCGAATTAATGTGGCTGAGATCACAGCTGCCTGGAATCTTTGTCTGTCTGGGGGCAGAGCCTGAAGCTGAGCCGGGGGTTGCGGTTGAGTCGGGACCAAGTCGCATCCTACAATTCCCGCAGCAGAAGCGGCACAGGAAGAGGGTTCAGTGCAAGAAGGTCTAAGAGAGAGAGCCTGAGTGACTGTTCCCTCCGGGCCAGTCAGAGATCAGGGGGGCTGGTGGGGGGTAGACGGAGGATGGAATTTCGTGAGCCAAAAATCGTTCTACTAAATGGCAGAAATTTCCCTGTTAACAGTAATTATTGTATATACCAATCATCAAAAAAGTAGAATAAAGCAATTTTGGTGGCAAATTCGATCCCTTAGGTCTTGGAAAATGGAACATTATGTTGCAAACAATATATTTCAGGGTGGATCCACTCTGTTCTGCCACAACAATGTGGTTTAGTTGAGAAAGGCAACACATTATTACATAAAAATAACGTTTATTTTCAACATAAGCCATCCACTTGTATCGAGTATAACTGTCAATTTGGTGCCACTGTATACAACTTTGCCATGAATTTGCACACTCTAGTTAGTAGACTGATCAAGCCCAAAAAGAACTTCACATTCGACCCTTGCAACTGGCATGAATAAACGGATGTCGCATTCATCCGGATGCACCTGAAGCCAAATGGCAGATACAAAGGAATGAAAACCAAACGCAGCAGAAAGACAAAGTCAGTTAATTCACCAACAGTAGAAAAGGCACAAACGTTAATGCTATCCCAAACCCTACCACTGTTGCCCCCCAAATTCATTAGAAACATTTTTTTAAAATCCTTGAATCTTATTGCACTTCACTCACCTATCAAGTTAGACCTAGTTGTCTCAGGCAAATGGCGAGCAATGTTTCCCATGACACTCAGAATGTGGCTAGTGCTGTTGTCGATAATCTTTGACCTGCAGACATTAGAAAATAACTTCAGATCAAGTAATTGAAAATTTTACGCTGCACTGGTACGATCTGAAAATTGGACAGCATTGAGCATCTTGTTTTTATAACATTTCACAAATAAATCAGTCTCCCATGAAGAAAGCAGGCCAGTCACACATTCATCCTAAACATGCATCAGCGTGGTTTTGATATCTTTATCAGGCCTCTGAATTACATGTTAGGTTTCTGCCCTAAAGCTCTTCAAAGCTTAAAAAACACAAATAACACAGAACACTTTCCGAATAGGAACTGTCGCTTAATTATGGGGCAGGGGAATGAATAATGCTTAAAAATAAAATTATTCCACCTATTGCATACTCTTACTGAAAGCTTATTTGATAGCTTCAAAGCAACATCTCTAACAGTAGATCTAGTTGCCTGTGTTAAGATGACAAAACTGGGAGTTATTGCTGAAAATCACAACATCTTGATACCTTCCCTCTTATATTGAAGTGAATTCCTACCGTAGGTATTATCTGGAAAGTCTGAATGATACAAAAGTTTTACAAAAAAAGAACAGCCTAAATAGATCCGCACATCACATTTTTACAGCTAGCTGCAAAAAGCAAATGGTTTGCGTGTAAATTTAAATATTACAAACCTGTAAACATTATCCCAAGAGACTATAATCTTCTCATAATTTAATTTTGGCGATGATCCTGCAATTTTTGAAAGTAGCATCCAGGCAGCAGAAGAATGTTCAGTCTCAGTGTGAGAGATAAGGCTCTTTACAAACGTTGAATTGAACGTATTTTGACGGGACCACAAAAGGAAAGCTTTGGTGAGATAACGACTATAAAAAGAGGACAAAGCAATTACTCACCTAGGACTCGAACTTCTCAAGATAAATAAACGCAAAGCATAAAAGACAACTCAAATGGATTTGTTAGATTGAAATACGTGTGAAATATGTGAAGTCCAATACATATTTACCAAAGCTCTTGATACTCAATCGCGAGAAATGTCAAAATGTCCCAGGCCAATCTTTGATATTTGTCTTCATCACTGAACTGTCTATAGTCCTTGATTTGTTGTATTATAACTTTATGGAGACAGTCCAGTGCTTTTTCCTGCACAGAACTCTCAGAGTCGATTACAATAGGGATGACTCCATTCATCCAAACCTTTTGCAACACCGAATTACATGGTTGAGCCTGCAAGAAACATACATAAAGATAATCTGAGCATAAAAATAACATCCTTCATTAACCACCAATTTGGAAAATAAACATTTTGAACCATAACTTCAGAATGAAAGTAGATTCAATTAACATTACCAACACGTTTTGTGCTACTTAGAACGATTCAAAGATCACTTTCAAATGCACATGGGGACTTCTGGACCACAAACATGTAATTCTATCCAAAACAGAATATATAATAGCACTAAATATAAACCTATTGAATTATTTTGATGCAACCACAAAAGTAAAAGTTTGATAAGATAATTAATATGGAAAGAGAACAAATAATTACTTCCTTACAATTCTAACTGCTCAAGATAACTGTATGCTAAATATCAGAGATCTCAAATGATGTTGGTAAAATTGAAATATGTACAGTCCAATACACATTTACAAAAGTTCTTGATTCTCAAGCGCGAAAAATGTCAAAATGGCCCAGGGTAATCGTTGATATTTTTATTCATCACTGAACTGAATATAGCCCTTGATTTGTAGTATTATCACTTGATTGAGACTATTCAGTGTTTTTCCCTGTACAGAATCCTCAAGAATCTATTACAATAGGGATGATCCTATTCATTCAAGCCTTTTTCAACACAGGGTGAACAGATTTTCATGAATATGGTTCAAAAATGAGATGTGTTGCCAAAGCTTTTCATCTCACACTCATCAGGACAAATGGAAGAATGCCAAATTTCAAACAATACAACTGCAGGAGAAAAGGTTGCAGATTGGCTGGCAAATTGACTCTGATTGGCCAAAGGAATTGCCATGACGCAAGCAACAAGGAACAACAGCTCCCCAAGCTCTCAGGTAATTCAAAAAAGAGAGGAAGGTTGATCATCCTTTGGTTTGCAACAAATGGGTCCCCAAGAGTCTCCAATGGGTCTATTTAAGAGCAAATCAGCCATGTTATAAACTTGACTGATCATTTTAAATTGGTTGTTAGCAGTGATTATCAGTCAGGATCATTTTATTTTATTTTTTTAAATTTAGAGTCCCCAATTCATTTTTTTCAATTAGGGGGCAATTTAACATGGCCAATCCACCTAGCCTGCACATCTTTTGGGTTATGGGGGCGAAACCCACGCAAACACGGGGAGAATGTGCACACTCCACACAGACAGTGACCCTGAGCCAGGATCGAACCTGGGACCTCGGCGCCGTGAGGCAGCAGGGCTAACCCACTGTGCCACCGTGCTACCCTGTCAGGATCATTTTAGGCAAGTGCTGCCTAATCACAGAAATCAAATCTAATAGTAGATGTATTGCTTTAGGTTTTGAAAGTGTGGACTGGTTGAGCATGTACTCTGTCACACTGCTACTATGCAATGGCAATGCAAATAATATTTTCCACTAATAGGATGCTGCAGTCAGTCCCAAAAAAATACATTTTGCCTGCCACACAATCGAGTATGTATGAATTCCAGTGCTTGAGCAATGCCAGGTCCCAGCAATTGGCCTTTGCTTGTTCACGACTCATGGAGAAGATTGAGAGTCTAAATATTACAATTTAAAAGAACACTTTCAACTGCATATCGGTGTCTTGGTCCACAAACAAGCAATTCTATCAAATTTCTATCATCCCCTGCAAACAAAAGAACTGTGTTCAAGTTCAAGCCCTGCGCCTTTTTCGAATTATGTGGGAACTTGGGAGGTCCGATAGTTCCCTGTTCCTGTCACCATGGGAACACCTCCAACGATCAGAATCTACCTGCCAACCAATCAACGCACTTTTGTTGTGATAGTCTGCCATCTGTCATTGTTGTGATGAAAAGCTTTGGTAACATGTCTCTCTTTTCAACGATAGTGCAGATTTGTACTACCAGCCGACTATTTTCATGAGTTTAATCCTCCCAATTCTGAATAGTTCTCAAAAATATAGCACTAGCTAATTAGAATCTAGGCAACATTTAGTGTTGAAAGATATTCTCTGCTAGAGACACTCCTGTCTCATCTCCCATTCTCCAGTAAAGGATGACAATCTGGAAACCAGTTTCCAGTTATCTGTCAATGGCACTGCAAGCAGCAATGAGAAAATGCATGAAGGTAATGCAGTCAGCTAGCCAAGCTTCCATCTTATTTTCCCTCTTCAGAGGGAAATAACTGCCTTCCCTTGGTATGACTGACATCAGAAGTTCCTGATTAAGCAATCACTCTAGGGTGTGATTAAATAACATGCTTAACTGGTTTAATTATTAATGGCTATGTAACCACTTTACAGGATAGAAAAACATTGCATAGTTTGATGTTCACTTTAGGAGAAAGTTGTGAAATTTCAAACATTTTTCAAATCATCTTAATTTTCACTTTTAACATAGGCCTACACTTATTAAAAGTGCTTTCCATAGGTAGACACAGATTAGCAACCAGGTCCAAAACCATACAAACGGTGCCTGAGTCAAATATTACAAGCTCTGTAATAACAGTTGACTCAATCTTTGATTTTCTGCTAATGCCACAAGTTTTAAAAAGTTTCTCTGTAACAAGAGCAAAAGAAAATGACATATTTGAATCAATCTCTGGTCACTTTGTGGTACAACTTGTTGACACCAGCTGTATGTTGTTGAAATGTTCACACTATTACTTACTCCTGTGCCAGTAGGACAGGCATAATCGTATAAAGTCCCTCCATGCATTTATTAAAAGTATTTGGATTGACTCGAGTACACATCCTGATCTGAAAACATGATCAAAAACCGTACCAACAGAAGATCAGTGATCGACTGCAATGCCTGCTTGCGGACAGATGGGGCAGGATCTCGACAATGGTCCTGTAATGTTGACAGATCTTCTTGGTTGCAAATGGCAATATTGTGTTTTAAAATGCTGACAAACACCTGTAAGGTATGGAGCACAAAACAGCTGATTCACCAGCATATTCAAACATCAAGAAATTAAAATCTAAGCAAAGACCAATTTGCATTCAATGACATGAATTACATATTTTATTTTGTACAATTTCCCTCTGGTTGACAACAATTAAACCAAAGGACCAAGGAACTAATCCATTTACTTATTGTACAATTCAAGAAAGCACACAAGTTTTATATGCAATATAAAAATGTATTTTGCATTACATACATATTATTCAAAGGTCTTGTGTTAACAGCAATCACCCAACTGGCAAGGGAATGAGAAAAATACCAAGATGTGTACAAACCCAGACTTGTACATACTGTCTGATTTTTTTTTTTATGATGCTCTGTCTTTAATGTGGCTGTGGGTCAGGCAACTGGATATTAAACCTTGCATGTTTCAATTTAGCAACAAGCAAAATAAAAAAGGAGGTTGCATGACTTACCTCCACAGCAGTAATTAAATGTTTAAATTAGATCTTTGTATTTTATCCACAGCATGAATCTCACCTGTATAATCTGGGTTTTGAAAGCCCAGGACCTGGCCTGTTCAGAGTTCTTAAAAGGTCAGCTATGTTTTGGTTTTCCTCAAGTCTCAACCGGAGTTTTGGTTTGTGACTTGCTCCACTTATAAGTTAGTATTGATGGGTACTCAGCGATTTTGTGTGTTAGATTTCACTGAATCTTCCTGCATTGAAGGCCATTCAACCTACCCCACTTGTGTTGGCTCTCGGAACCAGTTCTGTCTCAATACTAACAAAACTCTTCCTTGGCATCTAATTAACAGCTCTCCCTCCGCCAGACCAGCTTGAGAACTTTGACCTCTTTCTCAAGGTGGGCTGATTCAACTGATGCCACGTTCTAGGCAGTTTCATTATTTGTGTAGGTTTAGCATCACTTCTTCGCTTTTCAACTATAGGCTCCCATTGCTGACACTTTGGATTCTTTTTTTAAAAAACTATTTGCAACTTTAGCAACTCGTCCTCCAACATTTAATGATTTGTGTAAATAAATGCTTCAGCCTCTTGACCACCAAACTGAAGTTCTCTCCTTTAGATATCTACAACTCCTTATCCCTCCTGCCAAAGATATTCACCTAATTTTCGGAATTATTTTTCCCAAATTAAATTTCAGCGGACTATCCCCCCAAACTCCCAATCTGTGTTGTCAAGATATCACTTAGTAACCTCTTTAGTTAACCACAAACGTGTCTGCAAATTTGATAATGGCCCTATACTCAGTCCAAAATTAAAGACTTAAAATTACAGAAAGTTATATTGCGCCTTTCTTCATCAGCAGACACCTTGGAGCACTTTACAGCTAAAGTGTTTTTTTTTTAAAGTGTAGCCACCGTTGGAATGGCTCCAACACTGGGCCATTGTGACCCTTTCATGTTCTGCAGCCAAATTATGTTGCTACAAGTCACATGCATAGAGCAAGCTTTTGTGCACTAGCTTTCTATTCAAATTCAGTGAACTGACTACCCCCTGGAAAATTCAGCACAAGTCTGCTCTTAGCTCCCAGCGTAAGTGGAGGGAGGCCAGCTCAACGCAGGATCTTGCTGCCACATTCATCATTTAACTTTCCTTTTGTCATCTAAAAAGAGAACAGGAGAGGCAAACATCTCGTTGCAATACACGAGTTCTAAAAGTAAACAAATAATCAGCACCATGACCTCACATGCATACACTACCTGAATGGCTGCTTTTCTGACATTGGTTCTCTCATCACCAGCTCTGAGCCTCAACATAGTCATAATTCTTTTTGCTGTTCAAAAGAAATTCAGGATATTTTATTAACACTTCAAAGTGTTTACTTTTGCTGAGACTGACTTAATACCACTGACACTTTATAGTTTTCAGATCTCATGCACATAGTCAGAGCTTTAATGCATTATTTTGTTAACTTGGAAGAATATTTGGCAGCAAAAGCTGAAATCATTGGGTTGGTATTTTCAGTTTGTTCAAATTGCGCACAGAGATTTTTAACGGCTGCAACATTCAATTATTTTCATTTACGTACAATGGCCACATAATGTGGAACACCAGCACATGCAATATATGCTATAGTGGATTGACTGACATTGTGGGTGCTTTACTGAGCTACTATATGTTTATGAGGGAGCTGAGAAATACCAAATTAAATGCAGAAATGGAATTACGGAAATCTTTTCAGTACAGCATTCTATAATTGAAGTTTAATATTAAAGATCCCGGTTATAAAACAATTTTCCTGTGTTGCTGTGCCAAAGAGAGGAAGCCAGAAACATTATGTCCTTTCTTACCCACTAGTTTTTTAAAAAATTACAACGCACACTGGGCTAAATTTCTGGCTTTTAAAGCAGACCAAGGCAGGCCAGCAGCACGGTTCGATTCCTGTACCAGCCTCCCCGAACAGGCGCCGGAATGTGGCAACTAGGGGCTTTTCACAGTAACTTCATTGAAGCCTACTCGTGACAATAAGCGATTTACATTTAATTTCTCCCAAAATGTTCCTTCGACATTTTTGTTGTGCATTTTTTTTGTCCCCTGGTCTCTCTTATGGATTTTCTTTGCATTTTGTTCTCCTCCCATTAAAGCATTTTCTTCGGGAACTCGACTTCAATTCAGTCATTTGAAAAAAACACTACCAATCTGTGTATGGATTCCAGCCAGAAAATGTAATTTAAGACAGCTCAGCAATATCAGAACGGGAGTTATTCAAGGAAAAAATGAAATGAAATATTACTTTTTGTTTCCATTATAAAACACTTCAATCTAAAGCCGACAGTAATTATGTAATTCACATAGACATAAATTTTCATGCTCACCATCGGTGAATGTTGAATCCCCAGGGTCTGTGACTTCAATGCTTTTTAGTGTGTCCTTGCATTGGTTAGTGGTGGCTAGAAGTTTCAAAATGTTTGAAACAAAACAAATTGAATATACCAATATGTACTTTTTTTTCCCCAATCTATATTTTACCGTAATGCCACTCCAGTAACCAACTGCAAAAAGAGTTTGGAATGTGATAAAGGAGTTTGGAATGTGGTAAGATAGCACCTTTAGTATTTCTAAATATTTATGATAAACCCACAGTGAAAACCAAAAAGGCCATAGTGCAGGACCCCAAGGATGAAAATAATACAATAGGAAACGACGTACATCAAAATTGGGTGTTTCAAAAAACGAAGTTTCTATTTTAACAGCCTGAAGACACTAGGACAGGAAAGCACATCAGACAGATCAGGGCTTTAGACACCAACCAAATCGTACTTTATTGGCAGGAGAAGTCCACAGCATTTAAATTTCATACCAGCTAGAACGTTAACAGTTTATGGCCAGAAAAATTAAAGAGATATAGCAAAGAATTATCAGTCACCCACGGACTAATGCATAATGCCAAATAGACTGGAATGTTTCTAATGCGATCTGTTACAGGTTCTTCTGCAGGATGCAGATATAACAAACTGTCCAAAGAGCATAATGGCAAAAAAAGATATCCAGCAAAAATTAGGATTGAAGGGCAGCACGGTGGCGCAGAGGGTTAGCCCTGCAGCCTCACGGTGCCGAGGACCCAGGTTCGATCCCGGCTCTGGATCACTGTCCGTGTGGAGTTTGCACATTCTCCCTGTGTTTGCCTGGGTTTCGTCCCCACAACCCAAAGATGTGCAGACTAGGTGGATTGGCCACGCTAAATTGCCCCTTAATTGGAAAAAATGAATTGGGTACACAAAATTTATATATTAAAAAAAATTAGGATTGAAAGTGAGGAAAAGGTTCAAGGTTTCCCAATAGGGTTGAATGATAAATGCGTTGAATCATTTAAGACAGCAAAAACACTACATCAGTGCAAGAAAAGCAAGCTGTTGCTCATCATTAAAGTCAAAGTCATCAGGAACAGTAAAGCAGAGGAAGTTGAAGATTTGTGCAACAAAATGCTGTGATAGAATTACAAAGATTACAAAATCAATAAAAACAGCAAGTGTATTTGGCCTCAAAAAGGTTAAAATGAGATTTGACAAGAATCAATCCAACCAGCATGAAGTTAGAGAAAGTAAGTAATCAAATCGTTAATATTGGAACGTGGGACTACAGTGTATGAGAAAAATTGGAAAAAGTAAATGCCAGAAAGATGGAAAATTTGAATCCCAGTGACAGAAATTGCACTGTAATGCTGCCCTTCTTCAAAGACAAGACAGGTGTCAGACGTATTGCAGAAATGTGGAGTTTAGGAAGTAGGAAATTACAAATTCACTGGACTGTTTATCCAAATGGTTTGCAAATTCCATCTCCATATTATGTGCACAATGAAAGACTGGACATTTGAACTTGATTTCTATGCAGCAGTAGTACTACCACAGGCAAATTAAGGAAAACTGAAATTCCTGGAGATGCAATAAAAACAGAATGAGCTCAGATTCGGTCATTTGAATCAATTGTGAATATTCCAACACGTGCCATACCATGCTTTTCTTGAAAGAAAAAAACTTATATGGTTACCTTCATCATCCATCTTGACAGTACTTCCCAAAGTGTTCAATTCCACATCTGACTGCCCGTTCAACATCGACTGTCCTCCAACTGCAAAAATTAGCTAAGAATGACTCATCACAAATGATTGCTGCCCTGGGCCGACTGGGTTATTAGTTTGCTCCAATCTTTAGGAAGCTTCAAGAATCACTAGCAATTTGATTTAAAAGCCACTTGGAAAGGTATTTTTCTTCAGAAACTGATGCATAAAAATCAGAACATTAAAAAAGCATCCAAGAATGACTGCCAAAAGACAAAGATAACCAGCAGCAATCCACGTCCTATGCATGCTAGCTTTTAAAGTGGCTGTTTGTTCTCATTTTTACTTCAACACTGACAGGGAACTGTTCTTAAACTTTTCCTAGGTCATCACTTAATACCAAGTTACAACTTCAGCAGGAAAGACAATGATCAATCAGGCATGTGACTCCATCCAATAATCTCCACTATAAGATGGGTTGATGCTGTAATTTCTATTGGAAAAACACAGGATCTGTCTATAGTCAACATAAGCACTTGTAATAAAAAACAAAATCGATCTAACTAAATGATTTTGTGAAAAACTGCCCACCAGTTAGTGTACATAATTCACTGATAACAGTTAATTAAGTCTGCTGCCATCTGTGCACCCTGCAAAATTGAATGCACATTTGTGTAAAGTAGGAATAGATTGAAGTGTGCTGGTACTTACTTCCTAGCAATATTTCCTGAACATACTCCACAGCTGTTGAAGCATTCAAATCTAGGCATTGTGCAAGGAAAGCGAGAGCTCTGCTTCGGACTACAGGAGCCTTGTCAGAGCATCTACCCAAGATTACAACCTGGATCCAGTATTTGTGAGAGAGATACTTCTGATGCTCTAGAGGAATAGAGCTACCTTGTTCCCGTTCTGGCAATTCCAATAATGCCATTACCACATCCAATGCAAAGTTTCTGTAAGCTACCTAAAAAGCAGGATGAAACAATACAGTGTTTAAAAAAAAAAAGAGGAACAATGCATTATCAATCTTTGCGTACCCGAGAGCCAACCATTCAGGACAATATTAAAACTTAAGTCTTGTCATTCAAATAAATTATGCAATTGAAGGAGGTATGAGGGAGAAAAACCAAAGACAAAATAAAAATGAATACAAACTACATTAGCCATCACATTTTAGGATACTTGACTTCCGGTTGCGGCAATGCGGAGCTAAGCCGCACATTTCGGCAGCTCCCGCTATCACGGACTTTTGGGCTCTCCAGAGGAGCCGCAATGGAGATTTTTTGATTGAATCCCATGTGGGAAGATGAACTAAGGTCCCCCTTACGTTGTATGGCAGGGATTAGCGGTGGAGCGTCGGAGAAAAAGGCTTTGGAGCAGCAGCAAAAACGAGAGGGAAAAAACAAGATGGCAGAGGGCGGAGATCGAGCAGCATGGGGGCCGGACCAGCAGGAATTCCTCATGCGCTGTGTGGAGGAGCTTAAAAAGGAGGAGCTGGCGCCAATGCTTTTGGCGATTGAGGGGCTGAAGGAGACCCAGAAGGCCCAGGCGGTGGAGCTCCGTGAGATGAGAGATAAAACTAATGAGAACGAGGACGAGATCCTGGGCCTGGCAGTAAAGATGGAGGCGCACGAGGTGGTGCACAGGAAGTGGGCAGAGAGACTCGAGGTGCTGGGGAACAGGTCGAGGAGGAAGAATCTCGGATTCTGGGTCTCCCCGAAGGAGTGGAGGGAGCTGATGCCGGGGCGTATGTGAGCACAATGCTCCATTCGCTGATAGGTGCGGAGGTCTCTCCGAGCCCCCTGGAGCTGGAAGGAGCTCACCGGGTCCTGGCAAGGAGACCCAGGGCTGATGAGCCGCCAAGGGCGATAGTGGCGAGGTTCCATCGCTTCGAAAGTGTCCTGAGATGGGCCAAGGAGGTGCGGAGCAGTAGATGGGAGAATGCGGTGATCCGAGTCTAACAGGACTGGAGTGCGGAGGTGGCAAAGAGGAGAGCTGGCTTCAACCGGGCCAAGGCGGTGCAGCACAAAAAAAGAGTCAGGTTCAGAATGCTGCAGCCTGCGCGACTGTGGGTCACTTATCAGGACCGACACCACTATTTTGAAACGCCAGAAGAGGCTTGGACCTTTATCCAAACGGAAAAATTGGACTCGAACTGAGGGGCTGTGGTTGTTGGGGGGGGGGGATGTTGACTGTATACGGGGTTGTAAATATGGGTAAAGAATGTTTCATGGGTGGGGCGACGGAGGGGGATGTGGAAAGACTTCTTGTTAAAAATGTTCTTTTTTATGTTGACGAGATAGTGGGAAGTGTGGGCGTCGGTGCTGGAGGGAGACTCGGGGATGGGGGAAACTGGGATAAGGCCGCAGCAGGAGCTGCGCCACAGGGGGCGGGGCTGGCTCAGGAAAGCGCGGGCTTTTTCCCGCGCTAGGGAGGGGGGGAATGGAGGAAGGTAAGGAGGAGGAGTGACACCCACATGGGGGAGATCAATGGGAAGGCGGGGGAAGCCGGGGTCAGCAGACTCACGGAAGTAGTATGGGGGGGGGGGGGGGGGGGGGGGGGGGGAGCAAAAGAGCTAGATGCGGATCTAGCGGGAACGGGGGGGACAATAGGGTTGCTGCTGCACTGGCCAAGGGGGAACTGAAAATGGAAGAGGTGTTCGGGGCGGGGTTCCCCATCGGGGGGACTGGAGCGTGCGGGAGGCGCGGGCACGGGACTGGCCTAAGATAGGAGATGGCTAGTCGACGGGGGGGGGGGGGGTAAGCCCCCCAATCCGGCTGATCACGTGCAATGTGAGAGGCCTAAACGGGCCGGTTAAGAGGGCCCGGGTGTTCGCGCACCTAAAGGGACTGAAGGCAGACGTGGTCATGCTTCAGGCTTTTCCCCAGGGTAGAGGGGTCAATTACTAGGGGGCATAGGTTTAAGGTGAGAGGGGCAAGGTTTAGAGTAGATGTACGAGGCAAGTTTTTTACGCAGAGGGTAGTGGGTGCCTGGAACTCGCTACCGGAGGAGGTAGTGGAAGCAGGGACGATAGGGACATTTAAGGGGCATCTTGACAAATATATGAATAGGATGGGAATAGAAGGATACGGACCCAGGAAGTGTAGATGATTGTAGTTTAGTCGGGCAGTATGGTCGGCGCGGGCTTGGAGGGCCGAAGGGCCTGTTCCTGTGCTGTACATTTCTTTGTTCTTTGTTTGAGACACATCTGAAGGTGGCAGATCAGGTCAGGTTACGGAAGGGATGGGTAGGGCAGGTATTCCATTCGGGGCTGGATGCGAAGAATAGAGGGGTGGCAATTCTGGTGGGGAAGCGGGTGTCGTTTGAGGCCAAGAACATAGTAGTGGACAATGGAGGCCGATACGTGATGGTGAGCGGTAGGTTGCAGGGGACGGAGGTGGTATTGGTAAATGTATACGCCCCGAACTGGGACGGTGCTGGATTCATGAAACGGATGTTGGGGCGTATTCCAGACTTGGAGATAGGGAGCTTGATAATGGGTGGGGATTTCAACACGGTGTTGGACCCAGCATTAGATCGTTCCAGATCTAGGACGGGGAAGAGGCCGGCGGTGGCCAAGGTGCTCAGGGGGTTTATGGATCAGATGGGGGGAGTGGATCCGTGGAGATTTGCCAGGCCTTTGGCCAGAGAATTTTCTTTTTTCTCCCATGTACATAACATAAGAACATAAGAACTAGGAACAGGAAGGAGTAGGCCATCTGGACCCTCGAGCCTGCTCCGCCATTTAATGAGATCATGGCTGATCTTTGTGGACTCAGCTCCACTCTCCAGCACGTACACCATATCCCCGAATCCCTTTATTCTTTAGAAAGGTATCTATCTTTTTCTTAAAAACGTTTAAAGAAGGAGCCTCAACTGCTTCACTGGGCAAGGAATTCCAGAGATTCACAACCCTTTGGGTGAAGAAGTTCCTCCTACACTCCGTCCTAAATCTACTTCCACTTATTTTGAGGCTATGCCCCCTAGTTCTGCTTTCCCCGACCAGTGGAAACAACCTGCCCGCATCTATCCTATCTATTCCCTTCATAATTTTATATGTTTCAATAAGATCCCCCCCGCATCCTTCTAAACTCCAATGAGTACAGTCCCAGTCTACTCAACCTCTCGTCATAATCCAATCCCCTCAACTCTGGGATCAACCTAGTGAATCTCCTCTGCACTCCCTCCAGTGCCAATATGTCCTTTCTCAGGTAAGACCAAAACTGAACACAATACTCCAGATGCGGCCTCACCAACACCCTATACAATTGCAGCATAACCACCCTAGTCTTGAACTCCATCCCTCTAGCAACGAAAGACAAAACTCGATTAGCCTTCTTAATCACCTGTTGCACCTGCACACCAACTTTTTGCGACTCGTGCACCAGTACACCCAGGTCCCTCTGCACAGCAGCATGTTTTAACATCTTACCGTTTAAATAATAATCCATTCTGCTGTTATTCCTCCCAAAATGGATAGCCTCACACTTGGCAACATTGAATTCCATCTGCCAGACCCTAGCCCATTCACCTAACCTATCCAAATCCTTCTGCAGACTTCCGGCATCCTCTGCACTTTTTGCTTTACCACTCATCTTAGTGTCGTCTGCAAACTTTGACACATTGCACTTGGTCCCCAACTCCAAATCGTCTATGTAAATTGTGAACAACTGCGGGCCCAACACTGATCCTTGAGGGACCCCACTAGTTACAGGTTGCCAACCAGAGAAACACCCATTTATCCCCACTCTCTGCTTTCTGTTAGTTAACCAATCCTCTACCCATGCTACCACTTTACCCTCAATGCCATGCATCTTTAGTTTATGCAGCAACCTTTTGTGTGGCACCTTGTCAAAAGGTTTCTGGAAATCTAGATATACCACATCCATAGGGTCCCAGTTATCTACTGCACTGGTAATGTCCTCAAAAAATTCTACCAAATTAGTCAGACACGACCTACCCTTTGTGAACCCATGCTGCGTCTGCCCAATGGGACAATTTCCCTCCAGGTGCCCCGCTATTTCCTTCTTAATGATAGATTCCAGCATGTTCCCTACAACCAAAGTTAAGCTTACCGGCCTATAATTACCCGCTTTCTGCCAACCTCCTTTTTTAAACAGTGGTGTCACGTTTGCTACTTTCCAATCCTCTGGGACCACCCCAGAGTCTAGTGAATTTTGATAAATTATCACTAGTGCGTTTACAATTTTCCAAGCCATCTCTTTTAACACTCTGGGATGCATCCCATCAGGGCCAGGAGACTTGTCTACCCTTAGCCCCATTAGCTTGCCCAATACTACCTCCTTCGTGATTACAATCATCTCAAGGTCCTCACCTATCATATCTTTACTTCCATCAGTCACTGGCATGTTATTTGTGTCCTCCACTGTGAAGACTGACCCAAAAAACCTGTTCAGCTCCTCAGCCATTTCCCCGTCTCCTATTATTAAGTCTCCCTTCTCATCTTCCAAAGGACCAGTATTTACCTTAGCCACTCTTTTTTGTCTTATATATTTGTAGCTTTTACTATCTGCTTTTATGTTCTAAGCCAGTTTACTTTCATAGTCTACCTTACTCTTCTTTATAGCTTTTTTAGTAGCTTTCTGTTGTCCCCTAAAGACTTCCCAGTCCTCTAGTCTCCCACTAATTTTTGCCACTTTGTATGTCTTTTCCTTCAATTTGATACTCTCCCTCACCTCCTTAGATATCCATGGTCGATTTTTCCCCTTTCTACCGTCTTTCTTTTTTGTCGGTATGAACCTTTCCTGAACGCTGTGAAAGATCGCTCGGAAGGTTCTCCACTGTTCCTCAACTGCTTCACCATGAAGTCTTTGCTCCCAGTCTACCTTAGCTAGTTCTTCTCTCATCCCATTGTAATCGCCTTTGTTTAAGCACAAAACACTAGTGTTTGATTTTACCTCGTCATCCTCCAACTGTATTTTAAATTCCACCCTATTGTGGTCGCTCCTTCCAAGAGGATCCGGAACTATGAGATCATTAATCAGTCCTGCCTCATTACACAGGACCAGATCTAGGACCGCTTGATCCTTTGTAGGTTCCATTACATACTGTTCCAGGAAATTATCCCGGGCACATTCTATAAACTCCTCAAGGCTGCCTTTACCAACCTGGTTAAACCAATCAATATGCAGATTAAAATCTCCCATGATAACCGCTGTACCATTTCTACATGCATCCGTTATTTCTTTGCTTATTGCCTGCCCTACCATCCTGGTACTAATTGGTGGCCTATAGACTACTCCTATCAGTGACCTTTTCGCCTTACTATTACTGATTTCCACCCAAATTGATTCAACCTTGTCCTCCATAGCACCAATATCATCCTTTACTATTGCCTCCCTTACTAAGGCCTACTCCCGGATAGATTTTTTTTGTTTTGGGCAGGGCATTGATCCCGAAAGTGAAGGGAACGGAGTATTCGGCCATAGCCATTTCAGACCACGCCCCGCATTGGGTGGAGCTCGAGCTGGGGGAGGAAACGGACCAACGCCTGTTGTGGCAGTTGGACGTGGGACTGTTGGCAGACGAGGAAGTGTGTGGGAGGGTGCGGGGGTGCATCGAAAGGTACCTAGAGGCCAACGACAACGGGGAGGTGCAGGGGAGTAGTATGGGAGGCGCTGAAGGCCGGTGGTCAGGGGAGAGTTAATCTCCATCAGGGCTCATAGGATGAAGAGAGAGGGCTGGGAAAGGGAGAGGTTAGTGGGGGAGATTTTAAGGGTGGACAGGACATATGCAGAGGCTCCTGATGAGGGACTACTCAGGGAGAGACGAAGTCTCCAGACGGAGTTCGACCTGTTGACCACAGGGAAGGCAGAGGCACAGTGGAGGAAGGCACAGGGGGCGATATATGAATATGGGGAGAAGGCGAGTCGGATGCTGGGACATCAGCTCCGTAAGATGGCAGCGAGGGAAATAGGTGGAGTCAAGGATGGCAGGGGAACTACGGTGCGGAGTGCGGTGAAAGTAAATGAGGCATTTAAGGCCTTTTACGAGGAGCTGTATAGGTCCCAGCCCCCAGGGGGAAAAGAGGGGATGCAGCGATTCTTGGAGCAACTGGGGTTCCCGAGGGTTGAGGAGCAGGAGGTGGCTGGTTTGGGGACACCCGTTGGGGTGGAGGAGCTGGTTAAAGGACTGGGGAACATGCAGGCGGGGAGGGCCCCAGGGCCGGATGGGTTCCCGGTGGGGTTTTATAGGAAGTATGTAGACATGTTAGCCCCGTTGCTGGTAAGGACCTCCAATGAAGCAAGGGAGGGGGGGGGGGGGGGGGGACTCTGCCCCCGACAATGTCGGAGGCGACGATCTCTTTGATCTTGAAGCGGGATAAAGACCCACTGCAATGCGGGTCGTATAGACCAATCTCGCTCCGCAACGTAGATGCTAAGTTGCTGGCAAAAATGTTGGCTACGAGGATTGAGGATTGTGTCCCGGGGGTGATTCACGAGGACCAGACGGGATTCGTAAAGGGTAGGCAGCTAAATACCAATGTGCGAAGGCTCGTAAATGTGATTATGATGCCATCGGTGGAGGGAGAGGCAGAGAGCGTGGCAGCCATGGACGCGGAGAAGGCCTTTGACCGAGTAGAGTGGGGGTATCTCTGGGAAGTGTTGAGGTTTGGGTTCGGGGGAGGGTTTATTAGTTGAGTTAAGCTCCTGTACAGAGCCCCGGTGGCGAGTGCGGTCACGAACCGGCGGAGGTCAGAGTATTTTCGGCTGTACCGAGGGACGAGGCAGGGGTGCCCCCGTCCCCTCTGCTGTTTGCATTAGCAATTGAACCTTTGGCCATGGCGTTCAGGGAGTTGGGGAAATGGAAGAGGGTGGTTCGAGGGGGAGAGGAACATGGAGTGTCGCTGTACGCAGCCGACTTGTTGCTGTATGTGGCGGGGATGGTTGAGGTCATGCAGATCCTAAGGGAGTTTGGAGACTTTTCGGGCTATAAGCTCAATGTGGGAAAGAGTGAGTTCTTTGTGGTGCAGCCGGGGGATCAGGGAAGAAGGATAGACAACCTACCGTTGAGGAGGGCGGAAAGCTTTCGATACTTGGGGATTCAGGTAGCTAGAAGGCACTGCACAAACTTAATTTGACGCGGCTGGTGGAACAGATGGAGGAGGACTTTAAAAGGTGGGACATGTTGCCACTCTCGCTGGCGGGCAGGGTACAGTCGTTTAAAATGGTGGTTATCCCGAGGTCTCTTTTTGTATTCCAATGCCTCCCAATTATGATTACCAAGGCCTTCTTTAAGAGGGTAAGCAGTAGAATTATGGGATTTGTGTGGGCGAGCAAGACCCCGAGGGTAAGGAGGGGGTTCCTGGAGCGTAGCAGAGATAGAGGGTTGGCGTTGCTGAATCTGGGTGGCTACTACTGGACAGCCAACGTGGCGATGATCCATAAGTGGGCGCTGGAGGGAGAGGGGGCGGCGTGGAAGAGGTTGGAGATGGCGTCCTGCAAAGCTACGAGCCTGGGGGCGCTGGTGGCAGCACCGCTGCCGCTCTCACCGACAAGGTACACCACGAGCCCGGTGGTGGCGGCAACATTAAGGATCTGGGGCAGGGGAGACGACATAGGGGAGCGATGGGAGCCTCGGTGTGGTCCCCGATCAGGGATAACCATCGGTTTGTCCCAGATGGATGGACGGGGGGTTTCAGAGCTGGCATCGGGCAGGGATTAGAAGAATGGGGACCTGTTCATCGACGGGACATTTGCGAGCTTAGGGGCACTGGAGGAGAAATTTGGACTACCCCCGGGAAATGCTTTCAGGTATATGCAAGTGAGGGCGTTTGTGAGGCGGCAGGCGAGGGAGTTCCCACTGCTCCCGGCACAGGGGATTCAAGACACGGTGATTTCGGGCGTATGGGTCGGGGAGGGCAAGGTGTCGGCGATATACCAGGAGATGAAAGAAGAGGGGGAGGCTTTGGTAGAGGAGCTGAAAAGGTAAATGGGAAGAGGAGCTAGGGGAGGAGATTGAGGAGGGTCTGTGGGCTGATGCCCTAAGTAGGGTTAATTCCTCTTCCTCGTGTGCCAGGCTTAGCCTGATACAGTTTAAGGTAGTTCACAGAGTGCATATGACAGGGGCGAGGCTGAGTAGTTTCTTTGGGGTGGAGGACAGATGTGGGAGGTGCTCAGGAAGCCCGGCAAACCATGTCCATATGTTTTGGTCATGCCCAGCACTGGAGGGGTTTTGGAGGGGAGTTTCGGGAACAGTATCTAAGGTGGTGAAAGTTCGGGTAAAGCCAAGCTGGGGGCTAGCACTATTTGGAGTAGTGGACGAGCCGGGTGTGCAGGAGGCGAAAGAGGCCAGCATTCTGGCCTTTGCGTCCCTAGTAGCCCGGCGAAGGATCTTGTTAATGTGGAAAGAGGCGAAGCCCCCCAGCGTGGAGGCCTGGATAAATGATATGGCAGGGTTTATTAAGTTGGAGAGGATAAAGTTTGCCTTGAGGGGGTCTGCGCAGGGGTTCTAAAGGCGGTGGCAACTGTTCCTAGACTATCTCGCGGAGCGTTAGAGGAAGGTCGGACAGCAGCAGCAGCAACCCGGGGGGGGGGGGGGGGGGGGGGAACGACATCTTTCTTGGGGAAGGGGGGCCTTTCTGGGGGGCATTTGAGCAAGAAAATACATGAATGATCCGGGAAATTGATATGTACGGGAGGAATCCAGTGTACAATGCTCTGCATCATATTGACTTGCCATATTCATGTCTTGCTATGCGAGCTTTCCTTCTTTTGTGTTACGGGGGGGGGGGGGGGTGATTTGTATGGTTGAAAATTGTTAAAAACATTTTAAGATACTTATATTTGAATATAGTGAAAAGATAGCAAAATATTGCCGATGGTAACATGGCGCACGAGGTGCAGACTGAAGAATAGGGACGGACGCAAGTAGGTTATCATCTTGATGGCCTGGACATTAAACATATGGGATGGATCACCCATCTGTTTCTAGAACCTGCCTGTTTTTCATTTCATTATTGAATCAAATGAAGATCAAGCTGGTAGCCAAAACTCATCACCAGACGAAGAAGTTATATATAACCCCCACACCCGAAAATACTCAGCAGGTCCTTACCTTGCTGTTTTGTGAATATTTATGCAACCAATGTAAGAAAGCAACAAAGTCCACACAAGGCAGTTTTGTCAGCAATTTCATTAGGGCCTGAGCACCATGGGTCCGATATTCCACTTTATCTGGCACCTATAACATAAAACAGTTAAACATAAAACACCATCCTCCTGCTTGCTTCAAAGATCCCTTCATACGCTTGAATAGCAAAAATCTATCAATCTTGGATAAATTAACTGAGCTGGCATCTGCTGGTTTTTGTGGGAGAATTTCACGTTCCTAACAGCCTTTGCAGGAACAAATCTTTCCTAAATTCTCGCCCGAATTTTTCTTAAAAGGTGCTGTTTGGTATTTTATTCTTAGTCCCTTCTGCATGACACTTTTGTTCCTTTGTCCTGGCCTCCTCATCAGTTGACAGTTTCTCCTATCTACTGTAGCCATCTGGAATGGCCACTTACAACCAGGAACAGAGAAACTCGCAAAGCCTGGCGGGTAAAAGGGACAAAGCAAGATTCAGGCAGGCTCAGAGCCTGAAATGTATATTTGCAAGTGAGGAATGCAGACGGTATCGAAACTCCGACCAATTAGCATTTTGATGGGCCGATTAAAATTTGATGGCCCATCTCCACCAAGACAAAGGACTGGTACTTGAGCGACCGGTACAGTCCCAGACATTTCAGCGCCACTCCCTGTCCTAGGGAAGCGTAAACAACAGGGTCACCGCTTGGGATATGCCCAGCCATCTAGGCATTTATTGGTTAGAAATCGAACACAGTGATCGGGGATCACCCAATTAGCGGGGTCCAAACTGAAGGACCGCCCGAAAGAGCGCAAAAACCCCCAAGTATAAGAAGAGTGTCCGCCATGTGTTCGCCCTCTCTTGGACCTGGTACCCCGGCTACGACAATCTTGAATCGCAGCACCACCAGAAGCAAGTCCAAGCTCAATGCCCGCTACCAGACAGATGAGCCTAGCTGAGCAGCAGTTACTTCTCCAGACTCGATAGATCCAGAATCGAACAACGGCCACTGTTCCTCTGACTTAAGCCGGGTGCCTGAAGTACAGGTTGTCTTAGTCGATAGGTGTAATTAACTAGTAGTGTTTATGTTGCATGACTAATTGTGTGTAAATAAAGTACCCTTGACCTTGAATTAACTAACTGGTGTTTGGCTCTTTGATCGATAGCCGGTTGAACTTTGTGGTAGTATCATTTGATACCTGGCGATTCTGAGCATTAGAATATAGATATCAAAAGAAAGGAGGGCAAACCCACTGATTGCCGTAGTTACAGCAGAGCCACAGGGAAAAGGCAACACTACCCGTGATAACCCTGGCGAGGACCATGCGTAATCGTTGAATGATCGCCCAGTGGGGTTCATCGAATAAGAGTTCCCATGGTGAGTGGCTGGAGGCCCATCCAGCTGGGGCTCGTTAGCAGGGCTTTAAATATAGCTCCCAGATCCAGACCGTCAGTTCCTGACAGTCCTGGGGACTGGGGCGTTTGTTTTGATGCCGCCACAGGTGCAGCTTTATTTTCAGTTTAAAATAAATCAGTTTGGCCTTTCACTCCACGCCTCCTGGAATTATTACACGACCCTATAAATTTATTTCGAAATCCTGCAGATCTCAATAAAGGGGCAGCACGGTAGCACAGTGGTTAGCACAATTGCTTTACAGCTCCAGGCTCGATTCCCGGCTGGGTCACTGTCTGTGTGGAGTCTGCACGTTCTCCCCCTGTGTGCGTGGGTTTCCTCCAGGTGCTCCGGTTTCCTCCCACAGTCCAAAGATGTGCAGGTTAGGTGGATTGGCCATGCTAAATTGCCCTTAGTGTCCAAAAAGGTTTTGGTGGGATTGCTGGGTTACTGGATAGGGTGGCGGTGTGGGCTTCAGTAGGATGCTCTTTCCAAGAGCCGGTGCAGACACGATGGGCTGAATGGCCACCTTCTGCACTGTAAATTCTATGATTCTAAATCAATTTCGGAGTAAAGAAATTCCTTGTAAATGCTACACCGGATTTATTAGACAAGCCTATATTTTCACAGCCACCAGATCGGCTTTTCCCCTGAAAATGAAGGCATCTTCTCAAGAGTCATGTTCTGCTCCACCATTGCAACTTTGGCAAAAGATTATGAAAAACATGCATCAATGGGGTTTCTGCTGAAATCAGGGCAGAAGATGAGAAGCCCCAAGAAAGTTACCAATGTGAATGTTGACTGAATATTGTGAATGATCAAGGATAGCCCAGTCGCCAATATGTAGTTAACTGATGTCATAGAAAGTGGAAATGCAGCCAGCAAAAACTCAATCAGCAGAGACAAATGGACATGTCAAACAAGTAAAGAATTAACTGTGAGCTTGACTCAGTTGGTTATACATCCACTTATAGGTTTATGGGTTCAAGATCCACTACATGCTTGTTCTCATGGTCTAGGTGTTGATTGACAGTTGTATTGTCAGAAGTATGATCTTTCAAATATGATTAAATCAAATTCTAAAATTCAAGGAAGACTCCATCAATTATTTAAAAGTGTTTTATGAACACTTGGCCACATTCATGCCTCAACTAACACACTGAAAAGGATTTTCAGGCTTACCATTTTCCATGTGGAATTTTACGGTGTGCTAATTAGTCGATGTATTACCAACATAACTATTTTTAAATTCATTTTTACCTACCAATACAGTCATGGACAGGGCAGGTTGGTGGGGGTTGGAATGTTTTTTCCCCTCTTGTTGGTTCCCTCACCACCTGTCGCAGACCCAGTCTAGTAGCTATGTCCTTTAGGACTCAATCAGCTCGGTCAGTAGTGGTGCTATCGAATCACTCTTGGTGATGGATATTGAAGTCCATCACCCAGAGTATATTCTGTGTCCTTGCCACCTCTTGCTTCCTCCAAGTGGTGTTCAACATGGAGGAGTATAGATTCATTAGCTGACGGTGGACAATACTTGGTAATCAGCAGGAGGTTTGCTTGCCCACGTTTGACTTGAAGCCATGAGACCTCATGGGGTCGGGAGTCATTGTTGAGGACTCCCAGGGTAACTCCCTCCCGACTGTTCACTGTATACCACTGTGTCGGTGGCACAGAACATATTCAGGGAGAGTGATAGTGATGTCTGGAACGGACTAGTCTGAGAGACAGCTCTCCCAATTTTTGCAAATGACCCCAGATGTTAGTAAGGAGAACGTTGCAGGGTTGACAGGGCTGGATTTGCCATTGTCATTTCTAATGCCTGGTCGATGCTGGGTAGTCCGTCCAGTTTCTTTCCTTTTAGACTTTGTAGCAGTTTTGAAACAACGGAGTGGTTCACTAGGCCATTTCAGAGGGCATTTAAGGTCAACCACATTGTTGTGCATGTGGAGTCACATGTAGGCTAGGCCAGGTTTGTGACAGACTGCAGATTTCCTTCCCTAAAGGACATTAGTGAAACAGCAGGTTTTTAATGACAGTCGACAATAGTTTCATGGTCATCATTAAACTTTTAATGCTCATCTGCCATGGTGGGATTTGAATCCAGTTCCCTAGAGTATTATCCTGGGTCTTTGGATCACCAGTCCACTGCCAATACCACTACGTTACCGTCGCCACCAGACGAGACAGTAAATGACAGTACATCTAAAATAATCAATTAGTTGTAAGACGTTGGGAACTGCCAAGAACACAAAAGGCTGTATATAAAATGGTGTAAGACCATAAAAGACATAGAAGCAGAATTAGGCCACTCTGCCCATCGAGTCTGCTCCGCCATTCAATCATGGCTGATACTTTTCTCATCCCCATTTTCCTGCCTTCTTCCCATAGCCGCTGATCCCCTTATTAATCAAGAATCTATCTATCTCGGTCTTAAAGACACTCAGTGAGTTGGCCTCCACATACTTCTGCGGCAAAGAGTTCCAGAGGTTCACCATCTTCTGGCTGAAGAAAGTCTTCCTCATCCGTTTTAAAGGATCGTCCCTTTAGTCTGAGATTGTGTTGTTTGCTTCTAGTTTTTCCTACAAGTGGGAACATCCTCTCCACATCCACTCTATCCAGGCCTCGCAGTATCCTGTAAGTTTCAATAAGATCCCCTATCATCCTTCTAAACTCCCAACGAGTAGACCCAGAGTCCTCAACCGTTCCTCATATGACAAAGTATAAAGCACAAGATATCTAAATTGATATAACAGAGATTTTCACATCTACCACAAAACCAAAACTATTTGTGATTGTACCAAAGGTAAACCTTCTTTGGTCCTGATCAAATGATCTGCAGCCTTTGACAAGGCTGACCACAGCATCCTCCTCCAACAGCTCTCTAGCATCACCCAGTTACGTGGGACTGCAATCACCTGGTCCCATTCTTATCTAACCAGTTATAGCCAGAGAACCACCTGCATTAGCTTCTCCCCATTGCCTTTACTTCGGATGTCTTCCAAAGTTCTATCCTTGGTTCACTCCTATTTCTCGTTTATGTGCTACCCCTTGGTGATATGATCAAAAAGACACATATTTCCATACATATGCTGATGTTACCCAGCTCCAACTCACCATCACCTTTCCAGACCCGTCCACTGTCTCGAAATTGTCATTCGGTGCTGGAGGAACAGAACATTCCTCCACCAAATATTGGGAAGACCATTGCCGTAAGTCTATGTCACAAGCTCGGTTTATAACCACAGACTCAATTTCTTGCCCGAGTAACTGCTTGAGGCTGTTCAAATCCTGAATGCAAGTTTTGACCACAAGATGAGCTACCGAGTACTTAACTGCAGCATTAGGAAACCAGCCAACCTTTACCTTTATTATATTGCTGGACTCCGCCTCAACTCTTCCAGCATTGAAACCCTCTTACCACTGGACACTAAAGACCTGGATCCTGTAATCAGCATTCGCTGCTATCACCAAGATCCATTCACCTTGTGCTCGCTGATCTACAATGCTCCAGTTTAACCATGGCTCCAATTTAACCAATACCTCGATTTTGAAATTTATTAAAAGCAAATTACTGCGGATGCTGGAATCTGAAACGAAAGAGAAATTGCTGGAAAATCTCAGCAGCTCTGGCAGCACCTGTAGGGAGTGAAAAGGGCTAACGTTTTGAGTGCAATGACGCTTTGTCAAAACTTTGATCTGAAATTTTGAAAAAAAAACAAAGGAAAACCAATTTTTACTGGTTAATGAGTTGGAAACTCAAAGGTATAAAATAAAGATTAACACCAAAAAACACCCATGGGGACATTAGATTCATTTTCAATTCTGGATTGTCAAGATCTGGAAGCTCTAACAGAAACATAAAAACAATTCTAGGCAGTGGAAATAATATTAGATAGGGAAAATGCTAAGTATACCAGAATGAGATTAAGCATACAGTGTTAGAGATTCTGTACAGATGCAATGAGCTAATTGGCTTCCTCAGTGCTATAATCTGACACATTTTGTGTGAAATTTGTTGTAGATAAACTTATATTGAACCTATCATTTTTAGCATCCTAAAGGTTAGCAACTGTAATATATCATTCCCAAAAAAAAAAAATCAAACCTTAGTGCAGATGTGCTGCAGCAAAACCCGAAGTACAGGCAACGCAGTCTCTTCCACCTGATCCACAACGTAACTATGAACAAAATGTTTCACAAAGTCAGAACACTTTCTACTAGATGTTGATCAATTTATCAGCCACTTCTATTGCTGTGTAATTGTTCTTCATATAATATATTCCCTCTCCTTTGTAAACAATTACCAGAGATCAAAGAAAAATAACACTTAGAAATATAGATGGCTCTGCGCTAGCTGCCATTCACTTCTGAATGCAAATTGGAACATACCATGGTAATCAAAAATAATATTTTCATATCATCGAATCTACAGTGAAGAAGGGGGCCATTCAGCCCAGTCTGGACCAGTCCTTGTAAAGAGCACCCTACTTAAGCCCATGCCTCCACCCTATCCCTGTAAACCCAGTAACGAGACCTAACCTTTTGGACACCAAAGGGTAATTTAGCATGGCCAATCCACCTAACCTGTACAACTTTGGACTGTGGGAGAAAACCGACGCAGACATGGGGAGAAAGTGCAAACTCCACATAGACAGTCACCCGAGGCTGGAATTGAACCCGGGACCTTGGAGATGTTAGACAGCAGTGCTGACCACTGTGCCACCCCGAGAGTATATGGGAGAGAGTATATGAATATTTGAGACATGGAATATGATAAGCGTAGTATGCTTAGGAGCAATAGGTCACTTTGGACCTATGGTTTTCAAGACTTTCCACCATGGGGGTTTCCTCACCTCATGTCTGAGTCAGTCCTGCTCTAAATGAAGGGGACATGATTATTCAACAACTCCATTACTGTTGTATCACGTGGTCACTGGGCTTATGGATAGAAAACTAGATGGAACTTTCATTTTTCTTCCAATCCAGGAAATCCCAAGCCCCTTTCAAACCACATTTAGCTGCATTCTAGGAACAACTTATTTTAGATCAAATGCTTTCAAAAAAAATTTTTAAACCCAAAAATGTTCACTTCAAAAAGAAAAACATTTCATAAGAATTTCTCACCTGACAAATCCAATAGCTTGATCTCTGGCAGCAATAGCTTTCTGTCCCACTCCCAGAAGTACACAAGATTTGGAACCTTCTCCTCCTTCTACCAATAAAATTTTATTCAATAGTCTTTGGAAGAGCCAACCGAGAGTCTAGAAAGATGCAAACAAAATTAAATACACCCAAATAAATTAATTTCAATGTATTAATTATACTCCAATTAATGGGCAGAAACTAACATTATGTTAAGCTCTTAAAGCCAGTACCTTATTAACATCACCATGGTTAGGAGAGCACAGTAATTTAAGTCCATAATAAGCCAATTCTGGCAAAGTCTTCATTCTTTCAATATTTCTGACAAGCACAAAAAAAAGGAAAAGCTGAAACAAGAGGACAGTTGTAGTCCAAATAACTCAGATTGTTGAACATATATTTAGCAGAACTGCTAGTTTTAACTAAACCTTTTCTAAAACAAAAATCATCATCAGAATCGGAGCTTAATAAAAATATGCTGCAAATTTTCCTAAAGTTGCTTCCACTTTACAATCCAAAATGTCATAGCCAACATATTAAGCTCAGTTAATGGGAACTCCAGCTACATGGTACATTAATAAACGGTGGAATTTATTTCTTTAGAGCAACAAGTTTTGTTTACAAAGTAGCAGTCTGAGAAATCAAGAGACCAGAATTGCTTTCGACTGGTCTTTTATCTCCTTTCAAAATCCAGTTACATGTCGAGGAGGAAGGAGGGAAAAATTAACCAAGAGATAGAAAAGCTAAGAACAACACAAAATCCTCAGGCTAATTAAGATCTATATTTCCATTGTAATCACATAACTAATGTTGTCAAGGGGGGACACCTTGATAGCTATGGGGTAAAAATCACTGCTGTGCCACTGACCTGGAAATAGTCAGTGAGAGAAGATACCCAGTAACGGCACTAAAGATGACCACATTGCCCCAGTTAATGGAGGTATAAATAACCAGCATTTGGACTTCTGACCCTAAGAGGAAGTGTGCAAGTATGAATACTACGGTAGAGGGCAGGCTCAAGGTCAACTATCTGGAGTAGGATAGTTACCCACACTGGTCACCTCACACATAAACAAGTTTTCTTCACTGTATTTGCATACTTACATAGAATCTGAAAAATGTAATACTCCAATTACAGTCTCAAAGTTAGTCAGTTCAGCAAATAGCTACAGAGACAAAAAAGTTTCAAAAACGTAAATAATCAGGGTTAATGAAAACCAACACACTCAACTCTCTGCACAAGTATTATCAGAAAACAAATCACTTTCATAGTCCATGCACATTATGCTCTAGCACAAAGACATTACTTAATAACTGCAATTAGATTCCACAAAGCCTTCACCTGTGTCCCCTCGTTTGAACAATTAAAGGACTCCAAAATGTTCGCTAGCCGCTGTTCATTTTTAATCAATTGCTTTCCTCAGTATAACAGCTGAAGAATGATATTCCAGTGTTATTTAATCTCACATTTCAAATCTATTCTTATTAAATGAATAGGATATAGTTAACGTTGCTTGAAGAAGTGAATCATTGCTCCTAAATGACATGCAATGTACTGTCAATGGGACCCAATGATACCAATGAGTTGCACTTGCCCAATGATACCAATGAGCTGAACTGGTTAACCTACAGGTAACTAAAGCAATTAGGTAGTATACAATTAGACATTGGATAAGAATCAAAGGATGCAAGGAGCATAAAAAGGGCATACAACGTTAAACGGTTGACATAGCAGCAATGTTCAATTTTAGTATCCATGCACCATCTAGTTATACCATCAATCTGATTCGAACTGGTTGGGCCCATCATAAGATTGGCACAGCAGCCTGCACATTTACCTGCAGACAGTGTTGAGTACAATCAGGTTTTTCTTTCAAGAAGAATTTGGAGAGCAATCGCAGGATATTTTTCATCAAAGAGAAAATACCATCCCTGATCCGGCAGAGATCACGCATGGAGAAAAAAACATCACCATCTTCCTCACCTTCCTCCTCCTCCTCAAATATATCCTGGAATGAAGGAACAGATATTAGACCATGGGGCATCATCAGCCACCTAGTATCCTGCACACACCAAAAACAAATCAGTACCAATGTAACGAATTAACCTACGTTCGAGTTCCCAATCTCTCATACCAAATGGGGAGCACTTTGACTAAACGTGCTTGACATTGAAAACCAACATCAAATTTGTTATCACGCCCAAAGGTCAGATTAGATCCATACCTCATTCTCTTTCTGTCTGATTGGCTTGGGTCGCTTTCTTCCTTTCACCTCGCCCTGAGAACTCTTCAAATGGGTATCTTTCTTCCGCTTTCGATTTCCTTCTTCCGTTACAGGCCAGCTCTTTTTAATAGTGTCCAGGCATTTGTCAAAAAGCACTGGGTGAAAGATACGGTTGGCTACACTTCCTACAAAAATACACATTTTTTAATTTTTTAAAAAATTAACACAAAATAATTATTCTCATGTGATTGCAATATCTGCAAAAGAATAGAGTATCCCTTTGAAACAAAAATAAACATAGTTCAGGAAGTCACTGCACATTTCATCCTACAGTATTTAGATTGCAATAGTGTATTATAGCATATGCCCACTGGGAAGAATAAGCTGTATAGCTTCTTATATAGCTTTTGTATAGCTCTAAAGCAGAGCAGTGTTGGTGTCGCTGTCCAGGCCAGCAGTTATTGCCCATCCCTAGTTGCTTTTGAGAAGGTGGTGATGAGCTGCCTTCTTGAACTGTTGCAGTCCCAGGTGTGGATACACCCATAGTGTCGTTACGAAGGGAGTTCCAGGATTTAGACCCAGCGACAGTGAAGGAACAGCAATTGATTTCCAAATCAAGATGGTGAGTGTTTTGCAGAGGAACCATCAGATGGTGGTGCTCCCTGGTATTTTATGCCTTTGCTGTAGATGGTAGTGGTTGTGGGTTTGGAAGGTGCTGCCTAGGGAGTCTTGGTGAATTCCTGAAGTTCTTCTAGATGGTAGCGGTTGTGCGTTTGGAAGGTGCTGCCTCAGGAGCCTTGGTGAATTCCTGCGATGCATTTGCAGATGGCCCACTACTGCCGCTGTTCAAAGGAGTAAATGTTTGTGGAGATGTACCAATCGAACAGGTGTTCAATCCTGGATGGTACTAAATCTCGTCAGCATTATTGGGACTGTACTCATACAGGCAAGTAGAGTGTATTCTATCACATTCCTGACTTGTACCTGTAGATGGTGGACAGACTCTAGAGAATCAGAAGGGGATGTCTCACTACAAGATTCCTAGCCTTTGACCTTTTTTTGTAGTCACAGTAATGATATGGGGAGTCAGTTCAGTTTGTGGTCAATGGTTAGCTTCTCTCTTGTGCCAGGCGATGACCTTCTCCAACTTGTGGCATGAATGTTCCTTACCATCTGTCAGCCCAAGCCTAGACAATGCTCAGGTCTTTCTGCATTTGGACTGTTTCAATATCTGAAGGTTTGGGAATGGTGCTTTACATTGTTCAGTCAACAGCGAGTGGCGGACGTGACCCTGAGAAACTCCTGCTATGATGACTTGAAACCGAGGTGATCGACGTCCAACCACTGCAACCATCTTCCTTTGTGCCAAGTATGACTACGATCAGTGGAGGTTTTCCCCGATTCCCACTGACTTCAGTTTTGCTAGGGCTCTTATGGTCTTATAGCTCCTCGATGCCATGCTCAGTCAGTGCCGCCTTGATGTCAAGAACAGTCAATCTCATCTCAGGAATTCAGTTATTTTGTCCCTGTTTAAACCAAGCCTGCGAAGAGGTCAGGAGCTGAGTGACCCTGGCAGAACCGAAACTGAACATCAGTGTGCATGTTATTGCTAAGCAAGGGCTGCTTTATAGTGCTGCTGATGACCGCTTCCATCACTTTACTGATGATTGAGAGTAGAATGATGGGGCGGTAATTGACCAGATTGGATTTGTCCTGTTTCTGGTGTACAGGCATAGCTGGTCTTGTGATAGTGGGAGTTTCACTGGCAGTTATTCAACTAAAGCGTACTTCACTCTCCAACTGATCAGACGACCCTCAAGAGTTGAAATTCAGTTTAGACTTTTATTATAAGCATTAGCAAGGGAGCTGAGCTATCACTAGATGACTTGCCAACTTCCGAGCACAGTAAATACATGTCAATTAAACTTTTCTAGATTATCTCAAGTAATTAAAATACACCAATCAAAATGATACATTTGTTTTGATATTATCTATGTCCAGTCAGGACTAACAACTCGGATTAGAAGTACAATTATCAATCATAATTAAAGCACGTACATATTATTATAATATGGCCAAGCACGTAGCTGTCTTTCTATTATTACTAGACATACATAAGATTAGAAGTATGCATTATCAGTTATGTCCCTTACTCCCATCCCATTGTCCTGTTTGGACGGTTCACAGATGCATGATCAATTGAATTATTGATTGTTTGTGTGCAAGCTGTGTGACTATACCCTTGCTATAATTTTAAACAGTCCCCGAGACTTATTGGTTGCGACAACAGCTTTCTGCCAGCCTGTTGTGTCTGTGGGAATTCAAGCTTCTTAAGCAGCCCATGTGAGGCTTAAGTTTTATTTTAAAGCCTGTACAAGTTTGATACATAAACTAAATTGGATTTATTAGCCCTTTCACCTGGGCAATTTTCCACATTGTCCCGGTAGATGCCAGTGTTATAGCTGGACTGGAACAAATTGGCTACAGGCACAGCAAGTTCTGGAGCACAAATCTTCAGTACTACTGCTAGAATATTGTCAGGGCTCATAGCCTTCCAGTATCCAGTGACTTCTGCCATTTCTTGCTATCACATGGGATGAATTGAACTGGATGAAGATGAATCATCCACTCAGCACGTCTGGCTGAAGAGTGTTGCAAATGCTGGAGTCTCATCTCCTGCGCTGATATGTTGGGCTCCTCCATGATTGAGGGTCGGGATGTTTGTGGGGCCTCCTTCTCCAGTGAGTTGTTGAATTATCCACCACCAGTCACAGCTGGATATGGCAAGACTGCAAAGCTTTGATCTGATATGTTGGTTGTGAAATTGCATTGGTATGCAACTTGTCCTGTGTTGTAGCCTCATCAGGTTGACACTTCATGTCTAGGTGTGCCTAGTTTTTGGCATGTTTTCCTGCAATTTCTTCTTTCATTCAGTGTTGATCATCTGGTTTGGTGGTAATGGTCAAGTGGGGATATGCCAGACCATGAGGTTACAGGTTATGGTTGAGTACAATTCTGCTGCTGCTCATGACCCACAGCACCTCATAGATGCCCAGTCTCGAGTTGCTACATCTGATTGAAATCTATCCCATTTAATAAGGTGGTAGTTTTACACAACACAATGGAGGGTATTCTTAATGTGTCTCCACAAGGACTGCACAATGATCACTCCTACCAAAACTGTCATGGACAGATGCACCTGTGGCAGGTAGGTTGGTGAGGATATATTTTTCCCTCTTGTTGGTTCCTTCACCAGCTGCCACAGTCCCATTCTTGCAGCCATGTCCCTTAGGATTCAGCCAGTTCAGTCTATGGTGGTAGTACCAAGCCACTCTTAGTGGTGAACATTATCCAGGATGCATTCTGTACCTTTGCTACCCTCAGTGCTTCCTCAAAGTGGTGTTTAACATAGAGTAGATTAATCAGTTGATGAGGGATGATACATAGTAAATCAGCAGGTTTCTTTGCCCATGCTTGACTTGGTACCATGAGGCTGCATAGGGTAGAGTCAATGTTAAGGACTCCCAGGCCAACTCCCTTCCAACTATGTACCACTGGCATATGTATCATTTAGGTTAAATACCTCAAGTCTCAAAAGAAAATAATATATGTTTCAATCAAGCAGGCAAATTTGGCACAGATGAGCCGGCAGTTTGAGGAGATGGAGGATAGTTGCGGGCGGTGTGGGAGGAGGCCTTGGGGGCTCGGTAGCATAGTAGTTAGCACAGCTGCTTCACAGCTCCAAGGTCCCAGGTTCGATTCCTGGCTTGGGTCACTGTCTGTGCCCGGTCTGCGCTCTCTGCCTGTGGCTGCGTGGGTTTCCTCCGGGTGCTCCGGTTTCCTCCCACAGTCCAAAGATGTGCAAGTTAGGTGGATTGGCCATGCTAAATTGCTCTTAGTGTCCAAAAAGATTGGGTTGGGTGGGGTTACTGGATTATAGGGATATAAAAAAAAAAAAAAAAAAGAGGCAAGGTCATGTTATCAGGCCGCACTTGTTACAAATAACAGGTTGATGCTGAGGCAAAGGCCCCCTTCCCACACAAAATACAAAAATAGTGAGTGTCACAGATAGAGAATGAATGAGAGCGAATAAGAGAAGTGACTTGGAATGGGGAGGTTAGAAAATTAGAACTATCATTGTGATCTGTTGTTTCAATGTACCACCACTCAAATCAATTATTTAACACCATCATATTAGGTGCCATTCTTAGCAATACAATCCCCACCAGTAACAACTGGTGTGCGGTATCCATGCCATTTTCACACTGTACACAGTAAATCTGTAGACAAACAAATGTGAAGTAATGGAGGCATAAAAGTCACGATAATTTCATTCAGCGTAGTGATTCAGGTGCCTACACTGGCAACTGATGACTCAGTCAACTTTGCTGAGATTAAAGACCTGAAACTGTCAGCTGTCTACAGGAAGACAAGTTAACAAGCTAATCAGGCTGGCTCTGCTCTCTCACATTTTAAAACATAGCTGGAATCTGCATCTCAATTCTTTTAAGACGTTGGATCATACTTAACCCAATTTTTTTATTGGATACGACAATTTTTTTAAATTTAAGCAAGCTGACAAGAGTGGCAGGAGTGCTCGGCCTCATTAGTATTTAATGACAGATAATTCCATTTTAATTTCCCAAAAGGTGACCCATTTAATACAATTTAGGAGTGGCTTTGTAATTGTTACAAGTCCATACCAGATGCCTACGGTTCATGTAATTTCCCTGATAAAGGCAGTCATATGAGGGCGAACTCAATTGTCGATAATACCTGCAAACTGCTGTAAATACGCAGTATGGTTTTTGGTTAACAACTTTTGGCTTCTAAATTTCAGATCTCGCATAGGTGTGTACTGATGTTTTAAGCGTGTGTCTTCACTTGGCTTGATCACTCATTAATCTTTCATCAAGATACCAAGAATAGAGAGCTGAACAATCTTGTAGTTATTTGTTCTTAGCAATGAATTTATTCTCCACAGTACCTCATTGCTATCATAGATAAGCAACAAAGCATCATAAGTTAAACTGAAAACCAGTTCTTAAATGAATATATTTTATAAAACAGAAACAGCTAATTACTGAGACTAAATACATCTATTTACAAGTGTTTTTGTTTGTCTGTGAAAAAGTGAAATAAAAGTTCATATTCAATTGTTGTGTCATAGTTTTGAACATTTTTAGATCTTCCAAGTTTATTTTTCTAATTCCAAGTACGCAGACTCAAATGAACAATTGCAGAGCTAAAAATGTGACAGCTACCAAAAACCTCCTGATATTGCCAACCATATATGAGAATACCTGGCATAACAAACAAATTAGCCAACATTTGTTCAAAAGTAACTTGGTTTCATTTCAAACTGTTCAGACAATTGAATAAGACCCGCAACATTAGTATGGAGATACACTTAGTACAAGATTCGGACCGCAGCCCAGTCTTAAATTCCTAAAATATTGCCACTGAATTCGAAGAACAGACAGCAAGCCCAAAATAGATGCCTTTTAAAAAATACTTTGTTTTTGTAGAGACAGCATTCCACCAGCTAGTTACACCAGTGTACCCGAATAGGCGCCGTAGTGTGGTGCCTAGGGGATTTTCACAGTAACTTCATTGCAATGTTAATGTAAGTCTGCTTGTAACATTATTAAAGACTATTGCCCAAATGGCACAAAATGCTTCAAAGGCAGTGCCATCCCTCCTGACTAAATCAGGGCCTCACTCCAGAAGAACCCTATTGTTTATCAGCTAACACCTTGACAAACTGCTTTACATATACAGAAAAAATAAAATATGTGGTTAAATGGGAAGTTATCCACTTTGGTGGCAAAAACAGGAAGGCAAATTATGATCTGAATGGCGGCCGTTTAGGAAACGGAAGTGCAACGAGACCGTAGTGTCATGGTGGAACAATCGCTGAAGATTGGCTTGCAGGAATAGCAGAGTGAGTAAAGCTAATGGCATGTTGGTCTTCACAGCGAGAGGATGTGAGTATAGGAATAGGGATGTCTTGCTCCAGTTTTACAGGGCCTTGGTGAGGCCACACCTAGAGTATTGTGTGCAGTTTCGGTCTCCTAAATTGAGGAAGGACATTCTCGCTATTGAGGATGTCCAGTGAAGGTTCACCAGACTAATTCCTGGGATGACAGGACTGACATATGAAAAAAGACTGGATTGACTGGGCTTGTACTCACTGGAGTTTAGAAGAATGAGTGGATCTCATATGTAAAATCCTGATGGGACTGGACAGGCTGGATGCAGGAAGAATGTTCCCAATGTTGGGGACTTCCAGAACTAGGGGTCACAGCCGAAGAATGAGGGGTAAGCCATTCAGGACTGAGATAAAGAAGAACTTCTTCTCTCAGAGTTGTGAACTTGTGGAATTCTCTACCACAGAAAGCTGTTGGGGCCAGTTTGCTGGACATGGGACCTGGATGTGGTGTTTGCAGCTAAAGGGATCAAGAACTATGGAGAGAAAGCGGGAGTGGAAACTGAACTTGCATGATCATAGTGAATGGTGGTTCAGGCTCAAAGGGCCAAATGGCCTACTCCTGCACCTATTTTCTAGGTTTAAAAGAAAAAATGTCAAAAGGATTTGCTGATCATAATGGAGCAATTTATGGGAAATAGTTATAACACGGGAGAAATTCATATATATGCCGCTAAGCAGCATATGGAAAATGCAAAGGGGTGAATAGGAAGAAGGGTCAGAAATAAATTCAAATAAGCAACTTTCCATCTTAAATTCTCTTTTTAAAGTTTCAGATTAACCATACATATAAAACACTCAAAAGATGGTTTACAAACTGTGTGGCATTTTTTAAGACACACACACACACACGTGGAGAACGTGCAAACTTGTGGCACTTCTGACATTTATAACCGTTTGCATGTCATTTGAAAGTTCAAAATGTTTTTTTTAATCTGCTAGGATTCGGTCACAAAAAGCTACATTTCGCCCACTTGGTTGGATTCTTTTGAAACCAAAAGACTTGGGGAGTTCTGTCATGCGGATTATGTTACTAACCATTTTTTGAGTTGGACAATCTCACCTGGGATTTCAAGGAGCAGGAAATAAAGTCCAGCTGCATGCAAGGCATATTCTCGCTGGATGACATCAGCTTTCTTATTCTGAGCCATGTGGATAAAATGATGCAACACAACGACAAGGGCATTGTGGGAGAGATTATTCTCTGCAAAGACTGTCCAAACATCCTACCAAAATGAAAAGAATAATTCACTTCACATGCAAAACTTGACTAAATACAAGTATTGAACAGCAGGCAAAAAGTAGGTTTGTTAAAGTCACCGATAACTTACGAAGTTTTATATATATGGAGCTTAAACACTGATTCAGTTTATTAAAAATTCAATCCACAAGATTGCAGCCCATATATGCAAAGATATACACAATCTTAAATTCCTTCAGCAACCATCACTTTCAGTGGGATTAAAATAGGTTAAAGTGGGAAATGAGTCCAGACGTGGCATTACAAAAGAATATTTTAAATTTCTATTCTGTTCCCACTTACTTCCTCCCTTCTCTGCCACAAGGGGTCAACTCTTCATCCTAAAGTATTCCAACCCAAGTGAAAAGCAGTTGAGTTTAATTCCCTTGCCATCAACACACACAAATATGCTTTCTGCAAAGGTCACTAATTTCCCCCTCCCTAACTCAGGAGCACAGATACAAAATGCAGCACCCCTTACTTCTACCATAACTGAAATCAGTCAGTGCAACACGCAAAAGGAAATACCTCAATGACCCCTGTACGGGAAGCAGATATTTCATGTTGAATAACTTCAGGTGGAAGCAAGAGCTGGTCATACTTCCAAGAAAATGTACATGAGGCAAAATTGCAAAAAAACATTAGTCGTGCATTGGAGGTTTCCTTTGTGCCTCATGGACTTCCAGTACAAGTCTTAAAATGAAAAATACAATGTTGCACACCCAAGGAAATTTTAAAAATAGTTTTATTCCATTTAATAGAAATGAAACTACTTGAAACACCAGTTTAGGGGAAGCAGAAGGTTTCAGTGGCTCAGACTGGCAGCCAGCAAGGTTTTCTGTTCCCATCTCTACTGTAGGTGTGGAACACTTCTGCTTTTAGTAGCGCAGGCTCCAAAGGCTGGACTAATGTGTCTGTTCAACATCAAAAGACGTAATCCACAACAGTGTCGAAAAAGCCAGGTGCAGTATCACAATGTTTAAAGTACCAATATTCCATCAGTTTCAGCACAGACAGGGGTAGATGCACAATATAAATCGACTTCTATCTTAAAAAGCAGTTCATTATATTGTGGTCCAGAAACAGGTACTCCCAACCATGTGACATCATAATGTATCACTTAGATTAATATTGGGATCGTCTTTGTAGACAACAGTTTCTAGTCATTTTACAGGAGTTGAACCATGTTGCAAAAAACTTGTAAATATGGAACACTTGATCAAAGATTCAGTAATAATGAAATTAAGGTGTCCCCCCACCCCCCAGGTTTGATTCCTTGGATGCCTGACACTCAGCCCGGCGAGGCGGTCGCTGCTATAAAATGTTAATTTGTCCACTTAACGAGGTCCCGCGGGCTTCACAACTCAAATGATGGTCCCGCTGGGATTCACCAGCTCCGCACTCACTAGCCGCTCTCCTCTCTCCTCTCTCCCCCCCCTCCGGCCCGGCCCACAAACAAGGAAGAGCAGCACTTAAACCAATCCTGCACAGTCAACCCCACTCAGCTCGCAGCCATGTATCCGAGAAGACCAGCCCCACAATTCGGGGATGCTGACCTGGGCAGATTATTGGATGCGGTCGAGGCAAGACGGGATGCCCTGTTCCTCAAGTGTCTTGGGGGGGGGTCAGCCACAGGACAGCCAATGACAACCAGGCCATCAGCTAGTGTGACCAGGAGGACTGGCATCCAGTGCCACAAGATCAACAACCTCCACTGAGCTGCATGGGTGAGTTGGCAACACCGATGCCGCAGCCCTCCAGAGCACCACCTGAACAGCTGAGGCATCGGAACCACATCTTGAGGAGTCCAATGCACCGCTCAATGACAGCCTGCTGTCCGCATGGGCCTCGTTGTATTGTGTCTCCGCATCGGTCACCAGCTTCTGTACTGGCGTCATCATTAGTCAAGTCCCCAGCAGATATCCCTTATCCCCCAAGAGACAACCTGCCATCCTGGAGGTGGTCCTTGAAGAGGCCGGGTAAGTGCAACTGCCCCAGGATGTAGCGGTTATGCACGTTCCCTGGGAAGCGTGCACCCATGTGCGTGATCTTCATAGGGTGGTCACACAGGAGCTGAATGTTCAGGAAGTGGAAGCCCTTCCTGTTGATGTAGGGTAGTCCCAGATGGACCAATGAGAGCAAGGCAACATGCGTGCAATCTATTGGCCTCTGGACTGGAGGCATCCCTTTGATAGCAGAGAAACCAGCTGCCTGGGCATTTTGTTGGTCATTGACTTCAGGAAGCAAAGTACTTTACACATCCCTGTCTGCATAACTGGGCCAAGGTAGAGATGGTTGACAGCTTCAAATTCCTAGCTGTGCACATCACCAAAAATCTGTCCTGGTCCACTCATGTCGAAGCTACCACCAAGAAAGCACAACAGCGCCCATACTTCCTCAGGAAACTAAGGAAATTCAGCATGTCCACGCAGACTCTTACCAACTTTTAACAGATGCACCATAGAAAGCATCCTATCTGGCTACAGCACCGCCTGGTATGGCAACTACTTGGCTCAAGACTGCAAGAAACTTCAGAGTCGTGTCCACAGCCCAGTCAATCACACAAACCTGCCTCCCATCTATTGACTCTATCTACACCTCCCGCTGCCTTGGGAAAGCGGGCAGCATAATCAAAGACCCCTCCCCCTTGGCTTACTCACTCTTCAACTTCTTCCATTGGGCAGGATACAAAAGTCTAAGAACACACATGAACAGACTCAAAAACAGTTTTTTCTCCACTGTTACCAGACTCCTAAATGACCCTCTTATGGACTGACCTCATTAACACTACACCCCTGTATGCTTCACCCAATGCCGGTGTTTATGTAGTTACATTGTGTACTGTGTTGCCCCATTATGTATTTTCTTTTAGTTTCTTTTCATGTACTTAATGATCTGTTGAGCTGCTCGCAGAAAAATACTTTTCACTGTACCTCGGTACACGTGACAATAAACAAAATCCAATCATTATTTAAAGGGGGAATGAAATTGGTATATATTGCTACCTTATCTCAAAATCAAAAGATTATAAATGCTTATTCTATCAACACACAAGAAATCTATCACCCTTTGTGATGAATTGTATTGCCTATTCATTAGGTTTTGAGTAGAATTCCATTACCTAACAGGGCAGGGGAAAGAATTTTGCACAACATTGCCAGACTCCCACAATGCAACAGTTAAAATACACAAGAGTATGTGATAATTGAATTAGAAAAACATACTTATACTTGCGTTACTGATTTAACTGGCAAGGGCGAGGTCCCGGCCGTGGTGCAGCAGTCTGGAAAAATCCCACCTTACTAACCATTGACAAATAACCTTCTATGCTACAAGACTCTACCATTTCACCTTACGAGCTGTCACATTTAAAATGCACGGAGCAAAATGACAGTAATGCTTACTATCTTCTTAAAAACTGCAACTTTAACAGAAAGCAAGGCATAAAAGTAAGGAAACAATTTAGTCACAAATTTGCACTGATGACAACAATTAGACTGAAGCGAGAATCCAAAATGACCGAATACTTACACCCAATGTCTCTGCTGGCAGGTGTTGGTCAACAAACTTAAAAAGACTGGTGTAAAGATGAGAGAATATTTCAAGTCCATTTTCTGTGATCTCCGATTCCAGCTGTGAATCTAATGGCTCAGTCTCTGTAAAATCCAGCTCCCATACTGTATCCACCCATGCTGAAAAGTGGAACACCAAAAATTAATACATCTTGCAATATTCATCAGAAGAATGAGAAAGGATAGATGAGAAAGGATAGGTTTGTAATGTGTCTGCTATTCATTTTACTTTTAAATTTCTGCTTGAACTCCAGAAAAGCAGGTGCTCTGGTTTCCTCCCACAGTCCAAAGAGCTTAGAATTTACAAAGTAGAAGGAGGCCTTTCAGCCCATCGAGTCTGGAATGGGCTTTGGAAAGAGCACCCCATGCCTCCATCCTATCCCCGAAACCCAGTAACCCAACCTAGCCTAACCAAGGGGCTGGTTTAGCACAGTGGGCTAAATCACTGGCTTGTAATGCAGAACACAGCCAGCAGCGTGGGTTCAATTCCCGTACCAACCTCCCCGAACAGGTGCCGCAATGTGGCGACTGGGGGCTTTTCACAGTAACTTCATTGAAGCCTACCTGTGATAATAAGTGATTATTATTATCCTTTCGGACACCAAGGGGTAATTTAGTATGGCCAATCCTCCTAAGCTGCACATCTTTGGACTGTGGAAGGAAACCGGAGCACCCGGACAAAACCCACGCAGATACGGGGAGGAAGTGAAAACTCCACACAGGCAGTCATCTGAGGCCGAAATTGAACCCAGGTCCCTGGAACTGTGAGGCAGCAGTGTGCCACCGTGCCGCCAAGTTGTGCGGATTAGGTGGATTGGGCATGCTAAATTGCCCCTTGTGTCTAAACATGTGTAGGTTAGGTTATGGGGGTAGAACAGGGGGGTGGGTGTCAGTGCTCTTTCGGAGGGTTGTTGCAGACTCGATGGGCCTAATTGCCTCCTTCTGCACTGTAAGGATTCTATGAGTGCAACGGTGGGTTTATTTGAGAAGTCAAATTTAATTATCTAACATGGTGAGATTCATACCTGGAACCCCAGAGCATTGCTCTAGATTTGTGGTTTACCAGTTCAGTGAACTATATCACTAATAATAATCACCTTTTATTGTCACAAGTATGAAGTTACTGTGAAAAGCCCCTAGTCGCCACATTCCGGCGCCTGTTCGGGTAACCTGGGACGGGAATTGAACCCGCGCTGCAAGCCTTGTTCTGCATCACAAACCAGCTGTCTAGCCCACTGAGCTAAACCAGCCCTAAATTTAGAGTATCCCATTCATTTTTTCCAATTAAGGGCAATTTTAGCATTGTCAATCCACCTACCTTGCACATCTTTTGGGTTGTGGAGGTGAAACCCACACAAACACGTGGAGAATGTGCAAACTCCACACGGACAGTGACCCAGAGCCGGGATCGAACCTAGGACCTCGCCGCCGTGAGGCAGTTGTGCTCACCACTATGCCACAGGAGGAAGCTAAATATTTGTTTTAATTCATTCATTCAATGGGATGTAGGTATCACAACCTGTGCCAGCATTTATTGCCCATCCCTAATTACCCGCGAGGGGGCAATTAAGAATCAACCACATTGCTGTGTGTCTGGAGTCACATGTAGGCCAGACCAGGTAAGGATGGCAGATTTCCTTCCCTAAAAAGGACATTAGTGAATCAGATGGGTTTTTACGATAATCACAACGGTTTCATGGTCATCTTCTTTAATTTTGACTTTTTTTAAAATCCAGATTTTTTTTTTTTTTTTTTAATTCAAATGTTACCACCTGCAGTAGCGGGATTTGAACCTGGGTCCCCAGAGCACTACTCGGAGTCGCTGGTTTATTAGTCCAGTAACAATACCACTACGCCACCACCTCTCCAAAATTGGGCCACCGCCACCCCAAAATTGCAAGATGGGAGAGATTAATAGTCACATAATTGATTGAAGTGTAGGGACAGAAGAGAGGGAAATGATACTGTCTTGACTTTGCAGCTCGCACATAATCTCTGGTGGCAGCCAAGAGCTGATTTGGAGGTGACATGGGAGTAGGATGCCCAGAGCGGCAGTTTGCCTGCGGACTCAAGTTAAGAGAGGGAAACAAATCAGTACTTGGAGAAAAATACACAGGTTGATGTCCTTTCATTTGAAGGGTAAAGAGTTATAGATGCTTTAAGCAGGTTCAGAGAAAAGGAAAAGGAGTAGAGAAGGAACAACAAAACGGATAATGGCACAACAATTTACAAAGTGACTTCAACATAGTACAATTTCCCAAAGCACCTCACAGAAACATTATAAAACAATATATGACAGAAGCGAGATAAGGAGCAATTGGATGATCAAAATTTGGAGGTTTGTGCCAAAATTGGGAGGGAGCAATTGGATGATCAAAATTTGGGGGTTTGTGCCAAAATTGGGAGAACTGTCTCACAGATTAGTCAAGCAAACGCTTGACATAGTCATATTCACAGAAGCATATCTTACAGTTAATATCACTGAGACATCATCAACATTCCTCCATCGGTCCTGTTCCACTCACAGGACAGACCCAGTAGAGGTGTTGGCACAGTAACATAGGATCAAGTGGGTGTTCTCAACATTGACTCTGGACCCCACAAAGTCTCATGGCATCAGTCAAACTTGGATAAAGGAACAGTCTGGTAATTACCATGTACGGTCTCCCTTCAGCTGATGAATCAGTACTCCTCCATGTTGAACATCACTTGGATGAAGCAGAGGTTGGTAAGGCCCTGGACAGGGGAACTTCAATGTCCATCATCAAATGTGGTTTGGGAGTACCATTAGAGCGAGCTGGCCAGATTCTAAAGGGCAAGGCTGTTAAGGCTGGGTCTGTGGCAGAACGTATGGGGATCAACAAGAGGCAGAAGAATATTTGACCCCATCCTCACCAATCTGCCTAATGCAGTTGCATCTGGTCATTATAGAGTAGAGTATCGGTAGGAATGACCACCGCATAATCCCTGTGGAGACAAAGTCCCATCTTCACATTGAGGATACCCTGCATTGTGTTGTGTGGCACTAGCACCTTGACAAATGGGATAGACTTCAAGCATTTCTAGCAACTCAAGAGTAGGCATCCATGAGCCACCGTGGGCCATCAGCAGCAGCAGAATTGTACTCAACCACAATCTGTAACTTCATTGCACAGGATATTCTCCACACTCACGTTACTACCAAGTCTGGGGATCAATCCTCGTTCAAAGACGACAGTGCAGGAGAGCATGCCAGGAGCAACATCAGGCATACCTAGAAAATTGGTGTCAACCTCGTGAGGCTGCAACACAGGACTGCGAGCATGCCAAACATCATAAGCAGCAAGTAATAGATCGAGCTAGGCAATTCACCAACCAACGGGTCGGATTATAGCTCTGCAATTCTGTCACATCAGCCGTGAATGATAGCTGGCTGTGGACAATTAAATAACTCATTGGAGGAGTAGGCTTCGCAAATATTCTCAGGTTAAAACATATTCAGTCAGTTCCCCACCTCAAAGGGGAAAGCAGCCTATGGTCATCTGGGACTATGGCGACTTCACTTCACTGTAGTCCAGTGTTCCAAGATAGGGCGGCGCAGTGTTAGTGATCAGCACTTCCTCCTCACGGCGCCAGGGACCTGGGTTTGATTGCAACCTTTGGTGACTGTCTGTGTGGAGTTTGCACATTCTCCCAGTGTCTGCGTGGGCTTCCTCCGGATGCTCTGGTTTCCTCATACTGTCCAAAGATGTGGTTAGGTGGATTGGCCATGCCAAATTGCCCCTTCGGGTGGAGTTGCAGGAAAGGGACAGGGGATTGGGGTGAGGTAGCGTGGTCTTTGAAAGGGTCAGTGCAGACTCGATGGGCTGAATGTTGGGATTCTATCAGTGCAAAAGATAAGGCTGAAGCATTCGCATCTACTTCAGCCAGAAGTGTTAAGTGGATGGATGATCCATCTCCCCATGCTCACAAATGTCAGTCTTCAGCCAATATGATTCACTCCACGTGATATCAAGAAACGACTGAAGGCACTGGACACTGCAAAGGCTCTGGGTTCTGACAATATTCTACCAATAGTACTGAAGACTTGTGTTCCAGAATTTGCCGAGCCCCTACCGAAGCTGTTCCAGGGCAGCTACAACACTGAAACCTAGCCAGCAATGTGGAAAATTGCCCAGGTATCTCTTGTACACCAGTAACTGGATAAACCCAACCCGGCCAATTACCACCACATCGGTCTACTCTCATTCATTAGTAAAGTGATGAGTTTATCAACAGCGCTATCAAGCGGCACTTACTCAGTAATAACTTGTGCTCAGCTTGGGTTCCGCTAGGGTCACGCAGCTCCTGATTACAGCCTTGGTTCAAACTTGAACAGAAAAGCTCAATTTCAGAGGCGAGTGATTGCCCTTGACTTCACGGCATTTGACGGAGTATGGCATCAAGGAGCCCGAAGGGAAAACCCTCAACTGTTTGGTGTCATACTGCCACACCTGCAATCCTCCCCCCATTTAATTGGCACCCCCTTCCACAAACGTTCATTGCCTGCACCACCAAAGCACAGTAGCAGCAGTGTGTACCATCTACAAGACGCACTGCACGAATTTACCAAGAATCCTTGAGCAGCACCTTCTAAACCCATGACCACTGCCAGCTAGGACAATGGTGGAAAATACATGGGAGCACCACCACCTGGAGGTTCCCCTCATTCACCATCCTGATTTGAAAATATATCGCCGTTTCTTCACTGTCACTAGGTCTCCCGAACATCCCTGCGGGTGCACCTACACCTCAGGGACTATGGCGGTTCAGGAAGGCTGCTCACCATCACCTTCTCAAGGTCAAATAGGGTTGGGCAATAAATACTGCCCTAGCCACATCCCATAAACAAATTTTTAAAAATAAAAAGCTTGGTAAAAGAGATCAGCTTTCCAAGGTGACTTGTCTGTGTGAGGTGTGAGTTTCCTCCGGGTGCTCCGGTTCCTCCCAGTCCAGACGTGCAGGTTAGGTGGTTTGGCCATGCTAAATTGCTCCTTATGAGTCCAAAAAAAAAAAAGGTTATGTGGGGTTACTGGGATAGGGTGGAGGTGTGGGTTTAAATAGGGTGCTCTTTCCAAGGGTCGGCGCAGACTCGATGGGCCGAATGACCTCCTTTGGCACTGTAAAGGATTCTGTGACTTATTTTGCAGAATAGCTATTGCTGTCTCATCTTAGAAATATTTCAAGAGAATAGTGTGAGTCTAAAGGAGATGCCATTTTTCATGGGGGTGGGGGTGCAGGGAGGTCAGAAAGAGGTATTGAGAGCATGTTCCTTTTTCTCCCCCACGGCTGGCTGGCAGTCTTTCCATTGAATTAATGGAATTAGTTTATTAAATACCCAGCCAGAAAAAAAATCATCAAAAATAGTATATTTTTCTTCAAAAATGTTTTTCTTGCAAGGCTGGATTTAAAAATCATAGAATCACTCCAGGGATTCCGGACTGAGCCTCTAAAGGAGAAGAACCCTACCTAGGCACACTTCCCTGTTCTATCCCTGTAACTCCACCTAGCCTGTGCATCTTTGGACTATACATTGCATTTTAAATCACTACACATCCACTTACAAAAGTATCAGAAATACGATTATAACATGATGAATCACTAGCTTTCGAAACGCATCTCCTTCCTCAGGTGAATCCTGAGTGATTCGAAACAAACCTGTTGGACTTTAACCTGGTGTTGTAAGACTTCTTACTGTGCCCACCCCAGTCCAACACCGGCATCTCCACATGAATACTATCATGCACAGCAGCAATCTGAATATAAGCAACCATCCATTGTTCATTTCCAAATTGGTCTGTATTACAAAACATTTTCTTTACAAATCCCTGCGACAAATAAAATACTGCAGAGAATCTGAAATAAAGACAGGAATTGCTGCAAAAATAAACTCAACACAGTCTGACAGCCTCTGTGGAGTAAGTAACGTTTCCAGTCCAATACAAGTGGTCTTCAGGTCCCTGCGATTCCAGTCAAATACGAGTGGTCTTCAGGTCCCTGCAATGTTCAACGCATGCAACAGCTCGCTTTCTGTCTGCACTTACAACTAGCACACTGAGGACTTTGTAAATTGTAAGATATGCAGTTGGATCAAGAAACTGCCAATGACAACCAGGACCTACGGTAGTTTGTATGAGTAATCATCAGTTGAACCAAGTACGGGTGGCATATGATCAGCCGGGTATGCAGTGGTTAGCACTGCTACCTCACAGCGGCAGGGACCCGGGTTCAATTTCAGCCTCGGATAACTGTGTAGAGTCTGCATGTTCTCCCCGTGTCTGTGTGAGTTTCCTCCGGGTGCTCAGGTTTCCTCCCACAATCCAAAGATGTGCAGGTTAGACATTGGACAAGATCCATTGCCCCTTAGATTAGGTTAAGGGGTTGTTGGGAAAGGGTGGGGTGCTCTTTCAGAGGTGCAGACTCGATGGGCCAAATGGCCTCCTTCGGCACTGTAATGATGCTATGATTCCTCCTCCAGGGCAGGAACAATACTCTTACACCGGGAACATTCATTCATTAGTTATCCATGCCTCTCCCGCCCCCTTGCTCGGAACACATACTGCAACGGGGAGATTGTTTCGCCCTCCCCGAGTTCATCACCCTTACCTGTACTGATCTGGCGCAGTTTAAAGGATTCCAGTCTGGGCACCAGTTGCGCTGCGGCCATTTCAAACCCCGCTGACCCGCCAAAACACAGAGCCGGCCCCGCGCCTGCGCACCCGCGACAAAGAAAAAGTGGGGGGGGGTTTAAAAAAAAAAGAAAGAAAAATTATATTTTTTCCTCAGTGTTTCCATTCATCGGAATTCGCGGAGGCCATAAATTGATAACTGAAGCCTAATTTGCTTTTTATTTTAAATTACTTTCTCTCCCTGGCGACCGTTGTTGCGCGTGCGCAGTCGGCGGTTGGTAGCCCGGCTTTTTGACAGTTGGGAATTACAAATGTTTAAACTGGACGGCGGGTCAAACGTCAGACAGTGATTTGCCGGATCCCGTCTTTAATTTGTTTCTCCGTGATTTTTTTTTTTAGTAACCCTGACGCTATATTAAGTTTGGACAAAAAAAAATGTATAAATTATGAGTCCAACATTGGGGTGGGGGGGGAGGAGGAAGAAGGAAAAGATGGGTCCAAATGGCATATATATATATATATATATATCTATGTGTGTGTGTGTGTACTGCTCCTGCACTCTGGGTCGAATGGGGCAAAGAAAAGACGGTATCATGTGACCTCCAGGCCGGCGCGTGCGCGCGTTTACTCGGGGCAGAGGACGATCAGGGCGCGTGCGCTTTACCGGGCCCCCGGGGGGGGGGGTCGGGTGCGCGCGCGCGACTCGGGGGCGGGCGGAGGGGCGCGTACGCGTTACTGGAGGAGGAGGGCGATGATGCGCGTGCGCGTTATTGAGGGAGAGGCGGGCGACGGGGCACGAGCGCGTTACTGAGGGACAGGCGGGCGGAGGGGCGCGTGCGCGTGACTCGGGCGGAGGGGTGCATGCGCGCAGAGTGCGAGGGCGAAGTTGCTGCAGAGAGGCAGAAACAGGAAAAGGATCCCAGCAGCCTGCACCCACCGGGCTGGGATTCGGATAACGTCTCCGGCACACACTTGTGTGGGCTTTTTTTTTTCCATATTTACCGTGAGAAGAGATAGGAGCTTCAGATCTACGCTGCATTTCCTCTTGATCACCCTCTTTCTCCCATTCCTCCCCCCCCCCCCCCCCTCTCCACCAACTCATCACCCCCCCCCCCTCCCTCCCTCGCCGGTTTCTTTAGGCAAAACAACCAAGAATGAGCTTCTTCAGCTTCGGGCAAAGTGCAGAAATCGACGTTGTGTTGAATGACGCCGAGACTCGCAAAAGAGTGGAGCACAAGACCGAAGACGGGAAGAAGGACAAGTACTACCTGTTTTACGATGGAGAGACTGTCTCGGGCAAAGTGAATGTCACTCTGAAAAACCCCGGCAAGAGGCTGGAACACCAGGGCATTAAAATCGAGTTCATAGGGCAGATCGGTAGGTGGCCGCCAAGGCCCGAGTGCGCGATGCGATGGAATTTGTTGTGTGAGTTATTGAGGATTGTCGCCCAGTCAGTCATTCGTGTTTGCCTCATTTGTAGGGCGCATGAGCTGTGGGCAGGCGGGTCTTCCCGACTGGGCCCCTCGTTGCCTGACCATTGGTAACGTCCAATCTGTCAAAAGAAAGACCCTCTTCATGGCTGTAAATATGGTACCAGCCTAGAGGTTCGGTGACGCCGTCTGCATTCATTAATTTGAACGGTGACTCTCACTATTTTTGATCCAACACGTATCAATGTAGTTGTTTTGTTTAACATTCAAAATGATCCACGGCGTTTCCTTAACAGAAAGAAGAAGTAGGGTCATTGAGACAGTTGGCCAATCCAGAGGTTGACTTTTTATAAGGAGGCTTTTGAAGGTGGGGTGGCATAAGGCAGGAGAGAGGGAAAATATTGCCAGAAACTCAGGGTGAGTTGACAAGGTCCTGCATCCCATGATAGGGGGCAGCACGGTAGCCTTGTGGATAGCACAATTGCTTCACAGCTCCAGGGTCCCAGGTTCGATTCTGGCTTGGGTCACTGTCTGTGCGGAGTCTGCACATCCTCCCTGTGTGTGCGTGGGTTTCCTCCGGGTGCTCCGGTTTCCTCCCACAGTCCAAAGATGTGCGGGTTAGGTGGATTGGCCATGATAAATTGCCCTTAGTGTCCAAAATTGCCCTTAGTGTTGGGTGGGGTTATTGGGATAGGGTGGCGGTGTTGACCTTGGGTAGGGTGCTCTTTCCAAGAGCCGGTGCAGACTCAATGGGCTGAATGGCCTCCTTCTGCACTGTAAATTCTATGATAATAGGAAGCAGGGAATGCTCAGCTAAAGCAACAAAGGCTGCCAGAAGTGATGAAGTCTGAAATAATGTGAAGAGGTGCACAGAGTGAGTCTGGAAGTGTTTGAAAATGAGAGTTTGAACTATATGTAGAGTGGAATCTTTATAAGTTACTGGTTATAATCAAGCCTTTGGTATAACGAATCTTTAATGTAGGCACATCACAGGAACGTGATAAAGCAAAATCTGACACTAAGCCATAAAATAAGGTATTCGGGTAGATGATTTTTGAACAGGGCATATTGAGAGAGTGTTGTTAGCAAAGCATGTGGGATCTTGGGCTTCGTTAAATAGAGATACTAAATACAAAAAGCAGGGAAATAATGCTGAAGTTTTATAAAACTCTGGTTAGACACCAACTAGAGAACTGTGTCAACTTTGGGTCACCACACTTTAGGAAAGATGTATAGGTCCTTGAGAGAGTACAGATGAGATTTACTACAATGGTTTCAGGGAGGGGGACTTTAGTTACAAGGTTGGGTTGGAAAAGGCTGGTGTTGTTCTCCTTGGAGCAAAGGAGATTGAGGGAGATTTGATAGAGGTGTGCGAGATATGATTTAAATAAGCCAGACAAGGAAAAACACTGCCCATTAGCTGATGGAAGAAGGACTAGGGGGCACATTTACGTTTTTGAGCAAGAGATACAGGGAATGTGAGGAAGAACTTTTTTATGCAGTGAGTGGTAATGACCTAAAACTTGCCAGGTGGAAGGTGGTGATGGAAGCGGAACCAACTGGTGATTTCAAAAGGAAACTGAATGGACAATTGAAAGAAATAAACTTGCAGCGCCATGGGGTATGGGACTGACTGAATTGCTTCTTGGGGAGTTGGCATGTACCCAGTGAGCCAAATGGTCGCCTCTTGTGCTATAAGTGACTGTGACTTTATGATGAAAAGGTTGCCCATAGGTATGTTTTAAGGAGTATCTTAAAGGAGGAAAGAGAAATTAATAGAGGAAATTCAGCACTTGGGGCAATGGCAGCTGAAGCCATGGCCACTGATGCTGGAGCGATTAAATTAGGAGTGTACAAGAACCCAAAATTAAAGGAACTTTGATATTTCGGCGGGCTTTGTGGGTGGAGGAGATAACAGATAGATGGGTGCTTTCTGTGAAGGAATTTGGAAAGCAGGCTAATTTTTTTTTAAATTGAGGCATTGCTTAATTAGGAGTTAATGCAAGTTAGCGAGCACATGTGAAAGACTTCACAGATCGATAGGGCAGGTGGGAGTGTGTTGGAATTGTTTAGTCTGGAGGTAACAAAGATATGGATGAGGGTTTCAGCAGCTCATGAACTGGGTGGGCTAGATTCGGGAGGGGAAATCAAGTGCTCTGAGTGTTGGCATGGATATGTGGTTGGAAGCTCTTTGTGGGGGGGGGAAAACAAATATGACATCAAGTTTACAAACATTCTCAGTTGCCAGGGGAAAGGATTCAGTTGGCGGCTAAAGAACAGAGTTTGTGGCAGGGACTGATAACGGTGATTTCTGTCTTCTCAATATTTAGTTGGAGGAAATTTATGCTGTACTGCTGGATGTCAGACAAGTAATTGGATAAAGTAGAGACACTGGAAGCAAGGTGGAACTAATGTCGTCAGCGTACATGTAAAAACTGCTGCTGTGTTTTCATATGATTGCGTCAAGTGGGCTGCATGTAGATAAGAGACTGAAAGGGGCTGGGGATGGATCCTTGGGGGTGGGGTGGGGGTGTGGAGGGGGGCGGTCACCAGGGGTAACGGTGTGGAATTGAAAGAGAAGCCCTTGAAGGCGATTCACTGGCTACATTAGACCAGAATGGAGGTAAGCTCCAATCCTTGGTGCCATTCCATTAAGAAGGACAATATTGGCGAGGCATTAAAGGAGGATGGTGTGGTTACCTAAGACAGCGGCTTGGGAGGGCATGGACGGCAAGTTTATCTTTGTCTCAGTTACGTAGGAGCCGTTTTGGTGCAGTGGCAGAAACCTGATTGGAAGGAATCAGACATAGCTCTCAGCTGGAGTATTGCATCCAATTCTGGATGCATACGAGAGGAAGACTGAAGGGCTTGAAAGGGTAGGCTGAAGGTTTATTTGAATAGTACCAGGAGTGAGAGACTTCAGTTCCATGGAGAGACTGGAGTAGTTAAGAATGTTTTCTTTGAGCAGAGCGGGTAAACCGGATGTTCCAATTGTTAGGGTTTTTGATAGTATAGGTAGAGATAAAGTTTCTGCTGGTAGGTGAGTTGATAACCAGGGAACACAGGTGAGCGCCACGGTGGCACAGTGGTTAGCATTGCTGACTCACAGCGGCAGAGACCCGGGTTCAATCCTGACCTCTTGTGACTGGCTGTGTGGGTTTCCTCCAGGTTCTATGGTTTCCTTCCATAGTCCAAAAATGTGAAGTTAGGTGGATTGGATATGCTAAAGTTCCCCTAGTGGGGTTACAGGGATAGGGCGCACTTTCAGAGTGTCGGTGCAGACTCGATGGACCGAATGGCCTCCTTCTGCACGGTAGAGATTCTATGTTTCTATGGGAACACTGATTTACAATAATTGACCAAAGAACATAGGGAAAGATGAGAACATATTTATGTCGTGAATTATGATCTGGAATGCAGTGCCCGAAAGTAATGGAAGCAGATTCATTCATAACATTTTAGAATTTACATATATACATGAATGTATTTGAGAAGGATAGAATTGCACAATTATGGGGATAGAGCAGAGGGGTGGGACTAATAGGATAGTTCTTACAAAGTCACAGACATGGCCTGAATGACCACCTGTGTTGTATGATTCTATGAAGAAAGGGAGCCAATGTAGGGGCATGGAACCCTGTGATGGAACAACAAAGTTGTGTACGTGTCGAACCTTGCGAGGGATTTTGACCCAGTTAGTTAGAGAGCAGTTGATATCAAGTATAGGGGCAGCACGGTAGCCTTGTGGATAGCACAATTGCTTCACAGCTCCAGGGTCCCAGGTTCGATTTCGGCTTGGGTCACTGTCTGTGCGGAATCTGCACATCCTCCCTGTGTGTGCGTGGGTTTCCTCCGGGTGCTCCGGTTTCCTCCCACAGTCCAAAGATGTGCAGGTTAGGTGGATTGGCCATGATAAATTGCCCTTAGTGTCCAAAATTGCCCTTAGTGTTGGGTGGGGTTACTGGGTTATGGGGATAGGGTGGCAGTGTTGACCTTGGGTAGGGTGCTCTTTCCAAGAGCCGGTGCAGACTCGATGGGTTGAATGGCCTCCTTCTGCACTGTAAATTCTATGTTTTTAAAAAGAAAAGTACAAAGGCATGAATGGAACTGAAATGCGGTAGGGATGGAAATGGGTGATGTTATGAAGATGATCTTTATGAAAATGTACATGTGTGGTTTTTGGTTTAGCTCTGGGTCAAGTAGGGCCCCAAGAATACACACAATCATGTCACTCTTGGCCAGTCTAGGATCCAGAGTTATGTGGCAGGTTTATGATGGGGGAGGAAAACAGGATAGCTTTGATTTTTGCCAGTGATATGTGATAGAAATTTCTGGCAGGTAATTCAACAACAGCAGTAATCGTGACATTGAGCAGAATGACAAAGCAAGAAAGCTTTTTCTCATTGGTACTAACCTGTAGGATGAATCATGCTTCCAGATGATCTCACCAAGGGCAATATAGATGAGAAATAGGAGTCTCAAGAAATGATCATGGTGAGAAAACCACTTAATCTTTTTTATTTATTCACTGAACTTAAGTGTCCTTAGGTTATTCATTTTAAACATTGTTAATTCCTGCAGAGTAGTTAGGTCCACATGTGATTCATTCAGGAAGATACAGATAGATGTGTAGACACTGGGATGACACATGGACTGAAGAGAAAATGACAAGTCCAAAATTGGGAGATAATGTATCTTAAAAAGTTAGTGGAATGGTGGACATTTTCTATAAAGCCTACTTTACTTATAATTTGTAACAGATAAAAATCTATCCAATGGGAAACATTTGGGATCCTGAGAAAACCATTTTTTGTTCCTAGACTCAGCCAACGTGATTAAGATTTTGATAAATTGGTTTGCTCTCGTAATGAGAGATTTTTCTGAACTCTTAGTCCAGTACAAGATCATAATAGAACCATTACTGCAAGAAACTAAATCAGGCCTCCTGCTTCTTACAGAAACAAAATGCTGAATTTCCTCAGCATGAAGTATCAGTACTAAAAGTCTGCGGAAAATACCAGAAACATTCTATGTAAACCTCTCATGGGTTGGGTCAATTTTTGCATGCAGAGGTTAAGGTTGCCCATCATGGACTATGGCAGAGCCATTGGTGAATTCTTTCAACCACAGAAGAAGCACACCTTTTGGTATTGGTTGAAAATGTTTATCATTGGTGGGTTCTTGGGAACATACTGGGTCCACAGTCACAACATCTGCCTTTTGTTATAGTTGCCTTTGATTAGTGGTTGTTGCACTAATGTACAAATCCAAAAACAACAGCTCTGCAGTGATATAATGTCAGAAACATGGATCGTGTAACTATTTGGCTGAAAAACTATTTGGGCACCAGAAGTGTAAGTCCTGGGATATATGTCAATTTTAGGTTCTTGATTTATAAGAGGATCAGGGGTTATGGTGAGAAGGCAGGAGAATGGGGATGAGAAACGCCATGATCAGATGATGGAGCATACTGGATGGGCTGAATAGCCTAAATCTGCTCTTGTATCTTATGGTCTTCCATGAGGAGGTAATGTCTATGTCTTCGTTGAGGCAGTGCTGTCTTGTCCCTTGTATCCTCTTCATAATGGCATGCATTACTGGTCTGTGGCTAATATACCTGGACTAGCTGGGGCATTGCTCCCTTCGCGGGGTTCTTTCCTCTTTCATCTGGGTGAGCAGAAACTGTTTTAAACCCCGATTTGATTCAGGTTACGGGAGATTCCGTTATTGTTCCGGGGGGAAGGAATCCGTCCCCCTCCCAAGACACCCAATTAATGGGTTCCTTGATGATTCTTCTCTTTGGTGGTGGAGTCTCCCCAGTTAAAGCTGGTGTGATTTTATTCTAATGTTAGTGAAGTTGGTGCGCTGCCCTGGGTGTGGTCGGTGAGCTGCAGGGCCAGCTGAGTGGTAGGTCTTGGTGTATGCTGGGGGTCCAATGTTTTGGATTGAGCAAGCTCTGGTGTTGGGGTTGGTATCCTGCTACCCCCTTTTGCTTGGGACGTCCCTTCTTGAAGGCACTCATTAGAGGCGTCCTCCTGAGAGACTATGTTTTTGTTTTGATATGTTTGAATATCTTTGGTTGACGGACTCCTTTGTGCACGGGCCTGGGTTGAGCTGAATTCTGTATTATGGGTGACATCCTTCTACCTCCCCGCCCCCGTTTATGATTGGGTTGTTCCCTTGTCTGAACAAGTAGTTTTTTTCTCCTCTTCATTAATAGGTGGTGGGCATGCACCAGAGGAATACAGAATCTTGGCTAGGTCCTGGTCCTCTTTTATCCTGTTGCCTTCTGCTCTTGACAGATCTCCCTCTTTTTTTTCTTTAAACCCATGTTTGAATTAGGTTATGGGGAGGCGATGACGGCACTGACCAAAATCCGAATCCATAGCTGCTCGTCTTCTGTGTGAATATGTGAAATGATGATCCATCTGTGCCTAAGGCTGGGATTATTTTGCATTGTGTTGATTATGTATAACATCCTTTTAGAACTGAGTTCTCGTGTATTTTTCATTTTTTGTTATGCTGGGTATAAAGAATCCATTATTGGTTCCTTCAGGGACACAGGCAGGTCTGTATCCGAAGGAAGCAGGTTGCTGTGTGTCATTGGTGCTGCTGGTGTGTGCCTGAACATGGTGTGAAAAATCTATCCTGAACTCTTGTGGTCATTGCAAGCAATTGCCACGTGGGAGGGTGTGCACCACTGTTTTGTTGCATTATTTGTTAAAATGTAAAACTTTGATAAATATACTTTTTTAAAAAATATGTAAAAGCACCATCTTGTTTGAACGGCATCAAAGACATTCATTTTAAGAAGTGTTGTGAATTATCACTGGATTTTCTGACTTTGTCTACATTTGATAGATGAGAGTGCCGTGGAAATATAAATGGGAGAAGAGCAGCAGGACAGGACAGTAACGATTCCACAACATTAGAACTGCAAAGTACATGCAATTCTGCTTGGCATATTTACCCTGAAATATTCTTGATTGCTTTATTGGAATACTGCCATCTGCAGAGGTGGCGTTGGCTGATAAATTTGGCAGTGCTGTACTCAAAAGGCTGGTGCTTCACCAGTACAGGTGGTTTGCTCGGTCATCTTTCAGCTGTTAGGTGTACATTATAAAGACAAACTCCCGCCCTGTGTCCTGTGAAGGAAGGACAGCAAAGTACATAGTCATGGACCATTAAAACAGCTGCAAATGCAGAGTTTTTGTTCCTCTTTGACTGTGGAACCTGTCCTACAATATAAACAAGGCAAATTCTAAACTCAGGCTGACTACAGAATCACTTCAAAGTAGTTCTACAACTTCCTGGGGGGGGGAAGCACTGACTTAACTGCAAACGTTAAAATATTTCAGTTGATGCTAGTTGCTATTTAATAGAATGCCATGGGAGCTAAGACTGCAGGGTTCTCCATTGGAAAAAATTACTATTTTTAAACTTGATTGTTAGACTGCCTTGGAAGGCGCATGATCTGTAGTACATTAGTTAAGTCATAAAGTCCATTGCGAAGGAATTGTATGAGACAGTAAAAGCCAATGAAGCACTGAGACAATTTGCAAAGCAGATTAAACCAAGAATCTCTCAGCGGATATTATTGCTACTGCTACTTGTCATTCTATACAGAGAAATTAAAGTTGTTTTGATCGTCTGTATGTAATGTGATGGATTCCAAGACTTGCGGTTCGATTTTCATTTAATTCTGATAAAACAATTCTCTCACACAATGCGGTTCACCAAACGTCTGCACCAGTTATTTGGAAGTTCCTGAGATAATATGCTGCAGTAGCTGCATGTGTACTTTGTACCGTACTTGTGTTCAGTAACATCATGGTGGAAAAAGCCTAGTAATAATTTGTTCTAATTTTTACTGAAGTCTAATGTCCCACTCGATACAATAATATATGATATTGAAGGCATGAACGCTGGACTAAGCTTCATGAGTTCCTTGTAAACACATGGTTATTTTACATCACTGATGATCCCTAATCATGCTACATTTTGATGTGCGTCTATGATTTATTGCTGAGTTTCCAAACTTCACATTGCTCACAGAAAAGGCCCAAATTCTGGAAAGATGGGCAGAGCGCTTTCACCACATCCACAATTGGCCTTCATCCATCAATGAATAAGCCATCAACATAAGAACATAGGAAATAAGAGTAGGCCACTTGGTACATTGAGCCTGCTCTGCCACTCAGTAAAATCATGTCTGATCTGATTATGGTCTTATCTCACTTTCCTGCCAGCCCCCTATCACCCTTGACTCCCTTGTCAATCAAAAAATAGTTTCATTCAGTCTGACTATATTCATTGACCTAGCCTCCACAACTCGCTAGGCAAGAGAATTCCAAACACTTAACGACCTTCTGAGAGAAGAAATTCCTCCTCCTCTCCATATTAAATGGGAGACCTGTTATTCTGAGACTGTGTCCCCTAGTTCTAGATTCCCCGGAAGGGAAAACATCCTTTCAAGTATGTACCCTGCCAAGCCCCTCAGTATTCTACGTTTCAATAAGATCACTTCTCATTCTTCTGAAATCCAGTGACATATGCTCAACCTGCTCAACTTTTCCTCAAAAGGCAAACTCCTCATCCCAGGCATCAGCCTAGTGAACGATCTCTGAATTCCAATGCAAGTATGTGACCAAAACTGCACACACTGCTTGTAGGTATGATCTCACCAATGCCCTGTACAGTGATAAGACTTTCCCTACTTTTTATACTCCATCTCCCTTGCAATAAAGACCAACATTCTGTTTGCCTTCCTAATACAGATGTTTGTGATTTGTGTACAAAATCATGCAGGTCCCTCCGAAGTCTGCAATCTTTCTCCATTTAAATAATAAGACATGGGAGCGGAAGTAAGGCCATTCGGCCCATCGAGTCCACTCCACCATTCAATCATGGCTGATTTCAACTCCATTTATCCGCTCTCTCTCCATAGCCCTTAATTCCTCGAGAAATCAAGAATTTATCAACTTCTGTCTTAAAGACACTCAACGTCCCGGCCTCCACTGCCCTCTGTGGCAATGAATTCGACAGACCCACCACTCTCTGGCTGAAGAAATTTCTCCTCATCTCTGCTTCTCTATTCTTTCTGACATGTGGACAATCTCACATTTTCCTGCCAATTTTCTCCCACTTAACCTATCTCTATAATTTTTCAGACACTTTGCATCCCCCTCACAAGTTGTTTTCTTATGCATCCTCCTCAAAAGATGCTTTCCTGTGTGTCTTCATAATGCCATTAGATTTGGCTATGTATAGTTGGCCTCTTCATCCAAGTCTTTAGTATAGTTCCACTGGTTACAGTATGCCATCCTAAAAATAACCCATTTATTGACGAAAAACTTCATAAGACCATAAGACACAGGAGCAGAATTAGGCCACTCGACCCATCGAGTCTGCTCCGCCATTCAATCATGGCTGATATTTTTCACATCCCCATTCTCCTGCCTTCTCCCCATAAGCCCTGATCCCCTTATTAATCAAGAACCTATCCATCTCTGTCTTAAAGACAGATTTGGTCTCCGCAGCCTTCTGCGGCAAAGAGTTCCACAGAAGCACCACCTCTGGCTGAAGAAATTCCTCCTCATCTCTGTTTTAAAGGATCGTCCCTTTAGTCTGAGATTGTGTCCTCTGCTTCTAGTTTTTCCTACAAGTGGAAACATCCTCTCCACGTCCACTCTATCCAGGCCTCGCAGTATCCTGTAAGTTTCAATAAGATCCCCCCCATATCCTTCTAAACTCCAATGAGTACAGACTCTGAGTCCTCAACCATTCCTCATGCGACAAGCTGTTCATTCCAGGGATCATTCTTGTGAACCTCTGGACCCATTTGAAGGCCAGCACATCCTTCCTTAGATATGGGGCCCAAAACTGCTCACAATACTCCAAATGGGGTCTGACCAGAGCCTTACACAGCCTCAGAAGTACATTCCTGGTCTTGTATGCTAGCCCTCTTGACATGACTGCTAACATTGCATTTGCCTTCCGAACTGCTGACTGAACCTGCACGTTAACCTTAAGAGAATCATGAACAAGGATGTAATAATAATAATATTTTTATTGTCACAAGTGGACTTACATTAACACTGCAATGAAGTTACTGTGAAAAGCCCCTAGTCACCACATTCGGGCACACAGAGGAAGAAATCAGAATTTTCAACCAGTACGGGAATTGAACCCGCGCTGCTGGCCTTGTTCTGCATCACAAACCAGTTGTCTAGCCCACAGCTCTTCCAAGTCGCTTTGTGCTTCTGATTTCCTAAGAATTTCCCCATTTAGAAAATAGTCTATGTCTTAATTCCTCCTTCCATAGTGTACAACCTCACACTTTTCCACATTATATTTCAGCTGCAACTTCATTGCCCACTCTCTTAGCCTATCCAAATCCTTCTGCAGCCCCATTTTTTCCTCAATACTACCTGTCCCTCTACAGATCTTTGTATCATCTGCATACCTAGCAACAGTGCCTTCAGTTCCTTCTTCTAGATCATTAATATATATTGTGAAAAGTTGTGGTCCCAGCAAAGACCCTTGAGGCACACCACTAGTCACTGGCTGCCATCCTGAAAAAGACCCCTTTATTCCCACTGTGCCTTCTGCCAGTCAGTCAATCCTCTTATCCATGCCAGGATCTTACCCTTAACACCATGGGCTCTTAACTTATTTAACAGTCTCCTATGCAGCACCTTGTCAAAGGCATTCTGGAAATCTAAATAAATCACGTCCACTGGTTTTCCTTTGTCTAACTTCTTAGTTATCTCCTCAAAGAACTCTAATAGATTTGTCAGACATGACTTCCCTTTGACAAAGCTGTGCTGATTCCGTCCTATTTTATCATGCTCTTCCAAGTACTCCACGATCTCATCTTTAATAATGAACTCTAAAATCTTACCAATGACCGAAGTCAGGCTAACCGGCCTACAATTTCTCGTCTTCTGCCTCCCTCCCTTCTTAAACAGTGGTGTTACATTAGCCACTTTCCAGTCCTCTGGGACCCTTCCTGTCTCCAGTGATTCCTGAAAGATCGCCACCAATGCCTCCACAATCTCCTCAGCTATCTCTTTTGGAACCCTGGGGTGAAGTCCATCCCGTCCAGGTGATTTATCCAACTTCAGACCTTTCAGTTTCCCCAGAACCTTCTCCTTAGTGACGGCCACTGCACTCACATCTGCCCCCTGGTTCTCCTGGAGCTCTGGCATCCCACTGGTGTCTTCCACCATGAAGACTGACGCAAAGTAACTATTCAGTTCATCTGCCATTTCTTTGTTTCCTATTATTACTTCTCCAGCCATGTTTTCCAGTAGTCCAAAGTCTATTTTTGCCTCTCTCTTACCTTTTTACATATTGAAAAAACCTCTTCCTATCTTCTTTTGTATTACTAGCTAGTTTGCACTCATATTTCATCTTCTCTCCCCTTATTGTTTTTTTAGTTTCACAGTAACTTCGTTGAAGCCTACTTGTGACAATATGTGATTATTATTATTATATTATTAATTATTATTATTATTATAGTTGTCCTCTGCTCGCTTTTAAAGCATTCCCAATCCTCTGGCTTCCTCTCTGTTTTCTATTGGTTAGCCAATCCTCTATCCCTTCTAATATATATATATATATATATATAGCTTGACACCATAAGCTCTGATCTTAGAATCCATAGAATCCCTAAAGTGCAGAAGGAGGCCATTCGGCCCATCGAGTATGCACCAAGCCTATGAAAGAGCCTACCTAGGCCCACTCCACCGCCCTATCCCCGTAACCCCACCTAACCTGCACATCTTTGGGCTGTGGGAGGAAACCGAAGCACCCGGAGGAAACCCACGCAGACACTGGGAGAAAGTGCAAACTCCACACAGACAGTCACCCGAGGCCAGAATTGAACCTGGGTCCCTGGCCCCACACTGCCACCGCCTTATGTAGTACCTTTTTATCTGGCATGTTATCAAATGTCTTTTGACAGTCCAAATATACTACATCTACTGGTTCCCTTTTATGCACCCTGACTGTTACATCATTAAAACTGTAATAAATTTGTTAAACATGATTTCCTTTTCATGGAACTGTCTTGATTTTGGCTGATCGGAACTGTCTTGATTTTGTCTGATTGTATTATGATTTTTTACATGTCCACTACTCCCTCTTTAATAATGGATTTGAGGGTTGATTGAACAGGTTGGCATCCACTGCTCTCTTGACGATCCTCCCATGCTGTTAAAAATGACGGTCCTCCCCAATGCTGTTTTAAAAATAATAAAAACAATCATATTTCTGTCGAGCGGCAAAGCTCCAGGCTTCTGCCAACCTAACTGAGCTCAACAAGACTGGACATTAGTGCCCCGTCCAGAAGCTCACTGAACGTTTTCAGTCTGTTGGAGCAAGGAACTATCCCAGAAGAATACAAAGATGCTCGCATTGTCCACCTGCACAAGAGGAAAGGAATTTGTCAATCTTCCAGCAATCATAAATGAATTTCACTCTCCGGCGCCAGGAAAATCTTCACAATCCTTCTAAACTACGTGGTGTAACATCTTGACCAGGTTTTGCTGTCAGTTTCAGAAAAGGTCTATGAACCACTGAGATGGTGTTTACAGTTAGAGAAATGCCAAGAACAGGACATGGAGCTCAGCACAATATTTGCTGACCTGAACGCAAAACGTTGAAAGGAAATGGAGAAATTCACCTGTCCTGAAAATTTATCGCAATGGTTCGATAGTTCCATGATGGCATGCTTGCATGTATCCTAGATAATGCTGAATTTTCTGACCCATTCCTGGTCACTGAGTTAAGCAGAGCTGTGTACTAGTGGCAATCCTCTTCAGCGATGTTCTCTCTACTGTGCTCTCTGATGCCCTCCAGAATGGTGATCCTGGCACCAAAATCCCATATCGTATGAACAGGAAGCTGCTCAATCTGAGACAACTCCTGGCAAAAATGAAATTCTCCAAGGGTGCATTTTGCGATTTCCTGTTTGCTGAGAACAGTTCAGAGCTGGACATTTAATGTAATTTGGACTTGTTCTCCAGTGCATGTGACAACTTTGGCCGATCAGAAAGAAGAAAACTGAAGTAATGTACCAGCCTGCTCCTGAAAAGCTTTATCTCGGACTAAGATTTCAGTCAATAACCAGAACTTGTCAGCAATGGATAAGTTCTCTTATCTTGGCAGCACGTTCTCTTGAGCGGTCTATACAGAAAAAATTACAAAAGCAACCAAAGCAAGTGTAGCCTTCAGCAGACTTTGAACATAAGTCTGGTAACAAAGTCGAATAAGTCTGCTACCAAACTGAAAGCCTATAGAGAAATAGGCCTTCCCTCTATGCTCTATGCATATGAGACATGAACTGTGTACCGGTGTCTTGCCAAGATGCTCAGCCACTTTAAGACTTTAAGTTAAGCTGGCTTTGGAAGCTGCTGAACACTAGATGGCAGGATGAAATATCAGACACTTGAGTTGTTCACTCAAGCTGGCATAAGAACTATGAGAAGGAGCAGGCCATCTGGCCCCTCGAGCCTGCTCCGCCATTCAATGAGATCGTGGCTGATCTTTTGTGGACTCAGCTCCACTTTCCGGCCCGAACACCATAACCCTTAATCCCTTTATTCTTCAAAAAACTATCTATCTTTATCTTAAAAACATTTAATGAAGGAGCCTCAACTGTTTCACATAGATTCACAACCCTTTGGGGTGAAGAAGTTCCTCCTAAGCTCTGTCCTAAATATACTCCCCCTTATTTTGAGGCTATGCCCCCTAGTTCTGCTTTCACCCGCCAGTGGAAACAACCTGCCTGCATCTATCCTATCTGTTCCCTTCATCTACTCTGCATGGAGAGAGTCACAGTCCAGCAGTTAAATGAAGTGCTACAACAATACTGAAGGCTTTACCTAGGAGTTTTCATATCGACATTTGAGTCTTGGGAAGTTCAGTGGTTGAGGCCTTGAGTGTCAGGAGCAACAGAGAGCAGGATGATAGAGGAACTTTTGATGCTGAAGATAGCAGGTCATAGAAATCATAGAATTTACAATGCAGAAGGAGGCCATTCGGCCCATCGAGTCTGCACCGGCTCTTGGAAAGAGCACCCTACCCAAGCCCACACCTCCACCCTATCCTCATAACCCAGTAACCCCACCTAACACTAAGGGCAATTTATCATGGCCAATCCACCTAACCCGCACATCTTTGGACTGTGGGAGGAAACCGGAGCACCCGGAGGAAACCCACGCAGACACTGGGGGAACGTGCAGACTCCGCACAGACAGTGACCCAAGCCGGGAATCGAACCTGGGACCCTGGAGCTGTGAAGCATTTGTGCTATCCACTATGCTACCAGGTCATGGGCAACAGGCTGGTGGGGGGGTTGGGTAGTGAATGGGGAGTGCTGAGGTAGGGGACAGATCAATATTTAGCTCCAGCTTGAATGAAAATTGAGCCAGGGTCTTGGTAAGTAGCCTGAGGGGCGGCAAAATCAGGTCAAGGGTGATGGAGTGAAGGTCAAGACTGAGGAAGGGAGCAGGGTGACGGCTTCATGATCCAGGGTCAGTGTGTGAAGATCACAGCACCTGGTGAAACCAAATTTAAAAAACAGTGCAGTCTCTTTTCAAAGCATATCAAAGGCAGAGAGAAAATGAAAGAGGAGGAAATTCTGAGCCAGCAACTCATCCAAAACTCAATTGTCTGCAGTCCTATTTGCAGCCGAATCGTCGAGATATGAATCGGTCTTAGCAAACGCCTACATAATCACCAGAACCCTATCAAAAGCCCCAGATGATGAACATTGTCAGGAACAGGCTCAATGGACAAACGATAATTTGGTTGGGGCAAATTCATTTTAATTTGGGTTCACAAAGTGTCTTTTGCTGAGAACTTTACCCTCTTTTATCTGAAAGTTATTCTGCCTGGAGCAAGGTAAACTTTAACTTCTCCTGCTGCTATCTACTCCGGTCCCGTGCCTTGATACTGCAAATGTTCCTCCGTACCAGAAAACAATATATGCCTTGTTTTGTGTTGTGAACGGTTTACTAACATGATTCGAACAGTAAAGTTGTTGATGCCTTAAGTTGAGCTTCTGCTAACTCTAAGCTTCTGCTATGAAGCTCGAACCTTGGAACGCCATAATGAGGCGATGTTATAGACTGCCATCCCGTAAATGTTTGTGTGAAACAATCTTTCCTAAATTCACACGGGAACAATTTTTACACCATCTGCTTCAACATAATCTCCTTGCAACCCCTAGGAGATAGCCAAAGCATGAGTTTGGAACTCTGAGGAAGAAAAGCAGGAAAATTTTGAAAAAAATCTGATCCATTAATATCAACTGGCAAATGTTAAAATTGCTGATTTCTTTCCTCTATTTCCCTGAAATGTATTTGCAGTAATAAGTGTTTTTTTAAGTAATCTACTCTATAGATGGTGTTGGAGCATGTGAATGCACAAGGCGGTGGATTGATTGCCAATCAATCAGTTTGCTTGTTCTGGATGATGTTGAGCTTCTTCAGTGTGGTTAGAGCTGTATCAATCCAGGCAAACTATTCATACTTTCTTGGCTTGTGCCTTGAAAGACTTTGTGAAGTCAGAAGGTGAGTTACTTGCCAGAGAATGATAAACCTACTCTTGTAACCAAAATATTTAGATACTTATTATAGTTAAGTTTCTAGTCAATGATGTGGGGGTTAGTGATGGTAATGCCAATCAATGTCAATAGGTGCTTAGACTCTCCTTTGTTGGAGATAGTTCTTGGTTGGCGCTTGTGTCGCACCAATGTTGCTTGTCAATTATCAGCCTAAGCTTGCATGATGACCATGCCTTACTACATGCAGGCATGAACTCTTCCATTATCTGAAGAATTGCAAATGGAACTGGACATTACAGTTCCAACCTTATGATGGAGAAAAGCTGATTGAAACACCTTCAGATGTTTGGGCCTTGGACTCTGAGGTATTCTTGCAATGATATGCCTTTCTAAAGAATAAAGGGATTCGGGGATATGGTGTACGGGCCGGAGAGTGGAGCTGAGTCCACAAAGATCAGCCATGATCTCATTAAATGGCGGAGCAGGCTCGAGGGGCCAGATGGCCTACTCCTGTTCCTTGTTCTTATGTTCTTGTACTGAGAGGGTCGACCTTCAACAGCTTCAGTCCTTTGTGCTAGAAATGATGCCAGCCAGAGTTTTCCGTCTCCTGTTTTAATTGGGCTCCTTTGTGCCATGCTTGAACAAAATTATGTCAAAAGCAGTCATTCGTGTTTCACCATAAGACTGTAAGACATAGGAGCAGAAGGAAGCCATTCAACCCATCGAGTCTGCTCTACCATTCAATGAGCTCATGACTGATCTGATGTGATATTCCTCAATTCCACATTCCCACTTTATCTCCATAACCCTTAATTTCCTTACTGATTAAAAATCTGTCTATCTGAGCCTTGAACAGACTTAACAACCCAGCCTCTTTCAGCTCTCTGTGGTAAAGAATTCCACAGATTTACTACTCTCTGAGAGACGAAATTCCTCCTTATCTGTCTTAAATGGGTGACCCCTTACTCTGAGATTATTCACGCTGATCTCACTCTCCCGCAAGAGGAAACTACCTTTCAGCATCTATCCTTTTAAGCTCCCTGAGAATCCTATATGTCTCAATAAGGTCGCCCTTCATTCTTCTAAACTCCAATGAGTACAGGCGCAACCTACTCAATCTCTCATCATAATAAAATCCGCCCATATCTGGGACCTAGTGAACCTTCTCTGGACTGCCTCCAATGCCAGTATATCTTTCTCATCTCTGGAATTAGTTGTTCTGTCCATGTTTGGACTGAGGCTGAAATGAGTCTGGAGCTTTTAATGGCAGAACAAAACTGACTCAACTGAGTATGTTATTGATGACTAGGTGCTGTTTGAATACTCTGTCGATAATACTGCTAATTGAGAGTAGACTGATGGAGTGGTAATTGACTAGATTGCATTTGTCCTGGTTTTTTTTGTATATGGGCAATTTTTTGGGTAGATGTCAGTGATGTAGCTATACTAGAGCAACTTGACTTGAAGCAATATAATTTAATTACAGTAAATAGGTTAGTTGTAGGATGGATTGTGACCATCTGGAAGACATCATGTCTGATGAGCTAACAGTTGGAAAAATGAATGATTTTGTGACTCATTTGCAGAGAAAAACAAATGTTTTTTAAAAGTATAAAAATATGAATACAGCAAAGAGTGAGATTCAAATCTTTTGCAATTTTAGTTTCTGTGTATCTTTGCAAATTGAAGTAAAAGTAAAGTCGCCATAGTCCCAGATGACCATACGCTGCTTTCCTCTTTTGAGGGGGAGAGCTGACTAGTGATGATTTAACCTGAGGGTCACCACACCTCGGGCGAGGGGCAAGGTTGAGAGTAAAGGCCTTCATGAATAATCTCAGCAGGTACAGGAATTGAACTGCACTGTTGGCCTCACTCCCATCACTAACCAGCCATCCAGCCACCTGAGCTGAACCGGCCCCCTCTTTGCAATTCAGTGCAGTATTCAAAACATCTCACCAGTCCAGATCTTCAACATTGTTGTGGAGTGAATATAAGTAAGATTGTTTGCATTGCAAATAAACTTGTCCAATGGTAGAATTATTGGTGGAGAAAGGAGATGGGATTCAAAATAAAACTGAATTTGAGAAAACTGATTTACTAAATTGACCATGATAAATATTGTATAGGGTTGAAATAGAATCTGTAAGCAGTTTTGTTTTTCCCTGCCCTTTGTGCCTGTATTACACATATAACCTGTGAACTGCTTCATCTGGCAATGGCATCTGAAGTGGGCAACAAATTGTGGAATGGAAAAATAACCAGGATTTAGTTTTTTTCTCAAAAATACTTTATTCTGTACAAATGTGAAACGCCGAAAGCCTGCCAATATTTTTTGACGACATTCGCTGTTAAGAATGAGAGAGTCATTTCTATGTTGCTGAATTGTATTTCAATGGAATGGGTAATATAAAAAAGGAAATTGGAAAAATCTCAAACTTTCATTGCGTAACGGTAGTCACATCTGGAGACGAGCACATTTGGGAGAGGAAAAATTCTGTTTGAACACTTTGTAAGATAAATAATCAAAGTTGTCCTTTCTGTTAACAGAGTTGTACTACGACCGAGGGAATCACCATGAGTTTGTATCTTTGGTAAAAGACCTGGCTAGACCTGGCGAAATGACACAGTCCCAGACATTTGACTTTGAATTTACACATGTAGAAAAGCCTTATGAATCATACACTGGCCAGAATGTGAAGTTACGGTAAGTCCTGCCTCAAACCTTTACTCTCTAAATAATGTAAATTGGCACTAAAAAACATCATGCGTTAAAGATCACAACAGATATGAATGATGAAGACCATTTACCCATCCCAGCTCCCTGTTTTTCACTCATCCGTCCCAACAAAAGGCCCCCATCGCAGCAAGCGTTAATTTAAATGATTTGAATATTTTTGCTTCCAAGCGAAGAGAGACTCCCATTCCACATGATAATTACTCTTTTTAAAAAAAAACGTTAACTGACATCAGTCATTATTTTGCATTTCACCAATTTGGGCCTGTCTCTGGAGCTAAAAGGGTAAAATTATGAGATCAGGTTGCAATTACTAGGATTGCAATGACTAGGGTTGTAATCTCTAGAATATGGAAGATGAAGGGGTGATTTAATTAGTATTTTAAATGATTAATGGGTTTGATGATATAGACAAAGAAAAATTATCCTCTCTGGTGAGAGCCACATATCCTTAAAATCAAACTTGGGTAATTCAGGGCTTATGTTGGAAAACACTTCTTCATACAAAAAGTAATGGAAATATGGAACACTCTCCCCAAAAAGGTGTTGAGGATAGGTCGATTGAAAATGTCAAAACAAAGATAACAGACTTTTGTGCGGAAGGATATTACATGTTACAGAACTGAGCCAGGGAAGGGGTAGCTAATTGAATGGTGGAATAAGCTCGAGAGGCTAAATTACCTACTTCTATTCCTATGTCCCTTGTCTGCTTTCATGTTTTGTTTGCAATTCATGCTCCCAGTTTATATTCACTTTGCTGTTTTCTAGCATAAACACTATTTCTCTTTGAGATCAAGTTGTTTGATAACTGAATTGCGCATGTGTCTCTGTGCTTTCATTATGGGCCCGAATTTTGAAATCACATTCACCGTTGCGGCTGTTCTCTGCACTCCAGGGCTCGAATAGCTCCCGGTGTCTGGTTATTATCCAATTTTCAAACTGCGACCTAACTTAAGTACTGCACAGATTTAGCATGGCTTCAGCAAATAGAATGCTTCAGCATTCTATTTGCTTTGTTTATTCTGAAATTACTAGATTTATTAAGCATCAGGTATATAGCCTGCTACCCCTTTAACTTCACCTTTTGTAGATTTGACAACATTCCTGGAGTTTGCATGTTCTCTGGTAAAGGTAAAACCTGCAATTTATGTTTCCACTAAAAAGCAATTGTTAGGAAAACAAAGGTAGTTTTAAGGGATTTATATTTGTATTGGTAAACATTAGAAATAAGGTGTAGCTTTAGGCAGGTTTAATTTAATGTTTCTGAGCCTGGAAAGGTAAAACCTATAGTTATTCATGCTGGACAAAGGTGTGTGGGGGTTGTTTAAGTTCCAACTGTGTTCCTATTGTGCTTAGAGAGGACTGCACGTGAAGAATAAATAGGCCAGCAGAGATATGTGGCTATTGCTTAGCGATAGGAGCCTTGTAAATTAGCGAAGCTTTTAAGTTTTAGTTGATTTAATTACAGTTGGAGATAGGTAGTGAGAGAGAAGGCAGCTCTCACAGCTCTGCTAGAAACAGTTGGTTTAGAAGGCTAGAGAGAGAACATCTCTCTCAACATTACTATGGAGCAATGGCTAGAAGAACCATTGCAGAAATCTGAAGAACAGCTAGTTCAGGAAGCTAGAGAAAATGAAGAGAAATTTCCAAGAAGTCTGAGGTTAAAGGTACTACGACATGGCATGTTCAGTAAAGACAGACTGAGCTGAGAAGAAAGCTGAGATGCCATAAAGATATCTGAAGTGATTTTCAGATTTGTGAGATTTTACTACAGCCTGTGGAATGCAAATTGAAATACCTCTGGAAGTGTGTGGTTGGGCCTGAAGTTTGTGTAAAAGCAGTTTAAGACAAAGGAAACTTAAAAGGGAGTTGTGAAAAATCGTGGGTTGGATTCACTGTTAAAAATGAAGCAGAAGCTTTGTTTAAATGTGTCACTTGGAAATCTTAGTGTGGATTTCGGAATTCAACTATGAAGGGAGAGCATAATTATGAGAAGATTTTAAGGCATGTTTTTGGGAGTGAGTTTGAAAATTCTCACATGACGATCATCAGGGGGGATTCTGAGGAGACATTCACTTGGGGTTCAGAGTTGAGAGTATATTTGCCCACAGTTATCTTGCGTGTTTAAAATGGACTTTGTGTTAATGATACCATTGTAGGTTATGATATACTTATGGGCAGCACGGTATCATTGTGGATAGCACAATTGCTTCACAGCTCCAGGGTCCCAGGTTCGATTCCGGCTTGGGTCACTGTCTGTGCGGAGTCTGCACATCCTCCCCGTGTGTGCGTGGGTTTCCTCCGGGTGCTCTGGTTTCCTCCCACAGTCCAAAGATGTGCGGGTTAGGTGGATTGGCCGTGATAAATTGCCCTTAGTGTCCAAAATTGCCCTTAGTGTCGGGTGGGGTTACTGGGTTGTGGGGATAGGGTGGAGGTGTTGACCTTGGGTAGGGTGCTCTTTCCAAGAGCTGGTGCAGACTCGATGGACCGAATGGCCTCCTTCTGCCTGTATATTCTATGATAATCTGTGTTAATCCTAAAACCTGTAATTGTTAAACTAAGGAAATGTTGTCTATTAATCCAATTTTTTTATTGTCAGTAGATGTTTATCCTTGTTGTTAAACTAATTAGCAATCTAGTGCTTCTGTTCCTCCACATTTTATTTTTAAAAAGGTAAAGGTTACAGTCTTTTGAGCCAGGGTTCTATTCTGGGATCTTCCTGTCCAGTTATAACATCAACTGGGAACATAGCTCAATGTTGCAAAAAATCCTGTTCATCCTTGCTCCGATGGTGTCATTGTTACTGGCTAAGAGACATTACAAGAAATGACCTGAACGTTTCCTCCATCTAATATGTATAAGACCAGGGAAGACTTTCTAATAATATTTTAAGAAGTTTACATGCACATAACTTATTTCTGATGCACTTTGGTTTTCTTATTTAATGGAGAAAATTAACTACTCCTAACTGAACTTCTCATCTAAATGGCACTCTGGTTTAAAAAGAAAACTTACTCGTATTTAACTGATTTGACTTGAGAAGGTGATCACCAAATAATGCATTGCAGAAGAGGCCCTTCGGCCCTTCGAGTCTGCACTGATGCATGAAAGATACCTGACCCGCTTACCTAATCCCACTTGGCAGTACTTGGCCCACAGCCTTGAAAGTTATGACATACCAAGAGCTCATCCAGGTACTTTTTAAAGGATGTGAGGTGACCCGTCTCAGTAAACCACAGTTTTTTTTTTTTTTTAAATCCTCAAATTCCCCCCTAAACCTCCTACCCCTCACCTTGAAATTGTGTTCCCTCATAACTGACCTTTCAACTAAGGGGAACAGATACCCCTATCCACCCTGTCAATGCCCCTCATAATCTTGTACACCTTGATCAGGTCACCCCTCAGTCTTCTCTGCTCCAGCAAAAACAACTCCAGCCTATCCAACCTCTCTAACGTAAATGTTCCATCCCAGGACAACATCCTCGTGAATCGCCTCTGCACGCCTTCCAGTGCAATCACATCTTTCCTATAATGTGGCTACCAGAATTGCACAAAGTACTCCAGCTGTGGCCTCACCAAAGTTCTATACAACTCCAACATGACCTCCCTGCTTTTGTAATCTATGACTCGATTGATAAAGGCACATGTGTCGTATACCCTTTTCACCACCCTATTAACCTGCCCTTCTGCCTTCAGAGATCTCTAGACAAGCACTCCAAGGTTCCTTTGTTCCTCGGAATGTCCCAGTGTCAGACCATTCATTTTTCAGGGTTAAATTCATCTGCCACTTTTCTGCCCATTTGACCATCCCATCTATATCTTCCTGTAACCCAAGACACACAAACCTCCCCTTAAACCACCTGGCCAATCTTTATGTCATCCGCAAACTTACTGATCCTACCCCCCACATAGTCATCTTTGTCATTTATATAAATGGCAAGCAATAGGGGACCCAGCACGTATCCCTGTGCTACTCCACTGGGCACTGGCTTCCAGTCACTAAAACAGCCGTCTGTTATCACACTCTGTCTCCTACAGCTAAGCCAATTTTGAATCCACCTTATCAAGTTCCCTATATCCCATGTGCATTTGCTTTCTTTATACGTCTCCCATGTGGAACCTTGACAAAGGCTTTGCTGAAATCCATGTAAACTACATCAATTGCACTACCCTCATCTACACACCTGGTCATATGCTCAAAAATTTCAATCAAATTTGTTGGGCATGGCTTCCCCTCTGACAAAGCCATGCTGACTCTTTTTGGTCACACCTTACCTCTCCAAGTAGAGATAGATTCTCTCCGTCAGAATTTTCTCCAATATTGGGCTTCCTAACCATGACTTTCGAACTCCCTACATCGAATAGCACTTCTTTCATTTTCCCTTTCTTATTTGTCATCTATTTTTATCTTTGTCGAAAGCTTCTGCTTTTCAAACATTTGTTGCCTCCAATATTTCCTCTAATTTTTTTCCTGCCCATGTGTGGGATGGAATTTGTTTTGTGCACCAATATCAAAGGAATGTGCAGATGTGCTCAACCAGTACAAACAAAAAATACTCTAGACAGTACATATGTTAAAATAATTACCATGAATGTGAAAGAAGAAGAAACAGTGCCATCCCCAGCCATTGACAGGTTACATGCCAGTCCACAATTTGCTGAATTCAATTTTAAATTTACTATGGTGGAATTTGAACTCAGCACCTCTAGGTTTTAAGTTCAGCACCGTAACTACCACACTGTCATAAATGAAAGGCAGTTGTTAGTTTCAATATTGTAGCTTGTATTTTAGTGATTTAACAGAAGAAAATTTGAATTGGTCATGATGGCTCAAGATAAGAATAGAAAGAGCTAAGGAAGCTTGCTTTTGAATTGGTAGAAAACATAGAAAAGGCATCTTTTTTCAGATTATTGAGTGTTTTCTTTAAAAACTGCTAAGGATAGTGAGGAAAATAGCTCTGTGATTTCTTCACATCAGAAAACATACTCAGACAGAGATAAAGTGTCTCTGAATTTAGAGAGAGGATGGCTCCTGTGAATTGGCGGGTAAAGGTCAGAGAGCGAATGTCCCTGTAAATTAAGTGAATATTGAAAGAGCTAATTACATCTGGGAACTGGAGAAGAATATGTTTTGGTCAACAGAGAATGGAACCCAGGAGGGTGACTGACTGTTGAGGTAAATTTTGGAGAAATTATAATCTTTATTAGTGTCACAAGTAGACTTGCATTAATTAACACTGCAATGATGTTACTGTGAAAATAATGGTATTTATGCCACCTACACATTTTTTCAGATCAAAAGTCTGAATTGTGCAGTCGTAAACTGGTTCATCATTTTTTAAAAGTCAATGTCCCTTATTATGTACACAAAAAGGAGTTGGGGAGATGTAGAAATATGCATCGTTTAAAATGTCCCATGAGACCACACCGTGATCATAGCTGTTAGATTCAAGACTGTTATGGAAAATGACAAGGATGGGCCTGAGATCAAAGTTCTAAACTGGGGGAAGGCCAATTTTAATAAGATCAGATATGATTTGGCCAGAGTCGACTGGAACAGAATAATGGGACGGATTCAAGAAGAAAATGGGGAGAGTACAGGGCCAACATGTTCCAATCGAGAAAAGGTAGGACCAACAAATCTAGTGAACCCTGAACATCGAGGGATATACAGCATTGGATCAGAAGAAAAAGTGGGGCTTATGGCAGATATCGAGGGCTCAAAACAGCAGAAGCCCTAGCAGCTTATAGAATGTGCAAGAGGGAACTTAAAAAGAAAATTAAGAGAGCAAAAAGGGGACATGAAAGGATACTGGCACGTAAACTAAAGGAAAATCCTAAGTTACTTTACAAGTACATTAAGGTTAAAGGATAACTAGCGAAAGAGCAGGGCCATTAAGTACCACAGTGGTTGTTTGTGTATGGAGACAGAGGATGGAGGTAGGGTTCTAAATGAATACTTTGTGTCGGTGTTCACTCGTGAGAGGGACAGTGTGGGTATAGAAATCAGGGAGAAGGATTGTAATAAAATTAAATCTATTTACATAAACACAAAGAAGGTTCTGAGTGGTCTGGCAAGCTGAAAGTAGGCAAACCTCCAGGACCAGATGAAATGCTGTTGAGTGAGGCTAGGGAGGAAATAGCAGGGACGCTGGCAATAATTTTCAATTTCTCTCTGGCCACAGGAGAGGTACCGGAAGACTGCAGGATAGCCAATGTGGAACCATTATTCAAGAAGGGAGAAAGGGATAAACCAGAAAACTATAGGCCAGTCAGCCTAACCTCAGTGGTGGGGGAAATATTGGAAGCAATTCTGGTTCGCAGACTTAATCTGCATTTGGAGAGGCTAGGATTAATTAAGAACAGTCAGCATGGTTATGTTAAGGGGAAGTCATGTCTGACTAACTTGATTGAATTTTTCAAAGAGGTAACCAGGTGTGTCGATGAGGGAAATGCATTTAACTTAGTCTACTTGGACTTCAGCAAGGCTTTTGATATGGTCCCACAAGGGAGACTGATATGGTCCCACAAGGGAGACTGATATGGTCCCACAAGGGAGACTGATGTGGTCCCACTAGGCAGACTGATGTGGTCCCACTAGGCAGACTGATGTGGTCCCACTAGGCAGACTGATGTGGTCCCGCAAGGGAGACTGATATGGTCCCGCAAGGGAGACTGATATGGTCCCGCAAGGGAGACTGATATGGTCCCGCAAGGGAGACTGATATGGTCCCGCAAGGGAGACTGATATGGTCCCGCAAGGGAGACTGATATGGTCCCTCAAGGGAGACTGATATGGTCCCACAAGGGAGACTGAGATGGTCCCACAAGGGAGACTGAGATGGTCCCACAAGGGAGACTGAGATGGTCCCACAAGGGAGACTGAGATGGTCCCACAAGGGAGACTGAGATGGTCCCACAAGGGAGACAGAGATGGTCCCACAAGGGAGACTGATACGGTCCCACGTGGGAGACTGAGACGGTCCCACGTGGGAGACTGAGACGGTCCCACGTGGGAGACTGAGACGGTCCCACGTGGGAGACTGAGACGGTCCCACGTGGGAGACTGAGACGGTCCCACGTGGGAGACTGAGACGGTCCCACGTGGGAGACTGAGACGGTCCCACGTGGGAGACTGAGACGGTCCCACGTGGGAGACTGAGACGGTCCCACGTGGGAGACTGAGACGGTCCCACGTGGGAGACTGAGACGGTCCCACGTGGGAGACTGAGACGGTCCCACGTGGGAGACTGAGACGGTCCCACGTGGGAGACTGAGACCGTCCCACGTGGGAGACTGAGACGGTCCCACGTGGGAGACTGAGACGGTCCCACGTGGGAGACTGAGACGGTCCCACGTGGGAGACTGAGACGGTCCCACGTGGGAGACTGAGACGGTCCCACGTGGGAGACTGAGACGGTCCCACGTGGGAGACTGAGACGGTCCCACGTGGGAGACTGAGACGGTCCCACGTGGGAGACTGAGACGGTCCCACGTGGGAGACTGAGACGGTCCCACGTGGGAGACTGAGACGGTCCCACGTGGGAGACTGAGACGGTCCCACGTGGGAGACTGAGACGGTCCCACGTGGGAGACTGAGACGGTCCCACGTGGGAGACTGAGACGGTCCCACGTGGGAGACTGAGACGGTCCCACGTGGGAGACTGAGACGGTCCCACGTGGGAGACTGAGACGGTCCCACGAGGGAGACTGAGACGGTCCCACGAGGGAGCCTGAGACGGTCCCACGAGGGAGCCTGAGACGGTCCCACGAGGGAGCCTGAGACGGTCCCACGAGGGAGCCTGAGACGGTCCCACGAGGGAGCCTGAGACGGTCCCACGAGGGAGCCTGAGACGGTCCCACGAGGGAGCCTGAGACGGTCCCACGAGGGAGCCTGAGACGGTCCCACGAGGGAGCCTGAGACGGTCCCACGAGGGAGCCTGAGACGGTCCCACGAGGGAGCCTGAGACGGTCCCACGAGGGAGACTGAGACGGTCCCACGAGGGAGACTGAGACGGTCCCACGAGGGAGACAAAACCCATGGGATTCAAGGAAATCTGGTTGACAAACTGGATCCAAAATTGGCTGAGTGGCAGGAAGCAGAGGGTGATGGTTGAAGCATGTTTCTCTGCCTGGAAAACTAGTGTCCAGTGGGGTCCCGCTGTTTGTAGTTCATATAAATGATTTAGATGGGTTGATCAGTAAGTTCACGGATGATACGGAAATTTGTGGGGCGGTAGATAATGAGGAGGATAGCCGTAGATTACAGGATGATATAGATAGGCTGGTCAGGTGAGCTGATCAGTGGCAAATTGAATTCAATCTGGGTAAGTGTGAGGTGATGCACTTGGGCAGGACAAACAAGGCAAGGGAATATATGATAAACGGTAAGACCCTAGGTAGCACCGAGGATCAGAGGGATCTTGGTGTGCATGTACACCGGTCCTTAAGGTGGCAGAGCAGGTGGGTACAGTGTTTAAGAAGGCTTTGCCTTTATTAGCTGAGCCATAGGGTTTAAGAGCAGGGAGGGTTTGCTGGAACTGTATAATGTTGGCTGGGCCACAGCTGCTCGAGTATTGTGTGTATTTCTGGAATCCTCATTATAGGAGGGATATGATAGCACTGGAAAGGGTGCAAAGGAGATTTCCCAGAATGTTGCCTGGGCTGAAGAGTTTTAGCTATGAAGAGAGATTGGATACACCTGGGTTGTTTTACTTGGAACAGAGGTGATTGAGGGGGGATTTGATTGAGATGTATAAAATTATGTGGGGCGTAGATAGAGTAGACAGGAAGAAACCTTTCCCTTTGGTGGAGGGACCAATGACCAGGGGCATATATTTAAGGTAAGGGCTGGAGATTGAGGGGATGTGAGGAAAAACGTTTTTACCCAGAGGGTGATAGGAGCTTGGAAGTCGCTGCCTGAAAGGGCGGTGGAGGCAGAAACCCTCAACATTTAAGAAGTATTTAGATGTGCACTTGCAATCCCAATACAGACAAGGCTATGGGCCAAGTGCTAGAAAATAGGATTAGAATAGGTAGGTGGTGGTTTTCAACAGGCGCCGACACAATGGGCCAAAGGGCCTTTCTGTGCTGTGGGACTTTATGACTCTAAGATATTTTGCATTATTATTTGGAAATCGGGGCATGAAATCGGAAACATTTCACAAGCACCCTAGAAATGCCCTAATGGTTAAATGTGTTGAATGACTTTGGGATTATCATAAAATTTACAGTGCAGAAGGCCATTTCGGCCCATCGAGTCTGAACCAGCCCTTGGAAAGAGCACCCTACACAAGCCCACACCTCCACCCTATTGCAGTAACTCCCCCAATCTTTTTTGGACACTAAGGACAATTTAGCATGGCCAATCCACCTAACTTGCACATCTTTGGACTATGAGAGGAAACCAGAGCACCCGGAGGAAACCCATGCAGACACAGGGAGAACGTGCAGAAGCCGCACAGACAGTAACCCAAGCCTACTCTGACGCGCTTTGTATAGATGAATTATTGCAGTATTACCAAGACGTTTCAGATAATAGTAAATATCTTTTGGTATAGCAGTGACGAGTGTTCTCTTTATTTCTGTTGAGATATGGCTGAACCAAATATGTGTGTGGCACCCTTTTCCTTGCATCAACCCTGGGTGCAATTTCTTTGAACAGATAAAACATTGCATTATACAGCATTAATTTGGAACTTCTGTAACTATCTATGAATTTCTTGAACAGATTTAAATAGATTTAAAACATTTTTCTGGGGTTGTGTGAACAGTTGGATTTGATTAAATTGGTTTACACTATTTGATCAGGTAATTATCTGCACATTAGTGATGTGAGAAAACGTGGTTGTTTGAGAGAACTGCCTGCAAAATAAGTACTGAAGTATACAATAATCTGTTTATCTTAACTTGAAATTGCTATATTCAAATCTTATGTGAAATTATATTGTACAAAATAAATCTCCTTTACTATTTTATGTTTAAAACTGCTTCATTCAAATGCCAGGGTAATTTTGAAACAAAGTCGCAATAACAGCAGGAGAGTAGTATTAGCTCGGCAAATGTTGAGAATCGGGTAAAATCATTTTTTTTTTCATCTTTTGTTTTAGTGAAGAAAACCGAAGGGGGAAAATGGGAACATAATTTTGATCCCCCCACACTCCAAAGACAAGCTAGTAAAAAATGTTACGTTAAACAATCCATAATTCTTTGCACAATTGCTTGCAATGCTTGCTTGCAAGATGATATGGTGTTTATGTCAATTTGCCCCCACACTCCAAAGACAAGCTAGTAAAAAATGTTACGTTAATCAATCCATAATTCTTTGCACAATTGATTGCAATGCTTGCTTGCAAGATGATATGGTGTTTATGTCAATTTGCCAATCAGTGGAAATAGGTTGACTATTGGATGGTGAAAAAATAATATATAGCATTAGGATTCTGCTGGAGTGGAAAAGCATGGCTATTCGTCCACTGTTCACTTTCAAAAGCTTTATTAATTTGTGAAACCTCTTTGATCCCCTTAGCCTTCACTGTTTCATTGATTAAAGTCTGAAATTTTTTTATTGTTTTAATATCAAAACATTTCACTTTCGGTATCAGTTTTTTTTAAATTTAGAGAACCTAATTCATTTTTTTTTCCAATTAAAGGGGCAATTTAGCATGGCCATTCACCTACCCTGCAGACCTTTGGGTTGTGGGGGTGAGACCCACGCAGTCATGTGGAGAATGTGCAAACTCCACACGGACAGTGACCTGGGGCCGGGATCGATCCGGGGTCCTCGGTGCTGTTAGGCAGCAGTGCTAACCACTGCACCACCATGCCACCCTATTTTTGGTATCAACTCCGGTGAATTTCCACCATGCTCTTTCAATGACTCCAATATCCTTCCTGCATGGAGTGTCTGGAAATGAACTCTGTGGTCTAATTACTGATTTTTATAACTTTTTATTCAATGCCCTATTGTACATAGTTACACACAGAATTTTGTTTTCAAAAGTGCTCTGCGGGCCCTTGAATGAGCATAATAAACAGTTCCAACAACAGAAGATAGGTGTAGGCCATTTAGCTCCTCTAGCCTGTTCTGCCATTGAGTTAGGTCATGAGTAGATTGCTCCTTAATGCTATTTAATTGTCTTTCTCAACGAAAAATATTGGGGGGAAGCGTTTCATCCTTTGTGGAGGAGGGGGGGTCCAATTATTTTGAAACTAAGATACTGTTACGAGACCTGTTAAATGTATTGCTAAGAAAAATCTCAAGTGTTTCAACTCGCTTGTTTGTGAAGTACTCTTAATCATTATCTCATTGCTCCTGGCACCAGTGACCATCAGTCCTTCATTTCAGTGTTACGCAACTTCAATGCAGATTCAACTAAAGATTTGAATGAAAAAAATTTGTAACCATACTAATTACTTTTTTTTTAAATTAAATATTTTATTGAAAATTTTTGGTCAACCAACACAGTACATTGTGCATCCTTTACACAATATTATAACAGCACAAATAACAATGACCTATTTTATATAAACAAAAAATGAATAAATAATAAATAACAAAAATGAAAACTAGCCCTAATTGGCAACTGCCTTGTCACAAGTAACACTCTCCAAAAATATAATTTAACAGTCCAATATATAATTATCTGTGGCAACGACCTATACATACTATACAGTATATATTAACAACCCTGAGAGTCCTTCTGTTTCCTCCTCCCCCCCCCCGCCCCCGCCCCCACCCCTCCCCCCCCCCCCCCCCCCCCCCCCCCCCGATCCTGGGCTGCTGCTGCTGCCTTCTTTTTCCCATTCCGTCTATCTATCCGCGAGGTATTCGACGAACGGTTGCCACCGCCTGGTGAACCCTTGAGCCGACCCCCTTAGGACGAACTTAATCCGCTCTAGCTTTATAAACCCCGCCATGTCATTTATCCAGGTCTCCACCCCCGGGGGCTTGGCTTCTTTCCACATTAGCAATATCCTGCGCCGGGCTACTAGGGACGCAAAGGCCAAAACATCGGCCTCTCTCGCCTCCTGCACTCCCGGCTCTTGTGCAACCCCAAATATAGCCAACCCCCAGCTTGGTTCGACCCGGACTCCTACTACTTTTGAAAGCACCTTTGTCACCCCCATCCAAAACCCCTGTAGTGCCGGGCATGACCAAAACATATGGGTATGATTCGCTGGGCTTCTCGAGCACCTCGCACACCTATCCTCCACCCCAAAAAATTTACTGAGCCGTGCTCCAGTCATATGTGCCCTGTGTAATACCTTAAACTGAATCAGGCTTAGCCTGGCACATGAGGACGACGAGTTTACCCTGCTTAGGGCATCTGCCCACAGCCCCTCCTCGATCTCCTCCCCCAGCTCTTCTTCCCATTTCCCTTTTAGTTCATCTACCATAGTCTCCCCTTCGTCCCTCATTTCCCTATATATATCTGACACCTTACCATCCCCCACCCATGTCTTTGAGATCACTCTGTCCTGCACCTCTTGTGTCGGGAGCTGCGGGAATTCCCTCACCTGTTGCCTCGCAAAAGCCCTCAGTTGCATATACCTGAATGCATTCCCTTGGGGCAACCCATATTTCTCGGTCAGCGCTCCCAGACTCGCGAACTTCCCATCCACAAGTAGATCTTTCAGTTGCGTTATTCCTGCTCTTTGCCACATTCCGTATCCCCCATCCATTCGCCCCGGGGCAAACCTATGGTTGTTTCTTATCGGGGACCCCCCCAAGGCTCCAGTCTTTCCCCTATGCCGTCTCCACTGTCCCCAAATCTTCAGTGTAGCCACCACCACCGGGCTTGTGGTGTAGTTCCTCGGTGAGAACGGCAATGGGGCTGTCACCATAGCCTGTAGGCTAGTCCCCCTACAGGACGCCCTCTCTAATCTCTTCCACGCCGCTCCCTCCTCCTCTCCCATCCACTTACTCACCATTGAAATATTAGCGGCCCAATAATACTCACTTAGGCTCGGTAGTGCCAGCCCCCCCCTATCCCTGCTACGCTGTAAGAATCCCTTCCTCACTCTCGGGGTCTTCCCGGCCCAGACAAAACCCATGATGCTCTTTTCAATCCTTTTAAAAAAAGCCTTCGTGATCACCACCGGGAGGCACTGAAACACAAAGAGGAATCTCGGGAGGACCACCATCTTAACCGCCTGCACCCTCCCTGCCATTGACAGGGATACCATATCCCATCTCTTGAAATCTTCCTCCATCTGTTCCACCAACCGCGTTAAATTTAACCTGTGCAATGTGCCCCAATTCTTAGCTATCTGGATCCCCAGGTAACGAAAGTCCCTTGTTACCTTCCTCAACGGTAGGTCCTCTATTTCTCTACTCTGCTCCCCTGGATGCACCACAAACAACTCACTTTTCCCCATGTTCAATTTATACCCTGAAAAATCCCCAAACTCCCCAAGTATCCGCATTATTTCTGGCATCCCCTCCGCCGGATCCGCCACGTATAGTAGCAAATCGTCCGCATACAAAGATACCCGGTGTTCTTCTCCTCCCCTAAGTACTCCCCTCCACTTCTTGGAACCCCTCAACGCTATCGCCAGGGGCTCAATCGCCAGTGCAAACAATAATGGGGACAGAGGGCATCCCTGCCTTGTCCCTCTATGGAGCCGAAAATATGCAGATCCCCGTCCATTCGTGACCACGCTCGCCACTGGGGCCCTATACAACAGCTGCACCCATCTAACATACCCCTCTCCAAAACCAAATCTCCTCAACACCTCCCACAAATAATCCCATTCCACTCTATCAAATGCTTTCTCGGCATCCATCGCCACTACTATCTCCATTTCTCCCTCTGGTGGGGCCATCATCATTACCCCTAACAACCTCCGTATATTCGTGTTCAGCTGTCTCCCCTTCACAAACCCAGTTTGGTCCTCGTGGACCACCCCCGGGACACATTCCTCTATTCTCATTGCCATTACCTTGGCCAGGACCTTGGCATCTACATTTAGGAGGGAAATAGGTCTATAGGACCCGCATTGTAGCGGGTCCTTTTCCTTCTTTAAGAGAAGCGATATCGTTGCTTCAGACATAGTCGGGGGCAGTTGTCCCCTTTCCTTTGCCTCATTAAAGGTCCTCGTCAGTACCGGGGCGAGCAAGTCCACATATTTTCTATAGAATTCGACTGGGAATCCATCCGATCCCGGGGCCTTTCCCGTCTGCATGCTCCTAATTCCTTTCACCACTTCTTCTACCTCGATCTGTGCTCCCAGTCCCACCCTTTCCTGCTCTTCCACCTTGGGAAATTCCAGCCGATCCAAGAAGCCCATCATTCTCTCCCTCCCCTCCGGGGGTTGAGCTTCATATAATTTTTTATAAAATGTCTTGAACACTCCATTCACTCTCTCCGCTCCCCGCTCCATCTCTCCTTCCTCATCCCTCACTCCCCCTATTTCCCTCGCTGCTCCCCTTTTCCTCAATTGGTGTGCCAGCAACCTGCTCGCCTTCTCCCCATATTCGTACTGTACACCCTGTGCCTTCCTCCATTGTGCCTCTGCAGTGCCTGTAGTCAGCAAGTCAAATTCCACATGCAGCCTTTGCCTTTCCCTGTACAGTCCCTCCTCCGGTGCTTCCGCATATTGTCTGTCCACCCTCAAAAGTTCTTGCAGCAACCGCTCCCGTTCCTTACTCTCCTGCTTCCCTTTATGTGCCCTTATTGATATCAGCTCCCCTCTAACCACCGCCTTCAACGCCTCCCAGACCACTCCCACCTGGACCTCCCCATTATCATTGAGTTCCAAGTACTTTTCAATGCACCCCCTCACCCTTAGACACACCCCCTCATCCGCCATTAGTCCCATGTCCATTCTCCAAGGTGGGCGCCGTCCTGTTTCCTCCCCTATCTCCAAGTCCACCCAGTGTGGAGCGTGATCCGAAATGGCTATAGCCGTATACTCCGTTCCCCTCACCTTCGGGATCAATGCCCTACCCAGCACAAAAAAGTCTATGCGCGAGTAGACTTTATGGACATAGGAGAAAAACGAGAACTCCTTACTCCTAGGTCTACTAAATCTCCACGGGTCTACACCTCCCATCTGCTCCATAAAATCTTTAAGCACCTTGGCTGCTGCCGGCCTCCTTCCAGTCCTGGACTTCGACCTATCCAGCCCTGGTTCCAACACCGTATTAAAATCTCCCCCCATTATCAGCTTTCCCGTCTCTAGGTCCGGAATGCGTCCTAGCATCCGCCTCATAAAATTGGCATCATCCCAGTTCGGGGCATATACGTTTACCAAAACCACCGTCTCCCCCTGTAGTTTGCCACTCACCATCACGTATCTGCCCCCGTTATCCGCCACTATAGTCTTTGCCTCGAACATTACCCGCTTCCCCACTAATATAGCCACCCCCCTGTTTTTCGCATCTAGCCCCGAATGGAACACCTGCCCCACCCATCCTTTGCGCAGCCTAACCTGGTCTATCAGTTTCAGGTGCGTTTCCTGTAACATAACCACATCTGCCTTAAGTTTCTTAAGGTGTGCGAGTACCCGTGCCCTCTTTATCGGCCCGTTCAGCCCTCTCACGTTCCACGTGATCAGCCGAGTTGGGGGGCTTCCTACCCCCCCCTTGTCGATTAGCCATCACCTTTTTCCAGCTCCTCACCCAGTTCCCACGCAGCTGTATCTCCCCCAGGCGGTGCCCCCCCGCCCATCCTCTCCCGTACCAGCTCCCCCCTCTCCCCAGCAGCAGCAACCCAGTAATTCCCCCCTCCCACCCCCCCCGCTAGATCCCCCGCTAGCGTAATTACTCCCCCCATGTTGCTCCCAGAAGTCAGCAAACTCTGGCTGACCTCGGCTTCCCCCCGTGACCTCGGCTCGCACCGTGCGACGCCCCCTCCTTCCTGCTTCTCTATTCCCGCCATAATTATCATAGCGCGGGAACCAAGCCCGCGCTTCTCCCTTGGCCCCGCCCCCAATGGCCAACGCCCCATCTCCTCCACCTCCCCTCCTCCCCCCATCACCACCTGTGGGAGAGAGAAAAGTTACCACATAGCAGGATTAGTACATAAATCCCCTCTTTGCCCCCCACATTCGCCCCACCACTTTGTTCGAATGTTCTTTTTAATAACTCACTCATTCCAGTTTTTCTTCCACAATAAAAGTCCACGCTTCATCCGCCGTCTCAAAGTAGTGGTGCCTCCCTCGATATGTGACCCACAGTCTTGCCGGTTGCAGCATTCCGAATTTTATCTTCTTTTTATGAAGCACCGCCTTGGCCCGATTAAAGCTCGACCTCCTTATCGCCACCTCCGCACTCCAGTCTTGATAAACGCGGATCACCGCGTTCTCCCATTTACTGCTCCGAGTTTTCTTCGCCCATCTAAGGACCATTTCTCTATCCTTAAAACGGAGGAATCTCACCACTATGGCTCTGGGAATTTCTCCTGCTCTCGGTCCTCGCGCCATAACTCGGTATGCTCCCTCCACCTCCAACGGTCCTGCCGGGGCCTCCGCTCCCAATAACGAGTGCAGCATCGTGCTCACATATGCCCCGACGTCCGCTCCCTCCACACCTTCAGGAAGACCAAGAATCCTCAGGTTGTTCCTCCTTGCGTTGTTTTCCAGTGCCTCCAACCTTTCCACACATCGTTTCTGATGTGCCTCCTGCGTCTCCGTCTTCACCACCAGGCCCTGTATATCGTCCTCATTCTCGGCTGCCTTCGCCTTCACGACCCGAAGCTCCCGCTCCTGGGTCTTTTGTTCCTCCTTTAGCCCTTCGATCGCCTGTAGTATCGGGGCCAACAGCTCTTTCTTCATTTCCTTTTTTATCTCTTCCACACAGCATTTCAAGAACTCTTGTTGTTCAGGGCCCCATGTTAAACTGCCACCTTCCGACGCCATCTTGGTTTTTGCTTGCCTTCCTTGCCGCTGTTCTAAAGGATCCACTGCAATCCGGCCACTTTCTCCTCCTTTTTTCATCCGTATCCAGGGGGGATTCCCTTCTGGTTTACCGCACAGTGTTTTTAGCCGTCAAAATTGCCGTTGGGGCTCCTATCAAGAGCCCAAAAGTCCGTTTCACAGGGAGCTGCCGAAACGTGCGACTCAGCTGGTCATCGCCGCACCCGGAAGTCTCACTAATTACTTTTTTACAGTTGGGGATACAAAGTTTCACATGCCTGTCATAATGCTTTACTTAAATCAAGAATACTTTGAAGTAGGAAAATATTTTGAACACAGCTTTAGTGAGTGGATAGGATGATGATTGTTTTAATATCATTAGCACTCATGTAAATTGTAACGCTTTTTCAAAACATTTAGATAAAGAGTTTGATGTTTTACATATTTTTATTCCTTAGAACATTAGAACAGTTACATCTTTGGCTTTGTAGACTGGATTTTGCCAATTGATAAAATGCAAGATTATGGTAATAGATTATCACCCCAGAGGTTATCAATGCATTGTCACAAATTTGTTGATTTGTATGCTGGCACCCTTTCCTAGTCTAGCCTGTATAGGACCCCTAATGCCACTAACTCACCATTAGAACTGTAATAGTTTAAGGAGGAGACCCCATTGGGATTGGCAGTAGGGTTAACCTTGCCTATGTTTGTTATGTTACTATGGAACAAAAAAAATAATGATTTATAAATGATAGCAAATTTCAGTAGATATGGAAATGGAGCTGTGGTAATAATCAACACCAGAGGAAAAATTTCAAATCACCTGAACATCTTTCAAAGATGAACTCACATTAATTTTTCTTTTTTCCCCTCCAAATTCAGGTACTTTCTCAGAGCAACCATCAGCCGTAGATTGAATGATATTGCAAAGGAGATGGATATTGTCGTTCACACCCTCAGTACCTACCCTGAGATGAACTCATCTATAAAAATGGAAGTTGGGATTGAAGACTGCCTGCACATTGAATTTGAATACAACAAGTCAAAGTATGTACAGTGAAATCCTGTTGTAGGCAGTAGTTTGGAGAAAAAAAGCTGCATATAACCAGACATGCCCATGGGACGTATATTGGTATTGACTGGGTCTGGAGTAAGACTGGAACTTGTTCAACCAAGGTATCTGACATCTGGTTATTTCTAAGTCACATGCATGTAGAATCCATTTCAGTAATGCATGGCTTTAATGCATAGCTCTAAATATGGGTTCAAGTTCTGATGCAACAAAAGCAGAAAGGTGCTGGTATTGGCATTGCCACCTTGGACAGTTAGGAGGAATGCAGCCACATTTCTGCCTACTGATTGCTGTGTTGCTATTGGATTACTAGGCTCCAAGAAACAATTGGGCTCACTTGTGATTTTGCCCAACCCCAGATTGGCTCTTGTGTAGAATGGGCATTTCAAATGGTGCTTTATACCCCAACATGAGTCTCAATCTTTGGGGAATGGGCTAACATATAATCGACCTTTAATAATTAGATGGTGTCTGACTTGTATGCAGTCTAATGGCTCAAATGGACTGTTGCGATCAGATCAGAAACATGACTATAAATGTGGTAACAAATCCTAACATGATTGAGTGCTGCACGTAACATGAGAGACTTGGGGTGAGATTGTTAACTCCCTCAAGACCCATCCATTTACACAGAGTTAAAATCAGGCCCTTAGACGCAATCATTAACTAGTTAGAAATGTTTCTCCCCACGTGCAACAGCCATAAGCTTATCTGGATATATGCAAGTTTTTTTTCCCCCTTCAGAATTGTTTTGCATACAAGAGGATTTCACTGTTTGTGGATTTGACTGTAGTTGAAATGACATGTACTTCCATGAAATATTGAAGGAACATCAAAGTGTGGGGTCCAATTCTCAGTTGGATTCTTGGGGGTAATTCTTACTTTTGCTGGTATAGAATTAACTACCTATCGCATAACCTGTCTAATTTCCGTTTCCAGTGAAGTCACTGGAATGTAGAATTGGGCGAGGCTTGTAATGGGTGGTCAATTTGATATCCCCCATTTTACAGTGTCCAAAGTAAAAATTGCCTCCTTTGTTCTTTTCCATTTAAGTTAGATAATGAACAGACAAAATGGGAATAGTGTATATCTCTTGAAGACCAAAGTGAAATCTGTCTTAACAGAAATATTGCCTTTTGCATAGATATAATTTTAAGATCTTGTGCTTTAGATGTGAATATATTTACTTTACCAGCAGCAGACTTTGTTCATGTTCAAGTAAACTTAGACCAAATAACCAGAGTGAACATAGTGCAGAAGGAGGCCATTCGGCCCATCGAGACTGCATCGACCCACTTAATCCCTCACTTCCACCCTATCCCCATAACCCAATAACCCTTCCTAACCTTTTTTTGGTCACTAACGGCAATTTATCATGGCCAGTCCACCTAACCTGCACGTCTTTGGACTGTTGGAGCAAACCGGAGCACCCAGAGGAAACCCACGCATACACGGGGAGAACGTGCAGACTCCACACAGCCAGTGACCCAGCGGGGAATCGAACCTGGGACCCCGACGCTGTGAAGCCACAGTGCTATCCATTTGTGCTGCCCACACAAGTGATACAAGTCGTTTCTTTACTAGACTATAAATGCAAACTGATCCATTAACTGCTGGTTCAAAACATTGTGTATTAGCATACCAAGTCATGGAATTGAGCTCCTTCACTGTGCTGAGATCCCAGTTTTCATTGCTGTGGACACTGTTGCTGAATTGAGCCTGATGAAAACCACCTTAAGTGCAAAAGACTGCCCCAGTAGCCGTGTAAAAAGGGCCCGGGAACAAATCACTTGTGTTTCCTCAGCTGTAAGAAATTGTCTATCCCAGCAGGAGTTAAAAGTTCATGTACAGTAAGATTTCTTCACCCTATTAAGAACAACAAACTAAAGCAAATGAGCCAACTACTTTACCATTTTCATCAACAGCTTACTTGGTGGTGTTGAATTTCCCTGTGATTCTCAAAACTAGAAATAGTTCAATAAAGTTTCATTAATAAAGGGGACCCAAGTCCTGCTCCATGAAACTATTAGCTGAAATTAACTTAAGTGTAAACTTACTGATGTCTGTCATTTTGTTTATTTTACTCTTTCTTGCTTAGTTCAAGTCCTTTCGGAACCATTTTGTTTCCAACCTCTTCACATCCTTGATCCAGAAATGGATGCAAGAGTTGAATACCAGGGAAGAACTGCGAATAGCTTCCAAGGCATCGAGGAACCTGCATAAAAATAAGGTTTATAAGTGTCAAGCAGAAAACTGCCTAGCTGGGGACTTGACATAAAGAAATGTAGTCCTGGTTTTGGTGGTCAGTTGTCAGATACAAGACATCACTGCAGAAAGTGTCTCTGGTAAACCCACCATTAGCTGCTTCAACATCCCTGACCTTCAACAGCACTATTACTGCCAATTTCCCCACTGTTAATATTCTGGGGATCATCATAATCACTTATTGTCACAAGTAGGCTTCAATGAAGTTACTGTGAAAAGCCCCACTCCAGCGCCTGTTCAGGGAGGCCGGTATGTGAATTGAACCCGCGCTGCTGGTCTTGTTCTGCATTACAAGCCAGCTGTATAGTCCATTGTGCTAAACCAGTCCCTTGTTCCCAGCCTCCCAATTTGACCAGGCGTACCAGCATAACAGTTACAAGAGCATGGTAGAGAGAGGCTGGATACGCTGTGCTGAGTGGCTCATCTCCCAATCCTTCAAAATCAAAGGACAGTCAACAAGGCTCAACTCAGCAATGTGATGGAATACGCACTACATGTCTGGATGTAATAACAACAGGCAAGAGGTTCAACACTACCCAAAATCAATAAGTCCTTACTCACATTCCTGCCACCCTTTCTGAAGAATGAGCTGCAACAACTTGCCAGAAACCCCACCAAGAGTGAAATCAGCAAGAATGAGCCGAGCAGCAGGATCATGAGAATGCTATCAATTTTAAGGTCCCGTACAGATTGAAGCCCAACTTAATGTTTGCTTGGGCATATACTGTACACTATTCCTTCATTGCTGGCTCAAAATCCCAGAATCCCCTACCTTACACCATTGCAAGTCTGCCATCACTACAGGTCCTGCAGCAGATCAAGAAGAGGATTCACCAGTAGCTTCTTGGGGATGGATAATAAAAAAAGTAGCATTATTAGTACCACCCATAAATGTGGAATTTGTGAGTCACAATTAATGTTCTGTACAAAACAACTGCTGTGCATGACCTGTAGTTCTAAAGTATAAAACAGTGCTACAGTTCAGTAGAATATGCTTCCCATTAATTTAGTCTAAAATGTCAACTTTATCCATGGTTAGTGAAAAATGTATGCAATTGAATTTTCCTCCCTTCTAAATTGGTAGTTTTAATCATTTCTACTTCAAAATATGCCACGGTTTTGTCATTTTCTTACATGGCACATCATTTTGCTAGTTGTTTTGTTATTATGACGCCTTTAAGCATAACTGTTCTGCCAGAAACTACATGCTGACTTTGCAGGCTGGTGTACAGATGAGGCAAATTAAATGCCTTCATTTTTAATGTCTTGCTGACTGAAGAAAACTCCTTGGGTCCACTGCATTGGAGCTCGCATTGATAATTTACTTGTGTTGTAGCCTAAGATTTAACTTTGCTTGCACATCTTCTTAACTGCATTCTTTTTGAGGTTTAAAACAAGCCTGTTTTTAAAAAGTGTGTATGAGATACTGTGGGCAGGATTCTCTGTCCTGCCGCACCAGATTTCCATTGCGGTGGTTAGTTGATCATTTCACGTGTGCAATTAATTTTTAGATTCACTTGTGTGAAATATCAAAGTGAGGGACTAAAACAATACTACTGTCCAGAGAATAATGTTTATGCTTTATGAACACCCACACTTAAGCATAGCTACTAAGAGGTAATCCATTGCTAAGATTTTCCAGGTCTCTATGCTTTTGAACACCTTACATTGGAATGCTTTGTCTTGGCATGTTACCCACTGTTTTGTAACTGATAATATAGATATTCATCAAGCAGTTTAGGCTGAACCATGGTCCCAAAGGTGACAGGTTATTGTTTAGTCCACTGCCATCTATTTCTTTTTTTAGAAGGCATAATCATTTAAACTTTTTAAAGACTTAAGATAATTAAGCAAATTGTACATTTAGAAGGAATTCAGTGTATTGAAATTCCACTTCTGATGGCAGCAGTACTAATGAATCAAAAGTTGTTCAAAAGTGTACTCAAATTCTTAGCGGTCATATTGTGCAAGAAATTATGTGTGCACTCTGAAAACTGAGCAGTCTTGCACTGCTTAAAGTGTTAAACTGTTGAGAATTGCAACACCGCTTCTTTCTTGTTTTACATTTTCGTTCAGAGGATGATACTTGAATGGCTTCAAAGATTTCTTTGTCTCTTGCAGTATATTTTTCTATAAAATTCTAATACAAAAGTGGACATAATATTTTGAAATCAGCAAAGGAAATTGAAATCCAACATGAAAACCGCTAAGTGATTGTACAAGTCCTGGCACCTCTTCCAATTCTAGGTACCATTTGAAGGATGTCATTGTGGGAAAGATCTATTTCTTACTGGTTCGGATCAAGATCAAACATATGGAGATTGACATCATAAAAAGGGAAACTACAGGAACTGGACCAAACGTGTTTCATGAAAACGACACAATAGCAAAGTATGAAATAATGGATGGAGCCCCAGTCCGAGGTGGGTAGTGAAGCTCTTGAGCAAAACTTTATTTGCGCTTTCTCTACAACAACAAAACTGTCTTTCTGGCCAATTTACTTTAACAGTTATATCTTGGACCCAAATTGAATGAACTTTGGCCTATGTGTACTAGAACAGCCTGAATAACTCCATGAAAAAATTTCATCTTTTTTCTAATTTTGAAAAAAATTCCTCTTTAGTCTTTCGTTCTTAACGTTTCCGTCCTTACCAACAGCAAGGAATCGCTGAAAGAACAACTCCAAAATAACTGTTTTCAACTTATATTTCACAGATCTGAAGGAATCCAATTTGGATTGTGGCTATGTAGTCTGATATGGTTAGTGTAGTCGGTGGGAATTGCAATGGAGTCCAACAGTGCTCAATGTTCGGGCTGCTATGCTTCAACATTTTAGGAAATAATCTGAAAGAGGGTACCAGTAGTTCCATCCCAGTATTTGCAGGTGACACATAGTATGGTTAACGTAGTGAAGGATGTGCTTGAGCTACGCGAGGTGTGAGGAATTTGGATGGTGGGTAGGCAATTGACAAATGCAGTTTAATTTAAGCTGTTTACAATTAATTTCTGGTTTTGGGCAGTGTTGGAAAAAACAGCATTTATTACCCATCCCTAGTGCACAAAGCACTTTGGGGAATTTTCTCCCCAGGATAGATCCAGACAGGACTCCTCCGCACTAAATAGTACTGTATATGTCTGGAAAGGACAGTGTTTACTGGTCAGATTCTCAGATAAAGGATGGTAATTTTGCGAAGTGCAGGAATGCCATCACTGTCCATAGACCTGCACCCAGCATTAATCACTGCTTTGATGAAGTCTACAGTAGCTTCAGTGTTGCATCCAATAAGTGCACGCAGATAGATATGGCTAGATCGGTTGAAAAGGGATCGGCTTATGAGGTCAACTGTCCTTGAAAATTCCCGTGTTCATAAATGTGGTAAATTAAGTTTGAAAATCCACATCTTTCACTTTGTAGTGGTGGTTTGAATCACTTGTAATATTCTAGTGATACTGATCCAATCAAGTATGGTGTTACAATATTGTATCAAACAGCGGGGAGTATTGTAATCGGCTTTGCTGCTAGTTCAACAAGTAACAGGCACGAGTCGTATCACATTGGACCAAAACCAGAAAAGCTGCACTTCCAATTTTAACGTGGATCAGGGCTTTAATACCTCTTGCTGCCTATTTAATACACTGCCAAAAATATATATGTAATATTCAATTTGTGCAGAGTTTGTTTTTCATATTTGTTTTTTGTTAGGTGAGTCCATTCCTATCAGGCTTTTTCTGGCTGGATATGAGTTGACTCCAACTATGAGGGATATCAACAAGAAGTTCTCTGTACGATACTACCTCAATCTTGTTCTTATTGATGAGGAGGAAAGGAGATATTTCAAACAGCAGGTAAGTACTAGTTAGTGTAGTCATTGAGTAATGAAGATACTCCATCTATTAGCCAATACCCAATTTATACTGGTAAACATTTCAGAATATATCTCTCATTTGATCTGGTTTGTCATTTTAAAACAAGTTGCATATACTCTGAAGAAGTGGGATTCTGGATGTGAAGGGACCATTTCACCTCCTATTGTCAGAGTCACAGCAGCTGTAATTGAAAACTATGGCCGGGATTTTCCGGTCCCGCCTAAGGTGGGAATTTTCATGAACAGGACAGAAAATTTGACGGAACAAAGGTGGGAATTCATGGGACCAGAAAATCCTGGCCTATGACTTTTACAGAGTTATCCCAGTGATAGTGTTCTATGGTTTTATTTGCACCTGTTGTGTTTTTTCGACAAGGTGAAACTATTTCAATACAGGTGTATTTTTTTTTTAAATTATAATCTCCACAGAAGTAAAATTTTTCTGTGCAGTTTTTAGAACATTCTTCCCCCTAACCTCCATGACCATTAATCCACTTTTCTCATGTGGTTGGAGATGCTACACTTGTGAATCTAGCTAAAACCAACACAATATCTGTACCTTCAATGGGAAAGTTGATAAACTTCATTAAAATAATAATTTCATACTATATCACCTTTTCAATGATAATTTGTAAATTGACAGCAAATAAAAAAGTTTCAGAAGCAGTCCAAAGTTAACCTGCTGACTATACAAAATAACCTTTTTTCCAAACCAATGTTTCAATGTATAAATTTTTTTGTTTATTCATTCATGGGATGTGGGTGTCACTGGCTAGGCCAGCATTTATTACCCATCCCTAATTGCCCTTGAACTGAGTGGCTTGTCAGGACATTTCAGAGGACATTTGAGAGTCAACCGCAGTGCTGTGCGTCTAGAGTCACATGTAAGCCAGACTGGGTAAAGGTGGTAGATTTCCTTCACTAAAGGTCATTAGTGAATCAAATGGGAAAGAGAAAGCCCCTGCTGAGATTTTCCAGCATTTTCTCTTTCGTTTCAGATTCCAGCATCCGCAGTAATTTGCTTTTATCCAGAGAACCAGATGGGTTTTTATGACAATCTACAATGATTTCATGGTCATTTCCATATTTTTATTGAATTCAAATTTCACCATGTGCCGTGATGAGATTCAAAGCGGGGTCCTAGAGCATTACTCTGGGTGTCTGGATTACTAATCCAGCGACAATGCCACTTCCTCCCCTATGACCGGGATTTTACATTCTTAAATAGATTAAGACGAAGAAACAATTGGCTTAACCATAGAATTGGCCTGAACTATTAGTGTGGTTTAAACTAGAATGAGTGATTGCTCTTGCCTTTGCATTGTACCCTGAAGTGGTTCTATAAGACTGGTTGTAAGGGCTTCCAAGAATCGACCCTCTGCGATATCTACTGCAGGCAGATACTTCAAAACAGCTCAGGCAAGCTAAATTGTTACGACTCGAGGCGCTACTCCACAGGTGCAGCAACTTTCATCTAGTTGATGCCTCTCACTTTATGGCTTTTGTTGAAAGCAAAGCAACATAATTACTGTGTCAGCTGCTTACCATGGAGGTTCTTTGTAAATTAAAAGCAAGCCACAGACTGCATGGAGGATTCTGTGGTGTGACCATTTTCATCTGACCTTTCTCTTAAAATTGAACTATAAAAAGTGCTGAAAACATTGAAGTTGTCTTTGGGTAGATTATGTTCAGAAATCAGTTGGTAATTATTAGAAATGTATCAGCTATAGCATGCGACTGTTGCTCTTGCGTTTGTAATCTGTGAAAGATCCTACTCCGTTGCTACACTATAGAACTTTTTATTAATTACTATATTTTGCAAACTGTGCTTATTTTAACATTAAAATGTAGTCAATACACGCCCCATCGGACCGCAAATTTCATGCACTACCCTCACCAATTACTGGTCGTATTAATTCCTGGGAGAAACAAATGCTGTCAGACCTTCAGCAATAAAATAAGTTCCAGTGAAAGTGATCAACAGGCATACTTAACTAACCACCTAATTTCTCCTCTACTGCCTCCTGAGTAGTCTATTTAGTGGCACGGTAGCAGTGGGTAGCACTGTTGCTTTACAGCTCCAGGGTCACAGGTTCGATTCCCGGCTTGGGTCACTGTCTGTGCGGAGTCTGCACGTTCTCCCTGTGTCTGCGTGGGTTTCCTCCAGGTGCTCCTGTTTCCTCCCACATGTCCCGAAAATCGTGCTGTTAGGTAATTTGGACATTATGAATTTTCCTTCTGTACCCGAACAATCGCTGGAATGTGGTGACTAGGGGCTTTTCGCAGTAATTTCATTGTAGTGTTAATGTAAGCCTACTTGTGACAATAAAGATTATTATTATCTTCATGAAATTGTATTTCAACGGCGGTGCAGTGGTTAGCACTGCTGCCTCACGACGCTGAGGACCCGGGTTTGATCCTCGCTCCGGGCCACTGTCCATGTGGAGTTTGCACATTCTCCCCGTGTCTGCTTGGGTCTCACCCCCACAACCCAAAGATGTGCAGGGTAGGTGAATTGGCCACGCTAAATTCTAAATTGCCCCTTAATTGGCAAAAAATGAATTGGATACTCTAAATTTATAGAAAAAAAGATTGTACCTGAACTTTTCCTTGCCTAGAATCAATTTCCATTGTAAAAATCGCTGTCATATGTTACCCATATCACATCAATACAACCAACTTTATCAAGTTAATTATCCTAGGAAACTGGTATATCCGGAACCGTAAACAGGAGACAGACCACTGCTGTGAACTTGAATTGTGAAACACATTTTGTAGTGTAGCTACCAAACAGAGGTATCTTTGTTCATGGGGGAACTCGGCACTATAAGTTGGCTTTCTCAACAGCATTCAATTCAGGGCAGTTGACATCATTTAATTTCAGTAAACTTGATTTGTTTCTTCCATGTTTTATTGGGATACTTTAGGGAGAACAATGTTATATAGAGCCTCTAATATTAGTGACATCTTTTGTGTATAGTGTTAATGTTATCCAGTAATAGTTTTCAAACTTTATTTTCTCCTGGAAGCACAAAATTTTAACGTCATGAAGTAATGGTGACAGAAATCTGCTTGTGTGCCTTGTGTCACTTCTTTTTCTTATATATAGGAAATCACTTTGTGGCGAAAAGGCGATATTGTTCGAAAAAGTATGTCCCATCAGGCAGCCATTGCATCACAGCGTTACGAAGGGTCGGCAAATACTGGAAACAAACCATCGGTACAAAATCAGGATGAAGATAACTAGCCCCTTTTTTGTCAGTCTAGGCAGCTAGATTAATAACGTAACCTACAAAAAAAATCAATGGCAGAGAAATTAGTTTGTTTCACGTTGACCCAATTCTCTGCAGAAGACTTCTTTGGGACAAGAGAAGATGGGACTGAAATGTATAGGGTAGCCCTTGTGTTTTATCATTGAGTTAATGCAGATTTTTATTTTACTTAAAGCACATGGTGGAGCAATACCAAGCGAAGCTCAGAGTCAACTAGTCCCAAGTTCCGTTATTGTATTGTCTTCAAGCATGTGTAGTCTTTGTCCTATCATGAAGAGCACCTGAATCCAGCACTAGTTTATCAACCACTTTTTTTTTTACTATGAAAAATTAGCCATTTCCTTTGAAAGTTTTCACTTTAAGTTAATCCTACTATGATCAAACATTGGTTTCTGCTTACCTACCCCAATTTGCACTGAATTCAGCTCTACACTCCACATCTCATACTAAATTCAGCCATTATTGTCTCTTTCCATCCCCACCCCTCACCAAACCCACAGGATATGATTATGATATAATAATTATGCTTTAAAATTGAATTATCCAAATGTTTCCATTATTAATGCAAATGTTTCCATTATTAATGCATGCAATGTCTTTGGCTGTTTCTATATATTTGTCCAAATGTATCTGTTCTCTAAACATTTGAAAGGTGGGTAAGTTTTGTATAAAAATTACACAATATAAATTCTTTTTTAAGCATAAGGAAGGTGAGAGTATAGAATTTTACAACACAGGAGGGTGATATTTGGCCCATTGTGCCTATGCTGGCTTTTTAAAAGAGCTATCCAATTAGTCCCATTGCCCAATTGTTTTCTCCCTTTTGAAAGTTACTATTGATTCTGCTTTTGGTACCTTTTTCAGGCAGTGAATTCTAGATCATAACACATCTCACACCTTGTGCTGAAAATAGTTTTGGAGTCATGTATTTTCTTCTTAGTAGGAAAAAAACATTGTACATAAATTTCCAATGGCATAAAAATAGTTTTAAGTAGAGAATTTCAATACATTAATTTTCCTCTGTAGAAATGGTGAACAAATGTTAACATTCCATACAGCTAACTTATTCCAATGTGCCATTTTAATGCTAGATATTTTACTCCCAAGCAGGACGGTTTATGGCAAAAGTATATATGTTGTATTTGTCACGCTATAAATACAAGATCTGGGTAGGTTCAAAGAAGCACGCAAGATGGGATTTTGCACCTAAAAATAATGTTCATCTTAACACTGCAAGTGCTTTTAGTGTTTGCGGTAATTAACAGGCATTTTTAAGCAGGACCTACACAAGGAACTTTGATTTAAGCATGCAATAGACACTAGTTCAACATCCTAAAATTTGTCCATAGCACCATCTAAACTTAATTCAATGTACCCATTTTAAAATCAGCTAAGGTAGTTGCAGATGGGAAAGCTGGAAAATAGTTTCCAACTGCATCAAAACATCTTGTAGTGTTAACTTTTGACTTTCTATCCTGAAAAAAGATTCTAGTTTCTGGACATTTTTTCAATTGTTATTTTATTTAAAGTTACATATTTAAATGTGTGTACTTAAGCACCATTATCAACTTTAAAAATCCGAGGCAGTCTAAAAGAGCATGTAGCCCTGCAGAGGATTTCTTAAAAGACAGATGATCTGAAGCCATTACTTAATAAGCACTCTAGGAAAAATGATGCAGTATTAATGATTGGTATTGGGCACTCTCTTAAATCCAAAAGAATAATTAATTTTATAAATGATGTTCTTTTTTTGTTAGTTACCAAATCATGTTTAATATGGGATGGTGTTCCATTTGTGTTTCCATTCTTTTCTTAATGATCATGAAAACTTGTGAAAAATGAAACTGTGATCGAATAATCTATTTAAATAATAGGTACTACATTAATTCCAAGTAGACTTCCAACTATAACAAGTGTTTCCTCTAGTCTCAGTCAACAGTACAGGGTACAAACTTGATAATCTGCTGGCTGCCAGATCAATGCCGAAGGATACTTGACATTTCAATCAGTCGTTCAGATTTAGGAGTTCTGTTAGTTCTCAGCTATGTTGCTTAATTGGACCTGTGATCATTGCTAGCCGTCTCTATCCAGGAGAGGGGAAATGACTGATGTGCCACCCTAAATAAAAAGGGAGACACTGGGTAACTGAATCACAGAATAATAGAAATGTACAGCATGGAAAGAGGTCAGTCATCAATTGTGCAAGATTGATTTCTGAATTAGAGCCACTTTGATGGAAAAGTCAACAGCCTAGTTTGGAGCTATGTTTTTTTGGGGCGGCGGGTAATGACTATAAGCTAAGAATTTGACTTTTGCAGGATGGGAAGGGAGAATGATACCATGAATGCTGCAGTCAAGTCTATGTATGATTTTTTTTTTTTAAAACATTTTTGTTGTAGCTTTAAAAATATTTAATTGTATTTCTAGCCAAAATCCCTCAAGTTCATTGTCAGCCTAGTTCTAAAGAAAGCATCAGTTTGTCTTCAGACATTTTTTGTTTGTAAACTGACTATAAAGGTGTAATTTGAAGTGGAAAATATTTGAATGTGTCTCTCAGTCATGAAGTATCTGCCAAAAAGATCTTTCAGTATTTTTAAAATCTCCATACAATTCCTGATCACAAACAAATATTGCATGTTTTATTTTGAAGTCTAAATTATCCTACAATTGTTTACTAACCTGATGGACTTGCTCCGTTTCAGCATTAACAGCAGAAAATTAACTAACTGATTACATCAGTATTCCGTAATTAATTTTGTAGATTGTTGGACTTACCAGTTGTCACCCTGCTTTTGTTACATTATAAAACTTGATGTCACTTCAATTGAAACCAGTTTATTACTAACAATTTGAACTTTTGGATATAAATTTTGAAATTGCATTGGCCATTCTTGCCTGATGTTTTTATTTTCTAATTTCTCATGGATTACTGAAATTCGATGAGCCAAGAAGCATGGCCAATGGACAAACTTTTGGAAAACTCGTTTTTTTTGTTTGTTTCTGCAGCAAATGATGGATTATTCAGATTCAAATGTTCTTTTACAGTTTTTGAAAATAAAAATGTTGGCCTGTTTCATAATGCATATTAAAATTGTGATATGAAAGTGACAGTCACCAGTTAAGAATACATTTGCCCAGGCCTTTGATCATCATTCATTCACAAGTTTCCATGTACCAGCCGTACTTGACCAATGAGGCCAATAGCACAAAGCTCCACATTTTGCTTGTCTGGTGGGGGTACAGAGGGGAGGTGGGGTGTATATTGGCAGGTGAACAACCGAAGAGAACAAAACCTTGCCCAGTACTAAATGTACCAGGTGAAAATTATTACATAGCCACCACATGGCCTCTCTAGAGGGGCACTGGGAGAGATCGTAATGAAATTCCATGAAAAGGAAGAGGAGGAAAGAGGAATTTAGTTGATGCCCAGTTTCCCTCACTGCTTTCATGTGTTTATTTCTGCATGTGCCATTTTGTCCAGCAAAATATAGGCCAGGATATCTGGTTACATTTGATTTTCTATTGAGATGTGAACAATTCTAGTGCACAGTTAGGTTTAAGTGAGAGTCTACTGTTAAGGCAACCTCAGTGTAATCAGTCAGTGTGTTCTGCTCTGTTTTGCTTATTTCTTTCGCTGCTGTGATGTGGAGGTAGTGTTCTCTAGGAAATCTTTGTACTTAATTAACTTTCAAAGTACCTTTGTACATTGAGTCGATTGGAAAAGATAGGACTTGCTGAAACAAATTATAAAATGCCTTGATAATCTTAGTATTAGAGAATATCATTAATGTAATTTTTCCTGGATAGTTTTACTTCCAGTAATCCAGGTCAGTGATGCCTTGTCTTAACTTCATTTATGAAACTGCTATCTTAGTTTTGTGGTTTACAAAAAAATTAATAGAGGGAGGAGAAAGACAGAATGTATTGTGAATTTAAGTAGAGATTTTTATTATGAGAAACAATATATATGTAGTGACGTGGAAAAGTTTTATTTTGTTCCCCCAAAACAATAGAAAATAAGTATAGACGATCATGATGAAGGCTTTTGCTTGTCACGCAACTTCAAATTAGTTACATTCTTCAAATTTGTGATTAAATCATGACCAGGAGTTCTTGCATTGGACTGCATAGGGCCAGGTGATGAGCTGCTTTGACATTCAAACGCATCTGTTTTCAGTTTGCTATTTTGCAGCAGAAACTGATAACAACCATCTCCTTAATCCCTGACCAGAAAAGACTCACCAAAGCCTTTGAGAAGTTCTGTCCTGATTGAAATTAGAGAACTAAGAAAACAGCTCTCCAGAGGGTGAAAAAAATAATCATGTGACAGCTTAGCGTTTTATAGTAACTAGTTACTGTAAAGGAATTTTGTGTACATCTTGTGAAACTGCCATCGTTGAAAGGATATTTGCCTGCTTGTCAGTAGCTAGCCTGAAATAGCCTCTTCAAATAAAATTGTACATGTCTTACAAACACCAGATTGTTTTAAAAAGGCACAAAAGGCTATAGTTAACTGTTTTAGATAGAACATTCCTTTTAATATTGTACATGCATAATTAGTTTTATTTGAAAATATATCATTTTACAAAATTACCTTGACTAGTTCACAAGTATGAAACCTCAGTGTGAGAAAGAAGGCAGATTTGTACATTTTCTTCCAATGATAACATACTGAATTTTACAAAATATAGTTGTCAAACATAAATGTTGTTCTGTCTTTTATTGCTTTATTATTGTCTTTTACAATGGTCATTAGCTTTGGTAAAGTAACAGTAAAGGTGATCTTCTCCGATTCTAGGTTCGCCTCAGCAGAGGTAAATGTGGCGATGGGTCATACAGCTCATCTTTTTGGTCCCTGAAGTGGTGCAACTTATGGGAACCTTAAGCTGCTCTGTAATAAAATCACGGGGCTGGAGTGTTATTTGCTGCACACTGTTGCTGATGGGAAGCACCAAGCAAAAGTTGACTTTCCTCAAAAGAATAAACCGTGTTTATTTCAGTAAATGGATTGGTCGGCTGGGGATGTAGCTCCACTGAGGCAATGAAAAACATTTTTCTCCTCCAACTATTCTATAGGCCATATTGATGTATCAATACTTTGAGAAATTTAGTTATAAAGGTTTTATAAAAAATATTAATTAACTGAAAAATTACTATGAAAGAAGGTTAACTTTATTATAAGATACAAATACAATAATGTATACACCAAGTTGATACTTCATAGTCACATCCGTGATGCTTTGTCAACTTCTATTCATATGCATGATTATTTTACACCTGATCTGGAAGGTACTAAATTTTAAACCGATGTATTCCTTCTACAGCAGTAAGTCAATCTAATAATAATGCATCCCTTGTGTATTGAGAACAGAAGTCACCACAGGATCGCAACGCTAAATGTACCAAAATCCCATGTCACCAATAATTTTTCTTAATTTGTGTTGACAATTTAAACATCTGCGAAACAATTTGAATGCGTAAACAATTGCCAGTGTTCCAACGAAACTTTTAACTTAACAAGTTGATTGACATTTAAGTTTTTTTTTCTGGCAGTCATCACAGTAAAATTACACCATGCAGAAGGGTCAGATAGCTAATGTTTCCCTCCGACTGCACCACTTTATCTGCACATAAAATTGAAGACTTTTTAAACCTGCAGGTAAAGTCAAACCAAGTTATGTATTTTCCATGTTTTGCTGCCATTCGAATAGCTGCAACAATAAAATAACCTGGCATAAAGTTGGTTTGGCCCACAAAAGATAATATGCATACGTCTCTGTGGGGAAAAAAATGCTGATTGCTGAATCCAGAATATTAATCTCTATTTGCAATTAAGCAACTTTATTCATTTTGAATTCCATTCCAATACCAAAGAAAATGTGTTGCTTTGGATAGACCCGTTCAATAACTGGAAGACTGACGATCATTAACAGCTCTCCCATCAGCAACCTCTTCCATTTAAATTGGCTTTTTGTCTTCAAGGCTCAGGACAAAGTCAAATTCCTCTGATAAAGTAACAAAAATAAAAGTTTTAAAACTGGTTCATTTTACCATTCTTTATAAGCTCTTCCTTTATCACAAAAAACCTTACCATTAAAAGTGATAGGAAAGTAATTCATAGTAAAACGGTGCACAAGGACATTGACACTTAAAAGGACTTGATTTACAAACATTATAACTAGCTTCATAGATACAAGCATAAGTGTTAAAGAAAATGGGGTCTTCACATTGAGGATACCATCCATCCCAAATGGGCTAGATTTGGCAACTCGACTGGCCATCCATGTGGTGCTGTGGGCCAGCAACAGAATTGTATTCAACCTCATGGCCCCTATTCTACCATTACCACCAAGCCAGGGGGGTCAATCCTGATCAAATGAAGAGTGCAGGAGCAAAATCAGGCATACCAAAAAATGAGCTGTCAACCTGGTGAAGTGACAACACAGGACTACTTGCATGCCAAATAGCATAAGCAGCAAATAATAGACAGAGCTAAGCTCTGCAGTCCTGTCACATCCAGCCGTGAATGGTGGTGGATAATGAAGCAACTCACTGGAGGAGGAGGCTCCACAAATATCCACATCCTCAATGATGGGGGAGCCCAGCACATATGTGCAAAACAAGGCTGAGGCTTTTGTAATAATCTTCAGCAAGAAGTGCTGAGTGGATGATCCATCTCAGTCCCCTCCGGAGATCCCCAGCATCACAGATGTCAGTCTTCAGCCAATACAATTCCACGTGATATCAAGAAATGGCTAAAGGCACTTGATACTGCAAAGGCTATGGGCCCTGACAATATTCCAGCAATAGTACTGAAATTGTGCTCCAGAACTTGCCACATCCCTAGCCAAGCTGTTCCAGTACACCTACAACACTGGCATCTACCCAGCAATGTGGAAAATTGCCTAGGTGTGTCCTGTACACAAACAGAACAAATGCAACACTGCCAATTACTGCCCTTTCAGTCTCTATCATCAGCAAAGAGATGGAAGGAGTCATCAACAGTGCTATCAAGCAGTACTAACTCAGCAACAGCCTGCTCACGGACGCTCAGTTTGGATTCCGCTAGGGTCACTCACGTCCTGACCTCTACAGCTTTGGTTCAAACATGGACAAAAGAGCTGAATGCCAGAAGTGAGGTGAGAGGACTGCCCTTGACATCAAGGCAGCATTTGACCGAATATGGCATAAAGCAGCCCTAGCTAAACTGGAGTCAATGGGACCAAAAGAGAAAAAGCTGGGAAATCTCAGGTCCAGCAGCATCGGTAAGGAGAGAAAAGAGCTAAAATTTCGAGTCCAAATGACCCTTTATCAAAGCTGGTTAATGGTACTATCTATAAGATGCACTGCAGTAATCCGCCATGGTTCCTTAGACAGCACCTTCCAAACCCACGACCACTACCAACTAGGACAAGAGCAGCAGATAGCAGTAGTGAGATGTCCATTCAACAGCTATAGATCAAAAGTGCAAGGGGAAAATAAGGGAATGAATAGGAAGGACCCTTATACAGTTGTTGAACACTTCTCAAAGAAAAACTTACTTCTAAAAGAGAAAACTATGAAATTAAACTTTGATTTAACAATCATTGAAATAAACTTGCCTCGCCACGCTACTTGGTTTCTAACAAATACTGGGCAGTTTACTGAACCTCAGCCAGCTAGTCACAAGAGTATGAGTTTAAATTAATATTGCTTTTTCAGTACTTGCACTGAAAATATTTAAATTAAAATAATTCTGGAAATTTATAGCATTACTTTGCATCGGAGGGGTTAATATTTTGGTTGGGACCATTGAATTAATTCTGAAGAATGATCACATTCAATATATTAACTGGCTTCCTCAGTTGCTGACTTCACTGTTCCAGGAACCAGTTGCCAATGAATGTTCTAAACAAGGAAAATGCTCAATTCTACACACCACTAATTGTAAACTGGCAGCTATTCTTATCACCAGCTGCTTTAAAAAAAAAATCTTTGATTTATCAGCAAACGCTATCTTGCGACTGACTACAGGGCACAACACTAATGACTAATGAATCAGCTGACAAGAGGTGCCAGAAAATAAGGTGGAAGTCTTCAGTAATAGGAGGAAAATTTAGGTTTGCGTCAACACAATAGTTAATGAAAAAAATCAATTTTTAAAAATAGTACATTTTAACTCATGCTGGCATTGCTTATGGCAAATCGATGCTTCATTTTCTCACATTACCCAATGTGAAGACTTGGTAACTTTCACATAATTTGATGGTACTAATATTTATACTGCCCTTACAACAATGTGATATTGCTTAGAAATGGAGCAGTAGTTGTGGTTACTACAGTAGCAATATAACCGCACCAACCTCACCTTTGGCTAGTGGCTGTACAGAAAGCCTGGCCCTGGTAAAGAGTGCCATGTTTTTCAGTGGACCTTCCTTTGTTTTGTGTTCTTGATGGTATTGTTTCATTTCAGCCAGAGAGATGAAACGCTTCATCATTCTCACAAACTGCACATCCACCTTGAAAAGAAAGGAGTTTAGACCGAGAAGTAGGATGCATTTCTAGCAGATATTTTCATTCTTCCAGCACAGATATTTCATGACACCTCTCCCTGATGTATCCAACCCTTACTGTTGAAATTAACCTATGATTCGGCATTTAAATGATAGTTCGTCCTCTTGACTTAAGAAGTTGCTGGCAATTCTCTCGCTTGCAGCCATCACTACCTCACACTAACTGACAAATCATAAGTCAGATTCGCCTACAGTATTTGCCTTGTTACTAAATTGTTTAACTAATAATTTGATATCCCACAGTGAAAGATGCAAACTTTGACTGGTCAAGAACAATTTTGACAGCAGCCAAGAAATAAGTCAACCTTCCACTTGTTTAAAGAAGATAAGTTGCATGGTGGAAGGCAATGAATACTACTTTTCTTAAAGTAAAAGCACAAGAAATTGGATGATCAGATCACTGCTGGGGAGTCATTTTTAAAACATCAAAAAGAATGACATATAATTACCAGAAATAAGCCATTCAATCCACCTGGTCCTGCTGGTGTTTATGCGCCACATGAACCTCCTCCCAACCTTACATTATGTAAGCCTATTAGCATAATCTTATATTCCTTTCTCCCTCTAGTACTTATCTAACTTCCCCTCAAAAGCATTGTCCCTATTCACTTCAAGTACTCCATGTGGTATTAAGTTCCATATTCTAAACAGTCTGGAAAATAAGTTTCCCTTGGATTCTTCATTAAATTTAAATAAAAGGGTAAACATTTGAATTATATTTGACTGGGTTATGTATGGATTTCATGTTCATTCCAGTAGTTGTGGGCTGCAAAGAGTATCTGGTCAACTAGTTTCTTAAGCTTTACCTATGACGCCAACCCAATTATTATGGTGCTGCATATATGCTGTTTAACAGTCTCCAGTGGCAGTGGCTAATCAGATCATTGCACGCTACAATCATGTAACTGCTGGGTTCATTAAAAATTCAAAATCATCAGGTATGTCGACAAGATTTGACAAATAATATACAGAACAGAGTATTAATGACATCTATAGAATGCTGTAATGACCATGATCAGTTGAAATTAACTGAACAAATATAAGCTGTAAAAACATGGGGGTCATTTTCCATCTGTGAAAAAGTCGGTGCAGGCTCAAAATCCAAAGAGAAGCAAATAACATGATTCTCTCCGGCATGTTTGGCTTTTGGAATCTTTCCCCCAATCCCCCGACAGCGAAGTAGTGCAAATCACGCTTTGCCAGCCCGGTGTTGGGAACGATGGCCAACATTCGATTAGGCGAGACTAAAGGAAAAGGGCAAGTAAAGGAGCGGAATGGCGTCTTAAGGAGGTGTAAATGGGAAAAGCAGAACGGCATAAGAACTAGGAGCAGGAGTCGGCGATACAGCCCCTCGAGCTCGCTCTGCCACTCAATACGATCATGGCTGATGACTCTTCCTCCGCTCCACTTTCCTGTCCATCTTCCATAACCCTTCAACCCATTACTAATTCAAAGTATCCTTAAATTTATTCAATGCCGTGCACTCTGGGGTAGTGAATTCCACACCACAGATTCATCGTAGGGCTACACGGTAGCACAGTGGTTAGCACTGTTGCTTCACAGCTCCAGGGTCCCAGGTTCGATTCCTGGCTTGGGTCACTGTGCGGAGTCTGCACGTACTCCCAGTGTCTGCTTGGGTTTCCTCCGGGTGCTCCGGTTTCCACCCACAGTCCAAAGATGTGCAGGTGAGGTGGAGTGGCCAGGCTAAATTGCCCTTAGTGACCCAAAAAAGGTTGGGCAGGGTTACAGGGATAGGGGGGAGGTGAGAGCTTTGGGAGGGTGCTCTTCCAAGGGCTGAAAGGCCTTCTGCACTGTAAATTCTATGATTGTGCCGTGAGGCATGATGGTAAAAGAGGCCAACAGATTTGTGTGTGTGTGGAAACTCCAGCTGAAGCAGAATGGATTTGCAACTGGAACTTTCACTGCTAATACTTTGTCTTGGAACAGCGAGAACACGGCTCTCTCAAGGACGAATAATGCCTATATACTACAGGATTGTTTAACTCAAACCATATAAAACATACCTCTTCATTCACCTGAGGAAGGAGCAGCGCTCTGAAAGCTAGTGACATCGAAACAAACCTGTTGGACTTTAACCTGGTGTTGTAAGACTTCTTACTGATCTCACCCCAGTCCAACGCCGGCATCTCCACATCATATAAAAAGCAGCAGCTTTAAGATTTCGACGGCGATAACCCGGGGATCAATATTCGCAAGACAAGACCGGAGTTTGGAAACTTACAGGGCACACCCTCTAGAGCATGCCTGGCCAAGTTCTCTAGTGGGTAGTATTGTTGTTCAAATTGTGAGTCTTGAAATTATATAACTGATTCTTAAGTGTGAAAATAAAGGCTGTATTTAAATGCAAATCAAACATGTAGTGAGTATCAATTTGTCTGTCATCAGTTGATGCCAGCAGAAGGCAGCAACAAAGGAGCCTCATTTTATACATTACCATGTCATTAGTAAGCACACTCTCCAGCCACCCCCCTCCAAAATCTTGACCCGTCACGCCGGTGTGATTTACAAGTTTGGCCAGGCGTGAGGCAGGCAGCTGAGGAGATTCCCGCTGGGGGTGCAGAGGTATGGATAGGCCCCCTGGGGGGGATAAAGAGACATGGCAGTGCCAACCTGTGCCATGGCAGGACCCTAGTTGGAGCCCCATTGGGGAGGGAGGGGAGTGTGTATATGTGCAGTGGACCGGTGGGGGGACATCAAGGGGCGGTGGTGTGCAGCAATTACTTTTCGGGGGGGGGGAAATCTGCCAGCGATTACTGTCTTGGGGGATGCAGAAAGAGCTCCAAGATGTGGCCTGGGTGACATTGGGCCGCAGCGCTTTTCAGGGAGCTCTTTAAAGATGGGGTCTCAATCTGTTTGAAGCTGGTTCCCAACTCTAAAAGTTCAAGCCTCGCCGAAGCGATAGCATTAACTATGCCCACTCACTTTGTTTTCTAACATGCTCAAGATTCCATACGAAGTCCGCCAATGGATTCACTCAAGTTTTTCTTGCTGGGACTGACACTTTGCCATTGTTTTTGTAAGATTCAGCCCTTTAAGTATTTTCCTCTCTTTGGGAAAAAGTGCCTATGGAGTCCTAGTCCAGGATTCTCTAAAGGTAAACTTGCAGGTTGAGTCCGTAATTAAGAAAGCAAATGCAACGTTGTCATTTATCTCAAGAGGCTTGGAATATAAAAGCAGGGATGTACTTATGAAGCTTTATAAAGCATTAGTTAGGCCCCATTTAGAATACTGTGAGCAATTTTGGGCCCCACACCTCAGGAAGGACATACTGGCACTGGAGCGGGTCCAGTGGAGATTCACACGGATGATCCCAGGAATGGCAGGCCTAACATACGATGAACATCTGAGGATCCTGGGATTATATTCATTGGAGTTTAGGAGGTTGAGGGGAGATCTAATAGAAACTTACATGATAATGAATGGCTTAGATAGGGTGGACATAGGGAAGTTGTTTCCATTAGCAGGGGAGACTAGGACCCGGGGGCACAGACTTAGAATAAAAGGGAGTCACTTTAGAACAGATGAGGAGAAATTTCTTCAGCCAGAGAGTGGTGGGTCTGTGGAATTCATTGCCACAGAGGGCGGTGGAGGCCGGGACGTTGAGTGTCTTTAAGACAGAAGTTGATAAATTCTTGATTTCTCGAGGAATTAAGGGCTATGGAGAGAGAGCGGGTAAATGGAGTTGAAATCAGCCATGATTGAATGGTGGAGTGGACTCGATGGGCCGAATGGCCTTACTTCCGCTCCTATGTCTTATGGCCTTATGGGTGCGATGAGCCCTACTTCATGAGCCAGAGCGCATTATGGGGTAAGATTGCCTGTTTTCTATCTATTGTGAAATAATGAGTATAAAGGGTAAAAAACAGATAACCCTGTTCACATTCGAATTTAACTCGCAACAAAGCTTAATCATAGATGGGGCTGGTTTAGCACAGGGCTAAAGAGCTGGCTTTTAAAGCAGACCAAGGCAGGCCAGCAGCACGGTTCAATTCCCGTACCAGCCTCCCCGAACAGGCGCCGGAATGTGGCTACTAGGGGCTTTTCACAGTAACTTCATTTGAAGCCTACTTGTGACAATAAGCGATTTTCATTTCATTTTTCATCTCATTAGTCCTGGCACACTAACATCTCGCAATATGCTCCATGAATTTTTACGCTTGCTGCAATTTATTGCTGAAATACTATAAATATATATAATTTGTCCTGGAAGCACTGAAAACGTCAGTTTACAGGCACTTGGGTGATAAATCACAGCCTTCCCCCAGGTAATTTTATAATCGTTCATAAAGTTTCTGAAAGGCTCATCTTTTTTTATGGTTACAATAAAATGCAAAAGAATATGGTCACTCACCATGAACCATTTAGGATTTTCCTTCGAGCTTCTGGGGTCATAATGAGGATCCTTCTTGTCAAACTGTGTGTGATCAACATAAGATTCCTTTACGATCTTTGAAAGAAACAACAAGAATTACAAATATAATCAGAGAGGAAGGAAACACTAATCTGTTACACGTTTTGTGATTGTTCAAAGTTTATCAAAGCAGCAAATTTAGGCTTTTTTAAACCACAGATTAAAAGCACTGACAAATTATTTACTGCCTTTGGATGAAGGCAGTTTCCTCTTAAGCTGTACTGTTTATTTTATATTCAATGGCACACTGTGCCACGCTGAAATGCATCAAATACTGCTCAATATTTCAATCCAATCAATCGTGTCTGGGCCCAGAGGGGAAATCATTCATTAAATTTCCTTTTGTTAACCTTGTTAGAGGAGACAATAGTTTTAGAACTATTTTTACTCTTCTGCCAGTTCTCCCCCAATCCCCCTCCAAAGGCAGTGACTCCTCCAATTGGGGTTCGAGTCAACACATTGAGTCCCTACTCAATACCATATGGCGTCCAGAGTCTTGCTGTCAATATGCTACAACAAATGGCATTTTATTTCAGTCCCCAGCACAGATCTGTCATTTTAATGAGCAAAATATTTAAGGGGGGGGGGGGCATCCATTAGTTGCAATAATATAAATTCCACTTGTTACAAATGTACAAAAAGTGATCACAGTCCAAAAATGCTTGAAGAGCACAAAACGGGTACTAAAATGTCAATAGATATTTAAAATAAAAACCTTGACAACTGCGGCGATTCCAGGCTCTTTACAATTGCTGTGGTAGAAAAAGGCCAGCTGCCCCACCTTCATATCTCTCATGAAATTTCGAGCCTATTATCACAGAATAGACAAAATAAACTATGATTTCACTGCACACTTTGTATCTGGATGCAATAGCTGTTCTTTTAGCCCCTAATCTACATTTGATATGTTCATATATGAACAATACATGAGAAGCAGTCATCCTTCTTATACCACCAGCTATCCAATTCTTGTTGATGAACACTTTCTGCTCTGTTTAATAAGCAAATAACACCAAGGGCGCTTAAAACAGTCTCATAAATAATTCAAAGGATTAAAATACATGAAAAACTGCCCAAAAAGGGGTGGCACAGTGGTTAGCACCGCTGCCTACGGCGCTGAGGACCCGGGTTTGATCCTGGCCCAGGGTCACTGTGTGCAGTTACACATTTTCCCCGTGTCTGCGTGGATTTAACCACACAATCCAAAGATGTGCAGGTTAGTGGATTGCCCCTTAATGGGAAAAAAAATAATTGGATACTCCCTAAATTTAAAAAAAATTACTAAAAACTGCCCAAATTAAACCTCCTGAATTTTATATCCAACAATAAGTATTTATACATTAGTAATTTTGTCCCTAAGGAAACACTGAATACCTTGGAATGTCCTGCATCTTTGCACTCAGGCATATATGTTTTCAGAGCAGGCAATGCAGCGTTAAAGATCATGAGAAATTGGATGCATGTAATTACAATAGGTCACAAGTTTCCGCAATATTTTACAATAGTCTATCTGAGTTCCTGTCCAAATACGGATCTCTGCCATATTAGTATGTCTCCAAGTTAAAGAGTATTATACTTGGTTTTCCTGCATTTGAGACATGCATTTGGGAATCGGAGACATGGGTCGCGGTGTGAAGATGAGACAATTGTGTGTGCTTGGATCAGGACTGTTGGTACCTACACGCAAGAGGAAGATCCAGAGCTGCCTTGTGCAGTTAGCACCCTGCCTGTTGTAGGAAGACCTCACTGGCAGTCTTGCTCAGAAGGGTGACAGCAGCAGGTGCTAGCATCACATCAGCCATCCTGTCACCAAAGACATGGTACACAACAGCACTTGGTAACCTCACGGGTGAAACAATGGCTGCCATCAGATTCAGCCAGGTCTCTGTGATAGTCTGGAAGCTGCAATTCAGTGCGCACTCCATTCATCAGATTCCTCAAATGCACTAAAGTGTAGCTATGACCACTCCCTTGCTGCCTCTTATCTGGGCATCTGCTGCATGATTCAATGAAGCAGCCAGCTGGTTCTGGCAGCTGTTCTATTGTCTGAGCAATGTTGGTGCTAAGCACTGCAGCCTTGGAGACCAAACCAGCTGGGAACTCAAAGTTCTTGCTGATGGAGCCCAGGGTCCCCATGCTCCTCTAATGCTCTACTAGTGTAGAAGCCAACTATTTTCTAATACACCTGATAGGTAAAAGATCAGTTTAAGCTGATCGCGATAACAGTACAATATCTCATTCCATAACATGCACAAGTATTCAGACATGAAACAATTAAAACTAATGTTGCATATTGAAGATTGACAGCTAACCGTCAAATCAAACTCATTTGATTCTAACCCAAACCAATTAGGATTACATCGGGGTGTAGATAGATGGCTAAAGACTGATATGATTTAGTATAACCGTGCAGGTCTGTACGGCCATTTTCATCCGGATCATTCTATACTTTGATCTAAACTATTCTCTATCTCTATACTTTTACTTTTCCATTCTAACTCTTGAAGTAAATGCAAGCTGTTTGCCACAAGCAAGAAACCATTTCTGTATTATTTTAAAAGTTAAAAATTGTGTACAAGTTGCTTCTCTTTCAGTCCTTTTTGCTAGCCGGACTTATTAGAGAATAAGATTTAAGTGATTCGCAATTGTAATCAAATAGAGGCAATAAACGATTCTTATTTGCAACCGAGAAGTTTTAACTCAAATTTCTACTGAGTTTTAGTGTTCGCAAGTGCCACTAGATCCGCATGATAGATCTCTTTCAATTGGTGTAGTCGGCAGGAGGGGAGGAGCCAGCCAGGAAGAAATCAGAAGACTGAAGAAAGACCAGAAGGACGGAAGACCCAAAGAAAAACGGCTAGACTGGGGTAAGAAACATCTTTTTCACCCACTAAAAGTCTTAAAGCCACATCAAGCAGTGCTTTGACCCCTTAGAAAGGACCTTTTTCAGACGGTGTTAATTCAATTGGGTGCCGATCGTTGAAACTAAAATAAAACGGGACTGAAAAACATAGTCGCGGTAGTGTACACAGATTACACATAGTTGACGACCAAAATATTGGGTGTAAGGTTGAGTTTATGGCGGAAATGAATCCTAAAATAGATTCAGAACTTTCAAATGGTAGAGAACTACTTCCCACAATGTCCAAGGGAGGTCGCGCTGTACCGAATGTCTCTATTGACGATATATTGGGTGATCTTAGATCTTTGATTTGTTAGACAATTTGGACTGTCTGAAGTTGGAAGAAAAATTTAATCAAAATACGATATCCCCAAAGGACAGTGGTCCCTTGATAATATCAAGAAGGCATGGGGAAAAAACCACACGCTTAAATAGAGGAAAACGTATGAAAACGTTTGCAGTAATGGCACAGCTCCAAAAACATCGAGACAATCGCAAAAACTAAATTCGATCATGACCTTAAGTCCACGAAAGACCAACTAGCAGCAGTTGTTGAAGAATAACGAGATGCAAAATCTAAACTTGAACAATGTGATCAGATTAAAACATTATTGGAAAATAAAACCTTTAAAGTTCAACAACAATCATTTCAAATTGGTGAATTGCAACGTAAAAATACTGACTCAGAATCCAAACTTCAACAGTTAATATCAGAAAATGATGGTCTTAAAAGTCAAAATTGCCAGTTACTTGAGGAAAAATGTATTTTGGAAAGTGACATGGACACCATGAAATGTCATAAATTACTGACAGACAAATTAACAGCTCAAAAGCCTTCAAATCGGTCTTTTAAAAAATCAGCTGAACTCTCCAAAGGAAAAAGCACCACCAATGGAAAGAGTTGAAATGATTTTAACTAAAGCCCAATATGTACCAGTGATATCTAAACCAAATCCTACATTGTTGCAAGCTGCTACTGACATGAAAACAATGAATACACTGATTGAATTTCCACAGGGAGGGTCTGGTCAAATGGATTATCTGTCAAGGACACTTTTACCCCAGAACAAACTGTTATCTTACTCTGAGACCAACCACGAAATGCTGCTGGCCCCGATCCAAAAGCCTCTCATGGCAGCTTTAATAAACTGTGAGATTTTTAAACAAGAAAAGCCTATTCGGTTGAACAACGAGCCTCGTGGCAAACAAAGTGTAATACAACTTAACCCATTAAGCACCAAACAGCTTGGAGTTGAAGTCATAAAGACAACAGCCTGGGTTTTAAACCATTTAAAAGATCAAAAACCCATTTTGTCACTGGTTTAAAACCAGAACGGTCTGCAGCTTTAAACTTGGTCCTACGCAGACCTCAGTCCGAAACAGAAACTGCTAAAAAAAAGCACGTCAATCGTTGCCTCTCCTCCTCCGTTAACAACAAATGTGTCCAGAAGAGATATGAAATTCCTTTCTCGTGTTGAAGACGGCTATTTTGCGAGTTTCAGATTTCATGATTACAAACTGGTCTCCTACGATAAAGGCCCGCCTCCTGGCTACAGGGATACGCCCCAAGTCATGAATCACTAAAAAGTTGCCAAGAACTGTTAACTTGAGAAAACTATTATTTTGAATGTTGCTTTATTAATTTTAACATATCTTGTTAGCTGTGCTTCCTTTAACAGAGTCAACAGGGGCAGCACGGTAGCACAAGTGATTAGCACTGTGGCTTCACAGCGCCAGGGTCCCAGGTTCGATTCCCCGCTGGGTCACTGTCTGTGCGGAGTTTGCACGTTCTCCCCGTGTCCGCGTGGGTTTCCTCCGGGTGCTCCGGTTTCCTCCCACAGTCCAAAGACGTGCAGGTTAGGTGGATTGGCCATGCTAAATTACCCGTAGTGTCCATAAGGGTTGGGAGGGGTTATTGGGTTGCGGGGATAAGGTGGAAGTGAGAGATTAATGTGGGTCAGTGCAGACTCTATGGGCCGAATGGCCTCCTTCTGCACTGTATGTTCTATGTAATCTATGTAAACAAATTTATCTACAGAAAACCAAGTACATTCAGCGCAAGATTGGTTCAGTCATATATTCAATAAGTTATTGTGTTTGGAAATTAAATTTGGAATAGCAAATCTATGTTCCAAGAGAACACATTGTTCTAAGACAATTGGCAGCAATCCAACTTTTACTCCCAGTCCATTTTAGTGACATATATTTTTTAAAAACGTTTGAGAAAGATGTGAATGGCATCATTCCAAGCTCTACAGCCTGCAGCCATTAAATCATCCTCTTTCTGAAGAAGTGGAGGAATCCCACCACCCTCTCCCCTCCAACACCACCTTAAAATCTTTGGTACAATAAAGAAGCTCCTTTTGTGCAACTTCAGAGGATCACAATGCAAGGTTTCTGATGAGACATTTCCACTGGAATTTTAAGCCCGCTGTCTACAGTTGGCGAGGAAAAGATGGAAAGCGTCACCTTACCATCTCTGTTCATGTCAGGTTATTACATTTCTCTCTGCACGTCTCTTCCATCCTGTACATGTAATGTTCAGAAACCCTTTGTTATCACTGTCAACACCCTCTTCCTCACTGCATGCGAGGGCTGGGATGTAGGATAGATGACAAGCCAGTCCCGACTTGCTTCAATTTCTTCAAGAAGGGTCTCAACAGGGAAATTAAATGTCCTCCCCCTTGTTCCATTTATCCATTATCTCTTTTCTGAGAGAAGGGAAATTGAGACTCTACACTGTGTGGTTTAAGTGAATTGCTTATTTTAAAAAAACAATACAATGAGTATGTGTGCTGCTTACAGTTATACTCTCCAGCCCCACCTTTATAGTCCTCCACCCTAGCACCTTGAGGCTCCATTGGTCTTATTCAAAGTACAGTCAAACCATGCTGGATTTATAACCATTTTATATTTGGACATATTCTAGTCAGATTGGCAGGGAACTCCACCATATCTTGACATGAGGTGAATGGACACATTGTCAGGTCTAACCGCCAAGATTGGCCCACACTGGGAACTCAAGCCCCCGGGTGCATGGTATTTGAGTAACATGAAATAGGTAAATTATGAGAAAGATGTAACTAAATATGTACAATTTACCTTGTTGATCTTACATTATCATTTGAAATACTGATGCAAAAGAAGTCCACTGGCTGACTTCCCTAAACCTTTAAAGGGAAAATACACAGGGAGGCGCAAGAACGCAAAAGCAAACATGTCAAATAAAAAGATTTAAGTCTGCTCCAGAAATATTACTTCCTCATTTGTCTGAATAGAGTTCAATCCTCTAGCCAGGGACTACTTTAGAGTCTTTAACCGACAAATCAAACTCCCAACAGTTGGCAATCTGGGCAGTTAATATTAAGTAAAAGCTCAATAATCGGACAATTCTGAACTTGAAGCAAAAAGTAAAGTCAGTTACTGAGAAAATAGCCGGATTAACCTCAAAATGTTTATTCTTTTGAATCATGCTTCTTATTTTAGTCATGTAATCCAAAGTCCTAGTTTGGTATTATGCTGCTCTAGATATTGTAATTCATTCTAAATGAATAAAGATTCAATTTAGTGAAGTCCAGCCCAGTAAAATCTCTCACTGTGATGTTCAGTGTTTCTTATACCTGGTAGTTCCGAACACCATCCCAGCATGCAGTCTGATTGTGTTGTACCTTCAGATCCTCTACTCCAAACTGGGAAGAGAACCAAAGAAAGAATTAAAAAATATGGAAGCATATATTTTACTTACCCCTCAAAATAATAACTGCTCATATTTACTTCCACTTTCAAGTTGTACAGGAGAAATCTTTCTTGGACAATTTATCTTCTTGAATAGGATCATCCACAGTTTTCTCAATGCAGTGATTCAATTCAACTGTCACACCATTAAATATTTAGAATAAACACGACTGTTGAAACCTCAATAATAAAGGGTTGATACTTTAAATTGAGATTAACAACTTAAATTCTTCCCCTTTCAAGAATCACAGAAAGGTCCCAGTAAAATGATGACGCCCATTGCTGGCATCTGGTTACAAATATCTGATATGTATGTGGCACGAGTCATTAATATTAGGAGCAGCAATGATATGATGCATTGTTAGTTTACGTGCATGCTTTAACTGAACCCATTGCAACTAGTAAACTACTTTATCAGCATCTTGCAATATTGGTAATTTGACAGGAAAATATCCTACTGGCTGTTTATAACTATGCAGACAATAACATTGATTTTGGTGACTGCCTCAGCCCTCATTAACATGTTCTGCACATTGCACACAGTGACACTAAATTCAAATTTGGAGGAAGATTCAATACTTGCAACCCAAATAAACTGCATAAGATCTTCTCCATTCTGTAGAAGAATTAGAAGATTTTCTCTTGCCTGGGTGCATCATAGAAGGTGTACAATTGGATTCTATTTTATCAGTAATCCAACTGGGTAGAAAGATCAAATGATTCCTGAGCAACAATATAGAATGATTAAACAACATAGGTCTTCACTATCAGTGAGAAGCATTGGAGGTCCCAAGTGTCTTTGTGCAACATAACTTTTAAGAGGCCAGAAGACAAAGACTGAATGGTTCACAATTATACCTGCAATTTTTTGTGCAGCAAGTCTGGAGACTCTGTTGCTTCTCATTACAATATAATTTCAACATCTATATAACACAATTTTATCACAATAACTCAAAAATCTAATTAAACTGCAAGAAAAGAGTGCAATAATAGGTTAGTAGACAAACGGTTTAAGTCAATGGAAAAGACAATCTTGAGAATCATGAGCAGGATAAAACAGGTTACTGATTTGCTATGAGTTCATTCTGCACTCCTGTCCTGGCAATTTCATCCCACAAAGCCCACTCACAGTAGACTTCCATTAGCAACAAGACAAACAGAACTCCAACGATGATCCACTCTCTGCTTGCAAGATAATTATGGATGACAAAGGCCGTCTTCCCCAGCTCATCGCATCCATCCAGAATGACACACAAACATATTAGGAGCAGGAGTAAGCCAGTCAGCCCCCCAAGCCTGCTCTACCATTTGATAACATTCCCTACATTATACCAGTGTCTACAACTCAGAAGTATTTAATTGGCTCTAAAGTGATTTGCAGCATCATGAAAACTGCTGTACTAAGGTTTTGTTTTCCTTTAATAAGACCGGCATGCAGTGGGTAGAGTGACTGCAGCAACGATGAAATTGCCGCTTTCCTCTGGCTGCTCAGGTTGGCGGACAACAAGAAACTCTGTTTACAGCAATGAGACCAGAATATTCCCCCCCCCTTCCCCGACCTAGACCACTGGCCCAGATGTTTGGCACCATTTGCACCAACCCCACAGGCCCTACATTTGGTAATAACACATTACCTTGGGCGGCACGGTGGCGCAGCGGTTAGCATTGCTGCCTCATGGCGTTGAGGGCCAGGTTCGATCTCAGCTCTGGGTCACTGACTGTGTGGAGTTTGCACATTCTCCCCGTGTTTGCATGGGTTTTGCCCCCACAACTCAAAGATGTGCAGGGTTGGTGGATTGGCCATGCTAAATTGCCCCTTAATTGGAAAAAAATGAACTGGGTACTCTAAATTTGAAAAAATAATTAAAAATTAAAAAAACACCTTCATATCAACACCATTTTCAAATCGGCTTTCTGGTTCTGATTTCATCAGCCAAAAGCTGTTTGCCTCTTTGTTGCCTTTTTCCTCTCCAGGTGGCCTTACTGTTGTTCGTCTGCCAGTGGCCAAACACTCTATGGCCACAAGTTCTGTTGAGTCATCCAGTTCCTTTTTGGCAGATTTGGCGGCTGGTTCAGTTGTTTCTATTGGCAACAGAGGGAAAACAATAAAGAAGTAACAGAATCTCTTCCTAAAGAACACTGTAAATACCTGACCTGTTAAAAACATAATACCTAGTAGAGTTACCTTCATTCTTTAAATACTGATCTATCCTCCATACACTGTGTGAGTATGCCCTCACTTAAGAATGTTCTGAAGACACCATGCGCTGCATGGGCAAATGAAATGTTATGATGTTGCAGATAGGTGATGCTGCATATGGTCCCCTGTGCGGAGGTAGGATTAGAGAAATGATTCTACAAAGGGTTCATGAGCAACTAGGGACTAAATTGAAAAGTAGAGCTATAATGGTAACAATCTGAGCCATGAGAACATTACATAGGGTAAATACGAAGAGAGTTGAATCTATGGTTCAAAGATTGCCATGGGGAAATGTGATTCAATTCATGTGGTACCAGTACGGGAGGAAGAGGAAACTGCACTGTCGGGACAGCCGTCACCTGAACTTCCCTGGGTCCAGTGTACTGGCTAATCATATAACTAGAGCTGAAGAGAAGACTTTAAACTGGGTAGTGGGGTGGATAGTTCATGTGAAGGAAATTTTAGAAAGTTAAAGTGAAAAGGTAAGACAGCAGTGCAGGCGAGTGATTCGGGTAATGATAAACAGTGTGTTAAAGGAAGGGACAAAATGTATAAACATAAGAGTGCACCAGCAAATAAGATCAGAGCAGGGGAAATGGGTAAAAAAAATAAAGAACACAACATTTGTAACAAGATGAATAAATTGATAGCACAAATAGAAATAAATGAGTATGATATGATGGCCCTTACAGAGTCACGGTTGCAAAGTGACAACGCAGGGAACTGAATATTCAAGGTTATTGAAAGGACAGGATGAAAGGGGTGACTTAATAATGTAATGAAGAATGGTCTTGGTTCAGAAGATCAAAATGTAGAATCAGTTTGGATGACACTTCGAAATTCATAACACAATAAGACAGTCAAATGGTTTTGTGAAAGGGAAATTGTCTTTTACAATTGTATTAGAGTTATTTGAGGATGTAACAAGCATGGTGGAAAGAGGGGAACCGGTAGATTTAGTGTATTTGGATTTCCAAAAGGCATTCAATAAGGTGCCATATAAAAGGCACAAGAGTTAATGTAAGTGACATTTAGCAAAGGACAGAGGACTTGCTAACTATCAGGAAACAGTGTCTGGATAAATGGGCCATTTTCTGGTTGGCAAACTGCAACTAGTGAAGCGCTGCAGGGACCAGTACTACTGATGCCTCAACTATTTACGATCCATATTAAGGACTTGAATGAAGGGACAAACTGTACTGTAGCCAAATTTACTGACGATACAAAGATAAGTAGGAAAGCAAGTTGTGAGGATGACACAAAGAGCCTGAAAAGGGATATAGGTAGGTTAAGTGAGCGGGCAAAAGAATTGGAAGATGGGAGTATATGCAAAAGTGTGAGGTTGTTCACTTTGGTAGGAAGAATAGAAAGGCAGAATATTATTTGTTGCAAATACACCAAGATTTTTATATAAATCAAACATCAATCTTTTCCTTAACCAAAACCATCCAAGTTCAATTACCCTGATAATTCAGTGAATTCAGTAATAGTTGACAGGATTCTGGGAGGGATGTTACACTTAGCTTCAGAACACATTGCAACACATAAATACAAGTTGTTGATAAAGATGTTTCTGTAGCCCAATGCCCACCCTACCCTTAATGTGCTTCTTTTGAGTACCCAAATAAACTAAATCAACAACTTGAAGAATAAAGTAAAAGGCAGCCTGAAAAGGGATACTGCATCAAAGCAATCAGAATCTCAAAGGAAACTTAAAACATCAAAACAAAATGTGGTTAAAGGGGTTGGATAAAACACCCTAGTCCTGGGGTGCCCACTGGGCATGGAAGGGCTTGATCGTGCCGATGGATACGGCGTGCTCCCTTTCCTGGGACACCCAGCAGCAAACATAGCTGCAGAAGAGGGACAGACAGGACAGACAAACCCCTCAACCAGTATCTGTGGGAGTACCAGACAGGAATGACCCCAGTAAAGTAACCCCACCCCCTGTAAATATCCTGCTGTCGTCCATTAACATGTCATTCAAGAATAATGGCCACCTGAATGAAGGACCAGAGGGTGTTCAAAACTCCTGGAGCAATACTCTAGCAAGGGATTAATGGCTTCAGGAGGGGAAGGAGGGAAGTAGAGAATGGGAGTGAGAAAATTAAAACATAAACTCAGAAATGCAAACACTCCTTATAAATTAGCAAAGAGGGAAATGTTTAGATTGGCTCTGTTTTGGTAAGCATCACCAATCACCACAGATCAAGATAGATCATTGAACAATATTTATCGGTTATAAAGCCACCACACTAAGCTACTGTCAACAACAAACACAATATGATCAGTAAAGCACAAGAAAAAGATTACTCGGCTTTCCAGATCCACCACGTTTTAGGTTTCTTGGAGGCATCTTCGATTTGTCAACCTTTTTGTATCCTGTAATTGAAAAATATTAAATGTTGTCAGTGAGTAAATACTGCGTTCATAAAGAAACTAGATAGAAGAGGTTTGCGAAAAGATAGCTTGAAAGCCACACGCAAATAGGAGTCACTCAACGGCAAAAGATTTTGATAGCTTGACTCTGCTTTTGGCGGTGCAAATAAATCAGGAGGATTGATGCCAGAGGAGTCAATAAGTTAGAACAGTCTGTTATTAATTTTCCAATGACCCAATAGTTCATCTTTAGTCAAGATTCTTAAGCCAGAAATACTTGCGAGAAAGGTGAAATAAATCACTATATTATTAGAATTGGTCAACCTCATCCCCATGAAAGAGAATGCTTCATTAATCGCAACACATTTTAAATGGGTGATCAATCTCAATTCACTATCATTTTCTTTTAATAAACATTTTATTGAGGTATTTTTGGTATTGTAACAACAACAAAATAAACAATGTACATGAAACTATAAACATAGTGCAAAAGCCGTCTCCCTTCCTTACAGGACCCGCCTTTATTAACCCCCTTCTCTAAGCTAAACTAACTCCCAACCCCCCCTCCTGCTGACGATTAATTTTCCGCGAAGAAGTCGACGAACGGTTGCCACCTCCGGGTGAACCCAAACAGTGAGTGAGCCTCTCAAAGCGAACTTGATTTTCTCCAAACAGAGAAAGCTAGCCATGTCCGATAGCCAGGTCTCCGACCTCGGGGGCTTTGAGGCCCTCCAAGGTAATAGTATCTGTCTCCGGGCTACCAGGGAAGCAAAAGCTAGAATGTCTGCCTCTTTCTCCTCCTGGATTCCCGGGTCTTCCGACACCCTGAAAATTGCCACCTCTGGACTCAGTGCCACCCTTGTTTTTAACACCGTGGACATGACATCTGCAAACCCCCTGCCAAAATTCCCTTCGGACATGCCCAGAACATGTGGACATGGTTCGCTGGTCCTCCCGCACATTTTGCACACCTGTCTTCCATCCCAAAGAATCTGCTCATCTGGGCCACTGTCATGTGAGGCCGATGACCGACCTTGAACTATATCAAGCTGAGCCTGGCACATGTTGCGGAAGCGTTGACTCTACTCAACGCGTCCACCCATAGACCATCCTCTCTCTCCTCCCAGCTCCTCCTCCCACTTGTGCTTCACCGCCTCGGTCTCCATCTCCTCCGACCCCATAAGTTCCTTGTACATGTCAGAGACGCTCCCCTCTCCTACCCACCCTCAGGAAACTACCCTGTCCTGAATCCCCCTTAGCGGTAGGAGCGGGAAAGTTGACACCTGTTTACGTAGGAAGCCCCGCAACTGCAGATACCCAAATTTGTTTCATCTCGCCAACCCAAACTTCTCCTCCAGCGCCCTCATACTCGGAAAGCTCCCCTCTATATACATATCCCCCATCCTCTCAATCCCTGCTCTCCGCCATATCCGGAACCCCCCATCCATACTTCTCAGGGCAAATCGGTGATTATTTAGATTGAGAACCAGATAGATGCTCCCTCTGCTCCCACATGTCTCCTCCATTGCCCCCAGATTCTCAGGGCTGGTGGAGTACCGTGCCGGCGGGAACGGCAGAGGAGCAGTTACCAACGCCCCCAGACTGGAGCCCTTGCATGAAGCTGCCTCCATACGCTCTCATGCCGACCCCTCCCCCACCACCCACTTCCTGATCATGGCTATATTCGCCGCCCAGTAATAGTTACTAAAATTTGGCAGCGCCAGCCCGCCCTCTCCCCGACTTCCATCAAGCATTACCTTCCTTACCCGCGGGGTCTTGCCCGCCCAGTAATCACTTTGTTGACCCGTTTAAAAAAGGACCACAGAATAAAGATGGGGAGACACTGAAATACAAACAGGAAACTTGGGAGGACCGTCATCTTCACCGTCTGCACCCTCCCAGCCAGTGACAACGGAAGCGCATCTCATCTCCGAAAATCGTCCTTCATTTGGTCTACTCGTCGGGCCAGATTTAATTTATGCAGCCGGTCCCATTCCCACGCTACTTGAATGCCTAGGTACCTAAAGCTTCCCCCTACTAATCTAAACGGCAGCTCCCCCCAAACACCTCTCCTCTCCCCTCGCCTGGACCGCAAACATCTCACTTTTCCCCATTTTTACCCCGAAAACCGGCCAAATTCCCCTGGAATCCTCATGATTTCTTCCATCCCCTCTATTGGGTCGATACATACAGAAGCAGAAGTCTGCATAGAGCGAGACTCTGTGCTCCTCCCCCCCCCCCCCCCCCCCCCCCCCCCCCGCCCCCCTCTCCCCCGGGACCAGCCCCTTGAGGCTCTCGGAGCAATCACTCTATAGCCAACGCGAACAACAGTGGGGAGAGGGGTCATCCCTGTCTCGTCCCCCGGTACAGTCTAAAATAGTCCGATGTTGTCCTATTCGTCCGTACACCTGCCACAGGAGCCTGATACAGCAACCTGACCCAGCCAATAAAGCCCCGCCCAAATCCGAACCGTCCCAGTGCCTCCCACAGATAATCCCATTCTAACCGATCAAAAGCCTTTTCTGCATCCATTGCGATCATGATCACGTTTAACAACCTTCTTACATTGGCCACCAACTGCCTATCCTTAACAAACCCCGTCTGGTCCTCCCCAATAATGGCCGGAACACAATCCTGGAGGACAACATTTTGGCCAGCCATTTGGCATCTACATTCAACAGGGATATCAGCCTTTAGGACCCACAATTCACTGTATCATCGATGTCATTGAGGTCTGCTGCCTCCATTTAGACTGGCTGCTTTTGGAAGAGTAATTGTAGCTCGTCAGTAACAAAGCCAAATAATTGTTTCTGCACCAATACTGGACCACAGCTGGTCACTCCAGTTCCACTGAAAGTTCAAATTAAGACCTTGGATCTAGAAATGTGACCTGCGCGATCTTCTTAGTATTACATGTAGCTCTTGCAATTTCCATTTGGTATTTTGAATAAGTATAAAAAGTAGTTTCCAGTCCAGGCATACAGAGATTTCCCCAAGCATGGAGATGAGGAGAAATTCTTCACAGCGCCAGGGACCAGAGTTTGATTCTTGGCTTGGGTCACTGCCTATCAAGAGTCTGCACGTTTTCCCCATGTCGGCGTGGGTTCCCTCCGGGTGTTTCGGTTTCCTCCCACAAGTCCTGAAAGAGGTGCTTGTTACGCGAATTGAACATTCTGAATTCTCCCTCAGTGTACAGATTTTCACAGTAATTTCACTGCAGTGTTAATGTAAGCCTACTTGTTGCACTAATAAATATTATTAAATACACAACATTATATCTTGGTGCACAAGAAGCCTGTTTATGTAAAAGGCATTTTGTTGACAGTGCCCAAGAGAATTGGAAATGGTCATTGGAAGTGGAAGTTGCTATTCCCCAGCAAAAAATGTGATCGTACTTCACTGACTGTGAAGTGCTTTGAGCCGTCCTGAGTTTGTGAAAGGCACTGGAAGTCTCTTTATTTCGCTACATTCTCAGCCTTTCCAAGTACTCTAGAAAAAAAGCTGCTCATTTAATCCACACCTGTCAAAATCACAGTGACAAAAAGAATGTTCTTTACGCCAAGAAACTGGATTTTTCACTTTTTCTATTGGGTTTTTGTTGTACATAGCACAGTATAAATACACACAAGATGATAAGACTTTTGCAAGGGTGGGTACCTGGGTGGCACCCCAAATGTTATTTACATTTCGGTCGTTGTTTGTTATTTACATGAGTTTAAATCGTTTTTTCTTTTCGTCCTTTTGTTTTCTTTCCTCCTTACTGCGTTCACTGTGGCCGTTGTGGTCCGTGTTTCCTTTGTTCCTGTGTTCCCCTCTCTTTTCTCCCTCCTGGTTTCCCCCTTTGTTGCTCCCGCCCTCCTCCCCCCGCTCCCCCCTTCTCTGCCGTCCACGGCTTTCACGCTGGGTTTGGTTTTGCTTTCTTATTTCCCTGGGGTTCAGTTTCCCCGGGCCCTCCCCCTATTTCCTTTTGTGTCTTGGCTACTCTCTCTTTGTCCCTGGCTATCTAGTTGCTAGCCACAACCAGAGCCCGGAACAGCTGGGTGAATGGCTCCTATGTTCTGTGGAAGCCATCTTCTGACCCACGAATGGCAAATTATATTTTCTCCATTTGGAGAAATTCTGATAGGTCGAACAGCCAGTCTGGAACTTTAGTTGTGCTGCTGACCACCAGTCACGCAGGATCCTATGGCAGGCGATCAGGGAGGCAAAGGCAAGGGCTTCAGCCCTCCTCCCCATGAAGAGATCCGGCTGGTCCGATACCCCGAAGACCACCACATTCAGGCATGGCTCCACCCTCATCCCCATCACTTTGGACATTGCCTTGCAGCAGGCTGACCGGTACCTGGCAAGTCTGGGGCAAGACCAGAACATGTGTGGGTGTGTTGGCCGGGTCTTCTTGGTACCGTTCACATCTGTCCTCCATCTCCGGGAAGAACCTACTCATTCAGGTTCTGGTCAGGTGTGCTCTATGTACCACTTTTAGTTACGTTAGGTTGAGTCTTACGCATGTGGAGTTGACCCTGTGCAGTGGTTCGCTCCAGAGTCCCCACCCTATTTCGAACCCCAAGTCTTCCTCCCACTTCTTCCTTGTAGCGTTCAGATTGGCACCGGCCCTCTCTATCAGTCATCCGTACTATAATTCCCTCTGCCTAAGATGTTTGCATGCAGTAGTTCCTCTAATAGTGACTGTCGCGGCGGTCGTAAGTATGTCCTTATTTCCTTGCATTGGAAGTTTTTACGCTGCAGGTACATGTATTCGTTGCCCCCTGCTAGATGAAATCTTTCCGTCAACTCATCCAGTGTTGTGACCCTACCATCGGTGTATAGATCTCTAACTGTCAATGTTCCCCCATCCTGTTTCCACCTTTTAAAGGAGGTATCTCTCAGCGCCGGTTTGAACCTGTGGTTGTTGCAGATGGGGGCCTTAATCGGACATTTTGGTTAGGCTGAAATGTTGTTGCAGCTGGTTCCACGATAGGAGTGTTGCCACCACAAACGGACTGTCTGAGTACTTCTTGGGTGGGTATGGGAGTGCTGCCGTGGCGAGGCCTGGAGGGAGGTCCCCTTGCAGTCCTCCTCCTCCGTGACCACCCACTCGGCTTTTGGTTCCTTTATCCACACCATTATTCTTTCTTCAGTCGCTGCCCAGTGATAGTATTGCAGGTTTGGGAGGGCTAGTCCCTCCCCCTGGATTTCATTCTCTGAGGATCTTCTTTGGGATCCTTGCATCCTCCCCCACCCCCACGCCCCCCACCACCCCCACCCACACGAACGCAATCATTAGTTTGTCCAGTGAGTTGAAAAAGGCCTTGGGGGTTATAGATCAGGATGGATCTAAGTGGCTGGTTGGGATTCTAACCTAAATTTTTTTACTATAGTCAGGGGAACAGATAGGCGCTTCTGTGGACGTGAAAGAGACTCCAGGATGGTATGTTGCCTCCCTGGTGCCAGGGTCCAGGATGTCTCCGAACGGGTAGAGGGAATCCTGAAGGGGGAGGGCAAACAGGTAGAGGTCGTTGTACATATTGGTACTAACGACATAGGCAGGAAGAGGCATGAGGTCCTGCAGCAGGAGTTCAGGGAGCTAGGCAGAAAGTTAAAAGACAGGACCTCGAGGGTTGTAATCTCGGGATTACTCCCTGTGCCACGTGCCAGTGAGGCTAGAAATAGGAAGATAGAGCAGACAAACACGTGGCTAAACAGCTGGTGTAGGAGGGAGGGTTTCGGTTATCTGGACCACTGGGAGCTCTTCCGGGGCAGGTGTGACCTGTATAAGATGGACGGGTTGCATCTAAACCGGAGAGGCATAAATATCCTGGCCGCGAGATTTGCTAGTGTCACACGGGAGGGTTTAAACTAGTATGGCAGGGGGGTGGGCACGGGAGCAATAGGTCAGAAGGTGAGAGCGTTGAGGGAGAACTAGGGAATATGGACAGTGTGGCTCTGAGGCAGAGCAGACGGGGAGAAGTTGCTGAACACAGCGGGTCTGGTGGCCTGAAGTGCATATGTTTTAATGCAAGGAGCATTACGGGTAAGGCAGATGAACTTAGAGCTTGGATTAGTACTTGGAACTATGATGTTGTTGCCATTACAGAGACCTGGTTGAGGGAAGGGCAGGATTGGCAGCTAAACGTTCCAGGATTTAGATGTTTCAGGCGGGATAGAGGGGGATGTAAAAGGGGAGGCGGAGTTGCGCTACTTGTTCAGGAGAGTATCACAGCTATACAGCGAGAGGACACCTCAGAGGGCAGTGAGGCTATATGGGTAGAGATCAGGAATAAGAAGGGTGCAGTCACAATGTTGGGGGTATACTACAGGCCTCCCAACAGCCAGCGGGAGATAGAGGAGCAGATAGGTAGACAGATTTTGGAAAAGAGTAAAAACAACAGGGTTGTGGTGATGGGAGACTTCAACTTCCCCAATATTGACTGGGACTCACTTAGTGCCAGGGGCTTAGACGGGGCAGAGTTTGTAAGGAGCATCCAGGAGGGCTTCTTAAAACAATATGTAAACAGTCCAACTAGGGAAGGGGCGGTACTGGACCTGGTATTGGGGAATGAGCCCGGCCAGGTGGTAGATGTTTCAGTAGGGGAGCATTTCGGTAACAGTGACCACAATTCAGTAAGTTTTAAAGTACTGGTGGACAAGGATAAGAGTGGTCCGAGGATGAATGTGCTAAATTGGGGGAAGGCTAATTATAACAATATTAGGCGGGACCTGAAGAACATAGATTGGGGGCGGATGTTTGAGGGCAAATCAACATCTGACATGTGGGAGGCTTTCAAGTGTCAGTTGAAAGGAATACAGGACAGGCATGTTCCTGTGAGGAAGAAAGATAAATACGGCAATTTTCGGGAACCTTGGATGACGAATGATATTGTAGGCCTCGTCAAAAAGAAAAAGGAGGCATTTGTCAGGGCTAAAAGGCTGGGAACAGACGAAGCCTGTGTGGCATATAAGGAAAGTAGGAAGGAACTTAAGCAAGGAGTCAGGAGGGCTAGAAGGGGTCATGAAAAGTCATTGGCAAATAGGGTTAAGGAAAATCCCAAGGCTTTTTACACTTACATAAAAAGCAAGAGGGTAGCCAGGGAAAGGGTTGGCCCACTGAAGGATAGGCAAGGGAATCTATGTGTGGAGCCAGAGGAAATGGGCGAGGTACTAAATGAATACTTTGCATCGGTATTCACCAAAGAGAAGGAATTGGTAGATGTTGAGTCTGGAGAAGGGGGTGTAGATAGCCTGGGTCACATTGTGATCCAAAAAGACGAGGTGTTGGGTGTCTTAAAAAATATTAAGGTAGATAAGTCCCCAGGGCCGGATGGGATCTACCCCAGAATACTGAAGGAGGCTGGAGAGGAAATTGCTGAGGCCTTGACAGAAATCTTTGGATCCTCGCTGTCTTCAGGGGATGTCCCGGAGGACTGGAGAATAGCCAATGTTGTTCCTCTGTTTAAGAAGGGTGGCAGGGATAATCCCGGGAACTACAGGCCGGTGAGCCTTACTTCAGTGGTAGGGAAATTACTGGAGAGAATTCTTCGAGACAGGATCTACTCCCATTTGGAAGCAAATGGACGTATTAGTGAGAGGCAGCACGGTTTTGTGAAGGGGAGGTCGTGTCTCACTAACTTGATCGAGTTTTTCGAGGAGGTCACTAAGATGATTGATGCAGGTAGGGCAGTAGATGTTGTCTATATGGACTTCAGTAAGGCCTTTGACAAGGTCCCTCATGGTAGACTAGTACAAAAGGTGAAGTCACACGGGATCAGGGGTGAACTGGCAAGGTGGATACAGAACTGGCTAGGCCATAGAAGGCAGAGGGTAGCAATGGAGGGATGCTTTTCTAATTGGAGGGCTGTGACCAGTGGTGTTCCACAGGGATCAGTGCTGGGACCTTTGCTCTTTGTAGTATATATAAATGATTTGGAGGAAAATGTAACTGGTCTGATTAGTAAGTTTGCAGACGACACAAAGGTTGGTGGAATTGCGGATAGCGATGAGGACTGTCTGAGGATACAGCAGGATTTAGATTGTCTGGAGACTTGGGCGGAGAGATGGCAGATGGAGTTTAACCTGGACAAATGTGAGGTAATGCATTTTGGAAGGGCTAATGCAGGTAGGGAATATACAGTGAATGGTAGAACCCTCAGGAGTATTGAAAGTCAAAGAGATCTAGGAGTACAGGTCCACAGATCACTGAAAGGGGCTACACAGGTGGAGAAGGTAGTCAAGAAGGCATACGGCATGCTTGCCTTCATTGGCCGGGGCATTGAGTATAAGAATTGGCAAGTCATGTTGCAGCTGTATAGAACCTTAGTTAGGCCACACTTGGAGTATAGTGTTCAATTCTGGTCGCCACACTACCAGAAGGATGTGGAGGCTTTAGAGAGGGTGCAGAAGAGATTTACCAGAATGTTGCCTGGTATGGAGGGCATAAGCTATGAGGAGCGATTGAATAAACTCGGTTTGTTCTCACTGGAACGAAGGAGGTTGAGGGGCGACCTGATAGAGGTATACAAAATTATGAGGGGCATAGACAGAGTGGATAGTCAGAGGCTTTTCCCCAGGGTAGAGGGGTCAATTACTAGGGGGCATAGGTTTAAGGTGAGAGGGGCAAAGTTTAGAGTAGATGTACGAGGCAAGTTTTTTACGCAGAGGGTAGTGGGTGCCTGGAACTCACTACCGGAGGAGGTAGTGGAGGCAGGGACGATAGGGACATTTAAGGGGCATCTTGACAAATATATGAATAGGATGGGAATAGAAGGATACGGACCCAGGAAGTGTAGAAGATTGTAGTTTAGTCGGGCAGTATGGTCGGCACGGGCTTGGAGGGCCGAAGGGCCTGTTCCTGTGCTGTACATTTCTTTGTTCTTTGTTCTTTGTAAGTAGGAAGAGTTACCAGGGCAGCACGTTCATTTTGATTATCTGCACTCTCCCTGCCAGGGAGAGTGGGAGTGTATCCCATCGCTGCAGGTCCTTTTTAACTTCCTCTGTCAAACTGGTCAGGTTTCATTTGTGGACCCCTGTCCAGTCATGGGCAATTTGGATCCCCAGGTAGGGGAATTTGTGCCAGGCCTGCTTAAGCGGCAGCTCTGCCCCTCCCCGTTACGGGTTCACCGAAAGATCTCGCTTTTGCTCATGATGAGTTTGTACCCAGAGAAGGCACCGAACTCTTTCAGGAGCGTGATGATTCCTTCCATACTGCTTTGTGGGTCCGAGATGTAGAGGAGCAGATCATCCGCATACAGCGAGACTCTATGCTCTCTGCCTCCTCTTTGGATCTCCTTCTAGTTCTTTGATGTCCTGAGCTTGATCGCTAGTGGTTCGATCGCTAGGGCGAGCAGCAGCGGGGATAAAGGCATCCCTGCCTTGTGCCCCTGTGCAACTGGAAGTACTTGGAGCTGGTGCTATTTGTCCGTACAGGAGTTTCAGCCATGCGGTGAATCCTAATCCGAGTCTGAAACGCTCCAGTATCTCTATGAGGTACTTTCATTTGACTCTGTCGAAGTTCTTTTCTGCGTGTAGGGAGTCATGATCATGTTCAGCAGGCACCTGATGTTCGATGTTGGCTGTCTATCTTTGACAAAGCACATTTGGTCTTCTGCAACCACCTCTGGTAAACAGCTCCCGAGCCTCTTGGCTAGGATTTTGGGCAATATTTTGGCGTCTACCTTTAGTAACGAGATGGGTCAGTATGAACCGCACCGTTAGGTCTTTTTATTTTTTAAGTATTAGCGTGATTGAGGCTTATGCCAGCATAGGCAGCAGTGTGCCCCTCACCAGGGAGTCTGTGAACATCTCCTGCATGTGCGGGGCCAATGCTGTCGCAATTCTTTTGTAGAAGTCGGCCGGGAAACTGTCCGGTCCCGGCGCCTTCCCCTCCTAATGGAGCTAATACTCTCCATGACCTGTCCCAGTTCTAGCGTTGCTTCCAGGCCCCGTTTCCTTTCTTCTCCCACGACTGGCATGTCCAGTCCATTGAGGAACGGCTTCATCCCCGGGTCCCTTGATGGGGGCTCCGAGGTGTATAGCCCCTAGTAGAAGGCCATGTAGGCTTTGTTCACCTTGTCTGGGTCGGTTTCTAGTGTGCCTCAGCTGTCTCTAATTTGTGGGATTTCCCTTGTGGCTGCCTGCTTTCTCAGCTGGTGCGCTACAAGGCAGCTGGACTGCCAGCAGGCAGCTGGCTTTGTCTCGTATTCACATAGGGCCCACCGTGCCTGACGGAGTTAGTGCACCGCTCTCCTCGTGGACAGCAGGTCAAAATCCATTTGTAGCTTTTCCCTCTCCACCATTAGCTCTACGGTCAGGGCCTCAGAGTATTGCCAGTCCACCTCCAGTATGGAGGCAACTAGCAGTTGCCTAGCTGCCCTCTCCTCCCTGTCTCTTCGCACTTTAAAGGCAATAATTTCTCCCCTGATCATAGCCTTTAGCGCGTCCCAGACCGTGGTGGGAAAGACCTCCTCATTCTGGTTGTTCTTTATGTATTCATCTATGGCCTGTGATATTTTCTCGCTGAAGGCGTTGTCGGCCAGTATGGCCATGTCCAACCTCCATGTGGTGCATTGGGCACTGCCTGTCTTCAAACTCTCATCCATATAATGTGGAGCATGGTCATAGATTACAATTCCAGAGTATTCCGCCCTGATCAGCCCCGGAAGCACCAATTTCCCCACTATATGTTGATCCTTGAATATACATTTTGTACTGGAGAGAAGAACTCCTTCTCCCCTGGGTGGGTGAATCGGCATGGGTCCACCGCTCCCATCTGCTCCATAAAGAAACAGTTCTTTTGCCATGTTGGAGGTCTATCCCTTTTTGGTGGTCGACCTGTCTGTCCATGGGTCCTGTACAGTTAAAGTTCCACCAAAGAACCCCCCCCCTCCCCAAACGCCCATGATCAGTTGGTGCGTGTCTATGTTGGGGATTTCCACCATGGTCTGTTTTATGAATTCCGTGTCGTCACAGTTGGGGCCGTACACTAAGGAGTACTACCTGTGCCCAGTCTAGGGCCCCACGGACCATGACGTACCCCCTAGGTCCGTAACCATCCTTGTCGGCGTAAACATCGTCCTCTTATTAATTAGTATGGCTATCCCCCTGGCCCTCGTCCCGTAGCAGGAATGGTAGATCTGTCCCACCCATCCCTTCCTCGCCCGCAGTCGGTCCTTCTCGCTCAGGTGAATTTTCACTTTCTACTGCTTCCTCCCGTGCATCCAGGAGCATATTTGCATACCTACTTCAGAGTCCCAAGTACCCACATCTCAAATATTAAATTGCATTTTTTCATCATGGATGCTGAAAGATCAGTGTATTTCCAGCATTTTCTCCTTTTGTTGCAAACTTCCAATATTTGCAGTGTGACTATTTTTTTTCCCATTTCCCTGTAGCTGTCAGCCGCAATCATTGGCAGGGGAACAATACTGACAGTCCCTACAATAAACATTACCACATATATTACTTTGGTTAACATGCACTGGATTCCCTATTTCTGCAGCAAAGCCTGAAATTTCTGCAGGTGAACGGAGTGAAAACCATGAAAAGGTTAAGGCAGCATTCAGCAATGAAAACTGCCATTTGCCATGCAAGGGAGTCCTGTATAGGCTTGGGAACACCAGGGGCCCCTGGTACCGTCTGGACAGAACATTTCTCAGTGGTAACCCAGCGGTACTAAGTTGGGAGGGGAGCCTTTCAGTCACCTTCCATTCTGGCTCACTTCTGGATAAAATATGAACAGCTCGTTTGGAAAAGACACATTCTGCCCCAAAGGGATGTAAATAATTAAAGGCAAGTAAGCTTTTTTTATGTGTTGGTGCTGGCAGTACGGTAGCTCTTCAGGAAACTAAATTCGACACACACACAAAAAACACAACAATTTCCACTGAAGAAACTTAATTTAAGTTTCTGTAGGATCCGTAGAGATGGAAATTGCGACATTTCAAGAACAAGAACAAGAACAAAGAATACAGCGCATGAACAGGCCCGTCGGCCCTCCAAGCCTGCGCCGATCACGTTCCCATCTAGACCAACAGCATTTCCTTTCCTTGCTTGGGTAGGCAGGCCCCAATTTGGTATAGTGTGTCTCGGGGGGTTTCCCTTACCGTGTCGAGAAGGGGGAGAATCATTTCCTCTCCCTTGCTCACCCCCCACCCATTCAGTGTCGACGGGGCTGGAGCAGTGCATCTGATATGGGTAGAGAGGAGTGAGGTTGGTTGCATAGTCATCCTTGGCATGGTTTGGGTATGCTTGGTTTAATGGCTCGTGTAGGAGTGTGTAGTTGCTAAGCCATGTCTTGTATTGCTCGGGATGTTCCTTTTTGGCCTGGGAGGCCGAGGGGTTTCGAATGAGCAGCTATTTCCTTTTTTGTCTTCTGGTGAGGGGTGTATTCCAGGGGACCATAAGACATAGGAGCGGAAGTAAGGCCATTCAGCCCATCGAGTCCACTCCACCATTCAATCATGGCTGATTTCAACTCCATTTACCCGCTCTCTCCATAAAATAAATCCTCTCACCGACTATCTGCTGGTTCTGTACATCTCTTGCTGCAGCTTCCAGCAAACTGCAGTCACTCACCAACCCAAGCAGATCACTATGGCAACTGTTTAAAGGGGAAGCTCGACTCACCTCCAAGGGAATGGGCCCAACATCGCCTATAATTGTCGGTGTACGAAAAAATTAAAAATCGCAAAAAACATCATTCCGGACAGAGTGGGTTAAGCAAATGAGGTCGGTGGTGGGTCAGAGAGAGAGAGAGACAGGAAAAAGGTCGAAGCCGAGTTTCTCGCGGGAAGATTCAAAACAGAAATATGACCTAAATAAAACGTCGCGGAAGCTGGAGTTGGAAACGCTCAGCAGTCCAGACAGAATCTGCAGAGGGGGGGAAATTGCGACCTTTCATCGGAATTCAAACCAATAAATCCTCTCACCGATTATCTGTTGGTTGTGGTCGGACCGATTGTGGGAGGAGTGGATCGGATATAGATCGGCCGGACCGGTTATTGGGGTGGACCCGAAGTGAATAGGCCGATCCTCTTTGGGGGGGCGGAAGTGGAGAGTCCGGACTGTTTATCTGGCGGGACCGGTTGAGGTGAGCGGCCGCAGCGCGAGAAGGGCGGTTTGGGGATGTGCTAGCCGCTCAGTTTAAAACAGGAGGTCGGAGTGTCGCTGCCTTGAGAGTCCGAGGGATTTACCGAGTGACCGTGTTCTCGCCGGCCGCAATCACTAAGTTTAACCCCAGTTAGCTTTGAGCCACAAGGTGGGAGGCTGAGGCTGGGGCTGTTCACCTTGGAGAGGCGGCACAGCGCCAGGGATCCAGGTACAATTCCTGCCTCGGGTCACTGTCGAGTTAGCATTTTCTCCCCGTGCCAGCCTGGGTTTCCTACAGGTGCTCCGGATTCCTCTCTCAGCCCAAAGATGTGCAGGTTAGGTGCATTGGCCATGATCAGTTTCCCCATAGTGTCTAGGGAAGTGCAGGTTAGACTATAGGGTTACGGGGAGGGGGTGGACGTGGGTAGGGTGCTCTTCTGAAGGATTAGTGTAGACTTGATGGGCTGAATGGTCTCCTTCTGCACTACAGGGATTATGTGAGCGAAGAAGGCTAAGAAGAGATCTGATGGGGATGTTCAAAATCGTAAGGGGGCTGGGCAGAATAGATAGGCAGAAACTGTTCCTGCTCGTAAAAGGATCAAGAGCGCGAGGGCACAGATTTAAAGTGATTTGCAAAAAGAGGAGATGTGAGAGAAAACTTTTTCCCGCAATGAGTGGTTCAGGACTAGCATGCACTGTCTTGAATTGTGGTGCAGCATTAGATGATGATTTTTATGTGCAAGGGAATAAGTAATTTGGGGAGCCTGAGCAGATGGGCTGAATGGCCTCCTGTGCCATAACAATTCTGTGCTTCCATTAGAGGAAAAGTGTAAAGTACTTGCATTTATGTCAGAGGCCAGAGTGTTTTACAGCCAAAAACATTATTTTGATGTGGAGTCACTGTTCGGAACCTCACACGGACAGTAAATGTGATAATGACCAGATTTTGTTTTGTAATGAAGGAGCATGAAGGATTTGGTTAAATGTTTGACTCATAGAATAGCAAAGGCTAATGGAAACTGAAGAAGATTAGTAGTACTTAGCATCGCAGAAATTGTATAGGAAGGTCAAGTTGGTCTGGCGGTTTGGGCAGTTGGGGATCAACAACATCTACTGGCCATTCCTGTTGTACCCATATCCCATAAAATAAGGTCTGAGATTAAGGAAATGAGCAATGGTGAGACTTTATAAATGTGGGTTCTAATCCTCTGAAAATGAAATTAAGGGATGGTATGAATAACATGCTCCAAGTGAAGTTGATTATCAGGGAATAATTCTTCCCTTGACCTGAGAATTTAGAACAAGATGACATCATAGAATTCAAGTGAACTCCAATTGTGAATACACTATAGATGCAAAATAAATTGAACTTTACTTTAATGAAAAGTAAATAATCAAGAAGATTTGCACATTCTCCCTGTGTTTGCATGGGTTTTGCCCCCACAACCCAAAGATGGGCACACTAGGTGGATTGGCCATGCTAAAATTGCCCCTTAATTGGGAAAAATTAAGGGCACTCTAAATTTTTTTTAAAACGAATCAAGACGATTGTGAAAATTAAGGGTCTCAAGAGTAAGTAGTGAGATGTCATTGCAGATTCAATGGGCTGAATGACCTAGTCTTCCTGTGACGAGCCTTCTGTTTGCCATACAGTGCCACTGGAATTAACTCTCGGCACATCCTAACCATCCCATTGAGCTAACTGAAAAAGAAACATATCCTGGTGTATGCACTGTGGGAAATAATGACAGCTACAGGATTTTTTAAAATAGCTGCATACTTAAAGATAGGAAATTGGATTTAATAATAATTATGAATTACTAATTATATAGCACTTTTCGCAACCTCAGGATCTTGCAATGTACATTCTAGCCAATGAAGTACATTTGAAGTATAGTCATTTATATACACCAATCTCTCCCAAGCTGCAATGTGATAATGACTAGATAATCTTTTTTTGTGATGTTGTTTGAGAGGTAGATGTTGAGTGGGACGCTGGGGGTCTCTCCACTGCTGCTCTTTGAAATAATGCCAAGGGATTTTTACGGACACTTTATGGGACAGATGGGGCATTGGTTTAATGCCTCATCCAAATTACAGGAGATCCCACAGTGCTGGATTTTCAGTCCAAATTTTTGTGCTCAAGATCTAGAGTGGAACTAAACCCACAACCTTTTGACCCATGAGAGTGCTATCAACTGAGCCACAGTTGGCAATAAAAACAGATTGGACAAATTATTTCCTTTTGAATATTTTTCAGTCAAGGAATTAAGAAGCCAGCAGCACCAAAAACAAAATGGGAAGGAGAATAACTTATACACATTCTCTGCATTTGCTAATTGCCTCGTTTTTCTGGATTGTGTTTGTGTAAAGTCCACAGTACCAACAGAGAGGATAAATGGACAGTGAAGTACAAAGAGACGGCAGAATTCTGGACCTTATAGATGATGCATGGCGTGAGGACAAACTGCCATATGAAGATGTGGAAATACCTCTTGTATGTACAAAGTTTATATAAATACTTGCATTTATTTAGAGCCTTAAAATGCTGTAAGGTGCATCATAATTACTTTTGGAGAGCAGCAACTGTTAATTCATGTCATACAGATATGGTAAAATGAAAACCAGTTACTCAAATAGACCTATCCGGTCATTTTTGTGCTAATTCCAGATGCCTTTTTATAGCATTGCTATTGTGATAGAAACCCAACATAGAATACTGTAAGTACACTGTACAGGAGGGCGGCATGGTGACTGGTTAGCACTGCTGCCTCACAGCGCCGAGGACCCGGGTTTGATCCCAGCCTCGGGTTACTGTCTGTGTGGAGTTGGCACATTCTCCCGTGTCTTTGTGGGTCTCACCCCCATAACCCAAAGATGTGCAGACCACGTGGATTGGCCATGCTAAATAGCCCCTTAATTCAAATAATTTTTTAAAAAAGACATTGAATGTTAAAATTCCATTTCTAGGAGTTCCACATTCTAGGCGAAACAATGGAATAATTTTGGAAAAGAATACTTATTGTAGAATTGAGCTGTATACACCAAGACAGTACACTGAGCTGTTTTGATATACATATATTAATGCCAGAATATTCTGTTCATGAAAAAGTTTTTAGCTGTGACCAAGTTTACATTTTAAGATTGAAACGCTTCTAATTTTACAAGCACCATCTTAGTGCTTGTTTGAGGCCCGAGGAAAAAGCATTTTAAAATAATTATTTACACATCCAGTTCCTTTACTAACCCAAATATTTGTTCAAATGTTTATTTTTCAAAGAAGCGGTATCATAATGTTGACCCTTCATAATGTTTATGATGTAAATAAAGCAGTGCATAGGGCGTAGCTCCTTCATCAAGTTTAAGTGAGTTATTAAATTGTTGCATACAGACTGAGGTTAATATCCCTTTCTGTTGCAAGTAAATGTTATTGTGTCGAAGCTGGTAATTAAAACTTCACATACTACTCCAAAGGAGTCGAGGTACGCAAGCTTTACTTGTTGAGGGGCCCATTATTGTAGATGTTCTACTGGACCACCTTAATAATTCCACTTGTCCCAATAATTCCTTTCTTTATTTGCCTTTCGCAGAGTGAACTTCCAGAGCCTGAACAGGATAATGGAGGAACGACTGAGTCTATTAATGAACAAGATATGAAATGGACTGACCTGGCCTTGCAAAACCTGCATGAAAACACTCCCTCTGCAGGAAGCTAACTTCTGACATCATCACTACCAAAATTACAGCAAGACTTATTTCTATATTGGTAAATAAGCCAGGTGCATTACAGTCTCCGAATTTATTTTCAAATGAAGATGTACTTCAAGCCATTGTGTCCATACCATTGCAAATGTGACACTTCAAAACTATAAACCTGACAAACTCCATGGAAATTACCATGAGCAAGTCTGTGCAAAATGAAAGTGTGCACATACTTAGGTGGTAAATTTTAGTCCCGTTGATTTTACTATTCAAAGAAATAGTTTGTTTTCATTGAATAAAACCATTGGAAAATAGTCTACAAGAAGCAGTGCCGTGATGTGAAATTAATTTCCACAAGTAACTGAATGTTACTCTATTGTTGCAACAGGATTTCTGACACTATAAAGTCCTGCCACAACTCATTTCATGTGGTGTTTATAAACTCAATGTTATAACTAAAAGTATGAACACTCCCTTACTATCTTGCAAACATTAGCCTAAACTTCATAATTCTATGCAATCTTATTGCCAGAACACATTTAACTTCAACACATCATATCAGTAAATTGAATCTGGTTCCAAATTGTGTGGCGAAATGCCCATGAAACATGCTTTTGAGCACATACTTAATCACAGTGAGACTTTCAACCAAATTAATGTTGCACTCAAAGGTATCTTGAGTGATACCAGTTGTGTGTTAGATTCTCAGTTTTACAAAATTTGTAAGTTGGATTTTGGGTTGCATGCAGTTGCAATTAGAAGAAGTGAATGAATGTCTTACAGATTTGACTCCATGTTGTTAAAACTACAAAAAAGAATTGGCTGATTTCCAGATTGATAATTTGTTATAAGAACTAGGAGCAAGAGTAGGCCATCTGGCCGGTTATCAATTTATAACACTAAATATAGAGTTTGAGTGCATTGTAAAAATAAAGTCATTCATGAATTGTGGCAGCTATCAATAGGGAATAATTCATTGGCTAAATGCAATGTGTGCAAGATGAAATAATTAGATGTGCATTAGAGGAAACTTATTAATTTATGCAACGGCACTTTTTAGTTTCCTAGTGTATATTTATAATGCAGATGGGGTGAGGTGGGTGAGAAAAATACAGGACTGGAATTTGTTGGAATGCGTATCCTGTTAAAGAGTATTTGCATTCCCCGTTTATATCGCATTATATTAGCACCGCAATTTGCTGGATTGTCGATCATTCTTCAATGTAGCAATATCAATGTACCTCTTGCATTGATTGTTCAGTCAATGGCTTACCCTCCAAACAAACCACAGGGCATAATAAAACCCTGAGAACAGATATCAGAACTCAAATTGATGTGTGGCACTGGATAGTTAAGTGAGCTGCAACTTCTGAAAATCACATTAATTCAACTTTAAAATGTTAACCACAATTTACTCTAAAAGGCTGTATAAAGTAATCTTCCTGAAACATCTCCTTTTCCACAGAATGTCACAGGATAATTTCAAGAACAGTCAAATTTGGGGGGAGGCATGGACCTTCATACCCTATTGGATGAAGTGGAGTGTCACCAAGAACGTCCGCATCGGATCACATCGTGTTTTCCATATTGTACGCTGATTCTAAAGCCGGCCGTGTAATCTGAGGGGTCAGCATTCTGCACCAACGTAACATTTCATTCCAGCTTCTCATACAGGCATGAGCTCACTGGGGCAGCGACTGAGCAGAAGGAAGAGAAGAAGGATGGTGTTAAAAGTAGAAGGAGACTGAGTACTGCAGAGGAGTGAAAGACATTTCTAGCCCCAGGCTGCACCTTGAGGTGCTGATATGGAGATGCTTGACTGTCCTTCATAGGAGCTCTGCCTCCTTAGCAATTCCTGCTGCACAAGGATGTACCCTACTTCCCTTACGGCAACAGCTGTGAAGCTCCACCCTCTACCGTGGAACCTGAGAGATGGGAACTCTTCAGACTGCATAATGTGTTATAAATAGACAATTCTACCCCCCTTTTTTTTGATGGACTACCTCAAACAGTGTGTCAACTGACGTTGGTCTTTAATTCTTTAGCCACCTTCCTTATTGTATCTGTTGTGTTACTGCTTGACTACTGCTGAAAGTGAACGGATGTGCACCTTGCCTAATACGCCTGCTGCTTTTAAAACTGTTCAGACTTTAGTCATTGTTTTGTATTGATAGAAATTTACTTTCTTTTGGTCGCATCTTAGTCTGCTGTCCGTTTAACTGTTTTTGCCCTGCTGTATTGAATAAAAGTTCAATTATTTTTAAAATATTGCCTGTCCTTTTTTATGTTCACATTGCCATGGGGATCACTTCATAGCAAATTTGTTCTAGACTTCCTGTCTTTCTACAATTTCCTACATTACAACAGTGATTATTTTAAGGTCTGAGAATAAGGGAAGGCACCTGTCATGGAAGTGTTCCTTTTAGAAATGTTTTTGCCTTATCACATGGCTTCAGTGATGTCATAGTGTGGGTGGAGCTGGGTTGTGGCTCTGGGAGTTGGTTTTACTTTCGCTTTGAGTTTGAACTGGTTGAAATAATTTTTTTTTTCTCTATCTGCATTTTAAAAGCTGTTTCCAGACTGCTTGATAACTTGAAAAGAAATAACTTTTCTGGAAGAAAGTTAAACCTGCTGTTTTGGAAAGGAAACAGGAGCATCCGTACCAGGTCTTGAGTGGTGTGTGCTGGAAAAGGGTTTTCTGGTTTATGGGATCTTGTTAAATTATAACAGTTAAAGGGGGGGATTTATTAAGGGCTATACATAGATTACTGTAGCTGTGTGGGATCTTTATGTTGGGAGTTGATAAAAATGGTTACTGGGTGTATTTATTAAAATGTTAGCTAAATTCGTAGAATAAACCTTGTTTTTGATTAAAAGTTATTAAGGCCTCTTGAGTAACACCTGAAAGGTGGGCCCTTGTGCTCAGCATACAAAATCAATAAACAGTTGTAGGTCAGGTGAACTCCATGATATACTTTGGAGTTTTCTAAACCCTGGCCCATAACACACCATATAACTAAATCTCTCTTCCTGGCTGCCTCCAATCCTCTGATGGAACTTTGGCAGATGTTCAAATCTGAACTCGGAGCTGCTGTTTGGACAACAGCAACCCATCCACCAGGAGGCAACCACTCCATAGGCTCAGGTACAGGCAGTTTGAGGTCCTCCAGTTACTTGGACATTTCATCTGCCAGGCAAGGCTGACCACTTCCTGCAGGTTGGAAAAGTGGCTGCGATTTTCTGGGCCTGTTCGCTGTGGGCGCAAATCCAATTATGGCCACTGACTAATGAGAGGACCATAATGGGATTTGCAGGGGCAAGATCTCTAAATTTGAGATTTTCCCCGCCAGCAACGTAATCAGGTTCATGCCCAGCAAGGGACTGAACCTGATGACCATAAAATTGACTAAACTTAAATATTCTTAAATGGCTTAATGTCAATGGGAATCACTACTGCTGTCCAAAACAGAAACCAGTTGTGATGAACATACTGGTGGCTCAGAGGTGATGAGGGACATGGCACTGCCAACTTGGCAAGGCCTCCAGGGAACCCCATTGTGGGGGGGTTTATTTAAGATGGGTGGAGTTGATGCCCCAGTGCCAGTGATGATGAGGGAGAGGGGAATGATATCCTGATGCAACGATGATGGGGAAAGGAGATAATACGCTGATGCTGGCCACGAGGTGGGGATGATGCTCCAAATACCGGCAATGATGGGGGAATAATGTCCCGATGCTGGCAATGTTGGGGTAGGGAGGCTGCCCCTCTGTCTTCTCGGGTTGTAGGTATTCCCCTTGTCTGTCAGGGATCCAGATCGCTGTGGGAGAGGCAGAGCCTTTACTGTGACTTTTTAAGGTTGGGGTGCGCTTTAAAAATGATTCCTGGATCTCCGAGAAACTAGGTTTGCCGGCTCTATCAAGCATCCCCCCGCCAGAATGATACCGCTGCGCGCGCACACTGCTTTTTTTTTTTGCTAAAGTGTCAAAAGATCTGGACTTAAAACCTGGTTATGTTTTGGGGAGAAACATCAGGCATTCAGTCAGTACCTGACACTTTGCCGTTTTTCAGGAAATTTCTGTCCCGTGTGTTACACATCATTCCACCACAAGATTTGCCACTTTGTTCAGCACTCTTGACAGTTCTTTCCCAGATCCTTGTGTGTACAGTTGTGCCCTTTCTGTGCTGCAACCTTGTTGATGTGGAATGGTGTTATCTGCCATGGTTTCAATGGATAAGCATTGCCTCCCAGAATCTATGTGCCTCCTTATCCCCTTCTGCTGAGGTAAGTCAAGGATATTAAAGTGAAAAAGGACATCAGTGGCCTGAACACTTGCCCAATGCTCTGGGCGTCCGATAATTGGCAAATGTCAGTCAGGACAGGACATAGTTAAGCTGTGATGTCAGATAGACTGTCAACAACTGATGGTCTTCGAGACACACTCAGACTTGGGAAGCATACTGGAGGATGATCAATAAACACTATGAATCAGTATTTACAAAAGATCATTTAAAAATTGGGTGAAATTTGTGTAAATTAATGCGTAAATTATTATGGTCCCATACTCAAGACTACTTAAGAATGTAAAGATCCAACTTGCAATAATGTAACATAAATAGTTTCAAACAGTTTCCCTCTGTATCTTCTGTAGCCACCTGAGTTGGCCACTTCCCGACTTAAAATGGAGAACAGCAAAGGCTGAAGGGAAATTTAGCCAACTCAGGCAAAAACTAGCAGATGCAAATTTACTGTGTATTAGACTCTGCAAAAACCCAGACAGCATCGATACAAGCAGCCCACTGCATAGTAATGTAGCAGCCATCTACATAGTAATGAGCGATCCCTGGGAACAATGGAAACATTTGAGGTAAACAAGGCCAAACTAGACTCCTCGGCGCCAGCAGGAGCCAACACAAAAGAGGTTAACGGACACTTAAAGACCGCCCAACGATCAGGGAACAGCTCCAGTATTGGAGAAATCGAACCAAGCGATTGGAACTAAGTCCAATCACTTGAAACCAGGTACAGGGTCCGCCCCGAAAGGCGGGAAGCCCCTGGGGACTATAAAGTAAAGCCCCCAAGTTCAAATCGTCCTTCTTGACAGGGTCACTCAGCAACACGAACCAACCCTTGACAACGACCTGTCCAGCTGCCTCCAAAGAACGTAAGTCTCAAGTCAACGCTGGCAAGAGATAGGCGCTCCTAGTTACCACTCAATACCAGCTTTTGAATCCCGCAGACTCAGAACCCGAACGAAAGGCCATTTGTTCCCCTGACCTGGTGGGCCAGTCCGAATCTAAATATAGGCCTGTTAGTTATAGAAATAGCTTAGAAAGTAGAGTTTATGCATGAGTATTGATTTACTGTGTATAATAAATGTGCTTTGATTTGAATCTTACTAATTGGTGTGTTGAGTTATTGATCATTACTTGAACTTGAACCTCGTGGCGGTATAAAGATACCTGGCGACTCTAGAGCAAAGGTTATTAAACAGCCAATTGAACCAACCAAAAGTTAGCAACACTTCATGGTAAATCAAGCTTGCAATTAAGACATTTTGGCAAAAACCTTCCAACCAGAATTTGTATTGATTGTTTTCGTCCATTAAGCTTGTGTCACCTTCAGGGTTAACCCAGAACATACTGTTGGTCAACTGCCCAGGAAAACGGAAGTAAAAGTATAATACCGCAGATGCTGAAAATCTGAGATAAAAAGATCAAGACCGGGATTCTCTGAAAACGCGGCTAAGTGTTGACGCCGGCGTAAACACCAGTGTTAGAACAACGGGCTATCAGGGATGCAAAGGCCAGAATACCGGCCTCTATCGCCTCCTGCACTCCCGGCTCCTCTGCCACCCCAAATATTGCGAGCCCCCAGCACGGATTGACCCTGGTATCTACCACCCTCGACACCATCCTCGCTACACCCTTCCAAAAGTCCTCCAGCGCTGGGCACGCTCAGAACATGTGGGTGTGGTTTGCTGGGCTCCCTGAGCACCTAACACACCTCGCACCCAAAGAACCAGCTTATCCTTGCCCTGGTCATGTGAGCCCTATGCAGCACCTTAAATTGTATGAGGCTGAGCCTCGCGCAAGAGGAGGAAGAGTTCACTCACCCCAGGACAACCGTCCACCTCCCCTCATTAATCTCCTCACCCAACTCCTCCCACTTACCCTTTAGCTCCTCCACCGAGGCCTCCTCCTCCTCCTGCATTACCTGATATGTTGCTGAGATCCTCCCCTCTCCAACCCACACCCCCGACAGCACCCTGTCCTGGACCCTGCGTGGCGGCAACAGTGGGAACTCCACCACCTGCTGCGAACAAACACCCTCACCTGCATATATCTGAAGGTGTCCCCCGGGGGGAGCCCAAACTTCTCCTCCAGCTCACCCAGGCTCACGAACTTCCCGTCCACGAACAGGTCCCCCACCCTTCTAATACCTGCCCCGTGCCAGCTCAGGAACCCTCCGTCCATCATTCTCACCCTCGGGGTCTTCTGCGCCCACACAAACTCCATAATGCTCCTATTAACCCGCCTGAAGAAGGCCTTAGGGATCAGGATGGGGAGGCACTGGAACAGGAACAAAAATCTCGGGAGCACCGTCATTTTAACTGACTGCACCCTACCTGCCAGGGAGAGTGGCAGCACGTCCCACCTCTTAAAATCCTCCTCCATTTGCTCCACCAGTCTCGTGAAGTTAAACTTATGCAGGGCCCCCCAACTCCTAGCCACCTGGACCCCCAGGCACCTGAAACTCCTCTCCGCCCTTTTTGGTGGGAGCTCATCAATCCCCCTCTCCTGGTCCCCTGGGTGAACAACGAACAACTCGCTCTTCCCCATATTGAGCTTATACCCGGAGAAATCCCCAAACTCCCTGAGAATCCTCATCACCTCCGGCATTCCCCCCGCCGGGTCCGCCACATATAGCAGCAAATCGTCCGGATAGAGCGACACCCGATGTTCCTCCCCACCCCGCACCAACCCCCTCCAATTCCTCGACTCCCTCAATGCCATGGCCAGGAGCTCAATCGCCAGCGCAAAGAGCAGGGGGGACAGGGTACACCGCTGCCTCGTCCCCTGGTGTAACCGAAAATACTCTGACCTCCTTCTGTTCGTGGCCACACTCGCCACCGGGGCCTCATACAGCAACTTAATCCACCTGACAAACCCCTCCCCAAACCCGAACCTTTTCAGCACCTCCCACAGGTACCCCCACTCTACCCTATCAAAGGCCTTCTTCGCATCCATTGCCGCCACTATCTCCGCCTCCCCTTCAACCGCTGACATCATTATAACATTCAAGATCCTCCGTACATTCGTATTCAGCTGTCTCCCTTTCACGAACCCCGTCTGATCCTCGTGAATGACCTGCGGCACACAGTCCTCTATCCTCGTGGCTAAAGTCTTCGCCAACAACTTTGCATCTACATTTAGGAGTGAGATCGGCCTGTATGACCCACATTGTAGGGGATCCTTGTCCCGCTTCAGGATCAAGGAGATCAGCGCCCGAGACATCGTCGGGGGCAAAGCCCCTCCTTCCCTTGCCTCGTTAAAGGTCCTTACCAACAGAGGGCCCAGCAGGTCCGCATACTTCTTATAAAATTCGACCGGGAACCCACCTGGCCCCAGTGCCTTCCCCGCCTGCATGCTTCCTATCCCTTTGACCAACTCCTCCAACTCAACCAACGTCACCTGCCCCTCCTCCACCCTCGGGAATCTCAACCAGTCCAGAAAGCGACCCATCCCTCCCTCCTCCAGTGGGGGCTCGGACCGATACAGTTCTTTGTAGAAGTTCCTGAAGACCCCATTGATACCCACCCCACTTCGCACCATGCTCCCTACCCCATCCTTAACTCCCCCGATCTCCCTAGCTGCGTCTCGCTTCCGAAGCTGATGCGCCAGCATCCGGCTCGCCTTTTCTCCATATTCATATACCGCCCCCTGCGCCTTCCTCCACTACGCCTCCGCCTTCTTGGTGGTCAACAGATCGAATTCGGCCTGGAGGCTGCGCCGCTCCCTAAGCAATCCATCCTCCGGGACCTCCACGTCCCTCCTGTCCACCCTCACCATCTCCCCCACCAGCCACTCCCTCTCTCTCTTCTCCCTCCTCTCCTTATGGGCCCTAATGGAGATCAGCTCTCCCCTGACCACCGCCTCCAGCGCCTCCCAGACCACCCCCACTTGGACCTCCCCATTGTCATTAGCCTCCAGGTACCTCTCTATGCACCCTCGGACCCACCCGCTCACCTCCTCGTCCGCCAGCAACCCCACCTCTAAGCGCAACAGAGGGCGCTGGTCCCTCTCCTCCCCCAGCTCAAAGTCTACCCAATGCGGAGCGTGATCGGAAATGGCTATCGCCGAGTACTCAGTATCTTCCACTCTCGGAATCAGCACCCTACTCATAACAAAGAAGTCAATCCGGGAATAGGCCTTGTGGACATGGGAGAAGAATGAGAATTCCCTGGCCCCTGGCCTCTCAAACCTCCATGGGTCCACCCCTCCCATCTGATCCATGAGCACCCTCAGCACCTAGGCCGCCGCCGGCCTCCTACCCGTCCTAGACCTGGAGCGATCTATTGCCGGTTCCAGAACCGTATTGAAATCCCCCCCATTATCAGGCCCCGTCTCCAGGTCCGGAATCCGGCCCAACATACGCCGCATGAAGCCCGCAACGTCCCAATTTGGGGCGTATACATTGACCAACACCACCCGCTCCCCCTGCAACTTGCCACTTACCATCACATACCTACCGCCATTGTCTGCCACGATGCTCGACGCCTCGAACAACACTCTCTTCCCCACCAAGATCGCCACCCCCCGATTTTTTGCATCCAAACCCGAATGAAACACCTGGCCTACCCACCCCTTTCTCAACCTTACCTGATACGCCACCCTCAGGTGCGTCTCCTGAAGCATGGCCACATCTGCCTTCAGCCCCTTCAGGTGCGCGAACACCCGGGCCCGTTTGACCGGCCCGTTCAGACCCAGGTTATCAGCCGGATCAGGGGGCTACCTGCCCCCCTCCCCTGCCGACTAGCCATATCCCCTCCGAGGCCAGCCACGTGCCCGCTCCCCCCGCACGGCCTGTTCCCCACAGTGGCAGACCCCCGCCCCGACCTCCTCTCCCGACTCCAGCTCCCCCATGGCCATTCCAGCAGCAACCCGGTTTCCCCCCACCCCCCCCCCTACATCCCCCAGCTAGGTCCCCCCCTAGCTGCATTGCTCCCCCCATTGCACTCCCGTAAGTCAGCCGACTTCTGCTGACCCCGGCACTCCCGCCACTCCCTCAACCCCTCCCAGTGTGGAACTTCCCCTCCCTCATTGCCCACCAGCAGGCTCTCCCCCTCCCCCTTCCACTCCCAGTGCGGGAAAAAGCCGGCGCTTCCCAGCTCTGGCCTCGCCCCCTTCAGCCCTTAGCACGGGAAAAAGCCCGCGCTTTCCACTCACCCGGCCCCGCCTCCTCTGGCGAAGCTCCACTTTCAGGCCCGGTCCCCTTGCCCCCAACTCAGGCCCTCCCCCTTGGGGCCCCATCCCCCCTGCCAGCCATCAACCCCCCAAGCCGTTTACCTGCACCCCTCCACGGCCCACCCGGCGGACCCAACCGAAACAGTGCCCAACCAACTCCCGAAAAACAAAGGACCAACAATGAACAAAGAATCCCCCCTCAAAATACAACACAGCAATCCCCAACCATCCCTTCACCGCGGCTCCCCGCCCCTGACTCTCAGTCCGAGTCCAATTTTCCGGCCTGGACAAAGGCCCACGCCTCCTCCGGGGACTAAAATAATGATGTTGGTCCTTATAGGACACAGACGCGCCAGCTGCAGCATGCCGAACTTCACCCCCCTCCTGTGCAGCACCGCCTTCGCCCGATTGTACCCGGCCCTCTTCTTCGCCACCTCCGCGCTCCAATCTTGGTAGATCCGGACCTCCGCGTTCTCCCACCTGCTGCTCCACTCCTTCTTGGCCCACCTTAGCACGCACTCCCGATCAGCAAACCGGTGGAACCGCACTGTGGTAGTACCAGGTATTGCGGTACCTAAGAGGCTGATGACCATTGGTTAAACCCAGGAGTTTACCATTGGCTGTTGTTACGTAGCTCCGCCCTGACAGGCGGAGTATAAGAAACGGTGCCATCCCAGCAGCCTTCACTTTCTGTATCGAAGCTGCTGGAGAACAAGTTCTAGTAGATTAAAGCCTTCAGTTGTGAAATCACTTCGTCTTGAGTGTAATTGATCGCGCATCAATTTAATCTACTAGACTTAAGCTGGAAGGATGGATCTCCGAATCAAACCGGAGTGCCTTCAACTCAGCCCTCTCGCGGAGAACTCAGCTGCAATATTTAAACACTGGCTGGCGTGCTTTAAAGGCTACCTCGAGACGGCCGGAGGCACCCCCTCAGAAGGACAGAAAATGCATCTCCTGCGCTCAAGGGTCAGCCCTGGGATCTACACCCTTATCGAGGAGGCGGAAGACTATGATGGTGCGGTCGAACTGTTAGAAGGACATTATATCCGCCCTGTAAATCAGGTCTACGCATGTCACCTGCTTGCAACTAGATGGCAAGGCCCCGGGGAATCGTTGGAAGATTTCTACCGGGCGCGACTGGTGCTGGGCCGAAACTGTGGCTGCCCGCAAGTTTCGGGGAGCGAGCACACGGAACTTTTAATCAGGGATGCTTTTGTAGCAGGTATGAGCTCCCCAGATATTCGCCGAAGACTCCTAGAAAAGGACTCCCTTGGACTTAGAGAGGTACGGGCCCTGGCAGGGTCCATGGACGTTGCCTACAAAAAGACGTAGTCCTATGCGCCCGACCGCGCGGCGGCCCCCTGGGCTGCGCGGCACCCCGCAGCGGCAGCCCCACAGACCTTCCCCCTGACTCCGCAGGCCTGCGCTACGAGACGGCCCGCTAACGCCGCCGGGCCCCGCTGTTTCTTCTGTGGGCAGGCGAATCATCCCCGCCCGCGCTGCCTGGCCCGCACCGCCACCTGCAAAGGGTGCGGCAAGAAGGGCCACTTTGTAGGGGTCTTCCAGGCCCGCGCCGTGTCCGCGGTCTCCAGCGACTCCGGACCGCCGCGGCAACCCCCCCTTCAGGCCCCGACCGGCCAGCGCTCACCGCCACCCCCCTATCCCGCGCCATGGCCGCGGTCTCCAGCAACTCCGGACCGCCGCAGCAACCCCCCCTTCAGGCCCCAACCGGCCAGCACTCACTGCCACCCCCCTATCCTAGGGCTACGTGTGACCCACGGGCGCGGCCATCTTGCCCCCCGGACACCACACTGGACGGGTGGGAGCCGCCATTTTGTCCATCGCTGCCGCCATCTTGTTCATCCCCGGACACCATGTGCGACCCATGGGTGACGCCATCTTGGATGGGGCCCCAGGCCCCCAGCACGGCCGACTACACGCTGCCCGAACAGAACTCGCAACTGCTTCATCTGGCCTCGGTGACACTGGACCAAAGTCGACCTCGGACACTCGCAACAGCTACAACGACGGTCTTCACAACGGCCACGAGACGTCTTGCCTGATTGACTCTGGGAGCACGGAAAGCTTTGTTCACCCCGACACGGTAAGACGCTGTTCACTTGTAACCCACCCTGTAAACCAAAGGATCTCCCTGGCCTCCGGGTCACACTCGGTGGAGATAAAGGGGTTCTGCCTAGCGAACCTCACTGTCCAAGGCAGGGAATTCGACAATTTCCGCCTGTATGTCCTGCCGCACCCGTGCGCGGCTACCCTCCTGGGGCTGGACTTCCAATGCCATTTGCAAAGCCTGACCTTTAAATTCGGCGGCCCTATAACTCCCATTACTGTCTGCGGCCTCGCGACCCTTAAGGTCGATCCGCCTTCCTTGTTTGCGAACCTCACCCTGGATTGCAAACCCATCGCCACCAGGAGCAGGCGGTACAGTGCCCAGGACCGGACCTTCATATGGTCAGAGGTCCAAAGGCTGCTGGGGTACGGGGTCATCGAAGCGAGCAACAGTCCCTGGAGAGCTCAAGTAGTGGTGGTAAAGACCGGGGAGAAACATAGGATGGTCATTGACTACTGCCAGACCATCAACAGGTTTACGCAGCTGGACGCGTACCCTCTCCCCCGTATAGCCGACCTGGTAAACAGGATCGCACAATACAAGGTCTTCTCCACGGTGGATCTCAAGTCCGTCTACCACCAGCTACCCCTCCGTAATAGTGACCCCAAGTACACTGCCTTCGAAGCAGATGGGCGGCTCTATCAATTTTTAAGAGTTCCCTTTGGTGTCACTAATGGGGTCTCGGTCTTCCAGCGAGAGATGGACCAAATGGTTGACCGGTACGGCTTACGTGCAACATTCCTGCATCTGGATAACGTCACCATCTGCGGCCAAGACCAGCAGGACCTCGGCACCAACCTCTGCAAATTTCTCCAGACCGCGAAAATCCTTAACCTGACACACAATAAGGATAAATGTGTGTTTAGCACCGACCGTCTAGCCATTCTAGGCTACGTAGTGCGAAATGGAGCTATAGGCCCCGACCCTGAGCGCATGCGCCCCCTTATGGAGTTCCCCCTCCCTCACTGCCCCAAGGCCCTGAAGCGCTGCCTCAGGTTTTTCAGCTATTACGCACAGTGAGTCCCCAACTACGCAGACAAAGCCCGACCCCTAATCCAGTCCACAACCTTCCCCCTGTTGACGGAGGCCCGCCAGGCCTTCAGCCGCATCAAAGCAGACATTGCAAAGGCCACGATGCGCGCCATCGACGAGTCCCTCCCCTTCCAGGTCGAGAGCGATGCGTCCGACGTAGCTCTGGCGGCCACCCTCAACCAAGCGGGCAGGCCCGTGGCTTTCTTCTCCCGTACCCTCCATGCTTCCGATATTCGCCATTCCTCGGTCGAAAAAGAGGCACAAGCCATAGTAGAAGCTGTGAGACATTGGAGACATTACCTGGCTGGCAGGAGATTCACTCTCCTCACGGACCAATGGTCGGTTGCCTTCATGTTCGATAATGCACAGCGGGGCAAGATTAAAAACAACAAGATCTTGCGGTGGACGATAGAACTCTCCACCTTCAACTACGAGATCTTGTACCGTCCGGGGAAGCTAAACGAGCCTCCTGATGCCCTGTCCCGCGGCACTTGTGCCACTGCACAAGTGGACCGCCTCTGACCCCTCCACGAGGACCTCTGCCACCCGGGGGTCACTCGTTTCTTCCACTTCATCAAGACCCGCAACCTGCCCTACTCCATCAAGGAGGTCAGGACAGTCACCAGGGACTGCCAAATCTGCGCAGAGTGCAAACCGCACTTCTACCGGCCAGAGAGGGCGCACCTGATAAAGGCTTCCCGTCCCTTTGAACGCCTCAGCATGGATTTCAAGGGCCCCATCCCCTCCACCGACCGCAACATGTATTTCCTGAACGTGATTGACGAGTACTCCCGGTTCCCATTCGCCATCCCCTGCCCAGGCATTGTCATGATATTCAAACACACACATCATGATGGACACACCAACAGACAAATCAGAGCACACAACACCACAACCAATCACACACAAAGACAGGAACCACATAAAAGCACGAACACGACACCTAGTGGACAGTAGGTCTGGGGACAAGGACACGGACACGACCTGTTTCAACATCACAAACAGGGAATCCCCATGTGCAGAGTATCAAGACAAAACTGGACATAGAGAGTTTAAATAAAATCGCGTTGTACCATATACAACCGTGTTGGCTCATCTGTGTGTCAGAACGCCCAACACCACAGGCATGACCACAACCACCGTCATCAAGGCCCTCCAGGGTATCTTTACACTGTTCGGTTTCCCCTCGTACATACACAGTGATAGGGGGTCCTCCTTTATGAGCGACGAACTGCGTCAATTCCTGCTCAGCAAGGGCATCGCCTCGAGCAGGACGACCAGTTACAACTCCCGGGGAAACGGACAGGTGGAGAGGGAGAACGGAATGGTCTAGAAGACTGTTCTACTGGCCCTACGGTCCAGGAATCTCCCAGTCTCTCGCTGGCAAGAAGTCCTCCCGATGGCCCTCCACGCCATCCGGTCGCTGCTCTGCACAACCACAAATCAGCCTCATGAACGTCTCCTTGTTTTCCCCAGGAAGTCCTCCTCCGGGACCTCGCTCCCCACCTGGCTAGCGACACCTGGACCCATACTGCTTCGGAAGCACGTGCGGGCGCACAAGTCGGACCTGTTGGTAGAGAGGGTCCACCTGCTGCATGCTAACCCCCAGTACGCCTACGTGGCGTTCCCTGACGGCCGGCAAGATACAGTCTCCCTTCGGGACCTGGCGCCCGCCGGAACCCCACGCGCACCCGAATCATTACCCCCCCCCCAAAGCAGTGGGAGCGGTCAGTACTCCCGCCGCTCCTGCCTGGGCCCGCCCACCTACCGACGCCCTCTATCAACTGTTTGCCCCCACCCCCACCGGACTCTTTTTTAACAGGGGGTGAATTTGGTAGTACCAGGTATTGCGGTACCCAAGAGGCTGATGACCATTGGTTAAACCCAGGAGTTTACCATTGGCTGTTGTTACGTAGCTCCGCCCTGACAGGCGGAGTATAAGAAATGGTGCCGTCCCAGCAGCCTTCACTTTCTGTACCGAAGCTGCTGGGGAACAAGTTCTAGTAGATTAAAGCCTTCAGTTATGAAATCACTTCGTCTTGAGTGTAATTGATCGCGCATCACGCACCAGCACTGCCCGCAGCGGCTCGTTGGGCTTGGGCCTCCTCGCCAGCACTCGGTGGGCCCCCTCCAGCTCCAGGGGCCCCTGGAAGGACCCCGCTCCCATCAGCGAATTAAGCATGGTGACCACGTAGGCCCCCACGTCCGACCCCTCCAATCCCTCCGGGAGGCCCAGGATCTGCAGATTCTTCCGCCTCGACCGGTTCTCCATCTCCTCGAACCTCTCCTGCCATTTTTTATGGAGCACCTCGTGCGCCTCCACCTTCACCGCTAGGCCTAGGATTTCATCTTCGTTCTCAGAGACCTTTTGCCGGACCTCCCGGATCGCCAGCTTGGTCTTCCTCCCTTGCACCTTCTTTTGCTTCACTGGCACTTTTTTGATCGCCCCACTCCTGGTCCAAGCCATACACTATTGGGGGAATGTTGCTATCTCCTTCCCACACCAGAAAACGTCGAGCAAGCGCTGTTACGGGCTCTAAAAATAACCCAAAAGTCAGTTTCTAGCGGGAGCTGCCGAATGTGCGACGTAGCTCTGCATAGCCGCAACTGGAAGTCTCCATGTACTTTTTAAAGGATCCCGCCTCTACCACCCTCTCAGGCAGTGTATTCCAGACCGTCACCACTCTCTGGGTAAAAAAGGTTTTCCTCAAATCCCACCTAACCTCCAACCCCTCACTTTGAACTTGTGTCCCCTCGTTACTGACCCTTCAACTAAGGAACAGCTGTTCCCTATCCACCCTGTCCATGCCCCTCATAATCTTGTACACCGCAATCAGGTCACCCCTCAGTCTTCTCTGCTCCAGAAAAAACAACCCAACCCTATCCAACCTCTTTATAACGTAAACCTTCTATCCAAGGCAACATTCTGGTGAGTCTTCTCTGCACCCCCTCCTGTATAATGTGGCAACCAGAATTGCACACAGTACTCCAGCTGTGGCCTCACCAAAGTTCTATACAACTCCATTATGACCTCCCTGCTTTTGTAATCTATTCCCCGATTGATCAAAGCAAGTGTCCCATAAGACTTTTTCACCACCCTATTAACCTTCCCTTCTGCCTTCAGAAATCTATGGACAGGAAAGCCAAGGTCCCTTTGTTCTTCAGAACTTCCCAGTGTCAGACCTTTCATAGTATACTTCCTTGCCAAATTACTCCTTCCAACGTGTATCACCTCATACTTTTGAGGGTTAAATTCCATCTGCCACTTATCCACCCATTTGACCATGCCGCCTATATCTTCCTGTAACCCAAGACACTCAACTTCACTGTTAACCACCCGGCCAGGCTTTGTGTCATCCACAAACCTACTGATCGTAGCCCCCACTTAGTCATCTATGGCATTTATACAAATGACAAACAATAGGGAACCCAGCACGGATCCCTGTGGCATGTCACTGGTCACTGGCTTCCAGACACCAAAGCAGAGTTGGCATTTTAAGTCCAATATGACACTTCCTTGGAACTGATCAGGGAATCTGTTCTCACGACGAGAAAAGGAGTGTGGCATCATAAATCATCTGGCTCTTAAGTTGCATCACAATCACTTCAGCTAATATCCAATCATTGTCATGTGTCATTATTACAGCACTTCATTTTAAACAGCTAACTGACGTGCTTACATCATACATGTATCCATAGTAACACCAATATTCTCGGATGTGCTAATCTGAATTGCAAAGTAAATTGTGAACAGTCAGTTGTCACCAAACTTGTTAAAGACATGTTAAAAGTCCCAAAACATTGTTTATTACCCTGACTCTTTATCTCCATGTTTGATACTTCGTAGCAGTACTTATCTCTTCCAGTACATTAAGAGGTATGTAATAATAGGGCAAAGGTCAAAATAGCCCCATGGGAGAGAAGCTAAGTCGGATATGTGAACAATTGTATATATCCATCTGATTTGCAATATCTTAAATATTGATCTTTAGAATTTAGAAGTAAGACAGCTTTTGTAACTTTAGAATTAGCTATGACTTGTACCATAAAACTGCCTCTAATATACTGGCTGATTTTGCCCTTATATTTATGCGAAACACACATTTCTGAATCCGCTGATGTATAGTGGGTACTGCGCGGTGTATAGGAACCCATTCTAATGAGGGAGGCCCTAGATTCAATCACTAACCACTGTTGACTAGACCCTGGTTACTTCAGATGGAATACTGGTGAACGTCATCCTTTGGAAAGGTTGTAGCCATAATCAGAAGTGTGGGGGGAGGGGGTGATGGTAGTGGAGGACGGTAGGAATCTGATGATATGCATTAATCATTTTGTCATTAGTATCCAGTGGTATTAACTGTCAGCAAAGACAAGGCCCCGATTCATTGGTCATTGCAATTCACTTTTCCCACAGGCAGCACATCCCCGTCCACCAGTTTCCCGCTGAAATGCGGTGGATACAATGAGAAATTCCATTGACAAGCGGCGGGAGGATAGAATCCCGCCACCAGCGAATGATGCACGGCTGAAAATCACATGGCTGGGGGACCGGAGAATCCCACCCCATGAATTAAAACCTTAGAGAATAAATGGGGAAAGAGATGAGAAGCAGATCCACATTTGCCAAAGAGGCGTATGTCAATACAGCATTCTCAGCTTAACAGAACACCGAATCACTGAATCCCTACAGTGCAGAAGGAGGCCATTCGTCCTATCAAGTCTACACCGTTCCTCCAAAAATGCACTCTACCTAGGCCCAATCCCCCGCAACTCTGCAACCCCACCTAACCTTTGGACACTTAAGGGCAATTTAGAATGGCCAATCCACTTAACCTGCACATCTTTGGACTGTGGGAGGAAACCGCAGCACTCGGAGGAAACCCACACAGACATGGGGAGAACGTACAAACTCCACACAGACAATCACCCTAGGTCAGAATCGAACCCGGGCCCCTGGCACTGTGAGGCAGCAATGCTAACCACTGTGCCACCGGTGCTGCCCCCGTGCTGGTGGGTGGAACCACATTTACAATATTTTCTCAAACATTGGTCACTTTACTTTCAAAAGTATGTGTGTTTCTTGGAGACATCCAGGGAACAACAAAAGTGAACCAAGAAAGTATTTACATAACGTCACTCACATCTTCAAAACTCCCAAAGTTGTTTGCAATCAATGAATTACTTTCGAAGTACAATCATTGCTTGGAATACATTTTCATCCAGCAAGGTCATTAAATTCAAACAGCAACTTAATTAATGACCAGGTAATCTATCTGCTACTTGATGGTATTGGCTGAGGAAGGTTATTTCTGGGACATGGCTACAATTTATTTAAACAGTGCCATGACATCATTTAACATCTCATCCAATGATTCTGGGCTTGGGGGCAAAGTTTTGAGACCCTCACAAAAATGTGCTTGCTTTTAGTCAAGAAAATAATGTTGGAGCAGGACATTGCCCAAGTCATCTGCTGAAAGACTAACACATTTAAGCAAACTAGTTTTGGATCAGAGATCCCAGAAGTAAACCACAACCAAAAGACACAGGTTTATATTAAGATCTTTTTTTAAAAACTGACTAAATTCCCATCCATTCACAATCAATAGATATTAAACCCTAGAAAACATTCCGTAATGTTCTACCTTCCCTGACTCTGAAACCTCCTGAGCTTCCTGGGTGCCTGCTGAAAGTGATAGTAAAGCCCATGCTACACTTGATGATCTCCAGCCACAAAGTCCAAAGCCCATGCTTGGATTGGAAAATAACAATGAAAATATTAAAGGGTGGTGGAGTGGGATCAGCTGAGTTGCTCTTGTAGCGACCCAGCGCGGGTATGATGGGATGAATGGGGGCTTCACAGTGGTTAGCACTGTTGCTTCACAGCACCTGGGTGCCAGGTTCGATTCCCAGCTTGGGTCACTGTCCGTGTGGAATCTGCATGTTCTCCCCGTGTCTGCTTGGGTTTCCTCTGGGTGCTCCTGTTTACTCCTACAAGTCCCAAAAGATATGCTGTTGGGTAATTTGGACATTCTGAATTCTCCCTCAGTGTACCCGAACAGGCGCCGGAATGTGGTGACTCGGGGCTTTTCACAGGAACTTCATTACAGTGTTATAGTAAGCCTGCTTGTGACAATAATAAAGATTATTATTATTTGTACTCGAACCATTCTATGGAACAGATCCTGTCAGAAAATATAATTTGCTTTGTTTTGTGCACGCTGCATTGCCAAGTAATCATTTATTAAAGTCAATTTAATGTTTGACATGTTCTATACAATTTACAAGCAACTTGTAATTGGAGACATGCTTGTAGAGGTTCACCTATTTTTGAAGATGTTCTAATAAAAGGGAAAAATGTAAACTATACAAGTTGCTATCATGTAGGCTTTTCCTGATGGAATGAGTATACTAATTATGTATACTAACTCCCAGCAGCATAAATTTGTACAGATGAAAAATACATTGGAGTACACACAGGGGGGAAATATAGACTCCATGACGATTTAAAACAAGGCACAGGTGGGTTGAGAATTCCAAGCATAGGCTTTGGACTTTGTGGCTGGAGATCATCAAGTGTAGCATGGGCTTCACTATCACTTTCAGCAGGCACCCAGGAAGCTCAGGAGCAGCCGTAGAGGATTGTCATTTTGGTCCCTGGTGGTTGTCGACATACAGGGCGAGATTTTGTCAAAGTAGTGGAGGTTCCATTGCCAAGGTGGTTCTCAGGTGACCAATATGCAGGAGACGGGACCTCCCGGCGATAATGCCAGAAGGCAATTCAGATGCTCTCGGAAGCATCTGAAACCCCTCTAGGGACAGCATTGGGGTGTTGGAGCCGTTCCCTGCCGCCATCCCCCGCCTACCCCAGAGAAGCTGCTGCCATCATGTCTGTGACCTGCTAACGAGATGGGTGGACCACTAGCAAGATACCAGCAGACTGAGAAAATTGCTCTGAATTGAGCATTAATTATTCAAATTGGCCAGTTGCTAATATCCTCACTGTGAAACCTCTCCAGCCACAGCACTGCACGGGAGATTATCCCAGCATTTTACCACCTCTCCACCATCACCATTTCCAGTATCTGGGGCCGACTAAAATTCCATGCATGGCAACTCCTTTGCCTCACACCAGCAACATCCCAGCATAGTGTTCCACTGCATAGCTTGTCCAAACCATCATTCTTAATCTCACATCCACACCTCCAGCTATTTCTCCAGTTCCTTCACATTCACACGTTTTAAATTACTCCCAATTTCCACTCAAGCACACTCTCCTTCCCCGCAGCCGAATTCGTTACCTTCCAAAAAGTTACCTTCTCGTAGCATTGTTATCACAAGTGACCTCAAAACCTTATTGCGGACAAAGTTCTGATCACTAACTGTTGTCCTTTTCCTGCCTGCTCTTTGAGCTTTTTCTTGACGGACCTCCTCTTTGTCATTTACCTGGCCTGGAGTCATGGGCATATTTTAACACGTATATGTGCCAAGTTCCTTTTGCGTGTTATTTTAACAACCATGCAGCCTTAGTCACTGATTCCAACTTTAAGAAATACTAAAACTTGTATAAGCCAAAATTTCCTTCAGCCTACTTTTGGCAACAGTGTAAGACCTTGGCTTTGTCTCCCACAAATACCAACGCAATTCAACCTCAAGTCGATCTCACACAGCCACCATAACTGCCACCCGAACCTCAGCAAAACTATTCCTAAGTGTTTTATTTTAAAAAAGAAAATGCTAGAAATTTGTCTTCTGTTTCTGTTTTAATTTCCAGCACTTGCTGCTTTAACTCATATTTCTAGCATCCACAGAGTTTTATTTTAGAATATAAGAACACAAGAATTAGGAGCAGAAATAGACCAGACCACCCCTCAAGCCTGCTCCACCATTCAATATTATACCGCTGATCTGCTCAGTTACACTTTCCCACTCATTCTCCATATCTCTTGATTCCCTGAGAGACCAAAAATCTGTCCATCTCAGTGATAGAGCAGTCAGAAATGCATGGCCCTTTGAGTGAAGATGTTTGTCATCTAAATCCTAAATGGTCAAACCCTTATCCTGCGACTGTTGTGACCCTCCTGTTCCAGATACCCCTGTCATGGGAAAACAACCTCTCTGTGTCTACCCTGACAAGCCCTGTCAGTATTTATGTACTTCTAAGGTGAGATAAGTGTCAGACCATTATTTTTTTAAAAAATGAATGGAGTAATTAAGAAAAATAAAATTAGGCACTGGGTTTATAGAATCCCTAATTGCAGAAGGAGGCCATTCGGCCCATCATGTCTGCACCAACCCTCTGAAAGAGCACCCTGCCCGAACACACCTCCCCACCCTATCCCCATAACCCATTAACCCACCTAACCTTTTAGACACCAAGGAGCAATTTAGCATGGCCAATACACCGAACCTGTACATCTTTGGACTGTGGAAAGAAACCGGAGCACCCGAAGGAAACCCACACAGAACGAGGAGAAGATTGATTGATCTACAAGAAACAACAGTGGAAACAGAATCAATAATTTGTTTTAAATAGGTTACAGGTTAATAGTGAGCCTGTAGTCTCTAGAGTTTCGAAGAATAAGTGGTGATTTCACTGAAGCCTAAAAATACTTAAAGGAACAGACAGGGTAGATGTAGGTAAGATGTTTCCCTTGGACGGGAGTGTAGAATCAGGGGGCCATAATTTAAAATAAGGGAGATGCCACTTAGGAGCAAGTGAGGAGAAATTTCTTTACACAGAGTTGGTGAATCTTTGGAATTCTATACCCCAGAGGGTTGTGGAAGCTCAGTCATTGTGTATATTTAAGGTAGAGATTGATAGATTTCTGATTAACAACAATGTAATGGGTTACGGGGACATTGGGTGTAAAAGATATTGATGTATCTGCACAGCCATCAGATAGGCTGAATACTCTCTTCCTGTTCCTATGTTCTTATATTTGAAAAATAAAAAATAGCAAATAGAGAAAGGAAATAGTAAGTTATAGTTCTTTCAGAGAACAGAGTGTTGTAAAATGATTTGATTCTGTATTGCTTCACTCTGAGCTCAGCTTCCTTCCCCTCATCCAACCTGTCACTAAGACTGATTTCTTTCTCCTCGATAATATTTCTCACCTTCAAACTTACTTCTCTCTCTCAACCTTCAAGCTATTCATACTTGTTTTTAACACCTTGCAGCTCGGCTTCTCCAGGGCTCTCCTGCCTATCTTCCCACTTCTGCCATTCATAAACTAGAAGTTATCCAGAATGACATTGACCCCACCCTTACTCATTCTCCACTAGTTACCTGCCCTCCTGCCCAGCAAAACACTCTGAGACATCTCTTATTGTGACACCTCAAATTATACGAGAAATGCCCACAGACAAAAGTAGTTATAATAACAATAATAATCTTTATTGTCACAAATAGGCTTCCATTAACACTGCAATGAAGTTATTGTGAAAATCCCCTAGTCGCCACACTCCGGCACCTGTTTGGCTACACTGAGGGAGAATTCAGAATGTCCAATTCACCTGACAAAGTCTTTTGGGACTTGTGGGAGGAAACTGGAGCACCGGAGGAAGCCCATGCAGACAAGGGGAGAACGTGCAGACTCAGCACAACAGTGACCAAAGCCGGGAATGAAACCCCAGTCCTTGGCGCTGTGAAGCAGCAGTACTAACCACTGTGCTACCGTGCCGCCCGTTGCCTTGGCCATGAGCACCTAAATCAGGCTCAGTGGCCTTCCTAGGCTGTAATGGTTCTGATATTTACCCCATATCTATGAGAAAGGTAATCTGGTAGGTGGTACCCAAGAATTATATTAATGTTAGAAAAAAATGTAGTTCCACATTTCTAGTTTTGGGGTTGAAGGCTTGCTTCAATAACAGGTGTTCTAAGATGTTTATTTGTATAATGCACAGTGATTGAGGGGTCTTGTTCCCACTAGAAAGCACACAGAAGGCAAGGAGGATTAGAAATCAACTAAGCATAAGGTCAAAATGAAATTCATCACTGGAGCCGTCATTGCAGCTCTTTGCTCTCTCACAGGTAAGAATTTAATAAAAGGTCTTTCATCAGTTTAATTTTTATTAAGACTTATTCATTGGAATTCTTAAAAATGGAAATAAACTCAAAATATATATTTTTAAATATTAGGAGTGTTCCTGTACATGAATCACAAAAGGTTAGCCTGCAGATACAGTAGCAATTAGGAAGGCAAGTGGGATGTTGGCCTCTACGGCAAGGGGTGGGGTGAGGGTGGAGTATAAAACTAGGGAGGTCTTACTACAACTGTACAGGACATTGGTGAGATTGGCCCTGGGGTACTGTATACAGCTTTGATCTCCTTGCTTAAGACGGGATATACTTGCATTGGAAACAATCCAGAGAAGGTTCACCAGGCTATGTCTTGGGATGAAATCTTGTCCCTCTTTTTCCCACACTTTGCTTCACTGCAACAGGATTTCTTAAAAGGATATGCTTGCCAATTCATTGCATGTCTAATTGTTTGAGTGCTGTGGCTGGAAATGGCACGCACACAGTTTTTCTTGTTTTTAGTTTAGGAAGAAAATAATATTTACTGGACTTACCCGGGTATATGTAAGAATAATAAAAAGGCTCCAACTTTCTCACACACACTCAAAGTTCATACGCATGCAAATAAGTTACAGTGTGGGAGGATAGATTAAACAGGTCAATAAATATTAACGGTATACAGGTCTTGCAGACTAATGGCTGGGATGGTTCAGGCTGAGCCAAGGGACCACTTGGATCCGGTGTCAACATAATTTAAGAATACTGATGAACGGTTTAGCTTTTCTTCTGGAGACAGGTACAGCTGCTCAGGTGATATTTTTTTTAATCTCTCCCTGCGGCATGTGGGCAGTCAAACAACCAACATGACTCAAGTATGCAAGTTGAATGGGGAGCGAAAGAGGAAGACCCATACAGGGGCTTTTCCTATTTGGCATCTTTGCTGCTTCTGTCTGTACCTGCAGAAAACAGTTTCTTAAAACACAAAAGAGGGTTGGTTGGCTTTTCACCTGCTCCCCTCTCTCAACTGACCAGTGACTCAAATATGGTCATGGACAGTAGATTCCGGACCTAACTTAGTTAGATTATGGCGAGGTGAATTCTGTCACTCTGTGTCCTTTGCCTGAAGTGATTCGCTTTAATACCTGTTACAGCCACACCCACTTGAGTTTGGATGCAAACAGGTTGGCTCAAATTACAAGCTTTTAGATTTGTCATGTGCAGTGATGCTAGTGTTCTATAATCTTGGAAACAGCAGCGCTAATTCACTGGTATGTTGCCTCAGTCATCAATGTTTTTCAGCCAGTAAATATATAATGTCATTCACGATATAAAACATGGCTTCACAAAATTATTAATATAAAATTTCCATCTGTATGATGTAGCACGAGGAGAGGGGGAAACAGGAATATCTTGGAATGAGATAATATTTAAAGCAGAACGGAATATCAGCAGAAACTTAGTTAATTAGCTTCAGAAAATTAATGACTTGCATTCGTTGTTGCATGAATCATGAAAACTCATGCCTGGGCAGACATCTCTGTTAATGAAATTGAATCACAAATTATCTCCTGCATTTATATTTTCTCATGACTGACTTGCTGGTGGTATAATATCAAGATATAGAAGTTCCTCACACTGAGTGCTGATTCAATGTTTTATTAATAACACCTGCCCTTCATTGATATTACAGCTGAAGCCTTGAAATGCTACTATTGTTTAAACTCCAGGTTAGTAGAGGAATGCAATGCACAACACCAGACATGTCCATTGAACAAAACAACGTGCCTCACCTCTGTGAAAACAGTAGGATTTAGCCAGGGTAAGTATGTTTGGTTTTAGATCCACCACCAGTAGCGAAGTTCCCGATGCGGCGGAGAATCCAATATCGTTCAAAAAATGGGATTGGTGCTGGGCGCTTATCCTTTTCCGATGCTTCAGACCCACTGGCGGTGGCATCCAGGTTCACGCCCCACTCCAATGGGAGGGTGTAAACAGATCAAATTGACCCGTTTGCATCCTATTAACAGTCTGGGCATCGGTTTCGCCAAGCTTGCGTGATTCTCCGGTCCTCTGGACGCGAATTGGTGCAGGTATTTCTCAGTGTGGCTCAGGTGCGGTCACTGTTATAATGTAGAGAATGCGGCAGCGAATTTGTGCTCCCCGAACTCCCACAAACAGCAAGGTCATAATATACGGCAAGGTGGGGCAGCACGGTGGCACAGTGATTTACACTTCTCCTTACGGCGCTGAGGACCCGGGTTTGAATACCGGTATTGGGTCACTGTCTGTGTGAAGTTTGCATACTCTCCCCGTGTCTGCGTGGGTTTCACCCCCACAACCCAAAGATGTGCAGAGTAGGTGGATTGGCCACGCTAAATTGCCCATTAATTGGAAAAAATAAAATAATTGGATACTCTAAATTTATCAACAAAAAATATATATACAGCAATATTATCCTATTTTGTGATGGTAAGGGGAGGCAGTGGTGTAGTAGTATTGTCACTAGACTAGTAATCCGGAGAACCAGGGTAATGTTCTGAGGACCCACTTTTGCATCCCACAAGGGCTAAAGGTGATTTGAATCCGATAAAAAACAGGAATCTGATGGTCCAATCGTGACCATCAAATCATTGCCGATAGTCGTAAAAAAACATCTGGTTCATCAATGTCCATTAGAGGAGAAACTGCCATCCTTACCTGGTCTGGCCTACATATGACTGAGTCTTAAATGGCCCATCAAGTCACTCAGTTCAAGGGCAATTTGGTATGGTTAATAAATGCTGGCCCAGCCAGCGATGTCCACATCCAATGAATAAGAAATGTATTTGTGTCGGCCAGGACATCAGGGAAAAGATGGGGACCAGGGTGAGGTGAGTTGCCCTGTCAGCTGAGTTGTTCTCCCTGGCCCGTCTTTAAAATAGTGCATGTCATCTTTTACACCCAACCGAGCAGGCATTTTTGGGCCTCTACATATCTCATCCTAAAGGTAGCACCTCTGACAGAGCATCACTCCCTCTGTACTGCACTGAGTATTTCTAGCCTTGATTTTTGTGTTCTAGCCCTGGAGTGGGTCTTGAACCCGGAACCCTATGTGACAATATGTATATTGTATGGTAAACGAAGTGTTAATAATTTATTGTGAACGCATCCAACCACTAGATGGTGATCAAGGTCATATACGTAGATCACATGATACCCTTGATTCGGAGAGTAGGTGATTAGGCGGGATAGAGAGTAGTCATGTTTTCAGAAGCTCTGTAGATAGAATTATAGTCTTAGTGTATTTTGTAATATTTATATCTGAGTGAGTAGTTCGAATCTAGTTAGTTGTAGTGTTAATAAAATAAGCTTATTTTAAAACATAACTTGATGTTCTTTGTGAGATATTACACCTCAAAGCCATCCTCATCCACAAAGCAAAGAACTTCACATGGTACCAAGTGTATTTTCTAAGCTAGATAGAAAGGTTCAATGCGGGAAGAACAGTTTTTAAAATAATCTCCGTGAATCTAGACTTTAAAAAAGAAAATTCCACCAGGCTCTGATTGCATCGACGACATCGAAGAACATCCCAGTCAAAGCGGAATGCTCCGCATCTTTGGGGGCCGAGCCCCAACATTGAGGGGCTAGGCCGACGCCGGAGGGATTTCCGCCCCGCCAGCTGGCGGAAACGGCCTTTGTTGCCCCGCCAGCTGGCGCGGAAATGACATATAGGGGCAGCACATGCGCGGGAGCATCAGCGGCCGCTGACAGTTTCCCGCGCATGCGCAGTGGAGGGAGTCTCTTCCGCCTCCCCCATGGTGGAGACCGTGGCAGAGGCAGAAGGGAAAGAGTGCCCCCACGGCACAGGCCCGCCCGCGGATCGGTGGGCCCCGATCGCGGGCCAGGCCACCGTGGGGGCACCCCCTGGGGCCAGATCGCCCCGCGCCCCCCCCAGGACCCCGGAGCCCGCCCACGCCGCCTTGTCCCGCCGTTCAAAAGGTGCTTTAATCCACACCGGTGGGACAGGCAATTTATCGGCGGGACTTCGGCCCATCCGGGCCGGAGAATCCAGCGGGGGGGGGGGCCGCCAACCGGCGCGGCCCGATTCCCGCCCTCGCCGAATATCCGGTACCGGAGACTTCGGCAACCGGCAGGGGCGGGATTCACGGCAGCCCCCGACGATTCTCCAACCCGGCGGGGGGTCGGAGAATGACGCCCCATGTCTTTGACAAAGCTTTGACAAAGGGTCATCTGGACTCGAAACATTAGCTCTTTTCTCTCCCTACAGATGCTGCCAGTCCTGCTGAGATTTTCCAGCATTTTCTCTTTTGGTTTCAGATTCCAGCATCCGCAGTAATTTGCTTTTATTCAAAAAAAGGTGGATGCGGCAATATGTATATTGTTTGGTAAATGAGGAGTTAACAATTTAATGTGAATGCATCCAACCATTCGATGGTGACCAAGAGCATACACGTAGATCAGGTGCTACCCTTGATTCTGAGAGTAGGTGATTAGGTGGGATAGAGAGTAGTTGTGTTTTCAGAAGATAGAATTATAGCCGTAGCTTTGTAATATTGATGTCTGAGTGAGTAGTTTGAATCTAGTTAGTTGTAGTGCTAATAAAATAAGCTTTGTTTAAAACATAGCTTGCTGTTCTTTATGTTTGTCATTACACCTCAAAGCCATCCTCATCCACAATGCAAAGAACATCACACCCTGCGGCTGCAAAATGCATATCATCCTAACATCAATTACTCATTTGTTTCTGTCAATGAGGCAAACATTTTCATTGATCTGGAGCCATAAGTTGATGAGGACATAGCAATTAGCCTGAAGTTGATCCAAGACTGTTTCCTCACATGGAATGCCTGTGCACTGCTTTTGACTGTTTAGGTTGGCAACTGTGTATCCAAACTATGTTGCAGTCCACAGACTCCACTTCAACAATGCCATCATGGACTAATGAATATTAAAAACAGACAATGATAGTTGATCTCAGCTGAGGCAGCTTTAGTAATGACCTAACTGATCCCACCAGCCCTGGACAGGGGAGAGGAAGTAGCAGCCATCATCCATTCGTTGGTGAGGAGATTGAGCTCTCTTATCCTCATCTAATGGTGGGGGAGTCCAGAACCCAGGGCCACAGTCTGAAGATATGGGGTAACCATTTAGCACAGAGGTGTGGTTAAATTTCTTCACCCAGTGAGTGGTCAGCTTGTGGAATCTGTCACCACAGGAAGTAATATAGCACTTGGAGTGAAGGGGATCAAAGAAAATGGGGGAAGACAGGATTGGGCTATTGAGTTGGATGATCAGCCATGATCCTAATAAATGACGTAGCAGGCTCAAAGGGGCGAATGGCCTCTTCCTGCTCCTATTTCCTATGTTTCTATATATATATTAGCTTGCTGACGCTGCCTAAAATGGTTCACTCACGAATGATAATCCAGCTTGGAGAAGCTGCCAAAATGATTTACTAGAGTTAAACCAATGAGAATTGACTTCATGAGGCTAAGATTGTGGCCCTTAAAGCACTGAAGATTAAGCGGAGATTATTTACAGGGGTATGTGGAATAAATGGGGATGGAACTAACTGAGTACTTCTTTCAATGCGCAAGCACAAATACGATAGGCCAAATAGCCTTTCTCTGTGCTGTACGATTCTATTAGTCCAGGAATAATCATCAGCGTTCAGGTGATAGACAGTCTCGGGAGCAAGGAAGCTCCCCAGGAATCAGGGTGGGGGAGGGGGAGGGGCAGCATGGTGGCACAATGGTTAGCACTGCTGGCTCACAGCACCAGGGATCCAGGTTCAAGTCTGGCCTTGGATGACTTTGTGTGGAGTTTACTCATTCTCCCTGTGTCTGCGCGGGTTCCACTGGGTGCACAGGTATTCTCCCACATTTCAAAGCTGGATTGGCCATACTAAATTGCCCCTTAGTGCCCAGTTAGGTGGGGTTACTGGGCTAGGAGGGGTGAGTGGGCCGAGGTAGGGTGCTCTTTCAAAGGATTGGTGCAGACTCAATGGGCCGAATGGCCTCCTTCTGCACTGTAGGAATGTTAAAAGGGGAAAACTCAATATTAGATAGAAAAGTTATGATGAATCCAATTTAAACTGAGATTAACTTCAATGATTAATATTGATTATATTTATGATGAAATGTTATCAACAACCCTATGATTAGGTGATCAAGTGAGGAACAGCAAATTGCTTTAATATATCTTTCTGTTGCAGCTGGACTTGGAATCGTGAAGGTAACCAAGAAATGTTCATACCATTCGGAGTGTAACGCTGATATCGATAATATAATCCTCGGAGGTAGAAAAGTTCTTTGCTGTTCTACCGACATGTGTAATGCTGATAGTGCTGCCGATGGCTCCAGTCAATGCTGGATCTTGCTGGGAAGCACCGCTGCCATCACCTGGACTCTTCTAGAATTGACTGTCTCAAGCTAAATGAATGGAGCCAACAGACTGTGCATGTTTTTAGATTTCATATATTTCTCAAGAGAAGCTTTAATGGGAAAATGTGCACATTTCTTTTTTACATAGAATGAGCTGTTTTTCTTAAAGTATTGTATTTATTGTCGGTGTCGTTTCATTAAGGTGAGCATTTGTCAGCGTTTGTGGTGCGGTCAGATTGTCTGGGTCGAGCACAGGGAAAGAATCATTAATCAGGAAATAATGAAAACCTCACTATAAACATCTGGTTAATTAAAATGGAGCACCTTATTGACAGCCGTAAATTTGCATGCCCAGAATTAAAATTCAAAATGATCTGATTGGATCTCATGAATATAAAAGGGAGTGTCTCTCTGCTACCAAGTTACAGGGCCTGGGAAGATATCGAGTGAATGGCTTTATCTGTACGAAGAATATACGGAGTTATCATCAGACAAAAAAAAAGAGAATAAGTGTTCATTTGTTTTTCAGTGAATGAGATAATAAACATTTAGGGGATGCCCAATAAGAACATAAGTGTCAACCATACATTTTTTTCAGTGGCACTGTCATGAGGAAAGTAGGAGGTGAATTTCAACTCTTCTAAGTAATGTAATGAATGTCCCACTTATCCGGGAATCACAGAATGTTTGCAGCACAGAAGGAGACTATTCGGTCAGTCGTGTTTGAAAGAACAAATCGCCTAATTCTGCTCCCTGTCTTTTCCCTGTGGCCTGCCGTTTTGTTTCTTTTCAGATTATTGTCCAATTCTCTGTCGAATGCCTTGATTGAGCCTGCCTCCACCACTCTCAGTGCATTCCTGATCCGAACCACCCGTTCTGAAAAACTGGTTTTCCTCATGTCACCGTTGCTTCCTTTGTCAATCGCCTTAAATTGGTGTCCTCTGGTTTTCGATCATTCCACCAAAGCCTATCTGCTTTATCCTGACCTCTCATCATTTTCAATGCCTCCATCAAATCCCTTAAACTTATAGCAGTGGAGAAATAATACTATTCGAATGTGTTCTCTCATGTCTGTCCACAGACAAAAAATTTAGACTTCCGTAAATGGAAGTCAAAACTATATACATTGAACACCTGTTTTGCTATTCGTGTTAATGTAATTTTGGTTCCTCTTCTAAGCCATTCCATAGATTCTCTACGGAGCAGAAGGAGGTCATTCTACCCATCATGTCTGCACCGACCTTCTGAAAGTGCACCCTGCTAGACGCACTTCCCTGCCCTATCCCCATAACCCCACCTAACCTGCACACCTTTGGACTGTGGGAGGAAACCAAAGCACTCCGAGGAAACCCACTCGGACACGGAGAGAACGTGCAAACTCCACGCAGTCAACCAAGGCAGGAATTGAACCCAGGTCCCTGCCGTTGTGAAGCAGCAGCGCTAACCACTGTGCCACCATGCTGCCCTGAGAGGAGGATAATGGATGGGCTCATTTAGTAAATGCACAGGCCAATGCAGAACTGGGCCATGCAGAGCAACAAGATCTCTTGTATGTACTGGACTGGGCAGCAGTAGAAATCATGCAGTGATACTGAAAGGTACATAATAGCAGTAAAAAAACACCGATTTACTGTTCCCACAGAAAAAAGTGATGATAAAGTTATTGCTGAAAAGAGAGAGATGTTGCCAGAGCTTTTCATCTCACACTTATCAGGACAAATGCAAGAATGCTAAGTTTCGAACAATCAATTTATACCACAGGAGAAAGGCTGGTCGATTGGCATGTTGACTCTGAATGGCTGAGGTGATGCCATAGAGAAAGCAATGGAGTGCCCTGTACATCCGGGTAATTAAAAAAAAAAAGGCACAAGGCTTGAACATATTCCTTTAGTTTGCAGAGAACAGGTCCCTGTGTATTAATGTATGCTGCTTCTAGCAAGCGTAAATGGATCACATTACGAACTCGACGTACTTGGAACCTATCCACTTTGGTAGCTAAAACAGAAAGGGAGAGAATTTCTTAAATGGTGGGACTTTGGGAAGTGATGATGGCCAAAGGATGCCCCTGCTCACAAGTTACTAAAAGCTAACGTACAGGTATGACAAGCAATTAGAAATACAAACGGTATGATGGCCTTCCAGGTATGTTGGCCTTTATTGCAAGAGGATTTGAGTACAAGAGTAAAGAAATGTTGCCGCAGTTGCAGAGGATTGACGAGACCCCACCTGAAGTATCGTGTGAAATGTTGGTCTCCTTAGGTAAGGAAGGATAGACGTACTACAGATGGAGTGCAACAAAGGGTCACCAGACTTATTTCTGTGATGGTGGGATTGGCCTATGAGGAGGTATTGAGGAGACAGGGCCTATATTCTCCAGAGTTTAGAAGAATGAGAGATGACCACAATGAGACATACAAAATTCTTATAGGGCTCGATAGGCCAAATGTGGGAAGGATGTTTCCCCTGTCTAGGGATCTAGTATCAAGGATGAACTGTTTCAGAATAAGAGACAGGCCACAAAGAAAGTAATGTATAGTTAAGAACTAAAATAAATAGAGGGCGGAATTCTCAGTTTCTGCTGCTAAGTGCCAACTCCAGCGTCGAACCTGTGTTGTTTCACGACTGGCAAATCGACGCGAACCCTTCACCAATTCCAGTATCGGTCAGGGGCTAGCATCGGAGCCGCGTGAAACGCCCGCAGATCGCACGAGAATGGCCGGGTCCTGGGCCGCACATGCGCACGGCTGACAACCTGCACCGTACAACATAGCACCAGCCGTGTGCGACCCCAGCCCGCCAACATGAGCCATGATCATATTGAATGGTGGAGCAGGCTTGAAGGGCTGAATGGTCTACTCCTAAATAAATAATAAATACATTTATTTAGGAGCAGACCATTCAGCCCTTCAAACTTGCTCCGCCATTCAATATGCTCATGGCTCGTGCTCCTATTTCCCATGTTTAGGAGAGTCAAAATAAAAAATACTTTAAATAGCAGGGAATATTAAAAGCGGGTAACTTTCAATGAATATATTCATAATAAGATTTTAAAAAGTGAAACAACGGGGCCATCAAAAGATCATAAAGATGATAGGATAGCGAACAAGAGACATTAATTATGCAAAATGAATTCCTCCCTTACTAATGGATTGGTTATGATCAGTCCCTACAACATGAAAGTTGAATAATACTGGTCGGGATTCTCCGGGAATTGGCGGGGCGGGCAGAAACGGCGCAGTGGAGTGGCGAGAACCACTCCACTGCTTGAATAAGTTGAATAATACTGGTCGGAGAATCCCGCCCAAGATTAGAAATTGCAGACAAGACAATTATTGAAAGAAAATAAGGCAAGCATCAGGCCCAAATGGTCATTAAGCAAAGGTACATGAAGAAAATCAGTCTATTGCTGCTGTCTTTAATAAATGACTAGAAATGGAAGTCAAGCCCAAGGTTTGGAATCAGTCAGGGTAACCAGGAAGCCATAGACCAATAAAATGAACATCCGTTGCCATAATGTATACAAGGCATTCTTGAAGATTAGCTGCAGGAACAGCTAGATAGACATGATCTCAGGTGGGATTTTCCATCCCCACCCGCCACCCGAATCATCCAGTCCCGCTGAGAGTCACTGGACATTTGGCTCGCCTGCCACATCCTGCCAGAATGGGGCCATAAAATCCTGGTCACTGTACAGGAGAGTCAATGTGAAGTTATTGGAGGGAGACCTTGTCTAATGCATTAATTCTTCAGTGAAAAATGAATCTTGTTGACAGTGGACATAACATTAATGTGTTTACTTAAAATTTCCAAAAGAAATTAAGTTCTGCATCAACCAATAAACAACTTCGGAAGAATTGGGATAGTAAGGAAGCTCCTGAAGTGGATTGAAATTTGAACAAGAGAAAGCAAAGGGTGGATGTGAATATACTAGTGTTATGATCCCAGCTGATGTTACTATTGGACAAGTCAAGTGCCAGGACGGAATCTGGCTTGATAGATTTTAACTTATATTTTTTGTTTAGATACATGGACGAATAGAGTCATAGGACTGCTGATGAACTTTTGCCAAAAAAATAAATCAATAATTAAACAAGGAAGGATTAACTATAGTACTACTACTCCTTTACCCCAGCTATACATTTATATATATACACAGGTGTATAAGGACAATCCAAGTTACAAAATTCATCTTGTACTCTGATGTTCACAGTAAGCATGCTGTCCATGTAAACTAATAGGTGAAATTGAACAGACACACCACAGATACCATGCAACACCACCTCTATGGATTTCTTATCAATTCCCCCCAGATGCTTGTCACACTGTGAGCCAACTGGTCTCACTGGAACTCTGTCTTCCACACGGGTGTCTGAAAACTCCATTCTTGAAGAACACACCTTGGAATCTTCTCTCAAACAACACTTTCTCTTGGATAACCACCAAGGATCCACATCCAGGGTTTCAACCTCTCCTTTTAGTATTCCTCTTCTCTGGATTGCCGTGTGCATTTAAGATTTTCTGCAATCTCTCAGTACCTAGCCACACCAACAGAACACCATTGATCCACAGGCTGGGCAGCATGGTGACACAGTGGTTGGCACTGCTGCCACGCAGTACCAGGGACCCGGGTTCGATTCCGACCTTGGGTGACTGTGTGGAGTTTGCACGTTCTCCCCATGTTTGCATGGGTTTCCTCCAGGTGCCTCAGTTTCCTCCCACAGTCCAAAGATGTGCAGTTTAGATGGATTGGCTATATAAATTGCCCCTTAGTGTCCAAAAGGTTAGGTGGGGCGACAGGGGATAGGGTGGGTTGTGGGCGTAGGTGGGGTGCTCCTACCAAGGGTCGGTGCAGACTCGATAGGCTGAATGGCCTCTGATGTGTTGGGTACTCTGCTAAACAGACAAACCAACACGGTTGCGAATGGTACAACTCAGTTTCATTACTAACATTTATTTACAGTGGTAAACTGGTTACTGAGGTTCGATCATAACCCTAGAATCTGTGGACCTATTCCTAATACTATCTTGTAGTGGCACTCAGCACGTGGTGGATGTCTGAGTGGCTTGCTATGAGCTCTGTGCCCTGAGCTGTCACCTGCTGGAATGCTCAGGAAGTGTCGTGTTCCCTGTTTTGTACTGTGTATGCTCTTGCCTGTGATTGGTTGTGGTGTTGTGTGTGTGTTGATTGGTCCGTTGATCTGTCCATCAGTATGTATGTATGTTTGTGCTATGATGTTTACCTGAATATCATGACATCCCCCTTTTTTACAAGAACATGTGCCTATGTGGTTATAAATAGAGATGTATACTGAGTGCAGCTAAATGTGTGTGTGTGCAATATCTACAGTATATACATGGGGCTAAACTATATACAAGGGGCGATGTCGGGTGCGACATAACAACGAGGTTGTACCATAAACAAAGCACGGGGAAATGGTGAACGACAAAACGAACTCCTGTAACGACAAGGAAGAACAGAAACATATTAACACACTGGTATTATGAGTTCAATGTACAAACAGGCTCATAAGTCCAGTCTAGTAGGTGGGTGACGAATTTGGGTTGACCGCCTCAAGGGTGGGTCTGGATCCACTGGCTGAGGAATGGGCCTGGCCACGGGCGACAACGGAAGGGGCATGGTGGCAAGAAGCTCCACGAAGTCGATATCCGGAACAACAGGAGGGCGCGGTGCAAGTTCCCGTACCGAGCGTGGAAGTAGGCGAAGAGCCCGGCGATTGCGCCTACGAATGGATCCATCAGGCAGGCGAACCAGGAACGAGCGGGGAGCCACGCGTCAGAGAACTTCGGCAGGTGCTGACCAGCCACCTTCTGGTAGGTGGATGCGGATATCGTCTCCAGACGCCAGGGCGGGAAGATCAGTTACCCGTGTGTCATATGCCCTCTGGCGAACGCGCTGCTGTTGCATTCTGTGTAGTACCGGAGCATGGTTGGTTGTGGGTACCAGAATGGATGGCACAGTGGTCCTGAGGGCGCGACCCATCAACAGCTGGGCTGGTGAGAGGCCAGTGGCTAGTGGGGCCGAGCGATAGGCCAGCAGGGCTAGGCAGAAATCTGATCCGGCAGCAGCAGCCTTCCAGAGGAGCCGCTTGACGATGTGAACGCCCTTCTCCGATTGGAATGGGGATGCAGAGGGCTGGACGTCACGTGTGTGAAGCCATACGAAGCAGCAAAGGATGGTCATTGCTGGCTGGCAAAACAGGGCCCAATGACCGACATGACAGTAATCGGAATGCCGTGGCGAGCGAAGGTGTCTTTGCATGCCCTTATGACAGTGGACGATGTCAAATCGTGCAGGCGTATGACCTCTGGATAGTTGGAAAAGTAATCAATGACGATTACGTAGTTCCTGCCAAGCGCATGAAAAAGGTCCACACCCACCTTCGCCCAGGGAGACGTCACCAGCTCATGGGGCTGAACCGTCTCAGGAGGTTGCACCGGTTGAAACCTTTGGCAGGTGGGGCAGTTGAGCACCATATTGGCAATGTCATCACTGATGCCCGGCCAGTATACCGCCTCTCGGGCCCTCCGTCTGCACTTCTCGACCCCCAGATGGCCTTTGTGTAGTTGGTCGAGGACCAGCTTGTGCATGCAGTGCGGAATCACAATCCGGTCGAGCTTTAGAAGGACACCATCAATGACGGCCAAGTCATCTCGGACATTGTAGAACTGCGGGCACTGTCCTTTGAGCCACCCTCCCGTCATGTGGCGCATCACCCTTTGTAGAAGGGGGTCAGCCGCAGTCTCCCGGCGAATACGGTCCAGACTGGAGTTGTCAGCTGGCAGATTTGCCGATGTGAAGGCCACCTGCGCTTTGACCTGACAGACGAACCCCTCCGAATCGGGCCGTGTGCTCACTGCTCTAGATAGGGCATCCGCAATGATAAGGTCCTTTCCCGGGGTGTAGACCAGCTGGATGTCATACCTCCTGAGTTTAAGTAGGATGCGCTGGAGGCGATGGGTCATCTCGTTCAGGTTCTTATTTATGATGCTGACCAGGGGGGCGATGGTCAGTTTCAACGGTAAACTGGGGGAGACCATACACGTAGTCATGGAACTTGTCTATTCCGGTTAGCAAACCCAGGCACTCCTTTTCGATCTGCGCGTAGCGCTGTTCTGTGGGGATCATGGGCCGTGAGGCATAGGCGACTGGGGCCCATGATGCAGTGTCATCCCGCTGCAGGAGTATCGCCCCAATGCCGGACTGGCTGGCATCAGTCAAAATATTTGTGTCACGAGATGTGTCGAAAAACTCCAATACCGTGGCTGTGGTGAGCTTAATTTTGAGCTCCTCCCATTCCTTCTGGTGTGTGAGCTGCCACTGGAACTCCGTGGACTTCTTGACGAGGTGGCGCAGAGCCGTTGTATGGGAGGCAAGGTTGGGAATGAACTTCCCCAGGAAGTTGGCCATGCCTAGGAAGCGTAGCACTGCCTTCTTGTCTGCCGGCTGCGGCATGGCTGTAATGGTGCTCACCTTGTCTGCATCCGGACGGACCCCTGACCGGGAAATGTGGTCCCCCAGGAACTTCAGCTCGGTTTGGCCGAAAAAACACTTGGCTCGGTTGAGGCGTAGGCCGTTTTCCCATATGCGCGCAAAGACGCGCTGGAGACGATTGATGTGCTCCTGTGGTGTGGTGGACCAGATGATGACGTTGTCCACGTAGACGCGCACCCCTTCGATGCCCTCCATCATCTGCTCCATGATCCTGTGAAAGACCTCGGGTGCCGAGATGATGCCAAATGGCATTCTATTATAGCAGAACCTGCCGAAAGGGGTGTTGAAGGTGCACAGCTTTCGGCTGGACTAATCCAGTTGGATCTGCCAAAAACCCTTCGAGGCATCCAGTTTTGTGAAGATTTTAGCCCGGGCCATTTCGTTCGTGATCTCTTCCCGTTTGGGTATGGGGTAGTGTTCCCTCATTATGTTGTTGTTGAGGTCTTTTGGATCAATGCAGATCCGGAGCTCGCCGGAGGGCTGCTTAACACACACCATGGAGCTGACCCATGGCATGGGCTCCGTGACCCGGGATAGCACCCCTTGGTCCTGGAGATCCTGCGGCTGCTACTTGAGGCGGTCTTTGAGTGGCGCTGGGACCCTGCGAGGTTCGTGAATGACCGGGGTGGCATCCGGTTTGAGCCAAATTCTGTAGGTGTAAGGCAGTGTTCCCATGCCCTTGAATGCCTCCTGGTTGTGGGCGAGGAGCGATTGGAGCTGTGCCCTGAATTCTGCATCCGGGAAGTCCGATGTGCCTTCTGGAGACAGAGCGTGGACGCGTTGCACGAGGTGGAGAACCTTGCATGCCTGTGCGCCTAGCAGGGAGTCCTTTGATGATCCGACTATTTCGAATGAGAGTGTGGCCGTGTGTGTGTTGTGTGTCACCTGGAGCCGGCAGGATCCCATAGCCTGGATAACGTTTCCATTGTAGTCGACCATCTTGCAACGGGATGGCCGAATTGGTGGTCTGACCTTCATGGCATAGAAGGCTGACCATGCTAAGAGGTTGGCGGAGGCGCCGGTGTCCAGACGGAATGTTATCGGTGATCGGTTGACCGTTAGGGTGGCACACCATTCATCACCCGGATTGACAGTGTTCACTTGCAACGGCTGGTGGGTCCTGACTGGAGACATCCGGTTCCCATCAATGACCGCAACACGAAAGGCGTCCCGGTCGTCTGTGTCACTGGTCTGGATATCGTCTGGGCATGACTCATAGCTCATAGTAAGGAGGCTGAATGGTCCGCACGTCCCTGCGAGGTTGTCGGAATTGGGGAACATTGGCAGGTTGAGCTGCTCGACAGCAGGCAGCATAGTGGCCCATCTTGCCACAGCGGAGGCATTGTCGGTTTCTTGCGGGACATTGCCGCTTTAAATGTGCGGCTCCGCAGTTGCCACACGTGACGTCATGGCATTCGTTGCGCCACCACGCATGCGCAGTTCGGTTTTGCGTCGAGCGCGCCTGCGCATCACGTCCCTCTGTGTCGACGTCGTTTTTGGCGCGCACAAACGCAGGAGGCCTCGAAAAGCGCGCAAAACGGCCGCCCTCGTCCGGGCCGTGGGCCGGGAGGAACTCGATCACCTGGACCCGTTCGGCCTCGTAGGACGCCTGCCTCGCCCATCCGGCCGCGTAGGACCCCTGCCGTGCCAATTCGGCCGCCTGAAATTGGGAGTAGCGGCTAGTCGCGTTTTCATGCAGGACACAGGCTTTGATTGCCGAGGCTAGGGTGAGGCCTTTAATTTTTAAGAGCTGCTGGCGTAGGGTGCCCGAGGTGACCCCAAAAATGATCTGGTCCCGAATCATGGAATCGGAGGTGGTGTCGTAACCGCAGGACTGAGCGAGGATACAGAGATGCGTAAGGAAGGATTGAAAGGGCTCATCCCTATCCTGCAGGCGCTGCTGGAAGAGCTACCTCTCAAAACTCTTGTTGACCTCGACGTTGAAGTGTTGGTCGAGTTTGAGAAGGGCCGTCTTGTATTTGGTTTTGTCCTCACCTTCCGCGAACACCAGGGAGTTGTAGACATGGATGACGTGTTGACCTGCCGTGGAGAGGAGGATGGCGATCTTTCTGGTGTCCGAAGCACTCTCCTTTTTGTTGGCTTCCAGGAAGAGCTGGAAGCGCTGTTTGAAGAGCTTCCAATTGACGCCGAGGTTTCCAGCGACTTGTAGCGGTTGCGGTGTGCTGACGGTGTCCATGGCGCAGGATGGCAGATTCCGGAGGATTCGTAGGTAGGTCCCACAGTTACTCCTGGTACTATAATGTGTTGGGTACTCTGCTACACAGACGAACCAACACGGTTGCGAATGGTACAACTCAGTTTTATTACTAACATTTATTTACAGTGGTAAACTGGTTACTGAGGTTCGATCATAACCCTAGAATCTGTGGACCTATTCCTAATACTATCTTGTAGTGGCACTCAGCACATGGTGGATGTCTGAGTGGCTTGCTATGAGCTCTGTGCCCTGAGCTGTCTCCTGCTGGAATGCTCAGGAAGTGTCGTGTTCCCTGTTTTGTACTGTGTATGCTCTTGCCTGTGATTGGCTGTGGTGTTGTGTGTGTGTTGATTGGTCCGTCCATCAGTATGTATGTATGTTTGCGCAATGATGTTTACCTGAATATCATGACAGCCTCCTTCTGCACTGTAGGGAGTTTATGATTAAGGTGTCACCAACCTTTTGATCACCTCAGATACTTGGCTTCTCGTAAGCCAATGCCCCTGGCCCAGTGCCTGCAACCATGCCTTCAAATGTGAGTCTCTCTCTACTCCTTACCTTAACTTCAGTAAACAGCATCTTGCTCAGATTGCTGTTTTTGTTCCTTTGACCTCACAGTGTTCCTGGGACTTTTCTCTGTCCTATTTCCTAGTTTCTCGGAATTTCTTCTTTAGTTTCAGGATTAGGCTTTCTGTCCCTGTGTATTGTCTTGCCTGTACTGGCAGTGCCTGTGGATCGCTCCTTTTCCTCTCAGGTACCAGATTCCAAACCAACTCAAGTTTACAAAAATTAATTTACGGGATGTGGTGTCGCTGGTTAGGCCAAAATTAATTGCTCATTCCTAGTTGCTCTTCAGAAAGTGTTGTTAAGCTGCCTTCTTGAACCACATTGCAGGTCGGCAGGGCAGTGTTTGCCATTGTGGTTTCTGGTGACTGGGGCGATGTCAGGTTGTCTGTCTGGTTTCATTCCCTTTTTGTGTTTTCATAGCAGTTGAATACAACTGAGTGGCTTGCGAGGCCATTTCAGAAGAATTTAAGAGTGAACCACATTGCTGTAGGTCTGGAGTCACATGTAGGCCAGACCAGGAAAGAATGGCAGAGTTCCTTCGCTAAAGGACATTAGTGCTCTTGTTGTCTGAGTGTGGGCCTTTAGTTGCTAAGCAACAACTTAGATTTTTTAAACCCTGCATTTGCTTTGATGTGGTAAAAGCCTCATTACAATGCAGACATCTAAACCAACCTCCAAACTTGCGAGCACCTTTTTTTTCTTGAAGTAAAAACTGAAGTTTTAACCCTTTCTTTTTTAAAAATAAATTTAGAGTAACCAAATTATTTTTTTCCAATTAAGGGGCAATTTAGCCTGGCCAATCCACCTAGCCTGCACATCTTTGGGTTGTAGGGGTGAAACCCACGCAAACACCGGGAGAATGTGCAAACTCCACACAGACAGTGACCCAGAGCTGGGATTGAACCTGGAATCTCGGCGCTGTGAGGCAGCAATGCTAACCATTGTGCCACCATGCTGCCCAAGTTTTAACCTTTTCTTAGCACATAAATACAAAATCACAAATTAAGTTTGAACTTAAAACTAACTGTACCTTATTTCTAATATTCACAAAATATACAGCGGAGATATAAATTATTTAAAATTACCTCTATTTTCTGACAATATTTACTCCGTGTGACAGTAGGGTTAATGTTGTATGAACACAGGGTTCAGCAAAGGGCCTATTTCTTATTCCAGGGTACTTAACAGATTTTGAGTCTTGGTAAAAGAATAAATCTTTGTATGTTTGAAGATGGCAATAAATTTGGAGACATTTTTGCAAAATAAGGAAAAAGCAAGAAAAAATATAACGGTGATGTGGTTAGAATAGAGAGCTGAGATGTTGAGTGGAAAATGGCATTTAATATGGAGAATTACAAGGTTATGAGATCGTGAAGGGAACTAAACAATGGAGATATAAATTAAATGTCTGCTGGCTATAAGATACAGAAGATACAGAAGAGCAATCTGTGAGATTGAAACCAAAAGCATTGTTGGTGCCAATTTGGTGATTTTGAGAAGTATTTCCATGAGAATAGAACACAAATCTCAGGAAGGGATAACAAGGCTGTATAAGGCACTGATACAATGGCCATACCTGAAATACTGGGCTGAATTTTCACAAATTGTGTTGATTTGGGAGCCCTTTAAAAATGGTTTCTGGGTTCCAATTCTAGGTTTCCTGACCTCAATCACTGGCTGTCTGATTTTCAGGAGAGATTTTAAAGGGTGCAGGCAGGTGTTTCTTGTCAAAAGCTAGCACCCAGCGCTCTCCACTTGGCCTGATAATTTGCAGAGAGAGGCATGCCCAATTCTTTCACAAATTAGGGCCAGTTTTCCATTGTGAAAACATAGATTTCTTGGCATGCATAATAAGACTTGTCTGAGAGACCTGACATCCATTATTCTTGTTGAAGTAGCTGAGCCGAGCCTCAGAGAAAACATTGTTTGTTTGCTCTGGCTCTCTGACCTCTGCTGCCAATTTCACAACATTTATTTACACAAAGTTAAGCGGTTTCGAGAGTTTGTAATTTCTGTTGTTGCTATTATAGGGAGTCCTGCTGATGGACATTTTTATTGTCTTCTAATGAAATTTTCTTTTTCAACATAGTATTGAGTAATTAGTGAATTACTTTTTGTTATTTTTTGGTTGTAGCCGCAAAGAGAAAGGATCAGAGGAGGCCCACGTAGAGTTCGTATAACATAGTGTGAGGGCTTTATCTACATGATGCTACATAAATAGGGTAAAATGGTGAACTACCCAAATCCCGCAAAACACTCCGATGTCATAATTGCGCAACACGTGACATTACATCAGCCAATGGGGTCACTCTGCTAAATTTTACCCTCCCTCTTTACTCCTTTAGTGTCCCCGGCATTTTTACTTAAACATTTTAACACAGATCCAATACATTATGCCATAACTAACATTGTTATGTTACAGGTACATATGTACATTTGTAAGACATCTCTTGGGTGGATATCTGTCTCGTTTGGGCAGAACACAACATTCAGGAGCTCAACCCTTAGGGATACTAGGAGTGTCTTCCTTTACACTGGTCAGTGTTACATCTGATGAAACCAACTGAGGAACTGTCTCTGGTTGTGTGGATGATCCTGTCATAACAGATTTTGTGATGTCAACAGTGATAGTCCTCAAGTCGTGCATGTCACTGTCCATATACACTGTGGTGAAAACATCTGGTACAGATTATGTACTCTTTTTTTAATTAAGGGGCAATTTAGCATGAACAATCCAGATACCCCGCACATCCTTTGGGTTGTAGAGGTGACACCCATGCAGACACGGGGAGAGTTCACAAACTCCACACAGACAGTTACTTGGGGCTGGGATCGATCCCCGGGTCCTCGGCACCATGAGGCAGCAATGCTAACCACTGTGCCACCATACCACCCTTTCTGTACTCTCATAAAATGCAGCCAATAATTGGTCAGCGTGTCGGTGCCAAGTTTGTTCATTGTGAGATTGTACAGTAGACATAAAATTGGGCCTGTTTTGGCTAATACAATTACTGGAGTCCATTGTTCGCCTGCGGTGTAATTTTTTACAAGAACACGTTCCTCACACTCAAAGACTGCTTTTGAAATGTTGCTCCCTTCGAACCATTTCCATCTGATGTTGTTGCCTGACTCTCTCTGATGTTCAAGAGATGTCAAAAGGTCAAACTATGTGTGTTTGACTTTTGCGCATCAGTATAGCCAGTGAGTTTTGTGTTGTTGAATGCGCAGTGTTTCTGTATGTCATTAGAAAGCTACTGACCCGTTTAGGTAAAGATCCCTTAAAGCCTTCACGGCATGCTTGAGTGATTGCACAGAATGTTCAACTCAGCCATAAGTATTGGATGGTAGGGGACAGATTTGCTACGGCGGATGCCTCACCCCTTCAGGTAGTCCTCAAATTTGGTTGATGTGAACTGAGTACCGTTATTGCTCAAGAGACTTTCAGATCGCCTGAATCTTGCAAATACATTGTCAAGCCTTTCTATAGCCTGTTCCGTAGTTGTGGATTTCATGATGGCTATCTCCAGCCACTTCGAATGAACGTCACACATGAACATAAACAAGTGTCCTTTGACTGGTCCCGTGTGATCAATATGAATTCTTTGCAATGGCCTGGCAGGCCATTCCCATGGATGCAAAAGTTGTAGTGGAGGGACATTTGTCAACACAGTAAAGGATTGGCATAATCTCACCTTCTCCTCTATTGGGCATCCAACCCTGACTACCAGAAGTAGCTTCTTGCCAACTCCTTCATTTTAACTACACCACGATAACCCTCGAGCAGCTGTTCCAGGATTCTACTCCGTGGACATGGAGGAATGATTACTCTAATACCGCACAACAATGCTCCATTTTGTACTGTCAACTCAATATGCCCAGTAAGATACGGCTAAGGTCTCTGTTCTTATTGTACTCTTGTGATAGAGTGCCTTTTTAAAATCATGTCTAACACCTTCCCCATCACTGATCTGTTCGGAAGAATTTTCGCACCTGAGAAGATGTTACCGGAACATTTTCCACATGAGACAGAGAGAATATGTCATTGAAGTGTTCATCACATTCGTGCCGATCTTTTTGGCGTTGTTGATCTAGACAAAGTTTACACGTTCCCATGCAGTTCAGACTTTTGATATTCAGTTACATAATCATGAGTCAACAAAATTAAAGCCCAATGCTGTCATCGATTAGCAGTGAGCAAAGGGATTCCGTTACGCCGGCCAAAAATTATTAAGGGACGATGGTCGGTCAATAGAGTAAATTGGCGACCAAATATATAATGGTGGAACATTTGAATACCAAAAACAATGCTGAGAGCTTCTTAAGTTGCACATAGTTCATAGTATCCCTACAATGCAGAAGGAGGCCATTCAACCCATCTGGTCTACTCCGACACTCTGAAAGAGCAGCCTACCGAGTCCCACTCCCCTGCCTATCCCTGTAACCCCATAACCCCACCTAACCTTTGGACACTAAGGGACAATTTACAAGGACAATCCACCTAACCTGCACAAAAGACAACTCAAGCAGACACGGGGAAAACGTGCAAACTCCACACAGTCACCCAGATTGGATTTGAACCAGGGTCCTAGTGCTGAGATGCAGCAGTGCTAACCACTGTGCCACCTGAGTTGGGCTCAGTGCAAATCAACTTCCTGGAAGCAAATGCTATTGGTCGATCGTCACCGGGAGGCATTATATGCGAGACAACTGCTCCAACCCCATAAGGTGATGCACCGCAAGCAAGCTGCAGCTTCAGTTTTAGGTTATAATGGACCAATAACTCTGATTCCTATAATTGTTTTTGACATTTCGGTAAGCATCCTCACAGTCTTTCAACCAGAGCAAAACAAAGCGTGTAAAGGTTGTTGATAGGTGCGGTACGAACTGTCCATAGTGATTTAATAATCCTGGAAACAAACTTAACTGAGTGACGTTCTGTGGCCGTGGAGTATCCAGGACCTCCAACATCTTCTTAGGCTCCTTGTGAAGACTGTCTCGGTTGGTGATGTGTCCAAGATAGTGAATCGTAGATTTAAAACTTTTGCAATTCTCTTACATGGCCCTAAGATGATGTGGTTGCAGCCTTGCAAGAGTAACTTCTACGTTCTTTATATGCTCTACATCATTCAAACCTGTAATCAAAATGTCATCCAGGTAAGCATTCCACACCTGATATCCCACTCAATATCTGATCGATGGATCATTGGAAGAGAGCCAGTGCCGACGTTATCCCGAACGGAAGCCTACGATACCGGAACAGACCCTTGTGTGTTATTATGGACAATGCGGTTGAGACTCAATAGTTACAATCATTTGCACATAGACTTGGGAGAGATAAATTTTGCTTAATATGTGGCCACCTAAGCGGCCTACAAAAAGGTCTTCGATAAGTGGTAGAGGGCACTGACCAGCACATATTCATATTGAACCATCCTTCTTTAAGACTGAGACAGTTGGGGTTGCCCAATCGCTGGAGGTAACAGGCTCAATGACTTCTTCAGTAACCTCCCAAGTTCTTCTTCCACTTTACATCAAGTAGCACAGGGTACGGGGTACACGCTTTCAAACACTGAGGCATGATGTCTGCTTTTATATTAAGCTTCTCCTTGACCCCAGTCATAGATCCAAATGACTCCTTGAATACTTTGCTCATTCTGGGGGAGGTGGGACCTCTACAAACGGGATGGTCTACACCTGGACCAGAGGGGTACTAATATCCTGGGGGGGAAATTTGCTAATTCTCTTCGGGAGGGTTTAATCTAGTTCAGCAGGGGATTCGGAACCTGAATTGTAGCTCCAGTGTACAGGAGGTTGAGAATAGTGAGGTCATGAGTAAGGTTTCAAAGTTGCAGGAGTGTACCGGCAGGCAGGAAGGTGGTTTAAAGTGTGTCTTCTTCAATGCCAAGAGCATCCGGAATAAGGTATGTGAACTTGCGGCATAGGTTGGTACCTGGGAGTTCGATGTTGTGGCCATTTTGGAGACATGGATAGAGCAGGGACAGGAATGGTTGTTGCAGGTGCTGGAGTTTAGATATTTGAGTAAGCTCAGGAAAGGTGGTAAAAGAGGGGGAGGGGTGGCATTATTAGTCAAGGATAGTATTACGGTGGCAGAAAGGACGTTTGATGAGGACTCGTCTACTGAGGTAGTATGGGCTGAGGTTAGAAACAGGAAAGGAAAGGTCACCCTGTTGGGGGTGTTCTATAGGCCTCCGTAAAGTTCCAGAGATGTAGAGGAAAGGATGGCAAAGATGATTCTGGATAGGAGCGAAAGCAACAGGGTAGTTGTTATGGGGGACATTAACTTTCCAAATATTGACTGGAAACGCTATAGTTCGAGTACTTTAGATGGGTCCGTTTTTGTCCAATGTGTGCAGGAGGGTTTTCTGACACAGTATGTAGATAGGCCAACGAGAGGCGAGGCCATATTGGATTGGTACTGGGTAATGAACCAGGACAGGTGTTAAATTTGGAGGTAGGTGAGCATTTTGGTGATAGTGACCACAATTCGATTATGTTTACTTTAGTGATGGAAAGGGATAGGTATATACCATAGGGCAAGAGTTATATCTGGGGGAAAGGCAATTATGATGTGATGAGGCAAGAATTAGGATGCATCGGATGGAGAGGAAAACTGCAGGGGATGGGCGTAATGGAAATGTGGAGCTTGTTCAAGGAACAGCTACTGCGTGTCCTTGATAAGTATGTACCTGTCAGGCAGGGAGGAAACCGTGGTTTACTAAAGCAGTCAAAACACTTGTAAAGAGGAAGAGGGAGGCTTATGTAAAGATGAGACATGAAGGTTCAGTTAGGATGCTCAAGAGTTACAAGTTAGCTAGAAAGGACCTAAAGAGAGAGCTAAGAAGAACCAGGAGATGACATGAGAAGTCTTTGACAGGTAGGATCAAGGATAACCCTAAAGCTTTCTATAGATATGTCAGGAATAAAAGAATGACTAGGGTAAGAGTAGGGCCAGTCAAGGACAGTAGTGGGAAGTTGTGCATGGAGTCCGAGGAGATAGGAGAGGTGCTAAATGAATATTTTTCGTCAGTATTCACACAGGAAAAAGACAATGTTGTTGAGGAGAATACTGAGATTCAGGCTACTAGGCTAGAAGGGCTTGAGGTTCATAAGGAGGAGGTGTTAGAAATTCTGGAAAGTGTGAATATAGATAAGTCCCCTGGGCCGGATGGGATTTATCCTAGGATTCTCTGGGAAGCTAGGGAGGAGATTGCTGAGCCTTTGCCTTTGATCTGTAAGTCAACTTTGTCTACAGGAATAGTGCCAGAAGACTGGAGGATAGCAAATGTTGTCCTCTTGTTCAAGAAGGGGAGTAGAGACAACCCCGGTAACTATAGACCAGTAGACCAGTGAGCCTTACGTCTGTTGTGGGAAAGGTCTTGGAAAGGTTTATAAGAGATGGGATGTATAATCACCTGGAAAGGAATAATTTGATTAGAGATAGTTAACAGGGTTTTGTGAAGGGTAGGTCGTGCCTCACAAACCTTATTGAGATCTTTGAGAAGGTGACCGAACAGGTGGATGAGGGTGAAGCAGTTGATGTGGAGTATATGGATTTCAGTAAAGCGTTTGATAAGGTTACCCACGGTAGGCTATTACAGAAAATACGGAGGCATGGGATTCAGGGTGATTTAGCAGTTTGGATCAGAAATTGGCTAGCTGGAAGAAGACAAAGGGTGGTGGTTGATGGGAAATGTTCAGACTGGAGTCCAGTTACTAGTGCTGTACCACAAGGATCTGTTTTGGGGCCACTGCTGTTTGTCATTTTTATAAATGACCTGGAGGAGGGCGTAGAAGGATGGGTGAGTAAATTTGCAGATGACACTAAAGTCGGTGGAGTTGTGGACAGTGCGGAAGGATGTTACAAGTTACAGAGGGACATAGGTAAGCTGCAGCGCTGGGCTGAGAGGTGGCAAATGGAGTTTAATGCAGAAAAGTGTGAGGTGATTCATTTTGGAAGGAATAACAGGAAGACAGAGTACTGGGCTAATGGTAAGATTCTTGGTAGTGTCGATGAGCAGAGAGATCTCGGTGTCCATGTACATAGATCCCTGAAAGTTGCCACCCAGGTTGAGAGGGTTGTTAAGAAGGCATACGAGGTGTTAGCTTTTATTGGTAGAGGGGTTGAGTTTCGGAGCCATGAGGTCATGTTGCAGCTGTACAAAACTCTGGTGCGCCCGCATTTGGAGTATTGCGTGCAATTCTGGTCGCCGCATTATAGGAAGGATGTGGAAGCATTGGAAAGGGTGCAGAAGAGATTTACCAGAATGTTGCCTGGTATGGAGGGAAGATCTTATGATGAAAGGCTGAGGGACTTGAGGCTGTTTTCGTTAGAGAGAAGAAGGTTAAGAGGTGACTTAATTGAGGCATACAAGATGATCAGAGGATTAGATAGGGTGGACAGTGAGAGCCTTTTGCCTCGGATGGTGATGTCTAGCACGAGGGGACATAGCTTTAAATTGAGGGGAGATAGATATAGGACAGATGTCAGAGGTAGGTTCTTTACTCAGAGAGTAGTAAGGGCGTGGAATGCCCTGCCTGCAACAGTAGTGGACTCGCCAACACTAAAGGCATTCAAATGGTCATTAGATAGACATATGGACGATAAGGGAATAGTGTAGATGGGCTTTAGAGTGGTTTCACAGGTCGGTGCAACATCGAGGGCCGAAGGGTCTGTACTGCGCTGTACTGTTCTATGTTCTATGTTCATTCTTTCTCAGAGGTGTTTGGAGATCATTGGTAGAATCAGCAAGTTGGTTCACAATGGACCAGTTTAGCATAAGCTTCCTTACCCAAGATCTCCCAAACAATGCTGGAAAGTTTCCTTGAACAATGTGAGGAGGCAACTTCACTTTCTGCTTGTTAACTTCCACAGTCACGGGGCAGCACGGTGGTGCTGTGGTTAGCACTGCTGCCTCACAGCGCCGAGGTCCCAGGCTTGATCCCAGCTCTGGGTCACTGTCCGTGTGGAATTTGCACATTCTCCCCATGTTTGCATGGGTTTTGCCCCCACAACTCAAAGGTGTGCAGGGTAGGTGGATTGGCCACGCTAAATTGCCCCTTAATTGGAAAAAAAATGAATTGGGTACTCTAAATTTTTTTTTAAAACTTCCACAGTCACCTTGATGAAGCCCTTCAGAGGCACAACCTCCTTGGTATATGTCCTCAAGACCACATCAGATGGTTGCATGTCAGTCACATCAATTTCTGATGGTATACCGATTCAGGAATAAGTGGTACTCTAGCGTCTGTATCCACTTCCATCTTAATACCGTTCCCATTTAATCGAAAATTGTTGCATAAGGTGCAATGGGGGTTTGCTGGGGGTCTTACCTTGGCAAAGGGCGATTGATGAGCCATGGGAGGGTGTAAGACCTTCATGAGGTGGAATCGATGGGCTTGGGGAGTGAGTGGGATGGGTGAGGTCTGGGAGGTCTTTGCATGTTTATCTTAACCAGGATGAAATCCCACAGCACTAAGACGGACATTTGTAAAAGACAACTTCCTCACCCAACAACTCCTGTGGCAGCCGATTCTTCCCGATTTGTTCGACTCCAGCCTGACCCCCCGACAATGAAGATCCCACCTTGGCTTCCATGGCGGGCGGAAGCTAGGAATTTTCCTGACTCCCACTCCCCACCCCATGGATAATAATTCAAGCCATTTTGTATGATGCCAGTCCCACCGCAACAATGCCATCTTTGCAACAGAGGCAATCAAATTGATGTATCAGTTAAGGTATCTGAGGTACAAGGGATGTTTCAGATTATTTACACAAGAGCACAGGAAGCTCAGGAGAGGCGCTTATTCAAATATCAGGATTTAGAGGAAATTGATAAATTAAACCACAACAAATATATTCAAGAGTCAAGCAAATATGAGGCCAATTTCAGAAATGGGAAGACACACAAGTCAATTTACACCTTAATACTTAACACCAAAGTGATGAACATTTGAATTATATTTCTCAGTGGAGGTGCATGTTTGGAATACTTGAAAGCAGAATTAGACCATTGCTTGGCAATTTGATGTAATGATTAACCTTCGGCTAGATAGTCTACAGTTTCTCCTGTTTTATATTTTCTTACATTCTTGACTGATGGCAGATGACAGAAAGATATCTTGGAGTTAAGAAAGGGACATGCCATTGTTGGTTTAGTAATGAGTGTTGAATCATATTTAGTTAACAGCCTAATGGGTACGGAAACATTGATCAAAAAGCAACCGTAATAGGATTGCGGTCAATGTGGGGTTTGAAAGGAGAAACATGAAACAACTACTGGGATTTTAGATTTAGTAAAGGCTGACTCAAATGCGGTGTGACTGACACTGCCCACAATAAACTCAGCAAATCTGCCAATGTGTAAAATACCAGAAGATCTGTGGTAAGGATTCAACATGATGTCAATTGAGTTTATACCACGAGGAGAAAGATTTCTGCTTGTCAAAAATAAATGCAATCACGGATGATTAAAGAGACCATAGAATCATAGAATATACAGTGCAGAATGAGGCCATTTGGCCCACCGGGTCTGCGTCAGACCTTGGAAAGAGCACCCCACTTAAGCCCACACCTCCACCCTATCCCCGTAACCCAGTAACCCCACCCAACCTTTTTGGGTACTAAGGGGCAATTTAGCATGGCTAATCCACCTAACCTGCACATCTTTGGACTGTGGGAGAAAATGGGAGCACCCAGAGGAAACCCACACAGACATGGGGAGAAAGTGCAAACTCCACGCAGACAGACACCCGAGGCGGGAATAGAACCCGGGTCCCTGGAGCTGTGAGGCAGCAGTGCTAACCGCTAAGCCACTGTGCTGATAAGAGACATGATAAAATTAAAAGAAAAAAAGAAGCAACAAAAATAAATTGCACAGATCTTGGTGAATAGGAAAGATAGAAAGAACTGCAAATGGTGACAAAACATCTAGTAAGGACTAAAAAAGAAGATTGTGAAAAGAGACTTGCAAGTGATATCAAAATGAAATCAACATTCTCTTTTTTGATTCTAGTAGGAGGTAGTGGCTTTTGGAAGAGGAATGTGAGCTCATTGAAATCTATCAGATAGGAAGTCCAAGGTTTTTGATCTGATAACAGGGAAAATTAAAACAACCTCCGCTTGTCCCTGGGTGAATCCATGTTCAGTCCGGCAGCTCCCACCGGCTGATTGGCCTCTCTTTGACTCTCTGGCACCTGGAAGTTACCCACCTCCCTGATCACCGTCCTTTTACTGGCTGGAGCATTGAAAGTAGCAGTGAGTGTGTTTAAAACATGCTGAGGGGAGACAGGGTCCGGAACTGGCTCCTGATTTTTAAAAAACCCCAGTGGATAAGGTAGCTGATCTTCTGCCTCAGTTTTAAAGGACATGTGGCGGATAGTTTCGGATCCAATTAAAAATATTTCTTGAAGCCTACTTTGGGCAGATTCCAGAGGTTGAACGAAACATCATACACGATGCTTGTAGCACAGTGGTTAACACTGTTGCTTCACAGGTTCGATTCCTGGCTTGGGTCACTGTCTGTGTGGAGTCTACACATTCTCCCCGTGTCTATGTGGGTTTCTTGCGGGTGCTCCGGTTTCCTCCACAAGCCCCGAAAGACGTGCTTGTTAGGTGATTTTGACATTATGAATTCTCCCTCTGTGTACACGAACAGGCACCGGAGTGTGGCGACTAGGGGCTTTTTACAGTAACTTCATTGCAGTGTTAATGTAAGCCTCCTTGTGACAGTAGTAAAGATTATTATTATTGGAACCGGAAATTTTACTTGAGGCAGGAATCGGGGTGACAAGCGCCTGTAGTGGAGTGACCAAACCACGAGGCTGAGGGGAGTTTTAAGTCTCTGGCGTAATCTGGACAGTTTGTTTAGTTTCTCCACTGAAACTGGCAGGAAATTGCAGCTGGCTATTGAGCAGAAAGGAATAGTGCAGCGTGTGACAAAGTGTGTCTCACCCCCACTCAGGTAAATGACAGAAGAACATTTCTGGGGTTTCCCACAATTGAGGTCCTCTGAGGTGGACTGACTGAAGTTCTTAAAATGAGATCCCAATAAAGCAGATACTTATTTAGCCATTTACTCTGGGGAGGGGTGGGGGCGGCGGGGGTGGGGGGGGAGGTCCAGGACAAGAGGTGCAATTTCAAACTTTGAGACATGCCAATGAGGAGTGAAATTAAGAAGTACTTTTTCTAAACAACGGATAGTAAAACGTGGAATCCCGTCCTCCTAAGGGTTGTGGATGTCGGGTTAATTGAAATTTTCAAAACCAGAGAAAGGCAAATTTTTGTTTGTTTGTTATTTGCATCACAAAAGGAGGCCATTTGGCGCATCGGGTCTGCACGGCTCCCAACAGAGCGACCTAGCTAGTCCCATTCCCCAGCCCTCCAAATTAATCACTTTCAAATATATATCCACCTCCCTTTTGAAACCTCCTATGGAATCCACCTCCACCACTCTCCCACGCAGCACATTCTAAACCCCAACAACTCGCTGAGTAAAGAATTTCTCCTCATCTCACTCCTAGCTCTCTTGCTGATCATCTTGAAATTGTGACTCCAGTCACTGACATACCAAATAGTGGAAACAGAATATCCAACTTTACCCTGTCAAAGTTGTTCAGAATTTTTAAACCCTCGATAAGGTTGCTCCTTAACCTTCTCTGCTCCAAGGACAACAATCCCAATTTCTTCAATCTTTCCTTGTAGCTAAAATTCTTCATTCCTGGTATCATTCTAGTAAATCTCTTCTGCCTCTTCCAGGGCTTTAACATCCTTCCTTAAATAAGGCACCCAGAACTGAACACAATACCTCAAAATGATTTGTCGAGGTGTAGCATTCCTTCCTTGCTTTTATACTCTGCCTCGATTTATAAACCCAAGAATGCTATACGCCTTCTTAGCAACTGTTTCAATTCACCTGGCCACCTTCAGAGAATTATGCACTTGAACCCCGATGTCCCTCTGCTCCTGTACTCCCCTCAAAGTTGTATCATTGAGCCTATATTGTCTTCCCATGTTTCTCCTACCAAAATGCATCTAAGTTCATCTACCAGGTATCTGCCCATTTGGCCAACTTGTCAATGTCCCTCTGAAGTCGCTCAGCATCATCCTCACAATTCTCTATTCTCCCCAGCATAGTATCATCTGCAAATTGAGAGATGTTGCCCTCAACACCCACTTCTAAATCATTCATATAAATCAGAAAAAGCAAAAGGTCGCAACACTGAGCCCTGGGGAACAACACTTTCAACTTGTCTCCAGTCTGAGAAATGGCCATCTATAGCTACCCGCTGTTTTCTATCTCTTAGTCAACTTCTAATTCATGCTGCCAAGGACCCATCAATCCCAAACATTTTTAATTTGCTAACCAGTCTGCCATGTGGCACTGTGTCAAATGCTTTCTGAAAGCCTAAATATACAACATCCATGGCACTACCTTCATCCACTGCCCATGTCACCTCGTCAAAGAACTTAATTAAATTTATCAGATATAACCTGCCCTTGACAAAGCCATGATGGCTGTCTGCTATTAACTTATTTTACTCTTTCATTTATCTCACCCCGTATTGTGGCCTCCATCAGTTTTCCCACTATTGATGTCAAGGTGACAGATCTGTAATTTCCTGGTTATCCTTTGCGCCTTTCTTAAACAATGGTGTCACATTTGTAATACTCCAGGGGTGGGGGGGGAGGGTGGTGCGGGGGGTGGGGGTGGGGGTGGGGGGAGGGGGAGGGTGTGGGGGGGAGGGGGTTGTTGTTGAAAACTCACCACTATTCTTAGAAGTCCCCCTAGACCAAAAAGGGCCGACATTCTAAATGGTGAACAGGGATTCTCACTCCCCGACTCCTATGCAGGCTTCGGTGGGTGCTGTTCAGGTAAAACTATGTTTTCAAGTTATCCCCCGGTATAACCCATACGTTCACAGAAGATTTCATCTAATTACCACTTACTAGCATCGATCCTGGGTCCCACATTGCTCAGTAAGTAAAGTAGACTTTGGAATAACCACTGTTTCAGGTTAAATTAAGTTATTTTATTATTATATTTTTTCTTTTAAAAGATGCTATCACTGTCTTTACAGAAAAGTAAAAAGATCTTGCTTCTCATAGATTATCATAGAATTTACAGTGCAGAAGGAGGCCATTCGGCCCATCGAGTCTGCACCGGCTCTTGGAAAGAGCACCCTACCCAAGGTCAACACCTCCACCCGATCCCCATAACCCAGTAACCCCACCCAACACTAAGGGCAATTTTGGACACTGAGGGCAATTTATCATGGCCAATCCACCTAACCTGCACATCTTTGGACTGTGGGAGGAAACCGGAGTACCCGGAGGAAACCCACGCACACACGGGGAGGATGTGCAGACTCCGCACAGACAGTGACCCAAGCCGGAATCGAACCTGGGACCCTGGAGCTGTGAAGTAATTGTGCTATCCACAATGCTACCGTGCTGCCCCAAATTCAGAATTCTCAGCTTGTACAGGAATTGAACCAGCGCTACTGACCTTGTTCTGCATCACAAACCAGCTGTCTAGCCTACTGAGCTAAACCAGCCCCTTCCGGATCCTTCTGGTTGGTTGAAGGGACCTTCAGGCCCACCTTGACAATCAATCTTCTTAAAGTCTGGTCTTCTTTAGATGTATTTGCTGGTTAGCTCGGTTGCTATGTTCTATCTTTCCCATGTACCGAGCCGTGAGAGCTGGCTCTGCTGGCTGTCTCTGCGCTGACTCTGCCTCCTCTTTAAATTCTGGTCTTCCTTAGATATATTAGCTATTTTAGCTCAGCTGCTTTGCCCTGTCCCTTTCCCATGGCCAAGCTGACTGTAATCTGACTCTGAGCTGCTTGTTCCTTCTCTGCTTCTCCGCCTCTTTCTTCTCTCTGAGTTCTGGTAGTTCCTGCTCTGGTCTCTGGGTTTATATTCTCTTTCTAACAGCGATTAAGTTTTTATGACTTTATTGTAAAGTAACTGTTATTTCACTTGGATTATAAAACATATCTTTGATCTAAACATTCTAATACAACTAAATATTCATTTTGACATGGCCTCGCCTCTCAGATCTCTGATTACATTGTTTCCTTTCTGATGTTCAAAGTTCCTTTGTGATATTCAAAAATGCTTTGGTTTCAATAGAGGTGTGAATTTTGGTTTGGTTCCTGTCATTTCTATAGTTTTATTTGCCAATTGTGTCCTCAGCTCATAATTTTGACTTTGATCTTGGCTGTAAATTATGTTCCTCGTGGACTGATAGTCTCCAGTTTTCTTTAACTTACTTGGTGTTAGCAGAATTTCAAACCTAGAATTGTCACCAAATTCAACTGAACCTCATCCTTTCCTTTCCAGCTGCTTACTAAGATAGTTAATTTCAATGAAGGTGTGAAACATTGCTTCTGGCTGTATGCTAAAAATCCACTTGGTTATAACTTGAAAGGTTTACATTTATCTCTAACTCAACTGAAACCCTCATCCATGCTTTTCCAGATGCTTACTAAGAGGGTTAGTTTCAATGAAGGTGTGAGCCATTGTTTTTAGCTTCATACTAAAGATTCTGTTTGGGAGAAGGAATTTGCATTTTATAATCCTGCTCTTTGCAGCTGATGTTAACCCTTCGTGGGATCGTTCCCTACATTCTCTCGTGCTTCTTTCAGACCAAATATTGCCAGACTTCCATGTTTCAAATGACACAGAGAACATAGAACATAGAACAATACAGCGCAGTACAGGCCCTTCAGCCTATGATGTTGCACCAAAACAAAAGCCATCTAACCTACAGTATAGAACATAGAACAAAACATCTTTCCATATTTTCAATAACAGGGTGGATGTGCATTAAATCTGTTTGGAGACAGGCCCCTGATGGCAGCCAATGACAGCAGAATTCCAGACAGGCTCACTGGGTGCTCGTACAATGAAAGGCTGCCTTGTAAAGAGATTCCCTGCCATCCCACCCCAGAACACCATCAGAATGGTGATTTGGCTCCTTTTGCAATTAAACATTGGAAGGAAACTGCTATTCATGTTGAAGCACACTCTTAATTACTTACCATTTACATCAACCTGGTGGGGCCTCTATGGCTGGAAAGCCTCTGATTGTCCCTTTCCCTCTAGTTTCCGATCGTCAAAGTGAAAATTCAGTCCCCATCTTATCTAAGAGGTAGCACAGTGTAACAATGCTATGGAACGTCATTGAAGTGTCACTCTGCATCAAGCTCTTTTGAATTTAAATACTTTGCGATTCTTAAGTGTGAACTATGAAATAAAGGCAATAACCAACAAGTATTTTGATTTGATTTAATAGTGTGTTTTTATTCTTGTGCGTTTAGTTGGTGTTGAACAGCGCACATTTGCAACAACTGTAATGCAGTTTCAACATTAAGCATTCTTACACTTGTGAGCAACCAGGAGAATTGCAGCCTCACAGTCCGATACACTTCTTACATGGTCAGGTGCAACAAACATTTCAAATCCATCTATCTCATAACCAGCCTCCTTTATAGCACTTTCCAAAAAGGCCTGATCAAATTTCAGACATGAAAACTTAAGCTCATCAACGATGTAATAGCTCTCGTTCAAAACACTAATCAGAATGAGCACCCCGCCTGGTTTTAACAGAGAGGTTACATTTCTAAGAGCAGCGCAGTAAGCTGCTTTATCCTTACAGGCAGCTTCCAGACACAAGGAAGTCACCAGACAATCAGCAGGTTCCAATTCCACTGGATGCAGAGGGTTAGTTTGATGGACATCACACTTCAAAACTTGTTTGATGGAATCTCTCAGCTTCTTCTCTTTCTCTGTCCATTTTTCCCTGAAAGATACAAGCTCAGTGTCTGAGACAGAATGTTGCAGAGAACCACATTCAATTCATACTGCATCAGAAGAGTTGATTGTGCGGATCAAGCATTTTTCATAATGCTTGTTCCAACGAGTCCCCAGTTAAGGGGCTACTCCATTGCAAAAAGCAGAGTGATGATTGTGGTTATGAAAGAGTTTCTCATGCAGCACATTAAAATGAACACCAGCCTACCCTATCATGTCTTTTCATGCATCAATAAATGGTTGCATTTGTATAGTGCCTTTTAACAGTGAAATGTTACAAAGGGGTTCATAGGAATGTTACCAAATAAGATTTGACATGGTGTCACAAAAGGGGAGTAGTGAAGATGGCAATAAGCTGGTTGAAGAGGGGTAGCTCTAAAGAGTCTGAAAAGAAGATAGCGAGGTGGGCGGGTGGAAAGATTCAGGGAAAGAAATCCAGAGCAGCAGCCTCAGTAATGTTTTGTTATGCTTTTGTCGTAGCATAAGCTGCTTCCTTGATGTGCACTCTGACAAAGGAAGGTTCAGACTAGGAGATAGATATAGCACATTTATTAAACTATCTACAATTCTCCTTCTTGGATTCGACTCTACTGTTAATCCTGATATAGCTACTCAGACTGACGAACCAGTCTGCTACAATCCAGGTGGTGGGTATGATGTGTTGAATCAACCCTGTGTCTGTACTCACTGAGTGTCTCCACTGGAAAGAGGAAGATCATGTGTGCTGTGTCCTTTATATATGGGTTGGTGTAATCCCCCCCCTGTGGTAGTGTCACCTCTGTGTGTATCGTGAATGCCCATTGGTCGTGTCCTATCTTACTGGCCTATTGGTTGAATGTCTGTATGTCATGTCTCTGGTGCTCCCTCTAGTGTCCAGCTAGTCTACGTGTATTTACATTAACCCCTTGTGTATTTACAGTGGTGCATATAGAACATAGAAAATACAGCACAGAACAGGCCCTTCGGCCCACAATGTTGGGCCAAACTTTTCTCCTAGATTAAGAACAAATTAATCTACACCCCATCATTCTACCATAATCCATGTACCTATCCAATAGCCGCTTGAAGGTCCCTCATGTTTCCGACTCAACTACTTCCACAGGCAGTGCATTCCATGCCCCCACTACTCTCTGGGTAAAGAACCTACCTCTGACATCCCCCCTATATCTTCCACCATTCACCTTCAATTTATGCCCCCTTGTAATGGTTTGTTCTACCCGGGGAAAAAGTCTCTGACTGTCTACTCTATCTATTCTCCTGATCATCTTATAAACCTCTATCAAGTTGCCCCTCATCCTTCTCCGTTCTAATGAGAAAAGGCCTAGCACCCTCAACCTTTCCTCGTAAGACCTACTCTCCATTCCAGGCAACATCCTGGTAAATCTCCTTTGCACCTTTTCCAAAGCTTCCACATCCTTCCTAAAATGAGGCAACCAGAACTGCACACAGTACTCCAAATGTGGCCTTACCAGGGTTTTGTACAGCTGCATCATCACCTCACGGCTCTTAAATTCAATCCCTCTGCTAATGAACGCTAGCACACCATAGGCCTTCTTCACAGCTCTATCCACTTGAGTGGCAACTTTCAAAGATCTATGAACATAGACCCCAAGATCGCTCTGCTCCTCCACATTGCCAAGAACCCTACTGTTAACCCTGTATTCCCATACATATTTGTCCTTCCAAAATGGACAATTTCACCACAAGTAACTCGGCATTGCAGCCCAATTGGGTTGGCGCAATTAAAATTGGGGATCCAAGGAGTACAGAGATCCCTGAGGTGTACAGTGCTGGTGGAGGTTACTAACCGAGGCAGTGGGCAAAGGATTTGATCAACACTAAAGGCTGTAATCAACTTTGGATCACACTGTTGTCGGGGACAAAGAAAACAAAAACGGTTGGAGAATGACCGGGTCCGTGACCTGCAGCGGTCACGCAGTAAAACATGGTGCTGGCCGTGTGCGGACCCAACCTGAAAAATACTACCCCCCTGGCCAACCCCTGGCCACTCCCACCAGCCCTCGCGCAAGCCCCCCGGCTAGCAGCACGGCTCCCAGCCAACTGTGGCGACGCTGGACACAGTCCGCAGCCGCCACGCCAGGTTCCCGACAGCTGTGACCACAAGTGAACCGTGCCATCGGGAACTCGGCCCATCGGCGGCGGTGGATCGCGGAGGCCTAAGAGAATTGAGAGTCGTCAGTCCCGCTAACGATATGCCAACAGTGCTTAAACACCGCGGGGTGAGAAACGCATTTACGGGGTGCCGGAGGATCACGATTTGGCATCAAACTGCCGCCCACCTCACCCGATGTGGCGTCAAACCGCCACCTACTGCGATTTTAACGTCGAAGTGTATTCGCCGCCCATTTCGCCGTTGGCCGACGGTGAATCCCATCCCATGTTTCTGAGGCGCAGTCTGAACCCACCGGCTTTGGACTCGGCAGTGAGACGGCCGCCAGCTGAGCCAAACCGACAAAAGCAGAAAACTTTGTAAATGAGTTGAGCTCAGTTGAAACTCTGTCAAGGCGAAATGTGAGATGGAAAAGAGAGGGGCATTTGAAGTATTTTGCCCCAGGGTGATCAGATATTAGCAGTCATCAAATTTGTGTCTATGTCGCCAGCATTGAGCAACCTCGACCAGGAGCAGCTTGCACTGCCGAAATATGGAGAGATTGCTGCCTTATCCAGGCCAATATTTGGGAACATACAGAATGGTGTAAAGTAAAAAGGTCCTAACAAAATAAGTCTGGGTGTTTCCTTCACTTTGTGGAGATCACGGTCTCTGATATCAGGTTTCCAGCAAAATATTTATTTATATCCTGAGCTTTATAGAGAAGCTGTTTAAAAAGGATGCTGAGCAACTCAGGACGGCAGCAACTTTCCAGGTCTACAAGCACCTTTCTTTTAAATAAATAGGTTGGTCTTTTTCTCACTTGACTGTTGAGCCCTCTAACTGCAAATTACAAATGAAACCTAATCACAGGAATGACCTCTCATTGCAATGGGTCCATTCTTGTCCTTTTACTGGCTGAAGTGCTCAGATTTAATTTGTAATTCAATAGAGTTGTTTGGATACTTTGACAAATCAGAAGAAATCGCGGAATTAAGTGCCGGTTAGGGACCAAACCCAAGATATTTCAAGTTTATAGAAGAGTTGTGTCTCTAAACCAATGGGCAGCTTTTTCACCTTTTCACAAAGCAAATCCGAGTTTCTCAATAATTACCTGTCGCCTTCCAGTTCACACACATACTTTGCAATTGGGCTCCAGTCAAAAGCTCCCGGGTCATTTTGTAACCACAGCTCAATCTCCTGGCGGTTGTTGGAAGCAAAATCGGACACAACAATTTGCTCCGCATGCCCCGAGGCAGTGAGAGCCAAATGAAGACAGGGACCACATCCAATTTCAAGCAGTGTGCGGAATTTCGGACCTGGAATCATTCAAACATCAGTTGTTGATTGGGAAAGAAAATGGAAATAATGCACCTAAAATTGTACTGAAGAAACCATGAAAGCAGTGAGAGGCAACCTAGTGATTGGGCTGCACGCGTTCAAAATTGGCTTGTTCACTAACCATGACCCCATGAATATGATTAAATCTATTAAATACACATCAAATATTATATAATTAGTTATAAAAGTTGCTTAATCATTTCATATACTAATAGATCTAATCAATTTCAAATGGTAAAAACAAAAGAAATATTTATGCTTTGGATGCAGAGGGAGTGCACGGCTCTCACAGTCAATGGCGTGTGCAATTAGAATGCAACTCACATTGCTTGCTCCATGTCTTATGTGCATATCACTTCACTGATTTAAAAAAGAAAGATTTAGAGAACCCAATTCATTTTTTCCAATTACGGGGCAATTTAGCGTGGCCAATCCACCTATCCTGCACATCTTTGGGTTGTGCGGGCGAAACCCAAGCAAACACGGGGAGAATGTGCAAACTCCGTGATCGAACCTGGGACCTTGGCACCCTGAGGCAGCAGGGCTAACCCACTGCGCCACCGTGCAGCCCTCATATCGCTTCACTCATACAGGTGGGGAAAATACTACACGGACGGAAATCAGCGGAGTGTGGCAACAGTCAATAAAATGCCTCATGGGCTGCAATCAAAACCCAGATCGGCTGCAGGTTGGCCCTGGGTCTCAGGTTATCCACCAGTGAACTAAAGGGAGCTTTTGTATCAATGTCCGCTTATCTGTCTTTGATGGCAAGAATAAGGTTCAATTCTTCTCCACCCTTCTTGCCGCACCCAATTCTGACGAGATAATAACAATGTTGCTCAGTGTGACGGGTACATTGCTGCTCTGCTCACTGGGGGAAGAACTCTCTCAATAATTTTGCAGCATCAGGAATTCCTGTCAACAGATATCTCCACTGGAGCAGCAGCAGCACAGGGTTTGCACGGGGAGAGATGTGAAAGGAGTGTCAATGTGGGCTGAGCGATGGGCGGGAGAAGAGTGAAAGGCCACATGGTAGCTAGAGGAATGCTAGCATGACCTGAGGGAATGGAGGAGATTTCCAACATGAACTGAATGAAAGTGGGGGGCGGGGTGAATAGTTGTTGAACGAAGAACATCTGTGTGGGGGAAGATGAAGAAGAGTGTCCAAGGGAAGTGGAAAGGGCGGGAGACAAATGCTAGAATGAACAGGGGAGGGAGGGAGGAATTGCTTTATGTGAGTTGTAGGGACCAGTGTGGAGAAGGTTTGTGTGAACAAGTAAACTAAGGGCTGAGGAGATCAGTAAGAATAATTACGGCCCCTCTGCATTTTCTCTGGAAGAGATGACTGCCTCTTAGTTTAAAATTTATTATATAGTTGTCATTGTAACAAAGTTAATAATGTGATTTTGTGACACAAATGCCATAATGGCTTAAAAATCCTTCATAGGAAATTGAGAAAACTTCTGAAATTTCCACCTCCTTCGTTATACTACATTGATTTACAAAAACTGTTGTAGGCCATGTTTGAGTTTATCTTTCACATAAGTAGTGGTCCTAATCCTGTGTGGTCAATTGGTTCCCCAATTCTTGATCTATATTAATCACCTTTTCTTCAATCATTTAGTTTTACATCTTGACCTGGTCTCGGCTTTAGAGGCTCATCATGACTCTCCATGCAAAAAATCATCTTGCTCTCTGTGTATGTCTCCTTTTCCCAGCTATCTCAACAACCGAATATTATCTGCTCCACTGACTATTGCCCATGAATTGATTCTTAATCTTTTCTATTAATTGAACTTAGCCCCAAGAGTATGAAGTCTTCCTTCATGTTTGTATTTCCTCCCAGCAAGCAGCGTAGCTTTATCCAACTCGCTGAGGCATATTTACCTGCAGCTTAATTGATGATAAAGCTGTAATCCACTGAGTATATACATGTCCCAGGGCGATATTCAGGCCTGATTTTGACTTTCCAGCATTCCAGGGAGCTTTTGACCACTTTTTCATTGCCTTTTGTTGCTTGGCATATTCCCATTCTCACCGAAGGCCCAGAAACACATACTCCAATTTAGGAAACTTAACATGGTTCCTATTCACTCCAGTTGTCTTCTTTATTGTAGGATATGCTGGAGGGCCAATTTCCCTTAGTGCAACAAATAATGGTGCTTGGCAACCCCAGGGCAAAGCAATATTGAAGTGAAACCCTCAAGGAGGATATACATAGGGCCAAATGCCTGCTTCAGGGGTGGGTAAAGAACACCTCTAGTTTCTCCTTATCTGGTAATGTGGTAGGGTGGCGGGGGGTGGGGAGTGGGGGGGTGGGGGGGGGGGGGGGGGGTGACCTCCAGCTGTTGCCGATTTTGGAGCCTCAGTAGGTTCTGTCTGCTGGGCACAAGCAGCCCAATTTCTAATTGTTCCCTTGCTTTCAATAGATCCAGTCTCCCTCAGTTACATTCCTTCTTTACATATATGTGCTCCTCTCAGCGTCTCCCCCTCAACATTCTTTTAAGTTTTGATTCTCTGGTCAAGCTTCAATTTGCTTATCCACCACTCTTAGCATCAGTAACAAAGGGGTGTCATTAAAAATCCATTTCCCCTTTCATTCTCCCACCGACCCTTAAATTCCCCTTTACTTCATGCCCCGCTCAGTCGTCTCCCATTATTGTCATCTTGTGGTGAGCCACGTAAGGCTGTTGTATATATGTTCATTATTGTTCTACTGTTCTATTAGAATCTTTATCTCCACTGTTGTACATACTTATTTTTATTGCTGTTCTGTTATTGGTTGTTGCTGTTGTACTGTTGGGATGTTATTATTGGTGCTGCTGTTGGCCCCGCCTGTGGCTCCGCCCAGCTGTGGGGGTATAAAGCCTGTTGATCTGGGTCAGCCCTGCAGTGCGGGAGGAGCTACAGGTTGGCACATATTTAGTTTATTAAAGCATCGGTTCACTGCTTCTCAGCATCTCGTCTGAATTAATGTCATTCACATCTCCCTCCTGCTTTATTCCCCCAATGCTGCTCCTCAATCATTAGTCAACAAAAGCTACTGACTCAGGAACACTGGAGTTAGCGCGGGGGATCTGCAGCTCCATTCACATACTGGCCAGGCCAAATAATGATTTGACCTGCAACAGAAACAGCAAATACTGGACAATCTCAGCAGGACTGATCACAATCTGTGGAGGGGAAAAGGGAGCTAAGGTTTTCGAGTCTGGACGACTCTTTGACAATGATTTGGGCTGAAGTCCTGCAGGTTCAGGAACTGCTGAGAATTTCCTCCTGTCAACAATCCAACGTCAGTACTTGATCCCAAACGCATTAAAGCAGTATTTGCCCAGAGGAATTGGAGGTGAAAGCTCAGAGCAGGGTGTCGCCCCGTTAAGGCAGCAGCTAGCTTAAATTAAATCCAAAAGGCTTCACTCACCACTGGAGAAGGTTTTTACCAAATTCGTCAGAACAAAAGGCAGGAATGCCTTTTCCAGCACATTACCAAGGGGAGACAGATAGTACGTTTCCAAATAGATCCGTGAGTTAAACTTTTTCTCATAACAATCGCCATCGGTGAAACCCGACTCCATTCCTCTCTGAACAGGAAAGTCGACTGAGAGGCGGATTGCAATCCCACTATATTTAAAGGGACTGCCCCTGCCGGTAAAATGTTTGGAACTGACCCCATTGTGAGAAGGGGGAGGTGTTCCCGGAAGAGCTGCCTGTCATTTCACTCCACAATGTCTTTCTCTAAAAGTCATATGAAACGTTTTGATGTTATTTGCTTCAGTTTGTCAGGCATTTGATTTTACATCAGAATGTATTTCCCTTTGTAACAGAGCTCTGGGATTAAAAAAAAGCAATGGATCATGTGCAAAGTAGAACCAAAAACAAGACCAACTTAGATTGTACATCGGTTTGTATCACAGTACTTGCAATTAATCGCAGTGCAGAAAGGCATGTGGTCCCAAAACTCAATCTATATTGGTTATCTAGGAAGATGGAGAAAATCCAATAGTACATAAAAATCTGTTTGCGTTTGACGACCTAACGTATTCTAAAGGACTATGTAGATAAGATCTAGAAATTAAGACCCATGTTTATTAAACAGTTTGCTGAAAAATCTTTCTGGACAAAATTTATTTTTGTAATGACAACTTATGCAGGTCAAGGTTCATTCTGAAAATTACAGATACAGGGTTCATATTTTTGATGTTTTAAAAAAAGGCTGTTCTGCTATCATGGTCAAAAAAGCTCCCAGTGTATGTGAGCTGATCAAATGCAAACAAGGGTTTGCATTAAGTGAAACCCTTAAGGAGGATATAATGTAAACAAAAGTCTCAGTACCAGACAGGAGGACACGCTTTTCAAATGCACAATTTGCAAATCTGATGTTTTAACAAATTTAAGTGAGGTACCAATGGTAGTTTTAACAGTATGGCCTCCTTGAGAAGGTCAATGTCTGTAGAGTACTGTCATGATATTCAAACACACATCACAACACACACATCATGATAGACAGACCAACAGACCAATTAGCACACATAACACGACAGCCAATCACAGACAAGAGCAGACACAGTATAAGACAAGAAACACGGCACCTGCTGGCCAGTCCATCTGGAGACAGGACAAGGCCAGGACCTCATTAACAAGGCACTCACACCGTCACCACGTGCTGAGTACCAAGTCAGATGTGTAAATAACTAGTTGGAATAAAACTGCGTTGTACCAATCGCAACCGTGTTGGTTCGTCTGTACCTCAGAGCACCCAACACCACAAGTACTAGAAGTTCCCTAGCCTCCAAGGTTGCTTCCTTGCACTTACCTGCAACTTACCCTGATCCCACCCTGCACTTACCCTGATCATCCTATGGTCTCCGCCGGTGCCGTTCCTCGTGATCCACGTTTGTATGGGCCAGCATCGAATCGGTGCCTGGCTGCAGCCTCCCTGGGTAGACCGAAGAATCAAAGGAGGCTGCTGGACCTACCTATCCTCAATGTGAAGACAGAACTTTGTCTCCACAAAGACTGTGCGGTGGTCACTTCTGCCATTACTGTCATGGACAGATGCATGTGCAGCAGGCAGGTTGGTGAAGATGAGGTCAAGTATGTTTCTCCCTCTTGCTGGTTCCCTCACCACCATGCTGCAAACCCAGTATAGCAGCTATGTTCTTTAGGACCTGGCCAGCTCAGTCTGTGTGGTACTACTGAGCCACACTTTGTGATGGACATTGAAGTCCCCACCCAGAGAATATTCTGTGCCCTTGCCACCCTCGGTGCTTTGAACAAGTGGTGTTCAATATGGAGGAGTACTGATTCATCAGCTGATCAGTACATGGTAATCAGCAGGAGGTTTCCGTGCCCATGTTTAACCTGAAGCCATGAGACTTTATGGGGTCTAGAGTCGACGTTTAATACTCCCAGGGGAACTCTCTCCCGTCTGTATACCACTGTGCTGCCACCCTGCTGGGTCTGTCCTGCCGGTGAGACAGGACATACCCAGGAATGTTGATAGTGGAGTCTGTAAGGTTTGATTCTGTGAGTGTGACTGTGTCAGGCTGTTGCTTGAACAGTCTGTGAGAAAACTCTTCCAACTTTGGCAGAAGCCCCCAGATGTCAGGAAGGAGGATGTTGCAGGTCGGCAGGGCTGTGTTTGCCATTGTGGTTTCTGGTGACTGGGGCGATGTCAGGTTGTCTGTCTGGTTTCATTCCCTTTTTGTGTTTTCATAGCAGTTGAATACAACTGAGTGGCTTGCGGGGCCATTTCAGAAGAATTTAAGAGTGAACCACATTGCTGTAGGTCTGGAGTCACATGTAGGCCAGACCAGGTAAGAATGGCAGAGTTCCTACGCTAAAGGACATTAGTGCTCTTGTTGTCTGAGTGTGGGCCTTTAGTTGCGAAGCAACAAATTAGATTTTTTAAAACCCTGCATTTGCTTTAATGTGGTAAAACCCTCATTACAATGCAGACATCTAAACCAACCTCCAAACTTTTTGGAGGAGCACCTTTTTTTTCTTGAAGTCAAAACTGAAGTTTTAACCCTTTCTTTTTTTGAAATAAATTTAGAGTAACCAATTATTTTTTTCAATTAAGGGGCAATTTAGCCTGGCCAATCCACCTACCCTGCACATCTTTGGGTTGTGGGGGTGAAACCCACGCAAACACCGGGAGAATGTGCAAACTCCACACAGACAGTGACCCAGAGCTAGGATTGAACCTGGAATCTCGGCGCTGTGAGGCAGCAATGCTAACCACTGTGCCACCGTGCTGCCCAAGTTATAACCCTATCTTAGCACATAAATACAGAAACACAAATTAAGTTTGAACTTAAAACTAACTGTCACCTTATTTCTAATATCCACAAAATATACAGCGGAGATATAAATTATTTAAACTTACCTCTATTTTCTGACAATATTTACTCAGTGTAACAGTAGGGTTAATGTTGTATGAACACAGGGTTCAGCAAAGGGCCTATTTCTTATTCCAGGGTACTTAACAGATTTTGAGTCTTGGTAAAAGAATAAATCTTTGTATGTTTGAAGATGATTTGGAGAGATTTTTGCAAACTGAGGAAAAAGCAAGAAAAATTATAACGGTGATGTGGTTAGAATAGAGAGCTGAGATGTTGAGTGGAAAATGGCATTTAATATGGAGAATTACAAGGTTATGAGATAGTGAAGGGAACTAAACAATGGAGATATAAATTAAATTTCTGCTGGCTATAAGATACAGAAGAGCAATCTGTGAGATTGAAACCAAAAGCATTGTTGGTGCCAATTTGGTGATTTTGAGAACTATTTCCATGAGAATAGAACACAAATCTCAGGAAGTGATAACAAAGCTGTATCAGGCACTGATACAATGGCCATACCTGAAATACTGGGCTGAATTTTCACCAATTGTGTTGATTTGGGAGCCCTTTAAAAATTGTTTCTGGGTTCCAATTCTAGGTTTCCTGACCTCAATCACTGGCTGTCTGCTTTTCAGGAGAGACTTTAAAGCATGCAGGTAGCTGTTTCTTGTCAAAAGCTAGCACCCAGCTCTCTCCACAGATAATTTGCAGAGAGAGGCATGCCCAATTCTTCCACATATTAGGGCCAGTTTTTCATTGTGAGGTGTAACTGATTCAACAGCATAATAGATTTCTTGGCATACATAATGAGACTTGTCTGAGACCTGACATCCATTACTCTTGTTGAAGTAGCTGAGCCGAGCCTCAGAGAAAACATTGTTTGTTTGCTCTGGCTCTCTGACCTCTGCTGCCAATTTCACAACATTTATTTACACAAGGTTAAGTGGTTTTGAGAGTTTGTGATTTCTGTTGTTGCTATTATAGGGAGTCCTGCTGATGGCCATTTTTATTGTCTTCTAATGAAATTTTCTTTGTCAACATAGTACTGAGTAATTAGTGAATTACTTTTTGTTATTTTTTTGGTTGTAGCCGCAAAGAGAAAGGATCAGAGGAGGCCCACGTAGAGTTCGTATAACATAGTGCGAGGGCTTTATCTACAAGATGCTGCTTAAATAGGGTATAATGGTGAACTACCCAAATCCCGCAAAACACTCCGATGTCATAATTGCGCAACACGTGACATTACATCAGCCAATGGGGTCACTCTGCTATATTATACCCTCCCTCTTTACTCCTTTAGTGTCCCCGGCATTTTTACTTAAACACTTTAACACAGATCCAATACATTATGCCATAACTAACATTGTTATGTTACAGGTACATATGTACATTTGTAAGACATCTCTTGGGTGGATATCTGTCTCGTTTGGGCAGAACACAACATTCAGGAGCTCAACCCTTAGGGATACTAGGAGTGTCTTCCTTTACACTGGTCAGTGTTACATCTGATGAAACCAACTGAGGAACTGTCTCTGGTTGTGTGGATGATCCTGTCATAACAGATTTTGTGATGTCAACAGTGATAGTCCTCAAGTCGTGCATGTCACTGTCCATACACTGTGGTGAAAACATCTGGTACAGGTTATGTACTCTTTTTTTAATTAAGGGGCAATTTCGCATGAACAATCCAGATACCCCGCACATCCTTTGGGTTGTGGAGGTGACACCCATGCAGACACGGGGAGAATGCGCAAACTCCACACAGACAGTTACTTGGGGCTGGGATCGATCCCCGGGTCCTCGGCACCATGAGGCAGCAATGCTAACCACTGTGCCACCATACCACCCTTTCTGTACTCTCATAAAATGCAGCCAATAATTGGTCAGCGTGTCGGTGCCAAGTTTGTTCATTGTGAGATTGTACAGTAGACATAAAATTGGGCCTGTTTTGGCTAATACAATTACTGGAGTCCATTGTTCGCCTGCGGTGTAATTTTTTACAAGAACACGTTCCTCACACTCAAAGACTGCTTTTGGAATGTTGCTCCCTTCGAACCATTTCCATCTGATGTTGTTGCCTGACTCTCTCTGATGTTCAAGAGATGTCAAAAGGTCAAACTATGTGTGTTTGACTTTTGCGCATCAGTATAGCCAGTGAGTTTTGTGTTGTTGAATGCGCAGTGTTTCTGTATGTCATTAGAAAGCTACTGACCCGTTTAGGTAAAGATCCCTTAAAGCCTTCACGGCATGCTTGAGTGATTGCACAGAATGTTCAACTCAGCCATAAGTATTGGATGGTAGGGGACAGATTTGCTACGGCGGATGCCTCACCCCTTCAGGTAGTCCTCAAATTTGGTTGATGTGAACTGAGTACCGTTATTGCTCAAGAGACTTTCAGATCGCCTGAATCTTGCAAATACATTGTCAAGCCTTTCTATAGTCTGTTCCGTAGTCGTGGATTTCATGATGGCTATCTCCAGCCACTTCGAATGAACGTCACCCATGACCATAAACAAGTGTCCTTTGTCTGTTCCCGCATAATCAACTTGGATTCTTTACCATGGCCTGGCAGGCCATTCCCATGGATGCAAAGGTTGTAGTGGAGGGACATTTGTCAACACAGTAAAGGATTGGCATAACCTCACCTTCTCCTCTATTGGGCATCCAACCCTGACTACCAGAAGTAGCTTCTTGTCAACTACTTCATTTTAACTACACCAAGATAACCCTCGTGAAGCTGTTCCAGGATTCTACTCCTGGACATGGAGGAATGATTACTCTAATACCGCACAACAATGCTCCATTTTATACTGTCAACTCAATATGCCCGGTAAGATAGGGTTAAGGTCTCTGTTCTTATTGTACTCTTGTGATAGAGTGCCTTTTTAAAATCATGTCCAACACCTTCCCCATCACTGCTCTGTTCCGAAAATTTTTCGCACCTGAGAGGATGTTACCGGAACATTTTCCACATGAGACAGAGAGAATATGTCATTGAAGTGTTCATCACATTCGTGCCGATCTTTTTGGAGTTGTTGATCTAGACAAAGTGTCCACGTTCCCATGCAGTTCAGACTTTTGATATTCAGTTACATAATCGTGTGTCAACAAAATTAACGTCCATTGCTGTAATCGATTAGCAGTGAGCAAAGGGATTCCGTTATGCCGGCCAAAAATTATTAAGGGACGATGGTCGGTCGAGTAAATTGGTGACCAAATATATAATGGTGGAACATTCGAATACCAAAAATAATGCTGAGAGCTTCTTAAGTTGCACATAGTTCATAGAATCCTTACAATGCAGAAGGAGGTCATTCAACCCATCAGGTCTACACCGACTCTCTGAAAGAGCAGCCTACCGAGTCCCACTCCCCTGCCTATCCCTGTAACCCCACCTAACCTTTGGACACTAAGGCACAATTTAGCAAGGACAATCCACCTAACCTGCACAAAGACAACCCAAGCAGACACGGGGAAAACGTGCAAACTCCACACAGTCAGCCAAGGTTGGATTTGAACCAGGGTCCTAGTGCTGAGATGCAGCAGTGCTAACCACTATGCCACCTGAGTTGGGCTCAGCGCGAATCAACTTCCTGGAAGCAAATGTTATTGGTCGATCTTCACGGAAGGCATTATATGCGAGACAACTGCTCCAACCCCATAAGGTGATGCACCGCAAACAAGCTGCAGCTTCAGTTTTAGGTTATAATGGACCAATAACTCTGATTCCTATAATTGTTTTTGACATTTCGGAAAGCATCCTCACAATCTTTCAACCAGAGCAAAACAAAGCGTGTAAAGGTTGTTGATAGGTGCGGTACGAACTGTCCATAGTGATTTAATAATCCTGGAAACAAGCTTAACTGAGTGACGTTCTGTGGCCGTGGAGTATCCAGGACCTCCAACATCTTCTTAGGCTCCTTGTGAAGACTGTCTCGGTCGGTGATGTGTCCAAGATAGTGAATCGTAGATTTAAAACTTTTGCAATTCTCTTACATGGCCCTAAGATGATGTGGTTGCAGCCTTGCAAGAGTAACTTCTACGTTCTTTATATGCTCTAGATCATTCAAACCTGTAATCAAAATGTCATCCAAGTAAGCATTCCACACCTGATATCCCACTCAATATCTGATCGATGGATCATCGGAAGAGAGCCAGTGCCGACGTTATCCCGAACGGAAGCCTACGATACCGGAACAGACCCTTGTGTGTTATTATGGTCAATGCGGTTGAGACTCAATAGTTACAATCATTTGCAGATAGACTTGGGAGAGAAAAATTTTGCTAAATATGTGGCCACCTGTGAGGCCTACAAAAAGATCTTCGATAAGTGGGAGAGGGCGCTGACCAGCACATATTCATATTGAACCATCCTTCTTTCAGACTGAGACAATTGGGGTTGCCCAAACGCTGGTGGTAACAGGCTCAATTACTCTTTTCTTCAGTAACCTCCCAAGTTCTTCTTCCACTTTACATCAAGTAGCACAGGGTACGGGGTACACGCTTTCAAACACTGAGGCATGATGTCTGCTTTTATCTTAAGCTTCTCTTTGACCCTAGACATAGATCCAAATTGTGGTGATGTGCATCACTGTAAATACATGTAAGCTAGACAGACACTAGAGGGAGCACCAGAAACATCACACACACACACTCGACCAATGGACATTCACGATACACAAGGAGATGACACGACCACAGGGGGGCATTACACCAACCCATACATAAAGGTCACCACACACCTGATCAACCCCCTTTGGCCAGTGGAGACAGTAAGTGAAGAGAGGCACAGGGTTGATTCATTATCACACCCACCACGTGGAAGAGGTTAGTCAGTTTAGGTAGCTACAATAGGATTAGCAGTAGTGTTGAACTCAAGTTATAAAAGTGTACATCGTGTAAATAAATGAGTTGAAGTTATTTACACGCCTCGACCTTCCTTGACAAATGCAACACAAGGAAGCCGCTTATGTTACAAAGGAAACATAACAAAACAGAAATGTCCTCGAATACTTTGCATACTTTCTCAGATGTGTTTGAAGATCATTTGTAGAATCAGCAAATTGGTTCACTATGGCCCAGTTTAGCATAATCTTCCTTACCCAAAACCTCCCAAACAATGCTGGAAAGTTTCCTTGAACAATGTGAGGAGGCAACTTCACTTTCTGCTAGTTAACTTCCACAGTCAGAAGGCAGCACGGTGACGCTGTGGTTAGCACTACTGCCTCACAGCGCCGAGGTCCCAGGTTTGATCCCAGCTCTGGGTCACTGTCCGTGTGGAGCTTGCACATTCTCCCCATGTTTGCATGGGTTTCGCCCCCACAACTCAAAGATGTGCAGGGTAGGTGGATTGGCCACGCTAAATTGCCCCTTAATTGGAAAAAAAATGAATTGGGTACTCTAAAAATTTTTTTTTAAAACTTCCACAGTCACCTTGATGAAGCCCTTCAGAGGCACAACCTCCTTGGTATATGTCCTCAAGACCACATCAGATGGTTGCATGTCAGTCACATCAATTTCTGATGGTATATCGATTCAGGAATAAGTGGTACTGTAGCGTCTGTATCCACTTCCATCTTAATATCGTTCCCATTTAATCGAAAATCGTTGCATAAAGTGCAATGGGGGATTGCTGGGGGTCTTACCTTGGCAAAGGGCGATTGATGAGCCATGGGAGGGTGTAGGACCTACATGAGGTGGAATAGATGGGCTTGGGGAGTGAGTGGGATGGGTGAGGTCTGGGAGGTCTTTGCATGTTTATCTTAACCAGGATGAAATCCCACAGCACTAAGACGGACATTTGTAAAAGATAACTTCCTCACCCAACAACTCCTGTGGCAGCCTCTGAACTTCCCGATTTGTTCGACTCCAGCCTGACTCCCCGACAATGAAGATCCCACCTTTGCTTCCATGGCAGGCAGGCCGAGCTAGGAATTTTCCTGACTCCCACTCCCCACCCCATGGATAATAATTCAAGCCATTATGTATGATGCCAGTCCCACCGCAACAATGCCATCCTTGCAACAGAGGCAATCAAATTGATGTATCAGTTAAGGTATCTGAGGTACAAGGGATGTTTCAGATTATTTACACAAGAGCACAGGAAGCTCAGGAGAGGCGCTTATTCAAATATCAGGATTTAGAGGAAATTGATAAATTAAACCACAGCAAATATGTTCAAGATTCAAGAAAATATGAGGCCAATTTCAGAAATGGGAAGACACACAAGTCAATTTACACCTTAATACTTAACACAAAAGTGATTATATTTCTTACTGGAGGTGCATGTTTGGAATACTTGAAAGCATAATTAGACCATTGCTTGGCAATTTGATGTAATGATTAACCTTCGGCTAGATAGTCTATAGTTTCTCCTGTTTTATATTTTCTTACATTCTTGTCTGATGGCAGATGACAGAAAGATATCTTGGAGTTAAGAAAGGGACATGTCATAGTAGATTTAGTAATGAGTGTTGAATCATATTTAGTTAACAGCCTAATGGGTACGGAAACATTGATCAAAAAGCGACCGTAATAGGATTGTGGTCAATGTGGTGTTTGAAAGGAGAATCATGAAACAACTACTGGGATTTTAGATTTAGTAAAGGCTGACTCAAATGCGGTGTGACTGACACTGCCCACAATGAACTCAGCAAATCCGCCAATGGGTAAAATACCAGAAGATCTGTGGTAAGGATTCAACATGATGTCAATTGAGTTTGTACCACGAGCGGAAAGATTTCTGCTTGTCAAAAAAAATGCAGTCACTGATGACTAAAGAGACCATAGAATCATAGAATTTACAGTGCAGAATGAGACCATGTGGCCCATCGGGTCTGCACCGGACCTTGGAAAGAGCACCCCACTTAAGGCCATGCCTGCACCCTATCCCCGTAACCCAATAACCCCACCCAACCTTTTTGGGTACCAAGGGGCAATTTAGCATGGCTAATTCATCTAACCTGCACATCTTTTGACTGTGGGAGGAAATGGGAGCACCCAGAGGAAACCCACGCAGACATGGGGAGAAAGTCTCCACACAGACAGACACCCGAGGCGGGAATTGAACCAAGGTCCCTGGAGCTGTGAGACAGCAGTGCTAATCACTGAGCCACTGTGCTGATAAGAGACATGATAAAATTCAAAGAAAAAAAGATGCAACAAAAAGAAATTGCACAGATCTTGGTGAATCGGAAAGATAGAAAGAACTGCAAAGAGTGAGTAGGAGGTAGTGGCTTTTGGAGGAGGAATATGAGCTCATTGAAATCTATCAGATAGGAAGTCCAAGGTTTCTGATCTGATAACAGGGAAAATCTGCTTGTCCCTAGTGCCTCCATGTTCAGTCCGGTAGCTCCCACCGGCTGATTGGCCTCCCTTTGACTCTCTGGCATCTGGCGATCACCCACCTCCCTGATCAGACGAAAAGTGACAGAAGAACATTTCTGGGGTTTCCCATAATTGAGGTCCTCTGAGGTGGACTGACTGAAGTTCTTAAAATGAGATCCAAATAAAGCCAATACGATTTAGCCATTTACTGTGGGGAGGGGTGTGGATGGCGGGGGTGGGGGGGGGGGGGGGGGGGAGGTCCAGGACAAGAGGTGCAATTTCAAACTTTGAGACATGCCAATGAGGAGTGAAATTAAGAAGTACATTTTCTAAACAACAGATAGTAAAACGTGGAATCCCGTACTCTAAGGGTTGTGGATGCCGGGTTAATTGAAATTTTCAAAACCAGAGACAGGCAAATTTTTGTTTGTTTGTTATTTGCATCACAAAAGGAGGCCATTCGGCCCATCGGGTCTGCACGGCTCCCAACAGAGCGACCTAGCTAGTCCCATTCCCCAGCCCTCCAAATTAATCACTTTTAAATATATATCCACCTCCCTCTTGAAACTTCCTATGGAATCCACCTCCACCACTCTCCCAGGCAGCACATTCTAAACCCCAACAACTCACTGAGTAAAGAATTTCTCCTCATCTCACTCCTAGCTCTCTTGCTGATCATCTTGAAATTGTGACTCCAGTCACTGACATACCAAATAGTGGAAACAGAATATCCAACTTTACCCTGTCAAAGTTGTTCAGAATTTTCATAGAATTTCATAGAATTTACAGTGCAGAAGGAGGCCATTCGGCCCATCGAGTCTGCACCGGCTCTTGGAAAGAGCACCCTACCCAAGCCCACACCACCCTATCCCCATAACCCAGTAACCCCACTCAACCAACACTAAGAACACCTCGATAAGGTTGCTCCTTAACTTTCTCTGCTCCAAGGACCACAAGCCCAATTTCTTCAATCTTTCCTTGTAGCTAAAATTCTTCATTCCTGGCATCATTCTATTAAGTCTCTTCTGCCTCTTCCAGGGCTTTAACATCCTTCCTTAAATAAGGCACCCAGAACTGAACACAGTACTCCAAAATGATTTGTCGAGGTGTAGCATTCCTTCCTTGCTTTTATGCTCTGCCTCTATTTATAAACCCAAGAATGCTATAAGCCTTCTTAACAACTGTTTCAACTCACCTGGCCACCTTCAGAGAATTATGCACTTGAACCCCAAGGTCCCTCTGCTCCTGTACTCCCCTCAAAGTTGTATCATTGAGCCTATATTGTCTCCCCATGTTTCTCCTACCAAAATGCATTTAAGTTCATCTGCCAGGTGTCTGCCCATTTGGCCAACTTGTCAATATCCATCTGAAGTTGCTCAGCCTCATCCTCACAATTTACTATTTTCCCTAGCTTAGTATCATCTGCAAATTTAGAGATTTTGCCCTCAACACCCACTTCTAAATCATTTATATAAATCAGAAAAACAAAAGATCCTATCACTGAGCCCTGGGGAACAACACTTTCAACTCGTCTCCAGTCTGAGAAATGGCCATCTATACCTATCCTCTGTTTTCTATCTCTTAGCCAACTTCTAATTCATGCTGCCAAGGACCCATCAATCCCAAACATTTTTAATTTGCTAACCAGTCTGCCATGTGGCACTGTGTCAAATGCTTTCTGAAAGCCCAAATATACAACATCCATGGCACTACCTTCATCCACTGCCCATGTCACCTCGTCAAAGAACTTAATTACATTTATCAGATATAACCTGCCCTTGACAAAGCCATGATGGCTGTCTGCTATTAACTTATTTTACTCTTATATTTATCTCACCCCGTAATGTGGCCTCCATCAGTTTTCCCACTATTGATGTCAAGGTGACAGATCTGTAGATTCTTGGGTTATCCTTTGTCCCTTTCTTAAACAATGGTGTCACATTTGTAATCCTCCAGGGGTGGGGCGGAGGGTGGTGCGGGGGGTGGGGTGGGGGGGAGGGTTAGGGTGTGGGGGGACGGGGGGTGCAGTGTGGAGGGGGGGCGGTGGTGCATTAAATCTGTTTGGAGGCAGGCCCCTGGTGGCAGCCCATGACAGCAGAATTCCAGACAGGCTCATTGGGTGCTCGTACAATGAAAGGCTGCCTTGTAAAGAGATTCTCTGCCATCCCACCCCACAGCACCATCATAATGGTGATTTGGCTCCTTTTGCAATTAAACATTGGAAGGAAACATTTATTCAAGTTGAAACACACTCTTAATTACTTACCATTTACAGCAACCTGGTGGGGCCTCTATGGCTGGAAAGCCTCTGATTGTCCCTGTCCCTCTAGTTCAAAGGGCCCACTTTGTCTTCCTTAATTTGACAGGGAACCCAGCCCCAGAACAATCAAGGTGGTGTGCCATTCAGATTCTCGACAAGTGTCACTGTATATCCCCCCCATCAGAGGGGGTTGGTTCTGGACCCGGAAAACAGTCCTGACCCCTGTTTCCCATCGTCAAAGTGAAAATTCAGTCCCCATCTCATCTCAGAGGCAGCACAGTGTAACAATGCTACGGAACGTCACTGAATTGTCACTCTGCATCAATCTCTTTTGAATTTAAAAACTTTCCGATTCTTAAGTGTGAACTATAAAATAAAGGCAATAACCAACAAGTATTTTGATTTGATTTAATAGTGTGTTTTTATTCTTGTGCGTTTAGTTGGTGTTGAACAGCGCACATTTGCAACAACTGTAATACAGTTTCAACATTAAGCATTCTTACACTTGTGAGCAACCAGGAAAATTGCAGCCTCACAGTCCGATATACTTCTTATATGGTCAGGCGCAACAAAAATTTCAAAACCATCTATCTCATAACCAGCCTCCTTTATAGCACTTGCTAAAAAGGCCTGATCAAATTTCAGAGATGAAAACTTCATCTCATTTACGATGTAATAGCTCTCGTTCAAAACACTAATCAGAATGAGCACCCCACCTGGTTTTAACAGAGAGGTTACATTTCTAAGAGCAGCGCAGTAAGCTGCTTTATCCTTACAGGCAACTTCCAGACACAAGGAAGTCACCAGACAATCAACAGGGTCCATTTCCACTGGATCCAGAGGGTTAGTTTGATGGACATCACACTTCAAAACTTGTTTGATGGAATCTCTCAGCTTCTTCTCTTTCTCTGTCCATTTTTCCCTGAAAGATACAAGCTCAGTGTCTGAGACAGAATGTTGCAGAGAACCACATTCAATTCATACTGCATCAGAAGAGATGATTGTGCGGATCAAGCATTTTTCTAATGCTTGTTCTAACGAGTCCCCAGTTAAGGGGCAACTCCATCACAAAAAGCAGAGTGATGATTGTGTTTATGAAAGAGTTTCTCATGCAGCACATTAAAATGAGCACCAGCCTACCCTATCATGTCTTTACATGCATCAATAAATGGTTGCATTTTATAGCGCCTTTTAACAGTGAAATGTAACAAAGGGGTTCATAGGAATGTTACCAAATAAGATTTGACATGGTGTCACAAAAGGGGAGTATAGGGAAAGTGGCAATAATCTGGTTGAAGTGGGGGAGCTCTAAAGAGTTTGAAAAGAAGACAGAGAGGTAGACGGATGGAAGGCTTTAGGGAGAGAAATCCAGAGCAGCAGCCTCAGTAACTCGTCATTGCAGCCCAATTGGGTTGGCGCAATTAAATTTGGAGATCCAAGGAGTACAGAGATCCCCGAGGTGTACAGTGCTGGTGGAGGTTACTAACCGAGGGAGTGGGCAAAGGATTTGATCAACACTAAAGGCTGTAATCAACTTTGGTTCACACTGTTGTCGGGGACAAAGACAACAAAAACGGCTGGAGAATGGCCGGGTCCGTGACCTGCAGCGGTCGCGCCGTAAAACATGGTGCTGGCCATGTGCGGACCCAACCTGCCAAATACTGCCCCCCTGGCCAACCCCTGGCCACTCCCACCAGCCCTCGCGCAAGCCCCCCGGCTAGCAGCACGGCTCCCAGCCAACTGTGACGACGCTGGACACAGTCCGCAGCCGCCACGCCAGGTTCCCGACAGCTGTGACCACAAGTAAACCGTGCCATCGGGAACTCGGCCCATCGGCGGCGGTGGATCGCGGAGGCCTCAGAGAATAGAGTGTCAGGCCCGCTAATGATATGCCAACAGTGCTTAAACACCGCGGGGCGAGCAACGCAATTACGGGGTGCCAGAGGATCACGATTTGGCATCAATCTGCCGCCCACCACTCCTGATTTGGCGTTAAACTGGGGCCTACCACGATTTTGACTTTGGAGAGTATTCGCCGCCCATTTCGCCGTTGGCCGACGGTGAATCCCATCCCATGTTTCTGAGACGCAGACGAGTTGGAAGGCTTTTCTACCTGAATAAGTGACACGGTGAATTTAATATTTGAGAAGAGCAGAATTCTGAACAAAGCTAACTTCCCTTCAGTGTTGAACTTAAGTATCAGGCTGGAATATGTGCTGTTCTCCCAGAGTGGGGGTTGCCTTTGGACTCGGCAGTGAGACGGCCGCCAGCTGAGCCAAACTGACAACAGCAGAAGACTTTGTAAATGAGTTGAGCTCAGTTGAAACTCTGTTAAGGTGAAATGTGAGATGGAAAAGAGAGGGGCATTTGAAGTATTTTGCCCCAGGGTGATCAGATATTAGCAGTCATCAAATTTGTGTCTATGTCGCCAGCATTGAGCAACCTCGACCAGGAGCAGCTTGCACTGCCGAAATATGGAGAGATTGCTGCCTTATCCAGGCCAATATTTGGGAACATACAGAATGGTGTAAAGTAAAAAGGTCCTAACAAAATGAGTCTGGGTGTTTCCTTCACTTTGTGGAGATCACGGTCTCTGATATCAGGTTTCCAGCAAAATATTTATTTATATCCTGAGCTTTATAGAGAAGCTGTTTAAAAAGGATGCTGAGCAACTCAGGACAGCAGCAGCTTTCCAGGTCTACAAGCACCTTTCTTTTCAGTAAATAGGTTGATCTTTTTCTCACTTGACTGATGAGCCCTCTAACTGCAAATTACAAATGAAACCTAATCACAGGAATGACCTCTCATTGCAATGGATCCATTCTTTTACTGGCTGAAGTGCTCAGATTTAATTTGTAATTCAATAGAGTTGTTTGGATACTTTGACAAATCAGAAGAAATCGCGGAATTAAGTGCCGCTTAGGGATCAAACCCAAGATATTTCAAGTTTATAGATAGAGTGGTGCATCTATACCAATGGGCAGCTTTTTCACCTTTTCACAAAGCAAATCCGGGCTTCTCAATAATTACCTGTCGCCTTCCAGTTCACACACATACTTTGCAATTGGGCTCCAGTCAAAAGCTCCCGGGTCATTTTGTAACCACAGCTCAATCTCCTGGCGGTTGTTGGAAGCAAAATCGGACACAACAATTTGCTCCGCATGCCCCGAGGCAGTGAGAGCCAAATGAAGACAGGGACCACATCCAATTTCAAGCAGTGTGCGGAACTTCGGACCTGGAATCATTCAAACATCAGTTGTTGATTGGGAAAGAAAATGGAAATAATGCACCTAAAATTGTACTGAAGAAACCACGAAAGCAGTGAGAGGCAACCTAGTGATTGGGCTGCACGCGTTCGAAATTGGCTTGTTCACTAACTATGACCCCATGAATATGATTAAATCTATTAAATACACATCAAATATTATATAATTAGTTATAAAAGTTGCTTAATCATTTCATATACTAATAGATCTAATCAATTTCAAATGGTAAAAACAAAAGAAATATTTATGCTTTGGATGCAGAGGGAGTGCACGGCTCTCACAGTCAATGGCGTGTGCAATTAGAATGCAACTCACATTGCTTGCACCATGTTTTATGTGCAGATCACTTCCCTCATTTAAAAAAGAAAAATTTAGAGTACCCAATTCATTTTTTCCAATTACGGGGCAATTTAGCGTGGCCAATCCACCTAGCCTGCACATCTTTGGGTTGTGCGGGTGAAACCCAAGCAAACACGGGGAGAATGTGCAAACTCCACACGGACAATGACCCAGAGCCGGGATCGAACCTGGGACCTTGGCGCCGTGAGGCAGCAGGGCTAACCCACTGCGTCACCGTGCAGCCCTCATATCACTTCACTCATACTGGTGGGGAAAATACTACATGGATGGAAATCAGCGGAGTGTGGCAACGGTCAACAAAATGCCTCATGGGTTGCAAACAAAACCCAGATCGGCTGCAGGTTGGCCCTAGGTCTCAGATTATCCACCAGTGAACTAAAGGGAGCTTTTGTATCAATGTCCGCTTCTCTGTCTTTGCTGGCAAGAATCAGATGCCATTCTTTTCCACCCTTCTTGCCACACCCAATTCCGATGAGATAATAACAATGTTGCTCAGTGTGACGGGTACATTGCTGCTCTGCTCACTGGGAGAAGAACTCTCTCAATAATTTTGCAGCATCAGGAATTCCTGTCAACAGATGTCTCCACTGGAGCAGCAGCAGCACAGGGTTTGCACAGGGAGAGATGTGAAAGGAGTGTCAATGTGGGCTGAGCGATGGGCGGGAGAAGAGTGAAAAACCACATGGCAGCTAGAGGAATGCTAGTATGACCTGACAGAATGGAGGAGATAATAAGGCATGATTTCCAACATGAAATGAATGACGGTGAGGGGGGGGGGGGAATAGATGTTGGACGAAGAACATATGCGTGGGGGAAGATGAAGAAGAGTGTCCAAGGGAAGTGGAAAGGGTGGGAGACAAATGCTAGAATGAACGGGGGTTGGAGGGAGGAATTGCTTTATGTGGGTTGTCGGGAACAGTGTGGAGAAGGTATGTGTGAACAAGTAAACTAAGGGCTGAGGAGATCAATAAGAATAATTATGGCCCCTCTGCATTTTCTCTGGAAGAGATGACTGCCTCTTAGTTTAAAATGTATTACATAGTTGTCATAGTAACAAAGTTAATAATGTGATTTTGTGACACAAATGCCATAATGGCTTAAAAATTTATAGGAAATTGAGAAAACTTCTGCAATTTTAACCTCACTAGTTCGTTATACTACATTGATTTACAAAAACTGTTGTAGGCCATGCTTGAGTTTATCCTTCACATAAGTAGTGGTCCTAATCCTGTGTGGTCAATTGGTTCCCCAATTCTTGATCTATATTAATCACCTTTTCTTCAATCATTTAGTTTTACACCTTGACCTGGTCTCGGCTTCAGAGGCTCATCATGACTCTCCATGCAAAACATCATCTTGCTCTCTGTGTAGGTCTCCTTTTCCTAGCTATCTCAACAACCAAATACTATCTGTTCCACAGACTATTGCCCATGAATTGACTCTTAATCTTTTCTATTAATTTAACTTAGCCCCAAGAGTATGAATTCTTCCTTCATGTTTGTATTTCTTCCCAGCAAGCAGCGTAGCTTTATGCAACTCGCTGTGGCATTTTTCCTGCAGCTTAATTGATGATAAAGCTGTACTCCATACACATGTCCTAGGTCAATATTCAGGCCTGATTTTGACTTTCCAGCATTCCTGGGAGCTTTTGACCACTTTTTCATTGCCTTTTGTTCTTTCTCACCGAAGGCCCAGAAACACGCACTCCAATTTAGGAAACTTAACATGGTTCCTCTTCGCTCCAGTTATCTTCTTTATTGTAGGATATGCTGGAAGGCCAATTTCCCTAAGTGCAACAAATCATGGTGCTTGGCTGCCCCAGTGCAAAGCAATATTGAAGTGAAACCCGCAAGTAGGATAAACATAGGGCCAAATGCCTGCTTTAGGTGTGGGTAAAGAACACGTCTAGTTTCTCCTTATCTGGTAGGGGGGGGGGAAGAGATCTCCAGCTTAAAGTACATGCTTGCTGTTGCTGATTTTGGAGCCTCAGTAGGTTCTGACTGCTGGGCACAAGCAGCCCAATCTCTAATTGTTCCCTTGCTTTCAATAGATCCAATCTCCCTCAGTTCTTTATATATATGTGCTCCTCTCAGCGTCTCCCCCTCAACATTTGTTTAAGTTTTGATTCTCTCCTCAAGCTTCAATTTGCTTATCCACCACTCTTAGCATCAGTAACAAAGGGGTGTCATTAAAAATCCATTTCCCCTTTCCCTCTCCCCCCGAACCTTAAATTCCCCTTTACTTCATGCCCCGCTCAGTCGTCTCCCATTATTGTCATCTACCTCCTCCTTTATTCCCCCAATGCTGCTCCTCAATCATTAGTCAACAAATGGTACTGCCTCAGGAACACTGGAGTTAGAGCGGGGGAGTTGCAGCTCCATTCACATACTGGCCAGGCCAAATAATGATTTGACAGATAAACAGAAACAGCAAATAGTGGACAATCTCAGCAGGACTGATCACAATCTGTGGAGGGGAAAAGGGAGCTAAGGTTTTCGAGTCTGGACGACTCTTTGACAATGATTTGGGCTGAAGTCCTGCAGGTTCAGGAACTGCTGAGGATTTCGTACTGTCAACAATCCTCCGTCAGTACTTGATCCCAAACGCATTAAAGCAGTATTTGCCCAGAGGAATTGGAGGTGAAAGCTCAGAGCAGGGTGTTGCCCCGTTAAGGCAGCAGCTAGCTTAAATTAAATCCAAAAGGCTTCACTCACCACTGGAGAAGGTTTTTATCAAATTCGTCAGAACAAAAGGCAGGAATGCCTTTTCCAGCACTTCACCAAGGGGAGACAGATAGTACGTTTCCAAATAGATCCGTGAGTTAAACTTTTTCTCATAACAATCGCCATCGGTGAAACCCGACTCCATTCCTCTCTGAACAGGAAAGTCGACTGAGAGGTGGATTGCAATCCCACTATAGTTAAAGGGACTGCCCCTGCCGGTAAAATGTTTGGAACTGACCCCATTGTGAGAAGGGGGAGGTGTTCCCGGAAGAGCTGCCTGTCATTTCACTCCACAGTGTCTTTCTCTAAAAGTCATATGAAACGTTTTGATGTTATTTGCTTCAGTTTGTCAGGCATTTGATTTTACATCAGAATGTATTTCCCTTTGTAACAGAGCTCTGGGATTAAAAAAAACAATGGATCATGTGCAAAGTAGAACCAAAAACAAGACCAACTTAGATTGTACATCGGTTTGTATCACAGTACTTGCAATTAATCGCAGTGCAGAAAGGCATGTGGTCCCAAAACTCAATCTATATTCGTTATCTAGGATGATGGAGAAAATCCAATAGTACATAAAAATCTGTTTGCGTTTGACGACCTAACGTATTCTAAAGGACTATGTAGATAAGATCTAGAAATTAAGGCCCATGTTTATTAAACAGTTTGCTGAAAAATCTTTTCGTTCAAAATTTATTTTTGTAATGACATCTTATACAGGTCAAGGTTCATTCTGAAAATTACAGATACAAGGTTCATATTTTTGATGTTTATAAAAAAGGCTGTTCTGCTATCATGGTCAATAAAGCTCCCAGTGTATGTGAGCTGATGAAATGCAAACAAGGGTGCTTGGCTGCCCCAGGGCAAAGCAATATTGGAGTGAAACCCTAAAGGAGGATATAATGTAAACAAAAGTCTCAGTACCAGACAGGAGGACACGCTTTTCAAATGCACAATTTGCAAATCTGATGTTTCAACAAATTTAAGTGAGATACCAATGGTAGTTTTAACAGTATGGACTCCTTGAGTAGGTCAATGTCTGTAGAGTACTAGAAGTTCCCTAGCCTCCAAGGTTGCTTCCTTGCACTTACCTGCAACTTACCCTGACCCCACGCTGCACTTACCCTGATCATCCTATGGTCTCCGCCGGTACCGTTCCTCCTGATCCACGTTTGTATGGACCAGCATCGAATCGGTGCCTGGCTGCAGCCTCCCTGGGTAGACCGAAGAATCAAAGGAGGCTGCTGGACCTACCTATCCACAATGTGAAGACAGAACTTTGTCTCCACAAAGACTGTGCGGTGGTCACTTCTGCCGTTACTGTCATGGACAGATGCTTGTGCAGCAGGCAGGTTGGTGAAGATGAGGTCAAGTATGTTTCTCCCTCTTGCTGGTTCCCTCACCACCATGCTGCAAACCCAGTATAGCAGCTATGTTCTTTAGGACCTGGCCAGCTCAGTCTGTGTGGTACTACTGAGCCACACTTTGTGATGGACATTGAAGTCCCCACCCAGGGAATATTCTGTGCCCTTGCCACCCTCGGTGCTTTGAACAAGTGGTGTTCAATATGGAGGAGTACTGATTCTTCAGCTGATCAGTACATGGTAATCAGCAGGAGGTTTCCGTGCCCATGTTTAACCTGAAGCCATGAGACTTTATGGGGTCTAGAGTCGATGTTTAATACTCCCAGGGGAACTCTCTTCCGTCTATATACCACTGTGCTGCCACCCTGCTGGGTCTGTCCTGCCGGTGAGACAGGACATACCCAGGAATGTTGATAGTGGAGTCTGTGAGGTTTGATTCTGTGAGTGTGACTGTGTCAGGCTGTTGCTTGAACAATCAGTTAGAAAACTCTCCCAATTTTGGCAGAAGCCCCCAGATGTCAGGAAGGAGGATGTTGCAGGTCGGCAGGACAGTGTTTGCCATTGTGGTTTCTGGTGACTGGCGCAATGTCAGGTTGTCTGTCTGGTTTCATTCCCTTTTTGTGTTTTCGTAGCGGTTGAATACAACTGAGTGGCTTGCGAGGCCATTTCAGAAGAATTTAAGAGTGAACCACATTGCTGTAGGTCTGGAGTCACATGTAGGCCAGACCAGGTAAGAATTGCAGAGTTCCTTCGCTAAAGGACATTAGTGCTCTTGTTGTCTGAGTGTGGGCCTTTAGTTGCTAAGCAACAACTTACATTTTTAAAAACCCTGCATTTGCTTTAATGTGCTAAAAGCCTCATTACAATGCAGACATCTAAACCAACCTCCAAACTTGCTAGCACATTTGTTTTATTGAAGTCAAAACTGAAGTTTTAACCCTTTCTTTTTTTTAAATAAATTTAAAGTAGCCAATTATTTTTTTCCAATTAAGGGGCAATTTAGCCTGGGCAATCCAACTACCCTGCACATCTTTGGGTTGTGGGGGAAACCCACGCAGACACTGGGAGAATCTGCAAATATTACACGGACAGTGACCTGGGGCCAGGATCGAACCCAGGTCCTCAGTGCCGTGAGGTAGCAATCCTAACCACTGTTAGCTGCCCAAGCTTTAACCCTTTCTTAGCACATAAATACAGAAACACAAATTAAGTTTGAACTTAAAACTAACTGTCACCTTATTTCTAATATCCACAAAATATACAGCGGAGATATAAATTATTTAAACTTACCTCTATTTTCTGACAATATTTACTCAGTGTAACAGTAGGGTTAATGTTGTATGAACACAGGGTTCAGCAAAGGGCCTATTTCTTATTCCAGGGTACTTAACAGATTTTGAGTCTTGGTAAAAGAATAAATCTTTGTATGTTTGAAGATGGCAATACATTTGGAGACATTTTTGCAAACTGAGGAAAAAGCAAGAAAAATTATAACGGTGATGTGGTTAGAATAGAGAGCTGAGATGTTGAGTGGAAAATGGCATTTAATATGGAGAATTACAAGGTTATGAGATCGTGAAGGGAACTAAACAATGGAGATATAAATTAAATATCTGCTGGCTATAAGATACAGAAGAGCAATCTGTGAGATTGAAACCAAAAGCATGGTTGGTGCCAATTTGGTGATTTTGAGAACTATTTCCATGAGAATAGAACACAAATCTCAGGAAATGATAACAAGGCTGTATAAGGCACTGATACAATGGCCATACCTGAAATACTGGGCTGAATTTTCACCAATTGTGTTGATTTGGGAGCCCTTTAAAATGGTTTCTGGGTTCCAATTCTAGGTTTCCTGACCTCAATCACTGGCTGTCTGATTTTCAGGAGAGACTTTAAAGCGTGCAGGCAGCTGTTTCTTGTCAAACGCTAGCACCCAGCTCTCTCCACGGATAATTTGCAAAGAGAGGCATGCCCAATTCTTCCACAAATTATGGCCAGTTTTCCATTGTGAAAACATAGATTTCTTGGCATACATAATAAGACTTGTCTGAGAGACCTGACATCCATTATTCCTGTTGAAGTAGCTGAGCCGAGCCTCAGAGAAAACATTGTTTGTTTGCTCTGGCTCTCTGACCTCTGTTGCCAATTTCACAACATTTATTTACACAAGGTTAAGTGGTTTTGAGAGTTTGTGATTTCTGTTGTTGCTATTATAGGGAGTCCTGCTGATGGCCATTTTTATTGTCTTCTAATGAAATTTTCTTTTTCAACATAGTATTGAGTAATTAGTGAATTACTTTTTGTTATTTTTTTGGTTGTAGCCGCAAAGAGAAAGGATCAGAGGAGGCCCACGTGGAGTTCGTATAACATAGTGCGAGGGCTTTATCTACAAGATGCTGCTTAAATAGGGTATAATGGTGAACTACCCAAATCCCGCAAAACACTCCGATGTCATAATTGCGCAACACGTGACATTACATCAGCCAATGGGGTCACTTTGCTATATTATACCCTCCCTCTTTACTCCTTTAGTGTCCCCGGCATTTTTACTTAAACACTTTAACACAGATCCAATACATTATGCCATAACTAACATTGTTATGTTACAGGTACATATGTACATTTGTAAGACATCTCTTGGGTGGATATCTGTCTCGTTTGGGCAGAACACAACATTCAGGAGCTCAACCCTTAGGGATACTAGGAGTGTCTTCCTTTACACTGGTCAGTGTTACATCTGATGAAACCAACTGAGGAACTGTCTCTGGTTGTGTGGATGATCCTGTCATAACAGATTTTGTGATGTCAACAGTGATAGTCCTCAAGTCGTGCATGTCACTGTCCATATACACTGTGGTGAAAACATCTGGTACAGGTTATGTACTCTTTTTTTAATTAAGGGGCAATTTAGCATGAACAATCCAGATACCCCGCACATCCTTTGGGTTGTGGAGGTGACACCCATGCAGACACGGGGAGAATGCGCAAACTCCACACAGACAGTTACTTGGGGCTGGGATCGATCCCCGGGTCCTCGGCACCATGAGGCAGCAATGCTAACCACTGTGCCACCATACCACCCTTTCTGTACTCTCATAAAATGCAGCCAATAATTGGTCAGCGTGTCGGTGCCAAGTTTGTTCATTGTGAGATTGTACAGTAGACATAAAATTGGGCCTGTTTTGGCTAATACAATTACTGGAGTCCATTGTTCGCCTGCGGTGTAATTTTTTACAAGAACACGTTCCTCACACTCAAAGACTGCTTTTGGCATGTTGCTCCCTTCGAACCATTTCCATCTGATGTTGTTGCCTGACTCTCTCTGATGTTCAAGAGATGTCAAAAGGTCAAACTATGTGTGTTTGACTTTTGCGCATCAGTATAGCCAGTGAGTTTTGTGTTGTTGAATGCGCAGTGTTTCTGTATGTCATTAGAAAGCTACTGACCCGTTTAGGTAAAGATCCCTTAAAGCCTTCACGGCATGCTTGAGTGATTGCACAGAATGTTCAACTCAGCCATAAGTATTGGATGGTAGGGGACAGATTTGCTACGGCGGATGCCTCACCCCTTCAGGTAGTCCTCAAATTTGGTTGATGTGAACTGAGTACCGTTATTGCTCAAGAGACTTTCAGATCGCTTGAATCTTGCAAATACATTGTCAAGCCTTTCTATAGTCTGTTCCGTAGTTGTGGATTTCATGATGGCTATCTCCAGCCACTTCGAATGAACGTCACCCATGACCATAAACAAGTGTCCTTTGTCTGTTCCCGCATAATCAACTTGGATTCTTTACCATGGCCTGGCAGGCCATTCCCATGGATGCAAAGGTTGTAGTGGAGGGACATTTGTCAACACAGTAAAGGATTGGCATAACCTCACCTTCTCCTCTATTGGGCATCCAACCCTGACTACCAGAAGTAGCTTCTTGTCAACTACTTCATTTTAACTACACCAAGATAACCCTCGTGAAGCTGTTCCAGGATTCTACTCCTGGACATGGAGGAATGATTACTCTAATACCGCACAACAATGCTCCATTTTATACTGTCAACTCAATATGCCCGGTAAGATAGGGTTAAGGTCTCTGTTCTTATTGTACTCTTGTGATAGAGTGCCTTTTTAAAATCATGTCCAACACCTTCCCCATCACTGCTCTGTTCCGAAAATTTTTCGCACCTGAGAGGATGTTACCGGAACATTTTCCACATGAGACAGAGAGAATATGTCATTGAAGTGTTCATCACATTCGTGCCGATCTTTTTGGAGTTGTTGATCTAGACAAAGTGTCCACGTTCCCATGCAGTTCAGACTTTTGATATTCAGTTACATAATCGTGTGTCAACAAAATTAACGTCCATTGCTGTAATCGATTAGCAGTGAGCAAAGGGATTCCGTTATGCCGGCCAAAAATTATTAAGGGACGATGGTCGGTCGAGTAAATTGGTGACCAAATATATAATGGTGGAACATTCGAATACCAAAAATAATGCTGAGAGCTTCTTAAGTTGCACATAGTTCATAGAATCCCTACAATGCAGAAGGAGGTCATTCAACCCATCAGGTCTACACCGACTCTCTGAAAGAGCAGCCTACCGAGTCCCACTCCCCTGCCTATCCCTGTAACCCCATAACCCCACCTAACCTTTGGACACTAAGGCACAATTTAGCAAGGACAATCCACCTAACCTGCACAAAGACAACCCAAGCAGACACGGGGAAAACGTGCAAACTCCACACAGTCACCCAAGGTTGGATTTGAACCAGGGTCCTAGTGCTGAGATGCAGCAGTGCTAACCACTATGCCACCTGAGTTGGGCTCAGCGCGAATCAACTTCCTGGAAGCAAATGCTATTGGTCGATCTTCACGGAAGGCATTATATGCGAGACAACTGCTCCAACCCCATAAGGTGATGCACCGCAAACAAGCTGCAGCTTCAGTTTTAGGTTATAATGGACCAATAACTCTGATTCCTATAATTGTTTTTGACATTTCGGAAAGCATCCTCACAATCTTTCAACCAGGGCAAAGCAAAGCGTGTAAAGGTTGTTGATAGGTGCGGTACGAACTGTCCATAGTGATTTAATAATCCTGGAAACAAACTTAACTGAGTGACGTTCTGTGGCCGTGGAGTATCCAGGACCTCGAACATCTTCTTAGGCTCCTTGTGAAGGCTGTCTCGGTCGGTGATGTGTCCAAGATAGTGAATCGTAGATTTAAAACTTTTGCAATTCTCTTACATGGCCCTAAGATGATGTGGTTGCAGCCTTGCAAGAGTAACTTCTACGTTCTTTATATGCTCTAGATCATTCAAACCTGTAATCAAAATGTCATCCAAGTAAGCATTCCACACCTGATATCCCACTCAATATCTGATCGATGGATCATCGGAAGAGAGCCAGTGCCGACGTTATCCCGAACGGAAACCTACGATACCGAAACAGACCCTTGTGTGTTATTATGGTCAACGCGGTTGAGACTCAATAGTTACAATCATTTGCAGATAGACTTGGGAGAGAAAGATTTTGCTAAATATGTGGCCACCTGTGAGGCCTACAAAAAGATCTTCGATAAGTGGGAGAGGGCGCTGACCAGCACATATTCATATTGAACCATCCTTCTTTCAGACTGAGACAATTGGGGTTGCCCAAACGCTGGTGGTAACAGGCTCAATTACTCTTTTCTTCAGTAACCTCCCAAGTTCTTCTTCCACTTTACATCAAGTAGCACAGAGTATGGGGTACACGCTTTCAAACACTGAGGCATGATGTCTGCTTTTATCTTAAGCTTCTGTTTGACCCTAGACATAGATCCAAATTGTGGTGATGTGCATCACTGTAAATGCATGTAAGCTAGACAGACACTAGAGGGAGCACCAGAAACATCGCACACACACACTCGACCAATGGACATTCACGATACACAAGGAGATGACACGACCACAGGGGGGCATTACACCAACCCATACATAAAGGACACCACACACCTGATCAACCCCCTTTGGCCAGTGGAGACAGTCAGTGAGGAGAGGCACAGGGTTGATTCATTATCACACCCACCACGTGGAAGAGGTTAGTCAGTTTAGGTAGCTACAATAGGATTAGCAGTAGTGTTGAACTCAAGTTATAAAAGTGTACATCGTGTAAATAAATGAGTTGAAGTTATTTACACGTCTCGACCTTCCTTGACAAATGCAACACAAGGAAGCCGCTTATGTTACAAAGGAAACATAACAAAACACAAATGTCCTCGAATACTTTGCATACTTTCTCAGAGGTGTTTGAAGATCATTTGTAGAATCAGCAAATTGGTTCACTATGGCCCAGTTTAGCATAATCTTCCTTACCCAAAACCTCCCAAACAATGCTGGAAAGTTTCCTTGAACAATGTGAGGAGGCAACTTCACTTTCTGCTAGTTAACTTCCACAGTCAGAGGGCAGCACGGTGACGCTGTGGTTAGCACTACTGCCTCACAGCGCCGAGGTCCCAGGTTTGATCCCAGCTCTGGGTCACTGTCCGTGTGGAGCTTGCACATTCTCCCCATGTTTGCATGGGTTTCGCCCCCACAACTCAAAGATGTGCAGGGTAGGTGGATTGGCCACGCTAAATTGCCCCTTAATTGGAAAAAAAATGAATTGTGTACTCTAAAAAAAATTTTTTTAAACTTCCACAGTCACCTTGATAAAGCCCTTCAGAGGCACAACCTCCTTGGTATATGTCCACATCAGATGGTTGCATGTCAGTCACATCAATTTCTGATGGTATATCGATTCAGGAATAAGTGGTACTGTAGCGTCTGTATCTACTTCCATCTTAATATCGTTCCCATTTAATCGAAAATCGTTGCATAAAGTGCAATGGGGGATTGCTGGGGGTCTTACCTTGGCAAAGGGCGATTGATGAGCCATGGGAGGGTGTAGGACCTACATGAGGTGGAATAGATGGGCTTGGGGAGTGAGTGGGATGGGTGAGGTCTGGGAGGTCTTTGCATGTTTATCTTAACCAGGATGAAATCCCACAGCACTAAGACGGACATTTGTAAAAGATAACTTCCTCACCCAACAACTCCTGTTGTTGCTATTATAGGGAGTCCTGCTGATGGCCATTTTTATTGTCTTCTAATGAAATTTTCTTTTTCAACATAGTATTGAGTAATTAGTGAATTACTTTTTGTTATTTTTTGGTTGTAGCCGCAAAGAGAAAGGATCAGAGGAGGCCCACGTAGAGTTCGTATAACATAGTGCGAGGGCTTTATCTACAAGATGCTGCCTCCGATGTCATAATTGCGCAACACGTGACATTACATCAGCCAATGCGGTCACTCTGATATATAACACCCTCACTCTTTACTCATTTGGGGTCCCCGGCATTTTTACTTAAACACTTTAACACAGATCCAATACATTATGCCATAACTAACATTGTTATGTTACAGGTACATATGTACATTAGTCAGACGTCTCTTGGGTGGATATCTGTCTCGTTTGGACAGAACACAACATTCAGTTTCTTTGACAAGGTGACCAAACAGGTGGATGAGGGTAAAGCAGTTGATGCGGTGTATATGGATTTCAGTAAAGCGTTTGATAAGGTTCCCCGCGGTAGGCTATTACAGAAAATATGGAGGGATGGGATTCAGGCTGATTTAGCAGTTTGGATCAGAAATTGTCTAGCTGGAAGAAGACAAATGGTGGTGGTTGATGGGAAATGTTCAGACTGGAGTCCAGTTACTAGTGGTGTACCACAAGGATCTGTTTTGGGGCCACTGCTGTTTGTCATTTTTATAAATGACCTGGAGGAGGGAGTAGAAGGATGGGTGAGTAAATTTGCAGATGACACTAAAGTCGGTGGAGTTGTGGACAGTGCGGAAGGATGTTACAAGTTACAGAGGGACATAGATAAGCTGCAGCGCTGGGCTGAGAGGTGCCAAATGGAGTTTAATGCAGAAAAGTGTGAGGTGATTCATTTTGGAAGGAATAACAGGAAGACAGAGTACTGGGCTAATGGTAAGATTCTTGGCAGTGTGGATGAGCAGAGAGATCTCGGTGTCCATGTACATAGATCCCTGAAAGTTGCCACCCAGGTTGAGAGGGTTTTTAAGAAGGCGTTTATTGGTAGAGGGATTGAATTTCGGAGCCATGAGGCCATGTTGCAGCTGTACAAAACTCTTGTGCGGCAGCATTTGGAGTATTGCGTGCAATTCTGGTCGCCGCATTATAGGAAGGATGTGGAAGCATTGGAAAGGGTGCAGAGGAGATTTACCAGAATGTTGCCTGGTATGGAGGGAAGATCTTATGAGGGAAGGCTGAGGGACTTGAGGCTTTTTTTGTTAGAGAGAAGAAGGTTAAGAGGTGACTTAATTGAGGCATACAAGATAACAGAGGATTAGGTAGGGTGGACTGTGAGAGCCTTTTTCCTCGGATGGTGATGTCTAGCACGAGGGGACATAGCTTTAAATTGAGGGGAGATAGATATAGGACAGATGTCAGAGGTAGGTTCTTTACTCAGAGGGTAGTAAGGGTGTGGAATGCCCTTCCTGCAACAGTAGTGGACTCACCAACACCAAGGGCATTCAAATGGTGATTGGATAGACATATGGACAATAAGGTAATAGTGTAGATGGGCTTTAGTGTGGTCTCACAGGTCGGCGCAACATCGACGGCCGAAGGGTCTGTACTGCGCTGTACTGTTCTATGTACTATGTTCATACTTTCTCAGAGGTGTTTGAAGATCATTTGTAGAATCAGCAAGTTGGTTCACAATGGACCAGTTTAGCATAATCTTCCTTACCCAAGATCTCCCAAACAATGCTGGAAAGTTTCCTTGAACAATGTGAGGAGGCAACTTCACTTTCTGCTTGTTAACTTCCACAGTCACAGGGCAGCACGGTGGCGCAGTGGTTAGCACTGCTGCCTCACAGCGCCGAGGTCCCAGGTTTGATCCCAGCTCTGGGTCACTGTCCGTGTGGAGTTTGCACATTCCCCCCGTGTTTGCATGGGTTTTGCCCCCACAACTCAAAGATGTGCAGGGTAGGTGGATTGGCCACGCTAAATTGCCCCTTAATTGGAAAAAAAATGAATTGGGTACTCTAAATTTATGTTTTTAAAACTTCCACAGTCACCTTGATGAAGCCCTTCAGAGGCACAACCTCCTTGGTATATGTCCTCAAGTCTACATCAGATGGTTGCAATGTCAGATACATCAATTTCTGATGGTATATCGATTCAGGAATAAGTGGTACTGCAGCGTCTGTATCCACTTCCATCTTAATACCATTCCCATTTAATCGAAAATCGTTGCATAAAGTGCAATGGGGTTTGCTGGGGGTCTTACCTTGGCAAAGGGCGATTGATGAGCCATGGGTGGGTGTAGGACCTTCATGAGGTGGAATCGATGGGCTTGGTGAGTGAGTGGGACGGGTGAGGTCTGCGAGGTCTTTATATGTTTATCTTAACTAGGATGAAATCCCACAGCACTAAGACGGACATTTGTAAAAGACAACTTCCTCACCCAACAACTCCTGTGGCAGCCTCTGAACTTCCCGATTTGTTCGACTCCAGCCTGACCCCCCGACAATGAAGATCCCACCTTGGCTTCCATGGCGGGCGGAAGCTAGGAATTTTCCTGACTCCCACTTCCCACCCCATGGATAATAATTCAAGCCATTTTGTATGATGCCAGTCCCCCCACAACAATGCCATCTTTGCAACAGAGGCAATCAAATTGATGTATCAGTTAAGGTATCTGAGGAATGTAGCCATGTAAAATGGCTAACTCCTGATTAGAATGGCCAAACCCCGATTTAAAATGGCGAATGGAAGAGGCTGATGGGAAAAACAGCCAACAGGACTCAAACAGACAGCTGCAGGTAAAACAGTGTATTCGCCTCTGGAGAAGCCAGACCGAATCGATACCTGCAGCCATCAACATGACAACACCCCAGCCATCTGCATATTAATCAGCCATCCCCGGGAACAATTGATACAAAATAGACACACAAAGCCAACCCTGACCTTTCGGCGCCAGCAGGAGCTGACACAAAGAGAGGTAAACGACCACCCCTCGATCAAGGAATCGCTCCAGTATTGGAGAATATCGAACCAAATGATTGGGACCAAGTCCAATCACTTGGAACCAGGTACAAGGTCTGCCCCGAGAGGCGGGAAGCCCCTGGGGACTATAAGAATAGGGGCCAAGTTCAAATCGACCCTTCTTCTGCGCTCCGCACCCTTCAAGACCCTTCTGCAAGAGAATGCAAGATTTACTCCAATGATCGCTACCAGATAGGCACTTTCGACTTGTACCAGCTTTTGAATCCCGCAGGCTCAGAACCCATTCGAAAGGCCATTCGTTTCCCTGATCTGGTGGGCCATTTCCAAAGTTACGTATTGGCCTGTTAGTTGTAGGATGTAGCTTAGAAGTAGAATTAATGTATAAGTATTGATTGCTGTATACAATAAATGAGCGTTGATTTAACTCTTGCTAAGCGGTGTGTTGGCTTATTAATCATTACTTGGACTTGAACCACGAGGCGGTATCAGAAAGATACCTGGCGACTCAAGAGCAAAGGTGATAGAACAAGAGCAATTAAACTAAGGCTAAAACAAGCAACATTTTGGCGACCCAGGTGGGACCCGATCTAGAAGTGGACAACCACTCCGGGAAAACCCAAGAAATTTGAATTAGAAACCCAATTGGAAACAGATAAACACAAGTGTTCAAGCAGTTCTGATTAATAGTCATAATTCAGAAGTGTGTGTATGCATGCGTAACTAACAGGGCTATAAGGTAAAACTGATAGATTTTTGTTGCGTCAAAACTGTCGGAAGTCTGTATTTTCAGAAATTAGCGCAAACCATACCCGCATCAATAACACCGCCTTAGCCCCCTGTTCCAAATTTAAACGAAGCAGTCGAATAGGAGAGATGGCCATGCAGGCAATGCAGCGCCTCATGAACCCTGAGGAATTTGCGGTCGCAGCGACCAGCAGCAGTAGAGTGGGACAGTGTCCCATTTGGGAGGAGGAAATCCGGAAATATCTCAAGGGCAAAGGATGGCCCCTGTGGAATGATTTCTGCGATAATAACGAATCAGGTCCCAGAAGTATAGGGCATACTTGGTGGGAGAACCTGAGTGAGATACACAAAAAGAGCTTGGGAAAAGCTTGCAAGCCGATGGCAATCGTGTCCTGTTTGGCACAGTTGCGAGGCACAGAGGAGGTCGTCAGGAAGCTCCGCAAAGAAGTTGAGGGCATACATCGGATGAGTAATGTCGATGTAAGCAAAGTTGAGAAAGAGAATTCAGAGTTAAGGAGGAAATTGGCAGCAAAGGATGAAGAGGTGGCTGACGCCAAACGGGCTCACCAGTCTTGTCTGGCGCATTTAAGGAAAGAGACAGAAATGCAGGTGGAGACACTAAAGAAACAATGCAGTGATCTCAAGGCAGCCTTGAGAGCACTCCATGCTGCCACCACAGAACAAAGACAGAGCACCATAGATCATGCAAAGTGCCGGAAGCAGATTGCAGAGCTGCAGTCACTGCTTTCTGTTCAGCAACGATTTCAGGAAACCTTTGGGGAAAAGTTAGACCAGGAAGACGGCCCAGATTGGGAAGAGTTACAAGAAACCGCGCACAGATATGTTCAGGGAACATGTGCGCAGGGAAAGACCCAAAAGAGAAAAACACACCAACCGCCCACACAGCAGATAGTTCAGGCTCCAATGAACCCTGTAACCACCCACCGCGCAGCCACATCGGACGATACGGAATACCTGTATTCCACCCCCTTAACAGTGACCCAATTACGGGACGCGTGCGAGAAGATCACACCGTTCCTCCCCACCTCAGACCCCCACCATTTCTTTGCCACAGTTAGACATCAGGCGAACATGTACGGCCTGGATGAGAGAGAGCATGTCAAGCTCATAGTTTTAAGTTTAGATCCTTCGGTAGCAGCAGCCCTTCCCAACCCACAGAACGTAGGAGGAGGCACCCTTGCAGAAATGCATACTGCGATCCGGGATGCGATCGGGTATAACCGGGGTGACCCCGTAGATGGCCTCAATATATGTACGCAGAAGAAATCTGAGCACCCCACAGCGTTCTCTGGACCCCTGTGGATTCACTTCGCAGCAGTCTTCGGAGACGTAGACCGTGCCCATTTGTCCCCAGACAACATGGCCAAATGGACCCACACCCTTATCTCCCATTCCACAGATGCAGGACAGAAAGCCTGTACCAGTTATGATCCCTCAGAGAAGGCCCATAACGAGAAGTGGGTAGTTAAAAGATTGTCCCGCGTTTGGGAGCAATCTGTTCAGAGTAAACCCACAGTTAAAAACACCGAAGAAAAGCAGGCCACCGCAGACATGCAGGCAGTAAAAGCAACACATCACAACCACGCATGGGTAAATGAGGGAAAGAACAGCCCCCCACCCAAGTCACAAGAATGTTACAACTGCGGACAGTTGGGACATTTCGCGAAAGAGTGCAATGCCCCTAAAAAGCCACAGAGAGCCCAACAGACAGGCACTCTGAGTAAGAAAAAGACAGAGCCCATCCATAGCGTTAGCGCCCGTTCGGATCAGGCGGACTTGACCGGAACGGACTGACGGTGTACGGGCTCCCCCAGCTGGGTCTGCGACACCCTTTGGGATAGGTCAGGACGACCCATAGTCGCAGCGAAAATTCGGGGACAGCCTATCGAATTTCTTTGGGACACAGGAAGGTCCCGCACCACCATAAATTCCTCCACCCTATTTCAAAAAGGCACGTGGCCCACTACAGCCACTATCACCCTCAGCGGCTTTACAGGCCACTCACAGCAGGGACACATCACAGCCCCTGTACCCATTCAAATCGGAACCATCACCACCAAACACCCCATAGTTTTAGTTGACCTGCCCCACCCAGCAGAACACATTCTGGGAATTGACTTCATGAATTCCCGCCACCTATCATTCGATCCAGTCAACCAGTGTGTCTGGAAGATGGCGAAATCCGCTAGAGCCCCCGCAACGCTCAACATAGGGGAATACATGAACAAAATTAGTGCCGTAGGCGAATTTTGGTTCAACCCGACCACGCTTAGCACAGACAAGCAGGTTAGGGCAGTCCTGCAAAAGAACAGGGCAGCATTCGCGACCCACAAGCATGACTGTGGACGGATGACCGTCTCCGTACAAGTAACAGGACCTGACCCTAGACCCCAGAAACACGTATTTCCCCTAGAGGCAGAGGGAGAGATCCTAAAAGTTATCGATGGCTTATTAGAGCAAGGCGTACTTAGATCAGTAGCCTCCACTAATAATGCCCTGATTTGGCCAGTGAGAAAGCCCGATGGATCATGGCGACTGACCATTGATTATCGGGAGCTCAATAAAGTCACCCCTGCAGCAGCCCCCACCGTTGCAACAAGTCCCGATCCATGCTCAAGCAGGGACTCAATTCCTGCTACTTCACGGTTTTGGACATCAGTAATGGATTCTGGTCCACTCCATTGGCAAAGGCGTCCCAGTACAAATTTGCCTTCACCTTTAAAGCACAGCAGTACACGTGGACATGCCTGCCACAAGAATTCCACAACTCTCCCTCCATTTTCCACCGACAGCTGGCAAATGGATGAGCAAAATTCTCTCGCCCCGAATGTCTGGTACAGTATGTCTGTCAAATCCCAAATTTCTTTACCCGTCAGTCTGCCCTCAATAAAAGTCGAGATGGATTTGCAGGTACAGCATTAGTTATTTTATTTGGCTTGCAAGCTTAATTCATCTCAGAGGCATAAGGCACATCCAGTCTCCTACACCCCGGAAAGCGAATGAACAAAGAGACAAAGGGATCTCTGCAAATCAATTCAAATGGTATCAAGTTTCACATACACAATTCCCATAGGTCATCCTATACCCCTCCTGACCTAGTCAGACATTCTGATTGGCTCACTTCCAATCCCTTCCTCTGGCCCCTATTACCCAGCATCCTTTTCTCCTCCTTTGGTGGACACACCTCCTCCTTGCTTTGCCATGCGGTCTGAAATCCTTTGTCTGTGAACTCACCAGAATGAGACTGGCCTATCTCTACATTACAGTAACTAATATCTCTAAAGTAACTATTTTATATCACATTCGTCAGTCCCTCCTTTTATCATTCCATGATAACCGAACTAGCCAATCCATAGCTACGGTCCCTCATCTAAAAAGATCTGTCACTGCATTTCCAATTCCTGGTGTAGCCCCCCTTCATCTGCTGCACCCTCATGGATTTTGACAGCTAAGATTTTAGGGGCGTTGATCTGTTCCAGTGTACCCCGCATTCTACCCATCACACATTTAAGGATGGCTGGGCCCACAAAGATGCAGCCGATAGCCACCACTAAATACATGACCATATTTATCAACCAGTCCTTCCAACCTCCAAATCCCCAGTTACCCCAAGCGCCAGGATCCTGCATTCCGTCTAGGTGATCCCGTATGTGATCCATAAATTTAGTGATGTTAGCGGCCAAGTCCTGAACTCCCGTGATACACTTGCCCTGCACTATGGCGCATACCCCACCCTCACGGGCCAGAAGATAGTCAAGAGCATACCGGTTCTGCATTGCAAACAACCGTAGCTGAGACAATTCCTTGGTTATTGCCCCGAGGGCTCCCAAGGTTTCATTTCCCAAGATGGTAAGGCCACAAATAAAATAATTCCTATTGCTGACAGCCAAGGAACCCCCCAGTAGCCCAGTTTATCTAGCTTCGAAACGCCCATTTGGGCCGCCTAGCAATGCGGAAAGCCCTCGTCCCAACAGTGATATGAGAGACATTCCCCCAGCCACAAAGGAGCTGGAGGCCGGCGTTCAATGGAACGCAAGTGGTGTTGTAACAAACGCATTGGCCAGACGCCTGGGTGATATGGCACCTCCTGTCCGTACAGGTGGGGAACAGACATGTTATATTCGTTTCCACCTCTACCAGCAAACAGCTGAAACAATTCTCGTACGACCGGAAATCCCTATTGGGAGTGAAATGGCTAGGTGTATATGCCCTCCACCGTGGCAGCCTATCATACTGTGAATGGGAATTATCCCGAGGAAGGGGAAGGCAAATAGCCGGTGGTGCTGAACCCGGATCGTAAGGAAGAGTGACTTGCTCGGGCAGTGGCTCGGAACGCTGACAATGAACCACCGTTTGGGGAGTGCCCCAAAGCGGTGAAACAGAAAATAACCTAGACACCGCTGCGGGATTCAGGTAGCAGGCAACCCGTCCGTGGCCATACAAGCGGTGGTAAATCTGGTAGAAGTGATTCATACTACCCAGGTTTTCCTCAGTTTGGCCTTTAACTAAATTAAGTGTATCTCCCGATAACCTACGTTCTAGCTGTACTTCCCTTCTCACACGCCCCGTCCTTTCTCTAGTCCCTCTCTCTCACAACCTCTTCCTACCTTCTCCTGACGGTCTGATGTTACCTTTATTGCACCACTCTTAACACATCCAAAATCAAATTTACATGTACTCCAAAAACAAGGCAATGTCCATATAATGTTCCCTTCCCATCGCCGGGACCGGTGCAATTGCTTCATGACTCCTGCATTCTCCTTAACTTTGCCGACCTTCCATGAGTCGATACCATGTCTTCGTATATGGGGGCAGCGAAGAACATCACCTTTGCATAGGTGATGTATCCTTGTAGATTGGTTGGGGTTACAAATATAGATAATATTCCCCTTTTCTATGTCCGTCGCCAATAACACTCCAAGCGAGGTGAGGCCAAATATCACACAGACGGTGCGTAGCCACCCCATCATGCTCCACACCTGTAAAATAGCACTGGAGAAGGGAGGCAGGTAAATCTGTCCAAAAAAATGAGGCCCGTTATCAGAACTCAACTGAGCTGGTCTACTGTACCGGGGAATGATTTCCCGCATCAGAACTTTAACCACAGTAGCAGCTTTATTATCGGTAGTTGGATACGCCTCAACCCATCTGCTGAACCCATCCACAATGACCAAAACATATTTATAACATTGACACCTTTCCAACTCAATGTAATCCATTTGGAGTGTCTCAAAGGGACCACTGGGCAACGGGGTTTGCCCCATCCCACAAGGGATACCTTTTCCGGTGTTATATTGCTGACAAGTCAAACACCGATTACTGATACTCTGGGCCAACCCCTGCATTTTAGGGTGCCACCAAGTGTCCAGCAACAAATCACTAGTCCCCCGAGCCCCACAATGAGTTGCAAAGTGTACACATTCGATGACCCATAAAGCCAGTACATCAGACATACAAGTCTGATGTGCTGGCGTGGTCCATAAAGAGGAAACAGAATCATATGTACAACCTAACCGTTTCTACTTTTGTTTATCACTCTCAGGAGCATCCTCCTGTAACCTTATGACGTCTTGGATGGTTGGCATTGACTTGTCAGAAGCAGACATATTTATAGTAGATCGTTTAGTCTGACTTAACATTTTAGGCACCATCACTTGCTGAATTTGCGCGGCTGTCCGCGCTGCACAATCTGCTTGTTCATTACCAACGTCATGATGTGGAGATGCCGGCGTTGGACTGGGGTGAGCACAGTACGAAGTCTTACAACACCAGGTTAAAGTCCAACAGGTTTGTTTCGATGTCACTAGCTTTCGGAGCGCTGCTCCTTCCTCAGGTGAATGAAGAGGTCTGTTCCAGAAACACATATATAGACAAATTCAAAGATGCCAAACAATGCTAGGAATGCGAGCATTAGCAGGTGATTAAATCTTTACAGATCCAGAGATGGGGTAACCCCAGGTTAAAGAGGTGTGAATTGTCTCAAGCCAGGACAGTTGGTAGGATTACGCAGGCCAGATGGTGGGGGGTAAATGTAATGTGACATGAATTCCCGGTCCCGGTTGAGGCCGCACTCATGTGTGCGGAACTTGGCTATAAGTTTCTGCTCGGCGATTCTGCGTTGTCACGGGTCCTGAAGGCCGCCTTGGAGAACGCTTACCCGGAGACAGAGGCTGAATACCCTTGACTGCTGAAGTATTCCCCGACTGGAAGGGAACATTCCTGCCTGGTGATTGTTGCGCGATGTCCGTTCATTCGTTGTCGCAGCGTCTGCATGGTCTCGCCAATGTGCCACGCTTCGGGACATCCTTTTCTGCAGTGTATGAGGTAGACAACGTTGGCCGAGTCGCACGAGTATGTACCGCGTACCTGGTGGGTGGTGTTCTCACGTGTAATAGTGGTATCCATGTCGATGATCTGGCACGTCTTACCAACGTCAACTGGGGTCTTACCATTTGTGTGGGCAGCGCATTTAATAACAGAAATCTGCGTGGGCATAAGGAGGGCCTGCAGTAAGTCATTAACTAAATCCCGGTGGGATATTTGACCACACATAATCATGTCAGGTTGTTCTGACGAAATGTCACTCAAATCGTCCCTTATTGTGGTAGTTTCCTGAATCAAGGCTACACAGTCGTGGCCAGGTGCGTCTTCATGGACAGGGGGACCACTAAGAAAACAGGCTGGATTGATAGTGGTCCAGTGTTTAAATGTCAGAATTGGATTGTTCAAAAGGTATACCTCATACCTATTCTGACGAGCGGCGGTAAGATGCTGAGTCTGCAGTTGCCTCAGTAGTGCGATGACCGAGTGGGAGCTATACACCGTAATATCCTGTTGGAGGGTGAGAGCATGTAACGGCTATGCGATGGCATTGATTGAACGTAAATCCTGTACTAATCGGTACTGGTCTGGTTTGGCTGGTTTAGGCACAGCAAGTATGGTGGTGTTACATTCTGATTGGCAAGGGACCAAAATACCCTGTTGCAACAGCTCTTGAATTAATTTGTCTATAGACGGAGCAGCTTGGGATTTCAGGGGGTATTGCCGAATGGAAGGTAGCTTTACATGATCCTTAATTGTTACCTTTATAGGTGTAACATTTGTCTTTCCCACTTGTGATGGGTATTTCGCCCAGACCTGTGGATTGACATATTCCAAAACATCATGTCCCCAGTGATGCTGCAGTCGAGTGTTAATTGTTTCAGGGACCTCAAAATATTTTATGGCAGTGCCGTCTGGCATGACTTGAAGTGCGTACTCTGTTGGATCCGAATGATCCACTGCCCTCCTTACCATTTGCCCCAGATCCCTGGCATGGTACTGGTCGTGGACCTGACTTGTAATATGAGGGCTTACCGAAGCTGACTGTGGCCATAAATGTGGTGGTATTGTAACAAAATCGGCTGTACCTTCTTTTCCCGTGACTGTGGCTGTACCTTTGACTGGCCATTCGGTCCCAATTAATGGCCGGTATTTGTCCTCCAACTCCCTGTTTTGTCCGGTTCTGTCATAGGCCAGGGTAACGTGATGCAGTGAATGTTCAATGTCTAACGTCCACCACTGGGGGTGATAGAAATATAGCACTGTTGTCTCATCCTCCATGATTTAACCGTTACCCCCTCGTCTCCGCACTCCAGCTGTAGCTGGAAGATACACAGTAAATCTCGGGCCAACAAATTACAGTCCAATCCAGTAGTCACTTCAAACTGATGATCTGCAGACTTATTCTCGTAAGTGACTGTCACAGGTTCAGAAACAGGATACTCACACACCTGTCCTTGGAACCCCGACAATTGCTGCGTGTGGTCGGATAATGGTAGTCAAAGTTCTGATTGCACAGAAGACATGGCTGCTCCAGTGTCGATTACAAATGAGTGATGTTAATCTCCTATCTGCAGAGAGATAATAGGTTCCCTGTCCGATTGGAGAGTCCTTATGGCTAAATTAGCTAGTCAATCCTGTGTTGGGAAAGGGTTTGCCCGGGAGAAGTCAGTGTATCTCGTCTGTCCTCCCCTTGGTGGGTACCCCCTCCTTTGGGTCGGATAATCTCCTTCTGCTGCCTGTCTTTTAAAGGGGCATTCCTGTTGCAAGTGATCTGCACGGCCGCAATTAAAACATGCATTGCTCCCTCTATATCTGCCCCGTCCTCTTCTCCCAGTAGACCAAAGGCCCCTCAGAGGGGGCGGCGGTTGTAAAGCTGTTGGTGCATACGGTGGGCCATAAAAAGGAGCTGAGGGTCCATTTTGGGTGGGTTTGATATCCTCCCCCTCGCTGATCCACCCACCCAAAGTCACAATATTGGGGCTCCTGCTGGTAAACTACCATTTCTGCCGCTTGTTGGGGTCGCAGATCATCCTTTTTCATTACATACTCAGTCTTAACCTTTGTAACTGAGCCTCCTTCCTGGCCTACACCCTCCTTCCAATAAAATCTGACTGCCCTTGCCATCTGGGAACGGTCGTTCTCTGTCCAATTCAGGTTATTACATTTCACAGCAGTAGCCACAGAAGGTGGTAGGCAATGCATTAACATGGCACAATATTGAGGGGAATTCTGACCATTTTGATATGGCAGGTCGCCTGACTGCCCACGGTAGATTTCATTAAAACGCTCCAGAAATTCCTCTGGCTCTTCAGTCTTCTTAGGTTTTAGGTCTAAGATAGCAGAAATATTTATGGGCTTTTGAAATGTGCTATTCAACGCATTCAGGATCTGTGTCCGTCTATCGTCGTCTAACGCATGGGCTTGCTGAAGTGCGGCGTGGCTAGCATAATTCAGGTGATTGGTATCTTCCTAATCGGCAACTGGCTCCGAGTCTCACCAGGGGGCACTCTACCTATTTCCTCTGGTTCTTCCAAGACTTCGACGTCCCTCCCTGTCACTAGAGGGAGTTCTTTCTCTTCAAAATCATCTGTTGCAGCTCCCTTTGTTCTCGAAATTTGCGGTTTCCCCTTGGTTTGGATGGATTTAGGTGGTATGCTTAATTGTTTCTGGTTAGGATCAAGCCCTTCTCTCGCTGTCCGAGATCTGGTCCTAGAGCTAACTGGGCTTGCGGAACAGAGCTCCTCTTTCTCTACTGATCGTGAAGATGGTAAATCGGGACCCACACTATCAACCAAAAAGGGCTGGAGTTACTGGCATGATTGGAATCTGGGGAGCAGTGACTGGATATAAATTATTATACTCTGGTGGTTCTGGAATTAGTGCAGACAATGCTACAGGTGCAGTCAAAACTTTTACTGACAGTGAGTGCAGTTCAGGTCACACAGACTAGGATCGAGGATCTAGTAGAGGCCCAGAAGCAGGACAGCAATCTCGCGGAGATTGTGAAAGGAAAGTATCCCGCCTCCTACGAGAGGTTCAGAAATACACTGACCACACATGACAGTGTGGTGTTAAAGGACACCCTTTATGTGTTTCCTGAACAGTACAGGAACCAATTGATCTGTTTGTTCCATGATGGTCTTGGACATCAGGGAATCGATCCCACTACAGCCCATCTCAAACAGCTTTGTTGGTGGCCAAATCTAAAGGAAGATGTAAGCCATTACATAGAAAATTGTCTTATCTGTGCGCAGAATAACCCCGACAGATATGCCAAAAAGGCCCAACTCAGCCACACCCAACCTGTTATCGGCCCCTGGACTGACCTCCAGATTGATTTTATAGGTCCCTTGCCCCCTTGCAGGAATGGCTATAAATATGTACTTGTGGTCGTAGACACATTTACAAAATGGGTGGAAGCATTTCCAGCCCGCACAAACACTGCAAAAACCACAGCCAAGATTCTAACCCACCACATCTTTTCAAGGTGGGGACTGCCCCGCAGCATTGAATCGGACCAAGGCGCTCATTTTAAGGGACGTGTCATGCAGAACATCCTCACGATATTTGGCATCACCCAAAAATTCCACATTGCATACCACCCACAGTCGAGTGGTATCGTGGAGCGCATGAATCGGACCCTAAAAACCACCCTCAGAAAAATGGTCCAGCAGAACAACACCACTTGCGACTCAGTCCTCCCTTTTGCGCTGATGTTTTTGCGTAACACTGTTTCCACCTCCACAGGTTACACCCCACACACTCTCATGACCGGACGCCCCATGAAAGGGACAGAATACTTGTTAGGTTTAGACCTGACCAGCCCCGAAGTAACGGCCCTCACACACGAGAAAGCCGTGGAGCAATTAGTTGCTAATGTTAAAACGGCTCAGTTAGCAGCCGCAGTAAAATTGGGCACCAAAAAGAAACAGAGCAAGGCTTGTTTCGACAAGACAGTGCATGCAACGGAGTATGATATCGGCCAGCAAGTGATGCTGTCTGTATATAACCCCAGCACATTCCTGTCACCAAAATACTCGGGTCCGTATTCTATTGCGGACAATGTAAGCCCATCCGTTTACAAAATCAAGTACCCCAATGGTAAGACTGCGTGGTTTCATATAAACCAGCTAAAGGTTTATGGAGCACAGTCGAACCACGCACACCACGTCATGCTTGACGCAGCAGACCACACCCCGCCCACAGCCAACGTAACCCGACCAACCCCCACCACGTCCAGCCCAGCCACGGACTCGACCTCGACTCCACCCCCGAAATATACACTCCGCCCCGGAACGCTCACAGACTGCAGCAGCAGAGACAGCGACTGTGACTCGGACGATGGCCACAGCACGCCTCCCTACTATCCCCATGCAACCGGACCCACACCCAGCGACTCCGACTACGATCCAAGTGATCCCTTCCTGATCACTTTTCTAAATAAACCCCACCACCGACCACCGAACCACACGGACGACCCCGACTTTGTCCCCACACAACTCGACACAAATTATTGGCACCGCGACAACTCCTACAGACTCTTCCACAATGACGAGAGCAACCCCAACTCACACCAAGCAGCCCTTTCAGCCCTAATCCACTCCAGAGTTTGGCACCCGGGAGAAGGTGACGACCTCGGGTCTGACTCCCAAACCGCCAACCCCTTTGCGACCCTGTTCGCAACCGAGAACTGAGGTGTCCAGATGATGTTTTAAAAGGAAACGCTTGGGAAAAGTGTTGTCCTTCCTGATGGAACCTGCAGAATGTTTTATGTTGTTAGTACGTTTGTTTAATGTTGTTTTTCCGACAGGAGAATTTTTCCACATGCTTGTTCAGCGGAACTAGCTTATCTGCAGATACCTGGTCAACAGACCACACGCTTGTTCAGTGGAACTAGCTTTTCAGCTGATACTTGTTCGGGTATCAAATGCCCGATCGTAACTGCCCTTCTGGTTCGAAGGGTAGAACCACTATGGCAGCCCCACCACGATGACTACATTTTTGCCCGTTCTAGTCGGTTGCTCAGGCAGTGGAGAAACGGCGTGAGACCCGCCCTGCCTGAGGAGCCCCCCGCTGGTCAACTACGCTCAGGTAGGGGAGATACGGCATTGGTAGCCGTCCTACCCAGGGACTCCATCCAAATCTTACCCGTCGCGGCCCATACGCACCTCATTTGGCATTTTCCTTTCAAAAAGTTTGGTTTGCTTAGGGAACCTTTAGGTTGCCCGCCATCTGCTATTTACATCCTGGAACATTTGGATGGTAAATCAGCACTGGTTCGTCATTGGGAAGTGTGCCGGGTCCTAAAATTTGTTTTTTGAAAAACAAATGAGGGAGTCACACATAGTGACCAATTATTGGCACCAAGTGACAGACACACTAGCACACCAGATATTAAACAAAGATAGTTACAGATACTATGCTTGTTTCTACAGAACTCCAGAATCTCCAGGATCGGAGAAAATAAAGAGAAGAGAAGAAAGAGACGGAAAGAGGACAGCCATAAGGACTTCCTTCATCGTGATCAACATTCTGCTTTTGGACATTTGATTGCGCGTGAACGCGAACCCCATGACTTCAAACCTCCCAGTCGTTAATGTTTCACTGCCCCGCAGTACCCAGAGCCCAGTCACCAGCGACACTGCATCATCCTGGTGTGCCAGGTTCATAACCTGGTACTCCCTGTCCTACGTGATCGAAACACTGTTAGCGTTGGCGATGCTCTGCTGTGTAGTGCAGACTATGCGCCTACGTAAATGGAGAAGGAGAGCCTACCGCGCTCGAACCCCGGTATATAGGATCAGATCCCCTATATTCTGTTACGACCAGACCCCCGACCCCCGCGATCTATAATAAAATAATAAAGTGCATTCACTTGCGTTTATTGTTGTAAATAAAGAGATGTACAAAACTTTTTCATGAACAAAAAAAAAATTTGTATGACCCTGAGCTTGACTGCCAAGCCAGGAAAGATTGTATGATATACTGTGATTTTTGTTGTATGATTAAGGAAGGTAGGATAATGGAATGTTGTAGCCACGTAAAATGGCTGTGTTCCGATTAATCTGGCCAAAACCCAATTTAAAATGGCTAACCCGAAAGACTGCTGGGAAAAGCAGCTAAGAAGACACAAGCAGGCAGCTGCAGACAGTATTGCATATTCGGCTCTGGGAAGTTAGCCCAGATCGATACTCAGGGCTATCAACAGCCCATCAACCCAGGTATTTGCAGTTGCCTTCAGGACTATTTGCAGCCCATCTATCCAGACATCTGCAGTTAAATCGGCTATCCCCGGGAACAATTGCAACATATTAGCAATTGAATACCGGGCCAGACCTGTCGGCGCCTGCAGGGGCCGAAACAAAGACAGGTGAACGACCACCCCCCGATCGAGGAATCGCCTCACCATTGGACACATCGACCCCAGAGATTGGGGACAGATCCAATCACTTGGGACTCAGGGTCAAGGGCCGCCCCGGGAGGCGGGAAGCCCCTGGGCCCTATAAAAGTGAGGGGCCAAGTTCAGATCTTGCTCTCTCTCCTCTTCGCCTGCTCGAGACCTTCGCAAGAACAGCAACCGGCAACAGTAAGTTTGAATCCAGCGATCGCTATCAAGTAGAGACACCTAGCCACCGACCTGTAGCAGCCTTTTGAATCCCGCGGGCCAGATCTGATTGGACAAGCCATTCGTTTCCCTGACCTGGTGGGCTCTTCCTAAGTTAAGTATTGGCCAGTAGTGATAGGTTTATTATATAGAAAGTAGTATTAGGGTATTAATATTGCTTGTTGTATATAATAAATGACCGTTGTTTTAATCCTTACTAAGCGGTGTGCTGTATTATTAATCATAACCTGAACTTGAACCACGTGGCGGTATCATAAAGATACCTGGCGACTTATGAGCAAAGGTGACGTAATCAGAGCAAATAGACTAAGGTTAAAAAGAGCAACAATGTTTAGCGAGGGTAGTATATTAAGGATAAATTAGAGGTTCCAAGTTTGTTATTTTGTAATGCATGTCCCTGTCTGACATAGCACCCTTAAAATTGTTAATTAAAATTTTTGTGCATAGCTATGTTCAGTGCAGAGGCCATGTAGGGGGTGCCCCCCCCCCCCGGTTAGGGAATGGAAAGTAACAAACATGATGTGATCCTTCACGCTTTGCGTTAGGATCACAAGGAGGGTTTGTAGCCATGTAAAATGGCTAACTCCCGATTAGAATGGCCAAACCCCGATTTAAAATGGCGAACGGAAGAGGCTGATGGGAAAATCAGCCAACAGGACTCAAACAGACAGCTGCAGGTAAAACAGTGTATTCGCCTCTGGGGAAGCCAGACCAAACCGATTCTGGCAGCCATCAACATGACAACACCCCAGCCATCTGCATATTAATCAGCCATCCCCGGGAACAATTGATACAAAATAGACACACAAAGCCGACCCAGACCTTTCGGCGCCAGCAGGAGCTGACACAAAGAGAGGTAAACGACCACCCCTCGATCAAGGAATCGCTCCAGTATTGGAGAATATCGAACCAAATGATTGGGACCAAGTCCAATCACTTGGAACCAGGTACAAGGTCCGCCCCGAGAGGCGGGAAGCCCCTGGGGACTATAAGAATAGGGACCAAGTTCAAATCGACCCTTCTTCTCTGCTTGGCACCCTTCAAGACCCTTCTGCAAGAGAACGTAAGTTTTACTCCAACGATCGCTACCAGATAGACACTCCTGACTATCGACTTGTACCAGCTTTTGAATCCCGCAGGCTCAGAACCCATTCGAAAGGCCATTCGTTTCCCTGACCTGGTGGGCCATTTCCAAAGTTAAGTATTGGCCTGTTAGTTGTAGGAAGTAGCTTAGAAGTAGAATTAATGTATAAGTATTGATTGCTGTATATAATAAATGAACGTTGATTTAACTCTTACTAAGCAGTGTGTTGGATTATTAATCATTACTCGGACATGAACCACGTGGCGGTATCAGAAAGATACCTGGCGACTCAAGAGAAAAGGTGACAGAATTAGAGCAATTAAACTAAGGCTAAAACGAGCAACAGGTACAAGGGATGTTTCAGATTATTTACACAAGAGCACAGGAAGCTCAGGAGAGGCACTTATTCAAATATCAGGATTCAGAGGAAATTGATAAAGTAAACCACAACAAATATATTCAAGAGTCAAGCAAATATGAGGCCAATTTCAGAAATGGGAAGTCACACAAGTCAATTTACACCTTAATACTTAACACCAAAGTGATGAACGTTTGAATTATATTTCTTACTGGAGGTGCATGTTTGGAATACTTGAAAGCATAATTAGACCAATGCTTGACAATTTGATGTACTGATTAACCTTCGGCTAGATAGTCTATAGTTTCTCCTGTTTTATATTTTCTTACATTCTTGTCTGATGGCAGATGACAGAAAGATATCTTGGAGTTAAAAAAGGGACATGCCATAGTAGATTTATTAATGAGTGTTGAATCATATTTAGTTAACAGCCTAATGTATACGGAAACATTGATCGAAAAGCGACCGTAATAGGATTATGGTCAATGTGGGGTTTGAAAGGAGAAACATGAAACAACGACTGGGATTTTAGATTTAGTAAAGGCTGACTCAAATGTGGTGTGACTGACACTGCCCACAATAAACTCAGCAAATCTGCCAATGTGTAAAATACCAGAAGATCTGTGGTAAGGATTCAACATGATGTCAATTGCGTTTATACCATGAGGAGAAAGATGGGTCTGCATCAGACCTTGGAAAGAGCACCCCACTTAAGCCCACGCCTCTACCCTATCCCCGTAACCCAGTAACCCCACCCAACCTTTTTGGGTACTAAGGGGCAATTTAGCATGGCTAATCCACCTGACCTGCACATCTTTGGACTGTGGGAGGAAATGGGAGGACCCAGAGGAAACCCACACGGACATGGGGAGAAAGTGCAAACTCCACGCAGACAGACACCTGAGGCGGGAATTGAACCCAGGTCCCTGGAGCTGTGAGGCAGCAGTGCTAACCACTGAGCCACTGTGCTGATAAGAGACATGAAAAAATTAAAAGAAAAAAAGATGCAACAAAAATAAATTGCACAGATCTTGGTGAATAAGAAAGATAGAAAGAACTGCAAAGGGTGACAAAACATATAGTAAGAGCTAAAATAGAAGATTGTGAAAAGAGACTTGCAAGTGATATCAAAATGAAATCAACATTCTCTTTTTTGATTCTAGTAGGAGGTAGTGGCTTTTGGAAGAGAAATGTGAGCTCATTGAAATCTATCAGATAGGAAGTCCAAGGTTTTTGATCTGATAACAGGGAAAATTAAAACAACCTCCGCTTGTCCCTGGGTGAATCCATGTTCAGTCCGGCAGCTCCCACCGGCTGATTGGCCTCTCTTTGACTCTATGGCACCTGGAAGTTACCCACCTCCCTGATCACCGTCCTTTTACTGGCTGGAGCATTGAAAGTAGCAGTGAGTGTGTTTAAAACATGCTGAGGGGAGACAGGGTCCGGAACAGGCTCCTGATTTTTAAAAAACCCCAGTGGATAAGGTAGCTGATGTTCTCCCTCAGCTTTAAAGGACATGTGGCGGATAGTTTCGGATCCAATTAAAAATATTTCTTGAAGCCTACTTTGGGCAGATTCCAGAGGTTGAACGAAACATCATACACGATGCTTGTAGCACAGTGGTTAACACTGTTGCTTCATAGGTTCGATTCCTGGCTTGGGTCACTGTCTGTGCGGAGTCTGCACATTCTCCCCGTGTCTATGTGAGTTTCCTCCGGGTGCTCCGGTTTCCTCCACAAGCCCCGAAAGACGTGCTTGTTAGGTGATTTGGACATTCACCGGAGTGTGGCGACTAGGGGCTTTTCACAGTAACTTCATTGCAGTGTTAATGTAAGCCTCCTTGTGACAGTAGTAAAGATTATTATTATTGGAACCGGAAATTTTACTTGGGGCAGGAATCGGGCAGACAAGCGCCTGTAGTGGAGTGACCAAACCACGAGGCTGAGGGGAGTGTTAATTCTCTGGCGTAATCTGTACAGTTTGTTTAGTTTCTCAACTGAAACTGGCAGGAAATTCCAGCGGACCATTGAGTAGAAATGAATAGTGCAGCGTGTGACAAAGTGTGTCTCACCCCCACTCAGGTAAATGACAGAAGAACATTTCTGGGGTTTCCCACAATTGAGGTCCTCTGAGGTGGACTGACTGAAGTTCTTAAAATGAGATCCAAATAAAGCAGATACTTATTTAGCCATTTACACTGGGAGGGGTAGGGGTGGGGGTGGCGGGGGTGGGGGGGGGGGGGGGGGGGGAGGTCCAGGACAAGAGGTGTAATTTCAAACTTTGAGACATGCCAATGAGGAGTGAAATTAAGAAGTACTTTTTCTAAACAACGGTTAGTAAAACGTGGAATCCCGTCCTCCTAAGGGTTGTGGATGTCGGGTTAATTGAAATTTTCAAAACCAGAGAAAGGCAAATTTTTGTTTGTTTGTTATTTGCATCAGAAAAGGAGGCCATTTGGCACATCGGGTCTGCACGGCTCCCAACAGAGCGACCTAGCTAGTCCCATTCCCCAGCCCTCCAAATTAATCACTTTCAAATATATATCCACCTCCTTTTGAAACCTCCTATGGAATCCACCTCCACCACTCTCCCACGCAGCACATTCTAAACCCCAACAACTCGCTGAGTAAAGAATTTCTTCTCATCTCACTCCTAGCTCTCTTGCTGATCATCTTGAAATTGTGACTCCAGTCACTGACATACCAAATAGTGGAAACAGAATATCCAACTTTACCCTGTCAAAGTTGTTCAGAATTTTTAAACCCTCGATAAGGTTGCTCCTTAACCTTCTCTGCTCCAAGGACAACATGCCCAATTTCTTCAATCTTTCCTTGTAGCTAAAATTCTTCATTCCTGGTATCATTCTAGTAAATCTCTTCTGCCTCTTCCAGGGCTTTAACATCCTTCCTTAAATAAGGCACCCAGAACTGAACACAATACCTCAAAATGATTTGTCGAGGTGTAGCATTCCTTCCTTGCTTTTATACTCTGCCTCGATTTATAAACCCAAGAATGCTATAAGCCTTCTTAGCAACTGTTTCAACTCACCTGGCCACCTTCAGAGAATTATGCACTTGAACCCCAAGGTCCCTCTGCTCCTGTACTCCCCTCAAAGTTGTATCATTGAGCCTATATTGTCTTCCCATGTTTCTCCTACCAAAATGCATTTAAGTTCATCTGCCAGGTGTCTGCCCATTTGGCCAACTTGTCAATGTCCCTCTGAAGTCGCTCAGCATCATCCTCACAATTCTCTATTCTCCCTAGCTTAGTATCATCTGCAATTTGAGAGATTTTGCCCTCAACACCCACTTCTAAATCATTTATATACATCAGAAAAAGGAAAAAGTTCCCAACACTGAGCCCTGGGGAACAACACTTTCAACTCGTCTCCAGTCTGAGAAATGGCCATCTATAGCTACCCGCTGTTTTCTATCTCTTAGCCAACTTCTAATTCATGCTGCCAAGGACCCATCAATCCCAAACATTTTTAATTTGCTAACCAGTCTGCCATGTGGCACTGTGTCAAATGCTTTCTGAAAGCCCAAATATACAACATCCATGGCACTACCTTCATCCACTGCCCATGTCACCTCGTCAAAGGTCTTAATTAAATTTATTAGATATAACCTACCCTTGACAAAGCCATGATGGCTGTCTGCTATTAACTTATTTTACTCTTATATTTATCTCACCCCGTATTGTGGCCTCCATCAGTTTTCCCACAATTGATGTCAAGGTGACAGATCTGTAGTTTCCTGGTTATCCTTTGTCCCTTTCTTAAACAATGGTGTCACATTTGTAATCCTCCAGGGGTGGGGCGGAGGATGGTGCGGGGGTGGGGGGGAGGGGGTAGGGGAGGGGTAGGGTGTGGCGGGGGGGTTGTTGTTGAAAACTCACCACTATTCTTAGAAGTCCCCCTAGACCAAAAAGGGCCGACATTCTAAATGGTGAACAGGGATTCTCACTCCCCGACTCCTATGCAGGCTTCGGTGGGTGCTACTCAGGTAAAACTATGTTTTCATGTTAGCCCCCGGTATAACCCATACCTTCACAGAAGATTTCATCTACTTATCACTTACTAGCATCGATCCCGGGTCCCGCATTGCTAAGCAAGTAAAGTAGACTTTGGAATAACCACTGTTTCAGGTTAAATTTAGTTATTATTATATTTTTTCTTTTAAAAGATGCTGTCACTGTCTTTACAGAAAAGTAAAAAGATCTGGCTTCTTGATCCTTCTGGTTGGTTGAAGGGACCTTCAGGCCCACCTTGACAATCAATCTTCTTGTGTCTTGTCTTCTTTAGATGTATTTGCTGGCTAGCTCAGTTACTATGTTCTATCTTTCCCATGTACCGAGCCGTGGGATCTGGCTCTGCTGGCTGTCTCTGAGCTGACTCTGCCTCCTCTTTAAATTCTGGTCTTCCTTAGATGTATTAGCGATTTTAGCTCGCCTGCTTTGCCCTGTCCCTTTCCCATGGCCGAGCTGACTGTAATCTGGCTCTGAGCTGTTTGTTCCTTCTCTGCTTCTCTATGAGTTCTGGTAGTTCCTGCACTGGTCTCTGGGTTTATATTCTCTTTCTAACATTTATTAAGTTTTTATGACTTTATTGTAAAGTAACTTTTATTTCACTTGGATTATAAAAAGTATCTTTGATCTAAACATTCTACTAAATATTCATTTTGACATGACCTCACCTCTCAGGTCTCTGATTACATTGTTTCCTTTGTGATGTTCAAAGTTCCTTTGTGATATTCAAAAATGCTTTGGTTTCAATAGAGGTGTGAATTTTGGTTTGGTTCCTGTCATTTCTATAGTTTTATTTACCAATTGTGTCCTCAGCTCATAATTTTGACTTTGATTTTGGCTTTAAATTATGTTCCTCGTGGACTGATAGTCTCCAGTTTTCTTTAACTTATTTGGTGTTAGCAGAATTTCACACCTAGAATTATCATCAAATTCAACTGAACCTCATCCTTTCCTTTCCAGCTGCTTACTAAGATAGTTAATTTCAATGAAGGTGTGAAACATTGCTTCTGGCTGTATGCTAAAAATCCACTTGGTTATAACTTGAAAGGTTTACATTTATCTCTAACTCAACTGAAACCCTCATCCATGCTTTTCCAGATGCTTACTAAGAGGGTTAGTTTCAATGAAGGTGTGAGCCATTGTTTTTAGCTTCATACTAAATATTCTGTTTGGGAGAAGGAATCTGCTTTTTATATTCCTGCTCTTTGCAGCTGCTGTTAACCCTTCATGGGATCTTTCCCTACATTCTCTCGTGATTCTTTCAGACCAGATATTGCCAGACTTCCATGTTTCAAATTACACATCTTTCCATATTTTCAATAACAGGGTGGAGGTGCATTAAATCTGTTTGGAGACAGGCCCCTGGTGGCAGCCCATGACAGCAGAATTCCAGACAGGCTCACTGGGTGCTCGTACAATGAAAGGCTGCCTTGTAAAGAGATTTCCTGCCATCCCACCCCACAGCACCATCAGAATGGTGATTTGGCTCCTTTTGCAATTAAACATTGGAAGGAAACATTTATTCAAGTTGAAGCACACTCTTAATTACTTACCATTTACAGCAACCTGGTGGGGCCTCTATGGCTGGAAAGCCTCTGATTGTCCCTGTCCCTCTAGTTCAAGGGCCCACTTTGACTTCCTTAATTTGACAGGGAACCCAGCCCCAGAACAATCAAGGTGGTGTGATTCTCGACAAGTGACACTGTATATCCCCCCCATCATAGGGGGTTGGTTCTGGACACGGAAAACAGTCCTGACCCCTGTTTCCCATCGTCAAAGTGAAAATTCAGTCCCCATCTCATCTCAGAGGCAGCACAGTGTAACAATGGTACGGAACGTTACTGAATTGTCACTCTGCATCAATCTCTTTTGAATTTAAAAACTTTGTGAATCTTAAGTGTGAACTATAAAATAAAGGCAATAACCAACAAGTATTTTGATTTGATTTAATAGTGTGTTTTTATTCTTGTGCGTTTAATTGGTGTTAAACAGCGCACATTTGCAACAACTGTAATACAGTTTCAACATTAAGCATTCTTACACTTGTGAGCAACCAGGAAAATTGTAGCCTCACAGTCCACTAAACTTTTTATATGGTCAGAGGCAACACAAATTTCAAAACCATCTATCTCATAACCAGCCTCCTTTATAGCACTTTCTAAAAAGGCCTGATCAAATTTCAGAGATGAAAACTTAAGCTCATCAACGATGTAATAGCTCTCGTTCAAATCACTAATCAGAATGAGCACCCCGTCTGGTTTTAACAGAGAGGTTACATTTCTAAGAGCAGCGCAGTAAGCTGCTTTATCCTTACAGGCAGCTTCCAGACACAAGGAAGTCATCAGACAATCAACAGGTTCCAATTCCACTGGATCCAGAGGGTTAGTTTGATGGACATCACACTTCAAAACTTGTTTGATGGAATCTCTCAGCTTCTTCTCTTTCTCTGTCCATTTTTCCCTGAAAGATACAAGCTCAGTGTCTGAGACAGAATGCTGCAGAGAACCACATTCAATTCATACTGCATCAGAAGAGATGATTGTGCGGATCAAGCTTTTTTCATAATGTTTGTCCCAACGAGTCCCCAGTTAAGGGGCAACTCGCAAAAAGCAGAGTGATGATTGTGGTTATGAAAGAGTTTCTCATGCAGCACATTAAAATGAACACCAGCCTACCCTATCATAGAAGATAGAACATAGAAAGATAAAGCACAGAACAGGCCCTTTGACCCACAATGTTGTGCCGAACCTTTGTCTTCGATTAATCATAGATTATCATTGAATTTACAGTGCAGAAGGAGGCCATTCGGCCCATTGAGTCTGCACCGGCTCTTGGAAAGAGCACCCTACCCAAAGTCAACACCTCTGCCCAACACTAAGGGCAATTTTGGACACTAAGGGCAATTTATCATGGCCAATCCACCTAACCTGCACATCTTTGGACTGTGGGAGGAAACCGGAGCACCCGGTGGAAACCCACGCAGGCACGGGGAGGATGTGCAGACTCCGCACAGACAGTGACACAAGCCGGAATCGAACCTGGGACCCTGGAGCTGTGAAGCAATTGTGCTATCCACAATGCTACCGTGCTGCCCTTAAGAACAAATTAATCTACACTATATCATTCTACCGTAATCCATGTACCTATCCAATAGCTGCTTGAAGGTCCCTAATGTTTCCGACTCAACTACTTCCACAGGCAGTGCATTCCATGCCCCCACTACTCTCTGGGAAAAGAACCTACCTCTGACATCCCCCCTATATCTTCCACCATTCACCTTAAATTTATGTCCCCTTGTAATGGTTTGTTCCACCCGGGGAAAAAGTCTCTGACTGTCTACTCTATCTATTCCCCTGATCATCTTATAAACCTCTATCAAGTTGCCCCTCATCCTTCTCCGTTCTAATGAGAAAAGGCCTAGCACCCTCAACCTTTCCTCATAAGACCTACTCTCCATTCCAGGCAACATCCTAGTAAATCTCCTTGCACCTTTTCCAAACCTTCCACATCCTTCCTAAAATGAGGCGACCAGAACTGTACACAGTACTCCAAATGTGGCCTTACCAAAGTTTTGTACAGCTGCATCATCACCTCATGGCTCTTAAATTCAATCCCTCTGTTAATGAACGCTAGCACACCATAGGCAATCTTCACAGCTCTATCCACTTGAGTGGCAACTTTCAAAGATGTATGAACATAGACCCCAAGATCTCTCTGCTCCTCGACATTGCCAAGAACTCTATCGTTAACCCTGTATTCCGCATTCATATCTGTCCTTCCAAAATGGACAACCTCACGCTTTTCAGGGTTATTTATCATGTCTTTACATGCATCAATAAATGGTTGCATTTGTATAGTGCCTTTTAACAGTGAAATGTAACAAAGGGGTTCATAGGAGTGTTACCAAATAAAATTTGACATGGTGTCGCAAAAGTGGAGTATAGTGAAGATGGCAATAAGGGGTAGCTCTAAAGAGTCTGAAAAGAAGAAAGAGAGCTGGGCGGGTGGAAAGCTTCAGGGAGAGAAATCCAGAGCAGCAGCCTCAGTAATGTTTTGTTATGCTCTTGTCGTAGCATAAGCTGCTTCCTTGATGTGCACTCTGACAAAGGAAGGTTCAGACTTGGAGATAGTTTAAAGCTATCTACAATTCTACTTCTTGGATTCGACTCTACTGTTAATCCTGATATAGCTACTCAGACTGACGAACCAGGCTGCTACAATCCAGGTGGTGGGTATGATGTGTTGAATCAACCCTGTGTCTGTACTCACTGAGTGTCTCCACTGGAAAGAGGAAGATCATGTGTGCTGTGTCCTTTTATATGGGTTGGTGGAATGTCCTCCTGTGGTAGTGTCACCTCTGTGTGTATCGTGAATGCCCATTGGTCGTGTCCTATCTTACTGGCCTATTGGTTAAATGTCTGAGTGTCAGGTCTCTGGTGCGCCCTCTAGTGTCCAGCTAGTCTACGTGTATTTACATTAACCCCTTGTGTATTTACAGTGATGCATATCACCACAGGTAACTTGGCATTGCAGTCCATTTGGGATGGCGCACTTAAAATTGGGGATCCAAGGAGTACAGAGATCCCTGAGGTGTACAGTGCTGGTGGAGGTTACTAACCGAGGGAGTGGGCAAAGGATTTGATCAACACTAAAGGCTGTAATCAACTTTGGTTCACACTGTTGTCGGGGACAAAGACAACAAAAACGGCTGGGGAATGGCCGGGTCCGTGACCTGCAGCGGTCACGCAGTAAAACATGGTGCTGGCCATGTGTGGATCCAACCTGCCAAATACTGCCCCCCTGGCCAACCCCTGGCCACTCCCACCAGCCCTCGCGCAAGCCCCCAGGCTAGCAGCACGGCTCCCGGCCAACTGTGGCGACGCTGGACACAGTCCGCAGTCGCCACGCCAGGTTCCCGACAGCTGTGACCACAAGTGAACCGTGCCATCGGGAACTCGGCCCATCGGCGGCGGTGGATCGCGGAGGCCTCAGAGAATTGAGAGTCGTCAGTCCCGCTAATGATATGCCAACAGTGCTTAAACACGGCGGGGTGAGAAACGCATTTATGGGGTGCCGGAGGATCACGATTTGGCATTAAACTGGCGTCCACCACTCCCGATTTGGCGTCAAACTGGCGCCTACTGCGATTTTAACGTCGAAGGGTATTCGCCGCCCATTTCGCCGTTGGCCGACGGTGAATCCCATCCCATGTTTCTGAGACGCAGTCGAGTTGGAAGGCTTTTCTACCTAAATAAGTGACACGGTGAATTTAATATGTGAGAAGAGCAGAACTCAGAACAAAGCTAACTTCCCTTCAGTATTGAACTCAAGTATCAGGCGGGAATATGTGCCCTTCTCCCAGAGTGGGAGTTAAACCCACCACCTTTGGACTCGGCAGTGAGACGGCCGCCAGCTGAGCCAAACTGACAAAAGCAGAAAACTTTGTAAATGAGTTGAGCTCAGTTGAAACTCTGTCAAGGTGAAATGTGAGATGGAGACGAAAGGGGCATTTGAAGTATTTTGCCCCAGGGTGATCAGATATTAGCAGTCATCAAATTTGTGTCTATGTCGCCAGCATTGAGCAACCTCGACCAGGAGCAGCTTGCACTGCCGAAATGTGGAGAGATTGCTGCCTTATCCAGGCCAATACTTGGGAACATACAGAATGGTGTAAAATAAAAAGGCCCTAACAAAATGAATCTGGGTGTTTCCTTCACTTTGTGGAGATCACGGTCTCTGATATCAGGTTTCCAGCAAAATATTTATTTATATCCTGAGCTTTATAGAGAAGCTGTTTAAAAAGGATGCTGAGCAACTCAGGACGGCAGCAACTTTCCAGGTCTACAAGCACCTTTCTTTTAAATGAATAGGCTGGTCTTTTTCTCACTTGACTGATGAGCCCTCTAACTGCAAATTACAAATGAAACTTAAAACAAGAATGACCTCTCATTGCAATGGATCTATTCTTGTCCTTTTACTGGCTGAAGTGCTCTGATTTAATTTGTAATTCAATAGAGTTGTTTGGATACTTTGACAAATCAGAAGAAATCGCGGAATTAAGTGCCGCTTAGGGATCAAACCCAAGATTTTTCAAGTTTATAGAAGAGTTGTGTCTCTAAACCAATGGGCAGCTTTTTCACCTTTTCACAAAGCAAATCCGAGCTTCTCAATAATTACCTGTCGCCTTCCAGTTCACACACATACTTTGCAATTGGGCTCCAGTCAAAAGCTCCCGTGTCATTTTGTAACCACAGCTCAATCTCCTGGCGGTTGTTGGAAGCAAAATCGGACACAACAATTTGCTCCGCATGCCCCGAGGCAGTGAGAGCCAAATGAAGACAGGGACCACATCCAATTTCAAGCAGTGTGCGGAATTTCGGACCTGGAATCATTCAAACATCAGTTGTTGATTGGGAAAGAAAATGGAAATAATGCACCTAAAATTGTACTGAAGAAACCACGAAAGCAGTGAGAGGCAACCTAGTGATTGGGCTGCACGCGTTCGAAATTGGCTTGTTCACTAACCATGACCCCATGAATATGATTAAATCTATTTAATACACATCAAATATTTTATAATTAGTTATAAAAAAAGCTTAATCATTTCATATACTAATAGATCTAATCAATTTCAAATGGTAAAAACAAAAGAAATATTTATGCTTTGGATGCAGAGGGAGTGCACGGCTCTCACAGTCAATGGCGTGTGCAATTAGAATGCATCTCACATTGCTTGCTCCATGTTTTATGTGCAGATCACTTCACTCATTTAAAAAAGAAAAATTTAGAGTACCCAATTCATTTCTTCCAATTACGGGGCAAATTAGCGTGGCCAATCCACCTATCCTGCACATCTTTGGGTTGTGCAGGCGAAACCCAAGCAAACACGGGCAGAATGTGCAAACTCCACACGGACAGTGACCCAGAGCCGGGATCGAACCTGGGACCTTGGCGCCGTGAGTCAGCAGGGCACACCCACTGCGTCACCGTGCAGCCCTCATATCACTTCACTCATACTGGTGGGGAAAATACTACACGGATGGGAATCAGTGGAGTGTGGCAACGGTCAACAAAATGCCTCATGGGCTGCAATCAAAACCCAGATGGGCTGCAGGTTGGCCCTGGATCTCAGATTATCCACCAGTGAACTAAAGGGAGCTTTTGTATCAATGTCCGCTTCTCTGTCTTTGCTGGCAAGAATCAGATGCCATTTTTCTCCACCCTTCTTGCCGCACCCAATTCCGACGAGATAATAACAATGTTGCTCAGTGTGACAGGTACATTGCTGCTCTGCTCACTTGGGGAAGATCTCTTTCAATAATTTAGCAGCATCAGGAATCCCTGTCAACAGATGTCTCCACTGGAGCAGCAGCAGCACAAGGTTTGCGCAGGGAGAGATGTGAAAGGAGTGTCAATGTGGGCGGGAGAAGAGTGAAAGGCTACATGGCAGCTAGAGGAATGTTAGTATGACCTGAGGGAATGGAGGAGATTTCCAACATGAACTGAATGAAGGTGCGGGGGGGGGGGGGGGGGGGAATAGTTGTTGGACGAAGAACATCTGTGTGGGGGAAGATGAAGAGGAGCGTCCATGGGAAGTGGAAAGAGCGGGAGACAAATGCTAGAATGAACAGGGGAGTGAGGGAGGAATTGCTTTATGTGGGTTGCAGGGAACAGTGTGGAGAAGGTTTGTGTGAACAAGTAAACTAAGGGCTGAGGAGATCAATAAGAATAATTACGGCCCCTCTGCATTTTCTCTGGAAGAGATGACTGCCTCTTAGTTTAAAATTTATTATATAGTTGTCATTGTAACAAAGTTAATAATGTGATTTTGTGACACAAATGCCATAATGGCTTAAAAATCCTTCATAGGAAATTGAGAAAACTTCTGAAATTTCCACCTCCTTCGTTTTACTACATTGATTTACAAAGACTGTTGTAGGCCATGTTTGAGTTTATCCTTCACATAAGTAGTGGTCCTAATCCTGTGTGGTCAATTGGTTCCCCAATTCTTGATCTATATTAATCACCTTTTCTTCAATCATCTAGTTTTACATCTTGACCTGGTCTCGGCTTTAGAGGCTCATCATGACTCTCCATGCAAAAAATCATCTTGCTCTCTGTGTATGTCTCCTTTTCCCAGCTATCTCAACAACCGAATACTATCTGCTCCACTGACAATTGTCCATGAATTGACTCTTAATCTTTTCTATTAATTTAACTTAGCCCCAAGAGTATGAATTCTTCCTTCCTGTTTGTATTTCCTCCCAGCAAGCAGCGTAGCTTTATCCAACTCGCTGTGGCATTTTTCCTGCCGCTTAATTGATGATAAAGCTGTAATCCACTGAGTATATACATGTCCCAGGGCGATATTCAGGCCTGATTTTGACTTTCCAGCATTCCTGGGAGCTTTTGACCACTTTTTCATTGCCTTTTGTTCTTTCTCACAGAAGGCCCAGAAACACGCACTCCAATTTAGGAAACTTAACATGGCTCCTCTTCGCTCCAGTTATCTTCTTTATTGTAGGATATGCTGGAGGGCCAATTTCCCTAAGTGCAACAAATAATGGTGCTTGGCAACCGCAGGGCAAAGCAATATTGAAGTGAAACCCTTAAGGAGGATATACATAGGGCCAAATGCCTGCTTCAGGGGTGGGTAAAGAACACCTCTAGTTTCTCCTTATCTGGTAATGTGGTAGGGTGGCGGGGGGTGGGGAGTGGGGGGGTGACCTCCAGCTGTTGCCAATTTTGGAGCCTCAGTAGGTTCTGGCTGCTGGGCACAAGCAGCCCAATTTCTAATTGTTCCCTTACTTACAACAGATCAAGTCGCCCTCAGTTACATTCCTTCTTTACATACATGTGCTCCTCTCGGCGTCTCCCCCTCAACATTCTTTTATATTTTGATTCTCTCCTCAAGGTTCAATTTGCTTATCCACCACTCTTAACATCAGTAACAAAGGGGTGTCATTAAAACCCCCTTTCCCTCTCCCCCCAAACCTTAAATTCCCCTTTACTTCATGCCCCGCTCAGTCGTCCCATTATTGTCATCTACCTCCTGCTTTATTCCCCCAATGCTGCTCCTCAATCATTAGTCAACAAAAGCTACTGACTCAGGAACACTGGTGTTAGCGCGGGGGATCTGCAGCTCCACTCACATACTGGCCAGGCCAAATAATGATTTGACCTGCAACAGAAACAGCAAATACTGGACAATCTCAGCAGGACTGACCACAATCTGTGGAGGGGAAAAGGGAGCTAACGTTTTCGAGTCTGGACGACTCTTTGACAATGACTTGGGCTGAAGCGCTGCAGGTTCAGGAACTGTTGAGGATTTTGTACTGTCAACAATCCTCCGTCAGTACTTGATCCCAAACGCATTAAAGCAGTATTTGCCCAGAGGAATTGGAGGTGAAAGCTCAGAGCAGGGTGTTGCCCCGTTAAGGCAGCAGCTAGCTTAAATTAAATCCAAAAGGCTTCACTCACCACTGGAGAAGGTTTTTACCAAATTCGTCAGAACAAAAGGCATGAATGTCTTTTCCAGCACTTCACCAAGGGGAGACAGATAGTACGTTTCCAAATAGATCCGTGGGTTAAACTTTTTCTCATAACAATCGCCATCAGTGAAACCCGACTCCATTCCTCTCTGAACAGGAAAGTCAACTGAGAGGCGGATTGCAATCCCACTATATTTAAAGGGACTACCCATGCCGGTAAAATGTTTGGAACTGACCCCATTGTGAGAAGCGGGAGGTGTTCCCGGAAGAGCTGCCTGTCATTTCACTCCACAATGTCTTTCTCTAAAAGTCATATGAAACGTTTTGATGTTATTTGCAAAGTAGAACCAAAAACAAGACCAACTTAGATTGTACATCGGTTTGTATCACAGTACTTGCAATTAATCGCAGTGCAGAAAGGCATGTGGTCCCAAAACTCAATCTATATTCGTTATCTAGGATGATGGAGAAAATCCAATAGTACATAAAAATCTGTTTGCGTTTGACGACCTAACGTATTCTAAAGGACTATGTAGATAAGATCTAGAAATTAAGACCCATGTTTATTAAACAGTTTCCTGAAAAATCTTTTCGTACAAAATTTATTTTTGTAATGACATCTTATACAGGTCAAGGTTAATTCTGAAAATTACAGATACAAGGTTCATATTTTTGATGTTCATAAAAAAGGCTGTTCTGCTATCACGGTCAAAAAAGCTCCCAGTGTATGTGAGCTGATCAAATGCAAACAAGGGTGCTTGGCTGCCCCAGGGCAAAGCAATATTGGAGTGAAACCCTTAAGGAGGATATAATGTAAACAAAAGTCTCAGTACCAGACAGGAGGACACACTTTTCAAATGCACAATTTGCAAATCTGATGTTTCAACAAATTTAAGTGAGGTACCAACGGTAATTTTAATAGTATGGACTTCTTGGGCAGGTCAATGACTGTAGCTTACTAGCAGTTCCCTAACCTTCAAGGTTGCTTCCTTGCACTTACCTGCAACTTACCCTGACCCCACCCTGCACTTACCCTGACCATCCTATGGTCTCCGGTGACCCAGGAGACCCCGCCGGTGCCGTTCTGCCTGATCCACGTTTGTATGGACCAGCACTGAATCGGCGCCAGGCTGCAACCTCCCTGGGTAGACCGAAGAATCAGGGGAGGCTGCTGGATCCCGCGCAGGTAGGCCGTAAGTAGGTTTATGACCTACTTCCTTTAGCGTCATTTGTTCCTGACCATTTGGGGTGGGTTTCCGACTCCGATGTCTCGCGGGACCTCCGAGAATCTAGTGGGTCGTGGAGGCTAGCAGGAGCTCGCTGGAGGGCTTTCCCGGCATTTTCCGGCCGCATTGCGCTCAAGCTCCACCCACACTCTGACATCACTGCAACTATTTGACAAACACCCATTTCTTAAAGGTACATCCATTACAGCTATTTGATAAACACCCATTTCTTAAAGGTACTCTCACATGACATCTCCCCAAATAAAAAACAACCATCAACTGCCAGATGGTTTCATTTTTCACCTTTTCACATTATATTAAGAAATATTGACAGTAAATATACATTTTTTTAAAAATAAAATAAAACGCACAAACATGTATAATAACATAGTCCCTTTTAGTTCTTCCTCCAACTGGAATCCCTCTTGATTGACAGTCTCTTTGGACAAGAAAGTCTCTGCATGTAACTGCATTAACCTTTTTATAGTCCACACACAACCGTTGGATACCGTCTGGTTTCGGTACCATCACTATGGGTGAGCTTCATTGCCTTCAACCCATTTCTATTATGCCATTTTTAAGCATATTTTCAATTCCTTTGTTAACCTGTGCCAATTTTAAATGGTTAAGTCAATATGGATGTTGTTTAATTGGAACAGCATTTGCCACATCTACATCATGTCTAGCCATTTTAGTACTTCCCAATTTATCTCCACCAACTTGCCCATGTGATATCAATAACTCTTTCAGGCCAGTTCGTTTTTCCTCTGGAAGGTAACTCAATTTATCCCAATTTTTAAGAACATCCTCGTTTTCCAATTTAATTTGAGATATGTCAAATTCACAGTCATCTGGATTTGGTTCGTCACTTTGAGTTAGAATCATTAAAACCTCGTCATTTTGCTCTCTTTCCCTTTCAAAGTACCTTTTAAGCATATTCACATTATCATAGAATTTACAGTGCAGAAGGAGGCCATTCGGCCCATCGAGTCTGCACCGGCTCTTGGAAAGAGCACCCCACCCAAGGTCAACACCGCCACCCTATCCCCATAACCCAGTAACCCCACCCAACACTAAGGGCAATTTTGGACACTAAGGGCAATTTATCATGGCCAATTCACCTAACCCGCACATCTTTGGACTGTGGGAGGAAACCGGAGCACCCGGAGGAAACCCACGCACACACGGGGAGGATGTGCAGACTCCGCACAGACAGTGACCCAAGCCAGAATCGAACCTGGGACCCTGGAGCTGTGAAGCAATTGTGCTAACCACAAGGCTACCGTGCTGCCCCGATGACGCACATGACACACTTGGTGAGTTTTCCTTCTATCTGGCATTCTTACCACATAATTCACCTCACTTAATTTCCTTTCAATCTGATAAGGTCCACAAAGCCTTGCTTTTAAAGGTTCACCTACCACTGATAACAATACTAAAACTCTATCTCCACTGGCAAAACTACGAACTTTGGATTTCTTGTCCGCTACCCGTTTCATCACATTTTGTGCAACTTTTAAATGTTGTCTAGCCAATTCCCCTGCTCTATTTAATTATTCCCTAAAATTTGACACGTAATCCCATAATGTAAGTTCTGATTTTTCACTCACCAATTTTTTCTTAATCAATTTAAGTGGTCCTCTTACCTCATGACCAAAAGTTAGTTCAAAAGGACTAAATTTGGTTGACTCATTAGGTGCATCCCTAATTGCAAACGGTACGAATGGAATCCCTTTATCTCAATCCTCTGGATAATCGTGACAATAAGCCTTCAACATTGTCTTTAATGTCTGATGCCACCTTTTTAATGCTCCCTGCGATTCTGGATGGTACGCAGTTGATTTAAATTGTTTTATTCCTAAGCTATCCATAATTTCTGTGAGAAAGTTTGAGGTAAAATTTGATCCTTGATCCTATTCTATTTCTGTGTGTAGTCCATATCCCGTAAAGAATTTAAATAACTCCTCCACAATCTTTTTAACTGTAATATTGCGGACTGGAACCGCCTCTGGAAACCTAGTAGGCACATACATTATAGTCAAAAAATATTGATTCCCACTTTTCGTTTGAGTAAGCGGTCCTAAGCAATGAATTAAGACCCTTGCAAAAGGTTCCTCAAATGCTGGAATGGGTATTAAGGGTGCTGGTTTTATCACTGCTTGAGGTTACCCTATCACTTGACATGTGTGACATGATCGACAAAATTTAACTACATCTTTATGTAGTCCAGGCCAATAAAAATGTTTTGGGATTTTAGCTTGGGTTTTCCTTACTCCCAAATGACCTCCCTTTCTATACCCTACCGGCAATACCACTTGATGAACTTCTGCCCACTTTTCATCCGCCTGCATATGGAAAGGTCTCCATTTTCTCATCAATACATCATTTTTATGGGAATAACATTCTTTTTTAAAAAAAATAATTTTTATTAAAGGTTTTAATAAAATATCAATAACAAAATGAAAAAGGAACCCAACAGGGTTAAGTACAAAACACAGTCCAGAAAAGCAACCCTCCATACCCCCCTCCCCCCTGTATCGAAATAATAAATAAACATTAACACCCCGACTTAATACAACAAGTATATACACCCCCTCAGACCCTCCAGTGTAAATAACAAAAACAAAAAGTAAAGTAATCAACCCAAGCGAGTTGCTGCTGCCATTGACCAATGTCTACCGTTCTGCCAGGAAGTCTAAGAACGGTTGCCACCGCCTAAAGAACCCTTGTCCTTACCCTCGCAAGGCAAATTTCACCCTCTCCAACTTAATAAACCCCTCCATATCGTTGATCCAGGATTCCACGCTTGGGGGCCTCTCATCTTTCCACTGATGGAGAATCCTTCGCCGGGCTACCAGGGACGCAAAGGCCAGAATTCCAGCCTCTTTCGCCTCCTGCACTCCCTGCTCCTCTGCCACCCCAAATATTGCGAGCCCCCAGCCCGGTTTGACCCTGGATCCTACCACCCTCGACACCGTCCTCGCTACGCCCTTCCAAAATTCCTCCAGCGCTGGGCATGCCCAGAACATATGGGTGTGATTTGCTGGGCTCCCTGAGCACCTAACACACCTGTCCTCACCCCCAAAGAACCTGCTCATCCTTGTCCCGGTCATGTGTCCCTGTGCAGCACCTTAAACTGTATGAGGCTGAGCCTCGCGCACGATGAGGAAGAGTTCACCCTCCCCAGGGCATCTGCCCACGTCCCTTTCTCAATTTCCTCTCCCAACTCCTCCTCCCGCTTACCTTTTATCTCCACCACCGAGGCCTCCTCCTCCTCCTGCATCACCTGGTAAGTTTCCGAGATCTTCCCCACTCCCACGCAACCCCCCAAGAGCACCCTGTCCTGTACTGTGTGTGGCCGTAGCCGCGGGAATTCCACCACCTGCCGTCTGACAAACGCCCTTACCTGTAAGTACCTGAAGGTGTTCCCCGGGGGAGCCCGAACTTCCCGTCCACAAACAGGTCCTCCAACTTTCGTATCCCTGCCCTGTGCCACCCCGCAAACCCCCCACCTGTTCTTCCTGGGACGAACCGGTGGTTCCCCCGTAATGGGGTCCCCGCCGAGGCCCCAACGTCCCCCCGTGCCGCCTCCAGTGCCCCCAAATTTTGAGGGCAGCCACCACCACCGGGCTCGTGGTATACCTCCTTGGGGGGAGCAGCAGCGGCGCCGTTGCCAGTGCCCCCAGACTCGTACCGACACAAGACGCCATCTCCAGCCTCTTCCATGCAGCATCCTCCCCCTCCATCACCCACTTGCGCACCATCGTCGCATTGGCGGCCCAGTAGTATCCACAGAGGTTGGGCAGCGCCAGTCCCCCCCTATCTCTACTCCGCTCCAGGAACACCCTTCTCACCCTCGGAGTCCCTTGCGCCCACACAAACCCCATTATACTCCTGTTAACCCGCCTGAAAAAAGCCTTCGGGATAAACACGGGGAGGCACTGGAACAGGAACAAAAACCTTGGGAGCACCGTCATTTTGATTGACTGCACCCTACTCGCCAAGGACAGCGGCAACGCTTCCCACCTCTTGAACTCCTCCTCCATTTGCTCCACCAGCCTTGTAAAATTAAGCCTATGCAGGGCCCCCCAGTTCCTAGCCACCTGGACTCCCAAATACCTGAAGCTCCTCTCCGCCTTTTTTAGTGGGAGCTCGCCAATCCCCCTCTCCTGGTCCCCTGGATGAACTACGAACAGCGCGCTCTTCCCCATGTTGAGCTTGTACCCCGAAAAGTCCCCGAATTCCCTAAGAACCCTCATTATCTCCGGCATTCCTCCCACCGGGTCCGCCACGTACAGCAACAGGTCGTCCGCATAAAGTGACACCCTATGCTCCTCCCCACCCCGCACCAACTTATCCAGTTCCTTGACTCCCTCAATGCCATAGCCAGGGGTTCAATCGCCAGTGCGAAGAGCAGGGGGGACAAGGGACACCCCTGTCTCGTCCCTCGGTGCAACCGAAAGTACTTGGACCTCCTCCTGTTTGTGGCCACACTCGCCATCGGGACCTCATACAACAGCCTAACCCACAAACCCCTCCCCAAACCCGAACCTCTTCAGCACCTCCCACAGGTACCCCCACTCTACCCTATCGAAGACTTTCTCAGCGTCCATCGCCACCGCTATCTCCGCCTCCCCCTCCCTCGCCGGCATCATGATAACGTTCAATAGCCTTCGCACATTCGCGTTCAACTGCCTCCCCTTCACAAACCCCGTCTGGTCTTCATGGATGATCTGCGGCACACAATCCTCAATCCTCGTGGCTAAGTCCTTCGCCAGCACCTTGGCATCTACATTTAGCAAGGAAATCGGTCTGTAAGACCCACATTGGAGGGGATCCTTGTCCCGCTTCAGGATCAAGGAGATCAGTGCCTGGGGCATCGTCAGGGGAAAAGCCCCCCCTCCCTTGCCTCATTGAAGGTCCTAACTAACAGCGGGCCCAACAGGTCCATATAGTTTTTATAGAATTCGACCGGGAAACCGTCCGGCCCCGGTGCTTTCCCCACCTGCATGCTCCCTGTCCCTTTGATCAGCTCCTCCAGCCCAATCGGGGCCTCCAATCCCACCACCAGTCCCTCTTCCACCTTTGGAAACCTCAATTGGTCCAGGAAGCGGCCCATCCCTCCCTCCCCCCGTGGGGGCTTGGATCGGTACAATTCCTCGTAAAAGTCCCTGAAGACCCCATTGATGCCAAGTCCACTCCGCACCACACTCCCTCCTCTGTCCTTAACTCCCCCGATCTCCCTAGCTGCGTCCCGCTTCCGAAGCTGATGCGCCAGCATCCGGCTTGCCTTTTCCCCATACTCGTAAATCGCCCCCTGGGCCTTCCTCCACTGCACCTCCGCCTTCCCGGTGGTCACCAGGTCGAATTCGGCCTGGAGGCTACACCTCTTCCTCAACAATCCTTCCTCGGGCTCCTCCGCATACCTCCTGTCTACCCTCACTATCTCCCCCACCAGCCTCTCCCTCTCCCCCACTCCCTCCGCTCCTTGTGGGCCCTAATGGAGATCAGCTCTTCCCTCACCACCGCCTTCAGTGCCTCCCATACCATCCCCATTCGGACCTCCCCATTGTCAATGGTCTCCAAGTCTCTCTCTGTACTTCCTCGGACCCACTCGCTCAGCTCCTCGTCCGCCAACAGCCCCACCTTCAAGCGCCACAGCGGGCGCTAGTCCCTCTCCTCCCCATCTCCAAGTCCACCCAATGCGGGGCATTGTCCGAAATGGCTATTGCCGAATACTCAGTATCCTCTACTCTCGCTATCAGCGCCCTACTCAAGATGAAAAAGTCGATTCGGGAATAAGCCTTATGGACATGTGAGAAGAATGAAAATTCCCTAGCCCCCGGCCTTGCAAATCTCCAAGGGTCCATCCCGCCCATCTGGTCCATAAACCACATCAGCACTCTAGCCGCCGCCGGTTTCCTACCCGTCCTAGACCTGGAGCGATCCAGTGCCGGATCCAGCACCGTGTTAAAGTCTCCCCCCATTATCAGGCCCCCCACTTCCAAGTCTGTGATCCGACCCAACATACGCCGCATAAAACCCATATCGTCCCAGTTCGGGGCATACACATTGACCAGTACCACCCTCTCTCCCTGCAATTTACCACTTACCATTACGTACCTACCGCCATTATCTGCCACAATGCTCGACGCCTCAAACGACACCTTCTTTCCCACCAAGATCGCCACCCCTCGATTTTTGGCATCCAGCTCCGAGTGAAACACCTGACCTACCCACCCTTTCCTCAATCTTACCTGGTCTGCCACCTTCAGGTGTGTCTCCTGGAGCATAACCACATCCGCCTTGAGCCCCTTCAGGTGCGCGAACACGCAGGCTCGCTTAACCGGCCCATTCAGTCCCCTTACATTCCAGGTTATCAGCCGGATCAGGGGGCTACCCGCCCCCTCCCCCGCCAGCCACGCGCTCGCACCCCACAGCGGCATACCCCCGTCTCGACCCCCTCTACTCGCTCCAGCTCCTCCTTGACCATAGCAGCAGCAACTCGATTCCCCCGGGAAAAAACCCGTGCTTTCCACCTACAAGGCCCCGCCACCTCTGACGCAGCTCCTTTTACAGGCCCGGTCCCCTCACCCCTGACTCGGGCCTCCCCCTCCCCCGCGGGGCCCCATCTCACCGCCATCCACCCCCCCTGTTCCGTTTACCTACCCCCCTCCAAGAGCCCCCCCGACCAACCTGACCAAAACAGTGCCCAACCCGCCCCAGCCACCCTCACCGACCCCAAAGAGAAAAACACAGTGAAAAAGAAACCCGGAGCAATACAAAGGCCCCCACCTCGAAAGAAAAATAAACATAGCATATCAACCGCAGTCCCCAATCGCCCATCCCGACCCTCAATCTGTGTCCAACTTCTCGGCCTGAACAAAGGCCCATGCCTCCTCCAGAGACTCAAAATAATGGTGCCGGTCCTTGTAGGTAACCCACAGTCGCGCCGGCTGCAACATGCCAAACTTCACCCCCTTCCTGTGTAGCACCGCCTTCGCTCGATTGTACCTGGCCCTCGTCTTCGCCCCCTCCGCACTCCAGTCCTGGTATATCTGAACCTCTGCATTCTCCCACCTGCTGCTCCTCTCCTTCTTGGCCCACTTGAGCACACACTCCCGATCGACGAACCGATGGAACCTCACCAGCACCGCCCGCGGAGGCTCGTTAGCCTTAGGCCTCCTCGCCAGCACTCTATGGGCCCCTTCCAGCTCCAGAGGCCCCTGAAAGGACCCTGCTCCCATCAGCGAGTTCAATATGGTGACCACATAGGCCCCCACGTCCGGCCCCTCCAGCCCCTCCGGGAGGTCCAGAATCCGCAGATTCTTCCGCCTCGACCCATTCTCCATCTCCTCGATCCGCTCCTGCCATTTCTTGTGGAGCGCCTCATGTGCCTCCATCTTTACCGCCAGGCCTAAGATCTCGTCCTCATTGTCAAAGATCTTTTGTCGAGCCTCTCGGATCGCCACCCCCTGGACCGTCTGTGTCTCCAGCAGCTTATCAATAGAAGACATCATCGGCTCTAGCAGGTCTGTTTTAATCTCTCTGAAGCAGCGCTGGATACCCTCCTGCTGCTCTTCCGCCCACTGCATCCACGCTGCCTGGTCTCTGCCCGCCGCCATTTTGTCCTTCTTCCCTCGCACCTTCTTCGGGTCCACCACCACCTTTTTTGTCGCCCCGCTCCTAGTTGAAGCCATATACTGATGGGGAGCTGTTATAGACTCCTTCCCACACCGGGAAACATCGAAAAAATGCCGTTGGGGGTCCTGAAAAGAGCCCAAAAGTCCGGTTTTGCGGGAGCCGCCGAATGTGCGACTTAGCTCCGCATAGCCGCAACCGGAAGTCATGGTAATAACATTCTTGTATACACTCAGATTCCTCTTCCGTGTATGCTTTCTGATACATCCGTTTTATTTCTATATATTCCTGTTGGAACCGCCAATTTTCCTGAACTAAAAATATCTGCCTCATCCTCCACCTGTTCTTGTTCTTTTCCAACCATCTGATCAAAAGTCGTTTCTGATGACTTCCGCTTGTGACCATGGAGTGATTGGTCACATAAAGGGCTGTTCCTGTTCAAAGTCACAAAAAAGGTCTCTTTTTAACCAGATCCAGGTGGAATTTTGATGAAAAGGCGTAGGTGAATGTTAGAGGAATAGTTAACCCCTGGAATAGTATGTCTTCTGATCGCCGGACCCGGCAGGAAACAGTTTGAGGTTTGGCTGGAAAGTTGAAGCAGTCTTGTGCTTCACTGACGGTCTCTTCCAGCATGCAGGCAGGGGAGGGGCAAGGTGTAAAGCCCCAGATACAGGAACTGATGACTTTTATCAAGGAGGAATTCCATAAACAGAGGAAAGAAATGCATGAGGATCATGCAAAGGCCATTGCAGAAGCGGTGGCACCCCTGAAGAGTACTTTGGAACAGATGGAGAGGTGTTTGGAGGTGCAGGGGTCGCAGATTCGGGAGATTGAAGGAGTGATCTCGGACCACAGCGATCGTGTGGTGGCTCTGGAAGTGGAGGTGGGGCTCCGAGGAGACCTTTGTAAAATGCTGAGGGCAAAGGTTGAGGAGCAGGAGACTACCTCGAGAAGACAGAACCTGCGAATAGCAGGCCTGCCTGAAGGAGTGGAAGGTGTGAGTGCCACAAGGTACATCTCAAGGATGCTGGCAGGACTGGTGGCAGAAAGGGTGCTAGATAAGGCACCTGAAGTGGACCGAGCCCATAGGTCTCTGAGGCAAAACCCTAGAGCTGGGGAGCTGCCACGGGCGGTGATCGTGAGACTCCATAAATTTGTGGAGAAAGAGAAAATTCTACGGTGGGCCAGGGAGAAGCATAACTGTGACTGGGAGGAAAATAATATCCGGATTTATCAGGATATCGGAACCGAGTGGGCAAAAATGGCGGGCAGGTTTCAACAAGGCCAAGGCGGTGCTGTACCAGCGGCAGATCAGGTTTGGGGTGCTCTACGGCGAAATTATGGGTGACGTTCGGAGGCCGGGAGTATTATTTTGAGACCCCAGAAGCGGCCGAACACTTCATTAAGGAGCATAAACTGGGGGAGAGCTGAGTGGACAATGCTTGGGAACCGGGGTGCTGGCACTATATAATGGTTGGGAGCATGTTTGAAGTGGGTGTAGGGATTGGGCGATTTTTGCCTTTTTTTGTGGGTTTCTGTTCAATGTTGAGATTGTAAGGAGTTGTAGTGGTGAAAGGTTTATGTGGGGATGGATGTTCCCATCCCCCCTCCTGTTTTATGGGACTGTTTGTGTTTAATATCTGTTTGCATGCTTTTGGAGAAGGCTATCTGGAGTTCAGAAGTCCTTGTTTGGGTGGGGGAGGGTAAGGCCAGCAGGAGGCCTTCTTCTTTGAGCTGAGGAGTGGGGGGGAGAGGGAGGGGGAGGTCATTCGGATGTGACTTTGGGCAGGGGCAGCTGCGCTAGCAGGTTATGCCGGTGAACGGAACTGAGATGGTGCGGGAGAAGGCCAAGAGGGGTGGCCAGAGGGAGGGGGGAATGGGGAAGTGTGGGAGAAGAAGGGGAAGGGGAAAAGCAGGGGGGGTTCTGCAACACGGCAGGGGGTGAGAGATGACATGGTCAAGGGCGATGAAAGGGGCCACCTGGGATGGGCTAGGTACAGACTCGAATTAAAGGGGCAGGAGTTAAGTGGGGAAGATGATGGACGGTAGAGGGGATTGGGGGCGCAAGCCTCAGGTAAAGTTGGTAACATGGAACATCCGGTGACTAAATGGGCCGGTTAAAAGGTCGCGGGTGTTCGCGCACCTCAGGAGCTTGAAAGTGGGGGTTGTCTTTTTGCAGGAGACACACCTCCGCGTGAAGGAACAGATTAGGTTAAGGAAGGGGTGGGTCGGGCAGGTTTTTTACTCGGGGTTTGATTTGAAATCGAGGGGTGTGTCGATTTTAATGAGCAAAAAAATGGGATTTGTGAGTGCGAAGGAGGTGAGGGATCTAGGTGGGAGATACGTGATTGTGAGTGGGGTATTGGAAGGGGCACCGGTAATGTTGGTAAATGTGCATGCCCCAAATTGGGTAATGCGGGTTTGATGTGAGGGTTGCTGGCAGCAATCCCGGATTTGGCCTTGTACCAGAAAGCATTTGATCGGGCGGAGTGGTGGTACTTGTTCGAAGTTTTGGGAAGGTTTGGGTTTCGGCCGAGATTTGTGGCATGGGTGCGGTTGCTGTATGTGGCGCCAAGAGCGAGGGTGAGGACAAATGATATGAGCTCACAAAGCTTTGACTTGCACAGGGGTACGAGGCAGGAGTGCTCGCTGTCGCCGCTGCTGTTTGCACTGGCTATAGAGCCATTGGCGATGGCTCTCAGGGGGTCGGCAGAGCGGCATGGGATAATGAGGGAACAGAGGGAGCATTGGGTGTCGCTCTATGCCGATGACCTCTTGCTGTATGTTTCGGATCCATTGGAGAGAATGGGAAGGATTATAGACCTGTTGGGGAGGTTTAGAGGGGCTCTCGTGATACAAGCTGAATGTAGGGAAAAGCGAGGTATTCCCGGTGAATTAGCTGGTACAGCAGGCTATTTTAGGTAGGATGCCATTTACTGCAGCGAGGGATAGGTTTAGGTACTTGTGGATTCAGGTAGCGAGGGAATGGTCGGGGCTCCATAAGTGGAACTTAATGAAGTTGGTGGAGGAGGCCAGGGAGGATCTTAAGAGGTGGGATACACTGCACTTAACATTGGCGGGGAGGGTCCAATTGGTGAAAATGAATATTTTGCCGAGGTTCTTGTTTATTTTTCAGGCTCTCCTGATCTTTATACCAAAGGCCTTTTTCCGGAAAGTGGACCCAATTATCTCTGACTTTGTATGGGCGGGGAAGGTGCCGAGGGTGGGGAGGAACCTGCTACAGAGGCAGCAGGGGGGGTTGGCGTTGCCAAACTTGCTTCATTATTATTGGGCGGCGAATGTGGACAACGTGCGGCGGTGGTGGGAAGGAGAAGGGGTAGAGTGGATTAGGATGGAGGAAGAATCTTGTAAGGGGTCTAGTTTGAGGGCTATAGGATGGAGGAGGAATCTTGTAAGGGAGCTAGTTTGAGGGCTATGGTAACGGCAGCATTGCCAATGGCTCCGAGTAGGTATTCAGGGAGCTCAGTTGTGCAGTCCACGGTGAAGATATGGAATCAGCTGTGGAGGCAATTTAGGGTGGAAGGGATGTCGCTGCTAACGCTGCTGTGCGAGAATCATGGGTTTGAGCTGGGGGGGGCGGATGGACAGTGTATACAGGAGGTGGAGGGAAATGGGGCTGGTCAAGGTGAGGGATTTGTATTTGGAGGAAGGGTTCGCCAGTCTGGAGGAGCTGCCGAGAGGTAGTGAGTTCAGGTATCTACAGATTAGGGACTTTGCACGAAAGATCTGGAAGGGATTCCCTAGATTGCCGGGACAGACCCTGTTGGAGCGACTGCTGCTTCCGGATGTGGAAGGGGAGGGAAAAATTGGGGATATCTATAAGTGGCTGGGGGAGCAGGGAGGCGAGCGGGTGGTGAAGATCAAGGAGAGATGGGAAGCAGAGTTGGGAATAGAGATCAATTGGGGAGCATGGAGTGAGGCACTGCAAAGGGTAAATGGGACCTCCTCTTGTGCAAGGATGAGCCTGATACAGTTTAAGGTGGTGTACAGTGTGCATATGACTCGGGCGAGAATGAGTGGGTTCTTTCAGGGGGTAGCAGATGAGTGTGAGAGGTGTGGGTGGGGGCCAGCGAATCATGCGCACATGTTTTGGGGTTCTGAAAAATTGGGAAGATTCTGGGCAGAATGTTCGTGGTCTTAGCCAGGATAGTGGAGGAGGGAGTGGACCCGGACCCTTTGGTGGCGATATTTGGTGTTTCAGAGAAGCCAGAGCTCATGGAGAGGAGGAAGGCCGATGTCTTGGCCTTCGCCTCTCTGATTGCACGGCGACGAATTTTGCTGGAGTGGCGGTCCGCATCGCCACCGGGGGTAGCAGCATGGTTGGGTGACCTGTATGACTTCCTGCGGTTCGAGAAGATAAAGTATGAGTTAAGGGGCTCAGCAGGGGAGTTTGAGAAAAGGTGGGGGATGTTTGTGACCGTGTTTGAGGAGCTGTTCGTCGCAGAGGGGTGGGGGGGGGGGGGGGGGTGGGGGGGGGGGGGGGTGATGGGGAGGGCGGATGAAAAAGGAGAAAAATCTGTACGAACTGTATAGTTGATTGTTGGGAAGAATGTTTCCCGGGGTGTTTATTTGCTGTAACCTACTTTGATTCAAGTATGAATAAAATGCGTTTAAAAAAATTGCACTTCAACTTTATCTTTACTCTTTGATTTCTCCTCTTGTCTTAACCTGTGACTTTGCGACCTTGTTACTACACGATCCGGAAAATTCCCAGGATATTTGTCCTTCAACACTTGTCTGATTTTCCACTGGCTTATCAACTACAGTAGGCATCACTCCCACCTGCGATCCAGCTATATCATTACCCAAGATAAACTATTTTCCTGGACAAGATAGTTTCTCTATTATTCCTACTACCACTTCACTACTCTACACTGGACTTTCCAACCTTACCTTTTATAATGGAACACTACTCTTTTCACCCTGAATTCCACATATTACCACCTTTTCTGGCAATATTCTTCCCAAACTATTTATCTCCTCATCTCTTACTATTAAAGATTGACTAGCTCCCGTATCTCTTAAAATTGTGACTTCTTTACCTGTCTCTCCTGATACACAGGAGTAAACTTTACCCACACAAGTAAATTCTTTAAAGAGATCTGGCACCGGCTTATCAATCACCTCTTGATCAGGCTTTACAAATTTTTGCACCTCCTTCGCTTCACTTGGGCTTTCCTTTACCACTTTAACAAACCCCACTGTCTTATCCTGTTTTGCCACATCAGCCTTCCCAATGCTTTTCTTCAACCACCAACACTGTGACTTTACATGGCCTAGTTTATTACAGTGAAAACATTTGAAACTTTTCACTTCTCTTCCACCCTCCTGGATTTATTTTTTAATCTGAAGTACACACTCCTTATTATCTCCCATCAGATCTCCTTTACCTCTACCACTTGAGTATTTCTATTTTCCCCAGTTTCTATCCCTCACAGGCTGAAACTGAAGTCGGAAACAAACTTTGATTTATGAACTAATTCATAATCATCTGCCATTTCTGCTGCTAACCTCGCAGTTTTAACCCTCTGCTCTTCCACATGAGCTCTAGCTACATCAGGAATTGAATTTTTAAACTCCTCCAAAAGTATAATTTCTCTGAGAGCTTTATACGTTTGGTCTATTTTCAAAGCCCTTATCCACCTATCAAAGTTACTCTGTTTGATCTTTTCAAACTCCAAATTCTTTCCTTAAATTTCTAAACCTTTGTCTGTAGGAGTCTGTCACTAGTTCATATGCACCTAAGAAGTATTTTTTCACCTCCTCATACATCCCAGATACCTACTCTGATAGTGATGCAAACACTTCACTAGCCCTACCTACCAGCATTGTTTGAATCAGTAATACCCACATGTCCTGTGGCCATTTCATTTGTTTAGCCACCTTCTCAAATGAAATGAAAAAAACTTCTACCTCCTTCTCATCAAACATTGGCAATGCTTGGACATATTTAAATAGATCCCCACCAAGCCTTCGACTATGACGCTCATTCTCTTTATCCTCATCACAAATCTCCAACTGTATGTTTCACTTTACATCCACCAATTTTAACTGACTATCATGTTTCATGGCCATTTTCTGAAGTTCAAACTCTCTCTCTTTTTCCCTTTCCTCTCTTTTTCCCTTTCCTCTCTCTCTTTTTCTTTTTCACTGATCTGTACTTCCCTTTCTCTTTCTTTTTGTTCTGCTCAGGCTATTCATTCTTTGTTCCTTTCTTCTCTCTCCTTTTCCTTTTCCCTGATCTGTATCTTCCTTTCTCTCATTTCATATTCAAGCTGCTTTAATTTTTTTTTTTCATGTTCAAGTTGCTTGATTTGTAACTGAATTTTTGCCATTTCTAATGAGTCTGACTATCTCAGGCAATTGTAAATGCTCAGCTAGTGCTGTAAGTGCCTCTTCTTTTCATGTGCTGTCAGATAACGTTAACTGCAATGTTTTTTGCCAAATCTAAAAGCCTTTTTTTAGTCTCTGTTCGTAAGGTACTGCGTGTGACCTTCTCCACACCCAAAAACTTCCGGGCCTCTGAAAGACCCATTGTCCACAACACACTCCCTACTTAAACTGGTATACCACACCTGAAAAGCAACCACAAATATGCTCACCTCTCACTGTCTTTAAATTCACTAAGCTAATCCATATTGAAAGATAGACTTTTATCCCTTGAGCCCCCAATTTATTACGGGCCAGGGTTTAGAGAACAGCAAAGTGTATCATGGAGTTCACCTGACCCACAACTTTTAATAGATTTTAGTTATGGGGAGCACAAGGGCCCACTCTACATGTGCGATGCAACAGAGATCTAAAGTACTTTTAAAACAAAACAATGTTTATTCTGTGAATCAGTTAACATTTTATAAACACACAGTAAACATCTTAGCAACTATCAACTCAATTACCCCCCCCAAAGAATACAGTACTCTATAAGTAACCCTTAACCTTTCCTAGTAATATCCATTAGACAAATACCCTATTTAACAAAGATAGCATGTTTAAATTCTTTACTGAGAGCAGTTATCACTTTTAAATTACCAAGTGACCTGAAGACATTCTTTACATGCAGAGAGAGATCAAAATTACACCTTGTTTGGCTGGATGCAGCTCCAACTCTGAAAACGAAACCAAACACACACTGCAGCTGCCAGCTCAAAAACAAAAGTAAAAGCAGACAGCCAGTCCAGCTTCACCCACACTCTGACATCACTGCAGCTATTTGATAAACACCCATTTCTTAAAGGTACACCCACTACAGCTATTTGATAAACACCAATTTCTTAAAGGTACTCTCACATGACACTTTCAACAAAATAATCCAACAACTAGCATTTATGAAATGCTGCATAGCATGGTTGAATGTCCCAAGGCGCTTATGGCACCATTGAAACAAAATTTGACACTGCGTCCACCCTAGGGCAGATGGCCAAAAGCTTTCTCAAAGAGATAGATTTGAAGGAGCATGTTAAATGTAAAATATTGATAACTCTGCTAATTTTTAAGGTTTGTTGCTATGGATATTGTTCCTAAACCACTTTTTAAATGGTTCAGTTTCAATTTCAGCTAGTTGGTATTATTTACAGGAAGGCTGTTGTGTTTGTGAGAAACAGGCATTTCAATGTTTTGTGACTTGCTGAGCTTACTGCGCGGCTGAATGTGGCCTTAATTGTCCACAATACCATTACGTGTTTGGAGAAATGGCTGAAAGTAGTCTGTCACACCTTGGATGGAAATGTCCTGGAAATCAGCAATGTCTGATGTTGGGCACGGAGAGCGGTGTTGGATCCGCCAATGTCAATGGCAGGTCTCTCTATCATATTATACGACACTTGGTACAAAAACTGTGCTGGCACGGGTTTCACGTCGCTGGCAGATGGCCTTGGATTTGCCCACTCTGCTATGACCTCAGAGCTTCAGTAATCCAGGCGCCATATTTAAAGGCCGCCCCTGCACATATGGGTGCCAACACCGGCCACCTTCCTAGGCACCTTCTGGCCCCAGTCAACCCATTAACCAGATAGACGTGCTCCGCTGATGGCTGCCAATCCCAAAAACCATGCTGCCCCAAATTTCAGTGACACAGAGGATAGCGAATTCCTGGAACCCGCTGTAGGTGGAAGCAGGTACGATATCGACAATTAAGAAGTATCTTGACAAATACATGAATAGGATGGGAATCGAAGGGTAGGCACCCCGGAAGATTTTAATTTAGACAGGCATCATTTTGATTGCAGGCTTGGAGGGCCAAAGTAACTGTTCCTGTGCTGTACTGTTCTTTGCTCTTTGACACCTTCCATGAGAGCTTGCTGGATGCATTGGAGGCCCCTCACTATGTCCTCTACCCATGCTTTGTTATATTCATGCACGCAAAGTGAATGTTGCTGGCAAGGCCAGTATCTGTAGCCCAAAACTATAATTACCCTTGTGAATGTTTGTTAGGCCATTTCGGGTGATAGTTAAGTTTCAACCATGTTGATGAGAGTCTGACGACTCATGTAAGCCAAATTAGGTGAAGATGGCAGAGGTCTTTCCCTATGAGTGAACTATGTTTCTTTTGATCATCTTGTTATTTCAAGGGCACTGTTACTAGCTTTTTCATTCCAGGTTAATTTAATTAAGGTAATTCACATTCCCCTGTGTTAAGGAATTTGAACTCATGTTTCTAGCGTATTCATCCAGGCCGCTGGAATTCTGGTCTAGTAACATTATCGCTATGCTATAATTCTCCAGAGATTTAGGCTTAGATTTTCATTGTCATCATGGGTAGGGGGAGTTGAGAAAATTTCCAGCTTGACCAACCCGCCTTGGGAGGAAGTGCCTTCCAACGTGTGATTTTCATTCCTTGGGCTTAGATGTTGGAGTCAGGCCAGCTGGTCCAGGAAGAATTCCACAGGCAGCCACAGCGGGTATCGGGTTTGAAAGGCCCACTATGATGCAACAGGACTTTGTCCCAGTGAAAAAAAACACATCCCCTCCATCCCCTTCAACCCCACATCCCCTTCACCCCCCAAACACGCCATGCCACCTTACATCCTCCCCATTCACCTCTTCAGTCTCCCCATGCTTCCTAGGCTAAGGTCTGCTCTTCCATCCACCCACTATTCCCCCTCAGGCTACCTATACCAAGCTCTGGCATTCCACCCACCCTCTTATGTTCCCGCATGTCCTCCATACCAGGCTCTGCTCTTTCGTCCATCCACTACATCCCCTTAAGCACCCTGTGCTAAACACTGGCACTTCCATGCCCACTGACCCATTGTACACTTCTCACCAACAATGAACACCACAGTCTAAAGGAGGATGTCTAAACAAAATGCTCTGAAGAATTTAATCAATTGATCTCATTCTCCTATAAAAAAGGTCTGAATGGTAAGCTAATAAAAGTATCAATTCGCTGTCAGGTGGCCCTTAACTGTTTCAAAAACCACAAAAACTTGGAGCCACATACTTATGTCAACAAATATTGTGGAATTTACTGCACAGATCAAGGAGCCTGAGCTGTTAATCAAACAATGCACATTCTGGGAAGCAGATGTTATGTTATTCTAATAGATGCCTGGGCTCGCAGAAAATCTTGTTTGATTTGACAATTTTGTGGGTGTTATAGGTTTAAATTCATACCATGGCTGAGCATCCACAACCTTCAGGAGGAGAGCATTCCAAAGATTCATCATGCTCTGAGTTAAAAAATCTTCCTCATCTAGTGTTCAGTACTCAACCTGTAATCCTGAGATAATGCCACCCCCCCCCCAACCCTCCCCCCCCCCTCCAGGTTTTAGACTCCAGTCAGGGTAAACAATCTCTTAGTATGACCCTGTTACGCCTCCTCAGATTGTTATATGTCTGGATGAGGTTACCTCCCATTCTGCCAAACTAAAGTCACTCTACCTAACCTCACGTCACAGGACAACTTTATTATCCCAGGAGTCAACCTAGTGAACCTTCACTGCACCTCAACAACATCTAGCTTTGCATAGTCATCAAACTTGGATATATTAATTTTAGTTCTTTCATCTAAGACATGCATACAGATTGTAAATAATTGCGATCCCAGTGCTGATTCTTGTGATACTCCACTGCCTGTCAATTTGAAAATGGTCCATCTATTCTTACTCTCTGCCCGATTGCTGACATCAACTCATATTTGCTTTTCTAAAACCTTTTTCTGGAATGAGTTCCTCACGCTCATTGGGCCCTTGGTTTCCCATTCCTTTTTGTACGCCTATTGTGCATTCTTTTTTACTATTCATTTTTACACGATGTGGGCTTTGCTGGCGAGGTCAGCTTTTGTAGCCCATCCTTAAATGGCCTTGAAAAGGTAGCAGTGAGCTGACTTCTTGAACCGCTGTAGTCCAGGTGGTGTTGGTACACCCACTGAGCTATTAATGAGGGAGTTCCACGATTTTGACCCAACGACAGTGAACAAAGGGCGATACATTTCCAAGTATGGTGAGTGACTTGGAGGGGAACTTCCAGGTGGTCGTGCTACCAGGTATCTCCTGCCCTTATCCTTCTAGATGGCAGTGGTCGTGGGTTTGGAAGGTGCTGTGTAAGGAAACCTGGTGAGTTCCTACCGTGCATCTTGTAGATGGTACACACGGCTGCCACTGGTCGTCGGTGGTGGAGGGTTTGGATGTTTGCGGTAGGGGTGTCAATCAAGCGGGGCTGCTGTGCCCAGGGTGATGTCAAGCTTCTTGAGTGTTGTTGGAGCTGCACTCATCCAGGCAAGTGGAGAGTATTCCATCACATCCTGACTTGTGCCTTGTAGATGGTGAACAGACTTTGGGGAGTCAGGAGGTGAGTTTCTCACCTCAGGATTCCGAGTCTCTGATTTGCTCTTGTAGCCACAATATTTATACGGCTAATCCAGTTCAGTTTCTGGTCAATGGTAACAGACTCTGAAAACAGATAATGAATACATAATTTTTAACAACCCTGCTATTTATTTATTTATTTTCCATTGAAGCCAATGTTTACTTTTGCTACTTTCTTCCTTTTTACATCGTCTTTAAATCTGTTTTTATGTATTTTTGCTAACTTACTCTCATAATCACTTTTTGCCCTTTTATGGGGTATTGCTGGTCCCTAAAACTCTTGCAATGCATTATTGTTATTCCTTGCAACATTATAAGCCTTCATTTTGATGTTATACTAACTTTACCTTGCTCCCTCATACCTTTTATAATTGGCTTTGTTTTAAATTTAAGACTCTTAACTTGGGCTTACGTATGTCACAATCAAACTGAATGAGAATTTCAATCATATTAAGATCACTCTGACCCACAGGATTCATTATAGGAATTACAAATTAAACTCCATTTCAAGGAACATTGCGTGTTCTAAAAAGGCTTGTTCCTGGCTGGCTCGAAGAATGTAGGGCTGGATTCTCCGTAGCCCCATGCCAAAATCGCGTTCGGCGTGAGGGCGGAGAATCTACTTCCACGCCGAAATCGAGGTCGGGACCCGAGAATCGACGTGATGGCGGAATACTCCAGCGCGGCTGGGTGCCCATTGCCAGAGGCGAGCCCAGCAATCCTCCGGTCCTGACTGGCCAGGTTCCCGGTGTGGAACTAACCTGCTATTGCCGGTCAGGATGCTTGCGTGGTGGGGGCGGGGGGATCGGACACCGGGGAGGGACTTCCAGGCAGATCCTGGAACAGATCCACGCAGACAGATCTTTGGGCGTGAGGCCGATCGGGGGGGGGGGGGGTCTAGTTTTTATATGTGGCTTTTTATGTCCGAGGCTGCCATGACGCTCATGCGCGGACTTAAAGCAGGTCATTGAATCAGCTCCACTTTTTCCCAGGAATCTCCAGAGTAAAATGCCAGCACTTTACGCCCGTGTGGGGACACAGTCCCATTTTGGGAGAATCCAGTCCGTGGTTCTCAAAACTTAATGGAATTCTTTACATGAAGTCATCCTCCAGACGAACTTTGCCAATTTGAGTTATCGAATTCCATATGAAAATTAAATTCCTCTATGATTATTGCAGTACCTTTTCTACAGGCTCCTATAAATTCTTGAATAGTACTCTGCCAATGGGATAACTATTATAACGCTGGTGGAGGCAATGTGGGGAGGGTGGTGGTGGGGTGGAGCCTTTAATCTACTCCCACCAATGCTTTTAGCCCTCGGTATTTCTTATCTCAACCCAGACAGATTTTAGTTCCTGAGCCCAGATTCTTTCTCACCACTGTCCTTACGCTTTCCTTTATTTTCAGAGCAGCAGTTCCCCCCTACCCTCTTTTCTACTCTATTCTGTCTGGATTTCCAACATAGGAACATAGGAATTAGGAACAGAAGTAGACACTTCAGACCTTTGCGTCTGCTCCGCCATTCAATCAGATCATGGCTGACCCTTCCTGGTCTCAAATTCACCTCCCCACCTGTTCCCCATATCCCTTTAACCCATTTCTAAAATCAGAAATATATTTATCTATCTCCATATCTATCTAAAACATGCAAAGTACCATGGAATAAATTCTGTCCCTTCCTGTCGAATTCTGCTCATGAAATGAAATGAAATGAAAATCGCTTATTGCCACAAGTAGGCTTCAAATGAAGTTACTATGAAAAAACCCTAGTCACCACATTCCGGCGCCTGTTCGGGGAGGCTGGTACGGGAATTGCTCCATGCTGCTGGCCTGCCTTGGTCTGCTTTCAAAGCCAGCGATTTAGTCCTGTGCTAAACCAGTTGTTAACTAAATAGTCACAATTGACATTCCTCTTTAGATTCCCAAAGATCCCCCCTCCCCTTCCTGGTCTCTCCCTGGCATTTTAAGTTTAAAGACTTATTTTTTTTAGTCTTGTTACTTGCTTCACCAGGGCGCAGATCTCAGTCCAGTTGAAGTGGGGTCTACTTCCCAAGGGAGGGTTTTATGTTCTCCGAATACTGGTGGCAGACCCACAAGAATTGAAATCTTAAGAGAAAACCAAGGCACTGGTTTCAGCAGCTGATGAGTGGTGGTGGAAGAACGTTTGGTGATGTTTAGGAGGTGCAGCTGCCAGGAGCCATGTGGCCAGAAGCTCATCTCATGATGAAAAATGAGTCTAAAGTGGAAATCAGTCTGATTCAATCTCAGACACTTGTCAGAGAGAAGAATGGAATCATAGAATTCACAGTGCAGAAGGAGGCCATTCGGCCCATCGAGTCTGCACCGGCTCTTTGAAAGAGCACCCTACCCAAGCCCACACCTCCACTCTATCCCCATAACCCAGTAACCCCACCCAACACTAAGGGCAATTCTGGACACTAAGGGCAATTAATCATGGCCAATCCACCTAACCCGCACATCTTTGGACTGTGGGAGGAAACCGGAGCACCCGGAGGAAACCCATGCAGACACACGGGGAGAACGTGCAGACTCCGCACGGGCAGTGACCCAAGCCAGGAATCGAACCTGGGACCCTGGAGCTGTGAAGCGATTGTGCTAACCACTATGCTACCGTGCTGTTGGTGAGGGGACAGAATTTACTGCTGGGACAGAGGATGACTGGAGACCAGGGTTTCCCAAACCGTTTTGAGCCACGGAACCCCTAGTGACCTCCCAAGTGCACACGGAAACCCCGAGCATTCACATCACATCGCCATCCCATTTGTTATCACAAAACAGGTGTGAACACAAACCAGCCTTTTCCAGCTATATCTATGCATATATTATGAAGAAGCACACAGTCACAAATACATTCTCCATCTACAAGGCCCCCTCACGTTAACCCTTGGCCAAGCCACTCTCCCATTGCCCCTTAACATTAATCCTGGGAAGTAGTCCCCACTGAAGGAATGGGGAATTTAACAATCTGTCATTTTCCAATGGGATCAGGGATGCAGGAAAGTTAATACCCCAATTGGCCACACACACCTCTCACACACACACCTCTCACACACACACCTCTCACACACACACCTCTCCCTCTTACTCACACACATACACTTCCCTGTCTCTCACACACACACCTCTCCCTCTCTCATACACACACCTCTCCCTCTCTCTCACACTCACACACACACACGCACCTCCCCAACTCTCTCACACATGCATCTCTCCCTCTTTCTCACACTCACACACACCCATCTCCAAATCTCTCTCACACATGTCTCCAACTCTCTCACACACACACATGTCTCCAATTCTATCACACACGCATAAACGTCTCCAACTTTCTCACACACACACATCTCCAACTCTCTCACACACACGTCTCGCACTCTCTCACACACAAGTCTACCTCCCTCGCACTCACACGTCTCCCTCCCTCTCACACACATACACACAGTCTCCCACCCTCTCACACACTCGTCTCCCTCCCTCTCACACACTCGTCTCTCTCTCTCACATACACTTCTACCTCCCTCTCACGCACATGTCCCTCTCTCTCACACACACTTCTACCTCCCTCTTGGCATTATATGCAAGCATGCAACCAATGAACACTCAGAATAGGACACAACCAATGGGCAGTCAGGACACTCAGAGGTGGCATCACCACGAGGGGGCATGACATAAACACTATAAAAGGGATGAGGCACTCACACCCTGCCTCTTTCCACAGACAGACATCTAGAGAGTTAGCCAGGGTTGATCAGCAGCATCACACACCAGCACGTGGCTTAGAGCAAGCTGGTACAGTTAGACTGAGTTACTACAGTTAGATTAGCAGAGAGTCAAACTCATTTGAGAACTGTGTTAATAGTTCAATAAACACATTGAACTCATTTCAGAGTCTGGAGCATCCTTTAGTTAACACTGCATCAAGTAGCAGCCTGTGTTATCCGAAGCAGCATAACACAACACCTCTCACGCACATGTCTCTCTCTCTCACACACACGTCTCCCACTCCCCCACTCTCTCGCACACACGCCTATCTCGCTCTCACACACACGTCTCCCACTCTCTCACACACACGTCTATCTCCCTCTCACACACACGTCTATCTCCCTCTCACAAGTCTCCCTCCCTCTCACACATATGCCTCTCTCTCACACAAACCTCTCCTTACCTCTCACACACATGTCTCCCACTCTCTAAAACATACAGATGTCTGCCTCTTACTCACACATCTCTCTCCCTCTCACACACATGCCTCTTTCTCTCTCTCACACATGTCTCCCTCCCTCTCTCACACACATCTGCCATTTACACACACACATATCTCTCTCTCACAAATTCACACACACGTCTCCCACTGTCTAAAACATACGCACGTCTCCCTCTCTCATACACACACGTCTCCAACTCTCTCTCACACAAACACGATTCACTCTCTCTCTCGTACACACTGTGGTAGTCACCACTGATGTATATATTAGGTGATGTGTGGTAAGGCCCAGTACTACAGGTACGGGGGTAGTCCCTGTCTGCCGGCTCCACCCAGTAGGCGGAGTATAAATATGTGTGCTCCCCGTACAGCAGCCATTTCGCCAGCTGCTGTAGGAGGCAACACATCTTAGTGTAATAAAGCCTCAGTTGTATTCAACTCTCGTCTTTGTGCAATTATAGAACATAGAACAATACAGCGCAGTACAGGCCCTTCGGCCCACGATGTTGCACCGAAACAAAAGCCATCTAACCTACACTATACCATTATCATCCATATGTTTATCCAATAAACTTTTAAATGCCCTCAATGTTGGCGAGTTCACTACTGTAGCAGGTAGGGCATTCCACGGCCTCACTACTCTTTGCGTAAAGAACCTACCTCTGACCTCTGTCCTATATCTATTACCCCGCAGTTTAAGGCTATGTCCCCTCGTGCAAGCCATTTCCATCCGCGGGAGAAGGCTCTCACTGTCCACCCTATCTAACCCTCTGATCATTTTGTATGCCTCTATTAAGTCTCCTCTTAACCTTCTCTCTAACGAAAACAACCTCAAGTCCATCAGCCTTTCCTCATAAGATTTTCCCTCCATACCAGGCAACATCCTGGTAAATCTCCTCTGCACCCGTTCCAAAGCCTCCACGTCCTTCCTATAATGCGGTGACCAGAACTGTACGCAATACTCCAAATGCGGCCGTACCAGAGTTCTGTACAGCTGCAACATGACCTCCTGACTCCGGAACTCAATCCCTCTACCAATAAAGGCCAACACTCCATAGGCCTTCTTCACCACCCTATCAACCTGGGTGGCAACTTTCAGGGATCTATGTACATGGACACCTAGATCCCTCTGCTCATCGACACTTTCAAGAACTTTTCCATTAGCCAAATATTCCACATTCCTGTTATTCCTTCGAAAGTGAATCACCTCACACTTCTCTACATTAAACTCCATTTGCCACCTCTCAGCCCAGCACTGCAGCTTATCTATATCCCTCTGTAACCTGCTACTTCCTTCCACACTATCGACAACACCACCGACTTTAGTATCGTCTGCAAATTTACTCACCCACCCTCCTGCGCCTTCCTCTAGATCATCGATAAAAATGACAAACAGCAACGGCCCCAGAACAGATCCTTGTGGTACTCCACTTGTGACTGAACTCCATTCTGAACATTTCCCATCAACCACCACCCTCTGTCTTCTTTCAGCTAGCCAATTTCTGATCCATATCTCTAAATCACCTTCAATCCCCAGCCTCCGTATTTTCTGCAATAGCCTACCGTGGGGAACCTTATCAAACGCTTTGCTGAAATCCATATACACCACATCAACTGCTCTACCCTCGTCTACCTGTTCAGTCACCTTCTCAAAGAACTCGATAAGGTTTGTGAGGCATGACCTACCCTTCACAAAGCCATGCTGACTATCCCTGATCATATTATTCCTATCTAGATGATTATAAATCTTGTCTCTTATAATCCCCTCCAAGACTTTACCCACTACAGACGTGAGGCTCACCGGCCTATAGTTGCCGGGGTTGTCTCTGCTCCCCTTTTTGAACAAAGGGACCACATTTGCTATCCTCCAGTCCTCTGGCACTATTCCTGTAGCCAATGATGACATAAAAATCAAAGCCAATGGTCCAGCAATCTCTTCCCTGGCCTCCCAGAGAATCCTAGGATAAATCCCATCAGGTCCCGGGGACTTATCTATTTTCAGCCTGTCCAGAATTGCCAACACCTCTTCCCTACGTACCTCAATGCCATCTAATCTATTTACCTGGAGCTCAGCATTCTCCTCCACAACATTATCTTTTTCCTGAGTGAATACTGACGAAAAATATTCAATTAGTATCTCGCCTATCTCTTCAGATTCTACACACAACTTCCCATCCCTGTCCTTGACTGGTCCTACTCTTTCCCTAGTCATTCGCTTATTCCTGACATACCTATAGAAAGCTTTTGGGTTTTCCTTGATCCTTCCTGCCAAATACTTCTCATGTCCCCTCCTTGCTCGTCTTAGCTCTCTCTTTAGATCCTTCCTCGCTACCTTGTAACTATCCATCGCCCCAACCGAAACTTCACACCTCATCTTCACATAGGCCTCCTTCTTCCTCTTAACAAGAGATTCCACTTCTTTGGTAAACCACGGTTCCCTCGCTCGGCACCTTCCTCCCTGCCTGACCGGTACATACTTATCAAGAACACGCAGTAGCGGATCCTTGAACAAGCTCCACTTATCCAGTGTGTCCAACACTTGCAGCCTACTTCTCCACCTTATCCCCCCCAAGTCACGTCTAATGGCATCATAATTTCCCTTCCCCCAGCTATAACTCTTGCCCTGCGGTGTATACTTATCCCTTTCCATCCTTAACGTAAACGTCACCGAATTGTGGTCACTGTCCCCAAAGTGCTCACCTACCTCCAAATCCAACACCTGGCCTGGTTCATTACCCAAAACCAAATCCAATGTGGCCTCGCCTCTTGTTGGCCTGTTAACAAACTGTGTCAGGAAACCCTTCTGCACACACTGTACAAAAAACGACCCATCTAATGTACTCGAACTATATCTTTTCCAGTCAATATTTGGAAAGTTAAAGTCTCCCATAATAACTACCCTGTTACTTTCGCTCTTATCCAGGATCATCCTCGCCATCCTTTCCTCTACATCCCTAGAACTATTTGGAGGCCTATAGAAGACTCCCAACAGTGTGACCTCTCCTTTCATGTTTCTAACCTCAGCCCATACTACCTCGGAAGATGAGTCCCCATCTAGCATCCTCTCCGCCACCGTAATACTGCTCTTGACTAGCAGCGCCACACCTCCCCCTCTTTTGCCTCCTTCTCTGAGCTTACTAAAACACCTAAACCCCGGAACCTGCAACATCCATTCCTGTCCCTGCTCTATCCATGTCTCCGAAATGGCCACAACATCGAAGTCCCAGGTACCAACCCATGCTGCCAGTTCCCCTACCTTATTTCGTATACTCCTGGCATTGAAGTAGACACACTTCAAACCACCTACCTGAACACTGGCCCCCTCCTGCGACGTCAAATCTGAGCTCCTGACCTCTATACTCTCATTCTCCCTTACCCTAAAACTACAATCCAGGTTCCCATGCCCCTGCTGCATTAGTGTAAACCCCCCCAAAGAGCACTAACAAATCTCCCCCCCAGGATATTTGTGCCCCGCAGGTTCAGATGTAGACCATCCTGTCTGTAGAGGTCCCACCTTCCCCAGAAAGAGCCCCAGTTATCCAGAAATCTGAATCCCTCCCGCCTGCACCATCCCTGTAGCCACGTGTTTAATTGCTCTCTCTCCCTATTCCTCATCTCACTATCACGTGGCACGGGCAACAACTCAGAGATAACAACTCTGTTTGTTCTAGTTCTGAGCTTCCATCCTAGCTCCCTGAAAGCCTGCCTGACATCCTTGTCCCCTTTCCTACCTATGTCGTTAGTGCCAATGTGGACCACGACTTGGGGCTGCTCCCCCTCCCCCTTAAGGACCCGGAAAACACGATCCGAGACATCACGTACCCTTGCACCTGGGAGGCAACATACCAAACGTGAGTCTCTCACGCTCCCACAAAATCTCCTATCTGTGCCCCTGACTATAGAGTCCCCAATTACTAATGCTCTGCTCCTCTCCCCCCTTCCCTTCTGAGCAACAGGGACAGACTCCGTGCCAGAGGCCCGTACCCCATGGCTTACCCCTGGTAAGTCCCCCCCCCCACAAGTATCCAAAGCGGTATACTTGTTTCTCAGGGGAACGACCGCAGGGGATCCCTGTACTGACTGTTTTTTCCCAGTCAGTGCATCAATGTATTACACTAAAGTTTTCAGAAGATGGACCTCTGCATCAAGCCGGATCGCCTGCAGCTGGATCTGCAATCATGCAACGCCAAAAAGGACTTTGAATATTGGCTAGCCTGTTTCGAAGCTTACATCAGGTCTGCACCAGACCCAATTTCGGAAGCTCAGAAGATCTAGATTCTCTACACGCAGCTGAGCTCCAACGTCTTTCCGCTTATCCAGGTTGCGCCAACCTACGATGACGCATGGCGCTACTGAAAGAAAACTACGCCCAGCGGACGAACACGCTTTATGCCAGACACATCCTCTCCACTCGTAGACAACTCCCTGGTGAGTCAGTAGAATATTTCTGGCGTGCTCTAATTCCCCTGGTCAGAGACTGTGACCGTCAGGCCGTCACGGCCACGGAACACTCAAACCTACTCATGCGAGACGCTTTCATTACGGGGATAGGGTCAGATTACATCCGCCAGCGACTCTTAGAAGGGGCCACACTCGACCTCGCGGCAAACAAAAAGCTAGCGCTATCGCTGACGGTCGCCTCGCGCAACATCCAGGCCTACACCCCCGTCCGCATGGCCCACCCCTCCTACGCATCATGGACTCCGCAGACGGCCGCCTCATCGGGAACCCCACTCAACCAACCCCACGTCTGTGCCGTGCACCAGCCAACCAACCCCGGGGGCCCCAGATGTTACTTCTGTGGGCAGCCTAAACACCCCCGCCAACGCTGCCCGGCCCGGAGCGCCCTTTGCAAAGCCTGCGGCCAGAAGGGGCATTTCGTCGCGGTGTGCCAGGCCCGCTCAGTCACCGCTATTGTTCCGACCCCCCCCCCCCCCCCCACGTACAACCAGTGGGCGCCGCCATCTTCACCTCCTCGGACCACGTGCGGCCCTTGGGCGCCGCCATCTTGTTCGACCCACGCCATGTGCGGCCCGTGGGTGCCGCCATCTTGTCCTCCCCTGGATCATCAAGCGCCGCCATCTTGTCTCCCCCACGGCCGTGCGGCCTGTGGACGCCGCCATTGTACCAGGACCCGTGCCCCCCGGGCACTCCATCGTCTGCCACCATCGACGACCAGCCGCGTCTCACCTCGGTCACGATTGACCAGTCTCACCCACACAACCTAGCAACTGCCTCGACAAGCGTGAAGATCGATGGGCACGAGATCTCCTGCCTGCTGGACTCTGGGAGCACCAAGAGCTTCATCCATCCCGATATGGAAAGGCACTGCTCGCTCGCGGTACACCCTCCCTGACCTCCGAGTCCCACTCCGTGGCGATCCAGGGGTACTGTATAGCCACGCTCACTGTCCAGGGTGTAGAGTTTAGCGGCTTCCGCCTCTACTTCCTCCCCAATCTCTGCGCTGCCCTACTACTCGGCCTGGAGTTCCAGTGCAACCTCCAGAGCCTAACAGTGAAATTCGGCGGGCCCCTACCACCCCTTACTGTGTGCGGCCTCGCGACCCTAAAGGTCGACCCACCTTCCCTATTCGCAAACTTAACCCCGGATTGCAAACCCGTCGCCACCAGGAGAAGACGGTACAGCGCCCAGGACAGGACCTTCATCAGGTCTGAAGTCCAGCGGCTGCTTCGGGAAGGTATCATTGAGGCCAGCAACGGCCCCTGAAGAGCTCAAGTGGTAGTTGTGAAAACTGGGGAGAAACACAGAATGGTCGTGGACTACTGTCGGACCATCAATAGGTACACGCAGCTCGACGTGTACCCCCTCCCACGCATATCTGATATGGTCAATCAGATTGCACAGTACCGGGTCTTCTCAACTGTGGACCTAAAATCCGCCTACCACCAGCTCCCCATCCGTAAGGTGGAACGCCAATACACTGCCTTCGAGGCAGACGGCCGCCTCTACCACTTTCTTAGGGTTCCCTTCGGCGTCACCAACAGGGTCTCGGTTTTCCAACGGGAAATGGACCGAATGGTTGACCGGTATGGGCTGTGAGCCACTTTCCCGTACCTAGACAATGTCACCATCTGCGGCCACGATTAGCAGGACCATGACGTCAATCTTGCCAAATTCCTCCACACCGCCACTCTCCTCAACCTAACTTATAACAAGGAGAAGTGCGTGTTGAGCATGAACCGCTTAGCCATCCTCGGCTATGTGGTCCAGAACGGAGTTCTGGGGCCCGATCCTGACGGCATGCACCCACTCATGGAACTCCCCTCCCCCACTGCCCCGAGGCCCTCAAACGTTGCCTGGGGTTCTTTTCTTACTACGCCCATTGGTCCCAAACTATGCGGACAAGGCCCACCCACTCATACAGTCCACCCATTTTCCCCTGACGGCCGAGGCTCAACAAGCCTTCAACCGTATTAGAGCCGATATCGCCAAGGCCGTGATGCACGCAAGTAGACGAGATGCTGCCCTTTCAAGTGGTGAGCAACGCATCAGACGTCACCCTAGCTGCCACCCTCAATCAGGCAGGCAGGCCCGTGGCATTCTTCATGCCTCAGAAATTCGACACTCATCCGTCGAAAAAGAGGCCCAAGCTATCGTTGAAGCTGTGCGGCATTGGAGGCATTACCTGGCCGGCAGGAGATTCACGCCCCTCACTGACCAAAGGTCGGTAGCCTTCATGTTCAATAACACACAGCGAGGCAGCAAGGTGGCGCAGTGGGTTAGCCCTGCTGCCTCATGGTGCTGACGTCCCAGGTTCGATCCTGGCTCTGGGTCACTGTCTGTGTGGAGTTTGCACATTCTCCCCGTGTTTGCGTGGGTTTCGCCCCCACAACCCAAAAGATGTGCAGGCTAGGTGGATTGAACACACTAAATTGCCCCTTAATTGGAAAAAAATAATTGGATACTCTAAAAAATAATTTTTTTTAAAAATAACACCCAGCGGGGCAAGATCAAGAATGATAAGATCTTGAGGTGGAGGATCGAGCTCTCCACCTACAATTACGAGATTTTGTATCGCCCCGGCAAGCTCAACGAGCCTCCAGACGCCCTATCCCGAGATACATGTGCCAGTGCACAAGTAGACCGACTCCGGGCCCTGCACGACAGCCTTTGTCACCCGGGAGCCACATGGTTGTACCATTTCATAAAGGCCCGCAATCTGCCCTACTCCATCGAGGAAGTACGGGCAATCACCAGGGACTGCTAGGTCTGTGCGGAGTGCAAACGCACTTCTACCAGCCAGACCGTGCACGCTTGGTGAAGGCCTCCCGCCCCTTTGAACATTTCAGCGTGGATTTCAAAGGGCCCGTCCCAGTCGACCAATCGTCACACGTATTTTCTCAGTGTGGTCGATGAGTACTCCAGATTCCCCTTCGCCATCCCATGACCCGACATGATGTCTGCCACCGTCATCAAAGCCCTCAACACAATCTTCGCTCTGTTCGGTTTCCCCGCCTACATCCACAGTGACAGGGGATTCTCATTCATGAGTGATGAGCTGCGTCAGTTCCTGCTCAGCAGGTGTATCGCCTCCAGCAGGACGACCAGCTATAACCCCCGGGGAAACGGACAGGTAGAGAGGGATAACGGGACGGTCTGGAGGGCCATCTAACTGGCCCGAAGGTCCAGGAACCTCCCGGCCTCCCGCTGGCAGGAGGTCCTCCCTGATGCACTCCACTCCATTCGGTCACTACTGTGCACCGCCACTAACAACACACCCTATGAGCGTCTCTTTGGCTTCCCCAGGAAGTCCACATCCAGGGTGTTGTTCCCAACTTGGCTCGCAGCTCCAGGATCCGTCCTTCTCCGTAGTCACGTCCGACTCCACAAGGTGGACCCGTTGGTGGAGAGGGTACAGTTGCTCCATGCGAACCCCCAGTATGCCTACGTGGTGTACCCCGACGGCCGCCAAGATACTGTCTCCCTCAGGGACTTGGCACCAGCAGGCTCCACACACACACACACCTCTGGCCCGGCTCCACCCCACCCTCCCGAGGCGCTCTTAGCAGCAACCCCCCCAGGACCATTCGTCCTCCCCCTGCCCACGCCCGAGGATGAAGAGGATTTTGGCATGCTCCCGGAGTCACCAAAGACCAGACCAGCATCGGCATTGCCGCCACCACTGCATCGCTCCCAGCGGCACATCAAGGCCCCGGACCGGTTAAACCTCTAACTGGTTCACTGGACTTCAAAATAAAAATATTTTTTTCGCAAATATTGTATATGTAAATTCAATTGCTGTGTGTAGTTCTCCACCACCCCCGCCGGACTCAATTTTAACAGGGGGTGAATGTGGTAAACCACTGTTGCACCTATATTGGGTGATGTACGGTCGGACCTGTACTACAGGTACGGCGGTAGTCCCTGTCTGCAGGCTCCGCCCAGTAGGCGGAGTATAAATATGTGTGCCCTCCGTGCAGCAACCATTTCGCCAGCTTCTGTGGGTGGCCACACATCTTAGAGCAATAAAGCCTCAGTTGTATTCAACTCTCGTCTTTGTCCAATTGATTGTGCATCACGCTGTTGAGAGGAGAGGTGCGATCTCCCGTGCATCAGATGCGCCCACGACGTCTGATGCTTCGAGGTACAGCAGAAACTTTTGCTTGAATGTCCGCCAGTTGGCACTGAGATTGCCAGAGGAGCTGAGCTGGTGAGGAGCCTGAATCTTCTCCATGGTGCCGGCATACATTCGCTGGTCGTCAAGGAATGGACTGAAGTAAACCACCTGGATTAAGCAGTCTCCTGGTTTCATGATGTGTTATGTACTCTGGTATAACACTGGCTGTAACTGGATGCAGCTTTGACCCAAAAGATACTCCAGACCTTGAAGTTAGTTCAATCTGATTTATTGAACTAGTAGCACAGTTCTTAATGAGTTCGACTCTCTGCTAACCTAAGTGTGGTTACTCTGTCTGATTGAACCAGACTAGCTCTTAGCCACGGGCTGGAGGTGTGATACTGTACATACACCCTGACTCACTCTGTAGATGTTCATCAGTAGAAAGAGGCGGAGTGTGAGTGTCTCGTGCCTTTTATAGTGAGATACCACCCCTGAGTGTCCTGCCTGCTCATTGGTCATGTCCTGTTCTCTGTGTTCATTAGCTGCCTGTCTGTATATCATTATGTGCATGTTTGCATATCATGACAATCAGCATTGTCCCTAGTGCCAGAAGGAAACAGTCCTGATTCCCCACTGGCGGGTGCTCTCTCTGTGATAGCCATTTTGAAATGTTTGTAAAGTTCTTTTAGATATTTTATGAATAAAGTATTTTCTGCAACAAAATAAAGTAGGCACTTAATTGGTGGATTCCAGACACCCTACCTCTGCATTCCGAATGAAGATTGCATCACGATGCGCCCCCCCTCCCCGTCCCCACATCCACCATTTTGGACAGCACAATATAACAATAGACCATAGAACATAGAACGATACAGCGCCCTTCGGCCCACGATGTTGCACCGACATGGGAAGTCAAAAAACAAAAGCCATCTAACCTACACTATGCCATTATCATCCATATGCTTATCCAATAAACTTTTAAATGCCCTCAATGTTGGCGAGTTCACTACTGTTGCAGGTAGGGCATTCCACGGCCTCACCACTCTTTGCGTAAAGAACCTACCTCTGACTTCTGTCCTATATCTATTACCCCTCAGTTTAAGGCTATGTCCCCTCGTGCTAGCCATTTCCATCCACGGGAGAAGGCTCTCACTGTCCACCCGATCTAACCCTCTGATCATTTTGTATGCCTCTATTAAGTCTCCTCTTAACCTTCTTCTCTCTAACGAAAACAACCTCAAGTCCATCAGCCTTTCCTCATAAGATTTTCCCTCCATACCAGGCAACATCCTGGTAAATCTCCTCTGCACCCGTTCCAAAGCTTCCACGTCCTTCCTATAATGAGGTGACCAGAACTGTACGCAATACTCCAAATGCGGCCGTACCAGAGTTTTGTACAGCTGCAACATGACCTCATGACTCCGGAACGCAATCCCTCTACCAATAAAGGCCAACACCCCATAGGCCTTCTTCACAACCCTATCAACCTGGGTGGCAACTTTCAGGGATCTATGTACATGGACACCGAGATCCCTCTGCTCCTCCACACTTCCAAGAATGTTACCATTAGCCAAATATTCCGCATTCCTGTTATTCCTTCGAAAGTGAATCACCTCACACTTCTCTACATCAAACTCCATTTGCCACCTCTCAGCCCAGCTCTGCAGCTTATCTATGTTCCTCTGTAACCTGCAACATCCTTCCGCACTGTCGACAACACCACCGACTTTAGTGTCGTCTGCAAATTTACTCACCCACCCTTCTGCGCCCTCCTCTAGGTCATTTATAAAAATGACAAACAGCAACGTCCCCAGAACAGATCCTTGTGGTACGCCACTTGTAACTGATCTCCATTCTGAACATTTCCCATCAACCACCACCCTCTGTCTTCTTTCAGCTAGCCAATTTCTGATCCACATCTCTAAATCACCCTCAATCCCCAGCCTCCGTATTTTCTGCAATAGCCTACCGTGGGGAACCTTATCAAACGCTTTACTGAAATCCATATACACCACATCAACTGCTCTACCCTCGTCTACCTGTTCAGTCACCTTCTCAAAGAACTCGATAAGGTTTGTGAGGCATGACCTACCCTTCACAAAGCCATGCTGACTATCCCTAATCATATTATTCCTATCTAGGTGATTATAAATCTTGTCTCTTATAATCCCCTCCAAGACTTTATCCACAACAGACGTGAGGCTCACCGGTCTATAGTTGCCGGGGTTGTCTCTACTCCCCTTCTTGAACAAAGGGACCACATTTGCTATAACAATGCTTTAGAACGACACTGGAATCTCGATTTACATCAAGCTTTCTTGAATTCAAAACTTCTGCGATTCAGACAGGAGAGTGCACAACTAATTCAGCTAAATAAACTTAACAAGAGCATTTTGATTTAATTTGATAGCGCATTTTCTTTCTTGGACTTTTGGTCGTTTATTGAACAGAATCGATCCACAACAATACTGAATTCAGCACTGGGCTCATTTATTCTTGCGAGCAGGCAGGTTGAATGCAGCTTCATAATCTGACAATGTATTCACAGACTTGTCAGGACCATCAAAAATTTCCAACCACTCTGTCTCATAACCAGCCTCCCTGAAAGCTTTCTCCAGGAGGACCTGATCAATTGCCAAACGTGAAAACCTGTACTTGTCAACCATAAAAAAGGTCTCGTTCAAAACACCATTCATAATGAGCACCCCACCTGGTTTTAACAGAGAGGTTACATTTCTAAGAGCAGCGCAGTAAGCTGCTTTATCCTTACAGGCAGATTCCAGACACAAGGAAGTCACCAGACAATCAACAGGTTCCAATTCCACTGGATCCAGAGGGTTAGTTTGATGGACATCACACTTCAAAACTTGTTTGATGGAATCTCTCAGCTTCTTCTCTTTCTCTGTCCATTTTCCCCTGAAAGGTACAAGCTCAGTGAGCTCATATTCAATTCATTCTATCGAGATGACTGGCATTGTGATATTTATGATAATATTATTATATACCCCTGTTATCTCGTCCTCAGTTTCTTTTAAAATGTTTGGATGTAAGCCATCTGGAGCAGGGGCTTTTTAAAAGTTTAATTAGTAAATACATCACCTTTTTTATTTTAAATGCGCTTACCTCATTATTCATCTCACCATTCCACATCATGTCTACCTGCTTTAACTCTTTGGTAAATACCAAAGCAAAGTAATTATTCAATTTAATACTCCAGCCGTCTCTATTCATTAAAAACAGCATTATCCCGACTATCTCTCAATGGACTAATTCACACCTCACACCTTTTGTTTTAGTTATGTGCCGATAAGATGTTTTATTTTATGCTCCTTGGCAATTTCAATTTATTGTTCCTTTGTGCATTCCTAATTGTTTTTTAAACTTTCATTGGCTAGTATTTTACGTGTTACAAAAACAAAGCGAATCTGGGTGACTTAATAATTACCTGTTGCCTTCCAGCTCACACACACGTTTTGCTATGAGACTCTAGTCAAAAGCTCCTGGATCATTTTGCAACCAAAGTTCAATCTGCTGACGGTTGTTCGCAACGTAATTAGACAAAACTATTTCCTCCACATGGTCTGATGCACAGAGAGTGCAGTGAAGACTGGGACCACATCCAATTTCAAGCAGCGTGTGGAATTTCGGACCCGGAATAATTCCAACACCGGTCATTTGATGGGGTGGAAAATGGGAAATTGCAAGTTAAATGGCACTGAAGAAGCGACGGCTATAGGGATCACATGAAATGGTTTTCCTGCTTCCATCCACAACATTCCAGTTATCCCACAATTTACATCCTATCAATATTGGTTGAAAGATGCTCTTAACACTGAAATAAATATACCAGATTATTAGGTTGAAAGGAAAGAATGAGGAAAGGATAAAGTGGAAGAAATGCCCTGAGTGATCAATGATAAGAGAGGATATAAGAAAACAATGGAGTTGCGTTGAAATAAGAATATGAGAAAGATTTAAGATTGTAGTCGGAGTTGTGTAGATGACCCTGGTAGCAGCTCTCAGTGGTAGATAGCATAAATGCACAGACTGTAGTGAATTAATCCCACCCAGAACAGACTCTCTTTTAGTTAGATCCCGCCCATTGTTTAAGAAGAAGCCAATTGTTTTAAAGTTGAAACACCATGCATAATTAGCTAAAAACCAATGGACTCACACTTATTTCATTATTGACAAGTTGCAGACCAATTGGCTATTTTCAAACAATTGATTAAGGTGACCTCTCAACATCTTTAAAGTGTAAAATAGGGTCTCGAGAACCCATGTTGGGAGAGAGACATGTTGAGGCGTGTTTTTTTGACATGTTAGCCATGTTTTCAGAGCCTTCACCTTCTGGTTTGAGAAGAGTGGTAGGAAGTCTGTTCAATTGTTCAATTGAAGCTGTCTCCCCTTACTGTTAATTGTGATGCTCTTTGCTTTCTGAATGAGGATGGCTTCAAAGTGTAGTGTCTTACAAAAAATATCAAGCTAAGTTTGAACAAAGCTAATTTATTTACACCTCAACTAAATAGATTTGACTTGCTTGCTAAGATATAAAAGATTACAGATTCACTAAAACTGATAATCTAATTACAGAGTTCCTGATAGCACGGCTATTCTCTACCTCGCCTGACAACCGTCTCCTCGAATCAAGAGTATCACGTGATCCACTTGATCGCCATCGCGTGGTTGGATGCAGTTACAGTAAATTATTAACCCTTCATTATTCTTACAATATGCATATTGTCACATTAATTACTATCAATTACTGTTAATTGACATGCTTTTAATCTTTCGGATTTGTGAAACGATTTTAATAGTTAATAACTTTCTGAATTCAGCAGTGTTATTTTATGACATGTGGTTAAGTATCTAGAACCTAGTGTGATTGGGGAGATATTGCAAACAAGTGAACCCCACAAATCCGAGTTCAAATAAATCCCAGTTGTTACATGAGGACATTGCAGAGGCCCTATAATCTTCCAAAGCTTCCTTGATCTGGAACTTGTTTCTTTAAGTTGGTAAATGGCATAAATGTCTCTTTGCTCTTGAAGAAAGGTGCGAGAGGGGGGCAGCATGCTGGTTAGCACTGTTGTCTCACGGTGCTGAGCACCTAGGTTTGATTCCAGACCCCGGTCACTGACCGTGTGGCGTTTGTACATTCTCCCCGTGTCTGCGTGGGTCTCACCCCCACAACCCAAAGATGTGCAGTGTAGGTGGATTGGCTACATTAAATTGACCCTTATTTCAGAAAAAAAAAAATGAATTGGGTATTTTAAATTTGAGAGAGGGAAACAGGGGTGCGTGAAACGTGGAGGAGGCACTGATGAAGATATTCTGGTGAGAAGAATTTCTACTTTCCCATCCCACTGTCACCCATCTTCTCTGATTCATTGCCATATTAGCTCAAAGCCTCTAGCTTGTTACCTGATAACTATTTCAACAGAAGATGTTACTTAGTTGTCTCCTCGTGCAAATTTTGAGTCTGTATACTGTTGGCAGCAACATTTTGTCTTGGGAAGAGTTCAGCAGTAATTGAAGGCCACAGTCCAGCCTTGTAAGGTCCCTTTAAGTGGAAGGTAGACCAGCATTTGGGGGAGAAGGGAATGGAGGGTTGTGATGTTGGATAGATGGGAGGAGACTCAAGTGGACCGCCATGGACTATTTGGTGTGGCTGAACTGTTTCTGTTTCATATATCCAACATACTCCTGTGCAGTAATGCGGGCAATGGTGTGGATCTGAGGCCGCCACCTGTAACATTATTTTAGCTTTCATACTGAGGAGGACTGAGAATAGGGAGCTTACAGACTCCAGCAGCTTTGTGCTGTCAAAAATACTTCCACATGGAAGTCGATACGAAATGTATTGATTGATGAGGAAAGTAATTGCCCGGTAAAATTGTAGCCCGGAATGCTCACAAATTAGGCCATCATCCTTCAGAAAAAGAGCCTGGTAAACTGGAGCCAAAATACGTTACTCACCACTGGAAAAGGCTTTTAGCAAATTCTTGAGGACAAACAGCAGGTATTCCTCATCCTGTAACATGCCTGTGGTAGTACCAGGTATTGCGGTACCTGAGAGGCTGATGACCATTGGCTAGACCCAGGAGTCTACCATTGGCTGTTGTACATAGCTCCGCCCTGAGAGGCGGAGTATAAGAGATGGTGCCGTCCCAGCAGCCTTCACTTTCTGTATCGAAGCTGCTGGGGAACAGTTCTAGCAGATTAAACCCTTCAGTTATGGAATCACTTCGTCTCGAGTGTAATTGATTGCGTATCAATTTAATCTACTAGACTTAAGCTGGAAGGATGGATCTCTGAATCAAACCAGAGTGCCTTCAACTCAGCCCCCACGTGGAGAACTCAGCTGCAATTTTTAAACACTGGCTGGCGTGCTTTAAAGGCTACCTCGAGACAGCCGGAGGCATCCCCACAGAAGGACAGAAAATGCATCTCCTGCGCTCAAGAGAGGCACGGGCCCTGGCAGGGTCCATGGACGTTGCCTACAGAAACGCGCAGTCCTATGCGCCCGACCGTGAGGCGGCCTCCTGGGCTGCGTGGCACCCTGCAGCGGCAGCCCCACAGACCTTCCCCCTGACCCCGCAGGCCTGTGCTACGAGACGGCCCGCTAACGCCGCCGGGCCCCGCTGTTTCTACTGCGGGCAAGAAGGGCCACTTTGTGGGGCTCTGCCAGGCCCGCGCCGTGGCCGCGGTCCCAAGCGACTATGGACCACCGCGGCAATCCCCCTTTCAGGCCCCGACCGGCCAGCGCTCACCGCCACCCCCCCTATCCTAGGGCCACGTGCTGCCCACGGGCGTGGCCATCTTGCCCCCCCGGACACCACGCTGGACGGGTGGGCGCCGCCATTTTGTCCATCGCCACCGCCATTTTATTCATCCCCGGACACCATGTGCGACCCATGGATGACGCCATCTTGGATGGGGCCCCAGGCCCTCAGCACGGCCGACTACACGCTGCCCGATCAGAACTCGCAATTGCTTCATCTGGCCTCGGTGACACTGGACCAAAGTCGACCCCGTACACTCGCAACAGCTACAATGACGGTCTTCATCAACGGCCACGAGACGTCTTGCCTGATTGACTCTGGGAGCACGGAAAGCTTTGTTCAACCCGACACGGCAAGGCGCTGTTCACTTGTAACCCACCCTGTAAATCAAAGGATCTCCCTGGCCTCCGGGTCACACTCGATGGAGATAAAGGGGTTCTGCCTAGCGAACCTCACTGTCCATGGCATGAAATTCGACAATTTCCACCTGTACGTCCTGCCGCACCTCTGCGCGGCTACCCTCCTGGGGCTGGAATTCCAATGCCATTTGCAAAGCCTGACTTTTAAATTCGGCGGCCCTATACTTCTCCTTACTGTCTGCGGCCTCGCGACCCTTAAGGTCGACCTGCCTTCCATGTTTGCGAACCTCACCCCGGATTGCAAACCCGTCACCACCAGGAGCAGGCGGTACAGTGCCCAGGACCGGACCTTCATCAGGTCAGAAGTCCAAAGGCTGCTGGGGGAAGGGGTCATCGAAGCGAGCAACAGTCCCTGGAGAGCTCAAGTAGTGGTGGTAAGGACCGGGGAAAAGCACAGGATGGTCATTGACTACAGCCAGACCATCAACAGGTTTACGCAGCTGGACGCGTACCCTCTCCCCCGTATAGCCGACCTGGTAAACAGGATCGCACAATACAAGGTCTTCTCCACAGTGGATCTCAAGTCCACCTACTACCAGCTACCCCTCCGTAATAGTGACCGCAAGTACACTGCCTTCGAAGCAGATGGGCGGCTCTATCAATTTTTAAGAGTTCCCTTTGGTGTCACTAATGGGGTCTCGGTCTTCCAGCGAGAGATGGACCGAATGGGTGACCGGTACGGCTTACGCGCAATGTTCCCGTATCTGGATAACGTCACCATCTGTGGCCATGACCAGCAGGACCACGACACCAACCTCCGCAAATTTCTCCACACGGCGAAAATCCTTAATCTGACATACAATAAGGATAAATGCGTGTTTAGCACCGACCGTCTAGCCATTCTAGGCTACGTGTTGCGAAATTGAGTTATAGGCCCCGACCCTGAGTGCATGCGCCCCCTCATGGAGTTCCCCCTCCCTCACTGCCCCAAGGCCCTGAAGCGCTGCCTCGGGTTCTTCAGCTATTATGTACAGTGGGTCCCCAACTACACAGACAAAGCCTGACCCCTAATCCAGTCCACAACCTTCCCCCTGTCGACGGAGGCCCGCCAGGCCTTCAGCCGCATCAAGGCAGACATTGCAAAGGCCACGATGCGCGCCATCGACGAGTCCCTCCCCTTCCAGGTCGAGAGCGATGCGTCCGACGTAGCTCTGGCGGCCACCCTCAACCAAACGGGCAGGCCCGTGGCTTTCTTCTCCCGTACACTCCATGCTTCCGAAATTCGCCATTCCTCAGTCGAAAAAGAGGCACAAGCCATAGTAGAAGCTGTGAGACATTGGAGGCATTACCTGGCCGGCAGGAGATTCACTCTCCTCACTGACCAACGGTCGGTTGCCTTCATGTTCGATAATGCACAGCGGGGCAAGATTAAAAATGACATGATCTTGAGGTGGAGGATAGAACTCTCCACCTTCAACTACGAGATCTTGTACCGTCCGGGGAAGCTAAACGAGCCTCCTGACGCCCTGTCCCGCGGCACTTGTGCCTCTGCACAAGTGGACCGCCTCCGATCCCTCCACAAGGACCTCTGCCACCCGGGGGTCACTCGCTTTTTCCATTTTGTCAAGACCCGCAACCTGCCCAACTCCATCGAGGAGGTCAGAACAGTCACCAGGGACTGCCAAATCTGCGCAGAGTGCAAACCGCACTTCTACCGGCCAGAGAGGGTGCACCTGATAAAGGCTTCCCGTCCCTTTGAACGCCTCAGCATGGATTTCAAAGGCTCCCTCCCCTCCACCGACCGCAACACGTATTTCCTGAACGTGATTGACGAGTACTCCCGGTTCCCTTTCGCCATCCGCTGCCCAGACATGACCACAACCACCGTCATCAAGGCCCTCCAGGGTATCTTTACACTGTTCGGTTTCCCCGCTTACATACACAGTGATAGGGGGTCCTCCTTTATGAGCGACGAACTGCGTCAATTCCTGCTCAGCAAGGGCATCACCTCGAGCAGAACGGCCAGGTACAACCCCCGGGGAAACGGGCAGGTAGAGAGGGAGAACGGAACGTTCTGGAAGACTGTTCTACTGGCCCTACGGTCCAGGGATCTCCCAGTCTCCCGCTGGCAAGAAGTCCTCCCGATGGCCCTCCACGCCATCCGGTCGCTGCTCTGTACAACCACAAATCAGACACCTCATGAACGTCTCCTTGTTTTCCCCAGGAAGTCCTCCTCCGGGACCTCGCTCCCAACCTGGCTAGCGACACCCGGACCCATCCTGCTTCGGAAGTACGTGCGGGCGCACAATTCGGACCCATTGGTCGAGAAGTTCCACCTGCTGCACGCTAACCCCCAGTACGCCTACGTGGCGTTCCCTGATGGCCGGCAAGATAGTCTCCCTTCGGGACCTGGCGCCCGCCGGAACCCCACGCGCACTCGAACCATTGCCCCCACCCCCACTCCCCCCAACAGCTCCTCACTGGAGGGTCTGTACACCCGCCGCTCATGCCTTGGCCCGCCCACCCACCGACGCCCCCTATAGGCGCCCCCCCCCGTGTCAACCTTTTGCCCCAACAGCGCCGCCTAGGGGTGACAAAGCTGCCAGGGAGGACAAAACCACGCTCCCGGAGTCGCAACCACCGAGACCCCCACCAGAATCACCACCGAAGCCCAGACGCTCCAGAAGGACGACCAGGCCACCCGATCGACTGATTGCTTCGCTGTGACTCTAACTGTGAACTTTGTAAATATCCTCGACAGCACGGTACCTCCATACCTGGTCATACCATGTTAAAGGCGACTGTTACCACTGACCACCACCCCCGCTGGACTCTTTTTTAACAGGGGGTGAATGTGGTAGTACCAGGTATTGCGGTACCTGAGAGGCTGATGACCATTGGTTCAACCCAGGAGTCTACCATTGTCTGTATTACATAGCTCCACCCTGAAGGCGGAGTATAAGAGATGGTGCCATCCCAGCAGCCTTCACTTTCTGTATCGAAGCTGCTGGGGAACAGGTTCTAGCAGATTAAAGCCTTCAGTTATGGAATCACTTCGTCTTGAGTGTAATTGATTGCGCATCAATGCCTGAGGCAGAAACAAAATATGTTTTCAAATAGATTTGAGGGTTGAACTTTTTCTCATAACAACGTGTCTCTATTTTATCTCCAACAGAACAGTCGACTGAGGAGAGGCTGTTGTGCAACATTCCAACGTCACAATTGGGGTGTGACGCTGCAAGAAGAATGTCCAATTCACCTAACAGCACGGGACTTGTGGGAGGAAACCGGAGGACCTGGAGGAAATAGGGAGAACATGCAGACTCCGCACAGACAGTGACCCATGCCGGGAATCAAACGTGGGACCCTGGTGCTGTGAAGCAACAGTGCTACCCACTGTGCTACCATGCCGATTTGGTATAAATGTGTTGATTTGTTGTTCTTTTTCAAACGCAAGCCAATATAGATTATACATCACATTAGTCATTTATTTAATGTCAAACGAGCCAGAGTTCTTGACAAAAGCGGGATTACAGCATCTGAAACTAATATATTATAAAATTTTGAAGAACTCTTACTCTCCGTATGTTGAAGAAGCATCCATCGTCCCACAACATGAGAACAATATGTCACTCAAAGGCTGGGAATTTCCCTGCCCAATTGGAGTGGGCGTGTTCAGTGGCACGACCGGAAGATGTTACGGGGGTGTGTGGGTGGGGGCTGGGGGTTGGGGGGTGTGGTCACATGCATGTGTCCACAGTATGCCTTGTGGTACTATAGCATAGGCAACAGTGAAGGGGAGAAGGGAGGGAAGGGGACCCCAGGGCACAAGCAATATTGCAGGGGCAAGTCCCACCCATCCAGTTAAATTTTAATTTCTAAGAGAGCTAAGTGCAGTGAAATCACGCGCTTGAGTGATTGGAATGCATTTAGTGCAATTTACATCTCTTTGATGTGGGCAATGTTTACAAACATTGGGGTTTCACCACTTAGGCCACTGAAGTGTGAAATGATATGAATGGATCAGAGCAGCAGATGGTTTATACGAGCTGCCAATCACAGACCACTACTCAAAAGCTATGAATGGCTGGCAGGCAGTGGGTCAGTGGGAACCGGACACAGACACAGCTGCTGTCCTTCGAGGAATGTACACATGACGCTGCAAGGTCAGTATTACAGCTGTAACGCTTCCCACTGCCTTATCTGGACTGCTGCCTAGCTTCCAGACAGGTGTCCCTTTTCTGGGGGGGGGGCGGGGGCGGACTCCGTGGAGGGGGGGCTCCTTTAGGTAGCAGGTCCCCCTATTACAGGGGTCCTTGTGAGGGGTTTACGCATCTCAGGGGTCCCTGTGGGGAGTCCGTCTATCACAGGGGTCCCTGTATGAATCCCCCTATTACATTGGTCCCTCTGGTGGGTCTCCTTATCACGGGATCCCTCGGGGGGGGGGGATGGGGGGGCGCCTCCCTATCACAGGGGTCTCTGTGGGGGGTCTCCCTATCACAGGAACCCTGGGGGTCTCCCTATTACAGGTGTCTCTGGGAGGGTTTGGGTCTCCCTTGAGGGTGGGGGAGAACCCAGGCAATGCAGGGCTTGGTGCTGCTGTGTGGTGTGGTGTGCGGTGTGGGGGGAGGGTTGGACCTCGGCATGGTGAACCTGCTGGTTGGCCAAGGCGGCAATGCCACAATTGCATTCAACCCAGCTGTCCATTTCCTAGACATGTCATCGGCATTCGAGTTTCAGAATCTACCCTCTGCCTTTGCAGTCAACAATCAGCAGAAGGTTTTAGCAGCAGTTAAACGAAGGAAAGTTCAACATTGTTCTCATTTTTAAAAAATGTATGACCTCTCGTGATATTTTGCACCCCCATGCTTGCTGCGAGGGGAGGTGGTGGGTGCAAAATCCTGACCTATGACACCCAGCAAGAGAGCAGTTCAATTTAGGGATTAAACCCAGGATTTCCTCGGACAGGAAGCCCCAGGAACACATTATGAACCACTGGGAAGCTTTTTCCCATTAGAAAAACAACGGCTACTACTGTGCGTTGCTCGTGGAGACAGTGAATGTTTGTGGCTAAGGTGCCAATCAAGCGGGGCTGCTTAATCCTGAATGGTGTCCAGCTTCTTGTGTGTTGTTGGAGGTGCGCACGCCCAGGCAAGTGGAGAGTATTCCATCACATTGCTGACTAGTGCGTGCGGAGACAGCAGGGGAGTTATTCACCACAACATTCTTAGCCTCTGACTAGCTCTTGTAACCACATACTTACAATGCTAGTCCAGTTAAATTTCTGCTGGATGGCAACATTGATTTTGCACTGAGGTGCGGGGCTCCCCCATCATCAAGGATGGGGATATTCATGAACGATCCTCCTCTGGTCAGTTCTTTAATTGCCCACAACTATTCACAACTGGATGAGGTTGGAATACAGAGTTTGACCTGATCTGGTGGGATTGTTTTGTTATTTATTTCACCTGGGGGCTCTCACTGTTTAGCAATCAAGTTATAGTTTCACCAGGTTGGTACCTCATTTAGGGTATGTGATGCGCAATCAATTACTCTCAAGACAAGGTGAGTCATAACTAATAGGCTTTAATCTGCTAGAACTATTCCCCAGCAGCTTCAATACAGAAAGTGAAGGCTGCTGGGACGGCATTGGTTCTTATACTCCGCCTCTCAGGGCGGAGCTATGTACATCGGCCAATGGTAGACTCCTGGGTCTAGCCAATGGTCATCCACCTCTCAGGTACCGCAATACCTGGTATTACCACATTCACACCCTGTTAAAAATGAATCCGGCGGGGTGATGGCCAGCGTTAATGTTGCCTTTCGCATGGTAGGACCAGGTATTGAGGTGCCGTGATGTCGAGGGTAATAGCAAAGTGTTCATGGTGCAGCAATCAGTCGATCGAGTGGCCTGGACGTCCTTCTGGAGCGTCTGGGCTTTGGTGGTGATCCTGATGAGGGTCCCGGTGGTTGCGATTCCGGGAACGCGGTGTCGTCCTCCCAGGCAGCTTTGTCACCCCTAGGCGGCGCTGTTGGGGCGAAAAGTGGGCAGGACGGGGGGGTGCCTGTAGGGGGCGTCGGTGCTCTTTCGGGCCGAGGCAGGGAAGGCGGGAGTACTGACACTTCGATCAGGTGTTGCGGGGAGGGTGGGGGTGGGGCTCCTGCGGGCGCCAGGTCCCGAAGGGAGACCATGTCTTGGCGGCCGTCAGTGAACGCTACATAGGCGTACTGGGGGTTGGCGTGCAGCAGGTGGACCCTCTCGACCAACGGGTCCGACTTGTGCGCCCTCACATGTTTCCGAAGCAGGATGGGTCCGGGTGTCCCTAGCCAGGTTGGGAGTGAGGTCCCGGAGGAGGACTTCCTGGGGAAAACAAGGAGACGTTCATTAGGTGTCTAATTTGTGGTAGTACAGAGCAGCGACCAGATGGAATGCAGGGCGACAGGGAGGACTTCCTGCCAGCGGGAGACTGTGAGATTCCTGCATCGTAGGGCCAGCAGGACGGTCTTCCAGACTGTGCCGTTCTCCCTCTCAACCTGCCCATTTCCCTGGGGGTTGTAACTGGTCGTCCTGCTCGAGGCGATGCCCTTGCTGAGCAGCAATTGACGCAGTTCGTCACTCATGAAGGAGGACCCCCTCTCACTGTGAATGTATGCGGGGAAACCGAACAGTGTAAAGATGCCCTGGAGGGCCTTGATGACGGTGGTTGTGGTCATGTCCGGGCAGGGGATGGCGAATGGGAACCGGGAGTATTTGTCAATCACAGGAAGTACGTGTTGCAGTCGGTGGAGGGGAGGGGGCCTTTGAAATCCATGCTGAGGCGTTCAAAGGGACGGGAAGCCTTTATCAGATGCGCTCTCTCTGGCCGGTAGAAGTGCGGCTTGCACTCCGCGCAGATTTGGCAGTCCCTGGTGACGGACCTGACCTCCTCGATGGAGTAGGGGAGGTTGCGGGTCTTGATAAAATGACAGAGACGAGTGACCCCTGGGTGGCAGAGGTCCTCGTGGAGGGATCGGAGGTGGTCCACTTGTGCGGTGGCACAAGTGCCACGGGATAGGGCATCAGGAGGCTCGTTCAGCTTCCCGGGACGGTACAAGATCTCGTAATTGTAGGTGGAGAGTTCGATCCTCCACCGCAAGATCTTGTCGTTCTTAATCTTGCCCCGCTGCGCATTATCGAACATGAAGGCCACCGACCATTGGTCCGTGAGGAGAGTGAATCTCCTGCCGGCCTGGTAATGCCTCCAGTGTCGTACTATGGCCTGGGCCTCCTTTTCGACCGAGGAGTGGCGAATTTCGGAAGCATGGAGAGTGCGGGAGAAGAAAGCCACGGGCCTGTCCGCTTGGTTGAGGGTGGCTGCCAGAGCTACGTCGGACGCATCGCTCTCGACCTGGAAGGGGAGGGACTCGTCGATGGCGCGCATCGTGGCTTTAGCAATGTCTGCCTTGATGCGGCAGAAGGCCTGGCGGGCCTCCATCGACAGGGGTAGGTTGTGGACTGGATCAGGGGTCGAGCCTTGTCGGCGTAATTGGGGACCCACTGTGCATAATAGCTGAAGAAGCCGAGGCAGCGCTTTAGGGTAATTGGGGTAGTGAGGGAGGGGGAATTCCATAAGGGGGCGCATGCGTTCAGGGTCGGGGCCTATGACTCCACTTCGCACTACGTAGCCTAGAATGGCTAGACGGTAGGTGCTAAATACGCATTTATCCTTATTGTAAATTAGATTAAGGATATTTGCGGTCTGGAGAAATTTTCGGAGGTTGGTGTCGTGGTCCTGCTGGTCATGGCCGCAGATGGTGACGTTATCAAGATACGGGAACGTTGCGCGTAAGCCGTACCGGTCAACCATTCGGTCCATCTCACGTTGGAAGACCGTGACCCCGTTCGTGACACCGAAGGGAACCCTTAAAAAGTGATAGAGCCGCCCATCTGCTTCGAAGGCAGTGTACTTGCGGTCACCATTACGGAGGGGTAGCTGGTGGTAGGCAGACTTGAGATCCACCATGGAGAAAACCTTGTATTGCGCGATCCTGTTCACCAGGTCGGCTATACGGGGGAGAGGGTACGCATCCAGCTACGTAAATCTGTTGATGGTCTGGCTGTAGTCAATGACCATCCTGTGTTTCTCCCCGGTCTTTACTACCACTACTTGAGCCCTCCAGTGGCTGTTGCTCGCTTCGATGATCCCTTCCCTGAGCAGCCTTTGGACCTCTGACCTGATGAAGGTCTGGTCCTGGGCACTGTACCGCCTGCTCCTGGTGGCGACGGGTTTGCAATCCGGGGTGAGGTTCGCAAACAGGGAAGGCGGGTCGACCTTAAGGGTTGCGATGCCGCAGACAGTAAGGGGGGTATAGGGCCGCCAAATTTAATGGTCAGGCTTTGCAGATGGCACTGGAAATCCAGCCCAAGGAGGGTGGCTGCGCAGAGGTGCGGCAGGACGTACAGGCGGAAATTGTGGAATTCCCGGCATTGGACCGTGAGGTTTGCTAGACAGAACCCCTTTATTTCCACTGCATGTGACCCGGAGGCCAGGGAGATCCTTTGGTTAACGGGATGGGTGACAAGAGAACAGCGCCTTACCGTGTCGGGGTGAACAAAGCTCTCCGTGCTCCCGGAGTCGATCAAGCACGACGTCACATGGCCGTTGATGGAGATCGTCGTTGTAGCTTTCGCAAGCATCCGGGGCCGACTCTGGTCCAGAGTCACAGAGGCCAGCTGAAGTAATTGAGAGTTCGAGTTCTGGTCGGGCAGCCAGTAGTCGGCTGTGCTGGGGGCCTGAGGCCCCATCCAAGATGGCGTAAGCCATGGGTTGCACATGGAGTCCGGGGACAAAGAAGATGGCAGCGGCGAGAGACAAAATGGCGGCACCCGCCCATCCAGCGTGGTGGCCGGGGGGCAAAATGGCCACGGCCGCAGATCGCATGCGGCCTGAGGATAGGGGGGTGGCGGTGGGCTTAGGATGGCCGGGGCCTGAAATGGGGGCTGCCGATAGTCGCTGGAGACCGCAACCATGGCGCGGGCCTGGCAGACCCCGACATAGTGGCCCTTCTTGCCGCACCCTTTGCAGGTGGCGGTGCGGGCCAGACAGCGCGGGCGGGGATGATTCGCCTGCCCGCAGAAGAAACAGCGTTGTCCGGCGGCGGTAGCGGGCCGTCTCGCCACGCAGGCTTGCGGGGTCAGGGGAAAAGTCTGAGGGGCTGCCGCAGAGGGGTGCCACGCAGCCTAGGGGGCCTCCGCGCGTCCGGGAGCAAAAGCCAGCGCGTTTTTATACGCAATGTCCATGGACCCCGCCAGTGCCCGTGCCTCAGTCAGTCCAAGAGCGTCCATTTCTAGGAGCCTGCGGTGGATGTCGGGGGAAGTCATTCCTGCAACGAAAGCATCCCTGATCAAAAGTTCCGTGTGCTCGTTCCCCAAAACTGGCGGGCAGCCACAGTTTCGGCCCAGCACCAGCAGCGCCCGGTAGAAGTCTTCCAACATTTCCTCGGGGCTTTGCCTCCTAGTCGCTAGCAGGTGACGAGCGTAGACCTGGTTCACAGGGCGGATATAGTGTCCTTCTAGCAGCTCGATCGCGGCAGCATAATTCTCCGCCTCCTCGATAAGAGGGTAGATCCCAGGGCTGACCCACGAGCGTAAAAGGTGCATTTTGTGTCTTTCCGTGGGGGTGTTGGCGGCCGTGTCGAGGTAGCCCTTAAAGCACGCCAGCCAGTGTTTAAAGATAGCAGCAGAGTTGTCCGCGTGGGGGCTGAGCTGAAGGCATTCCGGTTTGATACGGAGATCCATCCTTTCACTGAAGTTGTAGCAGATTAAATTGATGTGCAATCAATTACTCTCAAGACAAGGTGAGTCATATCTAGTAGGCTTTAATCTGCTAGAACTATTCCCCAGCAGCTTCAATACAGAAAGTGAAGGCTGCTGGGACGGCATTGGTTCTTATACTCCGCCTCTCAGGGCGGAGCTATGTACATCAGCCAATGGTAGACTCCTGGGTCTAGCCAATGGACATCCACCTCTCAGGTACCGCAATACCTGGTATTACCACAGTATGACTGCTGCATGCTCTTCTATACCCCGCATTGAACCAGGAGATCCTGTTGTCATGTGTGGTAAACCACTGTGTTCCTATGTTAAGGGTTGTACGGTAGAACCTGCACTACAGGTTCACCTGGGCCCCTGCATGCTAGCTCCGCCCAGGAGCCGGGTTATAAATATGCGTGGCCTTCAGCTCGCAGCCATTTCGTCAGCTGCTGTAGGAGGCCACACTTCAGATACTAATAAAGCCTCAGTTTGAATTCAACTTCGTCTCCAGCCAAATTGATCGTGCCTCAATTTATTAGTCTCTGATTCAGAAGATGGACCTCCGGATTAAACCAGATCGACTGCAGCTGGATCCACACACAAGCGACGCCAGAAAGGACTTTCAGCACTGGCTAGCTTGTTTTGAAGCGTAGATCAACGCGGCGCCGACCCCTGTTCCAGAGGCTCAGAAGATTCAAATCTTGTACTCCAGACTAAACTCTAAAATCTTCCCGCTGATCCAGGATGCGCCCAATTACGCTGACGCTATGACTCGACTCAAAGAGAGTTATGAGCAGAAGACGAACACGCTCTTCACCAGACACGCGCTCGCAACGCGTGCTCAACTACCTGGTGAGTCAATCGAGGACTTCTGGAGGGCCCTGATCCCACTAGTTCGGGACTGTGACTGCCAGGACGTTACAGCTAAGGAGCACTCAGATCTCCTTATGAGGGACGCTTTTGTAACTGGGATTGCGTCCGATGTTATCAGGCAGCGGCTCCTAGAAGGGGCCACGCGCGACCACAGAGACTAAAACACTAGCGCTTTCCATGACGGTCGACCTGCGCAATGTACAGTCCTACGCCCCCAACTGCACAGCCCACTCCTCCTACGCTTCATGGGCCCACAGAAAACCGCCCCAGTGGGGGCGCTACCCACCCAGTACGCTTGCGCTACGCGCCAGCCAGTGATCTCAGGGGGGCCCCGATGCTATTTTTGCGGCCAACAAAGACACCCCCGCCAAAGCTGCCCGGCCCGCATTGCCCTTTTTAAGGCCTGCGGGAAGAAGGGCCACTACGCAGCGGTGTGCCAGGCCCGCTCAGCGGCAGCGGTCGCCACCCCCCGGTCATGGACAATGGGCACCGCTATCCTCCCCTCCTCCCCAGGCCATGTGCAAGTAATGGGCGCTGCCATCTTCTCCCCCACACAACATGTGCGTTTCATGGGCGCCGCCATCATGCTCCACCTCCGCCATGTGCGTTCCATGGGCGCCGTCATTTTGTGACCCCCAGGACCTCCAGGCGCCGCCATCTTGTCCACCCCGCAGCACATGGAGACCAACGGCGTTTCAGGACCCCGACGCAGCGGCCGCCTCACTACCCGACGATCAACCACGACTCGCATCCATGGTAATCCACCAGTCCAGACCACACACTCTGACCAACGCATCCACCAGCGTGAAAGTTAACGGCCACGTGACCTCCTGCCTACTGGACTCCGGGAGCACCGAGAGCTTTGTACATCCAAATACAGTAAGGCGCTGCTCCCTTAAGGTACACCCTACCAATCAAAGTATCTCCCTGGCCTCCAGATCCCATTGCGTAGTGATCCGGGGGTACTGCACGGTCACGCTCACAGTCCAAGGCGTAGAGTTCCACGGTTTTCTCCTTTACATCCTCCCTAACCTCTGCGCTGCACTTATCCTTGGCCTGGATTTTCAGTGCAACCTCCAGAGCCTGACCCTTAAATTCGGCGGACCCTTACCACCCCTCTCTGTGTGCGGCCTCGCGACCCTAAAGGTCGAACCTCCTTCCCTCTTTGCAAATCTAACTCCAGATTGCAAACCCATCGCCACCAGGAGCAAACGGTACAGCACCCAGGATAAGGCCTTCATCAGGTCCGAGGTCCAGCGGTTGCTTCAGGAGGGAGTCATCGAGGCCAGCAACAGCCCCTGGAGAGCTCAGGTGGTAGTGGTTAAGTCTGTAGAGAAAAATCGAATGGTCGTGGACTACAGCCAGACCATCAACAGGTACACACAGCTCAACCCGTACCCTCTCCCACGCATATCTGACATGGTTAACCAGATTGCACAGTACCGTGTCTTCTCAACGGTGGACCTGAAATCCGCTTACCACCAGCTCCCCATCCGTAAATCGGACCGGCCATACACCGCCTTCGAGGCAGACGGCCAGCTATATCACTTCATTAGGGTCCCCTTCGGCATCAGCAATGGGGTTTTGGTCTTCCAAAGGGAGATGGACCAAATGGTCGACCGGTACGGCTTGCGGGCCACGTTTCCGTACCTAGACAATGTGACCACCTGCGGCCATGATCAGCAGGACCACAACGCCAATCTCGCTAAATTTCTCGGCACCGCCACTCTCCTCAACCTCACGTATAAGAAGGAGAAGTGTGTGTTCCGTACAAACCGCTTAGCCATCCTCGGCTACGTGGTCCAGAACGGAGTTCTGGAGCCCAATCCCGACCGCATGCGCCCCCTCATGGAGCTTCCCCTGCCCTAAGGCCCTGAAACGCTGCCTGGGGTTCTTCTCATATTACGCTCAGTGGGTCCCAAACTATGCGGACAAGGCCCGCCCACTCATACAGTCCACTCATTTCCCCCTGACGGCCGAGGCCCAACAGGCCTTCGCCCGGATCAGAGCTGGTATTGCCGAAGCTGAAATGTACATTGTAGACGAAACACATCCTTTCCAAGTAGAAAGCGACGCATCGGACGTCGCCCTTGCCGCCACCCTCAACCAAGCAGGCAGGCCTGTAGCATTCTTTTCCCGCACCCTCCATGCCTCCAAAATTCGGCACTCATCCGTCGAAAAGGAGGCCCAGGCTATTGCTGAGGCTGTGCGATATTGGAGGCATTACCTGGCCGGCAGGAGATTCACTCTCCTCACTGACCAACGGTCGGTAGCCTTTATGTTCAACAACACACAGCGGGGCAAGATCAAAAATGACAAAATCTTGCGGTGGAGATTCGAGATCTCCACCTATAACTACGAGATTAAGTAACGCCCTGGCAAACTCAACGAGCCCCAGACGCCCTATCCCGAGGTACATGTGCAAGCGCACAGGTAGACCGACTCGGGACCCTGCACGACAGCCTTTGTCACCCAGGCGTCACTTGGTTGTACCACTTCATTAAGGCACAAAATTTGCCCTCCTCCGTCGAGGAAGTAAGGACGATCACCAAGGACTGCCAGGTCTGTGCGGAGTGCAAACCGCACTTCCACCGGCCGGACCGCGCGCACCTGGTGAAGGCCTCCCGCCCCTTTGAACGCCTCAGCGTGGATTTCAAAGGCCCCCTCCCCTCCTCCGACCGACACACGTATTTCCTCAGTTTGATCGATGAATACTCCTGTAGCGCACAATGACTTACGAGAGACGAGAAGTGATGAAGTCGATCCAGGCTTTATTAAGCGATGCTTGTCCCCAGCAGCTCAGCAACAGAATGAAGCTGCGGGGAGAAGCTCGGGTTCTTCTACTCCGCCTTCAGGGCGGAGCCAGGAGTCGGCAGCCAACCAGGACCCGGGATCTGTCAGCCAATAGCATCTCGGCTTCACAGTCCCACATGACCCCCAATACATACCACCACAACTCCCGTTTTCCCTTCGCCATCCCATGCCCCGACATGACGTCTGCCACCGTCATTAAAGCCCTTAATTCTATCTTCACTCTGTTCGGCTTCCCCGCCTACATCCACAGTGAGAGGGGATCCTCATTCATGAGTGATGAGCTACGTCAGTTCCTGCAGGGGTATCGCCTCCAGCAGATCGACGAGCTACAACCCCCGGGGAAACGGACAAGTAGAAACGGAGAATGGGATGGTGTGGAGGGCCATCCAGCTGGCCCTACGGTCCAGAAATCTCCCGGCCTCCCGCTGGCAAGAGTTCCTCCCTGATGCACTACATTCCATTCGCTCATTACTCTGCACTGCTACTAACAGTACACCAAATGAATGTCTTTTTGCCTTCTCTTTGTGGAAGTCCACATCCGGGGTATCACTCCCAACTTGGCTCACAGCTCCGGGAACCGTGCTTCTCCGTAAACATGTGCGGCTCCACAAGGCAGACAGATTGGTGGAAAGGGTGCACCTGCTCCACGCAAACCCACAGTACGCCTACGTGGCGTTCCCCGACGGCCGCCAGGATACCGTCTGCCTCAGGGACCTGGCACCAGCAGGTTCCACCCCCACACCACCCCCGTCGCCCCCGCCGCCACTCTCCCCCCCCCCCCCCACCCCCAACCGCCCCCATCAACCCCCCAGGACTGTCCGTCCTCCCCCTGCCCACCCCCGTTGATGAAGATGATTTCGGAGTCAACTTCGACCACAACAGCACCAACATCGCCGGCTCCACTTCGTCGATCCCAGAGGACGATCAAGGCGCCGGACCGGCTGAACCTCTGACCGGCCCACCGGATGACCAGAGACATTTCTTTTCACTGTTTTGTAAATATTAAAGATTGCAAATTGTATATAGTTATCCACCACCCCCGCCGGACTCAATTTTAACAGGGGGTGAATGTGGTAAACTACTGTGTTCCGATATTAAGGGTTGTACAGTAGAACCTGCACTACAGGTTCACCTGGGCCCCTGCATGCTGAGTTTGAATTCAACTTCGTCTCCAGCCAAATTGATCGTGCCTCATCATGCTAACCGTAAAATGAGGGATCTTCTGGACACTGACATAACAACTTGGGGTTGGAAACAAATCAGCTGCTGTTAAGTTGTGGCTGCAGGCTATGGAGGAAAATGGCTTGCAAATAAAAGCTTGCAATTCGAAAATTGAAGGCCTGCTGTGCTACAGAGTTCCCTGTTTTCATGGTAACGTTAAAGTGAGTGATATGCCGGACATTGGGATAAGAGATTGTGGCTGGAAAACAAGTCCGCTGCTGTTAAGTTAAAAAGCTATGGAGCAAAATGGTTTCCAAATAAAAGTTTACAATTTAAATGCTGGAAGCATGCTGGGCCTCAGTCTGATGATGCGAACAGGACTGGAGTGTCATACCGCTACTCACCACCTGTGGGCCCGCGTACCGCCAAGCGACTCAGAGTTCAATGCAATGGCCCAAGTAGGTTCAGGTTCTGGATCCACAGAAATAACTTACTGCTTTTGATCCTCAGCAGCTACACTAGCAGATCAGACTGGCACGGTACTGGCATGGTATGCTTTCCATAATAAAGGCAAAATACTGCAGATGCTGGAGACCTGGGGCGGGATTCTCCCAAGCCGCGCTGTATGGGAGAATCGTCGTTCGCGCCATTTTTTCCCGCGGCACCGGTCCAACGCCGTTCATCCATTCTCCCAACTGGCGAGCACGGCGTCATCGAGGTCGGCGCCGCGCCTGCCGGAGAATCGCACGAGGTACTAAGTACGGCGATTCTCCGGGCCCCCCGGTTTTCAGCGGCCCGGGTGGGCCGAGGTTCCGACGATGTGACCCCAGGTCACGCTGTCACCGTTCACCCCTGGTAAATAAATTGTGGAGGAAGGAGGTGAGTGGCCGGCCTCACCGTAGGCAGCAGGAGCCGGTGACCAGGGCCGGTGCTGGGGAGCGGTGGGAGGGTTCTCGGAGAAGCATGCCGCCATGCCCGGGGGTGGGGGGGGGGGGGGGGGGGGGGGGGCTGTTGGGAAGGTGGTAGGAGAAGCATGCCACCATGCTCGGGGGTGGGGGGGTGGGGCGGGGGGGGAATGGAGGAGGGGGTGGGGAATGGAGGAGGGGGTGGGAAAAGGGAGAGGGGGTGGGGAATGGAGGAGGAGGTGGGGAATGGAGGAGGGGGTGGGGAATGGAGGAGGGGGTGGGGAAAGGGGGAGGGTGTGGGGAATGGACGAGAGGGTGGGGAATGGAGGAGGGGGTGGGGAATGGAGGAGGGGTGGGGAATGGAGGAGGGGGTGGGGAATGGAGGAGGGGGTGGGGAATGGAGGAGGGGGTGGGGAATGGAGGAGGGGGTGGAGGAAGGAGGCAGGGGTGGGGAATAGAGGAGGGGCTGGAGGAATGAGGAGGGGTTGGGGGAAATGATGCCACCATGCTGTGGGGGTGGGTGGGCATGGTTACCCGCAGGAGCGACATGCCAGCCGGCCTGCCATGGCAGGGCAGTGGTGAACACATGCTTCCAAGTGCAGCTCATGGTGATGGGCTGAGCCAAGTGGCGCCGCAATGAGGAGGGATGGGGTGAAGTGGGTGGTGGATGGATACTGTGGGCAGAGTGAAGGTTGCAGGCATGTCTGCAGCGAAACCAGGCAGCCAGGGCACCCATGTATCCCATGGGCCCTGGCTTTTGAGGTGTCAAAGCGCCATCGTTAATCATGTTATTGTCTCTCCTTCCCAAACCAAACCCCCCCCCCAACCCCCCACTTCGTGTAGTTCGTCATGTTTGCGCACCAGCCAGCTATGTTTGCCGCCGTGGCGGGAGCGGCTGCCCTGCAGGTAGCCATTTGGCGCCGCCGACGCAGGCGGCTCAGAGCAGCTGCTGGAGCGGTGGCTGCAGCAGAGGGACTGGCTGCAGAGGGCCCCATGCCAGCCGCTCATGCTGAAGGCCCTCCTGCCCAACAGGTGCATGAGGAGGCGGTGGGTGACAATGACCACCACATCGTCGGGCATGCAGTGGACGAGGGTTTGGAATCTGATGGGGCGCAGTGCGAGGAGCTGGAGCAGGTGGTGGTGCCAAGGGGCCAGAGGCGCCCCATGCGGCCTCAAGCGTGCCGGGACCGCATGTCGTTCCAGGACCTTCCGGATACGGCACGCAGGAGGAGACTCCGATTGAGTCGGGAGACCGTGGCACATACACCTGGCACCACGTGGAACGGGGGGATGACATGCTATCCAGGTGAAAGTGATTGTCACAGTTGCCCTCAATTTCATCGCCATGGGGTCCTTCCAGGCGCCGAGCGGGGACCTGTCTGGAATCTTGGAGGCTTCGGTGCACCGGGCCATCACCAACGCCCTGTATGCCATCGCCGACAGATACATAAATTTTCCGGAGGAACACACACACCAGGCTGACTGGGCAGCGGGATTCGCCTCCGTGGCCGGGATGCCGATGGTACAGGGGGTCATTGACAGGGTGCACGTCGGCATGCTTCCGCCCTCCGGTAACAGGGACGTTTTCCTGGGCAGGAAGGGGAACTACTCGATGAACATTCAGGTGGTCTGCGACCATCGCATGAAGATAATGCACGTGTGCGCCCAATACCCTGGCATCGTGCATGATGCTTTCATACTGGCTCATTTTTTCATCCCCGCTATTTTCGAGGCCCCCCCCCACAGGCTGAGGGGCTGGTTGCTGGGCGATAGGGGTTACCCGTTGCGGTCTTGGCTGATGTGGAGAGGTGCTTTGGCCTCCTGAAGATGAGATTCCGGTTCCTGGAGCGCTCTGGAGGGGCCCTGCAATACCACCCCGACAGGGTCGGGCGGATAGTTGTGGTCTGCTGTGTGTTGCACAACATTGCCCAACAGAGGGGCGATGTCCTGGAGGAGGAGGCACAGGGGGAGCCCAATGAGGGCGACGTCTCTGCACATGAGGAGGATGGGAAGGGGGGGGCACAGACATGACCTGGGGGCGGGATATGGCCGGGAGGCTGCACGACGACACCGGCTAGGAGAGCGAGCACGCGAGGCGGTGAGTGCCGCTATCTAGGGGGAGGGCATCGCTGAGCAAGGCACTTGTGCCACGGACCGCACACAACCGCACCACCCAGCACCCACCCCCCTTCTCGCACAATTGCACAACCCTACCGCCCACCCCACCACTTTCACAGCACCTTACACCTGCGGCACATTGTGAATGTTTTAACACAGTTGCTTGTGTCAGCGGGTGTGATCAGTGCCATGTTGAATGAGGACAACCCGCTCTGCGATGAGCTGTGAGCTCCGGATCGCTAGCCAATGTCTGACTCATGGCCATATCTGAACCCTCCACTTCAGTGGTCCCTGTATGTATCACGGACAGTCCACCACATGGCCATGTGGGGCAGCTGGCGTTGGCGTGCTGAGGGCGACGGGGTGATGGGGGGGTCGGGGGGAAGAAACACACACCCGGCCTCACCGTTGTACAGACCTTTGAACCCCAGCGTCACTCGGTTCCCCTCACGAACGCTCAGGCACCGGACATAGCACAGAGGCATCTAGGTTTAGTGTAACAGAGACTTTAATAGGGACATTCACATTCAAGTGCCCTAGCCCCTACAACTAAGCTGTGCCCTGCACCCATGCCAACTTACTACGTGTCTAACTTGGCCTTACGGGCCCTACCACTACGTCTTGGTGTTTCCCCAGATGGTACAGCAGGAGTGGAGGCGGACTGCTGAGACTCCTGCCCAGCGACGTTGGTCCCCGTCGGCGTGCGTTTCCTGGGATGTCCCGGCTTGGATGGGCTAGTCAGCTCGGTGGGCGTGCTGGATGGCGTGGTGCCACCCTGCTCTGCCCGCTGCCCACCAGATGCACCAGGGACGGAACGGGGGGGGGGGGGGAGTGTCCGAGTGTTCCAGGACCCCCACTTGCTGGAATAACTGGGACGGGCACCAGAACCTCCTCTCTCGGGGAGCCCGGTGGCCCCCGGGCCTCAAAATGGGATGGTGGTGCGCGCGAAGACAGGCGCTGTGGCACCACCGACACCTGGCGCTGCCAGTCCTGGAGGCCCGCTGTGGTATCGACCAGGGTCTGATCGTTCCCAGCGATGGAGCTCAGGGAGCGCGCCATCCCTGTCAGGGACTGCGCCACCACCCTCTAGGATTCTGCGACGCCATCCAGCACGCGGGCAAGGCTGCCGATGCTCTCAGCGATGGCTTGCTGGGACAGGGCCATGGCCTGCCGAGACTAGGCCATGTAGCCATCTGGGATGGCCACTTCCACAATACAAAATGGATGTTTGCAAAGACTGTAGGGAACAATGGACAATGCTAAGAAAGCAGGCAGGCACAGAGCCTGTATGCATATTGGAACCGCAGCTTCCAGACGGGACTGAAACTGTAGGTCTATTAGCATATTGATGGCCCGGGAACAAAGGAAAGACACTCAAGCAACCGATCTAGCTCCAGACCTCACGGCGCCAGTTCCCCAAACCGAAAGCATAAACAAAGCAAGGCCAATGGCCACCTAGGACACGCCCAGCCATCAGGGCACCCACCCCTGTATTGGTCACGATCAATACGAGTGATCAAGATACGGCCCAATTAATTGGGGCCAAGTTCAAGGCCCGCCCAAAAGCGCGCGAAACCCCTTCGGGTATAAGAAGAAGGCCCCCAGAGAGAATTGCTCACTTGGAATCGGCTCTCAAAGTGGAGAGACTCTTCCACCAGCTACACCAGAAGCAAGTAAGCCCAAGGTCAACGTTCGCTACCAGATGGACGACCTTAGCTGTTCTCTTGTACCACTTCGACCCCAACAGCCTCAGATCTGAACATCGGCCATTGTTCCTCTGACCGAGTGGGCACCCGAAGCTAAGTATAGGCATTAGCGTTAGAGATAGTTAAGTTTGTAGTACTTTGTGCATGTGTAGATCTTACTGTGTGTGTAAATAAATAGTATTGACTTTGATCTAACTAACTGGTGTATTGGCTCTTTGATCAGTATTCAGGTTTGAACTTTGTGGCGGTATCGAAAGATACCTGGTGACTCGAAAGCAAACGTAATTAGGATTAAGGAAGGCGACCATATTGCCTGCCATATTTAGAACCAAATAAACAGAGCAACAGCCAGACCCCGGACATGGCGGCAATGTCCAGCTGGCTCTGGTGCGTGGCTGCCTGTGAGATGGCAGCCCTGTCCTGGGCCACGGATGACGCGTGCACCTCAAGCCCCACGCCTTGCAGAACCTGACCCATGGCCGAAACCATTGCCCCCATTGCCTCCACCGCGGATGCTACCCGTGCAGTGTCGGCCTGGGTCGCAGCCATGACCGGCACCACTCCCTGCTCCTGGACGCGGATGGACTCCTCCAACTGTGTCTGCAGATGCTGGAAGACGGCCGTCATCCCGTTGTTACCTCCCTGGGTTTCCAAACGCATTGGGTCTGTGGGTGGGTCTAGTAAGTCCAGGAACCCAGGAACCGTCTGGGCGGCAGCTGGGTGCTGGGGCTGGGCTGCTCTCCGACCATCTAGCCCCTTGGCTGCTCCTACCTCCACCTGCTGTACCAGTTCGGCTGTGTGGTGCGCACCAGCCAGTGACCCCGAAGCCTCATCACTTATGTGCAAAACCGAGGTGAGTGTATCTGCGATGGTGGATGTTGTGGGTGACAGCAGTGCCGCAAACTCGAGGTCCTCATCTGCCCCCAGGCCTGGGGTCTCCTGTGTCGATCCTTGGACCGATGCAAATCGTCCGCGGCCCATGTTAGGTGCCATGTCTGGTGTGTCCGTCAACTGTCTGGCCATCCTCTGTGTGTCACTGTCCAGAGACCCCGTCCTCTCTCCGTCACTGCCCTGGCTCGGAGCCCTCTCCTCGTCCGACTCACGGCCATCAGTGTCCTGACTGTCCATCTTGTGTTCGTCTGTGTCGAGTCTGTCCGTCATCTGTGTGTCCCCCTCCAGTACCCTGGCCTCAGAGGAGGGCCCTCCTGTCCGTCTTCCTTCCCCCCTCTGCCGTGTGTCCTTGGCGGTGGATGAGCTTGCAGCTGGACGGCGGGGACTTGTCCGAGACGTCCCTGGACGATCGGCTCCTGGCCCTGGGGAAGACAATGAGGCATGTATCGTTAGACACGCGGAGTTGGGTGTGAGGGGGTGGAGGGGTCAGTGTGAGGGGGCGGAGTGTCAGGGGGGTTAGGCGGTGGAGGGGGCAGTGTGAGGGGTGGGTTGAAAGGGGGGTCTTGGGGGCATTGTGAGAGGGTGGAGTGTCACGGTGTGTTTTAGGGGGTGGAGGGGCATGTGTCACGGGGTGGGTTGAAAGGGGGGGGCTTGGGGGCAGTGGTAGGGGGCGCAGAGTGAGGGGGGGTGAGATGACGGGCTGAGGGAGTGTAGCCAGGCAGGGGAGTCTCACTTGGTCCTGCGTCTCCGATCTGGCATGCGCTACCTCCTGGGTGGCGGCTCCCCCAGCGAGGTCCAGAGCCCTCTGCTCATGGACGGTGAGGGGGTGCAGCACAGGTGACCCCCCTCCAGTTCTTGTACGCTCACGTTGGTTGTGAGCAGTCTTATCCTATGTGCGGGGGGAGCATCAGTTAGGTGGTCATCATCAAGTCGCACAGCTGTTGGCAACATTATGACTGGGTGGGGGAAACTGGGCACCACGCCATGGCAGCTCTCAAGGGCGGGGTGTTGCCCATGTGGGTCGGGTACAACGTGGTGTTCCCCAAACCCACCCCATCCTGTGTGGGCAGGGGGAGGGGTCCCACGAGACATGGTGCGGGGGGGAGGGAGGGGTGGGGTGTGGGCCGGGGGAACCCTCGGTATACTTACCCTGGCAGCTCTCGTGAGGTCGTGGAGCTTCTTTCGCACTGGTCTCCAGAGCGGGTGGTGTGCCCCACGTCGGGCGGTGCCCATGTCACGCCAGCCACGCTTCACAGTGCTGAATGTTTGCCGGTGCCCACGTCTTGAGCACAAGATGGCCCTGCGTTCTTCTACAGCGTCCAGCAGCGTCTCGAGATCACTGTCCCGGAACCTGGGAGCGGCACAGCGGGGCTCAGCCATCTCAATCCTTCGGGTCCTGTGCGTGGATCACGCACTTTAAATGACGCGGCATGGCGTCAGCCGGGCATCGCGCGATGATGCCGCTGCTCTGGCACCATGCCCACCGTGTTTCCCGCGGCTCCGCTGCTGGCCCCTTTTCGGGGCCTGAATCGATCGTGCCCGCGGCCGATTCACGCCATCGTGAAACGCGACGGCGTTCATGACGGCGCGGGCACTCTGCCTCAATATCGGAGAATCCCGCCTCTGGAGTCCTGGAAAAACTCAGCAGGCCTGGCAGGATCTGTGGAGAGTATTACAATCCCAGACAGGGCCCCAACAGTATCTAGGATTCTGGTCCGAAACCCCAATATATTAGTTGATTTGTAAGACTGCGCAGAAATAATCATTCGCTCCAGGAGTGGTTGCATGAAGAAATAGGGCTTAGGTGCTTTTTAAGCAAAACTTTATTATGAATACAATATTAAACTTTTTAACTTCACACCCCAAAATAACAGCTTACAATTATTCCTTAAACACTACAGCTCAATTTTGCATTAAACAACAAGAAAAGAAACATACAGCTTTCAATCAGTCTTACTGTGGGAGAATTGTGGACTCAGTGTCAGGCAGATCAGGATTCAACTCCAATCTCACAGCTTTTCCCAACACACTCAATCTCTAAAACTTTTCAAAATGTCTCTCTGGTTTACTTGGCTCCACCTAACAATGACCTCATCTCCCCAAGCTGAAAAACAAATGATTTCTGCAGGCTGCAAAGCACATTAACTCACCAGGGTCTTTCCCAATCAAACCGTCGTCCATTAGCCCAGAATGAAAAACACATTCCTTTGTCAATTTCACCTTCTGGCTGCTAAATGCACCCAGGACCTGCAAAACAGAATTCTTTAAAAAAAAACATGACCACTGCAGTCAAATACTCTCTAAGCCAGGCTTTTAACCTTTAAATTGCCCAATACATAAAATTGAATTTTCCTAAAGTCTTCCAGACGGCTCATCTCCCCCCCCTTAAAAAATATGAACCAGCAAAGTAAACAAATGGTTTCATTTCTCTGCAACTCCTTTAACTGTAAATATTTCTTAAGAAACCATGTAACTTATACTCATTATGATATATCATTTTACATTTTTAGACAGACAAACATCAGCAAGAATATGCTCCATTTTAGTCTTTTAACATTTACAGTGTGATAAAGCATCATCAATCACATTTTCACTTCCTACCACATGTAGTATTTGTAAATTAAATGGTTGTAATAATAAACTCCATCTGAATAGTCTTACGTTTTGCGTTTTAAATTTGTCCAAGAACTTTTAGGGATTATGGCCCATTTTTACAATTGTGTCAGATAAATTGTTACCAACATAAATGTTAAAATTTTGAGTAATGCCAATACCAAACTCAATGTCTCCTTTTCGATGGTCGTATAGCTATTTTGGTGCATGATGAATTTCTTAGAAAAATAGCTGATTGGTCTTTCAATTCCTCTGTGTTCTTCCTACAACAGTACAGCACCAACACCCACATCATTTGCATCATTTGTCACCGTAAGTGGTTCAGCATAATTAGGTGTCATCAACACTGGTGCATTGGTTAACGCAGTCTTTAGATTATCAAATACCTCCTGACATTCTGGCTTCCACTGAATCTTTTTGGGTTCTTTTAAAAGTTCAGTTAGGGGAGCAACCACGCTACTGAAATTTGGCACGGATTTCTGATACAAACGACTCATGCCCAGAAATCTGAGTACTTCTCTCCTAAGTGATCATATTGGAAATAGCTTTCGTCTTCACATTCCATCTGTCCAAGGTGACAAGCCTTTGCAAATTCACTCTTACCAAATTTACCACCAATCCAGCTTCTTTCAAATCGATTGAATTTTGTTTTCAATTGAATTTTTTTTTGATGTTCCAAATGCTCCTTCCATGTTTCACAAAACACCACCAAATCATCAATGTATACTGCAATATTGTTTAGACCCGAGCTGACCGTCATATTTATTTTTATAATGTTGCTGGTGCATTCTTCTTTTTGAAAAAAATAAATTTAGAGTATCAAATTCTTTTTTTCCCAATTAAGGGGCAATTTAGCGTGGCCACTTCACCTACCCTGCACATCCTTTTGGGTTGTAGGGGGTGAGACCCAAGCAGACACAGCGAGAATATGTAAACGCCACATGGACAATGACCCGGGAGCGGGATCGAACCCGGGTCCTCAGTGCCGTAAGGCAGCTGTGCTAACGGCTGCATCACCATGCCACCCTCATTGGCACATTCTTCATTCCAAATGGCATGACCTTAAATTGATACAGATTATTTGGCAGCACAAAAGCCAAAACTTCGTACATCCTGTCTGACAAAGGTACTTGTCAATATCCTTTAAATAAGTCAAGTTTGGTAATAAAACATGCTTGTCCCACATTTTCAACACAGTCTCCCAAACAAGGAATAAGGTATGAATCTGACTTCATAACTATGTTGATCTTTCTATAGTCCACACACAATTGTTGTGTTCCATCCGGTGATGGTACCATGACAATTAGTGTGCTCCAATCGCTGCAATTCACTTTGATGATTTCATCCTTAAGTATCATGCCAATCTTGATTTGTACCTGTGCTAATTTTAGTGGATTGAACCTGAATGGATGTTGTTTAATGGGAATAATATTTCCTACATCTACATCATGTAAAATTAGTTTCGCACTTCCCAATTTATTCCCACATACAGCTTTTGAGCATATTAACAAGACACACTCTGAGTTTTCCTTCTGTCTGGCATTCTTATCAAATAATTCATCTCACTCAATTTCCTTTTAATTTGATAAGGCCCACTAAGTCTTGATTTTAATGGTTCAACTACCATTGGTAGCAATACTATTACTTTGTCCCCACAAACAAAACTACAAATGTTTGATTTCTTATTCTTTACTTTTTTCATTACATGTTGTGACAATTTTAAATGTTTCCTTGCCAACTCATCAGCCCTAGTTGATCTCTCCCTAAAGTTTGACACATAATCCAACAAGGCAGTCTCCAACTGTTGACTCACCAATTTGTGTTTGTTCAATTTAAGTAGTCCTCTCACCTCATGACCTCAAAAATCAATTTGAATGGTCTGAATTTAGTTGATTCATTAGGTGCATCCCCAAATGCAAATAGTAAAAATGGAATTCCTTTATTCCAATCCTTTGGATAACTTTGACTACAGGCCACCAACGTAAGACCATGGGCATGATCCAATGTCCAAGCTGCGCCTGAAAAGCAGCTCGCCACGGAACAGCGTGGCCGATAAAAACTGGGAGACCCAACTTGATAACACAAGATGCTGTGATGTAAATCTCAACCATTGTGGGCAGGATCACGTTTTGGCAAATCTGCATATTAGAGAGACAGTTAGTCCCACTCTAATATGCAGATTCTCGAGGCTTTGGGATTCATCCCCTTTGCCTTTGAGATCTCGGGCGAGCGTAGCTCAACAGTGGTCCCCACTAATGGGTACCATATGGAGCCACACTTGTGGGGGTCTCCCAGGGGATTGCAGGCCTCCACCTGTATGCCTTTTGGGCAGGTTGGTGCTCTGGCACTGCCGGTGCCACCTGGGCACCTTGGCAGTGCCAGCCTTGTACCATGGCATGCTACCACACTTTGACATTATTCCGCAGAATTGCACCCAACATGTTTCCAGATAGATCCGAGAGTTAAATGGTTTATCATAATGGGCAGCACGGTAGCACAAGTGAATAGCACTGTGGCTTCACAGAGCCAGGGTCCCAGGTTCGATTCCCCGCTGGGTCACTGTCAGATGAGTAAAGTGTGTGAGAAAGTGAGGTTGTTCACTTTGCTATGCTGCTGGCTCAGTCAGAGGACTGGAAGCTCTTCATCTTCGACTGTGACTCTGAGAGAGATGGTTGCAGCTGATGCTGCAAGAAGAACAAGAGAGAGTCTTCATTTTGAGGCAGGAATCTAGAAAATATTTTATCTGCCCAGAACAGGATGGCAGGCTAAAATGATCAGAGGGGTAGCCCCTCCAGAACTGGCATTGTGCCTCAGGGGAAGCCCCTCCTTGGGTCTGGGAACCTCTGGTTACAATGGCTACACTCTCAAGGAAGCTGCTCAGAGATTGGCATGATGCAACTGATGGCCTGCCTATGCATTGTGAATTGCAACACTGCAGGTGAAGTTAAATGTTGTTGACCCATGAAAATGACCCTTAATTTAGGCTTCAAATGGACTGAGCCACAATTGTTCCTTGTGATGGTAAAGACTTTTTCAAGAAAACTAAATGAAATGAATGAAAATCGCTTATTGTCACAAGTAGGCTTCAAATGAAGTTACTGTGAAAAGCCCCTAGTCGCCACATACTGGCGCCTGTTCGGGGAGGCTGGTACGGGAATTGAACCGTGCTACTGGCCTGCCTTGGTCTATATTCAAAGCCAGCGATTTAGCTTTGTGCTAAACCAGCCCCATCATCATTGATGCGGGAGTGGGGTGGTGGCAGAGGCAATCTAGCCAAGATATCCCCCTTGTTTAGCTCTTATTTTTGAATTCTCGCAGGGCAGCACGGTGGCACAGTGGGTTAGCCCTGCTGCCTCATGGCGCCGAGGCCCCAGGTTTGCCACCGGCTCTGGGCCACTGTCCGTGTTTGTGTGGGTTTCGCCCGCACAACTCAAATATGTGCAGGCTAGGTCGATTGGCCACGCTAAATTGACCCTGAATTGGAAAAAATGAATAGCTTCCCATCGGTTCATATGCACGGTTCAATGTGTTCCTGGGGCTTCCTGTCTGGGGAAATCCTGGGTTTAATCCCTAAATTGAACTGAATTACCTGCTCTCATTTTTAAAAAATGTTTGACCTCTCGTGATATTTTGCACCCCCATGCTTGCTGCGAGGGGAGGGGGTGGGTGCAAAATCCTGACCTTTGACACCCAGCAAGAGAGCAGGTAATTCTTTTAGGGTATGACTGCTGCATGCTCTTCTATACGCTGCATTGAACCAGGAGATCCTGTTGTCATGGTAACGGTAAAATGAGGGATCTTCTGGACACTGACATAACAACTTGGGGTTGGAAACAAATCAGCTGCTGTTAAGTTGTGGCTGCAGGCTATGGAGGACAATGGCTTGCAAATAAAAGCTTGCAATTCGAAAATTGAAGGCCTGCTGTGCTACAGAGTTCCCTGTTTTCATGGTAACGGTAAAGTGAGTGATATCATAGATTATCATAGAATTTACAGTGTAGAAGGAGGCCATTCGGCCCATCGAGTCTGCACTGGCTCTTGGAAAGAGCACCCTACCCAAGGTCAACACCGCCACCCTATCCCCATAACCCAGTAACCCCACCCAACACTAAGGGCAATTTATCATGGCCAATCCACCTAACCAGCACATCTTTGGACTGTGGGAGGAAACCGGAGCACCCGGAGGAAACCCACACACACACGGGGAGGATGTGCAGACTCCGCACAGACAGTGACCCAAGCTGGAATCGAACCTGGGACCCTGGAGCTGTGAAGCAATTGTGCTATCCACAAGGCTACCGTGCTGCCCCTGTGCTGCTGATATGCCGGACATTGAGATAAGAGATTGTGGCTGGAAAACAAGTCCGCTGCTGTTAAGTTAAAAAGCTATGGAGCAAAATGGTTTCCAAATAAAAGTTTACAATTTAAACGCTGGAAGCATGCTGGGCCTCAGTCTGATGATGCGAACAGGACTGGAGTGTCATACCGCTACTCACCACCTGTGGGCCCGCGTACCGCCAAGCGACTCAGAGTTCAATGCAATGGCCCAAGTAGGTTCAGGTTCTGGATCCACAGAAATAACTTACTGCTTTTGATCCTCAGCAGCTATACTAGCAGATCAGACTGGCACGGTACTGGCATGGTATGCTTTCCATAATAAAGGCAAAATACTGCAGATGCTGGAGATCTGGGGCGGGATTCTCCCAAGCCGCGCTGTATGGGAGAATCGTTGTTCTCACTATTTTTTCCCGTGGCACCGGTCTGACGCAGTTCCGCCATTCTCCCAACTGGCGAGCACGGCGTCATCGAGGTCGGCGCCGCGCCTGCCGGAGAATCGCACGAGGTACTAAGTACGGCGATTCTCCGGGCCCCCCGGTATTCAGCGGCCCGGATGGGCCGAGGTCCCGACGATGTGACCCCAGGTCACGCCGTCGCCGTTCACCCCTGGTAAATAAATTGTGGAGGAAGGAGGTGAGTGGCCGGCCTCACCGTAGGCAGCAGGAGCCGGTGTCCAGGGCCGGTGCTGGGGGGCGGTGGGAGGGTTCCCGGAGAAGCATGCTGCCATGCTCGGGGGGCGGGGGGAAGGAGCAGGGGGTGGAGGGGGGGGGGCAGTGTGAGGGCGTGGAGTGTCAGGTGGGTGTTAGGGGGTGGAGGGGAATGTGTCATGGGGTGGGTTGAAAGGGGGGACTTGGGGGCAGTGGTAGGGGGTGCAGAATGAGGGGGGGTTGAGATGACGGGCTGAGGGGGTGTAGCCAGGCAGGGGAGTCTCACTTGGTCCTGCGCCTCCGATCTGGCATGGCGCTACCTCCCGGGTGGCGGCTCCCCCAGCGAGGTCCAGAGCCCTCTGCTCATGGACGGTGAGGGGATGCAGCACATGTGATCCCCCTCCAGTTCTTGTACGCTCACGTTGGTTGTGAGCAGTCTTATCCTGTGGGGGGCGGGGGGAAGCATCAGAGTTAGGCAGTCAGCATCAAGATGCGCAGATGTTGGCAACATTATGACTGGGTGTGGGACACTGGGCACCACGCCATGGCAGCTATCAAGGAGGGGGGGGGTGTTGCCCATGTGGGTTGGGTACAACGTGGTGTCCTCAGCCCCCACCCTCCTGCGTGGGCGGGGGGGTGGATGGTCCCGCGAGTCGTGGTGGGGGGGAGGGAGGGGTGGGGTGTGGCCTGGGGGAACCATCGGGGTACTTACCCTGGCAGCCCTCACGAGGTCGTGGAGCTTCTTCCGGCACTGGTCTCCAGGTCGGGCGGGGGGGGGGTGCCCCACAGTGCTAATCGCGGTGCCCACGTCACGCCAGCCGCACTTCACAGTGCTGAATGTTTGCCAGTAGTGCCCACGTCCTGGGCACAAGATGGCCCTGTGCTCTTCTACAGCGTCCAGCAGCGTCTCAAGATCACTGTCCCGGCACCTGGGAGCGGCACGGCGGGGCTCAGCCATCTCGATCCTTCGGTCCTGTGCGCGGATCGCGCACTTTAAATGACGTGGCACGGCGTCAGCCGGGCATCGCGCGATGACGCCGCTGCTGTTGTGCCACGCTGAGCGCGTTTCTCCTGGCCCCGCTGCTGGCCCCTTTTTGGGGCCTGAATCGATCATGCCCGAGGCCATTTCGTGCCATCGTAAAATGCGACGGCGTTCTCGACGGTGTGGACACTCTGCCTCAATATCGGAGAATCCCGCCTCTGGGGTCCTGGGAAAACTCAGCAGGCCTGGCAGGACCTGTGGGTGGAATTCCCAGAGTGGGGGAGGGGGGAGTGGGGGGAGGCCAGATAATTGTACTTTAATGAATTCAAATAGAGTTCTGGCAATGCTTGCTAGTATCCCAGTTACATCATTGATGGTGGCGTGGGGTGGCGGCAGGGCCAATCTATCCAAGATATCCCCATTGTTTAGCTCTTATTTTTGAATTCTCGCAGGGCAGCACGGTGGCGCAGTGGGTTAGCCCTGCTGCCTCACAGCGCCAAGGTCCCAGGTTTGACCCCGACTCTGGGCCACTGTCCGTGTGGAGTTTGCACATTCTCCCCGTGTTTGCGTGGGTTTCACTCCCACAACCCAAAGATGTGCAGGCAAGGTGGATTGGCCACGTTAAATTGACTGCCGGCGGGAGAGCTCCCCAGTGGACAAAACAGAGTTATGTGTGGCCAGGGCAGTGCGCTTCCCCATTCAGACCCCTTATACACTAGTTGTGTTGAATAGCCATGTGTTTCTCTGCGCTGCGAGGGCCGGGAAACATGCGGCTATATGCGCTCGTTATGGGACTTTGTTCCTAGTTAGTTGAATTGCGCCCCATATGATATAGGTGCAGAATTAGGCCACTCCACCATTTGATCATGGCTGATATGTTCCCCACCCCAATTCTCCTGCCTTCTCCCCATAACCCCGATCCCCTTATTAATCAAGAAATCCCCTTATTAATCAAGAACACCAGATTTGTGCTTGCAATGCTGTTACCTACAGGGCTGCAGACCAAAGCGGGAAGGTGGAATTAGACAGAATAGTTCTTCCTTAGTACGTAAGAACTAGGAGCAGGAGTAAGCAATTTAGCCTCTCGACCCTGCACCACATTCAATTCGACCATGGCAGATCTCATCATGGCCTCATCGCCATGGTCCTGCCCGTTCTCCTTATCCCTTCAATCCATTACTCATTAAAAAGCTGTCTAACTCCTACAGGTTGAGATTATTCATGAAGGCCGCCTTCTCAGCCTTGCCACTTGCCTGAGGTGTGGTGATCCACTTTGGGGGGAGAGTAACCTACGGTCAACTGGGATTATGGCGATTTTACTTACTTACTTAATAATAATAATATTAATAATTGTTTATTGTCACAAGTAGGCTTTAATGAAGCTACTGTGAAAAGCCCCTAGTCGCTGTTCGGGGAGGCCGGTATGGGAATTGAACCCGCGCTGCTGCCTTGTTCTGCATTGCAAGCCATCTGTTTAGCCCAGTGTGCTAAACCAGACTTAGTGTCATGGGATCTCCTCTGTCTATCTGACAATGATGACAGTGCCTCAGGTTAACATCTTATTTTAAGGCAGCACCTCCAACGCTACTGTAATGAACCGTCTGCTGATCCAGAGCCAAAAATGCCAACAACTGAGCCATGGCTGCAAGCCTATTTTCCCCGATGGAGATTGGACAATGACAATACTTATGAAATGTACTGGAGTGTCAGTCAATATCAGGTCCTATTGAATATGTGATTCAGAAGTGAGTGTGGAACCAAATAATTAATGGAAACAAGTACTTTGCATCGGTTTAGTCGTATGTTTTTTATTGATAACCTAAACTGAGAAAAAGCCCATTGGCGGGATTCTCCCAGCCCCACGCGTGGTTGGCGTGGCGCCGGTCGCGGGCCGCTCTACGTGGCCGACCCGCCGATTCTCCGGCCCAGATGGGCCGAGCGGCCGTAGGAAAGGAGCTGAGTCCCGCCGTTCTAACCTGCTCTGTGCCAGCGGGACTTCGGCGTGTAAGGAAGATGTGATCTGGCCCGCGATCGGGACCCACCGATCGGCGGGCCGGCCTCTGTGGCTGGGGGCCTCCTTTCCTACCTGCCGGCCCCTGTAGCCCTGCGCCATGTTGCATCGGGGCCGGTGCATTGAAAGAGGCCACTGCGCATGCACGTGTTGCCCCAGTGCCACTGCGCATGTCCTCGTTGGCGCCGGCGCAACTGCGCATGCGCGGATCCCGCGGCGCACAGTTCGCATCGGGATCTGCAGCTGGAGCGGCGCGAACCACTCCAGCGCCGTGCTGGCCCCCTATATTGGCCAGAATTAGTCGTGAGAGCGGCCTGTTCACGCCGTCGTAAAATGTGACGGCGTATACAACGGCATGGACAGTCTGCCGCGGGATTGGAGAATCCCGCCCCATAGCTTTTGCAGTATCCAGTGCCTTCAGCCGTTTCTTGATATCACATAAAGTGCATCGTATTGGCTGAAGACTGGCATCTGTGAAACTGGGGACCTCTGGAGGAAACCGAGATGGATCATCCACTCGGCACTTCTGGTTAAAAAATTGTCAGCCTCAGCCTTGTCTTTTGCACATAGGTGCTGGGCTCCTCCATCATTGAGGATGGGGATATTTGTGGAGCCTCCTCCTCCAGTGAGTTGTTTAATTGTCCACCACTATTCATGGCTGGATATGGCAGGACTGGAGAGCTTAGATCTGATGTGTTTGTTGTGGAATCGCTTGGCTGTCTATTATTTGCTGCTTATGCTGTTTGGCACACAAGCAGTCCTGTGCCATATCTTCACCTGGCCTGATGTTGCTCCTGGCATGCTCTCCATGCACTCCTCATTGAACCAGGGTTAATCCCCTGGCTTGGTGGAAATGGTGGAGTGGGGGATATGCCTGACCATGAGGTAGCAGATTATGGTTGAATACAAGTCTGCTGATGCTGATGGCCCACAGTACCTCATGGATGCCCAGTTGCTAGATTGGATGCCCATTTAGCACGGTGGTAGTGCCACACAACATTATTGAATATGTGACTTAGAAGTGAGTGTGGAACCAAATAATTAATAGAAACAAGCACTTTGAATTGGTTCAATAATATGTTCTTTATTTTTGCTCTTTGGCCAGTATTGAACCCAGAGTAGATCTGCAGAAGCTGCAATAATGAATCAGCATGGAGCATTCTTATTCTTTTGAGCAACTAGGAAAAATATAGCATTAAAGTCTGACAGAGTGTTCTGAGATTTGTCAAGACCGTCAAAAATTTCCAACTGCTCAATCTCATATCCAACTTCCTTCAAAATGTTTCTCAAAAAGGCCTGATCGAATTTTACACATGAAAACTTGTGATTGTTGACAGTATAAAAGGTCTGGTTCAAAACACCATTCATAATGAGCACCCCGCCTGGTTTTAACAGAGCGGTTACATTTCTAAGAGCAGCGCAGTAAGCTGCTTTATCCTTACAGGCAACTTCCAGACACAAGGAAGTCATCAGACAATCAACAGGTTCCAATTCCACTGGATCCAGAGGGTTAGTTTGATTGACATCACACCTCAAAACTTGTTTGATGGAATCTCTCAGCTTCCTCTCTTTCTCTGTCCATTTTTCCCTGAAAGATACAAGCTCAGTGTCTGAGACAGAATGCTGCAGAGAATCACATTCAATTTATTCCACGTTAAAGGAGATGCCTGGAATTGTGTGCTTCAAACTGATTTCTCACAGCTCCCATTTGTTCTTTAAATTCCCAGTCAAGGCGTTTCTCCACAGCAAAACCAAGTGGTGACTGTTGAGCCTTTGATGGCTGCTACACAGTTAAAGGAGGTACATTAAAATGAACACCAGCTCAAAAAATAAAGTAACTTAATTGTGTATGATGTCTTTAAGTTTTTTGACTACAAACTGGTGCATTTTTATAGTGTTGTGACCAAGTCTGGAGGGGTGAATAAATACCTCTATTTTCTACCCATGCGGTTGATTATAACAGAGTTGGATTTTTTTTAAAAGTTGTGATTTTTATCCAATATAATACATACTTCATCAAATGAAAATCTATATGAAGTAATAAGTCAGTCAAATCTCAGTTTAGCTTCGCAATAAAAGTCACACACACAATAAGCACAAGTGGGGGAAAGCAGAGTGCTCAAGAGGGGAAAATGAAGGGCTGGAGGAGGAATAAAGACATAAAGAGGAACATTGATAAAGAAAAAAGTGGAAGTAGGTGTGATGTATGCTCATCTGATTTGCACCTCACATACAATTAAGTACAAACATTGTTACTATGCGTGTAAATATTGATTTTACACACACCATGTCACAAGCAATGAGAAAGGATTTTGTTTTGATGTTGGAGGAAGTGAGTTGGCCAGTACACTGAAAGATGTTTGCTAGATGCAATAAAAAAAAGGAGGTCTAATAGCCCATCAAACCTCTTGCATCATTGTTTTTTTTTTAATTTAAAGTTGTATTTTTTCCAAATAAGGGGCAATTTTTGCATGGCCAATCTGCCTACTCTGCACATGTTTGGGTTAGTGGGGCTGAGACCCACGTAAACACGAGGAGAATGTGCAAACTCCACGCAGACACTGACCCGGGGGCCAGAATCGAACCAAGGCCATCAGCGCTGTGAGGCAACGGTGCTAACCACTACGCCACCAATTGCATCATAGTTGATCTGAGTTTTCATTCTGTCTAACCATCTTGGTCCTGTTACCTTCATAATCCTGGGCTCTATAAGGTTTACCTAAACAATGTTGGATGGCTAACTTAATATTTCAGGGGCGGGATTCTCCGACCACCCGCCGGGTCGGAGAATATCCGGGGGTCGGCGTGAACCCCGCCCCCGCCGGCTGCCGACTTCTCCGGCCCCCAAAAATCCCGCTGACGTGAATCGCACCTCCCGCCTTGGTGAATGGCGAGGACCTGCGCGACGTTATGGACCCCGGGGCTGCCTGAATATTCCCGGCCGGATGGGCCAAAGGCCCGCCGACGTGTCCACGGGGACCTGTCCGGCATCTTGCAGACATCGGTGCACCAGTGCATCCGTGCAGTGACGGACGCCCTATATGCCATTGCGGACCGCTACATCCAGTTCCCTGTGGACCGGGCCAGCCAGGATGCCCGGGCAGCGGGCTTCGCTGCGGCGGCCAGGATGCCCATGGCCCAGGGGACGATCGGTGGGATGCACATCGCCGTGCGGCCACCTGCGGATAACAGGGTCGTGTTCACGAATAGGAAGGGGATCTATTCCATGAACGTTCAGGTGGTCTGTGACCACCGCATGAGGATCCTGCACGTCTGCGCCCAGTACCCGGGCAGTGTACATGACTCATTCGTATTGGCGCAATCTTTCATCCCCACCATGTTCGAGGGACGCCCCCCCCCCCCTGGCTGAGGGGCTGGTTGCTGGGAGACAGTGGTTACCCATTGCGGTTGTGGCTGATGACGTTTATACGGAGGCCACAGACTGACGCGGAGAACCGCTACAACGATGCCCATGCAGCGACCAGGGTTGTGATAGAGAGGTGCTTTGGGCTGCTAAAGATGCACTTCAGGTGCCTGGACCGCTCTGGGCGTGCCCTCCAGTATCCGTCAGATAGGGTCGGCCGCATCGTTGTGGTCTGCTGCGTCCTGCACAACACAGCCCAGCAGAGGGGCGATGTGCTGCAGGCAGAGGAGGGGTTGGGGGAGGAGCAGCAAGACGAGGCGCAGACCTCCCCAGATGAGCAGGATGGGGGCAAGGGTCAGGACAGACGGGCTGGACATGGACGGGAGGCTGCCCACCATTACCGGCTGGGCCAGCGGGCACGGGACTGGCTGATAGCCGCCCGGTTCACGGACTAGGGGGGCGTGGGAATCGGCGAGTATGGGCACAGACTGCACACCACGGCACCAGCCTATCACACTCACCCCACCCACCCAACTCCAACCACCCTCATCCCGCCCACTCAACACCAACCACCCTCACCCCACCCACCCACCAGTCAACCACCCTCACCCCACCCACCCACCAGCCTACCACACTCACCCCACCCGCATGCACTCCACCCCTCCATTGCGCATCCTCCTGCGGCACAACGGGCCGGGCTCACACGGTCGCCGGTGGAACGTGTCTATTGCAGGCCATGGAGGATGACGATAACCTGCTCTGCGATGAGCTCCGGGCTCTACATCATTGGACAATGTCTGACCCATGACCACAGTACCACCCTCCACCCGGACCGTCCCTGCATGCGGCGCACGGTCCCGTCGTCTGCCTGGGGGGATGGCGAGGGAGACCCGGGGGGAGGGGGGGCACACTCACCTGAGGCCGACATTCTATCACCCCTCACACACCCACTGGCGCTCACCTCACACCACACCCCCGCACGCATCGGACAGAGCACAAAGGCAGCTTCTGTAGGTGTGAAAGTGGTTTTAATAACAAACAGTTCATACACGTGCCCTAGCCCCTATAACTAATCTGTGCCCTGCACCCGTGCCAACTTACTCAGTGTCTAATTGTTTGGCCTCATGGGCCCTATGACTACGTCCAGGTGGTTTCCCCAGACGGTACAGCAGAACTGGAGGTGGACTCCTGTGATTCCTGCCCTGTGACTAGGGACCCATTTAGCGGCGTTTCCTGGGGCGGCCTGGCCTAGATGTGCCAGGCTGCGGCTCGGGCGACTGGGATGGCGAGTTGCCAGCCTGTCCGGCTCCTTGCCCACCAGATGCACCTGAGACAGAAGGGAGGGGAGTCCAAGGTGTCGTGGTGTTCCGGGACCTCCCCTGCAGGGGGACCCGGAAAGGGCCCCAGCACCTCCTCCCCCCTTGGGATTCCCGATGGCCCCCGGGCCTCCTCATGGGTCGGGGATGCGAACGGACCGAGCATCCGATGCCCCCCCCGACACCTGGCGCTGCCAGTCCTGGAGGCCAGCCCCGGTATCAACAAGGGTCTGCAAGTTTGCAGCCATGGAGCTCAGGGAGTTGGCCATCCCTGTCTGTGTCTGGGTGACGCCGGCCAGCACCTGGGCAATGGCGCCGGTGCCCTCAGCGATGGCCTGCTGAGACTGGCGCATGGCCTGCTGAGACTGGGCCACGGCGCTAAGCGCCTCTGCGATCTGCTGCTGGCTCTGACTCATAGCTTCCTGTGAGAGGGCAGCCATGTCCTGGGACACAGACACCACCCGCACGGAACGCCCCAGGCCTTGCATACTGCGACCCCTTTCTGACACCGTCGCACCCATTGCCTCCACCACGGACGCCACACGTGCTGTTTCGGCCTGGGTGACACACATGACCAGCACCACTCCCTGCTCCTGCACGCGGGTTGACTCCTCCACCTGCGTCTGCAGCTGCCGCAAGCCGGCCGTCACCCCCTTCGATCGTCCCTTAGTCCGTGCCTGCATCGGGTCTATGGGTGGGTGTGGTAACTCCAGGAACCCGGGACCCGTCTGGGTGGCAGATGGTTGCCTGCGCCGGGCTGCCCTCCGACCGCCCGGCCCCTCGGCTGCTCCTGCCTCCACCTGCTGTGCTGGGACGGCTGTGTTGTGCGCACCAGTTAGTGTCCCAGATACCTCATCGCTAAAATGCCCAACCGAGGTGAGTGTCTCTGCGATGGTGGAGGGTGTAGGAGATAGCAGTGGCGTAGTGTCGTGCTCCTCATCCGACCCGAGGTCCAGGGTCCCCTGGAGTGGTGGTTCTTGTCCATCCGTCCCCTGTGTGTGGGTGTCGTGTGCGTCAGTGTCCTGTGCATCGGTGTCCTGGGTAGGTGTGTCCTGGATGGGTTTGTCCTGGGTAGGTGTGTCCTGGGTAGGTGTGTCCTGGGTAGGTGTGTCCTGGGTAGGTGTGTCCTGGGTAGGGGTGTCCTGGGTAGGTGTGTCCTGGGTAGGTATGTCCTGGATGGGTTTGTCCTGGGTAGGGGTGTCCTGGGTAGGTGTGTCCTGGGTAGGGGTGTCCTGGGTAGGTGTGTCCTGGGTAGGGGTGTCCTGGGTAGGGGTGTCCTGGGTAGGTGTGTCCTGGGTAGGTGTGTCCTGGGTAGGCTGCGACGGGTGCCTGTTCCTGTGGCTGCGCCCCTCGTCGCTGGGTCTGGCCTGTCGGCGTCACCGCACTTGCACTAGATGGGGGCGTCGTCTCCCTGGTGCTCTGGGTCTGTCCCTGGCTCGTGGCCGCCCTGGATCGTCCTGGAGGTGTCGTATGCCTGATTGGACGGGTCTGTCCCTGGCTCGTGGCTGCCCTGGATCGTCCTGGGGGCGGTCGGCATCCGCGGGGACGGGTGGGTCGACGTTTGGTTCTGCAATACACAATACAGCATGCATGGTTAGACACGCAGATGGGGATAGGGGGCAAGGGGAATATGGAGCATATGAGGGAAGGGGGATATGGGGGAAGGGGGATATGGGGGAAGGGGGATATGGGGGAGGGGGCTATGTGGGATATGGGGGATATAGGGGAAGGAGGATGGGGATATGGGGAATATGGGGAAGGGGATCTGGGGGAAGGGGGATATGGGGGAAGGGGCATATGGGGGAATGGGGTTATGGGGATATGGGGGAATGGAGATATGGGGGAATGGGGATATGGGGGATATGGAGGAAGAGGGATATGGCGGAACGTGGATATTGGGGATATGGGGGAAGGGGGAAGGTGAATATGTGGGAAGGGGACATGGGGAGTATGGGGGAAGGGGGATATGGGGGGTATGGGGGAAGTGGGATATGGGGGAAGGGGATATGGGGGATATGAGGGAAGGGGATATGGAGGAAGGGGAATATGGCGAAGAGGGATATGGTGGATATGGGGGAAGGGGGATAAGGGAGAAATGGGGGATATGGGGGAAGGGGGAAAGTGCTGTGCAGGGGCAGGCCGTGGGGGGTCTCACTTGGTGGTGCGCCCCCGACCTCTGCATCCGCAACCACCCGGTCCTCGGGTCCGCCTGCAAGTTCCAGAGCCCTTTCCTCATGGATGGTGCATGATCGCAGTTCAGGTGGACCCCCTCCGGTCCTCTCACGCTCCCGGTTGTTGTGAACGCGCTTCTCCTATGGGGGGCGGGAGGGTGGCAGGGATAAAGGGCAACAGTGTTAGGCAGATATATGCATGCGGACCAGCGGTTATGTGTATGTTGGCCGAGGTTCACAGCACATCCTGCCACTGCAGCCTGCATGGGTGGGTGCAGACATGTCGGTTGCATTTAAGGCTGTGCCGCCCATCGGAGGTGGGGGGGTTATTCACCCTGGCTGCCCTGACAACGTCATTGATCTTCTTGTGGCACTGGATGCGTGTCCTGGCTGTCACAGCCATGGCACTGACGGCCTCTGCCACCTCCCTCCACAGGCGCCAGCTGAGGCGTGGTGCGACCCTGCGGCCGTGTCCGGGGTACAGGGCCTCCCTCCTCTGCTCCACTGCTCCCAGGAGTGCCTCGATGTCCCGCACCTGGAACCTAGCCCACTCCGGGCCGGGGAATTCACGACGTTTCGGGGAGCCCGACGCCGGAATGATTCACGCCCTTTTTGGTGCCGGGTTCGGGCCATCGCGCCGATTGACAGAGAATCCCGCCCCAGAATCTCCAACATTGCAACCTTCCCTTCCAACTTGAACTCAAGTATCAGTCTAGAATATGTGCCTGTATCCCAGGGTGGGACTTGAAGCCTCCACATTTGGACTCAGCAATGAGACCAACTGAGCCAAGCTGACAGAAACAGAAAATTCCAAAAATTAGTTGATCCAAGTTGCAAATCTGTAAAGGTGGAAACATTAGATGGAAAGCGTAGGGTTGTTTGATGTGCATTGTCGCAGGCAAATTGAGTAGGACCTGCAGGCAAAGCAGTGAGTAAATTTGCATCTCTAGCTGCAGTACAATCTATATGAATGTTGGAAGTACTTGTACCCTGCTGCCTTATTTGGAAATGCTGTGGTGTGACCACAGCTGGACCACTGTGAGCATTTTTGAGCACTCGAACCTTTGGAAGAATATATTGGCTGGAATTCTCCAAACGTTGGGATTCACTGTTCCGGCTGGCAGCGCACCCCCGCCCGCGGGTTCCCCGTTGGCACGGGGTGACTTCTCTGTGAAATCCCATTGACTAGTGGTGGGAGTAGAGAATGTCGATGGCAGTGAATGGGGTGCTGCTGAGCAACATGTGGCTGGGGGGCCGGAGAATTCGGCCCATTGGCTTTGCAGGTAGTGCAGGCTTAATCTTACTAGAATGATAACCCGCACTCCAAGTGTTCGGCTCAAAGGAGAGATTAAACAGATTAGGTTTGTTTCACTGGAATTTAACAAGTTCTGTGGTCGCTTGATTTGAAATATTCTAAAGACCAAAGGGAACAGAAGGGACACATTGGACAAACCTGTTTTGATTCGTTGGAGAGTCGAAGACTAGATGGCTTTGGATGCAAAATAAGAGCCAGCAGCGAAATCCATAGAATAGAATCCTTACAATGCAGAAGGAGGCCATTCGGCCCATTGAGTCTGCAATGGCCATCTGAAAGAGCACATGACCTAGGCCCACTCTCTCACTCTATCCCCGTGACCCAGTAACCCAACCAAACCTGAACATTTTTGGACTGTGCGAGGAAACCGGAGCATCCGGAGAAAACCCGTGCCGATACTGGGAAAAAGTGCAAACTCCACACAGACAGTCACCCAAGGCTGCAAATGAACCCAGATCCCTGGTGCTGTGATGCAGCAGTGCTAACCACTGTGCCACCATGCCACCATGCAGGGGGAAAAGAGAAAATGCTTAATCCACAAAGGATTGTAAAGGTTTAGAACTCTTTCACAAATGACAATTGATGCTAGATTGTTGGTTTTAAAACTGACGTTGATTACTTCTCGTTAGCAGAAAGGCACCAAGGGACATTGGGCATGGCAGGCAGGTGTAGTTAGGTCATGGATCAGCCATAATCTCATGGAATGGCGGAGCAGACTCGAGGGGCTAAGTGGCCTGCTCCTGTTCCCATGTTCCGACGGAAGAATATTTTTTACTCGCCGGATGGTGTAAGAAGATAGGATCCTACAAAATGAATTTGAGCAGTTCGTTTACTTTGTGATTATCATAGTATCAATGTTTCATCAAGTGAATTAAAATGTATTTTGGGATTTACAGAGAAACCTTTAAACGTGTGAGGATACCCAGCACCTGAGCGGGGGTTGCTCAGCACAGGTAGGCAGCATCTTTCTTTAATTGGACATTATCTTATACCATTTGACCAAGGTGCCCTTAAACTGCAAGCCCTAAATCACTCTAAGCACAGCAGTGATCTCTCATTTAGTAGATCCATTCTTGCCCTGTCACAGGTTGATTTGTTCCTTCTATTTCATTCTGAACAGATTACATTTGTATTTTTAGGTGGCTGTTCAGATACTTTGGCACCAGTGAACTTTGGTGTCAAACCCAATATTTTCATTGCCTACAAAGTCTCAGTAAAACAATGAACTGAGTATGAACCATTGAGTAGCTATTTATCATTTTGAAAAAAAACACTCCTAGTCTAAGCAACTTAATGATTACCTGTTGCCTTCCAGTTCACACACTAATTTTGCAAAGTGGCTCCAGTCAAAAGCTCCCGCATCATTTTTTAACCATAGCTCAATCTCTTGGCAGTTGCTGGGAACAAAATCGGACAGAACCATTTCCGTCGCATGCCCCGAGGCACAGAGAGCGAAGTGGAGACAGGGACCAGATCCAATTTCAAGCAGTCTGCGGAATTTCGGACCTGGAAGAATTTAATCACCTGTCATTAAGTGGGAAATAAAATGACAAAATACATATCAAATTGTACTGAAGGATCAGACAAAGGGATTTTGAGTATCAGTTCTCTGTTTGGACAGCTTTGCAAGCAGACAGAGTTTGATTCTTCTCAACCCTGCTGGCTGACAAAGCCCATGTGATGATTATGGTGTTGCTCCATACATTTTGGCGCACACTGGGGTAAAGAGCCCTTTCAGCATTGAGCTGGGAACATGGGAACAAGAGGGGGGCGGGGGGCGAAAAATGTCAGTGCAGGTTGGGGAGCAAAGTGCCAGAAGGGTGAAGAGTGTCCTTGTGCTCTGAGAGAGGGACAACGAGCGGAAAGAGGAAGAAGACGAAAGAGAAGGTAGAACATGGCAACGTAACCGAATGAAGATGGGAGAGAGGAACCTCTTCTGAGGGGAAAGGTGAAGATGAGGGGTAACGGAACGGGCATGAGGCAGGAGACAGATGCCAGGATGAATGGGAGGAAGCAAAGGAAGGATTTCTGGCAGAGAGTGGTGAGGTGGACTGTGGGATAAAGGTCTCTTTGTTACTCTGAATTTTAAACTGAGTTTATAAACACATTTCGTGACACAAATACATAATGGTCACACATTCTACGCAGGTAATGGATAAAATCTCGGTACTTTTCAGCTCAAAAACGTTTTTACATTTTGACATGATGTCTGCTTCACATCTCACAGACTCAAAGCCTGTGTGCAAAGTTTATCCCTTGCTGTCTCTGCTCTTTGAAAATAATCTTTATTGTCACAAGTAGGCTTACATTAACACTGCAATGAAGTTACTGTGAAAAGCTCCGAGTCGCTACATTCCAGTGCCTGTTTGAGTACACAGAGGGAGAATTCAGAATGTCCAAATTACATAACAGCACATCTTTCGTGACTTGTGGGAGGTAACCAGAGCACCCGGAGGAAACCCACGCAGATATGGGGAGAACGTGCAGACTCCGCACAGACAGTGACCCAACCGGGAATCGAACCTGGGACCCTGGCGCTGTGAAACAACAGTGCTAACCACTGTGCTACAGTGCTGCCCATAAGACCTATTTAGATCTCATTGAATACTGCTATATTAACTCGTTCCCAACATTGATACATTTAATCACCCCATGAAATCTCTTAAACTTTTCTCTTCATTGAAAATCATCCAGTGTATTAATTATTTCTTCATGTTTTTGTTTCCGCACAACAAACAGCTTTATCCAACTAGTCCTGGATTGTTAGGTTAACCTGCAGCTTAATTTATGACGACACAGTGCCCTTCTCTTTTCATTTCTCCTTTTTCCTCTCCCTTCTCATTGCCATCCTGCACAGCTACCCACCCTTGACACTGTTACCAATTAGTGCGTTTCATCCATTCTTTTCTCCACCTCCCCTCCTAATGTCACCAATATAGTCCCAGGTTGCCCCTTGAGGAGCCCGGGAACTGATGCTGTGTAAGATGCAGCTCGTCTTATCCCAATGCTAACTGCAGGGACGTACGTTTGGCAGCTAACTTGCCTTTTAGGGAAATGTTTCACTCTATCGTAAATAGAACGGTCCAACCCAGCAATGCTGGAAATGAGGTGGATCCAAGGTCGCTGCCTGTTCTTGATGCTCAGGAGGTTTGGAACTCGAGAGATGGAGCAGGGAGACCCCTGACCAGACTCTAAACTATCGGTATTTGCTGCAGATTTAGGAACGTGTTTCAGCCCCCAGCAGCTGTGCAGTCAAAAAACCTTCACGTGGAACTTGAATGAAAAAGAACTGGGCAAAACAATCGCACAGTAGGAACGACAGGTTCACAAATGGGGGTGTCACCTTTGGGCCAAGAGTCTGGTTAATTTGTGGCAAAGAACTTACTCACCACTGGAAAATACATTTACCAAATTCTTCAGAGTAAAAGCCAAGAATTCATTTTCCTGTCGATGTCCAAAGGTTGAATTAAAGTATGTTTCCAAAAAGACCCGGGAGTCAAACTTTTCCTCATAATAGTCGCCGTCGCTAAAACCTATCTCCATTTTATCTCAAACAGAAAACTCGGCTGAGTGAAGGCGGCGTTGCAGGTTTCCTTTATCATTTGTTTTGATAGGGGTGGTGCCTGTATGCAAAAACCGCTGACACCCACATCAGTGCAGACAATAGCTCCTTGCACTTGTGGAAAGTTCTGGCAAATCCCATGGTTCTGTCATCCTGGCTAGCTTGATCCCGGTCGAAATAGATGCAGTTGGTGAGCCCTTGCAAAGAGTGCAGCCTCCTTGATACATTTATGAGTGGAGGCTTGCAAAAGCCGCAAAGGTCACATATGGAGCCCTAAAAGGAGCTGGTTGCATAAACGTTGAGGGTGGCTACGGCTTTCATGGCCAAAGGAGGTGGCTGCCCTCCATGTGGCACCAACTCATGCTGAATGTGCTCCTGCACTGGTGAAGATTTCGCCAACACGAGTTGTTGTTAATTTCCAGGAAGTACTGGTACCACCTGTAGACCCTGTGCCATTGAAGGCGCCTCTCTGGATAGTGAGCAGGCCCTGCAACCCGTTCCTCATTGGGGTTCTGCTCCTACCTCTGGAGAGCCAGGCGCCTCTGTTGACGTCTTCCCTCCTCGCGCTCTCTCTCTCACACGCTGATCATTCAAAGTGAATGAGGGAGACAGTTAATGGTGAGTTCTCCCCTCTAAGGGCTGACCCTCTATCCATCCACTCCCAGTAACAGCGGATTGACGGACTCTGATTACTGTGCTGGCTGTCACATTGAGGACCTTTCCGTCAGAATATCCCAAAATGGACAAGGCCCCACATCACCCCCGACTCAGCCTGACTAAGGGACCACAGTTTTGGCAAGATTCCTGTCTTTTGAGCCCTCATGTAAATCACAGACATGTGTAATTTGGTTCACTCTAAAGGCCCATGCACTACCCTGATATGTTGGGGGGGAGGGGGCGGCTGTAAGGAAGCCATAGCACCCACACCTGATGGATCAGGATGCTCTGCTTAGCTTGTTTGCTCTTGCCCTCTGCCGAGGAGGGTGTATGTGTTCACCCTCTCAGATAATCGTGCAGGGAAAGCATGGCACTCACCGAGTGGGGAGGGCAACTGCAATGGGTTAGCTGTTGATTGGCAGCCAGTGGCAATCACACATATTAGCGGCAAGTTAGTTTGCATAATTGGCTTAGCAGTCTGACTGAAGGAATGTTAAAAAACTAGTGGCTCAATTATCTCATATAGAAATAAATGTTCCTTGTTGTCAGGCCTCTCTAATTGAGAGGCCTGACAACCCCCCGCCCTCCCCCACCCCCCAACTGCTGATCCAGAGGCAAAAATGCCAACAACAGAGCCATGGCTGCAAGCCTATTTAGCCGATGGAGATTGGACAATGGCAATACTTATGAAATGTACCCGAGTGTCAGTTTACATCAGGTTCTATTGAATATGTGGGTCAGAAGTGAGTGTGGAACCAAATAATCAATGGAAACAAGCACTTTGAATTGGTTTAATAGTACGTTCTTTATGTGGATAGTCCGACTAGAGAGGGGACTATACTGGACCTAGTACTCGGGAACGAGCCCGGGCAGGTCATTAAAGTTGCAGTGGGGGGGAACATGTGGCGAACAGTGACCACAATTCCGTAAGCATTCGGATACTCATGGAAAAGGACGAGTGTTGTCCTTGGGTTCAGGTGCTGAATTGGGGGAAGGCTAACTACAACCAGATTAGGCAGGATTTGGAGGATGTTGTTTGGCAGAGGCTGTTTGGGGGTAAATCCACATTTGGCATGTGGGAGGCTTTGAAGGAGCAATTGATGGGAGTGCAGGACAGGCATGTGCCGGTAAAAAGAAAGGACAAGAAAGGCAGGATTCAGGAGCCATGGATGACCAGGGAAATTGCGAGCCAAGTCAAAAAGAAAAAGGATGCATTCGCGAGGTCCAGGCAGCTAAAAACAGATGAAGCACTTGAATACAAGGAAAGTAGAAAAGAGCTCCAGCATGGAGTTAGGAGGGCAAAAAGGGGGCACAATATGTCCTTGGCAGACAGGATTAAGGAGAATCGCAAGGCATTTTATACATATATTAGGAACAAGAGGGTAGCTAGAGAAAGAGTTGGTTCACTCTCGGACAAAGGAGGGAAATTATGTGTGGAACCAGAGGAAGTAGGTGAGATCCTTAATGAGTATTTTGCATCGGTATTCACAGAGAGGGACACGTTGATTGGTGGTATCTCAGACAGATGCGTAAAAACTTTAGAACAGGTCTTTATTACGAGGGAGGAAGTGTTAGGTGTGTTAAAAAGCATTAAGGAAGACAATTGCCAAGGCCAGATGGCATCTATCCCAGGTTACTGAGGGAGACAAGAGATTAGATCGCTGGGCCTCTAACAGAAATCTTTGTGTCCTCGTTGGCCACAGGTGAGATCCTGAGGATTGGAGGATAGCTTGATCCCATTGTACTGTTATTTAAGAAGGGTAGCAAGGATAACCTGGGCAATTATAGGCCAGTGAGTCTGACGTCAGTGATAGTGAAATTGTTGGAAAAGATTCTCAGGGGTAGGATCGATGCACATTTGGAAGTGAATGGTCTTATTAGCGACAGACGGAATGGGCTTGTATGACGGAGGTCATGTCTCACTAATTTAATTGAGCTTTTTGAGGAGGTGCCAAAAATGATTGACGAGGGAAGGGCTGTGGATGTTGTCTGCATGGACTTTCGTAAAGCATTTGATAAGGTCCCTCATGGAAGGCTGGTGCAAAAGATTATATCACATGGGGTCAGGGGTGAACTAGTTGGATGGATTCAGAACTGGCTTGGCCTTAGAAGATTGAGGGCAGCAGTGGAAGGGTGTTTTTCCGAATGGAAGTCTGTAACTAGTGGTGTTCCGCAGAGATCAGTACTGGGACCTCTGCTGTTTGTAACATAAATAAATGACTTGGAAGACAATGGAGCGGGTCTGATTAGCAAGTTTGCGGATGATGCTAATATTGCAGGAGTTGTGGGTAGCGATGAAGATTGTCAGAGAATACGGCAGGATATAGATAGGCTGCAAAATTGGTTGGAGAAATGGCAGATGGAATTCAACCCGGAAAAATGTGAGGTGATGCATTTTGGTAGATCCAATTCAGGTGGGAGCTATAAAATAGATGGCAGAACCATCAGGAGCATAGAGACACAGAGAGATCTGGGTGTGCAGGTCCACAGATCCATAAAAGTAGCAGCACATGTGAAAATGGTGGTAAAGAAAGCCTAGGGCATGCTTGCCTTCGTAGGATGGGGTATAGAGTATAAAAGCTCAAACATGATGTTACAGTTATATAGAACGTTGGTGAGGCCACATTTGGAATACTGTGTCCAATTCTGGTCACCTCACTACCAGAAGGATGTTGAGGCTTTGGAGAGAGTACTGAAAATGTTTACCAGGATGTTGCCTGGTATAGAGGGTACTGGCTATGGGGAGAGATTGAATAAACTGGGATTGATCTCCCTAGAGAGATGAAGGCTGAGGGGCCACCTGATAGAAGTTTATAAAATTACTAGGGGTATAGATAGAGTGGAGGCTTTTTCCCAGGGTGGAATTGAAAATTACAAATGGGCACAAGTTCAAGGTGAAGCGGGAAAGGTTCAGTGGAGATGTGTGGAGGAAGTTTTTTTACACAGAGGGTGGTGGTGGCCTGGAATGCACTGCCAAGTGAGGTGGTTGAGGCAGATGCACTAGTGGCCTTTCAGACTTATCTGGATAGGCACATGAACAGACGGGGTATAGAAGGATACAAGCGGTTGGTCTAGATAGGACACATGGTCGGCGCAGGCTTGGCGGGTCGAAGAGCCTGTTCCTGTGCTGTATTGTTCTTTGTTCTTTAACCCTATCTACTCATCTTGGTCCTGTTACCCCTAAAGCCCTGAGATCTATACGGTTTATCTAAACAATTAGGATAGCCAACTTAATATTTGACACAAAGAATCAGAATCTCCAATATTGCAACCTTCCCTTCCATCTTGAACTCAAGTCTCAGTCTAGAATATGTGCCTATATCCCAGGGTGGGACTTGAACCCAACACATTTGGACTCAGCAATAAGACTGTCACCAACTGAGCCAAGCTGGCAGAAACAGAAAATTCCAAAAATGAGTTGATCCGAGTTGCAAATCTATAAAGGTGGAAACATTAGATGGAAACCGTAGGGCTGTTTGATGTGCTTTGCCGCAGGCTGATCAGGATTATACTTCCAAATTGAACAGGAACAAGAGGCAAATTAGTCACTAAATTTGCACCTTATGGCTGCAGTAGTCTATTGGAATGTTGGGTGTACATGCAACCTGCTGCCTTATTTGCAAATGCTCTGGTTCAACCTACCTGGAACACTGGGATTTACATAGAAGCCGTTAAACTTGTGAGGACACTCAACAACTGGGTGAGGGTCACTCAACAGAGGGAGGCAGCACATTTCTTTAATTGGACGTTATCATTTTACCACATGATGAAAGTGCCCTTAAACTGCAAGTTTTAAATCACCCTCAGCACAGCAATGATCTCTGGGTCCAGTGGAGCCCTTCTCGCCCTGTCACGGAGTCATCTGATCCTCCTATTTCATTTTGATGTAGCTGCTCGGATACTTTGGCACACCAGAGGAGACCAGTGAACTCGGTGAACTTTGGGATCAAACCCAATATTTTCATCTCCCGAAAAGTCTCAGTAACACAATGAGCTGAGTATGAACCATTGAGTAGCTATTTATCATTTAGAAAACACATACCAAGTCTAAGCAACTCAATGATTATTTGTCGTTTTCCAGTTCACACACTAAGTTTGCAAAGTGGCTCCAGTCAAAAGCTCCCGGATCATTTTTTAACCACAGCTTAATCTCTTGGCAGTCGCTGGGAACAAAATCGAACAGAACAATTTCCTCCATGTGCCCCGAGGCACAGAGAGCGAAGTGGAGGCAGGGACCAGATCCAATTTCAAGCAGTTTGTGGAATTTCGGACCTGGAAGAATTTAATCACCTGTCATTAAGTGGGAAATAAAGTGATAAAATACGTATCAAATTGTACTGAAGTATCAAGCAAAGGCAATTTGAGTATCAGTTCTCTTTTTGGCCAACTTTGCAAGGAGGCAGACGTTTTATTCTTCTCAACTCTCATCGCTGACAAATTCCAAGTAATGATTACGATGTTGCTCTAACTTGGTGCCCACTGGGGTAAAGAGCATCTGGAATTCCTGTCCACAGTTTTATTAACTCAGGCCAGCAGCACTGAGCTGGGAACAAAGTGTGGCGGGGGGGGCGGGGGGGGGGAGTGGAGAAAATCTATGTAATTTTCACCTCAAATATGTTTTTACATTTTGACAGGGTGTCTGCTTCACATCACACAGACTCAAAGCCTATGTGCAAAATATATCCCTTACTCTCTGCTCCATGACCTGTTTAGAACACATTGAATACTGCCCGTTATATTAACTCGTTCCCAACATTGATACATTTAATCACTCCATGAAATCTCTTAAACTTTCCTCTTCATTGAAAATCATCCAGTGTATTAATTATTTTTTCATGTTTTGATTTCCTCATATCAAGCAATGTCCCAGCTTTATCCAACTAGTCCTGGATTGTCAGGTTAACCTGCAGCTTAACTTATGACGACACAGTGCCCTTCCTTTTGATGTGTTGGGTAGGCTGCGTCGATGTGGACTGCACTTGATGCAGTGTAGCGAGAGACAGACCTCCAACACTTGATAAGATGCAACACGATTTTATTTAACATCTAAACTATTATACATGTTCAACTGTGGGTTGACGAGACTTCCGGGTGCGGCTATGCAGAGCTAGGTCGCATATTCAGCAACTCCTGCTTGGAACGGACTTTTGGGCTCTTTTACAGGGCCCCCACGGCATTTGTTTGACATTTCCCAGTGTGGGAAGAAGGCTGCAATATTCCCCCGACAGTGTCCCCCAGGAAGGGTATGTCTCTGGGTTGCCAGACACGGCAGAAACAGTAAAAGATTTGGCTGCAACTGCAGGATAAACAGGGCCTCTTCCAGCATGCAGGCGGGGGAAGGACAAGCTTAAAGCTGCAAGCTGACCTGAGGGCCTGTATCAAAGGTGAATTCTAGCAGCAGAGGGAACAACTGTGAAAAGACCTCATCAAGGCCACTGAAGGGACTTCCGGTTGCGGTGATGCCTAGCTAGCCGCACTCTTCGGCGGCTCCAGCTCCGACGGACCTTTGGGCTCTTTTAAGAGCCCCAACGGGGAATTTTTCGACGACGCAACCTGGTGTGGGGTGTGTGAGAAGGGAGTCCCCCCCAAACGAAGGAGGAAAAAACCGGCGGCGGCGGCTGCAGCGCGAGGAATTATCGACCAAAGGGTCAGAAAGAGAGAAGTACAAGATGGCAGCGGAGAAAGCGCAGGCGACATGGGGGCCTGAGCAGGATGAAATTGTGAGACGGTGCGTGGAGCTGCTGAAGAGGGAGGTGCTGACCCCGTTGCTACAGGCAATTGAGGGGCTCAAGGAGACATTAAAGACCCAGGAGACAGAGCTCCGCGTGGTGGAGCAGAAGGTGACAGATATTGAGGCCGAGATCCTGTGCCTGGCGGTTAAGACACAGACGCACGAGGCACTTCATAAAAAGTGTACTGAAAGGATCGAAGCCCTAGAAAATGGAGCGCGAAGGAAGAACCTTCGGATACTGGGTCTCCCTGAGGGTGTGGAAGGAGTGGACTGTGGAGCGTACGCAAGTACGATGCTGAGCTCACTGATGGGTGCTGAGGCCCCTACGGGCCCCTTGGAGGTGGAGTGGGCAAATCGGATTCCGGCGAGAAGACCAAAAGCGGGAGAACCACCCAGGGCGATAATCGTGCGATTTTACCGCCTTAAGGATAGAGAAGAGGTCCTGAGATGGGCTAAAAAGGTGTGGAGTAGCAGATGGGAGAATGCTGTGGTACGGGTACACCAGGATTGGAGTGCGGAGGTGGCGAGAAGGAGGGCGAGCTTCAACCGAGCCAAAGAGGTGTTGCATAAAAGGAAGGTGAAGTTCGGGATGCTGCAGCCGGCAAGACTATGGGTCACGTATCAGGAGAGACACCATTATTTCGAGACGGCGGAGGAAGCATGGACCTTCATCAAAGAAGAGAAATTGGATCGGAACTGAGGGACTGATGCTGCAGGAAATGTTATTGTTAATGTTATGGTTGAAGTTAATTGAGAAGTAAATTGGGAAGGGGGGAGACATTGGGGAAATGTGGGCGCCGGTGAGGGGGGAAAGACGAGACATAGTTGGAGAATGGGGAAGGGGAGGGGAAGGGGAAAGGGAGCTGCGCCATAAGAGGCGGGTCAGGTAAAGGGATGTTCCCGTGCCAGAAAGAATAAGGCGGGAAGACAGGCGCAAGGCGGATGGGAGTTCCCCACACGGGGGGGTCGAGGAGTGAGCAGGAGTAGCCGGGGTCAGTTGAAGTCAGCTGACTTACGGAAGTAATATGGGAGGAGCAATCATGCTAGAAAGAGATCTAGCGGGGAGGGGGGGAGGGAGGGGGAGGGGGGGGACAACTGGGTTGCTGCGGCGGAAATCCAAAAGGAAATGGCGAAAGAGTGGGTGGGCGGGGATGGTGTGCAACGCTGGGAGAGCGAGCGGGAGCGCGGAGGCGGGATATGGGACTGGCCTAGAGAAGGTAATGGCTAGTCGACACGGGAGGGGGGCAGGTAGCCCCCTAGTGAGGCTGATCACGTGGAACGTGAGAGGCCTGAACGGACCGATAAAAAGGGCCCGAGTGCTCGCGCATTTGAAAGGACTAAGGGCAGACGTGGTTATGCTCCAAGAGACGCACCTAAAGGTGGCGGACCAAGTTAGGCTAAGGAAAGGATGGGTGGAACAGGAGTTCCACTCAGGATTGGACGCAAAGAATAGAGGGGTGGCCATTTTGGTGGGGAAACGGGTCGCATTTGAAGCAAAGAACACTGTAGCAGATAGCGGAGGTAGATATGGAATGGTGAGTGGCAGGCTGGAGTCGTGTTGGTTAATGTGTATGCCCCAAACTGGGACGATGCGGGATTTATGAGACGGAAGCTGGGGCGTATACCGGACCTGGAGGTAGGAAACTTGATTTTACGAGGGGTCTTCAATACGGTGCTGGACCCGGGGCTAGATAGATCCAGCTCAAGGACCGGAAGACGGCCGGCAGCGGCCAAGGTACTTAAGGGGTTTATGGACCAAATGGGGGGAGTGGATCCATGGCGATTTCTTAGACCTAGGGCTAGGGAGTTTTCCTTCTTATCCCATGTCCATAAAGTGTACTCCCGGATAGATTTTTTTGTTTTGGGAAGGTCGTTGATCTCTAGGGTGGAAGAAGCTGAGTACTCAGCCATAGCAGTTTCGGATCATGCCCCACATTGGGTGGACCTGGAATTAGGAGAGGAAAGGGTGCAGAGAACACTCTGGCGATTAGATGTGGGACTGATGGCGGATGAGGGAGTGTGTGCAAGAGTGCGGGGGTGTATTGAGAGAAACCTGGAGGTCAATGACGACGGGGAGGTCCGTGTGGGAGTGGTATGGGAAGCACTAAAAGCGGTGGTCAGAGGAGAGCTGATCTCCATTGGGGCCCACAAAAGGAAAACAGAGGCCAAGGAAAGGGAAAGATTACTGGGGGAGATTTTAAGGGTGGATAGGGAATTTGCAGAGTCCCCGGAGGAGGAATTGTACAGGGAGAGGAGACGACTCCAGATGGAATTTGACCTTCTGACCACCAGAAAGGCGGAGGTACTGTGGAGGAAGGCACAGGGGAGGAGGTATGAATATGGGGAAAAGGCTAGTTGCCTGTTGGCTCATCAATTGCGAAAGAGGGCAGCAGCGAGGGAGATAGGAGGAATTAGAGACGAAAGGGGAGACACGGTGCGAAGGGCAGGAAAGATAAATGAGGTGTTCAAGACCTTCTATGAGGAACTGTATAGGTCTCAACCCCCAGAGGGAGAGGAGGGGATGCGGCAGTTCCTGGACCAATTGAGGTTCCCGAAAGTGGAGGAGCGGGGGGTGGTAGGCCTGGGGGCACCGATTGGGGTGGACGAGGTTATTAAGGGACTGGGAAGCATGCAAGCAGGGAAGGCCCCAGGACCAGACGGGTTCCCGGTGGAGTATTACAGAAAATATGTGGACTTGTTGGCCCCGTTGATGGTGAGGACGTTCAATGAGGCCAGGAAAGGGGGGACTCTACCCCCGACGATGTCGGAGGCGACGATATCGTTAATTTTGAAGAGGGATAAAGATCCGTTGCAGTGCGGGTCCTATAGACCCATTTCATTATTGAACGTGGACGCCAAATTGTTGGCAAAGGTACTGGCATCGAGGATAGAGGACTGTGTCCCGGGGGTGGTGCATGAAGACCAGACAGGGTTCGTAAAAGGGAGACAACTGAATGTTGAGGGGGTTCGGGGATTTCTCGGGGTATAGGCTAAACATGGGGAAGAGTGAATTATTTGTGATACATCCAGGGGACCAGAGTAGAGAGATAGAAGGCTTGCCTCTAAGGAAAGTGGAAAGAAACTTCCGATACCTGGGGATTCAGATCGCTAGGAGCTGGGGAACCTTGCACAGACTTAATCTGACACGGTTGGTAGAACAAATGGAGGAGGACTTCAAGAGGTGGGACATGCAGCCTCTATCGCTGGCGGGCAGGGTGCAAGCAATTAAGATGATGGTCCTCCCGAGGTTCTTATTTGTATTTCAATGTCTCCCTATACTAATCACCAAGACCTTTTTTAATAAAATAGACAGGAGCATCACGAGCTTCGTGTGGGCAGGGGAAGTTCTGAGAATAAGGAGGGGGTTCCGTCAGCGTAGTAGGGACAGAGGAGGATTGGCACTACCGAACTTGGGCGATTACTATTGGGCCGCCAATGTGACAATGATACGTAAATGGATGATGGAGGGTGAGGGAGCGGCGTGGAAAAGACTGGAGAGAAAGTCCTGTAAAGGGACGAGTTTAGAGGCGCTGGTGACGGCGCCGCTACCGATCTCACCTAAAAAGTTTACCACAAACCCGGTGGTGGCGGCAACATTGAATATCTGGGGACAGTGGAGGCGACAGAGAGGGGTGCGGGGAGCCCTGGTGGGGTCCCCAATCAGGTACAACCATAGGTTCGCCCCAGGAAGAATGGATGGAGGATTTCAGAGCTGGTACCAGTTGGGAATTAGGAGGGTGGGAGATTTATTTATAGATGGGACTTTTGCGAGCTTGGGAGCATTGGAGGAAAAGTTTAAGTTGCCCCGGGGAAATTTCTTGAGATATATGCAGGTGAGGGCGTTTACTAGACAACAGGTGAGGGAATTTCCGTTGCTCCCGACACAGGGGATACAGGACAGGGTGCTTTCAGGGGTGTGGGTCGGAGAGGGCAAGGTGTCAGAGATTTACCGAGAGATGAGGGAAGAGGGGGAGGAGTCGGTGGGCGAACTAAAAGGAAAGTTGGAAGAAAAACTAGGGGAGGAGATAGAGGAGGGTATGTGGGCTGATGCCCTAAGCAGGATAAATTCCTCTTCCTCATGCGCCAGGCTTAGCCTGATTCAATTTAAGGTGCTACATAGAGCACACATAACGGGAGCAAGATTGAGCAGGTTCTTTGGAGTGGAGGACAAATGTGGGAGGTGTGGCGGGAGCCCGGCAAACCACGCACATATGTTTTGGGCGTGCCTGGCACTGGAAGGGTATTGGAAGGGAGTGACGGGAGTGATTTTGCGGGTGGTGAAGGCCCGGGTCAAACCAGGCTGGGGGTTAGCTCTATTTGGAGTTGCGGAAGAGCCGGGAGTGCAGGAGGCGAAAGAGGCCGACGTTGTGGCCTTTGCGTCCCTAGTAGCCCGGCGCAGGATCCTACTCATGTGGAAGGAGGTGAAACCCCCCGGACTGGAGGCCTGGGTAAATGCTATGGCGGGGTTCATTAAACTGGAGCAGATAAAGTTTGCCCTGAGAGGATCGGCTCAAGGGTTCACCAGGCGGTGGCAGCCATTTCGCGACTACCTAGGGGAACGTTAGAGGGAAGACAGATAACCAGCAGCAGCAACCCAGGGGGAAGGGGGGGGGGGGGTTTAGTTTAGTTTAGGTCAAAGATAAAGGGGTTTTGTTACTTGTGTATTGTTAAAAATTTCTGTATTGTTATTGTTGCGTTTGCTTTGTAAGAGGGGAAATATTGTTGTTTGGGAAAAAAATTTCAATAAAACATATTTTAAAAAAAAAACTGTGGGTTGACACTATGCTGACTTGTCTGGAGATCTGATACTAGCCTAACCAGCCTTACTAGCTAGGTGTTTTCACTGGCCAGCTCACGAACTCTGACTGTCTCAGAGGCTGGGTCCCGAGAGAGCGGGAAAACTGGTGCCCTCTGGCTTTATAGTGGTCGTGTCCTGTCTGGTGATTGGCTGCTCTGTTCTGTGTGCTTACTGGTAGCATTGTGGATAGCACAATTGCTTCACAGCTCCAGGGTCCCAGGTACTCCGGTTTCCTCCCACAGTCCAAAGATGTGCAGGGTAGCTGGATTGGCCTTGCTAAATTGCCCTTAGTGTCCAAAATTTCCCTTAGTGTTCGGTGGAGCTATTGTGTTATGGGGATAGGATGGAGGTGTGGACCTTGGTAGGGTGCTCTTTCCAAGAGCCGGTGCAGACTGACGGGCCGAATGGCCTCCTTCTGCACTGTAATTTCTATGATAATCTATGGTCATCCTGTGTGTCAATCACTGCCTGGCTGCACTCCATTATATACATCGATGTATATTATGACACCCTTCACTGCTGTTCATTCCCCATTTTCATTTCTCCTTTTTCCTCTCCCATCTCATTGCCATCCTGTGCAGCTACCCACCCTTTTCACTGCTATCAATTAGTGCATTCGATCCATTCTTTGCTCAACCTCCCCTCCCATTGTCACCAATATAGTCCCATTTTATCTCATCCAGAAAACTCGAATCAGCGAAGGCTACGTTGCAAGTTTCTTTTATCATTCGTTTTGATGGGCGTGGCGCCTTTATGCAAAAATAATGCCGAGATAAAAAAAACCGTCCGACTAATGAGGGGGACGTTGCCGAAGAGTACCATCTCCAGACAATTCAGGCGAGCAGAGGTTTTGATGTGATTTTCCTCTTGTATCCAAATTAAAGTACAGATGTGTACTTTAAGTGCACCTTAGGTGCTGTAAGATACAGGGCTATGGATCAGTTGCAGGAAGGTGGGTTTAAAAAAGGCACCTGGGTCACTTGGGTCGGCCTGGACAAAATAGGCTGGATGGCCTCCTGCTGTGCTGTAACTTTTCCATGATTCTATGAATCTGTGTCTCGACACCCATCGATTTTCAAGGCTGGTTAGGTACTTACTGGCTGCGGCCCACACCGATACTGACGGGAAACGGACGGTAAATCATTCTCCAAATCTGAAAAAAACAACAGTGCAACAGTCCCACGTAGCAGTTACACCTGTAGGATGAAACAAATTAGTTTAAACCCGTGAATGCTTTAGTTTTTGGGTTAATGGGTTACATTTTTGAACAAAACTATTCAAACTGACAAGAAGTTTTCATGGAGTAAATAAGGAGACGCTGTTTTCAGTGGCAGAGAAGTAAATGAAACAAACAACACACATTTATAGTGAATGTCAAAAGAACCATGTTGTGTTTTTGTATTATGACAATAAATGAATCAGTGTACCACAGAACATCTAGTTCAAGACTAGTTATTTAATGTTGACTAAACTGTGGGTTGACTAAACTATTGCTAACCAAACTGTGGAGCTTCTAACTATGCTACTAACAGCTCCTGTAACTCTGACCAAGACTGGTTTTGTCCGGTTCCAGTGTCCTGTTCCTCTTGCATGACACCTAGTGGTTAGAGGCTATATACACTTGCCATATACACTTATTTACACTGTTACGTACACTGTTATTGCATATCATTGCCAACCAGAGACAACATGGGGTGGGGGAGGGGAGGGATATAGTTGTGATTTGGAATGCTCTGTCTGAAAAGGTGGTGGAAGCAGATTCAATAATATCTTTCAAAGGGGAATTGGGCAAATACTGAAATGGGGACTATTTTCAGAGCTAAGGGTAAAGGACAAGGGATGGGGACTAATTATATAGGTCCTACTGAACAGCCAGCACCATTACGAAAGGCTGAATGGCCTCCTTCTGTGCTGTATCATCCTACTGTAGTGGGAGGGAGAATCTTTAACACCTATGGGGATGTGAGATTTTACAAGTTTTTATAAAGGATTTTCAGTAATTTCAGAGTTCTGAATTGTTTTAAACAAAATCAACCATTAATTATTTCTGACCCATTCAGCCTATATGGCTTTCTGTTTGAAAAGAAGTGCAACGTTCTTATATTCAAAACCTTTTTAAGAATTTGGCTAAAAATTTGCTTCCCTATTTTCTTGGCAGTTTTTTTTTCAATTCCTGGCTTACCTGCATCATTTCCATTTTGCGTGTAAGCTTAGTGCACCCACCTCATTTATTTGACCGTGGCATGGGGCCAAATGGAAATCCTGATCTACGGGCTTCCTGTGTGGAGTGGGGTGGGTAAGGAGGAAGACCTCTTTATGTGCCTGCTCCAATGTATGGCCAAAGTTGCCACCAACAGGTCCAGGCAGCGGGCGGTCGAGGGGCTCTTCCGACCCAATTATCTGCCTCTCTAAAGATAGAAAATAGGAGCAGGAGGAGGCCATTCGGCCCTTTTAGCCGGCTTCATCATTCATTATGGTCATGGCTGATCATCCAACTCACCTGTTCCCATTTACTCTCCATATCCTTTGATCCCTGGAGCCTCAAGATTTATAACTAACTCCTTCTTGAATACATACAATGTTTTAGCCTCAACTAATTTCTGTGGTAGCGAATACTACAGGCTCACCACTCTCTGGGTGAAACAATTTCTCCTCATATCAGTCGTAAAAGGTATCCTTAGACTGTGACCCCTGGTTCTGAGCTCCCATGTCACCAGGAGCACCCTTTCTGAAACTGCCCTGATTAGTCCTGTCGGAATTTTACAGGTTTCTATGAGATCGTTCCCCCACCCTCATTCTTCTAAACTATAGTGAATATCATCATAATCGAATCAATCTCTCCACGTACGTCAGTCCAGCCATCCTAGGAATCAGTCCGGTAAACATTTGCTGCGCTTCCTCCTTAGCAAGAACATCCTTTCTCAGATAAGGAGAGCAAAACTGCACACTATACTCCAGGCGTAGTCTCGCCAAGGCCCTGTTTCCTGTACTTGAATCCTCTCATTATGTAGCTCCTCCAAGGGATTTATCCCTGTTTATTTGATTTATTTCAATTGGTTATTTGTTTTGTCACAGAATAAACCTAGCTAAGATTAAGCGTCCGATCAAGCATGCCCAAGCTCCTTGTTTCACTCCACAAGTATAAATATTTCCCACTTTCTCTGTCTGTTAGCTTTGACAAAGAGTCATTGGACTCAAAACGTTAGCTCTTGTCTCTCCCTACAGATGCCGCCAAACCTGCTGAGATTTTCCAGCATTTTCGTTTTGGGTCCAAGCTCCTTGTGTTGCCCTATTATGTATTTTCTTTTCTTTTCATGTACTTCATTATCTGTTGAGCTGCTCGCAGAAAACTACTTTTCACTGTACCTCGGTACAGTTGACAGTAAACCAATCCAATCCAAGGTGAGGGGCAATGTCTTTTCTTTATTGTCACAAGTAGGTTTACATTAACACTGCAATGAAGTTACTGTGAAAAGCCCCTAGTTGCCACACTCCGGCACCTGTTTGGGTACACAGAGGGAGAATTCAGAATGTCCAATTCGCCCAACAGCCCGTCTTTCGGGACTTGTGGGTGGAAACCGGAGCACCCGAAGGAAACCCATGCAGACACGGGGAGAACATGCAGACTCCGCCCAGACAGTGACCCAAGCCACAATCGAACCTGGGACCCTGGAGTTGTGAAGCAATAGTGCTACCATGCTGTCAATTGTCAGTTTGGATCTTGTCTGCCTCGCTTGTGGAAATCAATTTGAATTTGAATTGGATTTTGGAGCAAGCAATGAGATGGATTCAGGGTTTACCTCGTTCGCTCTGCACATTGGCTTTGTAACTTTAAGGATGGGATAAAAAAATTAAACCTCACTTCATCTGTGGAAGTTGGCTGGTTTCCTCTGAGCAGCTACTGGCTGCCTCTATGTTCAGCCAGCAGCCAATCAGATTTTCTAGTTACTCCACAGGTTTCAGAACATCTCTGATTGGCTGCTGCCCTGGTGGCACTGCTGGAGTGGCAGAAACACTGCCAGGGTTCAAGGGTATCAGGGTGGCACAACCAAGGGTCAGGTCTGAGGCGGACCATGCCCATGAAAGGAGGGATGTGTGGGGTATAAAGGGTGGTGGGGTGAAGGGTAGGTATGAAGGGGCTGTGGTATTATCAGACATGAAGGGAATGTAAGGGTTATTGAAATGTGTACAGACAGCCACTAGAGGGAGCAATCCCAGAAGTATATAAGGAATGACGCAGAGCCTTGTGGGACAGAAGGTTGGAGTAGGTAGTAGGAGTAGGAGGTGAGCTGAGCTAGGAATACTGAAGATAGTGAGAGAGCATGAGAATAGTTAATGAGTTAGTGAGTTAGATGTTAGATGAGTATAGTTTATGTGTGTTTAATCAACTGTTAGTTCTTGGAGATAAGTGTCAAATCCAATTGTAGTGTTAAATAAATAGTTTTGTTAGTTTACAAGACTCGTTCTCTGATCAACACTACACATCAAAGTCATCTGGTTAGAGCAAAGCAGAGAACAACACAGGGGCCTCTGGAAGGTTGGGTGGGGGAGGGCGGGGGGGTGTTGGGTGGGGGAGGGTGGGGGAGGGCGGGGGGGTGAAGGGTGGGGGAGGGCGGGGGGGTGAAGGGCGGGGGGGTGAAGGGTGGGGGAGGGCGGGGGGGGTGAAGGGTGGGTCCTGAAAAGGGGGGGCCTGTACAGGGGAGTGGGAAGGCCTGAAATGAAGGCCCTCAGCGACCCCACAGTGAGGTGTCCTCACTTGGGAAGGTTTGAGGTATTACTCTTGTGTGGAGGATGACATTGCCCGTGGGTGGGAGTGTGGCGGACCCTGAAGTCACTTAGAGATCAGGGCACCCTTTCAAAACAGTGGTCCGATCTCTGACAAGACGGTCTGGCCAGTGAGTTCAGCTCCCCAGTGCCGAAAAAATTCAAAGTGTGGGCTAGTCCGGAGAGAAGCTCCCCACGGCCCAAAAAGTGACTAAGTGTGGTTAGATTGCAGTGGGGAACTCACAGCCAGAGCAGGTGAGAAACCCCCAGCCAAACACACCTAAAATGACACTTAGAAACCTTTCCGTTAAATCGCGCCCTATGTAACGAATCAACACTAACCCTGCGCACCACCACCTCCCATCAATGCACACGCCAGGGCTGCTTAGCACCCGAGAGATCCAGCAGCAGAGAGCTACCCTGGCATTCAGAGAGGCTACACAGGATTTTGGATTTGTTGCGACTGAAAGAAGCCAGTTGAACCCTCTCTCTGACCAGGATGTCCAGACCACTGACAGCTTCGCCATCTTCATCTGTGGAAGTTGGCAGAAAGTGGTACTTCCTGTTCATCTTCTGGTCCAGTAACTCCTGAATCAGTCATGTCTCTTGGTTGCGGGTCCTCCTGTAGATTGCCAAACATCTTGTTGTGGTGCTATTGATTATGTCAAGAAACCAACACAGAACAGGACCATTTTGTGCTGGCATTTATTCACCGCATAAACCGTCTCCCACCTATCGTCTTCTAACTCTACCACCATGCCCTTCTGTTTAATTCTTCCTTATGTGTTTAATTCTTCCTCCAAATGTACTTCTATTCACCTCAACTACTTCTTGTTTAGTGAACTGCATAATCTAAGCAGTCTCTGGGGAAAGACATTTCTCCTGAATTCCTGTTGGATGTATTAATGAGTCTCTTAGGTTTTTGTCCCTTAATCTTGGACTCCACCTCAAAAAACAAAGAACATTACAGCACAGGAACAGGCCCTTCGGCCCTCCAAGCCTGCGCCAATCATGATACCTGTCTAAACTAAAACCTTTGCATTTCCGGTCCGTATCCCTCTATTCACATTCTATTCATGCATTCATCAATGTGCCTCTTCAACGGCACTATCGTATCTGCTTGCAGACCTTCACTATCCTCTGTGTGAAGCAAAATTCTCTTTTCTCCTCTAGTTCCTTTGCCTAATTATTTTTAAACTATGATCCCTGATTACCAACCCAATTACTGGAAGAAACAATTTCTCTCTACTTGCTCCATCAAAACCTCTCAAGTTTGAATAACAATAATAATCTTTATTAGTGCCACGATTAGGCTTACATTAACACTGCAATGGAGTTACGGCGAAACTCCCCTAGTCGCCACACTCCGGTGCCCATTCGGGTACACTGAGGGGGAATTCAGAATGCCCAATTCACCTAACAAGCACGTCTTTCGGGACTTATGGGAGGAAAATGGAGGAAACCCACGCAGCCACGGAAAGAACATGCAGACTCTGCACAGACAGCGACCCAAGCCGGGAATCGAATCCGGGTCCCTGGTGCTGTGAAGCAACAGTGCTAACCACTGTGCTACTGTGAATACCTCTTAGTTCTCTTCTAAAAGAACAATCCTAGCTTCTCCAATATCTCCACATAACAAAGGTACTTCACTGCCAACAGCCTGGTGAGCCTTTCAAACACCTTGACACCTTTTCTCAAGATCTGGTACATGATATTCCAGCAGAAATCTAACCAATGATTTATAAAAGTTAAGCATGACTTCCTTGCTTTTGTATTCAATGCACTTATTTACAAATTCAGGTATTCTATACACCTTAAACATCCTTATCAATTTGACAATCCCCTTCAAAGATTTGTGAATATGTACACCCAGGTCTCTTAAAATAGTACCATAGTGCCTATATTGTTCCTCCCAAAGTACATCATTTCAGACTTCTCCATATTAATTTACATTTTCCATGTGTCAGCCCATTTCCCCAGTTTGTCCATGTCCACCTGAAGTGTGATGCTATCTTATTTACTTACTATATTGCCAAGTTTTGTATCAGTCGCAACTTCAAAACTATACTCTCTATATCAAAGTCTCGGTCATTTAAACATCACAAAAAAAGCACCAGTCCCAATTCCTATCTCCGGAGAGCCCAAATTAACACTTCACAAGTTGAAATATGTTCTGTACCTATCCTATCAAACTCTTTCATAGTTTTAAATAAGCCCTAGCCTTTTCAGCCTTTCCTGATAAGCATGTCCTCTCAGTAATGATATGATCCTTGCCAATCTGATTTACCCTTGCTCCGATTTCTCTATATCTTCTGCACCCCCATCCATGTAGTTGCCTGGGGCCACCAGGCAACCCGAAGGAGGAGATGGATCCCGTGCAGGTGACTCCCGCAGGGGAGGTGCCTGAACATTGCAGCATCTCAGACTCATCCCCCTGCCGCATTTGGTGGGCAGCGGGCGGAACAGGGCGCACCATGCCACCAGGGACACCCAAGCAGCAGCTGGGTACACCTAAGTCGGGTCGCTCCAGAAGACGGCCATCAACGGGGATCCAGGTCACAGGGCGGGAATCACAGCAGGCCGCCTCCACTGCTGATGTACCGTCTGGGTTCCACCAAGACATAGCCTGACACCAGTTTGACACCAGTTAAGTTGGCATGGGTCCAGGGCACAGTTTAGTGATAGAGGCTAGTGCGCAAATCTGTATATACGTTGTCACATTAAACATCTGTTCACACTGTTACAACCTGCCTCGGTGCTCTGTCAGATGAGTGTGAGGGATGGGTTGGGCTGGGCTGGCCAGACAGTGGGTGCGGGGGGGGAAATGGGCAGATGTTGTGTCTGACCTGGGCCCTCCAGTCTCCCGCCCTTCCCCCTCCCCCCTCTGACTGCTCCCACCACCATCACCCCAGGGATTCAATGGCACCATGTGTTGGAATGGCCAGCTCGCATGCAGGTATCACCCAGGTGGACAGTAGCAAGTGCTGCTGTGGGCAGGAGTCAGACATTGTCAAATGATGCGGGGCACCAGAGCTCATCGCAGAGCGGGTTGTCATTATCCTCCATCCCATGGACCAGACCCGCTGTTACTGTCAAACCAGGGCCCCCACCCCATTGTGCGGCAGGTATGTACCACAGACGGGGTTGCAGGCAGGGGGTGGCCGGGCGGAGAGAGGGTTGTGGGTGTGCGATGCGGTGTCCCTGCATCCCCCCGTCCCCCCTTACTCAAGTTGGTGAATCTGGAGGCCATCAGAGCATCCCATGTGCATTGGCCCTGGCGCACACATCGTGCGCCTCCCGTGCCTCCCTGGGATCCATGTCCTGCCCATCCTCACCCCATCCTCCTCATCGGACGAGGCCTGGCATTCATCCTCCTCCTCCAGCATGTTGCCCCTCTGCTACACGGTGTTTTGAGGACGCAGCAGGCTGCCATGATGAGAGGAGCGACTCAAAATAATCTGTTTACAGAGCAGATGGTCCAACCATTTGAAAACTAACACTATCACAAGTTGACAGATACAACCGGACACAACTTCCCCTTGCCTCCTCTCTCTGCATTCCAAAAGAGCTGTCCCTTCTGTGAACCTTGATCCATGCTTCAGACAAGTGGGCGTCTACTCCCTTTCCAATGTCTCACTTCCATGCAAACATAGGGGACGTAACACCTATCCTTTTGCCCCTTCCGGCATCACCATCCAAGGCTCCACCATTCCAAGTGAAACAGTGACATCCTTGCTCTTCATTCAGTTTAGTGCACGCTATTCACTGCCCTCGATGTGGTCTCTCTACGCTGGGGAGATCAAATGCAGACTGGGTGACCACTTTATGGGACCCCTTATTTCAGCCCTCAAGCCTGACTCTGAGCTTCCTGTTGCATGTCGTTACAATTCTCCACCTTGCTCCCCGCTCTGACCTTTCTGTCCTTGCACTGCTGCAGTTTCCCACTGATGCCCAGCGCAAGCTCGAGGAACAGCACCTTATCGTTCAACAAGCCACTCTCCTGCCTTCTGGACCAAATATTAAGCTCAATAATTTTAGATCATAACCTCTGCCTCCATTTTGTTTATTTGTTTTTTGACGGGTTGGTTTTGTGTCGCTTCACATTGTGTTTGGACGGCAGATCTCCAGCCATTCGCACGTCACCTGGACACATCTTTTGTTTCTTTACTGTGCTCAGTATCACTCCCTCCTTTACCATGAAATCTTTTGTTATTTAACCTCTCCTGCTCTTCACCCGATCAGAGACCTTCCCATTTGTTCTCCTTCCACACTCTCCCCTCTATAATTTGCTCAGAACCTATTACTTTCTGACCTTCTTTAATTCTGATGAAGGGCCATCATTGACCTGGAATGCTAATTCTGTTTCTCTCTGCACAGATGCCCTCTCGCCTGCTCAGTATTTGCAGAATTTCCTTCTGCTTTTATTTCAGATTTCTGACACGTGCAGCATTTTCCTTTTGAGAGAAACAAATTCAGTTTTCATTCCCCACTATCATCTCACTTTGCCCTATTGGAGCTATCTCCCCCTGCTGGGAGGGCAGAGAGGAGGCATTCTCTGGTATCTGCCGTCATTTAGGACAGGGAGCATCACAGGCCATCCTTACTTTCCCAACCTTACCTGGCTGCAATGCCTCCTTGGTGCTCTTCAGAAGCCTGGAGGCTACTCCTGTGGCTGCAGGCAAGAACATGTGACTCGGTTACCAGCCGCCATGTTGAAAGGTCACGTGCTTGCGGCTGACAGAGGGATGGAGAGCCAGAACGAGTGTCGTGACAAAACATGCATGTGCTTGAGATGTTTGTTGCATCAACGGGTTAACATGCGCTGCTGCCTCTTTTTCTTGGGTGTGTCCTGTCATGATATGCACTCATACACATAATGAGATACAGACAGACAGTGACAGACACTCAGTACAGCCAATCAATACACAGAACAGAACACAACCAATCACCAGGCAGAACACTAGAGGGTGGTCTCCCACCATAAAACACACGAGGCATCAACACTCTGCCTCTTTCCACTGGTGACAACTGTAGTGACAGTCAGGGTGTATATATCAGTTAGCACCTTCTACACGTGGCTCAGAGCTAGTCTGGTCTAGTTAGTTATAGTAAGCACGCTTAGATTAGTAGAGTGTCAAACCCACAGCGAACTGTGTGTACTGATTAACAAGTTCAATAAAGCGTATTGAACCAACATCACAGTTTGGAGTCTACTTTCAAGTACAACTGCACCCAGTTGCAGTCCGTGTTACCCCAGGGTGAGTAACACGACATGTCCTCCACCAGGTCTCTCTCAGTAGCTGGCATCTCAGCTTCCTCTGCTGTATTAGCAGACAGCCCTTGCTGCTCCGTGCAGCCTATTCCCGGAATCAGTGGTGAATCTGAGCTCTGCTAGGAACGACTTTCAAGTTTTCGCAAAACATTGCCGAAACTTTGCTGAGAGTGCGGAAGTTGGCAATTATTCTATTATCACATCTCAGCAACATCTGAGATGTTGCTCTGAGTTGTAACATTGCACCGTATAGATTTTACTTTACCTGGCTATATAGAGTCAGGGATTTCACTGTGTGAATCATTCATTCAGCTAGGCTTAGAGTAGTGAGGAAAAGAAGTAGTATGAACAATATTCCACTTCTCACACACATCTTGAAATAGCCTACCAATAAATTGCAGACCCGTATCCGAAATGATTCCTCTAGGCATACAAAATACAGTGAAAATAGCACTAGTGTATGCTCAAATATGCTTAACATATTGTGCAATTTTTGAATAATGGGGCAAAGTAGTCAACAATGATGATGAAGTCAGTGCAAAGGACATGAAAGAGGTCAGATTTGATTTTGGACCAAGGATGGGCATGACCTTCATGTGGTATAAGTGGTTCTTCGAGCTGCCTTAGCGAATTCTCTTGACATGCCTCACATGTTTTGATGAGGGCTTCAATGATATTCTTCATACCTAACCAATAGACACTTTCTTGCATGTCTTTTGGTCCAATCTATGCTCATATGAGTGATGAGGTTTTTGAAGAAAGGTTCCTGTGTGATGACCTGCTTTTCTTTTAAGAAGACTCTAAGGGAGTCTACTAGCTCATCATGATAAGGACGAAATGGTCTCACGTTTGTGGTAGTACGTATTAGGGGTCATGTGGGACTGGAAGCCCTAATGTCATTGGCTGACAGATCCCGGGTCCTGGTTGGCCGTTGACCTCTTGCTCCACCCTGAAGGCGGAGTATAAGAAGCCGGAGTCCTCCCCCGCAGGCCATTCTACTATTGAGCTGCGGGGGAACAGACATGCTTAATAAAGCCTCATCGACTTCACTCTATTCGTCTCACGGAGTCTTTGTGCGCTACAATTTATTAAGCGTGTCTGTTCCCCCGCAGTCCGCCTCCAAACCCTCCACAAGGACCTCTGCCACCCGGGGGTCACTCGGTTTTTCCACTTTATCAAGTCCCGCAATCTCCCATACTCTTTAGAGGAGGTCCGTACAGTCACAAGGGACTGCCACATCTGCGCGGAATGCAAACCGCATTTTTTCAGGCCGGCTGGTGCACACCTGATTAAGGCTTCCCGCCCCTTTGAACGCCTTAGTCTCGATTTCAAAGGGCCCCACCCTCCACCGACCGCAACACATACTTTCTTAATGTGGTGGACGAATACTCCCGCTTCCCATTCGCCATTCCCTGCTCTGACATGACCGCGGCCACAGTCATTAAAGCCCTGAACACCATCTTCACACTGTTCGGTTGCCCCGCATACGTCCACAGCGACAGGGGGTCCTCTTTCAAGAGTGACGAGCTGCGCCAGTTCCTGCTCAGCAAGGGCATAGCCTCAAGCTGGACGACCAGCTACAACCCCCGGGGGAACAGGCAAGTAGAGAGGGAGAACGGCACGGTCTGGAAGACCGTCCTACTGGCCCTACGGTCCAGGGACCTCCTAGTTTCACGGTGGCAGGAGGTCCTCCCGGACGCTCTCCACTCCATCCGGTCGCTATTATGTACGAGCACTAATCAAACGCCTCATGAGCGTCTCCTTGTCTTCCCTAGGAGGTCCTCCTCTGGAACATCGCTGCCGACCTGGCTGGCGGCCCCAGGACCCATCTTGCTCCGGAAGCATGTGCGGGCACATAAGGCGGACCCGTTGGTCGAAAGGGTTCACCTCCTCCACGCGAACCCGCAGTACGCTTACGTGGAGTACCCCGACGGCCGACAGGACACGGTCTCCCGTCGGGATCTGGCGCCCGCCGGCAACACACACACCCCCCCCGACACCATTCACCCAACCCCCCCCTTCCTGCCACCGCCGCACCCCGCGACCGCCCCCTTCCCAGGAGGATCGGTTCCCCTCCCCTCAGACCCGACCAAGAATAAAGCCCAAGCTGAAACCGTAAGGCTCCCGGAGACGACAACACCGGTACAAGCACCACCACCACCACCACCGGGGCCGAGGCGATCGACACGGACGACCAGACCGCCCGACCGACTCGTGGCGTCGATCTAAATCAATATATGGACTTTTCACAAGAACATTTTGCTTTTCTCCCGATACCTTCTGTAAATAGTTGAAACAGAACAAAATTGTACAATACTGTATTGCCATGTGAATGTTTTCCTCCCAGGACCAGCCCTGTAAACCCTTACCACCATACGAAGCATCACCCCGCCGGGTTCATTTTTGACAAGGGGTGAATGTGGTAGTATGTATTAGGGGTCATGTGGGACTGGAAGCCCTAATGTCATTGGCTGACAGATCCCGGGTCCTGGTTGGCCGTTGACCTCTAGCTCCGCCCTGAAGGCGGAGTATAAGAAGCCGGAGTCCTCCCCCGCAGGCCATTCTACTATCGAGCTGCGGGGGAACAGACACGCTTAATAAAGCCTCATCGACTTCACTCTATTCGTCTCACGGAGTCTTTGTGCGCTACAACGTTTTTGTGGACATGGCCTCCAACACAATTATTTTGCGAAATAAATAGGAATGAAAATGAACAATTCCAAACACTGAGGCTAATGTTTCCTGCTTGATGTTCGAGTAGGATTTTGAGGCACATGCAGAAGATTTTCACTATTTTATATTATTTGTGCTCCCAGAACTTTCTGTGAAGCATCTACCTTCAAGTCGCTGTCTCCCAAGGATTATATAATTGCAATGTCGATGCTTCTGATAATGATTGTTCCAGTACTTTGAGGAGGTATTGCTAATAATAATAATCTTTACTAGTATCACAAGTAGGCTTACATTAACACAATTGATGGTCTTTGTACTCATTTTAAAAGTTAAGTCTGAGACGGCAGCATGGTAGCACAGTGGTTAGCACAGTTGCTTCACAGCTCCAGGGTCCCAGCTTCGATTCCCGGCTTGGGTCACTGTCTGTACGGAGTCTGCACATTCTCTCTGTGTCTGCGTGAGTTTCCTCCGGGGGTAAGTGGAACATAAAGTCTCGTTATATGCGGATGACCTGCTGTTATACGTGTCAGACCCAATGACAGGGATGGACGGAATCATGGAAACCCGGAATTTGGTTGGTTCTCAGGGTATGAATTGAACATGGCAAAGAGCGAGATGTGGGTAGTGCAGGCGAGGGGTCAGGAGAGTAGGCTGAGGGGGCTGCCGTTCAGGCTGGTAGGGGAAAGCTTCAGATATTTAGGGATACAAGTAGCACGAGACTGGGGTAAGTTGCATAAGCTAAACTTGTCCCGGTTGGTGGAGCAAGTGAGGGACGGGTTCCGGAGATGGGATGCGCTCCCGCTGTCATTGGCGGGGAGAGTGCAGATGGTGAAGATGTCAATTCTTCAGAGATTCTTGTTCATATTTCAGTGTCTCCCCATTTTCATTCTGTGGTCCTTCTTTAAGAGGCTAGATAAAATTATCCTGGGATTTGTTTGGGTGGGAAAGTCCCCACAGTTGAGGAAGGCGATGCTCGAGAGGAACCGAGGGGATGGGGGGCTGGCGTTGCCGGACTTTAGCAACTACTACTGGGCAGCTAACATAGCCATGGTAAGGAAATGGATGGTGGGTATGGGGTCGGTTTGGGAGCAGATGGAGGCTGCTTCGTGCAGGGGCACCAGTTTGGTAGCCTTGGTTACGGTGCATCTGCCGCTCCCGCCGGCACGATACTCCACCAGCCCTATAGTGGTGGCGGCTCTATGTATCTGGGGCCAGTGGAGGAGGCATATAGGGGAAGTGAGAGCACTGGTTTGGTCCCCAATCTGCGGTAACCACCGATTTGCCCCAGGGAATATGGACGATGGGTTCCAATTATGGCGGTGGGCGGGGATTGCGAGGATGGGCGATCTGTTCCTGGAAGGGAGCTTCCCGAGCATGAGGGTGTTGGAGGAGAAGTTTGGGCTGGCGAGAGGGAATGATTTCAGGTACTTGCAGGTGCGGGATTTCGTACGCAGATTGGTACCATCCTTCCCATGCCTCCCACCAAGTGGGATCCAGGACAGGGTAGTTTCCAGAGGAGAGGTGGGAGAGGGGAGAGTCTCCGACATTTATAAAGAACTAATGGGAGCAGAGGAGGCACAGACTTAAGTGGGAGGAGGAACTCGGGGGGGGGGGGGAAGATAGAGGACGGCATATGGGCAGATGTTTTGAGTAGAGTAAACATGACCGCAACATGCGCCAGGCTCAGTCTGATCCAGTTCAAGGTCGTACATCGGGCCTACATGACGGTGGCCCGGATGAGCAAATTTTTGGGGCTGGAGGACAAATGTGCTAGATGTGCTGGAGGACCAGCAAACCATATACACATGTTCTGGGCGTGTCCTAAACTAAGGGGGTACTGGCAGGGATTCGCAGACGTCATGTCCCGGGTATTGAAAACAAGGGTGGCAATGAGTCTTGAAGGGGCAATGTTTGGGGTTTCGGAGGACCCGGAAGTCCAGGAGGAGAAAGAGGCCGATGCCTTGGCCTTTGCTTCCCTGGTAGCCCAGCGACGAATACTGTTGGCATGGACGGACTCAAAGCCCCCGAAGTCTGAAGTATGGCTTTCGGACATGGCGAGTGATGTGTTGGGTATGCCGGGTCTGCGAGGACTGCGTTTACTGTAGCAGTGAGAGAGACAGGCTTCCAACACTTGAAGAAATGCAACTCGATTTTATTAAACTCTTAACTATTAAACGTGCTTGAACTGTGGGTTGACACTATGCTGAGTTGACTGGAGACCTGAGGCTAACCTGACCAGGGGCCGCCTGCACTGGAATGGGCGGAGCTGCGTCCAACGTAGACGATGGCAAAAGAAACGGCAGATCGGTGACCTCTTGGGAGGGTGTGTCCTGAGGAACCAGCAGGCGAGGCGGGACATCACGTTCAGGTGGCGAGCGTGGAAGCAGCCGCAGTGCCCGCCTATTACGGCGAAGAAAAGAGCCACCATGCATGTGAACGAGAAATGATCTCGGGGCCACTTGCCTGACCACCACAGCTGTGGCAGACCAGCCACCGTCAGGTAGCTGAATACGAAGTCAATCAGCAGGGCCCAGAGCAGGGAGATCTGTGGCGTGGGCATCATACGCCAACTTGCATTGGGCCCGAGGCAGTTGCATTCTTTGCAGGACTGGAAAATTGTCAAGGTCCGGGATGTGGATAGCCGGCACCGTCGTCCGCAGTGTGCGGTTCATTAGCAACTGTGCTGGGAACAGGCCAGCAGACAAAAGAGTCGCCCTGGAGGCTAGCAGTGCCAGGTGAAAATCTGAACCCGAATCAGCAGCTTTACACAACAGTTGTTTTACAATGTGTACCCCCTTTTCTGCTTTCCCATTTGACTGGGGGTAGTGGGGGCTTGAAGTGACGTGCGTGAAATTGTACTGTCGGGCAAAATCCGTCCACTCCTGACTGAAGAAGCAAGGGCCGTTATCTGTCATGGCCGTAAGTGCAATGCCATGACGGGCAAAGGTCTCTTTGCACGCCCTGATGACTGACCATTCAGTCTGACCACCTCGGGGTAATTTGAAAAATAGTCCACGAGGAGGACGTAGTCCCGGCCCTTTGCGTGGAAGAGATCAATGCCAACCTTGGTCCATGGGGACGACACCAGTTCATGCGGCTTCAAAGTCTCTTTCGGCTGAGCCGGCTGGAACTGTTGGCACGTCGAGCAATTTAGGACAGTGTTGGTGATGTTGTCATTGATGCCTGGCCAATATACTGCCTCTCGGGCTCGCTGGCAACACTTTTCCACCCCCAGGTGACCCTCGTGGCGTTGGCCGAGGACGAGCTCTCGCATACTCTGTGGTATTACTATCCTGTCCAGTTTCATTAGTATGCCATCGACCACTGCCAGGTCGTCTTTTATATTGTAGAACTGTGGGCACTGGCCCTTCTGCCAACCATCTGTGAGATGGCGCATGACCCGTTGGAGTAAAGGATCCCTGGCCGTCTCTTGACGAATCTGCATGACCCTTTCAATGGCCGGAAAGTTGGATGCAGAACTCAACATGAGCGTCGATCTGGCAGACGAAGTACGACTGCTCGCACAGCGTGGTGATGGAGCGAGAGAGTGCTATCGGCCACAATGAGCTCCTTGCCTGGGGTGTAGACCAGGTCAAAATCATAGCGTCGGAGTTTGAGGAGGTTGCGCTGTAGGCGTGGTGCCATATCGTTGATGTCCTTCTGTATGATGTGAACCAGTGGCCTGTGGTCCGTTTCGACCGTAAACTTGGGGAGTCCATACACGTAATCCCCGTGAGGAGGCCCAGGCACTCTTTCTCGATTTGAGCATTTCGCTGCTCAGTAGGGGTCATGGCTCCAGATGCATATGCGACTGGGGCCCAGGAGGAGGATTTGTAGCGCTGGAGGAGTACTGCCCCAATGCCAGCCTGGCTCGCATCGGTGGAGATCTTCGTCCCCTTGGCAGGATTGAAAAACGCCAGGACAGGGGCCTTGGTGAGTTTCGCCCTGAGCTCACGCCACTCTCGGTCATGAGCGGGGAGCCACTTGAAGTCGGTGCTTTTTTTTTACAAGATTGCGGAGAGCTGTGGTGTGAGATGCGAGGTTGGGGATAAACTTCCCAAGGAAGTTGACCATCCCTAGGAAGCGGAGGACCGCCTTCTTGTCCTCCGGTGTCTTCATAGCATTGATCGCCGACATCTTATCTGCGTCTGGTTGCACACCGAACTGCGAAATATGGTCGCCGAGGAACTTTATTTCTGCTTGAGCGAATGAGCACTTGGCTCTGTTGAGTCGGAGGCCATGCTCGTGGATCCTATGGAACACTCGCTTGAGGCGATCGATGTGTTCCTGAGGAGTTGTGGACCAGACAATGATGTCATCGACGTACACACGCACCCCCTCGATGCCCTCCATCATTTGCTCCATTATTTGGTGGAACCTCCGAGGCAGAGATGATGCCAAAGAGCATCCAGTTGTAACAGTAACGACCAAATGGAGTGTTAAAAGTGCAGAGCTTTCGACTGGATGCATCTAGCTGTATCTGCCAAAACCCTTTGGAGGCATCTCCAGCTTCGTAAATAACTTGGCGTGAGCCATTTCGCTAGTGAGCTCTTCTCGTTTAGGGATGGGGTAGTGTTCCCTCATGATGTTACAAATCAAATCTTTGGGGTCGATACAAATGCGAAGTTCCCTTGACGGTTTTTTGACACAAATCATGGAGCTAACCCAGTCCGTGGGTTCCGTGACCTTGGAAATGACGCCCTGGTCCTGGAGGTCTTGCAGCTGCTGCTTGAGGCGGTCCTTAAGGGGTGCCGGCACCTGATGCGGTGCATGAACCACGGGTGTGGCATTCGGTTTCAGAAGTACCTTGTATGTGTAGGAGAGTGTGCCCATACCCTCGAAGACGCTGTGGTATTGTGCTATGACGTCATCTAATTGGGTTTGAAAGTTGGCATCTGGCGAGGCTGATGCCTCAGCGGACGACATGGAGGATTTTGAAGGCCTGAGCACTGAGCAAGGAAGCTTTGTTAGATGCTACTATTTCGAAACGCAGGGTGGCTCTTGAGGAACGATGAGAAACCATAAGCTGGCAGAGCCACTGGCAGCAATGGCATTGCCATTGTAGTCGATAAGCTGGCAGGCCGATGGAAGAATGCTCATTTTGACGTTGATGGTATCCAGGTCAGACTTTGAAATGAGGTTCGCTGAAGCGCCGGTGTCCAGCCTGAAGCGTATGCGAGATTCGTTGACCGTAAGGGTGGCACACCACTCGTCGTTCGGATCAATGCTCAGCACTGGGAGTGGATTAGCCTTTTTTTTAGAAAGCATCGTATGCTTGGTGATGATGATGCTCACCCGGAATGGGGATGTGAGATCCTCGCTGTCGGGATCTGGAACCATGTCGGAGTCGGAGTCTGCAGCGGGTTGCTGCACTGACCGGACGTTCCTGCGCTGCGACTGGGATCGCTGTGTATTGGGCAGTTGAGCAGATCTGCACAGGGCTGCGTAGTGGCCAAGCCTGCCACACTGGAGACAGTGTCAAGATTTCGCGGGACATTGCTGCTTTAAGTGGGCGGAGCCACAGTTGTTGCACGTCATGACACCGATGTCAGGATGTTCCGTGCGCCACCACACATGCGCGGTGCGGTCAAAAAATGTGCGCGCATGCGCTGTTCGATCTTCGGCCTCGCCGTCCTCTCGGTCGTTGTGCGCATGCGCAGGAGCCCGAGAAAAGTGCGCGAAATGGCTGCCCTCATCCAGACTCAGGCCCTGGAGCTGTTTTACAGCCTGCACCCGCTCCGCATCGTGGGGGCCTTGCCGCACCATCTCTGCCGCCTTGACATGGGAGTACCGGTTTTTAGCGCTGCATACGAGTATTCTCTGGAGCACAAACCAGGAACGCAGATAGCGAATGCCGACGGACTGAGCCGATTGCCTTTATCGACCGGCCCCATGTCGACCCCCACGACCGGTGAGGTGGTTGCAACCCTAAATTTTATGGACATCTTGCCTGTTACGACATTGAGAAGGTGGCCCAAAACTGCTCCATTTGCCAGGAGCACCAGAAGCTTCCGCCGGCCACGCCCCTACATCACTGGGAATGGCCAGGGCGGCCTTGGGCGTATAGGACCACCCCCCATGCGGGGACTGGGGTAGCTCCCGCAGAACTCCTAATGGGCTGGAGATTTCGCATCCGCCTTAGCATGGTTTTCCCGGACATTGCCGCACACAAGAACGGCAGGGACATGGTTTTTGCATCGGCCGATTCGGCAGTTTGCGCCCGGTGACCCAGTGTTCGTTCTGAATTCTGCTGGTGGTGCCCAGTGGGTCCCTGGCCAAACGTACACTATCTCTTACCAGGTGCAAGCCCAGGGTCGTCTCCAGCGCAAACATGTAGACCACGTTCGGTCCAGAAGACTATCCCTTCCAAAGATTCCCTGCCCCCGGAGCTCATTTCTGCAGCCACAGAGACCAGAGACAATGGAAAGTAGTCCTCACAATCTACCTCTGGTGCCTCACTCAAAGCCTGCGCAGGTCGTTACAGAACCGCGTGGAGATAGAGACTCCGAGATGAAGGAGGCAGCAGACTCTGACTCCAAGATAGAGACGCAGGATGCCTCAGAGGGGGAATCCTCGGGCCCACGGGCCGTGGATGTACAACTGTTACGCCGTTCATCACGGAAGCGCCGGTCTCCGTCTCGTTACACGCCGCCTGATCCAGCGCCTCGTGCAAATGGTGTCCGGCCTGCGGCAAAACGAGTCCCACGCCCTCCTTCGCCAGGGTCTATGGTGGATTCCTTGGACCTTCGGGGGGAGGGATGTTATAACCTGCCTGCTTACCATTGGCTGGGGACTAATGGCAATCCCACAATCCTGTGGGAGTATGAGCTTCCCCAATGAGGGGGGCGGAGAAATCATTAGCAGACTCCCTGTATAAATAAAGCTGGTCAGTTTGGAACCAGGAGGAAGGAGTAAGCAGCAAGCGAGGTTGCTGCTGTTGTGTATATATATGTTATTGTAAATAAATGTTATTTCTTTGTATCCTTGAAACTCGTGCTGGATTCTTCATGGCCCTCACAAAAATAAGCTTGCCAGGCTTTACATATAAAGCTGTTCCCTCAGAAACAGCTGATTGCTTCTTGTGATGAAGTACAAGGCGAGTCGGGATGTCATATCGCCTCTACGCCAGCAAGTGGCGGTGTTGTACTGTCAAACGATCAGACTAGCCCGTTCAGAATGAGATTACTGGGATCGAAAGCACAAAATGCTGGAACTGCGCAACAGGTCAAGGTGTGCATCTGTGGAGGAAGAAACAAGTTCATGTTTCAGGTCGACGATTGTTAATCAGAAACTGGGTGACGTTAGAGATCAGGAAGCTTTTAAGCAAGTGCAGTGTGGGGAATCAGAAACAGAACACAAGGAAGATCTCTGTGATCGGGCAGAGAGCAGAGGAGTGATGCAATAACATTGGGGGAGGTGGTGGTGCAGGGGTGTTGTCACTGGACGAAGTAATCCAGGGACCTGGGTTCAAATCCCACCCTGGCAGATGGTGAAATTTGAATTCATAAAAAATCAGGAACTAAAAGTACACACCAAGATGACCACGAAACGATTGCTTTCAAAACCCATCTGGTTCACTCAGGAAATCTTCTGTAAAGTACCTCGATGAACACTTGGCAGACCATAATGTTTAAAGCTATGGCCCAAGGGTTGTCAAGTGGGATTAGGTGGGCAGGTCAGGGCCTTTCATACGACGGTGCTGATCTGATGAGCCAAAGGACCTTTTCTGCACTGGAGTATTCTTTGGTTCTGTGACATCTGCCGTCCTTACCTGATATGGCCTACAAATAACTCCAGCTCCGAATGAAAGTGATTGACTCTCGAATGCCTTCTGAAACGGCCTAGCAAGCAACTTGGATCAGGGGCAATAAGTTCTGGCCCAGCCAGCGATGCCCGCACCAAATTAGTAGTGACTTAAAACGCGGTGTTACGAGGTAAAAGGAGACGATAATGAGACGAGTGCAGAAACAAAAAAGGAGTTGATGGCAGACTTAAGTGATTACAACAGAAGAGGAGACAATCTGACAAGAGAAGGCTTCCATTGCCTAGGAAGGAGACAGGAGGCCCCTAAGGGTGTGGATCACTCTGCCAGCCTTGATCTGAGAGGGAAAACTCACTCCAAGCTCCAGTCCATACCTCCTCCTCCCTCCTTTCCTGTGGCTCCCTGACCAGCAACTGCTGTGCAAGTGAACAGTGGTCATGAACTAAAAGTTTTAAAATTTGGGCACTAATTAAGGGTGGATGCCTGTAAAGTGCCTCCGAAAGGAGATGGAGTGCTGTTCTTCGGGCTGTTCTGGCACGGTGATGGAGGCCAAGGTGAGAGCAGTCAGAGTGGGACTGGGCTGTGGCTGTAGCTAATCTGTTAATGGGGAGTACAAACTGAATTGCTATTCTGAATACACCAATGCACACACACCACCCAGACATCCACACACCCACCCACATACCCACACACACACCCACAGACACCCCCCCCACACACACACCACACACACATCCACACAACCACTCACATACCCACACACACACCTAAACACACAACCACGCACACACACCACACACCCACCCACATACCCACACACACACCCACACACACAACTTCCCCACACACACACCACCCACACATCCACACACCCACCCACATACTCACACACACACACAACCTCCACACACACACACCACACACATATCCACACATCCAGACGCATACCCACACCCCCACACACCCCCACACACAACCCCACAGACACACACCACCCACACACACACACACACATACCCACACGTCCCCACACCCCCCCCACACACACGCCGCACACACATCCACACACACACCCACACACCCACACACACCCCCACATACCCACACCCCCTCACACACACACGCACACACACAATCCACAATCCACACACCCACACACCATCCACACATCCGCACACCCACCCACATACTCACACACACACACAACCTCCCCACACACACACCACACACACATCCACACGCATACCCACACACACCCACACACACACACCACCCACACACACATCTACATACCCATACACACAGCCACACACACACACACACACACACACCCATATACCCCCCACACACAGGCATAACCACACACCCACACCACCCACATACCACACACCCATCCACATACCCACACATACACCCACATACCCATACACACACATAACCACACATACACACACACACAAACCCACACACCCACCCACATATCCACACACACACCCACACTCACACAGTCACACACACGCACATACCCACACACACCCACACACACACACACCACACACACACCACACACCCATCCACATACCCACACATACACCCACATACCCACACATCCACACACCCACATACCCCCCCCACACACACATCCACACACACACCACACACACATCCACACACCCACCCACACACACACCCAAATACCCACACACACATATCCACACACACACCACACATACATCTACACACCCACCCACATACGCCCCCACACACACATCCACACACACACCACACACACATCCACACACCCACACACACACACAAATACCCACACACACATATCCACACACACACCACCCATACATCTACACATCCACCCACATACACACACACACTCCCACCCACACACACACACACACACACACATATCCCCCCCACACACACACCCACATACCCACCCCCCCAAGCACACACACACACCACCCACACACACACACACACACACACACCCACACCCCCCCATACCCCCCACACACACACCCACACACACACCCACATACCCACCCCCCACACACACACCACACTGACACACACACACACGCCCACACACATACCCACCCACCTACCCACACACACCACCCACATACCCCCCCACACACACACCCACATACCCTCCCACACACACACGCCCACACACATACCCACCCACATACCCACACACACGCCCACATACACACACATGCCCACACACATACCCACCGGCATACCAACACACCACCCACATACCAACACACCAGCCACACATCCACGCACACACCCACACACATACCCACACATACCCAAACACCCCCCCCACACACACCACCCACAACACACAAACACCCCCCCCACACACACGCCCACACACATACCCACCCACATACCCATACACACACTCACACACACACCACAAACCCACACAACCCACCCACACAACTATTCATCCAAACACATACCCACCCACGTACCCACACCCACACACACACCACACACACACCCGCACACACACATACACACCTACCTGCACACACACGCACACATACCGGCACACTCACACACACACACTGCCACACACACACATTCACCCACAGACACACACCCACACACACACACCCATACACACATGTACGCACCCATACACCACACACACATAGTCACACACACCCACACCACACAGACACACGCACACCGCCACACACACGCACCCACACACCACACACACATAGTCACACACACCCACACGCACACCACACACACATCCACACACCCACCCACATACCCACACACACACCCACACACACAACCTCCCCGCACACACACCACCCACACATCCACACACCCATCCACATCCCCACACACACACCTACACACACAACCTCCCCACACACACACCACACACACATCCACACATCCACACGCATACCCACAGACACATCCACACACACAACCTCCCCACACACACACCACCCACACATCCACACATCCACATGCATACCCACACACACACCCACCCCCCCACCCACACATCCACACACACACCCACATACCCACGCACACACATATACCCACCCCCCACACACATACCACCCACACATCCACACACCCACACACACACACCGCCCACACACCCACCCACACACACACCCACACACACAACCTCCCCACACACTCACCACCCACACATCCACATACCCACACACACACCCACACACACAACCTCCCCACACACACACCGCCCACACATCCACACATCCACACGCATACCCACACACACACCCACACACACACACCCCCTACACACCCACCCACATACCCATATACATACCCACCCACATACATAATCACACACCCACACATCACACACCCATCCACATACCCACACATATACCCACGTACCCATACACACACCCACACACACACCTACACACACACATAACCACACACCAACACACACACACACATTTCCACAAACACTCCCACACTCACATCCTCACACACGCAGACATACCCACACACACACACCACACACACACCACACACCCATCCACATACCCACACATACACCCACATACCCCCACTCCCCCACACACCATCCACACACCTACCCACATACCCCCCACACACACACATCCACACACACACCACACACACATCCACACACCCACCCACACACACACCCAAATACCCACACACACACTCCCACACACACCCACACACACACATAACCACACACCAACACACACACACACACACATTTCCACAAACACTCCCACACTCACATCCTCACACACACAGACATACCCACACACACACACCACACACACACCACACACCCATCCACATACCCCCACATACCCCCACTCCCCCACACACCATCCACACACCTACCCACATACCCCCCCCACACACACATCCACACACACATCCACACACCCACCCACACGCACACACAAATACCCACACACACACTCCCACCCACACCCCCCACACACACCACCCACACACCACACACCCACCCACATATCCCCCCCACACACACACCCACATACCCACCCCCCCACACACACACCACCCTGACACACATGCACACACACCCACACACGCCTACACACATACCCACCCACATACCCACACACACGCCCACAAACACACACATGCCCACACAGATACCCACCGGCATACCAACGCACCACCCACATACCAACACACCACCCACACATCCACGCACACACCCACACCCACACACACACATACCCAAACACCCCCCACACACACAGCACCCACAACACACAAACACCACCGACACACACGCCCACACACATACCCACCCACATACCCACACACACATTCACACACACACCACACAACCCACCCACACAACCATTCATCCACACACATACCCACCCACGTACCCACACACCCACACACACACACACATCTGCACACACACACACCGCACAGTCACCCGCACACACACGCACACACCCACCTGCACACACACATACCCGCACACTCACACACACACCGCCACACACACACATTCATCCACACACACACATACCCACACACACACACACATACGCACACCCATAGACACATGCACGCACCCATACACCACACACACATAGCCACACACACCCACACGCACACCACACAGACACACACCACACACACTCACCACAAACACACACTCACACTCACCACAAACACAGCCGCACATCCACACACAGACTACACGCAATAGCAAAATGAAATGAAAATCGCTTATTGTCACAAGTAGGCTTAAAATGAAGTTACTGTGAAAAGCCCCTAGTCGCCACATTCCGGTGCCTGTTCGGGGAGGCTGGTACGGGAATTGAACCCGCGCTGCTGGCCTGCCTTGGTCTGCTTTAAAAGCCAGCGATTTAGCGCTGTGCGAATGAAGAGTACCTCTCTTCCAATCAGAAATGAAACAAACGGTACTTGATGAATCAGGACTTGTCCTACCTTTTTGTAGCTGCTTATAAATTTGGCCAGTGTCAAAGTAGCGTTACCCTTCCTGCACCCTTTGTCAAGTACAGGACTCAAAGTCTGGAAACCTGGCAGCATCAGACTCATTTTTATTTGTTCTTTCATAGGTTGAGTGCCACTGACAAGGTCGGCATTAGTTGCCATAACCCAATTACCCTAGGGCTGATATTGACTGGCCAGGCCATTTCAGAGAGCAGTTCAGCACCATTACTGTGGGGCTGGAGTTATATGTAGGCCAGATTTGGTAAGGATGACAGCTCCCCTCCCTGATCGTTATCAGTGAAGCAAATGTTTTTTTTAATGACAATCACTGATAGTTTCATGGTCACCTTTACTGAGAGTAACTTTCAATTCCGGAATTATTGATGGAGTTTAAATCCCACTAGTTGTTGTCAATTTGATGGATGTGTGGATTAATGATGATCACTGTTGTTACCACAATGCCGCCATCCCCTTCTATTTGCATTAGTCTGATGAGCTGCTGCCAATGGACATTGGTTCTGAGTGGACCAGCTGAAGTAAAGAGGGGTGACACATGTTGAGGATGCTCATAATGTTCTGAGGGCCAGCCGTTGCCCTGGGACCCTGAATGAAAATGCCAAAGTGCATACTGACCTGACAAGGCTTGCGAGATTCAACATACTCTTGTATTATTGCATCACAGTGTTGGTTAGGAAACAATAGCAATCATGCTTGATTCAATAAATATTTCCGAAACCACAGGACTTAATTCTACATAGAAATCATTTCATAGAATTTCATAGAATTTACAGTGCAGAAGGAGGCCATTTGGCCCATCGAGTCTGCACCGGCTCTTGGAAAGAGCACCCCACCCAAGGTCAACACCTCCACCCTCTCCCCGTAACCCAGTAACCCCACCCAACACTAAGGGCAATTTTGGACAGTAAGGGCAATTTAGCATGGCCAATCCACCTAACCTGCACATCTTTGGACTGTGGGAGGAAACCGGAGCACCCGGAGGAAACCCACGCACACACGGGGAGGATGTGCAGACTCCGCACAGACAGTGGCCCAAGCCGGAATCGAACCTGGGACCCTGGAGCTGTGAAGCAATTGTGCTATCCACAATGCTACCGTGCTGCCCACATATTAAAGAATTCCTTGATTTCTAATGGTGACCCAACAGAATGCGTCACCCTCCATGTGCCATAAATCTAGTCTGAAAAAGTGAACATAATTCAGTCTCAAGTCAGTGGGAATAGGCTTTTTATTTCCTTTGAGATGAAATCATAGAATCACTACAGTGCAGAAGGGGGCCAATTGGTCCATCGAGTCCACATCGACCCTTCAAAAGAGCATCCCACGTAGGCTCACCTAGGCCCACGTTGCCCATGTTGATTCTATCAATCCTGCTTATATTGTCAGGAGGGTTTTGCTGACGATGATGCGTGAGTGCAAATGGTGTCCCCATTACAGGACCCGTCCAACCAGTTTACCTTCGTAAATGGTGCATTGTGATCTGCTGCCACAGGGACAAACAATCTAAAATCCAAATGTTGACTCATCCTGCTTTTTATGGTGGCGGTGACTCATGAATTTACAGCTGTGACAGAGGAAAGAAATTCTCAGGATAATTAAGCTGCCGAATTATGGGTTTCATGTGACTGTTAGTGTTGCTGATTTCTGACACACGATTGGCACGTAGACCCACCTGCAAACCGTTGCCAGGGTGATGAAACGCAGGGACAATGAATAATTTTAAAAGGAAATTGGATGGGCAGTTGACGCAGGGCTGTGTGGATAGAATGGAGCGATGAGATTGATTGGATCGCTCTGTGGGGAACCATCATGGATGGGACGGGTGGGGGAGGCGAGGGGCAGCACGGTGGCGCAGTGGGTAAGCACTGCTGTCTCACGGCGCCGAGATCCCAGGTTCGTTCCCGGCTCTGGGTCACTGTCCGTGTGGAGTTTGCACATTCTCCCCGTGTTTGTGTGGGTTTCGCCCCCACAACCCAAAAATGTGTAAGTTAGGTGGATTGGCCACACTAAATTGCCCCTTAATTGGAAAAAATGAATTGGGTACTCTAAATTAAAAAAAAAATGGATGGGATGGGGAAAATGGCCACCTCTTGTGTCGTACATCTCAATGAATCCACTCTAAATTCACGGACAGACCAGTTTTCTTTACCATCTGAAGGAAGGGCAGATACTTATGGTACTTCCTGCTAGTGGAATCTTCCATTCCCGCTGAAGCCAATGGACCTTTGAACGGCTCGCCCCCCACTCCCACTGCAAAGGGGTCGTACAAATCTGCTTGGCAACTACCCCTGTGATCCAATAGGCAGAACGTAATGGTGCCCACTAGAATGGACATGGTAACTGTGGGGGGTTAATCAGGTGGGAGTACCCGTGTCTAATTCTTGACATCAGGAAAACTGGCCCAATTAAGTTGGGGGCACGAAGGACCCAATATTGATTCCTGCTCACTGGCAGCTGGATGCCAATTAGGTTCATTAGTAAGCCACTTGACACTAATGATAATAGAGCCACCAGAAATTAGTGATTGGTCAGTGATGTAACGGGACTGACATGGCTCTCCCACACTGCCCAATGATTATCCAGCAACCTTGCGGCCTATCATAGAATTTACAGTGCAGAAGGAGGCCATTCGGCCCATCGAGTCTGCACCGGCTCTTGGAAAGAGCACCCTACCCAAGGTCCACACCTCCACCCTATCCCCATAACCCAGTAACCCCACCCAACACCAAGGGCAATTTTGGACACTAAGGGCAATTTATCATGACCAATCCACCTAACCTGCACATCTTTGGACTGTGGGAGGAAACCGGAGCACCTGGAGGAAACCCACGCACATACGGGGAGGATATGCAGACTCCGCACAGACAGTGACCCAAGCCGGAATCGAACCTGGAACCCTGGAGCTGTGAAGCAATTGTGCTATCCACAATGCTACCGTGCTGCCCCCTATTGGGGGTCCCCCATTGTCAGGCACTCTGTACCCGATTCAATGAGTTGGCATCAGGACAGGTGAGGAAGGTGGGGGAGGTGGGGGGGGTGGGGGGGGAGAAGTGGGGCTGCAGAACTGCCGAGAGTCCTCCCCTGCCTTTTCCTCAGACTTCCCTGCACCCCCAATGATCCCCATGCCACCCCACGCACCTAGGTATCTACTGGCGGTCCTCGCTCTGCGGCTGGCAGCAGCAGATGGCACTCCCAATGGCACTTATTGGCAATGGCAAGCCGCCAGAGTCTGATTAGCTGGCAGCTCTTGGGGCAAGATTTTTGTCCTCAAGGGGTCCTTGATCCCAAGGAATGCCCAACTCCGTCCAATGAATTGCCTGAATGTGCTTAAATTGCTTCACGCCTCTCCCATGGGGCTCTCACTGGGTCTCCAAACATTGTGGAGAAACTCCCATCACTAGAACTCAATTCTGGCCAATAATTCTGCCCAGACATCCAATGACGAGGGCTTCAATTGTAAAGCAGGTATTAGAAGTTTTGGAAAGGAGTCCACACCGAGTCGAGAAGGTTGAATCAAAAGGAAAAAGGTTTAATGCTACAGAACAAGAGGAAAAGGCAGTTTCTCTACTACAGGGGCCATTCACAGTTCATAACCCCCTGGTTTTATACAGGATTTATTCAGTAAGGGAAGGTGTATTCCACATAGTTTTGGGGGAATATCAATCCCCCAGTCTCATAAATGTTCCATGACCTGCTTAAGGTTTCATGAGTGTCCCAGGACATGCTTTGTCCCAGGACATGACTACGGGAGTTTGTTGGGTTGGGTCCACTACTCATATAAACATTATCAAATGCCATAGAGATGAGTCAAAGATATGACATACAAATCGCGAATGTACAGAGGAGAAAACCTTTCTATTAACGTGCAAAAGAAAACGATTGTTCCGTTAACCTTTGAGATATCTATGTCTCCAATTTTGGTGTCATATCAGTCACCTACATCCTCCACCAGCACAGATACACACACTTCGGTAGGATTTACAAATAGGCAGGATTCTGGTCACTAACTGGCGAGGATGTCCCAGGGAGCAGGCACTCGCAGGGATGCCAGGGCACCTGGCTGATGTTATGCCCCTGGGTCCGGTTGTTCCACAGCACAGCCGCACACATCAGAACGTGATGGCAGCATGCCTCCTCGGAATGCAAGGCTGATTTGAGTCCCATCGCTTTCTGTCCGAGTGGATGTTGCTGTCACTCCTACTCAATGAGGCTAACACACGGAGGGTGGCATTCACAGTGGAGATCTATGTGCAGGACCTGCGCTCCATGGTGGGGAATGTCCACTCCATGGCTCTTCTCGTGACTTCTATGACTGAGGGCATGTGTTCCAATGTTCAGAGCTTCAACTGCGTAGTGCAGGCACTTCTGGAAATCCATGAGTGTCAGCCCCAGAGGACAGCGCATCTTCTGGATCTCACTCCAGCTGACACCCTATCCCATGGAGGAGCACAGTGGTACCCGGGCACATGAAGCGGAGAGGATTGGCAGGGGTGCAGCCTGGGCCTTTTTCCCAGGAGGCCCTTGGAGTGTCCACCCCATCTGACACACCCCGACATTTGAGCGGCACACCTCCAGCTCAGTACACCGAGGAGGGCAGCACTGCAACCCGTGCTGCCCAAAAGTTTACCAGGCCCTCAAAGTCCAGGCCCTCCAAGGGACACCCACCAAGGTCATTCAGGCAACAGGGTGAGGAAGGCAGCAGGCCGTCTCAACCTCAGCTGTGGATCCTAGGAATACTCCTGGACATAGCGGGAGGGTGAGGAAGTGGAACAAACTGTAGGCACCTGGTAGTTATGGGCGAGCCTAGGTACTAGTTTAGATAAGTTACCACTGTCATAAACATCACTTTGTTCATCAGCAGATCCTCACCCAGTCATTCCATGATGCCATGCTCCGCCAACTACTGTGCACACCCGGCACTTGATCGCTGTGCAATTTGAGAATGGCAGCGCAATGTTCCACACACCCCCCCCCCCCCCCCCCCCCCCCCCCCCCCCAGACAGATGTAATCTTGTCCGGCAATGAAGCTCCGACATCTGTAGGCAGGATGTCCGATGTCAGATGACCCTTCGCCGGTAGTGTCTCCTACGAAGCTCCACCATGCTGCTCGCGGAACAGCTACAGGCCCAGCTTTCCCCTCCTCTGCAGGGCGCTGGTCCTGGCCACCTACGGCGGCATGTCAATGTCTCTGCTGCTGCTCGATCGCTCTGAGTAAAATAGTCACCTCAACTGACGCCATGACTCTCCAGAATCATGCACTGAAAAGAAGAGAGCACCAAAGTGAGAGCTGAGGGTTCCTGACAGACCCCTAACCCTCAGCTCTCCATACCTCTGGTACTTCCACCCATGTGCTTCCCCCTTAGTAAATGCCTCTCCTCTAAGCCTCACACCCTCCCTTCTCACACTATAGCCACTTCCTCACAGTTTCCCCTGATAACTCCACCAGGATGAGGCACGTGAACCCTTGAGAACCTCAGTGGCACCTTTTCCCTGACCTTTCCGCAACCTCCCCTCCCCCAACCCTGGCATTAGGTGAAAGGGCAATTAAGTGGATGCATGGGATCAGGGTGGGCATCCTCACAGGCCCCTCAAAGATGCTTCCTGTCATAACCGTGAATGGGGTGAGTGATGATAGACTTCACCATCACTTGTTGCATAGGGACACACATTAGTGTAATCTGTGTCATGTTAACGTTTGTATGAGCATTGGAGTTCAATGCTCAGGGCCAGTGCTTCCAAAGGGTTAAAAATTGGCTCCAATTATTTTGATGAGAAACAATTCAACTAAATTAAATAAACTTAGGGACAAAATAAAAGGGGCAACTCCTTAAAGGGATTGTCCCTTAGATAAAAGAAAAAAATCAGAAATTAAACTTAAAACATCAAACCAAAATGTGATTAAAAGAGTTGATAAACCACCTCAGACCCTGTGGGGCCCACTGGGCGCGGAAGGCCTCGATGGTGCTCCTGGATTCCGCCCCGACCGCAAATGTGGCCGCGGAAGAGCGGCATGCATTTGGGCTGCACAACCCCCCTCGGTCGCCCAATGCCTGGACCTGTATATGGCAAGTTTGGCAGGTTCAGGAGCAGGTTCACGAAGAGGTCCTCCTACTTCCCCTCCCCTCTCCACTCCAGGTGCCCGTAGATTAGGAGCCTGTGACTGAAGTGAAAAAAAACTTTGCTCCAATCAGTGGCACTGATGTTTAGCTCTGCACATTTCATTTGCATAATTGGCGAGTCAAGGAGGGTAGCACGGTGGCGCAGTGATTAGCAAAGCTGCCTCACAGCGCCAAGGTTCCTGGTTCGATCCCGGCTCTGGGTCACTATCCGTGTGGAGTTTGCACATTCTCCCCGTGTTTACGTGGGTTTCACCCCCACAAACCAAAAGATGTGTAGGGTAGGTGGATTGGCCATGCTAAATTGTCCCTTAATTGGAAAAAATGAATTGGGTAATCTAAATTTAATTAAAAAAATTAAAAATAATTTACTAGTCAAGGAAGAGTGAGATAGCAAATCAGGAAAATGACTGCCTCTTGTGCCAGATGAGGCACAGCTGAATAGAGTGAAGCTTGGAAGGTAGGTGAGAGGAGGTCTGGAGAGAATACTCGCTAATGACAAACTAATGTATTAAAATAAAGTTCCCAACAGGCGGCCTGTGGCGCAGTGGTTAGCACTGGGACTGCGGCACTGAGGACCCGGGTTCGAATCCCGGCTCTGGGTCATTGTCCGTGTGGAGTTTGCACATTCCCCCCGTGTCTGCGTGTGTTTCACCCCCACAACCCAAAGATGTGCAGGGTAGGTGGATTGGCCATGCTAAATTGCCCCTTAATTGGAAAAAAAATAATTGGGTTCTCTCAGTTTATTTTTTAAAAAGCATGAGAACTAACATGTAGAGATTTGAAAAGGAAAAATAATTGGCTACACTAAATTTAAAAAAATATAATGATCCCAAGCATGTTTTGTGTTGCTGCACCGATGAGGGGAGTGAAAATCAGAAATCCCAATCTCGCCAGAGAGAATTGTATTTTCCGATTCTCTCCCGATTTTGAGCCCACGCCGACTTTCTCGTTGGTGGTTCGTGCAGGCTCAACATCGCCCCCTGTGCTCGAGGTGCTATATAAATAAAAATGGTTTGAGAGGATTCTCGAGGCAGATAAGCAATGCCAGATGTTGCCATCAGCACAGTATTTGTAGTAAACATGAGCTCAGTGTTCACTGGGAGTACATTGCAGGACAGAATGGGCCAGCTTTACTGTGATATACAGCATATTTTCCCATTTTACACTCAGTCATTCCCTTCAGACTTCACCTAGACTCCCCAAATACTGAGGTCCAAGGCTCTGGAACTCCTTCCCAAAAACCTGCTGCCTCTCCTTCCTCTTTTCCATAGAATCCATAGAATCCCTACAGTGCAGAAGGAGGCCATTTGGCACAAATGCCTCCACTGATCCTCTGAAAGAGCATCGTTGCTGGGTCCAAACCCGCACCCTATCCCCTTAACTCCACGTAACCTGCACATCTTTGAACTATGGGAGGAAAACGAATGCCCGGTGGAAACCCACGCAGACATGGGGAGAACATGCAAACTCCACACAGACAGTCGCCCAAGGCTGGAATCGAACCCGGGGGAGTCCCTGGCATGGTGAGGCAGAAGTGCCAACCACTGTGTCACACTTTCTCAAAGCCAATGTCTCTTTAACCAAGCTTTTGTCTATCTGCCTTCACGTCTCCTGACGTACAGGGCCAAATTTTACTTTATAAAGCTCCTGTGAAGTGCCTTGGAAAGTTGTATTACGTCTATAAATACAAATACAAGTTGTTGTTGTCATATGAGGAGCAATCAATTTACAAAGAGCAGTTACCTTAAAAGGCAAATTAAAAAATGATTTGCCTTTATGCGGCATCTTTCACAACAGGACGTTCCAAAGTGCTTTACAACCAATTAAGTACTTTTGAAGGTGTTGTAATATACAAATGCAATAATCAATCATACACTGAACACATTCCTGTAAATATCAACATAATAATAACTAGATAATTTGTGAGATTGGTTGAAGCACCACCCTGCTCCTCTTCAATTCAATGCCATAGGATTTGTGAGTAGCATCCACTTGAGAGACAGGTCCTTTGTTTAACATCTCAGGCAAAACACTGTTCCTTTGACAGTGGGACAGAGCTCCCACTGTACAGCATTGGAGTGCCAGCCTGGGTATTGTGTGCAAATCATAGAATATCACATCACGAAGGAGGCCATTCGGCCAGGTGTGCCCATACTGACCTTCAAAACAGTCCTTCTTTACTCCATCAACGTCCTTCATAATTTTGAACACTTGAGTTAAAACTCCAGAGAACAGCCCCAGCTTCTTTTGTCTCCACATACTCTGGCGTGAATTCGAACCCGCAACCTTTCAATTTGGAGAATGCTACCATTGAGCCATGGCTTGCATTCTTCATTGAAATGAATGGTTATATTTTCCTTTTCCTATAATGTGGAGATGCCGGAGTAGGACTGGGGTGGGCACAGTAAGACGTCTTACAACAACAGGTTAAAGTCCAGAAGGTTTATTTGGAATCCTGAGCTTTCGGAGGGTAGTCAACTCACCTGATGAAGAGCTACGCTCCGAAAGCTTGTGATTCCAAATAAACCTGTTGGACTTTAACTTGGTGTTGTAAGACTTCTTACTGTTCCTTTTCCTCAGCGTGGCACAGCTAATACAGCAAATTAGTTTGGAGGGACATGAGCAGAAGGGATCCTGCCTGATTTTTTGATGCAGTGCCCACTATGTATCTTCCAGCTGCACCATCAGAACTTTAACATCCACTGAACATGCAGCTGAAGCCTTGAATTAATCATCCCTAAAAGTACAGCACTCCCTCAGTCGTGCAATCAAGTATCAACCCAAATGATGTGCTTAAATCCTGCCACGGGGATTGAACCTACAAACGTCCGATCACCTATGGAGGTTTAATTTAAGCAGGATAGACTGAAACCAGTGAATATGTTGAATTTATTGAGAGTTAAAATGGGATATAATATAGCAGTTATACAGAAAAACTATACGACCATGACAAGTGACAAGTACTACTGGTCTGATTTGGGCAGGATGGCTGGTTTGCGCAAATAGGTCTTGTCTTCCTCTTCCTTCACTTTCTTTCCAGTGGCTTGCTTCTATTCAAAATCTTTCAAACTATCCAAAAGTGTGAGACTGAAGTCAGCATGGATCCACTCTCCACTCCACCACTTACTGCATTCAAAACCTTATCATTTGTATGCTTTTTTCAGGGGTGTATCTGGAGTTCATTATTGACAAGGCTTTACTGCTTTACAGAAATTCCCTTTCAATACAAAGTGCTCAAAAGTATTTTGAGTTCTTTGCTTGAACCATGGATAGAAGCCCACCTTTGCCATGCCTCTACAATATACTAAGGATTGTTTCCTTTCTCTCATTCTCTGCTGTTTTCCTGGTCCAGTATCACAGTTCCTGATACTGGGCCAGCTTTTATGCATATTTAGTCAACATCCTCATTGCATTTGTGCATTTAAGCACTTAGTTAAGCAAACAGCTTTGTTAAACAAGGTTAAGAGACACTACCAAAACATCACTGTTATATGGTGGTTTATTTACTTTTCCACTATTGCAGAAGCATCATCTGACCATGTTCCACCTTTTGGATTATCAGTTTCACAGTATCTGGGACAATTGCCAGATCTCACAATGCACATTCATGTGTTTATAATGACACCAAACTTAACTGATTTTTTGTCAATGAATCTGGTACACACACACACACACACATACAAGCGGGACAACAAAAGAAAGCACAAAAGGAAACAATCTATTTTTCTTTTATTAACTGAAGCTATGTGGGCTTTGCTGGCTCAGCCAGCCTTCATTGCCCATCTCTATCTGCCCTGGTGGTGGAGGCCAAGACAAGAGGCCTTTTCATTAATAGTTTGTTCATGACAGCCAGATAATAATAATAATCTTTATGACTGTCACAATTAGGCTTACATCAACACTGCGGTGAAGTTACTGTGAAAGTCCCCCAGTCGCCACACTCCGGCGCCTGTTCGGGTACACAGAGGGAGAATTCAGATTGTCTGAATCAAGTAGCAAGCAAGTAATTTCAGGACTTGCAGGAGGAAACCGGAGCACCCGGAGGAAACCCACGCAGACTCGGGGAGAATGTGCAGGCTCTGCACAGACAGTGACCCACGGCGGGAATTGAACACAGCTCCCTCATGCTGTGAAGCAACAGTGCTAGCCTCAGTGCTACCATGCTGCCCAACTGTGCAACCGTGCCGCCCAGCTTGAGTACTTGAGAGTTATATTCATAGTACAGAAATGAGCTAAACTTGTATATATATATTGTTACGGAATTTTCTGTGTTCTGTACTGAGAAAGTAGAACATCTATTAGCATTGAAATCGCATCACTGAGACAAGAAAGCAAGCTATTGACATGTTAGCAGAAAAGGTCATACCAACTTCGAACATTTCAAGTGACAACTGTTGTGAATGTAGGGTTTGGTATATATTGTGTATTTACTTTTCAGAAATTTAGAATATCCAATTAATTTTTTCCCACTAAGGGGAAATTTGGCATGGTCAATCCAACTACCCTGCACATCTTTGGTTTGTGGGGGTGAAACCCACGCAAACATGGGGAGAATGTGAAAACTCCACACGGACAGTGACCCAGAGCCGGGATCGAACCTGGACCTCAGCGCCGTGAGGCAGCATTGCTAAACACTACAACACTTTGTTGCCCTCATATATTGTGTATTTTATATCTGTTGCAGTAATATTATTAAATAATCTAGGTTAAGGTATCCAGAATATGTGGCTCCAAATGGTGCAATTAAGATGTCGTAAAAGTAAGATTATCATTCATTTCAACCATGAATGGGTTTATGCAGAGAGGCCGAATAGAATATTGTTATGATTGCTGAGGTCCCCTGGAGAGTAGATAATTTGAGATATTGTGTTTATAGTTAGGTAAGCAGGTCAGGGGATCTGAGTGGAATAAAGATATGTAATCAATGGGACAGTCAGGTCTGCAGCAGACAATTTAACTTTTAGTCTGCTAGGAGATTTAAGCTCAGCAACAGCTTTTGCCATAGATTCTCAGGTTAAGCAGTAGTCTGCCACTGACAGAAAGATCTGTGGGCTGTTTCCTGACAGGATCTCTCTCTTCGAGCAGTATTTCCAAGAAATCTCTATTCATGTGTTCAGCAAGTAACCCTGTTTTTGTTAACTTCATTTATAAGTGGCTTTTGACCTGTGGACTTTGCTTAATCAGAGATAGTGATGGTATAAGTGAGCATCAAAAAGAGTTTTCTTTTATTTTAAGTATTGTTTAACTGTTAATTGAAAAACTATTTTCTGTGCTGTTAATGTGTTTAATCCCGTGTTAAGAATAAACCTTGTTTCAATATAAGAGATATTGGCAGCACGGGGGCACTGAGGGTTAGCCGTGGCGCCAAGGTCCCAGGTTCGAATCCCGGCTCTGGGTCACTGTCTGTGTGGAGTTTGCACATTCTCCCTGTGTTTGCGTGGGTTTCACCCCCACAACCCAAAAATGTGCAGGCTAGGTGGATTGGCCACACTCAATTGCCCCTCAATTGGAAAAAATGAATTGGGTACACTAAATTTAAAAAATATATATATAAGAGGTATCTACTGGTCAGTGGAATCACTCCTGCCCTCACAGTTTTATAAATTTAAAAAAGTGTGTGGGGTTCTTGTCCGTTTTTCTAACAAATGTTGGGATCTAGTCTGGGATCTTAAAACCACCACTGACAGGTAACCTGCTCCAGCACTCTATCATTACTGCAGTACACTGACAACTAGACAATTACACTGTAAGGTTAGCTTAGAGTGACTCTTCCACAACATTGCTTCTTTATTGGATAGAATTATGAATGCAAGTCTATTTCTAGCTTGTTGATACAGCGTAAAGAGGGTCTCTGACCGAGTTTTGCAGACTGGCCCATTCCAGAGCCCAGGACTATGCGCTGAGGGATGCACTAAAGGTTCGGGCAGCTGCCACAGAGGCGCAATGAGGAAAGGTCGTGGTCCATGGCCTTTCATCCATAGTGCACCGACGGGCTGGAAGTTGTACAGAGCTGCTTGGGCTGTATAACACACAGTGAATGTATAGGGTGAATATCAGATGGACCACAATTGTACTGAAGCACTTCAAAGTGCAACAGGATTGATGTGGACAACTTAAATACCTTTGCAACAGCTGGACTTGTCCCACCAAAAGCTTAAACATGTGGAGACAGCTGGGGATAAGGGGCATTTGTCCATGAACAAAGTAAAATACGCAATGCTATCAGAAAAGACTAAAGAACCTGGGTACAAGGTAAAGAAGCACATGCAAGATCTTCTGGCTCGACTCTCAAAAGGAGGGCTAAATCACAATGAACCATGACTCAGCTCCTGCACAAAACCTGAACCTGCTGCATTCCTGTAGCTGGAACATGCACCAAATCAAAATGCATATTAATCATGAGTCATCAGGTTTGAAGGTCACTTCCAAACATGTTTGCTTGTGTGCTGATTCATTCTTTTGTACAAATCCAGGTTAAAGTCCAATAGGTTTGTTTGGAATCACTAGCTTTCGGAGTCACTCACCTGATGAAGGAGATGCGCTCCGAAAGCTAGTGATTCCAAACTGTTGGACTTTAACCTGGTGTTGTCAGACTACTTACTGTGCCCACCCCAGTCTAACGCCGGCATCTCCACATCGTTTGTGCAGATCATTAAATGCAGCAGGAGTGGAACATAAGTTATAAACTGCTGCTTCTGCTGAACCATACAGTTAACAAAGGCACTTCTTTGCATAACTGATTTGGTTTGAATAGAGTTTATCAAGAACTGTACCATCTCTGTGTAATCAACATGTTTGGTAACTTAAATTCCAAAGTTTCTGTATATTGGTATTTGTAATGTTGCACCTGATCACTATATCAGCAATGGATCTATAGACAGGGTCTGAGTCAACCTATGATAGACCAACAAGTTTGCTTTGCTCAACTTGACATATCTCCAAAAGTGAACGTGACAGACTATGCCGAGGTCATACAGAAGACGATGTCGCCTGCCCTAAAGTGCACTGTGTCCAATACAATCAGGGCCAACACTCCACTGCATTACCAAGGGAGATGACACGTTAAACTTGGACCCCCAGGCCCCCACTTGGGTGGATGTAAAAGTTCCCATCACACTATTCAAAGCGGAGCAGGGGAGTTCTCCCCAGCTGTTCTGGTCAATATTCAACCTTTAAACAACATTATTAAAACAATAGATTACCTAGTTAAATACCTTTGCACCATTTGTGATGACCATTTTGAAAAGCCTGTCATGTATTTTTGACTGTATTAAAGCACGACAGAGTACAACATGATCTATGTGGAAAACCTGAATATTATTGCACTTTGTATGATGGCCCATTGAAATGTTTGCAATGTTCTTTCTTATATCTTACGAATAAAGCATACTATTGCAAAAAAAAAGCTTGTTGACGTAGCGTAACACTCTTACTTTCACGATAAAGCAAGATCAAGAAACACATAGAAATCATTCAGTCTTCTTCCCGTGTTTGCGTGAGTTTCACCCTCACAACCCACAGATGTGCAGGGTAGGTGGATTGGCCACGCTAAATTGGCCCTTCATTGGAAAAAATGAATTGGGTACTCTAAATTTATATAAATATAATACAATCAGTTCATCTGAATTAAATCAATTCTATTGTATTATTAGTACTGGAGTTGGTTTAGCACAGGGCTAAATCGCTGGCTTTGAAAGCAGACCAAGGCAGGCCAGCAGCGCGGGTTCAATTCCCGTACCAGCCTCCCCGAACAGGTGCCGGAATGTGGTGACTAGGGGCTTTTCACTTCATTTGAAGCCTACTTGTGACAATAAGCGATTTTCATTCATTTCATTTCGTTTTCTTGAAAAAGTCTTTCAGAAAATGACATTTTGGAGGATGATTGAACAGTTTTTCCCTTACCATCTCGAAAATAACAACTCACAAAATATGGGCAAAATAACAATCTTTTTAATTTAATTACATCAATCGCCATCTACTTTTCTTCCTTGCATTTGTTCTTGGGACATGCGTCTCATTGGCAAGGCTAATATATATCTAACTCAGGATAGTGGATGACCTGGAGGGCAACCTAAAGTGAAGGTGTTGCCATGCATTTGTTGCCCTTGTCTGTCTAACCTTCTGGCCACCATCAGAGCAGTCCCAGCCAATTCCATTCAATCATGGCGCTATTATTGAGTGCATTGGGAGACAGCAAAGATGCTGGTCCCAGGCAAAATCCAGCTGTAATGTGCAAGACCGGCATATCAGAGCTAGCTGCTTCCACAGTCGAGTTAGTGCAAGAATGATACAGCATCCAACCAAGAATGTGGACGATATCTCTGGCATGGCTGATCAACAGTTAACAGGTTAAATCTAATCAGGATAATTTCCACACATGAGCCTCCTCCCAGTCATGAGTAAAGTATTGGAAGAAATCACCATCATGTTGTCAAAAACACCTACTCACTTATAATTGCCAAACTCCATGCCAATCAGGTCCAGACATCAGCTGTGATTCAGATAATGACCCAAAAGTTGAATGCTAGAGAAGAGATGAGAATACCCGCCCTTACCATCAAGCAACCTTGCCCATGTATGGCAGCAAAGATGAAGCTAATGAGGACCAATAGGATATAGCAGCAGGAAAATAGTTGTGGTTGTCAGAACTTAGTCATTTCTGCATGGGGTTTTATTAGGAACTGCCTTTGCCCCAATCATTTTTACGACAGATCAATGATTTCATAGAATTTACAGTGCAGAAGAAGGCCATTCGGCCCATCGAGTCTGCACTGGCCCTTGGAAAGAGCGCCCTATTTAAGCCCTCGCTTCCACCCTGTCATATATACACCAGTATATCATGGTGCAGATACACACTGATGGACACACAGCAAGGCCAATCAACACACACAACACCGCAGCCAATCATCAGTTAGAGCACACGCACTATAAAGACAGGGGGCATCAGAGTTCCCGCTCATTCGAGATGCCGCCTCCTAGTAGGACAGAGCTTACAGCTTGCAGCACAGATCTTCACCATGTGCTGAGTGCATAGACTGGTTAGGACAAGGCATTGGTCTTTAGTTCAATCTAACATCGTGTTAACCCACAGTGAAATTATGTTCAACAGTTTCTGACTTAATAAAATAGTGTTGCACTATTTTAAGTGTTGGTGGCCTGTATGTGTTCCACAGATCCCGAGCACCCAACACATCACATCCTATCCCCGTAACCAAACAACCTCGCATCACCTTTTGGACACTAAGGGCAATTTAGCATGGTCAATCCACCTAACCTGCACATCTTTGGACTGCGGGAGGAAACTGGAGCACCCGGAGGAAACCCACGCAGACACGAGGAGAAGGTGCAAACTCCACATAGACAGTCGCCCGAGGCCTGAATTGAACCCAGGTCCCTAGAGCTGTGAGGCAGCAGTGCTAACCACTGTGCCATCATAAAAACAGAAGTGTTCACGGTGATCAGCTGCACTCTATCTATTATTTTTATTGTCACAAGTAGGCTTACAACACTGCAATGATGTTTCTGTGAAAAGCTCCTAGTCGCCACATTCTAGCACCTGTTCGGGCACATGGAGGGGGAATTCAGTATTCTCAGATGGTACAGGAATTGAACCTGCGCTGCTGGCCTTGTTCTGCATCACAAACCAGCTGTCTAGTCCACTGAGCTAAACCAGCCATAATTCCTTTCAAATTAACATAGGTCCTGTCAGTCTACAGTGAGACGCAGATAGAACGCCGCCATGGACTGATAGGGACCAGATAACATTCATACCTCACTCATGGCACTAGTGATAATCCTAACCACGACAAAGCCCAATCTCTGCCCGTGTCACCGCTATTGAGTGCTTGGAAACTACCATTGGTCTAAAGGTGAACTGGACCTACGATTGCAAGGCCATGGCTTCAAGAGAAGGTCAGAGGCTTGGTGCCACACGTGGCTTACCCCTTCACCCTAAAAATCCACTTTGCCATCCACATGGCTCAAGGTGTGAGTCAGATGGAATGCCGTGATGGATAGCCGCAACGCAGAACCTTGACAGCACACCTCGTACTGGACTCTTCACCAATGCTGACACCCCCTCTTCCCAAATCCACCACTGGTGTATGCGAGTACCCTGGCTGCAGTATGATTTTTTTCATATAAATTTAGAGTACGCAATTCTTTTTTTTTCCAATTAAGGGGCAATTTAGAGTGGCCAATCCACCTAACCTGCACATCTTTGGGTTGTGGTGGTAAAACCCACGCAGACATGAGGAGACTGTGCAAACTCCACACGGACAGTGACCCAGGGCCAGGATTCAAATCCGGGTCCTCAGCGCTGTAGTCCCAGTGCTAACCACTGCACCACGTGCAGCCCCTTGCTGCAGTATGCTTGATCTACAGGATACACTTCACCAACACATCAAGATTGCTACAATAACACATCCCTTCCTTGTGATATGTACCACCGAGAAGAATAAGACGAGGTGTGGGAAGACTATCACGCACCCTAACGGGTGGTCAGTCTGCTTCCACCCATTTTGTGCACCTTCCAAAATAAGATTTCAGCTCCATTGCTCCTGTGATAGATCTCTCTTTTTCCTGGGAATTGATTGAGAACATAATCTTTCCCATTCAGAACATTGCTTCCCTTCTGCGAAATAAGCAATCCAATTCAACATAACTCAAAGGCAGAGGTCGGAACTCTCCAAACGTGCTCAGAAAGCAATGTCAGGAGAAAGTGGAGGTGGTCAATGCCAGAAGTATGGCTTCAAGAACTTGGATGCCATGCAGGAGGAAGTTTCATTCTCTCACATGCGTGGTCACGGTTGTGAATGCATTTTCAAAATTCCACATCCTACGTCAACTACACCACGAGCAGACATTGCTCAATTTATCACACCCTCTTCCTTCGTCCATCAACAACCTCTACCAGTCAGTTCGCATACCTTTTTTTTTAACAAACTTAGAGAACCCAATTATCTTTTTCCCAATTAAGCGGCAATTTAGCATGGCCAATCCACCTACGCTGTACATCTTTGGGTTATGGGGGTGAGACCCATGCAGACATGGGGAGGATGTGCAAACTCCACACGGATAGTGACCCAGGGCCGGGATTCGAACCCGGGTCCTCAGCGCCGTAGTACTAGTGCTAACCACTGCGTCACATGCCGCCCCTCAGTTCTCATACCTGACATTTTGATGTGTCATCTCCAACTCATACGTAGCCCTGTTGCAAGCTTCAAACCCAATTCTTGCAGCCTGTAGAGAATGCCGACTATTTAATCATGACAACCACATCTCCCACACAGATTGCATCTTGCGTCAGCGTGGCAGGAGAAGACGGTGCACAGCAGGAGGCCGCTGTTGCTAACATCAGTTCCAGCTCCGATGGAGGAGCCTATGCTGACCTTTATGGGAAATGCCATTCCTTTCCAGCAGTGGGCGCTAAAGCCTTTGAGAATGAGGGTGCCTTCAAATCTAATCCTCTTGTTGCCACCTCTCCCTCACTCCACAATCTCTGTTGACAGAGAAGCGAATGATGATATAAACATGCATTTCTTATCGTTGTCATCTCCCCTCACCACAATTCTCCCTTTGTGCGTTTTCCCTTTCACAAAACTACAATGCTGGCAGGGTGAGACAGTGAAGATGACGACACACCATTAGTGATTTAATTGTTGCAGCCACCTGACACTGATAGATACGGGTAGAGTGGATAATTTATCTGATGGGCTTACACATGGTGAGACACTTGAGCCAGGGTGCAGGGGATATAGAGCACAGGTGCTAGCTTATCGAAGGGTGAAGTCACCCACTCACATTAGAGTCTTGAGCATGTAACCCAGCCTGACATCCCAAATGCAGTATTTTTAAAAATATATATATTTATTAAAGTTTTTTAACACAATTTTTCTCCCTTACAAACAATAACCCCCCCCCCCCCCACCCCCGCCGTAACAAAAAAAACCGAGAAATCGCGCAGAGCAAGATATATACATGGCAAAATGATATATTTACACAGCTTTGTACACTGGCCCTCACCCGTACGTGCCAGTTTCCCCAACCCTTCATGTTATCTCTTGCTCATCCACCCTCCCAGGGAGTCCCCCCCCCCCCCCCCCCCCTCCCAGGACGCCCCAAGGTTGCTGCTGCTGCTGACCGACCTTCCTCTAACGCTCCGCGAGATAGTCTAGGAACGGTTGCCACTGCCTGTAGAACCCCTGCGCAGACCCTCTCAAGGCGAACTTAATCCTCTCCAACTTTATGAACCCAGCCATATCATTTATCCAGGCCTCCAGGCTGGGGGACTTCGCCTCCTTCCACATTAGCAAGAACCTTCGCCGGGCTACTAGGGACGCAAAGGCCAGAATGCCGGCCTCTTTCGCCTCCTGCACTCCCGGTTCGTCCACTACTCCAAATATTGCTAGCCCCCAGCTTGGCTTGACCCGGACTTTTACCACTTGAGATATTGCTCCCGCCACTCCTCTCCAGAACCCCTCCAGTGCCGGGCATGACCAAAACATATGGACATGGTTCGCCGGGCTCCCTGAGCACCTTCCACATCTGTCCTCTACCCCAAAGAACTTACTCAACCTCGCCCCCGTCAAGTGCACTCTGTGGACCACCTTAAATTGTATCAGGCTGAGCCTGGCACACGAGGAGGAGGAATTAACCCTACCTAGGGCATCAGCCCACAGACCTTCCTCGATCTCCTCCCCCAGCTCCTCCTCCCATTTACCCTTCAACTCTTCTACCAGCGCTTCCCCCTCTTCTTTCAACTCCTGGTGTATTTCCGACACCTTGCCCTCCCCGACCCATACACCCAAGATCACCCTATCTTGAACTTCTTGTGCCGGGAGCAACTGGAATCCCCTCACCTGTCGCCTCACAAAAGCCCTCACCTGCATATATCTAAAGGCATTTCCCGGGGGTAACTCGAACGTCTCCTCCAGTGCCCCTAGGCTCGCAAACGTCCCGTCGATGAACAGGTCCCCCATTCTTCTAATCCCCGCCCGATGCCAGCTCTGGAACCCCCCGTCCATCTTCCCCGGGACAAACCGGTGGTTACCCCTGATCGGGGACCACACCGATTCTCCCATTGCACCCCGGTGCCGTCTCCACTGGCCACCAGGTCCTTAGCGTTGCCGCCACCACCGGGCTCGTGGTATACTTTGTCGGCGAGAGCGGCAGCGGTGCCGTCACCAACGCCCCCAGGCTCATTCCTTTACAGGACGCCATCTCCATCCTCTTCCGTGCCGCCCCCTCTCCCTCCATAACCCACTTGCGGCTCCTCGCCACATTTACTGCCCAGTAGTAGCTCCCCAGGTTTGGCAGCGCCAACACTCCTCGGTCCCTACTGCGTTCCAGGAACCCTCTCCTTACTCTCGGGGTCTTATTCGCCCACACAAACCCCATAATACTCCTGCCTACTCTCTTAAAAAAGGCCTTAGTGATCACGATGGGAAGGCACTGAAACACAAACAGAAACCTCGGAAGGACCACCATTTTGACCGACTGCACTCTACCCGCCAGCGAGAGCGGTAACATGTCCCATCTTTTGAAATCCTCCTCCATTTGCTCCACCAACCTCGTCAGATTCAGTTTATGTAGGGTCCCCCAACTCCTGGCTATCTGGATCCCCAGATACCGAAAGCTCCCCTCCGCCCTCCTCAGCGGTAGGTCCCCTATCCCTCTTTCTTGGTCCCCCGCCTGTAATACAAAGAGCTCACTCTTCCCTACATTGAGCTTATAGCCCGAAAACTCCCCAAACTCCCTTAGAGTCTGCATGACCTCCACCATCCCCTCCATTGGATCCGCCACGTACAGCAACAGGTCATCCGCATATAGCGACACCCGATGCTCTTCTCCCCCTCGGACAACCCCCCTCCATTTATTAGACTCCCTCAATGACATGGCCAATGGTTCGATCGCCAATGCGAACAACAGGGGGGGCAGGGGGCACCCCTGCCTCGTCCCTCGGTACAGTCGAAAGTACTCCGACCTCCGCCGGTTCGTCACTACACTCGCCATCGGGGCTCTGTAAAGGAGCTTAACCCAATTGATAAACCCTACCCCGAACCCAAACCTACGCAGCACCTCCCAGAGGGACTCCCACTCTACTCGGTCAAAGGCCTTCTCCGCATCCATAGCTGCCACTATCTCCGCCTCTCCCTCCTCCGATGGCATCATTATCACGTTTAAGAGCCGCCGCACATTGGTGTTACAAATCCCGTCTGGTCCTCATGGATTACCCCCGGGACAAAGTCCTCGATCCTCGTGGCCAGCACTTTTGCCAGCAACTTTGCATCCACATTGAGTAGCGAGATTGGCCTGTACGATTCACATTGCAGTGGGTCCTTGTCCCGCTTTAGGATCAAAGAAATTGTCGCTTCCGACATTGTCGGGGGCAGGGTCCCCTCCTCTCTTGCCTCATTAAAGGTCCTCACCAGTAGCGGGGCCAACAGGTCTGCGTACTTCCTGTAGAACTCCACCGGGAATCCGTCTGGTCCCAGGGCCTTCCCCGCCTGCATGCTCCCCAAACCCTTGCTCAGCTCCTCCAACCCAATTGGTGCCCCCAAACCAGCCACCTCTTGCTCCTCCACCCTCGGGAATCTCAGCTGATCTAGGAATCGTCTCATCCCCTCTTCCCCCGCTGGGGGCTGGGATCTGTACAGCTCTTCATAAAAGTCCTTGAATCCCAAGTGCAGTATTGAGGGAGCACAGCACTGTCAGAGGGTCAGTACTGAGGGAGTGCTGCATTCTCAGAGGGTCAGTACTGAGGTAGTGCTGCACTGTCAGAGGGTCAGTACTGAGGTAGTGCTGCACTGTTGGAGGGGCAGTGCTGAGGGAGTGTTGCACTGTCAGGGGGACAGTGCTGAGGGAGCGCTGCACTGTCAGCGGGTCAGTACTGAGGTAGTGCTGCACTGTCAGAGGGTCAGAACTGAGGGACTGCTGCACTGTCAGAGGGTCAGTACTGAGGTAGTGCTGCACTGTCAGAGGATCAATATTGAGGGAGTGCGGCACTGTCAGAGGGTCAGTACCGAGGGAGTGCAGCACTGTCAGAGGGTCAGTACTACGGGAGTGCGGCACTGTCAGAGGGTCAGAACTGAGGGAGTGCTGCACTGTCAGAGGGTCAGTACTGAGGGAGTGCTGCACTGTCAGAGGGTCAGTACTGAGGTAGTGCTGCACTGTCAGAGGGTCAGAACTGAGGGAGTGCTGCACTGTCAGAGGGTCAGTACTGAGGGAGTGCTGCACTGTCAGAGGGTCAGTACTGAGGTAGTGCTGCACTGTCAGAGGGTCAGAACTGAGGGAGTGCTGCACTGTCAGAGGGTCAGTACTGAGGTAGTGCTGCACTGTCAGATGATCAATATTGAGGGAGTGCGGCACTGTCAGAGGGTCAGTAATGAGGGAGTGCAGCACTGTCAGAGGGTCAGTACTGAGGAGTGCAGCACTGTCAGAGGGTCAGCACTGAGGGAGTGCTGCACTGTCAAAGGGTCAGCACTGAGAGAGTGCTGCACTGTCAGAGGGTCAGTACTGAGGGAGTGCTGCACTGTCAGAGGGTCAGCACTGAGGAAGTGCTGCACGGTCAGAGGGTCAATACTGAGGGAGTGCGGCACTGTCAGAGGGTCAGTACTGAGGGAGTGCGGCACTGTCAGAGGGTCAGTACTGAGGGAGTGCTGCACTGTCAAAGGGTCAGCACTGAGGGAGTGCTGCACTGTCAGAGGGTCAGTACTGAGAGAGTGCTGCACTGTCAGAGGATCAGCACTGAGGGAGTGCCGACTGAAGTTATTCATGACCTACCCCCTCAACCTTCTCAACCTTGCCCCTTGCCTGAGGTGCAGTGATCCTCTGGTTAAATCGCCGCCAGTCAGCTCCCAACTCAAAGGGGAAAGCAGCCTATGGTCATCTGAGACTGAGGTGGCTTTACACTTTTACACTGAGGGAGTGCCGCACTGTCAGAGGATCAGCACTGAGAAAGTGCTGCGCTATCAGGAGTCAGTTCTGGGGGAGTACAGCACTGTCGGTGGGTAGTACTGAGGGTGTGCTGCAGTGTATGGATTCGATGATAAATTGCACTTGGGTGACCTGTTTAATGTACCAAACTTCTATTGCAATTCATTCATCACTCGTTACATCAATTATACCTGGCCAAATATTATTTAGACAAGATTTAAAAAAAAAATGTTATAGTACCCAATTAATTTTTTCCAATTAAGGGGCAATTTAGTGTGACCAATCCACCTAAGTTGCACATCTTTGGGTTGTGGGGGTGAAACCCATGCAAGCACGGGGAGACTGTGCACACTCCACACGAACAGTGACCCAGAGCCGGGATCGAACCTGGGACCTCGGCGCCGTGAGGCAGCAGGGCTAACCCACTGCGCTACCTTGCTGCCCTTAGACAAGAATTTTAACGCAAACACTTGTCATTTCTGTCTATCCATTCCTTGTCTTGGTAAAATCATGTTCTAATTAGGTGGTTAGGTGGATTGGTCATGACAAATTGTCCTTAGTGTCCAAAATTGTCCTTAGTGTTGGGTGGGGTTACTGGGTTATGGGGATAGGGTGGAGGTGTTGACCTTGGGTAGGTGCTCTTTCCAAGAGCCGGTGCAGACTCGATGGGCCGAATGGCCTCCTTCTGCACTGTAAATTCTATGATAATGAGGGGCCCACCTTGAAATTTTTATTGCTAATTCTTTCCAGATTGTGACAACAATGTGACTCTTTTTAGCATTTTTTATTTTGACAGGTTTCCGATAGTTCTATTTTTCTTTCATTTGCTGGTTCAAAAGTGCCTTTTCTGCCAAAAGGAGTATGTTGTGATCTTCTCACGTAGATTCTTAAAAAAAATCAGCCTCAGGGAAATTCTATCTGAACTCGCCCTCCCCCGAACCACTTTGCTTTATGCTGCTCCCTTCAATTCTCCACATACCAGTGGTTACGAAATACAAATCCATCCTGCACAACTTGATTTAAGACCAGTCCTCCAGAGCTGAGAGGCGTGGTTTTAAACAAGACGTCAGCCCTTCTCAGGCCTCCAGTGGTTGACATGAGACATCCGGCAGAGAAGGTGTCTACCAATTGAAAATGGCCACATGAAACAGCAACAGCAGAGCTTTAGTTTTGCTTTACTTGCCGATACAAAACTCTTGGATTGGATTTTTAAAAAATAAATAATTTTAATGAGGTATTTTTGGCATTACAAACAGCAACAGTATAAAAACAATGTACACAAAAAACCCAATAGACATAGTGCAATCACCGACTCCCATCCCGCCAAAACTCGCCTAAATGACCCCCTATTCTACACTACACTAACCCCTCCCCCTCCCCTGCTGACGATTAATTCTCCGCGAAGACGTCGATGAATGGTTGCCACCTCCGGGCGAACCCTAACAGTGACCCTCTCAAGGCGAACTTAATCTTCTCTCGGCCGAGAAAGCTCGCCATGTCAGTTAGCCAGGTCTCCGATTTCGGGGGCTTTGAGTCCCTCCAAGCTAGCAGTATCTGTCTCCGGGCTACCAGGGAAGTAAAGGCCAGAACATCTGCCTCTTTCTCCTCCTGGATTCCCGGGTCTTCCGACACCCCAAAAATCGCCACCTCTGGACTCATTGCCGCCCTTGTTTTCAATACTCTGGACATGACGTCCGCAAACCCCTGCCAGTATTCCCTAAGTTTTGGACACGCCCAGAACATGTGAACACGATTCTCTGGTCCTTCCGCACATTTTACACACCTGTCTCCACTCCAAAGAATCTGCTCATCCGGGCCACTGTCATGTGGGCCCGGTGGACCACCTTGAATTGGATCAAGCTGAGCCTGGCGCATGTAACGGTCGCGTTGCCTCTGCTAAACGCGTCTGCCCATAAGCCAATCTCCATCTCACCACCAAGCTCCTCCTCCCACTTACGCTTTAGCTTCTCGGTCTGTGTCTCCTCCGCCCCCATGAGGTCTTTGTAGATGTCCGAGGTGCTCCCCTCTCCCACCCATCCCCTAGACACTACCCTATCCTGGATCCCCCTTAGTGGCAGGAGTGGGAAGGATGATACCTGCCTGCGCAGAAAGTCCCGCACCTGTAAATATCTAAATTCGTTCCCCCTTGCCAACCCAAACTTCTCCTCAGCGCCCTCAAGCTAGGGAAGCACCCCTCTAAAAACAAGTCCCCCATCTTCTCAATTCCCACCCTTCGCCATACTCGGAACCCTCCCATCCAAGCTCCCCAGGACAAACTGGTGATTGTCATATTGGGGACCAGGCCGATGCTCCCACTGCTCCAGCGTACCTCCTCCACTGACCCCAGATTCTCAAAGCTGCCACCACCACTACGGGGCTGGTGGAGTACCTCGCCGGCAGGAACGGCAGAAGTGCCGTTATCAACGCTCCCAGACTGGCGCCCCTGCACAAAGCTGCCTCCATCCGCTCCCAAACAGACCCTGCCCCCACCACCCACTTCCTTATCATGGCTATGTTAGCCGCCCAGTAATAATTACTAAAATTCGGCAGCGTAAGCCCCCCCTCCCCTCGATTCCACTCGAGCATCACCTTCACTCGCGGGGACTTACCCAGGATGATTTTATTAACCCTCTTAAAAAAGGACCACAGGATGAAAATTGGGAGACATTGAAATACGAATAAAAATCTTGGTAGGACCGTCATTTTGACCGTCTGCACCCTCCCAGCGAGCGACAGCGGCAGCGAACCCCATCTTCGAAACTCGCCCCTCATCTGCTCAACCAACCGGGACAAGTTCAACTTGTGTAACCGGCCCCAGTCGCGTGCCACTTGTATCCATGGGGAGAGGGGGCATCCATGTCTTGTCCCCTGGTATAGTCTAAAATAGTCCGAGGTCATCCTATTCGTCTTTAGACTAGCCTCCGGGGTCTGGTACAACAGCCTGACCCAGTCAATAAAGCCCCTACCGAACCCAAATCGTCCCAACACCTCCCATAGATAGTCCCACTCCACCCAGTCAAACGCCTTCTCCGCATCCATGGCCACAACTACCTCAACCTCCCTACTCTCCGGGGGCATCATAATCACGTTGAGCAGCCTCCTTATATTGGCCACCAACTACCTACCCTTGACAAACCCGGTTTGATCCTCCATAATCACATCCGGCACACAGCCTTCAATCCTGGAGGCCAAGATTTTGGCCAGCAACTTGGCATCCACATTAAGCAGGGAGATTGGCCTATATGACCCGCATAGCTCCGGGTTCTTGTCCCGCTTCAATATCAACAAAATAATGGCCTGTGACATTGTTGGGGGCAGCACCCCTCTGTCCCTTGCCTCATTGAAAACCTTGACCAGCACCGGCCCTGAAATCCCCGAGGACTTTTTGTAGAACTCAACCGGGTACCCGTCCGGCCGCGGGGCTTTACTCGACTGCATTGCCTTCAAGCCCTCGACTATTTCTTCGGCCCTAATCGGGGCCCCCAGTCCATCTGCCAGCTCCCTACCCATCCTTGGGAAGGTCAGTCCGTCCAAAAAGCGTCTCATCCCCTCCGGCCCCGTGGGGGTTTCCGAGCAATAGAGCCTACTGTAAAAGTCCCTGAACGCCCTGTTTAGCCGTGCCGACTCCCCTACCAAGTTCCCATCCCCATCAACCACGCTCTCTATTTCCCTGGCCGTCTCCCTCTTCCTAGGCTGCTGTGCAAGCATTCTGCTGTCCTTCTCCCCATGTTCGTAAAACGTACGCCTCGCCTTACTAAGCTGCTCCACAGCTTTACCTGTGGACAACACCCCAAACAAAGCCTGCAGCCTCCGAAGTTCCCTTAAGAGCTCCACCCCCGGGGTCACCGCATACCTCCTGTCTATCTGTAAGAACTCCTTAACCAGTCGGTCCGTTTCTGTCCGATCCGTCCTGTCCCTATGAGCCTGGATCGAAATCAGCTTCCCTCTCACCACTGCCTTCAGCGCCTCCCAGACCACCGCTGCTGAGACTTCCCCTGTATCGTTGACCTGCAGGTAGTTCTGCATGCACCTCCTCAGCCTCTCGCACACCGCCTCGACCACCAACAACCACACCTCTAACCTCCATTGCGGGCGCTGGAAGGTTTCCTCACTAACCTGCAGTTCCACCCAGTGTGGGGCATGATCCGAAATAGTGATGGCTGAATACCCCGTGTCCACCACCCCCCGCAGTAAATCCCTGCTCAAAATGAAAAAGTCTATCCGGGAATAAATCTTGTGAACATGCGAATAAAAAGAAAACTCCTTCCCTGTCGGCTGCCTAAACCTCCATGGGTCGACCCCCCCATCTGCTCCATGAACCCTATCAGTTCCTTTGCCATTGCTGGCACCCTCCCTGTTTTCGAACACAACCGGTCCAGGCCGGGGTCGATGACTGTATTAAAATCCCCTCCCATAACCAGCTTGTGTGAGTCCAGGTCAGGTATCTTCCCCAGCAACTTCTTTATAAATTCCACGTCATCCCAATTTGGCGCATACACATTAACCAAGACTACCTTCTTCCCCTCCAGCTTACCGCTAACCATGACATAATGGCACCCTCCGTCCGAGACAATACTGCCCACCTGAAATTGCACCCACTTATTGATTAAAATCGCCACCCCTCTAGTCTTGGTGTCCAGCCCCGAATGAGAGACCTGACTGACCCAACCCTTCCCTAGCCTGACTTGATCCGTCACTTTCAGGTGTGTCTCCTGCAGCATTACCATGTCCGCCTTCAGAGCCCTCAGATGCGCGAACACACGTGCCCTCTTAACCGGCCCGTTCAACCCGCTAATATTCCAGGTGATCAGCCTAGTTGGGGGGCACCGTGCCCCCCCCTCCGCCGATCAACCATCCCCTTTCCTGGGCTTGCCACCAGCCCATGCGCTGTGCCTCCATCGGCCCGCTTCCTGGCAGCCCCCACCACTGACCTCCTCTCTGCCCCGAAACCTAAGTCCCTCCTTCGTCAGCAGAGTAACTCCCCACTCTGCCCCCCCCCCCCTCCCCCCCCAGCAACAACACTTTGTAACCTAACCCCTGCCATAGATTAATCATATGCACCGTCCCACTTTGCTTCCATAGACTAGCTCACCCAGCTAGCCTGGTGGCCCTCGCCTCCGGCGCCAAGAAGTCTCCCACCTATTGTTCCCCTACTCCCCTTCCCTCTGCCCATCGAAACCACTTCCCTCATCAAACCGACCCCAAACAATCGGCCAATTAACATAAGAGACAACCCAAAAAGAAAAACACACAGAACCCCCCCCAATATTGTAAATCAAAGTAATACAAAGTAAAGAGCCCCACCAGCCACCCCCACCAAACACCAAAAACCCATAGAAACCGAATAACTTTAACTTCCCCGTTCTTCAACCAAACTCAAATACAGAAGAGAAACGACAATAGAAACATATAAACAGCACTCAAAAAGTTGCAACTTAAAACAAAATGTTCTCAGTTCAGCACCAGCCCTTTCCTCTTGGCAAAGTCCATCGCGTCTTTGGGCGACTCAAAATAATGGTGCTGGTCCTCGTGTGTAACCCAAAGACGTGCCGGGTATAACAGTCTAAATTTCACCCGCTTCTTGAATAGGATCGCCTTAATTTGGTTAAAGCCTGCCCTCCTTCTGTCCAACTCCATGCTCAGATCCTGATAGACACGCAAAATGTTATTGTCCCCACTTCCGGTTGCGGCTATGCCTAGGTAGGTCGCACATTCGGCAGCTCCCGCTGGGAATGGACTTTTGGGCTCTTCAGAGGGGCCCCAACGGCAATTGTTCGATGGCTTCCAGTGTGGCAAGGTGACAGCAAGGTCCCCCCAACATTATAGGGATTGGACCAGGAGTGGAGCGGCTAAAAAAGTGATCCTGGTGCACCGAAAAATGCGAGGGAGGAAAAGCAAGATGGCGGTGGGTGGAGACCAAGCAGCGTGGGCTCAGTGGTCGCAGGAGCAGCAGGAGTTTCTTAAACGCTGCTTTGAGGAGCTGAAGACAGAAATGCTGGCGCCAATGAAGACGGCGATTGAGAAGCTTGTGGAGACCTAGAAGGCCCAAGGGGCGGCGATCCGGGAGGTGCGGCAAAAAGCTTCGGAGAACGAGGACGAGATCTTGGGCCGTGCGGTGAAGGTGGGGGCGCATGAGGCGCTGCACAAGAGGTGGGCGGAAAAATTCGAGGACCTGGAAAATAGGTCGATAAGGAAGAATCTTCGGATTCTGGGTCTCCCTGAAGGAGTGGAGGGGCCCAATGCCAGGGCATATATGAGCACGATGCTCAATTCGCTGATGGGCGCGGGAGCTTTTCCGAGACCCCTAGAGCTGGATGGGGCTCATCGGGTCCTGGCAAGGAGACCCAAAGCCAACGAGCCGCCAGGGGCTGTAGTGGTGAGGTTCCATCGCTTAATGGACAGTGAGTGTGTCCTGAGATGGGCCAAAAAAGAGCGGAGCAGCAGGTGGGAGAACATGGAGATCCGAATTTACCAGGACTGGAGTGCGGAGGTGGCTAAGAAGAGGGCTGGTTTCAACCGGGCTAAGGCGGTGCTCCATCGGAAGGGGTTGAAGTTCAGGATGCTGCAGCCAGCGCGATTGTGGGTCACATTCCAAGATCGGCACCACTATTTTGAAACGCCTGATGAGGCATGGAACTTTATACAGACTGAAAAGTTGGACTCAAATTGAGGGTTTGTCGTGGGGGGATGTTTACTGTGTTTACTGCGTTTGGGGAATGTTCTTTTTCTTTGAGTGCTTGGTGGAGATGGGTGAATGGATTTGATGTGGGGGCTGTGGGAGAGTGTGGGCGTCGGTGTTGGAGGGGCAGGGCCCCACAGACGAAGAGGGGGGTGGAGGCCCTGGGATGGGGAGTTGGGGTAAGGCCGCAAAAAGGAGCTGCGCAGAGGGGGCGGGGCCGGCTCAGGAAAGCGCGGGCTTTTTCCCGCGTTAGGGAAGGACGGGGGTGGTGCCGGGGGGGGGGAAGGGCGGTGCTGGAGAGGAATGCACACTGACGGCCAAGGGGTGGGGGGATTCTCACACTGGGGGGTCGATGAAATGGCAGGAGAGGCCGGGGTCAGCAGGAGTCAGCTGACTTACGGGAGTGTCATGGGGGGAGCAAAATGGCTAGATGAGGATCTAGCGGCGGGGGGGGGGGGGAGGGGGAGGGGGGAGGGGAGGGAGGGGGGAGGGGGGAACTGGGTTGCTGCGGCATTGACCAAAAGGCAGCTGGAAGTAGGAGAGGTAGTCGGGGCGGGGGTCCGCCGCCTGGGGGACTGGAGGTGCGGGCACGTGACTGGCCTAGAGAAGGAGATGGGTAGTCGGCAGGGAGGCGGGGGGGGGTGGGGGGGGGGGCGGAGTAGCCCCCTGATCCGGCTGATATCTTGGAATGTGAGGGGCCTGAACGGGCCGGTCAAGAGGGCCCGGGTGTTCGCGCACTTAAAGGAATTGAAGGCAGAGGTGGTTATGCTCCAGGAGACACATCTGAAGGTGGCAGATCAGATTAGGCTGAGAAAGGGATGGTTAGGGCAGATCTTTCATTCAGGGCTGGATGCAAAGAACAGAGGGGTTGCAATACTGGTGGGGAAGCGGGTGTCGTTCAAGGCACTGAATATTGTAGTGGATAATGGAGGTCGATACGTGATGGTGAGTGGTAAGTTGCAGGGGATGCGGGTGGTACTGGTGAACGTATATGCCCCGAATTGGGATGATGCCGGATTTATGAAACGCATGCTGGGTCGGATTCCGGATCTGGAGGTAGGAAGCTTAATAATGGGGGGGGACTTCAACACGGTGCTGGACCCAGCACTGGACCGTTCTAGTTCCAGGACGGGTAAGAGGCCGGCTGCGGCCAAGGTGCTCAGGGGGTTTATGGACCAGATGGGGGGAGTGGGTCCATGGAGGTTTGCCAGGCCGCTGGCCAGGGAATTTTCCTTCTTTTCCCACGTCCATAGAGCCTAATCCCGGATAGATTTTTTCATTTTGAGTAGGGCGCTAATCCCGAAAGTGGAGGGAACGGAATATTCGGCCATAGCCATCTCGGACCACGCCCCGCATTGGGTGGAGCTGGAGTTGGGGGAGGAGAGGGACCAGCGCCCGCTGTGGCGCCTCGATGTGGGACTGTTGGCGGATGAGGGGGTGTCCGGGCGGGTGCGGGGGTGTATTTAAAGATATTTGGAGGCCAACGGCAATGGGGAGGTGCAGGTGGGGGTAGTCTGGGAGGCGTTGAACGCGGTGGTCAGGGGAGAGCTAATCTCCATTAGGGCCCACAGGGAGAAGAGAGAGGGGAGGGAGAGGGAGAGGTTAGTGGGGGAGATCCTAAGGATAGACAGGAGATATGCAGAGGCCCCCGTGGAGGGACTACTTAGGGAGCGACAGAACCTCCCGACGGACTTCGACCTGTTGACCACGGGGAAAGCAGAGGCACAGTGGAGGAAAGCGCAGGTTGCGATGTATGAGTATGGGGAGAAGGCGAGTCAGATGCTGGCACATCAGCTTCGTAAGAGGGAGGCAGCGAGGCGATTGGTGGAGTCAAGGATAGAGGGAGGAATACGGTGCGGAGTGCGGTGAGAATAAACAAGGTATTTAGGGACTTCTATGGGGATCTGTACAGGTCTGAGCCCCCAGTGGGGAGGAGGGGATGCGACGTTTCCTAGATCAGCTGAGGTTCCCGAGGGTGGAGGAGGAGGAGGTGGCTGGCTTGGGGGCGCCGATTGGGCTGGAGGAGCTGGTTCCCGGATTGGGGAGCATGCAGATGGGGAAGGCCCCGGGGCTGATGGGATCCCGGTTGAATTCTACAGGAAATACGTGGACCTGCAGGGCCCGTTGCTAGTGAGGAGTTTTAATAAGGCGAGGGGGGGGGGGACCCTGCCCCGACAATGTCCAGGGCGCTGCTTTCTTTGATCTTGAAGCGGGACAAGGATCCATTGCAATGTGGGTCGTATAGACCGATCTCGCTCCTCAATGTTGACGCTAAGTTGCTGGCGAAGGTGCTGGCTATGAGAATTGAGGACTGTGTCCCGTGGGTGATTCATGAGGACCAGACGGGATTTGTGAAGGGTAGGCAGCTAAATACAAATGTGCGGAGGCTCCTCAATGTGATTATGATGCCCTCGGTGGAGGGGGAAGCGGAGGTAGTGGCAGCTATGGACGCAGAGAATGCCTTTGATCGGGTGGAGTGGGAGTATCTTTGGGAAGTGTTGCGGAGGTTTGGGTTCAGGGAGGGGTTCATCAGTTGGCTCAGGCTGCTATATAGTGCCCCAGTGGTGAGTGTGGCTACGAACCGACGGAGGTCGGAGTACTTTCGGCTGTACCGGGGGACGAGACAGGGGTGCCCCCTGTCCCCCTTGCTGTTTGCATTGGCAATTGAGCTGCTGGCCATGGCACTGAGGGGAGTCCAGCAAATGGAGGGGACTGGTCCGGGAGGGAGAGGAACACCGCGTGTCGTTGTATGCCGACGACCTGTTGTTGTATGTGGCGGATCCAGTGGAGGGGATGGTGGAGGTCATGCAGATCCTTAGGGAGTTTGGGGACTTTTCGGGGTATAAACACAACGTAGGGAAGAGTGAACTCTTTGTGGTGCATTCAGGGGACCCGGGAAGGGGGATAGACGAGCTACCGCTGAAGAGGGAGGAAAGGAGCTTTCGGTACCTGGGGATCCAAGTAGCTAGGAGCTGGGGGCCTTGCACAAGCTCAATTTGACGCGGTTGGTGGAGCAGACGGAGGAGGATTTTAAAAGATGGGATATGCTGCCACTATCACTAGCGGGTAGGGTGCAGTCGGTCAAAATGACGGTCCTCCCGAGGTTTCTCTTTGTGTTCCAGTGCCTTCCCATTATGACCCCCAAGTCCTTTTTCAAACGGGTAAGCAGGAGCAACATGGGGTTTGTGCGGGTGAATAAGACCCCAAGGGTGAAGAGAGTGTTTCTGGAGCATAGCAGGGACAGGGGGTGGCTGGCGCTGCCGAATTTGTGTGGCTATTATTGGGCAGCCAATGTGGTGATGATCCATAAGTGGGTAATGGAGGGAGAGGGGGCAGCGTGGAAGGGGCTAGAGATGGCATCCTGTGTGGGTACGAGCCTGAGGGCGCTGGCGACGGCACTGCTGCCACTCTCGCCGACAAGGTACACCACGAGTCCGGTGGTGGCGGCGACGCTGAAGATCTGGGGGCAGTGGAGGCGACACAGGGGCGAGGTGGGAGCCTCGGTTTGGTCCCCGATTCGGGAGAATCATCGGTTCGTCCCGGGAAGGATGGATGGAGGGGTTTCGGAGCTGGCATCGGGCAGGGATTAGTAGAATGGGGGACCTGTTCATCGATGGGACGTTTGCTAGCCTAGGGGCGCTGGAGGAGAAGTTTGGGCTACCCCCGGGAAATACTTTCAGGTACATGCAAGTGAGGGTGTTTGTGAGGCGGCAGGTGAGTGAATTCCCGCTGCTTCTGGCACGTGGGATTCAGGACAGGGGTGGGGGGGGGTTCTTTTGTGGTGGCGTTTGGGTGAAGGTGTTTTTTTTCCCCCTATTTATGTTTTTAAATGTTATATGGGGGGTTATTGTCTATGGGGGAAATCCAATGTATAATTTCTGATTGTTGTGTTCTTGTTTCTTTCTTTTTGTTGCGGGGGGGGGGGGGTTTGTTGAAAATTTGTATATAAATATATATATATTTTTAAAAAATGTTATTGTCCCATTTGCAGTTCCGCGTACGCTTGGCCCACTGGAGAACACACTCCTTGTCCAAAAATCTGTGGGACCGGACCACCATCGCCCTTGGGGGGTCCCCCGGCCGCGGCTTCCTCGCCATCGCCCTGTCCGCCCTGTCCACCTCCAACGGTCGAGGAAAAGCCCCTCCCCCAGAAGCTTCTGTAACATACCCGCCACAAACGCGCCAGCATCAGCTTCCTGAGCCCCCTCCGGGAGACCGACAATTCTTAAGTTCTGCCGGCGAGCTCTATTCTCCAGGCCTTCTACCTTCTCCAGCAGCCTCTTTTGCTGATCCTGCAGCATCCCCACCTCCAGCTCAACCAACGTTTGGTGCTCCTCCTGGTCCGTCAGCGCTTTCTCCAGCTTCTGACTCGTCCGATTCTGGCCATCCAGCCTGCACTCCAGCCGATCGATCGATTCCTTTATCGGATCAAGACAGTCCCGTTTCTGCCTAGCAAAGCCCTCTTGAATGACCTGCATCAACTCCTCCCTTGATGGTTGGGCCGTCGCAACAGGGTCCGAACATCAGCCATATTGTCTCCTGCCGTGACCCCCACCCAGCCCTTGCTTGTCTTCTTATTTCTCCCTTTTCGAGCCTTTGGGGTTCTTCGTTCCATACACCAATGTGTGGAACCAGTGCCAAATTAACTCCAGCGCCAGCACTCAAAAACGCAAAAAAGTTGGGGGGAAAGGTCCATAAGTCCGGCCAGAGCGGGAGCCACCAAATGCGCAACTTACTCCCTCATAGCCGCCCGTTCTGGTCTTGGATTGCATTTTGTTTATTGTCACGTGTACCGAGGTACAGTGAGAAGTATTTTTCTGCAAGCAGCTCAACAGATCATTAAGTACATGAAATAAAATTTAAAAAAAGAAAATACATAATAGGGCAACACAAGGTACACAGTGTAACTACATAACACCGGCATCGGGTGAAGCATACAGGGGTGTAGTGTTAATCAGGTCAGTCCATAAGAGGGTCGTTTAGGAATTTGGTAACAGTGGGGAAGAAGCTGTTTTTGAATCTGCTTGTGCGTGTTCTCAGACTTTTGTATCTCCTGCCCAATGGAAGAAGTTGGAAGAGTGAGTAAGCCAGGTGGGAGGTGTCATGATACGCAGACATGCAGATAATGACAGGCATAGACAGGCAGCTAATGAACACTGGGAACAGGACATGACCAATGAGCAGGCAGGACATTCAGGGGTGGCATCTCACTATAAAAGGCACAAGGCACTCACACTCTGCCTCTTTCCACTGATGAACATCTACAGAGTGAGTCAGGGTGTATGTACAGTATCACACCTCCAGCACGTGGCTAAGAGCTAGTCTGGTTCAGTCAGACAGAGTAACCATACTTAGGTTAGCAGAAACTCAAAAACAACACACATGATTTCCTCCTTTTTTGGGGGACGAGAAAGAAACAAAACAGTCACAGGAACAAACGCCCTTCATTAACAATATCCAAAAGTTTCTGTGAACTCGCCCCTCTTTTCGTAAAACAGTCTGACAGTTGATAGCTCCTGTCGACCCATTTAATTTTTGTTATTTCCCCTCTGTCCAACATCTGCTTCAAACTTGCGATGTCTATCCGTAACCTCTTTTCATTGACACTTTTTGTAGAGTGCATATTTTCCCACAGGGATTTTTGCCAATGTGACAGTCAATAGGTATATTACCCAAATCCCCTAATCCCAAAATTTCTGTCAATATCATACTTATATAAAAGGCCATATCCACCGCCTCTACAAGGCTTAACGTCTCAGCAGCCAAAGTGCTTTTTACCACTCTCCTTATTTTCTTTGTTTCCCACACAAGCGGGCAACATTTACCATTGTTCCCCAAAAGGAAAATTATAAAACCTCCTGCGCTTGAAACCCCATCACATAAATTTGGGTAGGACGCATCACTATAAACTATGAGTTTCAAGTGCCTACGGTCACCTTAAACTGGGAACTTCAAAACACACTCCTGCATTTTTATTTTGGCCAACGCTTTATTTGCTCTTATTATGTCTTCCACTTTGGGATCATTCATTTTTGTACTCAACTCTAAGACATCAAAACTCTCGTTCGATTTAGTCTGTCTACCTAACCAGTTCAGTTGCCCAATTAAACTTCGCAGTTGCTCTTTTTCTATCTTTGAAACCATTGCGTCTTTTTGTGAAACTCGGCCATGACTAATTGTTATTGGGCTGATGCTTTCCAAATAAGATTGCTGACGTAAAGTTGCCTCTAATTTAGTCTGTCCAATTTCCAGTCCAATATATTTAAATGCACCGGAAGCCTGACTTCCAACTTTGAATTCTTTCCTCAAACCAGAGATTACGATAGCTTCAAAATCACTAGTCCCACCCCACAAAAAATCATCGACATGCATCATAAAAATGCCACAAAGATTTGCTTTATGGTGCCAGTAAAACATTGCAGGATCTGCTTTCAACTGGCAACAGCCTAACTTTCACAAAACTGATGTTACCGAAAAATACCAGACTCTAGGTGCATAATTTAATCCATACACACATTTGTTCAACTTCCAGAGTACCCCTTCTGTGTTAGCTGCTTCTTTCGGAGGACGGAGAAAAATGTCTCTCTGGAGCTGATGCCCCTGCAAAAAGGCAGCTTTTATATCTATATATTTGCATTCCCATGCCTTTGTGGCTAATAGAGCCAAGAAGATCTTTAAAATAACCTTTTCTGCTGTAGGTGAATCTACCCTTAAATCCTGATCTTCTAAGTTTTCTTCAAATCCCCTAGCCACAAGCCTTGCCTTTGCCTTATAAGTTCCATCTGGAAGAACCTTTTCCGTGCAAATCCATCTGTGGGATAGAGCTCTTTGTCCCCTATCCGGTACTTCCGTGTATACCCCAAATTCACTCCAACTATGCAATTCTTGCTGTTTAGCTTCTGTGATAACTTTTTCATCTAATTTATTTGAAGCCACCAAAATCTTACGTGCATGTGGACTTCTACTCCTATTAGTATTCATAGTCTTACTCATGTTCCGAGATCTTGATAAACTACGTCCCCTCTCCCGCCTGGTATCTCATTCTGTACTGCTACTGCTTGATCTTTCCCTTCTGCTGTGGGATGTCCTTTCACGACCTTTTCCTGCGAACCTGTTCACTATCCGATGTACTATCTGAACTGGCACTGCGTTTCTGTGCCCTCCATTTTTCAACTTCATTTTCCCAATCCATTGTCTTGACTCCTTCCCCTGAATGCTGTACATTCAACCAATGTTTATACTTTCCAGTGACCTTCCCTGCTCTACTAATAACAGTTGCATCCTTCCATTGACTAGACCCTTCAGGCAAGTATGTCACTTTTGTTCCAACTTTTGGCAGTTGCCCTTTCGGAAATATGGCCTGTTCTAATTCATCAGAAGTGTTGTGTTCCTCCACAGAAACCCTGTCTATATCAGTTAATTGGTCCTCATAGTTCTGTAACACATGCGTACCAGATGACTCTGGTTCCTCGTCATGTCTGTCTGCTCTGTCTAAATTTGAAAATGTGTAATCTGTACCCATTATCCTTGATGAATGTACCCGAACAGTTTGATTACCATGTTGCAAAATAATTGTTTTGCCATCTATGCCTATGATCTTCCCTGGGCCTTTCCATTCATTAGAATTGTCTCTCTTATAGAATACCATGCCTCCTTGCTGAAAAACGGCATGTGGTGTCCGTACGTTATGTCTTAAAGCTCTGCAAATTCTTCCAGAGACTTCTGCTTCCAAAAAAGCTTTTCTACTGCTATGTAATGCATTTAAATGTTCAGCAAAATCGGAGCTAATTGTAGTCCCCTCCCAAGCTGGAGGCTGGTCATCCAAAATGGACAGAATTTTAGGATTTCTACCAAACACTAATTGATAAGGAGTATAGCCCCTAACCATTTGCAATGAATTCTTTGCATGTACTGCCCATGCTAAAGCTGAATTTAGCCTGCAATTTGGTCGATCTGCCAAAATTTTCCGAAGCATGTCATCGATGACATCATGATTTCTTTCACAGATACCATTACTAAATGGGCTTTCTGCAGCCGTATTCATAACTCTGATATTCATGTTTTCACACATATCCTTAAACACATCATTAGTAAATTCTCCCCCATTGAAATGAAAATGAAAATCGCTTATTGTCACAAGTAGGCTTCAAATGAGGTTACTGTGAAAAGCCCCTAGTCGCCACATTCCGGCGCCTGTTCGGGGAGGCTGTTACGGGAATCGAACCGTGCTGCTGGCCTGCCTTGGTCTGCTTTCAAAGCCAGTGATTTAGCCCAGTGCTAAACAGCCCCCGTAAGGATTGTCCGTAAGGAATTTTGTCGATGGACGCATTCCTGTCACTATCCATTTTTCCACGATTTGACCCAGAATTACTCTCTTTTCTTTACTTCGTACAATCGTTGATTGACTAAATCTGGTTGCTAAATCTACAAAATGCAAAATAAATATATTATTTGCTTTATCCCAGATCTTAAGGTCCATGGCCACAATGTCGTTAAAATCCCTGGCCAAAGGTAGGGTTACTATCGGTCGCGCTGGTGTCCTTCTGTACTTCCTACAAACTTCACAGCGGTCACTAACCTGTTCTATCAGTGTAGTGTAGTTGTCATCCCTTACCCCTGCATCCTTTAAGAAATTTTTCAGGAGACGGATGTGCAAATTGCCTATGTAGTTTTAATACCACAAGCTTTTTATCAGCTAAAGTCCCATTTTCAACTGCCATTAACACATCCTTAACCACTCTACTTGAAATATTATTTGTCAGTAATGGAATACAATAGTGTCCCGACTGTGTAAATTGTAAGTCCACCGTCTTTCCAAAAACTGTTGCCTTATCCTGTCTTATATCCAGTTTCATGTGTGCTTTCTTCATCGACGGTCTGCTCAAAAGCAAAGGTATCTCACTTGATACAACATCCGTGCTAATGAAATGATTCACTCCGGCAATATTGCAAGGGATCACCACTCTTTTCAGCGACTTCAGGGTATTATCATCCCCAAACCTGAAACTTGTGGAACTTTCAAATTCCTTAACCTTGTTATGATTTTCAGCATTCAAAGAGTCGAGGTAACATTTTAACCAGTCAGTTCCACACACAGTAGATGTGCAGCTACTATCCAATACAGCACAGTTGAAGGATTCTGCAACCAACACCCTCATTACCGGCGTAAAACTGCTTTTCCTCTTCTGACTCTTCCGTGTCATGTGTCGCTTCAAACACTCTATCATAACGAGTTGGACAGTTGAAAGCATAATGGTATTGAGAGTCACATCGAAAACATCGATTTATCATGCCCTGTGCATTTCTGGGGTTAATCTTCCAATTATAGTTTCTACCTGGGTTTCTGTCTTCATAATTTCCTTGTCTCGGTCTCCTTCTATAGTCTTGAGCCCTGTTCGTAGCCATACGATTTCGCCATCCTGTTAGTAGTGTGTCTTCTAAATTCTGCCTTATTGCAGGCTGACCTATTTGGGTCATCAGAGCCATCGGAACCAAATGTTTCCCCAGAAACCTTTGGAAAGCTTTTGTCATCTGTTTGAATAAGGTATCCTTATCAGTAAACTGAACTCCTGTCAAAACCAGGAGCCTATCCATGTTGCTCACTCTAACACAGTCAAGTAATTTAAAGGCCAACACAGACTGTAGAAATTTCAGATTGTGTTTCTGCAGCCTTTTATGTAGTCTGCCAAATTCCATTATATAGTCTTCCATGGAGATATCCTCCATTTTCCGGAACTTATCAAAATCCGACCATGCTTCATACACACTTAACAAGTCATCTTTCTTATAAATCTTATCCATATAATGTAATAAAGTCTCCAGACCTTCTTCTGAGTCCAACTCTTCCAATTCCAGCTCAAAAAGCACTTTGTTTCGGATTTTACTGCCATATGGTAAAGAAAGAGCCAATGCCATACCTTGTTTTCTCTTTTCCAAAGCAGTTACCTTAGTCCACATAACTACTGCACTTCTCCATTGCTCGTACGATTCCCTTTCAGAAAATAAGGGAGGATAGTCATATCCAGCCATCTTTATCCTCGATTCAGCCATATATCCCTTTTTTTTTCTTTTCTCACTCACTCCTTGGTTTGATCTGGAAAAGTTGTATCTTTCAACCCTTCACATTTACACAGCAACCATTCTCTGCTACCAATTGTTAACCGTTTTAGTTGCTGTGATATCAAGAGTTCTGTTCCTTTTTCACAAACACACATTTATTTCATTCCAACAGCCTTTGCACAAAACTCTAACTGTACGTCACCTGACAGAGGCCACCTGAAGCCTCTTTACATATCAGTGTCAATTAATGGATACTTAACATAAATGAGACAACTAAATGCAATGTCTCTTCACCCATTACTTAACACTGCTTGCCTACAGGGCGACCCCACTGTCCATTGGCATGTCGCCGGCTCAACTCCTGATGAACAGAGACCTGCGGACGACACTTCCAGCCATACATTTGCCCAACATGGATCACCTCCCGGTGCTGCAGAAGATGCAACAGCTCCGAGACCAGCAAAAGCAGGGCTATGATGCTCATGCCACCGATTTGCCCGTGTTATCCCCGGCAATCACTATCAGGATCAAGATACCGGATGGTGGCTGGTCTGCTCCAGCTGTCGTTGTTCGACAGGCTGCGCCCCGCTCGTATGTTGTACGTATGGCTGATGGTTCTGTTGTGCGATGAAACAGACGGGCACTGCGCAACGTGGCCTGCCCGCAACCACTTTCTTCTCCATTTCTGTCCGTTGTTTTGCCACCTCCTGATACCTCGAACTACGAGGCCACCAGTCAGGCTTCCATCCCGCCTGTTAAGGCACCGTCGTCCCCACCACCACCTCTCCGGCGGTCGACAAGGATCAGACGCAAGCCCCAGAGACTGGACTTATGAACATTTGTTTTGTTTGCTATGTTCTGTTTTCTCACATTGGACATCTGTCTTCACATGTAAATACATTCACATATGCCACCGCTTGCAAATATGTTAATATGTGCCACCATATGTAAGTACGTTCCCATATGCCAACAAAACATTTTTAAAAAGGGGAGATGTCATGATATGCAGACATGCAGATAATGATATACAGACAGGCACAGACAGGCAGCTAATGAACACAGAAAACAGGACATGACCAATGAGCAGGCAGGACACTCAGGGGTGGTATCTCTCTATAAAAGGCACGAGGCACTCACACTCTGCCTCTTTCCACTGTTGAACATCTGCAGAGTGAGTTAGGGTGTATTTACAGTATCACACCTCCAGCACGTGGCTAAGAGCTAGTCTGGTTCAGTCAGACAGAGTAACCACACTTAGGTTAGCAGAGAGTTGAACTCATAGAGAACTGTGCTAACTGTGCTACTGGTTCAAAAAATCAGATTGAACTAACTTCAAGGTCTGGAGTATCTTTTGGTTAAAACTGCATCCAGTTGCAACCTGCGTTATCCCAGAGTACATAACACAACAGGAGGGGTGTTTGATTATGCTGTCCGCTTTCCCCAGGCAGCAGGAGAGGTAGATGGAGTCAATGGATGGGAGGCAGGTTCGTGTGATGGACTGGGCGGTGTTCACAACTCTCTGAAGTTTCTTGCAGTCTTGTGCTGAGCAGTTGCCATACCAAGCTGTGATGCAGCCAGATAGGATGCTTTCTATGGTGCATCTGTTAAAGTTTGTCAGAGCTAATGTGGGCATGCCAAATTTCCTTAGTTTCCAGTGAAAGTATAGGCGCTGTTGTGCTTTTTTGGTGGTAGCATCGACGTGGGTGGACCAGGACAGATTTTTGGAGATGTGTATCCCTAGGAATTTGAAGCTCTTAACCATCTCCACCTCGGCACTGTTGATGCTGACAGGGGTGTGTACAGTGTTATGGGCCAGTGTTTAGAGAACACCAAAGTGCATCATGGAGTTCACCTGACCCACAACTTTTAATAGATTTTGGTTATGGGCAGCACAAGGGCCTAATCTACAGGTGCAATGCAACAAAGATCTAAAATACTTTTAAATCAAAACAATGTTTATTCTATGAATCCAGTTAACATGTTATAAACACAGAGTCAACACCTTAGCAACTATCAACTCAAATACACCCCCCAAAGAGTGCAGTACTCTCTAAGTAACCCTTAATCTTTCCTTGCAACATCCATTAGACAAATACCCTCTTTAACACAGACATCAGGTTTAAATTCTCTACTGAGAGCAGTTATCACTTTTAAATTACCAAGTGATCTGAAGGCATTCTTTTCATACACAGAGGGATCAGAATTACACCTTGTTTTGCTGGTTGCAGCTCCAAATCTGAAAACGAAACTAAACACACACTGTAGCTGCCAGCTCAAAAATGAAAGTAAAAGCAGACAGACAGCCCAGCTCCACCCACACTCTGACATCACTGCAGCTATTTGATAAACACCCATTTCTTAAAGGTACGTCCACGACAGCTATTTGATAAACACCAATTTCTTAAAGGTACGTCCACGACAGCTATTTGATAAACACCCATTTCTTAAAGGTACTCTCTCATGCCAACAGTACTTTGCTTCCTGAAGTCAATAATCAGCTCTTTTGTTTTGCTGGAATTGGTGGACAGATTATTGTCGCTGCACCACTCCACTAGGTTCTCTATCTCCCTCCTGTATTCTGATTCATCATTATTGAAAATGAATGAAAATTGCTTATTGTCAGAAGTAGTCTTCAAATGAAGTTCCTGTGAAAAGCCCCTAGTCGCCACAGTCCGGCGCCTGTTCGGGGAGGCTGGTACGGGAATTGAACCCGCGCTGCTGGCCTGCCTTGGTCTTCTTTAAAAGCAAGCTATTTAGCCCTGTACTAAACCAGCCCCAGCCTTGCTAAGATATTATTGTCTGCCTGAATCTTACCCCTGTGTTCATTATTTCAATGATAGAGCTGACCATTGTTTGCTGAACTAGGGTTGGTAGAGCATACATTGAGATATGTGCGCTCTGGAGCTGGTCCAGCAGTTTCTTCGTGCATCATGTCCATGTCTTTCTCCCAACATGACCAGTCAAATTCTTGAGATGTCATTGTTGACTTGTTATGCTCGCTAATGAGTGGATAAAACAACCAAATGCTATTAACTGATGGTAGGAGTACTGGAGATGGCCGCTAATAAGAGAACATGTTGCGTATGACACTCGGCAATCAAAATTAAATGGATGGGTGTTTCTGCATGGTTTCTGTCACATAACAATTTAATTTGGGTTAATTAAATAGCACTGAGGATCAAAGAATATGTTAAGCATTACATGAGTTGCTTCCATGTCCATTTTATGCTGGAGTATTACATTGGTTGAAAAAGTCATTTCAACTGACATAGGCCCTGCTTATTCAACAGCCACGCCAGCCAGTTGCTGATAGTAGTTTGGAGGTGTTCATCCCATTGAATCTCGGACACATAGAACATAGAACATTACAGCGCAGTACAGGCCCATCGGCCCTCGATGTTGCGCCGACCTGTGAAACCACTCTAAAGCCCATCGACACTATTCCCTTATCGTCAACATAGAACATAGAAGGTTGCATCAAACTGGCCTGCAGTGATTAGCAGTTAGTTAAAGCCTGACCTCGGCCTGTTAGTCAGTTGCTGCTTTTATTTATTTATTTATTTATTAATTTAGAGTAACCAATTCGTTTTTTACAAGTAAGAGGCAATTTAGCATGGCCAATCCACCTACCCTGCACATATTTGGGTTGTGGGAGCGAAGACTGTTATATTACTCTTTGGTAATATATCGTTAGTCTTTGCTTTGTAGTCTGAAATGGTCTGATGGTGTGATTATACAGAAACCACCAATCTCTAACTCAAAGCAAAACTGATTTATTGAATAACGATGAATTAATATTGAGTTTGCACACTCTACAGAACTAGAACTAGTAATCAAGTAATCTATATTTAAGTAATAAAACTATGCTGTGATCTAACTCTCTCTCTGCTTACACTCTACTGACTAGTACCCAAGATTCCCTGAGTTCTTATATTTATACTGGGAACTTATTGTGCCCTCTAGTGGTTGTGTTACACTGAGATGTGATAATTAACTTCTTACTTGTCTACACCTGTGAGGCAACAGTGCTAACCACTGCGCCACCATGCTGCCCAAATCAATTGCTGCTTTAAATTAGTTTTGATGGATTTGTCCTTGGTTCATGACCTTTGACCAGAAGTTGATTTAAGCTAATTGACATGTATACCCAGAACATTATATCAGGCACTTGACCAGTTTAGGGAGTGCACAGGATTGGAGAAAACCATGTTGCACATGATCCAGTGATTGTATAGTCAGAGACAGATTTGAACTAAAGGGTTAATTCACTGATTGTTGTGAGATGGCAAATCATATTCCCCAGGGATTTGTAGTGAGGCCTCATTTTTGTGCTAATGATAGTTAAATATATGCCTTGGCTGAAGACATTGAGGAGTTCATACCCAAGGTGATAATTTCTTTGGGTGGGAGTAGTGAGCTACAATGGGACATAAGCAGACTTAATGGACACAATTATGGCAGATGGCGTTCCATATGGAGTAATGTAAGGTCATTCATTTTTAAAAAATAAATTTAGAGTACCCAGTTCATTTTTTTTCAATTAAGGGCCAATTTAGTGTGGCCAATCCACCTACCCTGCACATCTTTGGGTTGTGGGGGCGAAACCCACGCAAACACAGGGAGAATGTGCAAAGTCCACACGGACAGTGTCCCAGAGGCAGGATCGAACCTGGGACCTCGGCGCCATAAGGCAGCAATGCTAACCATTGTACCACCGTGCTGCCCCAGGTCATTCATTTTCAATCGAAGAAATACAAATCAGGTAATTTTTATAATAGTGAGATGCAAGGAGGTTTGGAGGACCTAAGTGTAGAAAAAAAATCTAGTGGTCAGGGACAAAATGTAATCAAAATGGCTGATGGATTGTTGCCATTTAGCTCCAGGTGAATGGATATCAAAATGGAGGAGATTATGCATTCTGTAGTAAAGAGACTCTGTTAGAACCAAGGCGGAATAAAATGGGGGCGGGGTGGGGGCGGGTGGCATCTTCTATCCCCCCAAACCCCCCCAATCAGAAACCATATTGCCGTTGAGGCTATTGGTTCCACACCAACCCATCCC